>NC_057850.1:47986368-49234939 GCF_015237465.2 Chelonia mydas
CAGGTGAAGATTACTTAAACCTGGTCTATATTTAAAATGTAGGCAGACATAGCTACAGTGCTCAGGGGTGCTGACTTAATGCCAGGTGTCAACGCAATGCATTGACCTAGCTACTGCTGGTTGGGGAGGTGGAGTTCCTACAGTGATAGAAAAAAACCCTCCCATCACTTTAGGCTGTGTTTCCACTTTGGGGTTATTGCCAGCATCAGTACTGGGCCACAGTTGCGCTGCTATAGTGCCCGCAGTGTAGACATGGCCTTAGACTGCAACTCTTTGGGGCAGGAACTGTTGATTTGTTCTGTGTTTATACAGTGCCAAGCACAGAGGGGCCCTTGTCCTTGCCTGTGGCTCTTTGGCATTATTGCAATAAAAATATTACTAATAATAATTCTGTCTGTAAAGCAGAATGACAAAGCACCATCTACAGGTACTAATTATCCACTTTGTAGAAATGATCAATATCTTCTGATGAGCAGATCAAGGTGCTTCCCTGCAGATTACACACAGGTCCTGATGGCTGCCTGGAGAACAATTAATTACCCAAACTTGTTACTAGCCGTATTTAGAAAGAAGAGCAGTCTGAATATAGATCAGAAACACATCAAATGAAGTTGGATCAATGATTCGGCACATAGCTGTTGCATTCTAAAAGAATTTCACACTAAGATCAACCCATTAAAGTAGGGGAGGAGAGGAAGCTGACATTTTTATTGTTGATGCAACACAGAGCTGTTCACTAATAGCTATACCTACACTGGAGTTTCATACAAACCCGTACATGATCCTCTGTGATGTAAACAGCTGAGTCAGTAATAAGGCTCTAACCAGATCTGTTGTTGTGCCAGGAAAACTGACCAGAGCCAATTTGCATTTTGCATACAAGGAGAAGCTTCCAAATATCTAATACCTTCATATTTTGGTACAAACAAGGAAAAATAAGGAAGTGACCTCCAGACTGGCTCTGTATTTGAATGAGCTATGTAAAACGCAGTCATATAGGTGCTTGTGTTAGCTTTCCTCTTAAGGTTCAAGTCAGATCTGAGTTCTGGTGATTTCACTGTACTCCACTCATTCAGTTTTTTTTTAAACTAAGCAGCCACAAATGTATCAGGACATAATAATTTGGAAATAAAGTGCTGTGTGATACACTGATGCCTGCTAGGATCCATATGGAGTGTCAGAGATGCCTGCACTGGCTTATGTGTACTGTAGTCATAAAACACCTTGAGATCCTAGGATAAGAACATATGTCTACATGTATCTATTACGTGCATGTGTAACATGTCACTCACTCACTGTCTGACTCAAAGAATTTTCATGTTCCCATTGACTCTTGAACTTCGGGACTCGTTCATTGTGGACTGCTGAGCACAGGAACAATCCTACGTTAAAAAGAAAAGGAGGACTTGTGGCACCTTAGAGACTAACAAATTTATTTGAGAATAAGCTTTCGTGAGCTACAGCTCACCTCATAGGATGCATTTAGTAGAAAATACAGTGGGGAGATTTATATACACAGAGAACATTATACACATGTTATACTCATGTTCTCTGTGTATATAAATCTCCCCACTGTATTTTCCACTAAATGCATCCGATGAAGTAAGCTGTAGCTCACGAAAGCTTATGCTCAAATAAATTTGTTAGTCTCTAAGATGCCACAAGTCCTCCATTTCTTTTTGTGGATACAGACTAACACGGCTGCTACTCTGAATCCTAGATTAGAAAACTGACCTTTACATCTGAGATCACCAAAGAGGTCATTGGTCATTTTCATCCAATTTCAATCATTTAAGCACCTTTATGAGTATACCGGGGTGTGTGGAAATTTACAAAAAATATTTATTTCTGCTATGAGACTGTTATGTTTAACATGAGGCCTTCAGATTGGAGAAATGAAGGTTCTCTGAAGTTGTTGCTTTTGTTTATTCAAATTTGGCCATGAACATTTCCAGAAATGTATTTAAAAGAATTACAAAATTTGCATTAATTTGTTACATGCTGCCACTTAGAATGTGGGGCAAGTTATTTTAAATAGGTACCATTTGTTAAAAAAAATATTATTTCACCTGTTAAAATGTGATTCCTATGGATTTTAGGAAGGAACCTTTTGAAATATTAAATAAGACTATATTGAAAGAACATTGTGGCTGCAAAATGAATCCCTCAGAAATTTGGAAATGCCAAAACTGAGGTTGCATTACAAACAGTTTTTAATTAGATGAGCACATGTAATGTGTAATGAATGAGATAGTTGACTATTTATTATTTGCCTCGATCACTACACTCCATGAAAAAAAGTGTACTCTTTCACTCTCTTTTCATTCAAAAATGTCTGAAGTCGTTTTTTGCCTTTTGAAAGTTTGAGCAAAAGAAAAACAAAAAAAATCAACTTGAACAGACACCAGACCTGGGACATTTTTTGCCTGAAAAATGAAAGTTTCAGAAAGTTATAAATTGAAAAACCTCTTTGGAATTGAAATAGTTTAAGCAAATATAACTATAGCTTTTTCTACATGCACCAAATGTTCTGCTGATTTATCACGCCACATAAGTATCTAGGTTAGTGGCTTAAAATTTAATTTGCTTGGTGTTTGGACAGTGCAGGCTTCGGTTTTGCAAGGCTCTATGGCAAATAACATGTGTGAGCCACATCCAGCTCCATCATCTACAATCCGGAGTTTGAGTAAAGGGGACAGTAGACAAAGAGGAAAGCAGAGGGAAAGCTGCCACTCCTCTTTGGCTGATGTATGAGAAAAACTGTTCCTGTTTCAATCTACAATAGTCCTGATTACAATCAGTCCCCTCCACATTGGTAGCCACAAAACCCACACAAACACTCTCTGATCACCTCCTGCTTCCTTGTGACCCCTCCTATTCTCCCCCAGTCTATTACAATCTCACTGATTTGTGAAGCTCTGTGGCCTCTGACCTGACCCTTCCCAGCAACATGGTCTAGGAATTTAGGAGCTGGAACCAACAATTTTCCAAATGTGGAGAGACAGACAAGGAACTGGGGTGGGTGGATAGGCTCATAGGGTATGTCTACATTGCAGCTATGTCTACCTATCCAGTGCCTCCCAGCCTGAATAGGTAGACTCATAGCTGTGTGGCACTGGCGGAGGCTTGAGCTACCCACCCTAACCCCTGGGTCCAAGCCTGAGGCTCCTCCAGTGCCACAGCATCTGCACAGCTATTGCTAGCATGCTAGCCTGAGCCCCATTAGCACAGTCTATCTATCAGGCCTGGGAGACTCACTCCCCGCTGCAGTGTAGACATACCTCTAGCAGCCTGGAGCCCTGTGCAGCTCTTTTAGGGGTCCCAATGGTGCTTCTACTAAAGTCAGCTGAGGAGGTTACTAACAGAAGGGCCCAATCCTGAAGTTCAGTTTTTACTCTATTTTAACCCAGTCTTTACTCATACAATTTCCCATTAACTCCAAGGGGAGTTTTTCTTATTGAAAGAGTAGGGCTGGGATATGGCATATAAATAAATAAGCCAAAACTGTGAGAGAACCACGACAATAGGGAGGTTAATGTCCAGCTGAAGTTTACCTGGTCTGGGCTGACAATAATGGGTTCCCTCAAAAGAATCCAGGTAACACACTCATCACAAGGAGGTTCAGTCAAGGAGCCATGGTATGTCCAATAGTCCCAAGATTTAGGAAAAAGAATTGATGGATCAAAGTTTGAAAAAGGAGCCTCTTTTCCCTTCAAATAAATAAAACAGAAATCTCTTTAATAACACTAATGGAGAGTCTGAGCTTGCTTAAAAAGAGAGAGTCAAGTTTCCACGGAAGAATTAATGAAATGTCCAATATCATGTAAGAGGCTGACCTCCTCCTTTCAAACATTTGCCCTGTAACTTACTTTTCTAGAAATGACCACTAGTCCAAGGCTGAGATTTCCCAAAGAAATAAAATAAGATGCACTTTATCAAAGTGTCCACTGATGTAATTAAGTATAGGAACTTCTTAAAACTCTTGTCACCATAATGTACTGTTACCTAACAATTGTGACTGTGCATGAAATATTTATGTCCAGGATATATTTTCACTAACCCTTCCTATAAATACATAAATATGTAGCCTTGTTCAGATTTATACTTTGCCAAGAAAAAAAAGTATAACAAATAAAATTCAAGATGCTGTGCATTTATTTTAATTCCTTAGCTCATGCTCTTATCTTTCTCTGCTTTTCTTGAACTGTTTCTTTTTCAGAATAGCTACAGCCCAGTTTTGGATTTCTGTGATATATATGCATCATAAGTGGATTCCACTATCCAAAACTGAACAGCTAGGTTTCCATTGTTACTAAAACATGGTGTAAAATCTGACAGGCTCAGTTGCCATGTAATGGGGCTGGTATCACTGTTGTCTTTTTAACATAGTATCTGACAGTGTTTGATCTCTTCACTTATTCAGGAACCTTTGATTACAGTGGTGAGGCTGTTCCACATGTAGATGATGGCATGAAAAAAGGCATTAAGAAAAAAAGAGAGAAATGGTGGCTCTGGCATTATGGGCAGAGCAAAGAGGGCAAGGGACAGAGTAATAAATGATTCGCGGTTGGTTAAGCAGGGAGAGGTGGAGTTATTTAGGGACTGAAGATAAGGCAAAGAAGTTTAAAGCTGAGGTGATGGAGAGTGGGGAGCTGGTGGAGAGGTTCAGGACTTGACCCTGCAAATCAATGGCACTACTTATGTGCTTAAAGTTAAGCACAGGCTTAAGTGATTTGCTGGATTGGATACACAGTACTCAGCACCTTGCAGAAGCAAACGCTTAAAAAGGTGAGCGACATAATCAATGTCAGATGTATTCTGAAGAGTGAATTTTATTTTAGTAGAATTAGAATGAACCCCACCAATGTTGGTCACAGACTAATATTTTTAGGAAACACCCAGTGGTTGCATTTATTTCCGGTGTTAAACGTAGGCCTGATACTATAATTCGTATGCAAACTGAGCTCCCTTCTGTGGGAGTTCTGCCTATATAATGGGACAAGTATGGGACAAGGCCCTTAGATCATTAATTAATTTAAAAAGCAGTTTAGGATAGAGTTTGCAATGATAGTTGTGCTAATTATCAACAAGAGCTGCCTGGCAACTGATCCAAAGCCCACTGAAGTCAATGTGGGACCTTAGAGAAATGAGAGGAGGAATTACATTTCTCCTTAAAGAAAAAAAGATATTCCGGGCCATAGCCACCAGAATGCGCTGGCTGCTATGTGTTGCTAGAACAGTGCAAAGCAGCCAGAGCAGACTAGTGAATCTGGCTTTCTAATTTTCCCTACTGCAGCTACTCAGTTAACCTAATATAATAAAAACTGTTCTGTTACCTTTGTTTTAATACCATTTATTTCTTCAAGAATTCTCTTCATCTCTGGTTTGGGAGTTTTTCCTACCTGTAATGCAGGAAGCAAGAGTTGAAAAGTAGATATGCCAGCTGCTTTTTCCCCCTTCATCTTTATAGGTCACGACTACATGAAAAACTGAACTTGACCCATCCCATCTGTCAGTTTAATTAGCAACATTCTCAAAACATTTAATTAGCAACATTCTCATCTTGTATGGAACAATAACAAAATGTTGCACCTGATAGGGGGGAAAACACCCTGAATAATATAAGAATCAAGTAATTGCTTCATTTTTCATTATAGTAGTATTTGCTAAAACAACATACCAGGCTCAATCATGCTCCAGTTTAAGTGACTAGTACGACTACCACTGACTTAAGTGAGAGCATGGTGGGCTCCCAGTATTGAATATAAACTTGATGCAAAAGAAGAATTTCTGAGGATTAGTAGCAAATTAGTTTCACAGTTCACACAATTTTGGACTTATAACAAATAGAAAATGTATAGTTTCTTTAGCATGCATATGTACCATTTGATGGTAATTCTCCTACCAAATGCATGCTTTAGCCCTTATGCAGAAGCCTGACTTTATTAAAAATACAACTATAGGCCAAGCTGAGGATCCAGGGAAAATACGAGCAGAAAGCTGATATCTCTGCAAAGGATCTGATCTCACGTAAAGAAAAGAAGAGAAGAGCAAAGAAATACTATAATAGGACTCTCTATATTTCAGAATAGGATTACAGTTTATGGGAAGGCCCTGGGTAGCACAATCTAAAAGTAATGTAACTTCTCATCACTGAAAGAATGTCTTAAAACATGGTTCATGTCACCAGTAACGCAAATTTGTTCTTATTCTCTTGGGCCTCATTGTGAGTCCCATGTAAACCAAACACCCACTGAAGTTTGGCATCAGAGAAAACTTGAGAAATCGGTCTCTTCTCACAAGACCACCACATAATTTGACTGGTAAATATTAAAATTTACCTAATTTACTCTAATATACTAAAAAGGCTCAGGGTATATTTGCAGAGATGTGTGGAGAAGCTCACTCACTACCGGCTCCTATTATATCTGCTAATAGCCGGTGCTCTCATTCCTCATTCTCATAACAGACACAGAAATCATAATGTGAAAGAAAAATCACTACAGATTTTTACTGGTACAAGTGATACATGCTGTTTTTTGGCATGTTTTTCTCATGGGAAGATTAAAGCGGAATCTTTTGGAGAGATCCCGGATATAGAAATCAGTCAGTGAATAATACAGTGCACCCCTGATTGCTATTGGACAGCCACCCGCTATTGACACTGCACCCCCCGAGCAGGAGGAGTACACCCTGTGGTTAGGACGTCTTCCTCAGTCCCTCTATTCACATCAGAACATAATCCACCATTCTGAACATGTCCTCTAATGTGATACAATACTGAAAAGCAGAGCAGGAACCTTTCTCCTGCAAAGAACAAATGTATGCAATATTACAAAGAAAGAATGAGCTCTTTCTACTTACTTGCAGAAAAATACCCAAAATAGCCACACCATCATAGTTTCTCAAAGCTTCAGCGTAATTACTGTATTTTGAATACCAGTGTACCAAATGAAGCTGTAACCAAATACAATTAAACATTAATAAATAGTATTCTGCAAGAGCCCAATCTTGCATTCACTGTGCACCCAAATCTCTTTCAATAGGGTGAACAGGGAATACTGTATCAAATGTATCACTCCATAAAAAGAAAATATGTATAAATATGCCCTATACCTTCTACAGCTCTTCCATGTGCTTGTGCTTTTGTAGCAATCACTTGTCAGCTATTTTACTTTTAAATAAAGTGTAAAAATTAGAATAGGGAGACTGCACAAAATATTGGAAAACTTGCTTAAAATTAATCAGATCATATAATAGAGGAGATGCTTACCCATGCATGTAATGGCACATGTGCAATATATAAGTTATCCATTGATGTGTTGAATCTCAACTGGATTTTCAGGTTAATGAAATTCTAAAAGAAAAATCCTAATTCATGTATGCTTTATAAATTATTACTCTGTAGTTGTCTGCTCTACTCCCAATCCTGCACTGCTAGGGAATGGACAAGGTGGCCCTTTCCCACTTCTACTTTCTGTAATACTATGTTTTCAGGAAAATTTTCAACATTTATTTACCCTTCCAGAGGACTTATATAGCTTCTAATACCACTTGGTATGTGAACACATATTTTCAGGAGAGTTGAACAAACAACTGATTTTGCAGTTCAGTAGCAAATACTATTTTTAAAAAATTGGTTTGATCTAAATCAAATATGAATTTTAGGTGAAATGGGGAGGTCTGTTTTAGGTCTTTTCCAGAGCAGGTCTTCCCAGGTCTTCCACAACCCGAGAAAGTACCCTAACTGCTGAGCTAAAGGTTATAAAGGGGGAGTAAACCCACAGGAGCACCTCCTTCCTGCACATTTTCTTCTTGCCATTCTGTGACTGGTCAAAAGTATTTATGTTAAATTTGTGAATAAATTTTAGGTCAACTGAAACTTCATTTTTAGTCAAATGAAATTATTCGTCCAAAATAAATAAATAAAAATTCACCCAGCTTTAACCTTTTATATAAAACAAATGTGGTATCACTGCAATCCAATAATTTGATTAAACTTAGCAAGGTGTCCCTTATACTAACAAAAAAACACCAACAAAACACCACTCAATTTACCACAGGTCATGGTGGATTCTCTGTCACTGGCAATTTTAAAATTAAGATTGGATTTTTTTTTTCTGAAAGATATGCTCTAGTTCAGTGGTTCTCAAAGCCGGTCCGCTGCTCGTTCAAGGAAAACCCCTGGTGCACCAGACCGGTTTGTTTACCTGCCGTGTCCGCAGGTTCAGCCGATCGCGGCTCCCACTGGCCGCGGTTCGTCACTCCAGGCCAATGGGGGCTGCAGGAAGGGGCGTGGGCCAAGGGACGTGCTGGCCACCCTTCCCGCAGCCCCTATTGGCCTGGAGCAGCAAACCATGGCCAGTGGGAGCCGCGATCAGCTGAACCTGCGGACACGGCAGGTAAACAAACCGGTCCGGTGCGCCAGGGGCTTTTCCTGAACAAGCGGCGGACGGGCTTTGAGAACCACTGCTCCAGTTCACACAGGCATTATTTTTGGAAATTCTATGGCTTCTATTATACAGGAGGTCAGACTAAATGATCACAATGATCCTTTCTGACCTTGGAATCTATGAATCAATGAATCACTGTCCCTGAATGTGGAATATAGGAGATTGCTCAATTTTAGGGCTGTCGATTAATCACAGTTAACTCATGCAATTAATTCAAAAAAATTAATCGCAATTTAAAAAATGAATCACGATCAATCACAGTTTTAATTGCACTGTTAAACAGAACACGCATTTAAATTAAATATTTTTGATGTTTTTCCTACATTTTAAAATACATTGATTTCAGTTACAACACAATACTAGGTGTACAGTGCTCAATTTACATTTACAAATATTTGCACTGTAAAAATGATAAACAAAAGAAACAGTATTTTTCAATTCACCACACACAAGTACTGTAGTGCTATTTCTTTATCGTGAAAGTGCAACTTACAAATGTAGATTTTTTTTGTTACATAACTGCAAAACAAAACAATGTAAAACTTTAGAGCCTACAATCCGCTCAGTCCTACTTCTTATGCAGCCAAGTGCTATGAGAAACACATTTGTTTAGATTTACAGGAGATAATGCTGCCCACTTCTTATTTACAATGTCACCTGAAAGTGAGAACAGACGTTCGCATGGCACTTTTGTAGCCAGCATTCCAAGGTATTTACGTGCTAGATCTGCTAAACATTTGTATGCTCCTTCATGCTTTGGCCACAGTTCCTGAGGACATGCTTCCATGCTGATGACGCTCGTTAAAAAAATAATGTGTTAATTAAATTTGTGACTGAACTCCTTGGGGGAGAATTGTATGTCTCCTGCTCTGTGTTTTACCCACATTCTGCCATATATTTGATGTTATAGTGGTCTCAGATGATGACCCAGCATGTTGTTTCTTTTAAGAACACTTTCATTGCAGATTTGACAAAACGCAAAGAAGGTACCAATGTGAGATTTCTAAAGATAGCTACAGCACTGGACCCAAGATTTAAGAATCTGAAGTGCCTTCCAAAATCTGATCGGGACAGGGTGTGGAGCGTGCTTTCAGAAATCTTAAAAGAGCAACACTCCAATGGATAAACTACAGAACCCAAACCACCAAAAAAAGAAAATCAACCTTCTGCTGGTGACATCTGACTCAGATGATGAAAATGAACATGCATTGGTCTGCACTGCTTTGGATCTTTATCAAGCAGAACCCATCATCAGCATGGATGCATGTCCTCTGGAATGGTGGTTGAAGCATGAAGGGACATATGAATCTTTAGCTCATCTGGCACGTAAATATCTTGCAATTCTGGCTACAACAGTGCCATGAGAACTTTCAGGTGACATTGTAAACAAGAAGCAGGCAGCATTATCTCCTGCAAATGTAAACAAATTTGTTTGTCTGAGAGAATGGCTGAACAAGAAGTAGGACTGAGTGGACTTGTAGGTTCTAAAGTTTTACATTGTTTTGTTTTTGAATGAAGTTATTTTTTGTACATAATTCTACATTTGTAAGTTTAATTTTTCATGATAAACAGATTGAACTACAGTACTTGTATTAAGTGAATTGAACATATGATTTCTTTTATTTTTACAGTGCAAATATTTGTAATCAAAAATATAAAGTGAGCACTGTACACTTTGTATTCTGTGTTGTAATTAAAATCAGTCTTTGAAAATGTGGAAAACATCCAAAATATTTATATAAATAGTATTCTACTATTGTTTAACAGTGTGATTAATTGCAATTAATTTTTTAATCGCACGATTAATCACAATTAATTTTAATCACTTGACAGCCCTACTTAATTTATTTCTCTGTTGATGCAACATCTTATTATGAAGGATAAAAACAGCATAGCCCAAGGCCTCCAATTACACTCTAGTGAAGCCCAATTCACTCCATAAATTCATTCTCCTCTATACACAGACCTAGAGGTCAAATCTTAGTCCTGAAAACTAAAGGCCAAGTAAAAGCCCTTTGCTTGATGGAACCAAGCAGGAGTTTGGAGAGACAGAGTCCTCCTATTCAGCCTGCAACTAGGAAGTAGCATAGCCATTCAGTTTGACCATGGCTGACGCTAGTAGCAATAGAGATGATAGAAAAAAATCATCCATGGCCCCTACCACAAGGTTTTGGGCCAGCGGAGCTATGCTATGCATCTGGGCTGCCAACATTTCTCCTTATGGCAAGCTGTTCAGAACTACCATAAAACTCGGCACCATGGCATGTATGTGGGTTTCAGGGTGGGAACACTAAGAGGCTGCAGCATGGCTTCTCATATAGAGAAACCATGGTATTTCCATGGTAGTTTGGGCCTTGAACTCCCATGTGGGAGGGGGACAGAAACTGGAATTTGTTATTAATTAATTGGACTTTGAGTATTAGGGAGAATTTAGGCCCACAGTGAGTACATACTGGGTCAAATCCACCCATTAACTTCAGTGAATTCAGTACATAGTAGTTTGGTGCTTTTACACCAAAATAGCAGCAAATATTTGTTTAAAACAATTCTTGACAATAGAGTGATGATTTAAAAGCACAGATATTTAGAATGTGGAGGATATTCTCCGCCACCCTGCATCGGTTTTAAGGTACATCCAATTTTGGACCTCAGACAATTTAAATATCCCTTTAACAAGCCATTTCCCTCATCTGTGAAAATACCAAGATGCATTAATGTTAATAAACAAGTAAAACTAGCAAAACATGATATTTTCACAAGTTTGAGAAAAACAAAAACAAAACTTTGCCACAAAAACTGTGTTTGCTACAAAAACAGCAAAAGATCTTACTGAAAATGGTGAATATCAGGCTGGGGCATATTTACAAAAAATTACACATTTTGCCAAGGGTGAGGCGTTTGTATTTTAGTTGTGAAAAAGCTGTGTTTGTTGGCAGAAATGATTCACCCTTGTTCACATTTTTGAATATTCACTGAAATAACAGGTTTCATACACAAACCAATAAATACAAATAAATACTTGAAAGTGAAAATTGTTCATGATGCCCAGCTGCACAATAATTCCAAATTTCAGTTTGCACCATATAAATATATATAAAAAATGGGTCCTACCTCTCCCGCATATTTCACTCCATCCACAATGTGCTCAGAGCCATGGTCATTAGAAGAACCCCAATGAAAGTGAAGTTGACGCAGTCTGTAGATACCTGGGAGTGGCCCATTTCTCAGCACTGCAATTGATAACCTACATCAATATTTGGCTCAGAACTTTTTCAGAAAGCTTTGCTTCACAAGAGAGGTTCATATATTTACCAGAGAAGAGTCCAAACCTTGAAAGTGTTGAGCACCTACTGCAAATTCAAATTATTTCAGTGGGAGTTGAGGAAATTCAGCACCTTGCAGGATTGGGCCTATATCCTCCTATAACTAGGGTACATAGCACTATTTGATTACATAGCTATAGAAACTGCCATGAATCAGGGTCAAACCACAGAATATGATGCCAGTTACCGAACAGGTCCCCTTCCTCTAACAGCAGCAGGTACTGCAGTTTGGGGATGAAGCATGCTAAGGATGGCCCACTATCCTCGAGCAAATGTCCTGCTGTGGAATGAACAAATCTATGTGGAGCATTTGATGGGAATCTCTCTTGTGAAACTTGCCCTAGAGAGACCATGCAGTATTACAGGTGTTGTAGAGGTGCCATGAAGTACTAAAGCCCTACCAAAGCTTTTAAAACTAATTTGTTGCAAGCAATGTTTATTTATAGCATAGTCTGTTGCCTCTACGGGAAGTCTATTTCTTGAAGAAAGGGCAGAAGAAAAAGGTAAAAATAGATGAGTTAGAGAAGTGGCGACTGAGCACGCAGACAAACTTTTTTCCCTGCAGAAGTTCCATAGGTGTAATTCCCATTGCAATGTGTTCACCGAAGAGGCCATAATGCATTAAAGAGCCATTATTCCAAACACTGGGAAGGTTTCATTTATAGACCACAAAGAACAAGGTAAGTGCATTTTGACAATATCATCATGGTGTGTGGCTTCTTGACTACTCACACTTTCCAGCTAGTAGGTTAGGGTCTGACCCTGTCAAGCTCTGAGCATCCTCAATACCCATTTACTTTTATGGAAGCTAAAGGTGCTCAACAACTTCTACAAGGGGTCCAGCACCTCACAGGATTCAGTCCATATACATTAGGTGAGGACAATTACATCCCTGGATCTGAAAAGACTGGGAGTAAGTCCATGTTCAGCTCCTTTCTGAAATGTCCTAGAACTAAAGCATCTAAAGGAGGCCTTTCACGTGGTCTCTCAGACATGTAATACTGTAGGCAGTTTGTCAGCAGGATCAGTAGCAGCTGTCAGGGGCATCAATTGTCCATTAAAACAGACTTGTAAAATCTAGTAATCCTGTTTGAGGGGAAATAATGACATAGTATTTTCACTTGTGGACTATCACAAGTCATTTTAAGTCTGGCACCAGGTGAAGCTGTAAGACATCATGCCAAAAAAAAAAAAAAGAGCTTTTCTCTTCTATAAACAGGGCTTAATTTCTGCCTAACTGATTTTGATCCAGACATAATGACAAAAGACTACGGCTTAACTTTAATTCATAGATTCCAAGGCCAAAAGGGACCACTGTGATCATCTAGTGTGACCCTATGGTATAACACAGGCCATAGAACTTCACAAAAAAATTTAATGGAGACTGTCTTTTAGAAATATGTCGCAGCAGGTAAACAAACCGGTCTGGCGCACCAGGGGCTATTTGGGTTGTAGCTCTCCTAGACAAAAGAAATTCACATCTTTTGGGGTATTTTTTCTTCCATTGTTCCTTCATTTTCAGGAAATCCAATTTTAACACTCTGATGGACAAACACAACACTAGGAGATATGCCAGTTTTGAAGGTGAGTTTCTGATATTCCAGGAGTAGATTAGCAGTAGATGCTAAGGGATTGCGTAAAAGATTCACATCCCCAAAATATTTATTTTATGAACTGTATTGATTTGGGTAGGGAGGTTTGCATGTCCAATTCCTCTGTAACCTCAGAAAAAAGAGAGGTAAGGACACAAGTACATAATTCGACAATGGATGTAGAGTTCTCCTCTGACATTTTATAGACAAAGAGTATCTAAAAAGGGTGTTTTTATATTCTGTGTTTGATTTTTCCCACAGAACAAAATTCCTATTGTAGGATGTGTCAGCTGCATTCTTCCAACCTGAAAGCAAAAGTGTACCTGAAATCCTGTGAGATTCCCTGACAACTGCTATCTGTCCATGATAAATCCTTAACCGCAGAATTATCTTGCTGCTTTCTTTACAGTAGGTGGAGAAGATGTGGTCCTGTCCAAGGAATGGAGAATGCATCCTTCCTGCAGCTTTGCTTGGGAACCTTCAGAATCTCAATTACTGGCATTTTTGGTTGGCAAAATCCCATCACTAGAGTCTCCCATAGATGAGAAATGTTTCAGGGTCCAGGGATGCTTCCTCCCAAAGCGTGGATTTGCCACCAAATTCTCTGTCCCTGGGGTATGCTGAGCAGTTTAAGTTTCCAGATGTTATGGACAGTGGTCATCTATGCTGACCTGGTTTCCACTAGTTCTAAGGAATAGAACAACCATAATATTTCCTGTATTATTTTCCATCCCATTCCTTTTTGCAATCTAACTTTTTGCTTGCTGTTTTTGAATGCTGCTGCATATTGAGCAGAGGTGTTTAGGATAAGATGAATAACTTATCCTGTACCCAGGATAAAAACGCATTCCACAGGACAAACACAATTACCTTTCAATGATACACAATTGCCAGGAGAGCCTGAAAATTTCCCCATAGTTTGGATGCATAGGAATGAAGAAAATGGCTGAGTGTAAATCTGTTTTTCATTGAACTTCCCCTTTTTAAACCTTGAGTTTAAAGGTTGACCATGAGAAATGGGTGGACACTCATAAAAAGCTGCATGGACTTTGCATGTAAGATTGGATTATATCCCGTAATGGACGTAGGCATCATGAAAATAGAGTTTATTCAGCCACCATGAGAGTTTTCCTTTGGCAGTACTTCTAGGTCCTGAGACTCTGGATTTTCTATGATCTTTTCCTCTAAGTCTAGGGTGAGAAAGCTGTCTATATTGATTTACAAAGTGAGGACCCCTTGTACTGGTTTGGTGCTAAGGTGTAATTTTAGCCTGTCAGATTCCTATCACAGGGCTGATAAGATGATATTGGACCTTTTACAGAGCCTAAAGCATTCCTGCCTTTGCTGATGAATGCTTTGGCTGTGGATTGGAAAAGAATCTCTGCACGTGAATATAGAATGCTGCACATAAAAGACTGATCGTTTGAATGTCTTGTCTTGTAAGTCAGTAAGAAAACTCTGCTTCCATATCCCAGAACCTGCATCTCCCAGTTGGTGAGGTGGTCTGCCTTGAGATGCAGCACACAAGTGAAGGTTGAAAATTCTCTTACAGGCTGGATAGTGCAGCCTCTTGATCTCCTTCCTTCTTGGCTTGAGGATAACTATACAAGCCACAGCACTGGAGATGCCCTCCTTCTTCCTTAACTTCATCAATATAACTGTGCCTCTGCAGAACTGAACTGTTTGGATGAGGGACCCCAAATGGTTTAAGCAAAACTTTTCCTATCCATGATATCTGCAATACTGCGTCCACCCTGGCATTGGTAACCCAGCATGAGTCTGGTGTGCAGGGTAAACATTTCTGTAGCCTCTTCAAAGAGAATGTCCCACATTCCCTTCTTCTGTTCTAGCTCTAGGCAACCTCACATACACAGCAAGAACACCTGAGAATTTACAGTGTTCCAATGCACATAATGTTTATCATGTCTTACTCCCTCAGCTATTTCTATCCTATTTGGAAACACGTTTCTGAAAAATTAAAAGTGGAGAAAAGCTTCCTCTTCATTGAGAGTGGGGTCTGGACAGCCTACACTGAAATCCCAATCACAGCCTACACTGAAATCCCTCTCAGCTTCTTTTCATGGTGTCCAAGCGTGGGATTGCAGAAGAGGGCAGACAAGAGCCTCCTAGTGGAGCTCACAGGCTCTCTCTAATGATGTTTGTGTACGCAGCATTTCTGGTGGGTGGGAGGTGGCCCCGTCAAAATGGTGTTGACCTTCTTTAGACATTTAGCTGAGTGCTTGGCTTTATGTGTGGGCTTTGGGAACTGGGAATTTCCCACAGTTTATTTCTGAAGGAGAAATATCACGGCCACAGTAGGGAATACAGATGTGACTCCCTTAAGATTGCTGTTGTTGGACTCAAGTAACTTGGCTTAAGCCATTAGGATGCACCTCTCCAGAGGTGGAATAGCCCAGGAGAGTGGTATTAGGAAAGTACTCACAACATTTTAGTTCCCAGAGGGCTCTTGGTCAGTGACTGATTCTTACTATGCGTGTTTGTACACTGGTTTTGAATGGGGCCCTTCTCTCCTATTTATGGAACATTTATTATAGTGATGACAGTCTAAAGTACTTGCTGAAATGTAGAGTTCGCAGCACCTATTTAAAAGAGGCCTCTGTCACAATGTGGGGCCTGTAACTGGGTGTGCAGAGACAGAGGTCTGGTGGAGTGGGGCCTCTCCATTTCCTGCAGCGCCCCATGGTTATCCATCATGGAACTGTTTTATGACCAGCAAGAGACTTCATTTGCATCAAAACAGTACAGTTTTTTAGTGAGGCTGGCATAGCCAGTGAGGGTCAATGCTGTACAGGAGGATGCAGCTGAGGGGAGCAGAGACTCTTCCATGTGGCTCATCTGAGGTCAAGTGACAAAAATCAGTTTGGCACAGAAGGTTAGCCCTGTTTATAGACATGAGGAATTCTTGTCCTTGCAAACAAGTCTTAAAACCCTTACCTGTGGCCAGATCTACAGGGCCAGGTGGTAACCCACAAGGGAAAATAATGAGGCATTATTCCCCAAGATAGAAAATGTTGCTTTACAAGGAAACAAAGGAACAATATCATTAAGCAATGTTACAGTTCATTATGTCAACAGCGCATTAGGAAAAATCCATACATAAATAAACATGTGCTGAGCAGAAACTATCAGTACCCCCATGATCATTATGACTAATAAAGTCAGTTAAGCAGGTTTCCAAAAGGCCTTCAGTAGAGTTACATCATTCATATTTTAAAATGGACTTTTCCACTCTAAGCAACTGTTAAAAAGGGAAGATAAACCCAGTATTTCTTTTGGTGTTATTTATATGTAAATTTGGTGTTTTTGAAGGATGAGAAGCACTTAATATACAAGGAAAAAAGTAGAGTTTTCTCACAGTTTTACAATACACATCCATGATGACTTACAACAAAATACATCCTGCTCTTTCAGCTCATGGCCGCTTTTGAGTAAAGACTGCTATAAAATTAGCTCCCAAATTCATTGTCTTTTTTGACCTAATGCAACCTGTGTCTCCAGAGGCAGAAAACATGTAACCCACTCCAGTACTGCAGCCCCAGAAGACTTTGAAGAGCACTCAAGGTTTGATCTCCAACCACAGCATGGAGGATCAAAGTTAACATCAATACAATTCTTAAATCCTGTTGGGCCTAAGCATTGCTGGTCTCAAATTAATGCTAGCTGTCATCATACTGAAATGCTTAGTGTTAAAAGATGTGCTAAGCACAGAGTAAAAGGTTTAGCTTTGTTGTTTGTCTTTAGTTGGCATATGTGCAATCCATTGGGAGTACATAAGCAAAGCTTTATGTTAGAAGAATTTGCACAGCTAAAACCTAACTCTTACTGACTTTAGTAATACTTAAATAAATCATCATAATAATTTGCAGTTATATAAAGTCTTTCACCTAAGGATCTCAAAGTGCCATTCAAAAGTAGACAAGCATTGTTATCTTCATTTCCCTTTTACATATGTGGAAACTGAGCGACAGAGGCTAAGTAACTTACCCAAAGTCACACAGCAAATCAGTGGCAGAGTTGGAAAGTCTGTTAGCAGAGTTTCCTGGCTAATGACCAGACAATACTGACTCCCTGCAGTGTGAACTGTGGGACTAGAAGAGATAGCAGCACCTTAAAAAGGTTATTCTTTAATAGTTTTTGGAGCTCTCTACATTACAAATGGCTTTCTTTTAACACTCAAAACCTTATGACAAGGCAAGGAGCTGGTACTGTGAATAAGAAACTGGGAATAAGGAAGCAACTTCAACCTCATAACTTTCTGTAAGATTAGACCAAAACACAAGTCCAAGCTCAGTTAGATTTCTCCCAACTAAAAAGAGTTATTACTGTTATTTATCCTCAGTATTTCTATGATTATGGAAGCCAAAAAATGAACATATATTCATTGAAAGTTGATAAATATAATATTATTTATGAAATGCTAGCATATACAATTCTTCACATTAAAATTCTGTTGGTAAAAGTTTTATGAATGAGCTATGTCCAAAGAGAAACATTTCTATGAAAGGCTGTAATGAGGCAGTGGAAGATCTGGCAGGAAGACAAGGGGGAGACTTGCAGGAAAGCATGTCTGAACGCTGCATCTCCAGCCTCTGTCCTGCAGCCATCAGAAAAATCAGTAGGGTGGGGTGGGAGGGGGTACAGATGGCCAGAGAATTTGTGCATGGAGTATCAGGGGAGATGCCAGAGGTATCTGGTGGAGTGACAGAGCTGGAAGAAAGAGCCTAACCTGGTCAAGCTCCCCATGCTGGACGCTCATCAAGGTGCTGTGGTTGGATCCCAACACTGGATTTACGTGCCTTTAAACTTCCCTGGGCCTCAGCAGGCCTCTCCGGCTCCAGCCTCCCTCTCACTTTTTCTGAGTACAGTTACTCAGTCTGCTCAGTTGCTCACAGAAGTGGGACCTCATGATCCAGCTGCCCTAGACCCCCAGGACCCGTCCTAACTCCCTTCAACACACCCAATACCTTAGGCACTCCCTTTTGCAGAGCTCCACATTTTGGGGACTCTGGTTTACAGTTTAACACTTCAGGGACACATGATAGTTGAAGCAAACAGACATAGGTTTTGCAGATAGATTTTTTTTTAAAAAAAAACCACCACTATCATTCTTGGTCACCTTTTCTCTCAGAATCAAACACCTAATGAGAATACCTAGCCTGAAATAAATTTACACAAGCACAAACTTTTCTGCACTTTGTGACAGCAGTGGAATCAATGTCATATATTGCTTATGTGTAAGCATTTCATAATTTACCTAAGATTATTTATGATTATTATTTATTTGCTTGACAGTAGTCCCTAGGGGCTGCAGTCATGATCAGGGCCCCATTACGTTAGGCTCTGGGTACCTTTAGTACTGTGCTGCCCTAAAGAGTTTACAATCTAAATATACGATGGGAGACAACGGTGGATGTAACAAACAGATGGGAGCACAAGGAAACAATGAGACAGTCCTAGTGCGCATAATCAGCAGTGATTATGGAGGTCTTTAGTATACTGCAGCTACATTTCGTTAATGATGTAGCTCATCAATGATAGAATTCCAAAGCAAACACCATGAAAATGAATCTAATAAAAAAAAACACATTAGGAAGAAATGCTAAGTGATTTCCATTAAGGAGATGTGGTTTTGTCTTTGCTAGAGAACTAATCAAAATCCCATAACTATTCCCAGTCTGTTGCGTGCTTCCGTTTTTCATTTTATTGGATAATTCATCTTGTATTCATTTTGACTATAGATTTGTTTTCATGAACCCATCAAAGTAAAAAAAAAAAGTTGATGTATACACACTTAAATATTTAAGAGCATTGAGTCTTTTAGCAAATTCTCTCATACTAATTATTGTCACTACTAGCAATAGTAGTTGAAGCTTACAATGCAGTTTAAAAACAACGTCATATTTTGTGCCAAAAGGGGCTGGTCTTTCACTCTACAATATAAAGGGACAGCCATTTGTTTTCCCTTTTTTTAAGATTGGTACTTCACATATTACAAATAAATGGCACAATCCTGCAGATCTTACACTCAAGCATAAGGGCTGCTGCATGGGGTCCAAATTGGAGCTGCCCGAAAATCAGATCTGCAGGAAATTTCAACATTTTAAAATGTGTTTTCCTTTTGGAATGTTGTTGTTTTCTTCCCAAATTGAAGGAAATGATTACCTAGGCTACATCTTTATTACAAGTTAGGGGTGTGATTCCCCTCCTCAGGTACACATACTTGTGCTAACTCTCACTGAGCAAGCATGAGTATAAAAAGCAATGAAGCCACAGTAGCGTGGATAGCAGTAGCACAGGCATGACCTAGCCATGACAAATACAAACCCACCTGAAACCACGGGGCCCTTACTTGGCATGGCTAAGCCTTGCCTCTGCTGCTACCCGTGGTACTGCAGCTACACTGGTATTTATGCGTGTGCTAGCTCGATCAGAGCTAGTGTGAGTACGTGTACACCAAAAGGGGAATCACACCCCTAGCTCCTAGTGTGGACGTAATCTTAGAAAAAAAAAATCAGTTTTGAAAATTTGTCATTTCAGAATATCAACATTGTGTTGGAATTGTGTAGCTTTCTTTCAAATTTTAATTTATGGAGTTTTTCATTTTAATATTATTTTTACATTTATTTCACAATATGTCAGATGCTATTTCATAAAAAAAAAGTTTTTCAACAAAACAGCCTTTTCTGACAACAAACTCATTTGACAACAATTTTCCTATCCGCTCTACTCCAGGTAGTACATGTAGTTTCTGAAGCTTCTTGAGATGTGTTCACGAGGGCAAGATACTTTGTGAACAGAAATTATGGCTGTTGTTGCTAATCTGCATTCAGAAATATTCACTGAAAAGCTCTGAAAAGATGAGAGCAAGTTTTGATTTCTAGAGCCGTAAGAATTAGAGCTGCAGTACTAGTCACTTGATTTCCTTTTTAACTCAATAGTGAAGCAACTTCATAGCTTATTGACAGCAACTTTTCTATGAAGTATAGCCAATGGTATCAGTATGCAATTCCATTTGTACAGAGATGCTACATGCTGCTGGCACTTGCTAAAAGGTATTGGCGTGTCTCTTCGATATGTATGGCTGCTCTAAGCCTAAAGAGCCACATCTGATATGTGCAGCACTTTGCATGTGGTTGTAAAGAATTGGTGGGTAAACAGGTTAATAAGAATGGTGATACTTTTAGAGCAGTGGTTCCCAAACTTGTTCCGCCGCTTGTGCAGGGAAAGCCCCTGGCGGGCTGGGCCGGTTTGTTTACCTGCCCTGTCCGCAGGTTCGGCCGATTGCGGCTCCCAGTGGCCGCGGTTCTCTGCTCCAGGCCAATGGGAGCTCCTGGAAGCGGCGGCCAGTATGTCCCTCGGCCTGCGCCGCTTCCAGCAGCTCCCATTGGCCTGGAGCAGCGAACTGCGGCCAGTGGGAGCCGCGATCGGCCGAACCTGCAGACACGGCAGGTAAACAAACCGGCCAGGCCCGCCATGGGCTTTCCGGGCAGAAGCGGCGGAACAAGTTTGGGAACCACTGTTTTAGAGAGTGTTAATGTTTGCTTTAAGGAGTTCGTTTTAAACTGAAGTTTCTAAGCCCTTTCCTTTTGTATCTGGGGACTCATTTAGCAGAAATACTACAGGCTTAATCCTGCAATCCTTAGGCAAAAAACTCACCGACTTTAATGGGATTCTTGCCAGAGTAAACACAGCAGGATTTAGGGTCGATTGTTAGCTATTTTTCTTTGTCAAAATAGTATGATCACACTTTTCAAAAATGATATTTTGCATTTACAGGGGCATTCCAGCTGGTGACCTCAAAGCGTTTCTGGAGAAATTCACTCCTCTCACAGAAATCCTGAGGATTTGGGCTCCATGTAGGTGGAGTGAAGTGTGGCTGGGGAGGGGAAATCCACCCTACAGCCAAGGGGAACATTCTGTAGCTGCTGAGCAGCCCCTCCCTTTCCCCTCATCCCCAACTGAAACTGTACCTAGGGGCTGCTATAGCAATCACAACCTCCCTGCCCCAGCTGTGTTGAGTACTGGGGGCACTGGATCCACAAAAATGCAGATATTGGACCACCCCCAACGTGGTCATCTGTGTTGGTATGCATAGGACCAATACAAAGACCCTTCTGCATATAGCATATTAGCATATAGAGCAGATGTTGTTTTCCAAGAACTTCGCAAACATTCATTTCTATAATTTCTTCAGGTAAAACCCAGACTAACCTGATCTATTGAAAGTGTCATCAAACACAACTTTGCAGGTTCTCCCATTGTTCACTATGGTCCTAGCTCCGACAGGATCATATCCAACACACCAAGGCAGAAGAGAGGGCTCATAATGGACCTCTTTGGAATGGATTTCAATAGGTGACTGATTGTCTCCTTTGGCAATAGGGTAATATTTGTGCCAGTGCTCAGGTCCTAGGAAGAAATGCAAAGGAATGACATGAAAATCTCTTCCATTTAGGTATAAACTTGACATCTGTTTAATACAAATACAATCAATGTTACACTTTATTCATACATCGCCTCACAGCTGTGCCCTTCACTGTGGATCTTTCCCCTCCTTTTGGTTTTCAGACAGAGGCATTTGAACCATTGGGCGTGACTCCTTTTAAGAAACTGTTTTTGCAGGTGAATATGCCGCCGAGCCACAGGCCCGCCCGGCCCCGCCCAGCCGGGGAGCAGGAGTCAGCCGCCTGGATCGCCGCGCTCCAGGAGCTGTCCAAGATCCACTTTCCGGGTGAGGGTGGAGATCGGACGGGGAACGTGGGTTGACCTGGCGGTAAAGTTGTGCCCAGATTTATTATCATGGCAGCAGAAGTTGCAGGAGCCAGGAGCCAGCCCCCACCCAGCCCGCCTCAGTCTCAGCCCTTGCAGCGTCTGCCAGAGCGGCGGGGCCGGACAGATGCGCTGACAGCGGAGCCCGGGCTGGCCGCGAGCGCTGCAGGCTCCCGCCCCAGGGGAGGCTGCGGGGCTCGCCCTGCCCCCACTCACCGTTGTCACTGTCATAGCCCCACTGACAGGATTGCTGGGCCATGCTCTCGGCGCGGGGTCTCCGCACTCTGTGCCCGGGCTGCTCCGGCCGGCTCCTGCAGGACGGTGGCGCCGGCTCCGCCAGGGGCTTTTATAGGCTCCCTCCAACTCCGAGCCCCCGTTGAGGCCGGTCGGGGTGGGGGGGGAGAGGAACAGAGGGGGCGGGGGCGCCTGGCCGGCGCGCAGGGGGCGGAGAGAGCGATCCCCTGGACTCCCCTCCTTCTGCCCCTGTTTCTGAGTGCATAAAGCCAGGAATTACCAGCAAGACAGTGCAGACACCTCAAAGCCTTTGCACTAAAATGACGATATGGTTGAAATCTTTCATTACTAAAGGATTTGTTTTTAATTTCGTGTTCTGGGAAGCGTAAGGTGACGGGTTTCCACTCGTAAATAAAATAATACATTCTTTGGCCAGCCTGAACCAACACACTGCATCTGAATTCATCATATTATGCTGACCCTGTCATCCAACTGCAGCTGGCTGACTCTGTCTGTTGAGCTTATGCTGAAGGTGCAGTTACTCCACAGAAGCTGCTGTATGTTAGTATAACACCAACAGACCCTGCTCAGCGGTGGGCGGGATCAAACCTGGGACCTCTGGAGTTTAGTGCATGAGCTAAAAGCCAACTGCCTGTTAGCTGGGTATAGAACAGACTCATTAAGCTCATTCTGTAAGTGATCTCAGTGCTACTAGAGGGGACAGAACATTGCACCTAGAAGGCGTTACCTCAAGGAGACATGGATTCAGCAATACCTTTTCCCACCTTATGTTCAGTATAACTTCGAGTTTGGAGTTCTGTCAAGGATAGGTTTGGCTCATCGACTTTAGTTATGTAATTGTACATCATAAATTCACATTGTTCTCTATCACATCAAATTCCCATTTGTGCAGCTTAATTTCAGCCTGTGCAGTCCCACTGGCTTCACAAAGAGCGTGATTGCACAAAGTCAGCAGAGGGCGGTGAATTTCCAAATTCTTGGATCTTTTTAGAGATGCTACTTACTGTTCAGGACATTCTTATTAAACTGCAAAATCATTATAGAATATAGACAGCTAGTCTCTGACAGCTCCCAGTAAGAAAACCCTTGCTTTCAGCCAGGCTGGATTGATTTAAATCATCAAGTAGAAAGCCTCAACTGAAACTGTGGATTTTAACCAGCTTTTCCATTTGTACTTCAGTTATTTTCTAAAGCAAGATGCATGCACATTAGTGGATAGAACCATTATAACATGTTGATTTACAACTATAGAGAGCCTTTACAATAGATATGGTACATCTTTTTGCTACCTGGCAGGGCACACTATAATTGTATACATTTATTTGAGCAATTATATAGTTTAATAATTTTAGATTCTTCTTACTTGTACATTTTAGTATGTTAGAAAAAGGGGAATGATATATTGTTATTTACTAGATAATTAACTTTTTGCTCATGATTAGCATCAAGTTTCATTAGGATGGTAAGTGGAATTCAATTAAACACATAAAACAGCCTACAATATTTATTTTTTATTAAACAAAACACCCTTAATCTTTTCAAAAATATTGATTTTTATCCCACACTCAAGTGCAGGTTTTGTTTTGCTAATTCTAAGTTAATAAGCAGGGAGTCATGCACCAAATTGCATGTAAACTCAAAGCATACTTGTTAGCTTGCATCATTCTGCAGGTGACTCAGAGGGGCAGTGGTGCTGGAACAATTTGTATAGTGGGGTGTTGAAAGCCACTGAACAAAACTGCAAACCCTGGATATAATGGAAACCACTTAGTTCAAACCATGTGTGACAAAGCTCTGTCCTTGTCTCCATCGGTCCCACGTTTCCTGGCAGATTTCGCTAGCCTCAGAGGCTCACTGTGACCTTCCACATAACCCTTCTCTCTCTAGAGACAAGGGTTACAGAGTCTACTGAGCCATTTTCATCATAAGCCAGCAAGGGAGGTGAGGAGAATCCATCCTCCCTTGCACAGTCTCTGTTGTCTCACAGTCTCAGTGATTAATCAGGGGAGGAGGGGCAAAAAGGGGAGCCCAGGCCCACCCTCTATTCCAGGCTCCAGCCAAGGGACCCTAATAGTATCAGCTATGGTAGCTGACCTTTTAGAAACATGACACATACAATTCCCTGGGCTACTTCCCCATAGCAGCCCCCACTTCCTCAAGCTCCACTTCACCCTTACCTCAGGGCCTCCTTCCTTGTGCCTGATATGGTATGTATTGCTCAGTCTCTCCAACAGCACAACTTCCTCCCACAGCTCCTGGCCTCCACACCCACCTGACTAACTGGGAGGCTTTTAACTAGTTTCAGCCAGTCCTGATTGGCTTCAGGTGTCCCAATCAATCTAGCATTCTCCCTGCCTTCTGGAAACTTCTTAATTGGCCCCAGGTGTCTTAATTGACCTGGAGCAGCTGCCATTTAACTTTAACAGAAGTTTGAGAGCTGGGGCATGCCTGCTGGGGCTCGGGACTTCAGCTCCACTCCTGCTGAAGCCCCAAGCCCCAACAGGTGCATCCTGCGGGGCTGAAGCCCCAAGACCTCCCTCCTCACTGGACAGACCAGAGGTAATGCATGGTGGGGCAGTTAGAGTCATGTGTCCCGCCCAGATTTTTGCCAGGGTTTGCTGGCCATGCTGTTACACAGTACTGCTGGGCCCCGTCCCTGTACAGCAGCTGCTGGAGCCAGCAAGCTGGGAGCTGAAGCCCTGGGGAGAGGCAGCGGCAAACAGCTGGGAGCTACAGGGAGAGACGCGGCTTTTGTTGCTGCCTCTCCCCATGGAGCTAAAGCAGCGGCCCCTCCCTGCAGCTCCCAGCTGTTTGCTGCTATTTCTCCATGCAGAGCTAATGCCTGGGAGCTTCAGGGAGTGGCCACTGTGGGTAACGGGAAGGGGTGTGGGGAGGGGGGGCGTGACTCAAACTGTTGCGGTGGGGGGGAGGTGGACCTTTAAATTGTGCCCACCCACTCTCAGCAGGCACCAGTTGACCACCCTGCCACAGGGTGGAAGCCCAGAACTACCCCTCCCTGATCTGGTAGAGAATTGGGCGGGGGGGGGGGGCCTCTGTGAGCCGCACTTTAACTGTAAGAGAGCCACAGTTTAGCCACCCCTGACCTAAAGGCTCCAAATAAAACCAGATCCTGTTATGATAGACACAAACACTTACTAAGAGACAGTCCCTTCCTCAAAGACTTCACATTCTAAATAGACAAGATTGACAAAGAATGGGAAGAGAAACAAAGGCACAAGACTAGCCCAAGGTTAGATAGTCATTGACACAGCTGGGAACGCAATCCAGGTCTCCTGTTTAACACCCTGGTACCACTGGACCACACTGCCTCTCCAAAGAGCATTACAAAGCAGGTAAGTATTATTATCTCAATTTCCTGAGGGGATAGACAGGTTAAGAGACTTGTTCCAGTCTTGTTTGGTGATTCCTAACCCTTTGCTATAAACACTCCCCTCTGCTCTGTCTTTCTACTATAGGTAGTAGCAAAAATTGAGGGGTGGGAGACAAATACAGAACATTGGGTTAGGTATTTGAAGTTTAATTTAAAGTATTTCACTTAGCAGAATTAAGGTATAAAGTTCAAGCAATCATAGGAGCAATTAAAAAACATTACAGACCAATTTCTGTCCTTAAAAACAACAACATGGAAATTTAACACAGAGAACTCCCTAATCTGACTAACTAGATGACTGTTACAGTTTTGTCATTGGGATTCACTCACGTGGCACGCACTCTGAAATCCAAGTCTCAATTCAAGAATGAAAATCTGAGCTATCTGCTTTTATACACTTTGGCACAAACTGGTTTAGCATAATCCAAGAATGACAATCTGACCTAAGCTGTTTGCTTTTATAAACTCCAGACATGTCTGCTCTGAAATTCCAACAGATTGGCGCCTCTTCTCTACGAAGGTACAGCTTTAAGTCTCATGCTGACCTTGAATTGTACAGTTTAAGGTGAATATTCAGTCATTTGGGAACAGAAAAGTACAGGGGACCTGAGCAGGAAAAAACCTTCAGATTATGTAGTAAAAACCAATATTCTTTACTACTCATTAGCGCTAATGGACTTGCAAAAGTAGTAAAGCTGAATACCAAAACACACACATGCAAAAGCTGAAACTAATGAAAAAAATCTCGCTTCATAAATCTTAATAAGGGTCCCAACTCACAATCTATTCTGCTCTCTCTTAAAATACTCATGTTTTTTTGTCATGGTAAGTGCGCCTGATCATCCTAGGTATGGCACCTCTTTATTAGAATGGATTGTGGGAATAGATGTTTATATGCAAATATATTTTTAATCCATGTACTTTTGGTTCTGTGGACCAAATCCTGCTCCCTCCCTATCTTTTGCAGGTGCACAATGACCAAAAAGTATGAGAACTGCCATAGTTCTGCTGAATAGGGAGCGAAGGGACAAGCTGTGAAGAAGCTACTCATAGGGAATCCACATCCAGGAGAGTGGAACTGAAACTATGAGGATCCACTGGCCAGAACTTCTGTGTTGTTATTGGTGATGGTCAGTGGGTCTGGGGACTGCTATAATCCATACAGCCTCTAGTGGGTGTGCTCATGTTTCACAGCCCACAACCAGACAGCGGAGGAGGATTCCATTCCTATCAGCCCTTACATAGCTCCTCTGGATAAATCCCTTAACTCAGACTTCTGGGGACCAGGAATTAGCACTAAGTCATTGATTGATTAGTAGACTATCATTTCTATATTTTCTCTCTCTTTTATAATGTAAATATCCTAACATCATTACCATAAACACCCCAGTTTACAACACATGAAAGACAAGGTCCATAACCCAAGAGCCAACAGTCTAATTTGGACAAGTACAATAACAGTTACAATGCAAGAGGGCAAGGCATATTGTCAGCTAGGAAATCAGCGTTGGAAGGGTGTATTTCCTTCTCACACATACGCTGTTTAGACTCTACAGTTTTGGACAGATCTCTCTCTCATGTAATGCTAATTACTGTTAGTCTGAGGACTATGCTAGAACCAGTGAAGAAAAGAGCCAGGAAGCTCATCCTGAATTTGCCAGCCAGAGCAAGATATAGGGTACACATAAAAATGCCTAATTAGAAACCCATGTATGTTCACAAGTATGGGTTTAACAATGATTGTATTTGGCAGTAGCACAGACATGGAAGCCCTATTCATAGTCAGATCTGTGCACACATCTGCCAAAAACAAACAAAGGACTATATGTAAGTTATGTTGAACTTATAGAGCACAAAGATCCATTTAATAATCCAAGTTACTCACTCTTCATGGGGATCAGAAATGAGCCCTAGCAGAACAGTTGCTCAAACCCTTTCATCTCTGGCCTGAGAAGCTTCCCACACCAAATGTTTGACTGAGAACATGAGTAAGTAAGAGGCTATAAAAACAATTGTTCAGCCAGGTTTGAGGGTCAAATTGCAGCCTGTAAAGATTTTTAACATGAGATAGTATGGCTGAATACATTCATCCCAATATCTCACTCAGAATATGCACAAGAAAAACATTGGGGTCCTCAGATCATCTTTTATTGAAAAGTAAGGGATAGGTGTCTAATATAAATGAATTATTACCATGGCTTCGTACATTTCACATTGCTGGGGTTTGGTTGTTTGCTGAGAATTTATATTGCTTTGGTGATTCCTGTTATGAAAATTTCTTATGATTTAGGAACATTAGGAAGCCTCAGCTCCTGGCACCACTAAGCTAGAAAGATCCATTCACTGTCCAAATGTCTTCTAAAGAATCTCAGTTCCTCTGTTTTCCCTCAGCAGAATAAGATTAAGAAAAAAATTAGACAATGATTTAGAAAACTCAGCACTAAAACAGAGAAATACACCTTTTCTGTTTCTGTACAAAGAGGAACCACTCGTATCATCTTACTTTATTACATCCCATCATTTTATGTATTCTCACTTTTGTTTTTTAGCCCTTGAATATAAAATTGACCCATTGCCATTTTAATTCATAAATCTTAGCACAGACATTAATCTCTCAGAAATGGTTTCTTCCTCATGTACTGAGAGCCAGCAATGTTTATGAGATCATCAAATTCCATTTGGAGCAGCTCACAGTTTTTTAGTCATTACAAACAGACGGCTCTAGCAGTCTTGCTTAGCAGAAGCTCAAAGATACATATAATTTACTTCATACAGAAAAAGAACACTTACTAAAGCCATTTATGGGAAAAAAACACCTTTTACTACAAGGAAAAAAAATCTTTTATTGATTTGTTTTCTTTCATTACATTTTTTTAAATGAAGGTTTGAGCAATCTATTCCATTAAGAATTCCTACAAACTGCAGGAAAGCTGCATCCTCCCTCACAGCCAGGCAGGCCTGGTCTGCTGAACCCTCCAGACTGGAAGGTAACTGGGAACAGTGTTCAGCTGAAGGGAGATGGCAAAAGTCTTGCAGCTGACTAACCTAAAACAGGCCTGAGACAAAATCCCAATACCAGAAAGAGGGCTGAAGGGGAGATCTTGTTCCAAGGAGAGAGAACTGATTGTCTTAAGGCAAGGGGCTGAGAAAACTGCTAGCAGTACAATCCAGCTGCTGCACAGAAGAGCTGAAACTGGCTTTTAGGAAATGCATCTGTTTCTGGCCCCAGAAGAAGCTTTGAGGAACCATGAAGTCTAGTGAGAACTTCAGGGGCTGATTTTGGAAGAAGCACCATAAACCTGCACTTATATGAAAAGATCTTCAAGAGACTCATAGTGCTGGAGATCAGTCCGATACTGTGCAGTGCGTCTCACCTCCAGTCTGCCTACTGCAAGGCAAAGGTTGGGACTGGCTAGTCTGGCAACTCCCCACTATATGGCTGTACTATGAAGAATTCCGGGGGGCACTCACCACTACCCCCAAAACAAAGTCCACAGTTCTCCATAACCATCTCTTGAGCGGGGTCAGTATATTTTTCAGACAGGAGGCTGAGGGGATGGGGGCAGTGCCAGTGGACAGTCTGGAGGCAGAGGGGACAGAGTTGGAAGACTAGAAGCTGGAATAGAGCATGGTGCTGGAATTGGCCTCACACCAAGCCATGTGGCTGGATCAGCTAGGGGATCCAAATATCTGTTTAGGGATGGGCACTTGGGGCACCCAGAAAAGGAAGCAGTATCACAGTGGAACTTAGAGCCTGGTAAATAGCATCTGCCATCTTTATTATTATGTTGGAAATTGCAGCATAAGTAGGAGGGATTTCCAGCTATTATTGTTATGAAGGATATTATATGCAGGGGGTTGGATTTAGCTTCGGTTGAGGACAGAAGCCCTGCCATTGCCTCACCACCACCACATGGGATCCAACATGGGTGTGGTTGTAGGTGTGGGGTGTGTGCATAGAGGGGGGTTTAAAGAAACTAGTGATTTTTACTAATTGTACTCTTACTGGTAGAAAAAATGAACCAGAATTATAAGATTAGCAAGCATGAATGCATCTTTCATCTTATTCTCCTCCCAGTGTGCTGGTATAGAGTTAGGTCACTGTTAGCATTGCAGCAGTGTCCAAGATAGTCTGGATTATAAGTGCCAGTGGCTGTAATAGAATGGAAAAGCTTCTTAGGGACAGCAGTGTCCTGGCCCCCTATCTATTCACATGCTATCCAGTCTGGAGGGGAGGAAGGTGATGGTGGGGGAGGGTCTCAGTTCCATTTCTAACAAGCCTCTGCATCCTAGTTCAGCGTCCTGTTAATGTTCCCTCAAATTTTCCCCTCCTGGGTGGTGATGCTTTAAAACTTTTCATGAAGGAGAAACTCTAAACCGTTGGTCAGATTCCTGGGCAGGGCAAACTTACAATACTGCCTCTGTAGCTCACTAGTCATCTCCACTCATTGATATACTGTTCAGTTTGCAAATGCTGAAAAATCTCCTTTGCACAGATAGAGGGAATTCCTCCACTGGCCTGGAGAAGAAACTGCTCTTTCCACTCTGAAAACCCCCAAAGGCTAACATCCTCCAAGGCTTCCCCAGTCTTAAATAATGTTAAAACCAGTACTTGTAACAGGAACCTTATGAGGTGCCACCCCCCACCCTTCGTCAGGGCCAAAATGTTGTTTATTTATTACTTTTTTAATTCATTCAATATATAATTCTTATCACAGTGTGTCTGTGGGCTGGCAATGTTAGCAGAAGCTTCGAACAGGATGGTGAAGAAAGATGTAATAAAGCTTACCAAGAGGATAAAAGTATCAACCGGTAGCTTGCCATGATGTAGAATATAAAAGGGGGAATTTTCTTCTTTTTTTCTATGTTGTAAAATAGTATGCTCTTTTTTTTTTTTTTGCTTGTTTAAGCAGGGTCTGAATGAACTCTCCCCTGACAGCTAGCCGGGTTGTGGAGAGACTTCAGGAGCAAACTGTATTTACATGAACACATCTACTCTGCTTAGATATCCAGCAGATAGAGCCGTGTTGCTCAAAGTGATCAACTTTGGCTGGTGTTGGGTTACAAGTCACTTTAGTATTGAATGCAGAGGTAGTCAAATGCTGTTATCAATGTTGTCATCTTTATTGTATGAATAAAGGGGAGCAGAACTGCGCATAACCTGTCCCAAATGGTGACGGAGGGGTGTCACCCTCAGCTGAATGGACCTTGTTAAGCCAGGGGATCAAATGCCAGACCTCTGTGAAAGTAAGAGGGGTGGGACAGGTGTCCCAGCCAGGAGGTGTGGACTCTCCCTAAGGGTTCCCACTCTGGTTTAACCTGTTCCTCCCCACTGTTAAAAGATAGAGCTAAATAGGCTTTATTAGAAGTCTTTTGTTTTGTTAAGTACTCAATGAAAGCTGAAATCACTTGTGATGAGGCAGTGTTTCTGCCCAGCCTGCTGAGAGCTTAAAAAAAAAAATCACTAAGATACTGAGCTACAGGGGTCACAGCAGAGAGGCAGGTGGCAGCAGGAGCTGACTGATGGGTGGCTGGCGGGAGCGGCCAGCAAAAGTGGCTAGTAGTCGGCTGGCAGGAGGCAGCAAGGAACAGCGGCTGGCAAGGCAACCAGGAACAGCAGGTTGCAGGACGGCCAGGCAGCGAGGAGCAAATAATCGGCTGTGTATACCACAGGAATATACAGCATTATACCACTCTTCAAAACTAGGCTGTGAGCACACAAGGCATCTCTGATTTCCCTTGTCTGCCTGGACTGAGTCCCAGCGATAACAGATGGACTTTCTGGTTGCCTATACCAGCCTGCAAACCAGCAGTGTCTTGAGACCACTCCATGCAAAATTACTTGTCTTTAGCCTCACAGACATTGTACAGGGCACACAATAATATGGACCGCATATGGCCTCACTGGCATACAATGGTTCTGTAGGCTTCATCATCTTGCCTTAAGCATGCCAAATGCATTCCTCTGCCATCCTGTAACTGCTAAGCATGTAATAAAACCTTCTTTTGCTAGACCCTCTGAGGTCATGGTATGGTTTCATGAGCCAGAGCAGGAGAGGGTAAGGAGGGTTCTTTAAAATAGCAGTGGGCTCTGATATCCCATTGATAACCATGTCATTTGGAGGGAAAATGTTTGTCCAAAAAGGTAAGTGCCAGATCTCCTCAGAACCCTGGTATTGTGCACCTTTTCTCTGTATCCCATGTTAGTATTTATGACCTGGCTTCAGCAGTTGACCTAGGCCTGCATAATGATGTAGTAGTACCCTCTGTGATTGATATACTCACGTGCTCTTCGTGGTGGGCAAACTATTTACAGGAATGCCATCAGTGGCCCTAGTGTAGTTTAGGAAGCCCATCCTCCCAAAGCCAGCTATTATTTCAGATAGCCACCACCCAGGGGTAACCCATGCTTCAAATCTCTACTACCACAACTCTGACAGTTGACTTGCTAACACCAAACTGGTCAGCCACAGACCTGTAGCTGTGGGTAGCCATCTTCCACATGGCAACAGCAACCTGCTTCTGGACCGGTTTGGCATCTCTTATGTGCGTGTCCTGGGACTGGAGGGTTGGGGCAAGCTCCTCACACAGCTCCACTTCACAGATCCTGTTTACACAGATCAATGCAGCTGCAAGCTAGAAAAGCTCTTCCCCTGGTGCTAAATACATAGCTTGGATCTAGCTGGAACAGACTCCGGTACGTGTGTTTGTGGGCTAAGAATGCTGCTGCACAAGGACTTGGGAATTACAAACACATTCTCCCACAATGCACCACGAACCCAGCCCTAAAGCAGCTTCAGTAAGTGAGGTGCTATGAACCTTGGGATATGCCCCCAGAAATCCTAGCATTAAACGTGTCAACATAGTGCCACTGTGGATGCAGCTACACGGGTGTGGGACATGTGTAGCTCTATTGTATGGACATTCTCAGGTAGGATAACAAACACAGATTCACATGCATGGAAGCTGAACATGGGTACATTCTGCAGTGTAGACATACCCTAAGAGGCAAAATAAAAGAGTTTTCCCTGTGGAAACCTGACAAGATGAACATAATAAAAAGATCCGTATCAATGCATATATTGAATCAATTAATACATATGAGACTTCTACAGTAAAAACTCTCTCTCCATTTAAAGCACAGCTTCCAGATTTGATGCATTGAACTGCGTAATCATTAGTATGTTACTATAGTTTTTGCATAGGAATTTGTGTGAATGATATGCACGCTGAAATCCAAATCTCAATTCAAGAATGAAAATCCAAGATGAGCTATCTACTTATGCACTCTAGCACAGCCTGATTCCAAATAATCCAAGAATGAAAATCTGACTTAAGCTGTTTGCTTTAATAAACTCCTAATGTGTCTGTTCTGAAATTTCAGCACATTGGCATCTCTTTTCTACTAAAGAAAAACTTTGTCATGTAATGACCTTGAATATTACAGTGTGACATGAATATACTAATATCTGAGAACAGTTCAAACCAAACAGTAGAAACATTAGGTAAGGCCCGAAAGACTAATTTAAAGATATGGAACCAGAGCTTCTATCAACACACACCAGGGATGACATTATCCATGTGGAAATATGGAAAAAGTCTCACTTTGCAGCATATTTACTGATATGGGAGTTTGGAAAAGGTAAAAGTTTCTAAACACTTTAGTAAATGGAAGGTAAATGAACTCCAAGTAGGTCAGACAGTATCACAACAAAAATCAAACAAGATACATGTAAAGTGATGCAAACCACCAGGTTCTGCTCTACCTAAGATATTTACGGGGAGGCTGCTCGTGATTGGCTCTTCCCACTCTCCCTAGAGACAAGTCAGTGATGATCCCCTAAACTCTCCTTCTAGGAGACACACTCCCTGTACATTCTCCCTCTGAGGCGAGTGCCCCTCAGTGAGCACCCTATAAGAGTCCCTCATGCCATACATTCCTCTAGTTCATAAGACACCCCTCCCCCACGTAACATCTGACACCTCAGGCATGCACATGAGATATTTGCCCTTAACTGATCTCCAGAAATCCTCCTCCTTTGAGTTATCCAGACAGCTCCTAACTCTCGCTTTGAGAAAGCCATGCCCTATAAACATGCCACCTTTGAGACATGCCATCATGAGTTAATGATGTGAAAAATTAAGCCCCTTTCCAAGAACATAACGTTTTGGGACATCTAGCCCTTCCATGTGCTCCCACTGTGAATCACCTGCCTTCATCTCTCAATTCTCTACTGTTTATTTCATAGGGAACCAGAGACCTCCCCTAGGTTTCCTCCACTGTAAAATGGGCATTTGTTCCCTCAAAAGGAAGGTAAAACTGAACTGAAATAATGTAAATACAAGGAGGGGGACCCTAAATTAGGTGGGAATAGTAAGAACATGCTAGTTCTGCTTCCTTTTTCAACATTCAGGATAGAGAGTGTGACCAGACACTTCTTTTTTTAAAAGGCAGACTACTTGAGAATGGCTGGAAGATCACCCAGAGAGTACTAAGAGTCAGAGGGTAAAATCTTGGCTCCACTGAAGTCTCTGGAAGTTTTGCCATTGACTTTAATGAGGCTAGGATAACACCCAGTATGAAACTGTAGCTGAGAAAATAATTGTCTCTGGTACCAAAAAGATAACTTTAAGTTTGGTAGCAAATGTCAGCAGTATAAGGAAATTGGCTGCACAGCCCATGCCTTCTCAAAAGCACAACCATCAGCAGTGCATAATATACCAAGAATTAGTATGAGGAGAGAAGAAATTAAATGAATTAAATGAAAAAAATATCTTTAAATCCTCGTGTCACAGAACCTAGCAAGCGCCCTGTCCTGGCCTCCCACTATGACTGCTGGGAGGGGAAGCCAGGTCTCTGGATGCCTGGGGTGTGCCACATTTCTGCATCCTCAGCAGTTGCAGCACACGTTCCCCTTGGTCTTTCTAGCACATTTCTTGGGCATTGGTTCTCAATCTGTTACCCCTTGTCATAAATATAAAGGGAAGGGTAAACACCTTTAAAATGCCTCCTGGCCAGAGGAAAAACCCTTTCACCTGTAAAGGGTTAAGAAGCTAGGTAACCTCGCTGGCACCTGACCAAAATGACCAATGAGGAGACAAGATACTTTCAAAGCTGGGGGGTGGGGGGAGAAACAAAGGTTCTCTTGGTCTGTGTGTTGTTTTTGCCAGGAACAGAAAAGGAATGACAGGTTTCAGAGTAGCAGCCGTGTTAGTCTGTATTCGCAAAAAGAAAAGGAGTACTTATGTTAGTTTCTAAGGTGCCATAAGTACTCCTTTTCTTTTTGAGAAAAGGAATGGAGTCTTAGAACTTAGTAAGTAATCTAGCTAGATATGCGTTAGATTCTGTTTTATTTAAATGGCTGATAAAATAAGCTGTGCTGAATGGAATGGATATTCCTGTTTTTGTGTCTTTTTGTAACTTAAGGTTTTGCCTAGAGGGATTCTCTATGTTTTGAATCTGATTACCCTGTAAGGTATTTACCATCCGGATTTTACAGAGGTGATTCTTTTACTTTTTCTTCAATTAAAATTCTTCTTTTAAGAACCTGATTGCTTTTTCATTGTTCTTAAGATCCAAGGGTTTGGGTCTGTGTTCGCCTATGCAAATTGGTGAGGATATTTATCAAGCCTTCCCCAGGAAAGGACGTGTAGGGTTTGGGAGGATTTGCGGGGGGGAAAGACGTTTCCAAGCGGGCTCTTTCCCTGTTATATATTTGTTAGATGCTTGGTGGTGGCAGCAATAAAGTTCAAGGGCAAAAGGTAAAATAGTTTGTACCATGGGGAAGTTTTAACCTAAGCTGGTAAAAATAAGCTTAGGGGGTTTTCATGCAGGTCCCCACATCTGGACCCTAGAGTTCAGAGTGGGGAAGGAACCTTGACACCTCTTCTTGGAAATGGGGCTCCTGAGCCTACTACCCTCGGTCCCAGGACCAGTGCTGACCCCAGAGATTATCCCAGTTGTTTAACTCCAGCCCCCTTTCCCAGAACTCCACCCAAAAGGTCTGAAGCTTCTGGTTTACAGTTTAACCCTCTCAGGGGCACACAGTAGTTGTAAAGCAGTCAACACAAACACTTTGGACAATCTAATACCTTTATGATCTTTTCGATTTAGTCATGGAAAGCACAGGAGATTACAGATCATATAAAACAATAAACACTACATGCATATTTCTGTCTCAGTTTCTCACCACTTCAGGGCATTCAATGGGCTGGGGTTTGATTCCCTTGGGTTGTCCACAATCCTTGAGGTCACCTGCGCTCAGGAAAGGGGGCTACATGGGTGACCAATCCCTTCTGGAGCCTGTGATGGGGTGTTCACCCCACACTAACCTAGAAGGGGTTAATGAGGTTGAGAAGGGGACAATTAACCTGATAGGTCACAGCTGAGGGGAATTAGGTGGCCTAAATAACCCCCAAGTGATGATAGAGCCCTGCTGAGAAGGAACAGATGGGGCTAGTATAAACCCAGGAAGCTAGCAGCAGAAGGGGGCTGGAATGAGGGACCCTGAAGCCACTTTCTGGATGTTAGAAAGGAAGAAAGGAAACCCAGAGGGAGAGTAGAAACCTCAGGAAATCCAGGCCCTGAAGGAAGGGTTTATCCAGAAGGGTGGGGTGGAGTGAAAGCCTGAGAAAGGCACAATAGGAAAAGGTGCAGGGAAATTGCAGCAAGGTGGAACATTACAGATCTTGGCTGCTGATCAGAGGGTCCCAGAACTAGAACCTGGAGTAGAGGGCAGGCCTGGAGTCCCCTACCAGCCACTGGGGAAGTGGCACAATCTGGGCAGTGAATGGAAAGACTTGCAGAGAGAGAGAGAGAGAGAGAGAGAGAGATGGGAAGGTGCAAGAATGATCAACAGAAGGGCATGGGACCTGGGAGGAGCTAATCCCCAGAGCAACCAGGAGGAGGTGCCCTAGTGATGAGTGTACCCCATGGCAGAGCCCTTTTCCCAGCTTCTGTGACCTTACTCTCTTTTCTCATGCTGGTTCTTCCTATGGGTTTCCTTATTTAAGCTCTTCCTGGTTATCTGGCCTCCTTTGTTCTCCTGGTAACTTTCCACTGTTCCTACCTTCCCCCCTCTCTTCAGAGGAAAAAGCTAAACTGTTTTTTCTAAGGATGTAGCTGGTTGTTTTGCATAACTTTGTGAGGTTTAAGTGTCATCGCTAACCTTAAGTATTTCCCACTGTCCCTGTCTTGTGTGCATCTCCTACAGGACTGGTCAGCAATGGTGGATCCACATACATATAGGCACTAATGATACAGCAAGTGTTCGTAATCCAACTTCACAATATCAGTCAGAATTCATAAATTGTACAGATATAACCCCAATTCATTATACCTCACTATATACGAGCGTAGTAGAGAGAGAGCCTAGAACACTGCCTCGTGCAAGACCTGAGGCCTGAACCAATAGCTATGAACCAGAGTAAGCCTGGCCTTGGCAAAATAATAACACACTAGATATTTACTTAAATACATTCCAGAAGGCTGGAACAGGTACACCTCTATCTAGTCCAAGATAAAATGGTTTGACAGAAACATGAATAGGAATGTTGTGTCCGAGGTATCAGGAACAAGGGGAAGTAACAAACAGATATGATGAAATACATAAGGTGATATATAAGTTGTGTGTTTCAGTCTATAAATGTCAGAATACCTCCCCTTATTCCTTTGTGTGGCCAACGGACATCAGAAACTCCCATTGCTGATGGAGCCATTCCTTGCCACTGGGAACTCATGTGTTAGTATACCTGTAGCTCCTTTGGGATTCTACTACTGTGCCTTGAGGACAATAAACCTGGCCGAGTGCCTTTGTCACTGAACCATGCGTGTGGTCTTTCTTTAAGAGTAACATCAAGGTCTGCTGAATTAGCAGACTGCATTATTTGCTAGTACTGATAGCACTGGAACTCCAAGGACAGAAGCACTGAGCAGCCTGACCGGTGTTACCGAGGCAATGACATTCCAGCCTTCAGCACTTCACACTGAGTAACTGTATAACCTCATCAACCAGCTTGGAACACTGGATGAAAATAAAGCTAAATGACAAAAGTGCTATTATCCTGGAGAACATGGATGCTGTAATAATAATCACTTTTCCTTCTATAATATTCAGTAGAAAACTTTGCATTGCCTAAGTAGAAATGAGGCATATGTAGTTCAAAAGCCTGTACAACAAATATTACTGAGGGTTTCCTATGCTCATATTAAGCACATTTTCTCACTATGTCTAGCTTGCAAACAGGCATCATTTGGATGTGTCATTAATGAAGCACTGTTAGATATTGTAAAATGTCAGGCTATTAGGCCTTCAAGCAAAAACAACTAAGTGTTCTTCTCAGAGTGTGATTTAGGAAAATAACCATAAACCAAAATGTATTTCTTTGCAAACCCCAAAACAAACAAATAAAAAGTATATTGCACAAGTGACCCCTAAGATGTAGCTTGTACGTGTCTATTTCCAGATTCAGCAGGAGACCAATGCATCTCTAATTGCTCTTTCAGCATGTCCTTTAGACCAATGGTTCTCAAAGTCGATCCGCCGCCTGTTCAGGGAAAGCTCCTGGTGCACCCGACCGGTTTGTTTACCTGCCACATCCGCAGGTTTGGCCGATCGCGGCTCCCACTGGCCACGGTTTGCTGCTCCAGGCCAATGGGGGCTGCGGGAAATGGCACAGGCCAAGGGACGTGCTGGCCGCCCTTCCCACAGCCCCCATTGGCCTGAAGTGGCGAACCGCAGCCAGTGGGAGCCACGATCGGCCAATCGTGAGGACCTGGCAGGTAAACAAACCAGTCCGGCGCGCCAGGGGCTTTCCCTGAACAAGCGGCGGACCAGCTTTGAGAACCACTGCATTAGACCAGTGTTTCACAACCTTTTTGATACCAGAGACCGGCTTGCTGCCTTCCTAAACTGTGTAAGGGAGATCTCAGAGATCGGCACCAGTCCACGGACCAATTGTTGAAAAACACTGCTTTAGAGGCTCCTCATCCCCCCTCCAACTTTCTATGAGGGTTCCACAGGGCTCTGTCCTTGTTCCCCTTCTCGTTTCCTTCTATACTTTATCTCTGGGTAATCTTAGCCGCAAATACAAATTCAACCACTATCTCTGTGCTGATGACTTGCATATGCATCTTTCTACTCCAGACCTGTCTCCTGCTGTCCAAACTAAAATCCAGCCTGTCTTGCTGACATTTCATGGATGTCTAGCAGTCAACTTAAGCTCAACACAACTAAAACAGAGCTCTTAATCTTCCCCCACAAACCCTCCAGCCACATCTTTTCTTGCTGACTATGGACAACACCACCATCCTGCCAGTCACTCAGGACCCTAGGCATCCTCTTTGACTCAGACTGCTCTTTAGGTCCTCACAGCCAGGATGCGTCTAAACTTGTTGATTCTTTCTGTATACTATCTCTGCCATATGGCATTTCCTATCCATCCACACAGCTAAAACTCTTGTTCAAGCTCTTTTAATCTCCTGTCTCAATTTCTGCAAAGTCCTCTCCATCTTTTGCCCCACTGATATCCATTCAGAATGCTGTTGCAAAAAAACAAACATTCTGCTAATCTGTTGCATGGGCTCTTGTTCCTCCTCTTCAAATCCCTCCACTGGCTTCTCCTTGTCTATCATATTAAACATAAGCTGCACGTCTTCACCTTCAAGGCCCTTCATTGCCTATTCCCACCCTACCTACCATCTTTCATGCATTACTGAGCTTTCAGCTCCCACCTCCAATCAGCCAAAAATGCCAGCCTCCATTGTACCCTTGTTAAATTTTCAAAACAGCACCATTTTGCTTTTTCCTATGTTGCTCCTAATTGTTGGGAGGTTTCAGAGTAACAGCCGTGTTAGTCTGTATTCGCAAAAAGAAAAGGATGCTGCATCTGATGAAGTGATCTGTAGCTCACGAAAGCTTATGCTCAAATAAATTGGTTAGTCTCTAAGGTGCCACAAGTACTCCTTTTCTTATTGTTGGGAGGAGCTCACTGTAAACCCGCAAAGCTCCTTAAAACTCTTCTTTGCTGTGATGTCTCCAAAAAAAACTTGACAACGTTTACTGGTATGTTGATACCACTGGCTATGTCATACTGACCAATATTATCTTGTTTCCCTGTACTCCCCCATCTATCTGTATCTATCTGTTGTCTCTTGTCTTACACTTAGATTGTGAGCTTTTGGGGAGGTACCATCTTTTTGTTCTATGTTTGTTCAGCATCCAGTACGATGGGATCTGGATCCAGGACTGGGGATCCTAGGCACTATAGTAGTACAAATAAATACTAAGTAATAATTTTATATGTGGAAAATTAACTCTACAGTCATAAGGGGTAAATACTTAGGGCCAATTCCCCTCTCATTTACACTGACTTTATACTGATGTACATGTACTGATGTCAGTGGAGTTACTGTAGGCTTCCCAAAATGTAACCAAGAGCAGGATTAGGGGAATTTTAGGACATATCTGCACTAGAGATGGAAATGGAAAAAGTTACTTATCTTTAGTAATTGGAGTTCTTCAAGATGTGAGGTCCCTGTGAGTATTCATTGTCCATGTGCACGTGCACCTCAGATTTCAAAGCCAGAAGGGACCATCATAATCTAGCCTGACCTCCTGCACCTTGCAAGTAACAGAACTTCACCCACTCCTTTCTGTAATAGACCCCTAACCTTTGGCTGATGTCCTCAAGTCATGATTTAAAGACTTCAAGTTTCAGAGAATCCACCATTTACTCTAGTTTAAACCCATGTTCCATGCTGCCGAGAAAGGTGAAACCCCCCAGGGTTTCTGCTAATATGGCCTGGGGGGAAATTCCTTCTGGACCCAAAAGACGGTGATCAGTTAGACCCTGAGCATGTGGGCAAGACCCACCAGCCAGACATCTCGGAAAGGATTCTCTGTAGTAACTCAGTCTTCCCTGTCTAGTGTCCCATCACTGGCCATGGGAGATATTTGCTGCTAGCAGTTGGAGATTGGCTGAAAGCCATTGTTGGCAGTCTCATCATACTATCCCCTCCATAAACTCATCAAGCTCAGTCTTTAAGCCAGTTATGTTTATTGGCCTCACTGCTCCCCGGGATGACTTTTCAGTACCTGTGTCCGTTGGTCTGTGCCTGAGCTATGCCTTCTTGTGCTCTGAATGAAGGGTATGTGTGACAATGTGAACAACTGCCTCTCCAGTTCCCTCTCAACCATGAATCAAATGAGGATTTGAGCAGAGGGGAAGGAGGATGGGGTCGTGGGATACCCATAGGGATGACACATCTGGAAGAACTCCAGTTACTAAAGGTAAGTAACCTCCATTTCTTCTTTGAGCACTGGTCCCTATGGGTATTCGCTTTGGGTGAAGCAAACTCATTAAGGAGAAGGATGCAAGGAAGCATGCTGCACCACAGATCTCTTCCACAGATGAAGGAGGCATTTGCAGATGAAGCTTCAACAAGGGCATAATGCCTAGTGAAGGTATGAATGGAGCCCTAAGTCACCACTCTACAGGCTTCTGAGATGACAATTCCCTGCAGGGAAGCCACTGAGGCAGCTTGTGGTCTAGTTGAGTTTGCCCTGACAGCCTGAGGGGAAGGATTTCCATATGCTCATAGCAGAAGAGAATGCCCCCTGAAATCCATTTCAGGAGACTTTGCAAAAAGATTGCTTCTCTTTCATTCTCTTGGTGATGAAACAAATAGTCTTAGACTTCCTAAAGGGATTTCTTTGTCTTTTGCAAGTAGAAGGCTAGAGCTTTGTAGACATCCAAAGATTGTCATCCCTGTTATTGAGAGGTTTCAGGTAGAAGATGGGCAAGTGAAGAGTCTGATTCAGGTGAAATTCAGAGGTGACCTTAAGGATGAAACTGGGATACAATATCAAGGACACTGTGTCCCTGTGGAACACCCAGTAGGTAGGGTCTGCCATGAGGGCCCAGAGCTCACCCACTCTTCTAGCAGAAGTGATTGCTGTTAGGAAGGCCACTTTCACAGAGAGGTGAAAGAGAGTAGGCCGCCAAAGGCTTTAATAGTGGGTTCATGCCAAAAGTATCAAGTTCAGGTTCCAGGCAGATGCAGGCTATACTACTATTGGAAAGGTTCTGATGATACCTTTTAGGAACTCCATGTTTGTGGGATCGGTGAAAGACAAGCAGTTCTCCACTGGAGATGGAAGGCTTGATAGCTGCCAGATGCACACATAGTGAACTGACAGGTAACAGTTGAAGGTAAGAGGAATCTCAGACTCACTGGAGGCAATTTACACTGTTGACACCATATGGAGAACCATTTCTATTTGGTGGCAAAGCACTTCCCTGTAGAAAGCTTTCTGCTGTTTCTAAGAATGGATTAGACCTGTTTGGAACATGATCTTTCTAAACTTGCTGTCCATCGAAAATTGAGGCCTCTAGATGGAGCGATGCTGGGTTGGGATGGTTAATCTTGTCCTCAGTCTGAGACGGTAGGTTCAGGAACAGTTGTAGGTGCATGAATGGGCAAGAGGCCTTTTGCAGAATGGTAAGGAACTAGAATTTCCTCAGACACCAACTTTCCACCAGGATCACTGTTGCCTTGTTCTGCTTGATATTCCTGGGGATATGAGGTAATAGAGGAACATAGTAGATCTGACCACTGCACCAGAAAGGCCTCTAACCTCTGGAGTTGTGTCCTGGGTGGCTCAGTAGCAGTAGGCTGGGTACTTGTTTGTTTGGGTCACAAAAAGGTACCAGGATAGAAAACCCCACTGCCAGAATACATTCTGCACTATTAAGTGTGGAGTTCCCACTTGTGATCTTGGTGGAAATGCCTGCTTAGGCTGTCTATTAATGTGTTTATTACTCCTGGTAGGTGCACTTCTGAAACTTTGATCTGACATCAGAGACACCAGTTTCAGAGCTTGATTGCTTCCATACAGGGCGGTGAGACTTTGCTCCTCTGTTTGTTTATATAAAATACTGCGGCCATGTTGTCTAACATAACTTGGGTATGTGTTGAGTGGATGAAGAGCAGGAACCTCTTGCAAGCTTTGTGCACTGGCCAAAGCTCAAGAAGGTTGATATGCAGAGCTATATGGTCATCCAGGTGCACTCCCCAACCTAGTAGGGAGGCATCAATAATGAGTGTATTTGTGGGTGATGGGAGAATGAAGGGAACCACTACATAGTCTCTTTGGTTTCCCACCGGGTGAGGGATGTGATGTCTCTCTGAAGGATTGAGACTCACTTGCTTAATGTGTGTCTTCTTGGAGCACAGTCAGTCCACAATTATGCCTGAAGGCACCAGTGGTGGAGTCTCTTAAAGGGTGTGACCATGGGGGGGTCACATGCCCCCCCAGATTTCTCCCAGGGTTTGCCAGGCACATTCAGTCACATGGTGTGGCTGGGTCCCCTCCCTGCCCTGCAGCTGCCAGAGCCGGCAAACTGCATCCCATGGGGAGAGGTAGAACGAACAGCTGGGAGGTGCCGGGAAGGGAGACTAAGGAGTGGGAGGGCTGCCAGGGGGTGGGGGTCATGACTTGAGCTGTTCCCTGTGCGGCTGAACCTTTAAATTGTGCTCCCCACTATCAGCAGATAAGGGTCATCTCTTGGAGCATGGGGGCCATATGGCCTAGCAGGAACAGAAAGGACTGGACTGTCATCAGGAGGCTGAGTTCGAGTTGGGTGATGAGGTTTTTCATTGTGAGGAATCTGTCTAGTTGTAAGAATGCGATGGCTGGGATCAAGTTCAGGTTTGCTCTGATAAATTTGGTAACTTGTGGGGGTCAAATTGGATTTTTCTAGATTTACCTGAAGTCCTAGATCATGAAAGAGGTCTAGTAAGGACTGTTGCCCATGCCTCCTGTCATAAATATAAAGGGAAGTGTAACCACCTTTCTGTATACAGTGCTATAAAATCCCTCCTGGCCAGAGGCAAAATCCTTTCACCTGTAAAGGGTTAAGAAGCTAAGGTAATCTCGCTGGCACCTGACCCAAAATTACCAATGAGGGGACAAGATACTTTCAAATCTGGAGGTGGGGAAGGGAGAAAGGTTTTTGGCTGTGTGTGGGATACCTTTGTCGAGAACAGATCAAGGATGAAAGCCTCCAACTCCTGTAAAGTTAGTAAGTAATCTAGCTAGAAAATGCGTTAGGTTTTCTTTCTTTTGGCTTGTAAATTTGCTGTGCTGGAGGAAATGTGTATCCCTGTTTGTGTCTTTTTGTAACTTAAGGTTATGCCTAGAGGGATTCTCTATGTTTTGAATCTGACTGCCTGTAAGATTATCTTCCATTCTGATCTTACAGAGTTGATCTTTTTTTTCCCGTTCTTCTAATAAAGCTCTGATTTTTAAGAATCTGATTGGGTTTTTTGGGTCTTAAAAACCCAAGCAGTTTCTGCTCATCTTGTTTATTCTCAAGCCTCCCCAGGAAAGGGGGTGTAAGAGTTTGGGGGGGATATTTTGGGGAAATAGGAACTCAAGTGGTCCTTTCCCTGTTCTTTGTCTAAAACACTCGGTGGTGGCAGCATTTTACCTAACCCAAGGGCAAAGACTTTGTGGCTTGGGGAAGTTTTAACCTAAGCTGGTAGAAATAAACTTAGGGGGTCTTTCATGAGGGTCCTCACATCTGTACCCTAGAGTTCAGAGTGGGAAAGGAACCTTGATACCTCCTGATACAATCATCCCATAAGCAGCCAATCCTTGAGATAAGGAAATACCAGGCTACCTTGGTGATTCTGATAGGCTGCTACAATGGAGAGTACCTTTGTAAAAACCTCTCGGTGTCATGGAGAGGCTGAAGGAGAGAACTCAGTATTGAAAGTACGCAGGCCTACTGAGAAGCACAGGAATCTCCTTTGTGCTGGATGAATGTCTGTACAAAAGTATTATGAAGGCTGCAAACCTGTTGCCTTTGTTCAGGGAGGGGATTATAGAGTCTAGAGTGGTCATCCTGAATCTGGAATGGAGTAGGAAGACATTCATTTGTCTGAGGTCCAGGATGAGTCTCCAGCCCCCCTTCTTTTTGGGGATGAGGAAATATCTATAGTAAAACCCCTTCCTCATGCTGAGGGGCACAAGCTCTATTGCCCCTAGCTGGATTAGGGAGTCCACCTCCTGTTTGAGAGTCCTCTCAAGAGAGGGGTCCCTGAAGACAGACTGTAAGGGAGGTTACGGGGAAGAGATGGAAATTAATTCTACAGCATAACTGGTTGAGATGGTCTCTAGGACCCATTTGTCCGATGTGATATGCTGCCACATTGGGAGGAAATAGGCCAGGTGGCCACCGAAAGGCGTGGAGGTTGGTTGATGGCTCTTGGGCATCCCATCAAGAAGCCTTTTTGGGGGAGCCTGGGACTAAAAAAAGAGGATGGTGGCAGGGTGTTCTGCCTGCTTCATTGTGCCCTCTGGTACTTCCTAGGGGGCTTATAGGCCCCTTGATGGTAGAAGGGCTTAGAGGCAGGATGTATTACACTGGATGTATGGAGAGGTAGTTTGGAATATTTCCTCCAAGGTGCCAGGGTATATATCCCAAGGAGTCTTTAAGGAAAGTCCTTAAGGAAATGAAGTGACTGTTTTCTCACTAAATAGACTGTTACCTGAAAAAGAGATCTTCTACTATTGCCTGGACCTCCTTGGAGTTCCCAAGAATTACAGTGATGCCTGTCTCCTGATGACAGAGCTTCCCACTTCATGGTGACTTCTATCTGCTACATCAAGTAATGCTTGAAGGATGATCTGGTAACCAATTTTCCTTCATCGAGGATGGTGTGGAACTGGGCCTAAGCTCCTGCAGCAGTTCATTAGTGAATTCCAATAGTTCGTTGTAATGAATAAAGTCATACATGGATATTAATGCATGGTAATTCAATATTTGAAAAGAGCATAACTGATGAAAAAAATCTGACAAAGATCTAGTCTCTTGGCATCTTTGTCTGAAGGATAGGCCTAAGCTGATGCAGCCTGTTATGTTCTGTGACAATCTGGTCCAATAGAGAATTCAGATTAAGATGAAAGAACAAGTGTTCTGCCCCCTAGTATGGAGCAAAGTACTTTTTCTCCACCCTTTTTGGGAGGGAAGTGCAGGTAGCTGGGGTGTGCCAAGCCATTTTACTAGTCTCCAATATGGTTTCGTTAATAGGCAGCATTATCTTGTTAGGGCCTATAGTGTGGAGGATATCCAGAAGTTTATGGGCAGGATCTTGGACATCTTCCAGGAGAATCTGGAGAGAGTTTCCACAATCTTCCTCAAATAGTTCTGATGTTGTCTATAAGCAGCTAGTGGCAGGGCAAGGCTTGTGTCTCATCCCTAGTTCCTTTAGCAATAGAAGGAAATTAATAATACTTTATTTTACAGGATCATTGTCAAAACTAAATTAGATAACATCTGTAGACTGCTTTACACATAACTGAAGTAACATAAGTATTATTTGGTATCGGAACACCGTATTTCAGGATATTAAGTTAATCTAATAAAAATAGCTCTCCAATAGCTCACTGTTTTCTTGTGGTGCAATGTTCTACAGGTAGTGTTTGGGGTGGTACGTAAAGGCAGATTTTACGTTACAGCAACCTGAAAGATATGCTGGTACCTCTTTCTGAGCCAGTCTCTGCCTTTGATTTTGCATAGCTGTCTTCATTACTAATTTTTAATCTGGGCACTTCTAATTGGGCATTTTCTATATCCTCTGTTTCATATAGAATAGGCTTTAAGTGCATGTCTTTTTTATAGCTACTCAGCAGAAATTATAGCAAAGTACTCTGAGACATTTGGTATGGAAAGTATTCTTCTGAATTTGCACCTCTGTACCTTTTCCTACAGTTGCCATGAGGTCAGTGTTTCAATTATAGATCTTACACACACATTATTGGGCGACAAGTCAACAACTGTATTTCATTTAGTCCAGAGCTAGAAGCATTTGTTTAGCTATAAACTCAGATGCTGTGCTTACTGATGGCTATACATGGCTCCATTGTAACTTAGGAAAAAAGTGTGCTTTTGTTGATGATGACTTGTTAAACGTATTAGCTAAATAATTTTGGGTAAGAGGAATCTATACTTATGTTAAAGTGAACTATTTTCCCCCGTCATCCTCTACACTGACTATATTAAAAATGGTGTGTAAGCTTTTCTTGTTGGCACACACACAGATGGTCATAATCATTCAAGAAACTATTTTTATTGAAATCTGACTGGAAACTATATGGATGAGTATCTTATGGAATTTGATAATAGAAAAGTTTGACAAGATTAGTGTGAAGCTTCAAAAACCGGATCTGGATCACGTCATTGCTGTTAATTTCATGACTTCCTTGCAAGAGTTTGTCACAAGTTTACAGTCTCAGTTTGATGATTTTGAGGTGCAAGCAAAAAAATTGGCAATTGTTGTTGGTAAGTCCTACTGTGAACATTACAAACATACTGCAAAGCAAAGCTTTCCAAGTGGCAAAAGTGACACTATACTTCAGGGAAGAAAAATTCTAGGTTGAGCGTTTTTATGTTATCCTCAACAAGTGAAGTTTGAAACTATAAAGAAGTGACTGATATGTTTAACTACTCACAAAGTTTGGCTTCCTTAGGTCTCTTCATCAAGTATGAAGTGAACAGGAGATGAAAATATGCATTGAGGCATTACTCAAGTTTACCCAAATGATCTAGAACCTGAGTTGTTTGCTGAAATTTATCAATCTTCATTATTTATAAGGTATTGGGACACGCAGGACAAGAGTGGTACTGGGATCATCAAGTTTTTGCATGACAAAGATTGGAGTAATGTCTTCTTGAATATATTCAATGTGTTGAGACTGTATTTGAGTGTACCCATTGCCAACTGTGAAGCAGAGCAATCTTTCTCTAAGCTTGCCTTAAATAGTCTTTAATCTACTACGATGGAAACTAAGCTTAATGCTCTTGCTACCATGTCAGTTGAATGGAATTTACAGTAGACACAGTCATTTGAGGAAACTATAATTGAATTTGTGGCATTTAAAGCTGGCAAGATATCAGTTTAAACATGCAGCATTTCATTTGACTCAATGTTTTAGGTCTCTTCAAGCAGTACATAAATTGTTCATTAGCTTCAATTCTCTTTTCATGTTTTTTCCAGTACTATAAATGATTTGTTGATTGACATAAGCTGGGTACTCTTTTGCCTTCATTAATACCACATTCATAAAAAGGGGGCCTCCAAAAACCATTAGCCCTAGATCGCCAATCTCATTAAACTAGACCTGTGAGGGTGCATGGGAGACTCTGTAAGAGGTGTTGTGCATGCAGGCAGGGAGGAGAGCACCTGCGGGAGGGGCTCGGACATCCTCTCATCTGTCCGTCTCCCAGTAGCCTCCCAAATTTCCCCCTTGCTTCCCCGTCGCTGCCCCCACATTCTGTTCCTCCCTGTCACCAACCCCGCCTCCCAGTTCCCTCATTTCTCCCTTCACCTTCTCAATAGCCTCTCATACTGCTCCTTCCTCCCCCCTGCCATGTCCTTGAGCCAGCAAGGGAACCAGAGGCCACCTGGCTGCCTGACATTTGGGACCACAATAGCATCTGGTGGCCATGAGGAGCTGGGGCAGCTACCTTCCCACAACTGCTGAATGCAAGTGCTTGCAGTTGAGATGCGGATAGTTGTGACAGAACTGCTAAATGTATAAGTCTCACACCAGATGCTTGACACTTGCCTGGCCTCCAGACAATTTTGCCCCTGCTGGAAAGCATTCTTCTCTGCATCATTTGCCATCTAAACAACATTTGTGGCTCTCTGCCTCAACACTGCATCTTTCAAATCTAATCTAACATGCTGTTATTATGGTTACTTATTATTTGTATTACAGTAGCACCTAGAAACCCTGATCATGGACCAGGCCCCCAAAGTTGTTCACCCCACCTCCTTTCTCTCAAGCTGTGCTATGCTTTTTTAACTCTAACTATTGCATTTCAAGGGACACTGCCAACTAAATTTGGGCCCAAATTTGCAGTTTAGACTTCTTTAAAAGCAAGTATATACAAAACCTATGACCATAACACTTTTTCCATGATTCCAACAGAAAAAGCTGTTTTCTTAACAAATACACATTCCCCTTCCATGTTTGTCCCCCAAACGTTGCAGCACTAAGAACCTTAAAGTCAAACTAACCATAAACATACTAAATAATAATATTTAATTTTTATATAACACTTTCATCTGTAGATCTAAAAACATTTTTAAAAGCACATTTTACAGATGGGGGAACTGTGCTAAAGGAGTTGGTGGATGTGACTGCAGAGCCATTGGCCATTATCTTTGAAAACTCATGGCGATCGGGGGAAGTCCTGGACAACTGGAAAAAGGCCAATGTACTGCCCATCTTTAAAAAAGGGAAGGAGGAGGATCCTGGGAACTACAGGCCAGTCAGCCTCACCTCAGTCCCTGGAAAAATCATGGAGCAGGTCCTCAAGGAATCAATTCTGAAGCACTTAGAGGAGAGGAAAGTGATCAGGAACAGTCAGCATGGATTCACCAAGGGCAAGTCATGCCTGATTAATCTAATTGCCTTCTATGACGAGATAACTGGCTCTGTTGATGAGGGAAAAGCAGTGGACGTGTTGTTCCTTGACTTTAGCAAAGTTTTTGACATGGTCTCCCACAGTATTCTTGCCACCAAGATAAAGAAGTATGGGCTGGATGAATGGACTATAAGGTGGATAGAAAGCTGGCTACATTGTCGGGCTCAACGGGTAGTGATCAATGGCTCCATGTCTAGTTGGCAGCCGTATCAAGTGGAGTGCCCCAAGGGTTGGTCCTGGGGCCGATTTTGTTCAATATCTTCATAAATGATCTGAGGATGGTGTGGATTGCACTCTCAGCAAATTTACAGATGACACTAAACTGGGAGGAGAGGTGGATACGCTGGAGGGTAGGGATAGGATACAGAGGGACCTAGACAAATTAGAGGATTGGGCCAAAAGAAATCTGATGAGGTTGAACAAGGACAAGTGCAGAGTCCTGCACTTAGGACGGAAGAATCCCATGCACCGCTACAGACTAGGGACCGAATGGCTCGGCAGCAGTTCTGCAGAAAAGGACTTAGGGGTTACAGTGGACGAGAAGCTGGATATGAGTCAACAGTGTGCCCTTGTTGCCAAGAAGGCCAATGGCATTTTGGGATGTATAAGTAGGAGCATTGCCAGCAGACTGAGGGATGTGATCGTTCCCCTCTATTCGACATTGGTGAGGCCTCATCTGGAGTACTGTGTCCACTTTGGGGCTCCACACTACAAGAAGGATGTGGAAAAACTGGAAAACGTCCAGCGGAAGGCAACAAAAATTATTAGGGGACAGGAATACATGACTTATGAGGAGAAGCTGAGGGAACTGGGGATGTTTAGTCTATGGAAGAGAAGAATGAGGGGGGATTTGATAGCTGCTTTCAACTACCTGAAAGGTGGATCCAAAGAGGATGGCTCTAGACTGTTCTCAGTGGTAGCTGATGACAGAACAAGGAGTAATGGTCTCAAGTTGCAGTGGGGGAGGTTTAGGTTGGATATTAGGAAAAACTTTTTCACTAGGAGGGTGGTGAAACACTGGAATGCGTTACCTAGGGAGGTGGTGGAATCTCCTTCCTTAGAAGTTTTTAAGGTCAGGCTTGACAAAGCCCTGGCTGGGATGATTTAGTTGGGGATCGGTCCTGCTTTGAGCAGGGGGTTGGACTAGATGACCTCCTGAGGTCCCTTCCAACCCTGATATTCTATGATTCTATGAAGCATGGAGAGATGAAGAAACTTGCTCAAGGTCACCCACCGGACCGTCAGAGCCAGGAATATAAACCAGGTTTCCTGAGTCCCAGTTCAGTGCACTATCCACTAGGCCATATTACAGAAACAAATGTAAAAAGTAAAAAAAAAAAAAAAAAAAGCATAGTGAACAGTAAATCAGATACTTGAAATTCTTGTTTTTAACATACAACTGTTATTGATAATGGAAAGACACCTGTTAATTTATAATGTAAGTTTTTAAAATGAACAATCTCTATCATGCTGGGATACAGTTTGTATGAAAGACAGTATACAAAATAAAATTAAGTTGCAATACATACCTGAGACTACTATAGTTTGGCACCATACAGTCACACACAAGGATAATTCTGTGGCCTCTGAAATTCTTCTTGTTCACACTTAAAAAGCCAACAGTCAGAATGTGATGTTTTCGCCTCTGATTTTGAATCCAAGATCCATGTTGAATTGGATTTAAAAGCCTAATCCAAAATTTTCAAATTGGGGTGCCTAATTTAGGCGGCTCCTATCTTATGTTACTGAATAAGTGATCCAATTTTCAAAGCTTCTAAGTGCATATAACTCAGGGTATCTAGAAGCTGCTCATAGGAGATTAAGATGCTCAGCACCTCTGAATATTAGGTCACTTATTTATCGGTTTGGCAGAATTTGAATTTTTTTTACAATTTCAACAAGTATCAATGTTTAGTTTTAAGCATTATTTTAGATTTTAGCTATTTAAGTTTTCACAGTTATGGGAAGTTACGTGGGGGAGGGTGGACAATTACTTAATGACAGTAGATATTGAGATTCAAAAAGTTAAACCTTTATAAACGGTCAAAACACAAATTGTCAACATCACATGTCAAAATACACAAAGTAAATATCCTTAAATCAACAAATGACATACCTGTTTTTACTATTCATTCACTAGCCCATTTGTAACAAGCCTAATTTAAGAGTGTAAATCCTTGGATTTGGACTCTAATATTTTCAAGCAGCATTTTTCTTACTTTGCCTATCTGTAAATTTAGATTATTGATGGAAATATTTTTTGTTGGTGTGTACAGTAAAATTGAAGTTTACTAATAAAAATCTAATCCTTCCAAGCCTATTTTAGATACCCCAAGTTTGAAAATCTATTTTATCCCTATGTTATGCCAACTAGCTCTGACTAAGTTCAAATACAAATTAAAGGCTGTCAGTCATCTCTGATGTAGGTGCTTAGAAAGTTAACATGAAATTGATTCACAAAAATGTTGAGTGCCAGTAAAATAGATTTCAGAGTAACAGCCGTGTTAGTCTGTATTCACAAAAAGAAAAGGAGTACTTGTGGCACCTTAGAGACTAACCAATTTATTTGAGCATGAGCTTTCGTGAGCTACAGCTCACTTCATCGGATGCACGTGCATCCGATGAAGTGAGCTGTAGCTCACGAAAGCTTATGCTCAAATAAATTGGTTAGTCTCTAAGGTGCCACAAGTCCTCCTTTTCTTTTTTAGTAAAATAGATGTTTCACTAGTTATATGCAACTCAGAATGACCACAAGCCTCTTTATAACTCCCACATTGAATACAAACAACAATCCTTTGGGGACAGTGGGAAAGATAATATTCACCAATATTAAAATGAAACACCTCCCAGTGTATCACTGGCAATGGAGTTGAATCCTATCATTGCAACAGATATACAAATATTTGTCTATTGTATGTGTTATTTCAAGAATACATGCAAATAATATACAAATATTTTCACACATTGCTGTAGTGTCACTGTCTTCCTGTCTGAATATGATTCTGTATGGCTGACAGATCATTCACTGAGATTGCTTAAAACTAGTATGAACTAGCATAATACTTGAACAAAAAAAACAAAAAAAAGACATTTTATTGACTTTCTACAGGAGTGTAAAACTCTGGAAAGCCTCACACTGATTTAGTACTTTTATTAAAAAATTTTCAAGTAATATCTTGACTAGTAAAAATGATTGCAGATCTCTTGGTGCTACTATTTAGTGGCACTCAGGGTGGACAGATTTAAGTTCTTCTATGCTTTTTTTGAGACAGAAAACCCAGTAAACTTTGAGATTCCAAACGGGATTATCACCCTAAACACAAAAAGTCAGGGAATATCTGATAACCCAAAGAATCCATAGACTGAGTATGTAACAAATACTCTCCCCATGGTGACAGCAAAATTCTGGAATAAGGGATTTCAGATATGCAAAGACTTACCCACGCACTAGCTCTCAGTGTCTTAGACAATAATGTAGCAGCATGCGATTAGTGCACAGAGGTAGTTCTGTATTATTGTCTTGTTTCTTATAATAGGCAATGTTTCACAGCTGTCTGTTTAGGAGACTAACATCCTCTTCTAACCCTTTGACTGGAAATTCTGTGAGTAACAGGCAACACCTTGTGGTAGCACAGATGGCAGTTTACTTTGGAAATCGAAGTTCAAACTCATGGAACCATAAGGATCTCTACCATTTCATGTGCTTGCTATGGTAGAAAAATCCCGCATTTGCAGGAATCTTTGCAATGACTTCCTTACCTAGCAGTTGGCAGAGATGAGGTGGTAAGTGAACACTCAGCCCCAAACCACAATTATGCAACTATGGCAGGAACACATCTTAATTCCTAACAAACAGCATCTCTAGTTTAATAATCATATTAGTTTGAACCTGGTCTCGCTATCTGAATTTCAGATTTCTCTCCCGCACCGCATCTGCTCCATACCACAACTGACCATGTCAGAAAGCATTTGGAAGCATCACTTACAAAACAGGAAGGAAGTCAGTCATTCTTAATGTCCTGTCTGGGATGCAACTGTTGAAAACAAATCTACTGGTTTGTATAGTGCTGCAGTGACTTCTTTATCTAGCATGCTCCCTCTTGCACTATGCAGATTCTTTCAGGCTCAGGGACAGAACTCCAAGCTTCACTATACCACCTTTGTGCCAACATCTGTGTAGCTGAAACCTCTGCAACTCTCTGCAACCATTACCTTTACAAGTGATCCTAAAATGATAATTCCCAGTGACTCTCTCAGTTGGTACAATCCTTAGGAACAGCCTACTATGCAGTGATGATGAACACTTTCCAAGGTTGGCAGCTTTCTTGTCTCACTTCAAGGAAAATTCAGAAAGTCTCTAAAACATAATACACAGGAGTACTCCAAGCTATCCTGGCAGAGTGTCTTTAAACTAGGATTAATATGCAAATAGATTGAAACAACTTTCTTCCTTGAACCCCTTCCAGGATATATAAAAGGATTCTTGTATAGCCCCAAATTCCTCTTCTAGCTCTGTAGGGTAACACTGGTCTCAAGGACCTTTTCTGTGCCACTGCTCTAAAGGAAGTTCTTACCCTGAGTTGACTAGCCTATTCCATCCACCTGGGTAATACCCTTAGCTGGAAAAACTATCCAGCACTACAGATACTAATGAATACAAATGCAGCAATAATAATGTATTTAGAACTCTATTTTGAAAACTGAAATTCAGGATATAGTACAAGTCCGGTGGCACCTTAAAGACAAAAACATGTATTTGGGCATAAGCTTTCATGGGTAAAAAAACCACTTCTTCGGGTGCATGGAGTGAAAATTACAGATGCAGGCATTATACTGACACATGAAGAGAAGGGAGTTACCTCACAAGTGGAGAACCAGTGTTTACAGGGCCACTTCGATCAGGGTGGATATAGTCCACTCCCAATAATAGATGAGGAGGAGTAGAAATCCACTCACTATGCAATTTCATCTTTATCCCAAATAATTAAAGCTTTCAATAAATTAACTTGCTCACAAAGATGACATGTGATGGATGGATCACATTTGCACTGCAGAAGCGACATATTTGTGCTGAGAGAAAAGATGTGCAGGGTGCTCTAGGATTCACAGCTCTCTAATTTGCAGAGCAGCACGGCAGTCAGTTTTTACCTTCCAGGGGTACAATGTGGGTGGAGAAAGGTTATGTCTGAGGAGACAGATTTAAGTATGGGTCCAAGGGCTGCAGTTGACCTGGCCCTTGGGGGAGGCTAGCCCCTGGCCCTCTCCTTCTGCCTGAGGCTTCTCCCCTTCCACTCCCTTTCTATCCCTGTCCCCTGCAGGAGCCCAGAGCACACCCCCCCCCCCCCGTGGCTGCCAGCACCAGGGTGGCCACAGCGCCCCCAGCCACAGTGCGCCAGGTGGCCAGGAGGCACAGCCACAGTGCCCACAGTCCTGGTGTGCCGGGCAGCCAGGCAGCATGGCTGCAACGCCAGGCAGGCAGCAAGCCCCAGCATCAGTCTCCCTGCGACCCTGCAGCAAACTGGCCAGCCCCAGCCAACTTGGGCCAGGACAGAGCTGGAACTGCAAGAGGGGGTCTGAAGGCAGAGCTTCTGTAGTGAACTGCTGCACACAGCCATGCAGTGTTGCCAAACCCCGCCTCCAGGTCATGTCTCCTAATTCCCATGAGTGGCACGTGACCCGCCAGCTGGAGGAGGCTAGCCCCAAGCCCAGCCTCTTCTGCCCGAGGCCCTGCCCCTTCCACCCCCTGCCACAGCCCAGAGCCAGTGCCCCCCACTGTGGCCACCAGCACAGTCCTGGCACAGGCTCAGCCCCCAGCCCCAAAGGAGCACCGGGAGGGCGAGTGTCACACGGCCCCAGTCCCAGAAAGGAGTGCCGGGAAGGTGGGCAGCGCATGGATGCAGCCTCCTCAGCCGCAGCTGGATCACTGGGGCCTGGAGGACTGGAGCTGCATGCAGGGAGTGAGGGTAGGCAGAAGGTGGGGCCATAGCTGGCTGTTTGGGGAGGCACAGCCTCCCCCAGCCTATGTGACCCACCACCTGTGCAAATTCCCACACTCACAGCACTATCCCTTATGAGGGAGCATCTCCAAATCACAGACTTCCATGAACATATCTCTACAATCACCGCCCTCCGAATCTCTGTAATTGCTTTCAAAAGTTGGCACCTCTGGAAAACTGAGTCTGAGAGGATTAAATGTCTCCTCCAGCAATGAAAATCTTCTGATTGCAGCACCTTTTCCTTCAGCTCCCAACAGGGAGCACCAGCAACGTAACAATCGACTTCTCCATATATACACAAACTGACAGAATTATTTCCATTGAGAACCATTGAAATGTATAGATAAGCAACATTTTTTTATTTTTATTTTTTGCCTGAGAACTTAGAGTTTGATTAAGAATGTTTACTTTGTATATTTTGACATATGACATTGACAATTTGTGTTTTAATGGTTATAAAGCTTTAAAACTTTTTGAATCTCAATGACTATCATTAAATAATTATTGTCTGACCCCACCATAAGTGATAAAAATAAATCATTGCTTAAAAATATTATCCATCAAAATTATAAAAAAAATTGTGGGTTGTGGAAAAGAACTTCAGGGGCTGATCTCATTTGCATAGGCACACCCACCCCCACTAGATGGTCACTTTGGCTGCTGTAAGAGCCCCAGTTTCTCTGTTATTGGGGCAGAAATAAACTGTTATTATCCTGATTATGTGAATCAAGGACAGTGGAACTGTACTTGGCCTTTTGTTATGATGGAGGGACTCACCATCAACGAAGCAGCACTTGCTAGGCAAGGGTCATGGGTTCCAAAACCCAGTGAATAGAGAGAGGCTGGGGATAGGTATTAATACTTGGTGGTATGGGTCCCATGGTGAGGCTGTTACATGCTAATTGTACTTCCTCCTCTCTCCACTGTAAACTATCAGAGCTAATTTTGATTCCGTTAGGAATCTAGTTCAAGACTGCTAAGCTGAATTCACTTTGGGCCAATGGTGCACCAGCAGTGAGGCTCCCCTACTACAAGCTGAAATCACAAAAGAGTTAAACTTACTAAGAGCTGAAATCACTGGGTGTTGTGTTAAGTAGTGGGGGAGCCTGAAGATATATTGCAGAGCAGTTTGCAGGATGGCTGGCAGAGCAGAGTGGCTCTTGGAGCAGAGCAGTTCGTGGGATGGCTGGAGTGGCTCATGGGATGGCTGGCAGAGCAGAGTGGCTGGTGGAGCAGAGCAGTCTGTGGGATGCCTGGAGCAGCTCATGGGGGTGGCTAACAGAGCAGAATGATTCATGGGATGGCTGGTGGAGCATAGCCCCATGAAGAGGTGGGGCAATTGGCTTTGGACCACATAAGGTGCCCCTTAACCCCCCTCCCCATCTCCACCCAGGTTGGGAGGTAAAACTCTGCAGGTAAACTTTCGAACTCTGGGGCTGCACTGACCAGGGACAGAGACTTTTGGGACTTTGGGTGATTTTGGGTTGCTGGACTCAAGAACCAAAGGGAAAGGGCATGCCTCAATTTGCTTGGGGTGGGTTTTTTGCTCATGGGTTGTGTTATGAATCCTGTTGGTGGTGTTTCCCCAACATAATGCCACATTGTTTCTCTCTGTTATTAAAAGGCTTTGCTACACTCAGACTCTGTGCTTGCGAGAGGGGAAGTATTGCCTCTTGGAGGCGCCCAGCGGGGGTGGTATATTTGTCCCATGTCACTGGGTGGGGGCTCTAGCTGGTTTTGCATTGTGTTATTGGAATGGAACCCCTAGAAACTGAACCCGGCCCTTGTTGCTGCCAACTCTCATGGGCAGAAGGGTTACATAATGATTGTGTAGCAGTTCAAACCAGAAGGGGAATCAGATCCTGTCATAAATAAAAGGAAGGGTAAACATCTTTGAATCCCTCCTGGCCAGAGGAAAAACGCTTTCACCTGTAAAGGGTTAACAAGCTAAGATATCCTCGCTGGCATCTGACCAAAATGACCAATGAGGAGACAAGATACTTTCAAAGCTGGAGGTGGGGGGAAACAAAGGGTCCCCTCTGTCTGTGTGATGCTTTTGCCAGGACCAGAGCAGGAATGCAGGTTAGAACTCTTGTAAAGAGTTAGTAAGCAATCTAGTTAAATATGCATAAGATTCTGTTTTGTTTAAATGGCTGAGAAAATAAGTTGTGCTGAATGGAATGTATATTCCTGTTTTTGTGTCTTTTTGTAACTTAAGGTTTTGCCTAGAGGGATTCTCTATGTTTTGAATCTGATTACCAGGTAAGGTATTTACCATCCTGATTTTACAGAGGTGATTCTTTTATTTTAATTAAAATTATTTTGTAAGAATCTGATTGGTTTTTTTCATTGTTCTTAAGATCCAAGGGTTTGGGTCTGTGTTCACCTATGGAAATTGGTGAGGATTTTTATCAAGCCTTCCCCAGGAAAGGGGGTGTAGTGCTTGGGGGGATTTCTCTGGGCGCGGGGGAGATGTTTCCAAGTGGTCACTTCCCCTGTTCTTTGTGTAACACTTTGGTGGTGGCAGCTCTTAACCTAAGCTGGTAAGAATAAGCTTAGGGGGGTCTTTCATGCAGGTCCCCACATCTGTACCCTAGAGTTCAGAGTGGGGAAGGAATATTGACATGATGGCAGAGTGGTGGGATTAATCTGAAATCATTGAGATTTTTTTTTGAACCAGAAGCACAGATTTTAAAAGGAAATATTTTTCCCCCCTTTGAGCTGCTTGGAAACAGGTTTTAAGCTGAAAGCAGTTAGAGATTTTTTTTGTCTCTGCCTGGGGGCCAGAGCAGAGACAAAAGGGAGCTTGCTTCTGTGAGCTGGAGTTTCTCTACCTAAAGGGAGGGTAGTTAACCTCCTGCAGGGAAATTCACAAGTTCTTCACAGACCTGAAGGTGTTTTTTTTTAGCTAAGAGCAACTAGAGGGTTTTTCTGTCTATTTGCCTGGAGACAAAGGTGTTAGGTTTTTGTTTTTTTTTAAAGGATTTTTTGGTGTGCTGACAATCACTATCCGAGAACCTAAGTATCCGGTTACAGCACAATCTATTTTTTTTGACAAGCCAAGTTTTGTTTGTTTGTTTTATTTCTAAATCTCAGGTGTAAAGTTAGTAAAAACAGAAAGGCAAACATGAGAGCCCAAGGCAGAAACAGCCCAAGAGGCTGCCCACAGGAGAGCTATGGAGGCAAAGGAAAAAGAAATGGAGGAAAAGGAAAAAGAGGAAGCATGCTGAGGCAGAGAGGAAGCATGCACTGGAGATGGAGAAGGCAAAGGCTCAGCAGAATAGCAATCCTTCTCCAGGTACCGCTTCACATCCCAGAAAGTTCCCCACCTACAAGGCAGGCGATGATACCGAGGCCTTCTTAGAAAACTTCAAAAGAGCCTGCCTTGGGTACAGCATCTCTACAGGCCAATACATGGTAGAGCTGAGGCTGCAGCTCAGTGGACCCTTAGCTGAGGTGGTGGCTGAAATGCCTAAGGAACACATGAACAAGTATGAACTGTTTAAAACACAGGCGAGAGTCAGAATGGAGTTAACACCCGAGCATTCCCGTCGGCAGTTCAGAGCCCTAAGGTGGAAACCAGACATGTCATTTACCCGACATGCCTACCACATTGTGAAACATTGGGATGCCTGGATATCAGGAGCAAGTGTTAAATCTCCAGAAGATTTGCCCTTCCTAATGCAAATGGAGCAGTTCTTAGAGGGTGTTCCTGAGACAATAGAAAGATACATCCTAGATGGGAAGCCCAAAACTGTAATCGAGGTAGGGGAGATTGGAGCCAAATGGGTGGAGGTGGCAGAAAAGAAAAAGATGAGTAGCAGTTGGGGTGAATATCAGAAGGGGCAAACCAGAACAAAACGGGTGGAGGGAGGAGAGGGGAACAATCCTGGTCGCAGTTGGAGTGGATACCAGAAGGGACAACCTCAGACCACACCCTACTACTGGGGGCAGCCCAGGGCCCCAACTACACCCCAAGGAACACTCCAGACCCCTTATCCCTCCACACCGTTCTCCAGCAACCCACCTCGCCCCAGTGACCCATCAGCTGGACGATGTTTTAAATGTAATGAACCGGGGCATGTAAAGGCCAACTGCCCCAAGAACCCCAACAGATTACAGTTCATTGCATCAGAATCACACCAGTGGCTATGCTGGGATGAACAGGACCAAAGACCGTTTGGGGAGGTCATTCCACTGGGAGGGAATGGGCAAGGATGTTTCTACCTAAGTCCGGGCTTGTGAGGTATGCCAAAGAGTGGGAAAACCCCAAGACCAAGTCAAAGCCCCTCTCCAGCCACTCCACATCATTGAGGTTCCATTTCAGTGAGTAGCTGTGGATATTCTGGGTCCTTTTCTGAAAAAAGACACCCAGAGGAAAGCAGTACATACTGACTTTCATGGATTTTGCCACCCGATGGCCAGAAGCAGTAGCTCTAAGCAACACCAGAGCTAAGAGTGTGTGCCAGGCACTAGCAGACATTTTTGCCAGGGTAGGTTGGCCCTCCGACATCCTCACAGATGCAGGAACTAATTTCCTGGCAGGAACTATGGAAAACCTTTGGGAAGCTCATGGGGTGAATCACTTGGTTGCCACCCCTTACCATCAAACAAATGGCCTGGTGGAGAAATTTAATGGGACTTTGGGGGCCATGATAAGTAAATTCGTAAATAAGCACTCCAATGATTGGGACCTAGTGTTGCAGCAGTTGCTCTTTGCCTACAGAGCTGTACCACATCCCAGTTCAGGGTTTTCACCATTTGAACTTGTGTATGGCCGTGAGGTTAAGGGGCCATTACAGTTGATGAAGCAGCAATGGGAGGGGTTTACAACTTCTCCAGGAACTAACATTCTGGACTTTGTAACCAACCTACAAAACACCCTCCGAACCTCTTTAGCCCTTCCTAGAGAAAACTTACAGGATGCTCAAAAAGAGCAAAAAGCCTGGTATGATAAACATGCCAGGGAGTGTTCCTTCAAAGTAGGGGACCAGGTCATGGTCTTAAAGGCGCTCCAGGCCCATAAAATGGAAGCATCGTGGGAAGGGCCATTCATGGTACAAGAGCGCCTGGGAGCTGTTAATTATCTCATAGCATTCCCCACCTCCAACCGAAAGCCTAAGGTATACCATATTAATTCTCTAAAGCCCTTTTATTCCAGAGAATTAAAGGTTTGTCAGTTTACAGCCCAGGGAGGAGATGATGCTGAGTGGCCTGAAGGTGTCTACTAGGAAGGGGAAAGTGCTGGTGGCGTGGAAGAGGTGAACCTCTTCATGACCCTTGGGCGTATGCAGCAACAGCAGATCAAGGGGCTGTGCACTAGCTACATGCCGACGTTCTCAGCCACCCCAGGACTGACTGAACGGGCATACCACTCCATTGACACAGGTAATGCTCACCCAATTAAAGCCCAACCTTACCGGGTGTCTCCTCAAGCTAAAACTGCTATAGAACGGGAGATCCAGGATATGCTACAGATGGGGGTAATCCGCCCTTCTGGCAGTGCATGGGCATCTCCAGTGGTTCTAGTTCCCAACCCAGATGGGGAGATACGTTTTTGCTTGGACTACTGTAAGCTAAATGCTGTGACCAGCCCAGACAACTATCCAATGCCATGCACAGGTGAACTATTAGAGAAACTGGGACGGACCCAGTTTTCTCTACCTTGGACTTAACCAAGGGGTACTGGCAGGTACCGCTAGATGAATCCGCCAAGGAAAGGTCAGCCTTCACCACACATCAGGCTGTATGAATTTAATGTACTCCCTTTCGGGCTGCAGAATGCACCCGCCACCTTCCAAAGACTTGTAGATGGTCTCCTAGCAGGATTGGGAGAATATGCAGTCGCCTACCTTGACGATGTGGCCATATTTTTGGATTCCTGGGCAGAACACCTGGAACATCTACAAAAAGTCTTCCAGCACATAAGGGAGGCAGGACTAACTGTTAAGGCTGAGAAGCGTCAAATAGGCCTAAACAGAGTGACTTACTTTGGACACCAGGTGGGTCAAGGAACTATCAACCCCCTACAGGCCAAAGTGGATGATATCCAAAAGTGGCCTGTCCTAAACTCAAAAAAACAGGTCCGATCCTTCTTAGGCTTCGCCGGATATTACAGGCGATTTATACCGTAATACAGCCAGATCGCCACTGCACTGACAGACCTAACCAAAAAGAAACAGCCAAATGCCATTCAGTGGACAGAAGAGTGTCAGAAGGCCTTTCACCAGCTTAAAGCGACACTCATGTCTGACCCTGTGCTAAGGGCCCCAGACTTTGACAAACCGTTCCTAGTAACCACAGATGCGTCCGAGCGTGGTGTGGGAGCAGTTTTAATGCAGAAAGGACCAGATCAAGAATTCCATCCTGTCATGTTTCTTAGCAAGAAGCTGCCTGAGAGGGAAAGCAACTGGTCAGTCAGTGAAAAAGAATGTTACGCCATTGTCTATGTTCTGGAAAAGCTACGCCCATACGTTTGGGGATGGTGTTTCCACCTACAAACCGACCATGCTGCGCTACAGTAGCTTCATACCACCACAGGAAATAACAAAAAACTTCTTTGGTGGAGTTTAGCTCTCCATGATTTTGATTTCGACATCCAGCATATCTCAGGAGCTTCTAACAAAGTGGCTGATGCACTCCCCCGTGAAAGTTTCCCAGAATCAACTGGTTAAAATCATCCTTGAGATGTGAAAAATATTGTTAGTCTTTATATACTTGATAGTCTATTTAGAGGTGCATGTGGTGCTTGGGGGGATATTTTGGGGGGGGGGGGAAGACGTTTCCAAGTGGGCACTTCCCCTGTTCTTTGTGTAACACTTTAGTGGGGGCAGCTCTTAACCTAAGCTGGTAAGAATAAGTTTAGGGGGTCTTTCATGCAGGTCCCCACATCTGTACCCTAGAGTTCAGAGTGGGGAAGGAACCTTGACAGATCCCCTATTGCCTGATCACCCCAAACCCCCATTAAAAGTAGTGAGAAGTAGTTTGGGCAAACAGTGCAGTGTCAGGCCCTAGAATTAGGTGAGCAATTATTCCTGTTTATACACTGCATCAGGTCCAGAATGAATAAAACTTGATTTTTTTAAAATAAGATGTTTTTAATTTAAATTAAAAACATTTGGTTTTAAAAATAAACCTAATTTTGAAATTATGACAACTGTTAAGGCCTAAACATATTATAATCTAAAATAGTTTAAATAAAATTATAAAAACTGTATTAAGCATTACATATTTCTGATGCTTTAAACAAAGTAAAAATCACTGAAATGGTGGAAGTCACTAGCTAAGCCTCAGGAACCAGAGTTTGTTGAAGTGCAGAGCCAGCTTTTGACGGCAGTAGCCTCTTCTGCAAGTGCATAGAGAATTTTTCTCATTTCAATTTATTCAGCTAGTTCAGTTCAATGACAAGTTAATTCAAAATTTAAAAAAAAGTGAGTTGAAAAATGCAGGAAAGTGTGTTTTCACCTTCCAATCTATGAATAAAATAAAACTACATGTGAGAGGATGAGATCTACAAGTTCTAAAATCTTGACGGACCTGGTGACCAGAAACAGTTAAATTCACTAACTCCAGATAATACTTTTGTTTAATAAATTGGTTACTTTTAATTGCAAGAGATGTTTTATAAACATTTTTCTTCTGTAACCAGCATACTTATGGTCATTTAACTAAAAAATTAAAAATATTGTTAATGGATTTTTAATTGAATTCTAAATTCGATCCACAGAGCTTGACGCAAATAAAACAAATATTAATCATATCATAAGAAATGGCTCATTCACCATTTTCTAACATACTAAAATGAATTAAGAATCTGAATAAATATGTTAAGGTATATAATTGCTTAAATAAATGTGTATAGATGTGGTCTCTCTGCGACATAGCACATTGTCCTGGTCAGCACAAAGTACCAAATTTAGAATAGAGGTTACAAATCAACATGCTTTAAAGTAATCAACAGTAATCCACTTTTAAAGAAAATAACGAAAAAGTGTAAAAAAACCCAAAATAGAATATTTAAATCAATGGTTTCCTACTTGCCGATTAAAATTGCACTTAAAGTCAGTGATTTTAAGTCAACCCATCCTGCTCACATTTCAGTTCTCATATCTAATGTGCTTGTGATGAGACAAATTGTCAGTCCCCTGGATCTACAGGTTTCCACCTTTGATTTATCTTTCAGATACTAGCAGCTGGCAAAGACAGGAGGCAGGAGTTAAATATGGAGGCAGGAGTTAAAGCCTTTCAACTGCACTTAAAGCAATAACCCTTACAAATGAGCTCTACAATGACATCAGAAGTTAGAATGGCTACAAGATATATCTGCACAAATATCCAAAAGAAGGTCTGAATCTTATCCTTTTTAAAGGGAAGTGGTAGAATCAGTTCATGCACCCAACATCATGTGAGAAACACAATAACAACAACAACAACAACAAAAAAAAAAAAAAAAAGACCAGTGCAGTTTAAAAAGTGTTAGGGATAAAACCGGAAAAAAGGAAATCTAATCTTAACTATGTGGTATGAAACAGCAGAATGAAAGTTTAGAAAAAGACCGATTGAAAAGTGCAATCTTATTCCTGGTTATGAACCCTAATTATGCAAATGTTCCTGCACATGAGTGACTTTATACACATGAATAACCCCATTGAATTAAATGGACACAGTGTATTCATGCCATCTGCTGTGCTCAGAGTAAATTAACATCATCATTTGCAATTCAGAAAAACAAAGTTTATCCCTTTCCTTAAGATGTATGCAACTAGTGCCAGTCAAACTTCTTTTGACACAAACTTGCTAAGATTGAGTTTTGTTAATAGACTAGAACTATAAAGTAGTGAGGATTTGTTTATTCTTCCAGTTTATAAAAATGCACCTCTAAGCAGAGGCAGCAGAACCAGAGGGAATTTTTGGGGGGAGGGCTAGCACCTCCATAACGTAAAATTTGTGTTGGCTCCATCCCCCACATAAACTCCTGCACATGCTGGATGTGTGTGTGTGTGTGGGTAGGTGAGAGTGGGACACAGAGGGGTGGAGCAGCTGCCTTAGGGACCAGAATTAGGCCAAGGAGTAGATAACAGGACCTTGAGCAAGAAGGAATCCCCTGGACCCTCCTGCCCACCCTTATCCTCCCCTGAGTCTAAGTATCTCCCCTCATACCCTCTCCTATCCATCCACCTGCCTATTTGCAGGGAGCTTCCTCCCTGTCTTTATGCACAAAGAATCACAAAGATGTAGGATTGGAAGGGACCTTGACAGGTCATCCTCCCACACTGAGAGAGAACCAAGTAAATCTAGACCATCTATGACAGATGTTTGTCTAACCTGTTCTTAAAACTTCTGAGGACAGGAATATCCACAACCTCCCTTGGAAACCTATTCCAGAGCTTAACTATCCTTATAGTTAGTACGTTTTTTCTTAATGTCTAACCTAAATCTCCTTACTGCACATTAAGACCATTACTTCTTGTCTTATGTTTGTGGGACCACCCTCTTTATAACAGTCCTTAACATATTTGAAGACTTTTATCAGGTTCCCCACTCAGTATTCGTACCTCAGGACTAAACATCCCTGGTTTTTTAACCTTTGGTCATAGGTTCTCTAAACCTTTTTATCATTTTTGTTCTTCTTCTCTGAACTCTCGCCAATTTGTCCATGTAAAAAAGTGCACTCACCTCTAAGGTGCTCCCTTGTGGCTTGGTGTGGCATAGCAGGCTCTCTTCCCATATGACACATCCTGCTGACTGCCACTCTGGCCCTGTGGTTGTCTCTCTTCTTGTAACTCAGCCCTCCGTCCAGGTCACAGTTTAATCCCACCACTTTTGGTGTCACAAAGGCCAACAAATGAGTCCAAAATCCTTACAAAAAAGGTCTTCAGCCCTAAGTCAGGGCACCAGGATCCTCACTCCCTTCTCTCAGGACTTTCTCATTCTGGTCCCTACTCAGGGCCTTACATCTCCGACCAGGGGCTGCTAAGGCAACCCAGGCCCTCCCACTCCAATGGGTTCCTGTCCAGGGATGCCAGTACAAGCAATTGAGGTTTACACCACAAGAATTCTTGTTGCCACATCACAGGACTTCCTCCTACCCAGCTTTTCCCAGGCCTTCTCCACCCACAACCTCTCTAGGTTCACCCTTCTTTTAGATCCAGTACTCTCAGGGCCCTCTCCTGTAATCCCCCAACAAAATCCCAAACCAACAAGTACAAACTTCTGCCCCCTTGGGGCTTGACCTTTCATCTCTCTCTACTTTCTCCTACTCTACTCACCAGTTAAATGCCTCCCAACAGTCTTTGCCAGGGCACACCCCCAGATTATACTCCACTCCAGTGAATGCTCTGTGTCTCTCCTATCTGCTTGCCAGTCTTGTCTACTCAGACAAGGATCTCAGGGTTTACTCTCCCCTGAGCTTCCTCCTTGACCCTCCCAGTCTCTTCACTCTCTAGTCCAAGAGAGTGACTATACAGTCCTTTTCTGTCTTCTCTGCAGTCCCCTTCTGCTCCAAACTTCTCCAGTTTAAATTAATCACCCAGCTCCTCTCCCAGCTTGGACTCATCTTTAATTAAGCCTGGCCCACTCTTCAGGTGCAGCCAGGTAGCATAATTGACTCTCAGGACCACATTAACACTTTCAGAGACTGTGGGGTACACACCTTATCACAATTCACATCTTTCTTATAGTGTGTTACCCAAAACTGAACACAGGACTCCAACTGAAGCATCACCATTGCCAAGTATACTGGGACAATTACTGCCCAGGTCTTACATACAACACTCCTCTTAATAAACTCCAGAATGATATTTGTCATTTTTGCAAGTGCATCACATTTTTGACTCATTTTCAACTTGTGATCCACTATAACCCCAAGTATCAGAGGGTCAGCCATGTTAGTCTGTATCCACAAAAACAACAAGGAGTCTGGTGGCACCTTAAAGACTAACAGATTTATTTGGGCAGAAGTTTTTGTGAGTAAAAAACCACTTCTTCAGATGCACGGCTATAACCCCAAGGTCCTTTTCTGCAGTACCAATGCCTAGCCAGTTGTTCCCTGTTTTTTAATTTCTGCATTTGCTTTTTCCTTCCCAAACATGGTACCTTGCACTTGTCTTTACTGAATTTCATCTTACTGAATTCAGACCAATTCTCCAATCTGTCTTTATTGAATTTTATCATGTTTTCAGACTAAGTTTCCAATTTATCAAGGTCATTTTGAATTCTAATTCTGTCCTTGAAATCCCTCCTAGCTTGGTGTCATCCACACATTTTATAAGTGTACTCTCTACTCCATCATCCAAGTCATTAATAAAAATACTGAGTAGTATCAGACCCAGAGTACACTCTGGCAGGACCCCACAAGTTACATCCTCCCAGTCGGACAGCAAACCATTGATAACTACTCGTTGAATACAGTTTTTCATGTCCATGAACTACAAAATTCAATAAGATCAGACACTGCTAATATCAAAACTAGTGACCAACTCTGCTATGTTCCCTGAATGCTGAAAAACACAGGCACTGTGGGTGAAATTCAACCAAACAGCACATAAAAGTTTCGGTTTTTTACAGGGCCAACTGTATGCTAGTGTATTTAATCACAGTACTGCAGCTCTGAGGGTATGGCGGGTATGGGAGGGAAATAAACTAGAGTTGAGCTAATAATTGATTGTTTTGGTTTGGTGGCTGAACTGAACACTCTGGGGGAAAAATTGCTTCATTTTGAACTGAAACTGAATGTTCTCAGTCTTTTCTTACCAAAATGCAAAACCCCAATTTTTTTCATGCAGATCAAACAAAACTTTTAGAATGCTAATTTGAAACACCATTTCATTTCAGAAATATCCATCTGAAATTACTTTTCATTGAAAAATGTCAGTTCAAAACTGAATACTGAAACGAAACAAAACGTTAAGACATTTCCAAATCTTTTTTCCAGTTTTGTTACCTGAATTCATGAACTGTTTCGGTGCTCTGAAAAATGCATTTTTTGGCAAATTTATTATTCATTACTATTCTACTCAGTTCTTTCAGTCTGGACTAAATTTTGACCAGTCCATCACATACAAACTGGGTGTTTGATTGGCTTTTATTACTGATAAATGACACTGAGGTTATAGTAAGTATTATTTGTCTTAAAGAAGTAATCCTGCATCATTTCAGGTTGCGTCTTGGTTCCTTATCTCACATGTAAGCCTCTGCACATGGAGAGGAATGCAAGTGAATTTGACAAGGGCAAGGCTCTTCCTTTACATTTGTTTAAAGTGTCAAAACACAAGAGACTGCACTGTGCACCACAGATCCATCTTTTAAGGGAAGATCAGCATAGCTGGATATATGGCATCCTGGTATAGACCACTGAAAGGCTATGTATATTTGGCATTTCTGCCTTTGCAACAGAAAACACACTGGCCTTAAACAGTGATGGTTTAACCCTTTTTATGGATAGGGGTTAAGAGTTTCAATTTTGATCCCCTTCCCCAAAAGGCCACTGCATGTAAAGGCAGGAAGTACAAACTTACTAAGTCATGAGTGTTACTTTCAGCAAATGAATAAACATTGTGTATTCAGCGATCCATTGAACACTGGGTACAAGTTATGTGACATCATTCAGAAGGCCACAGCAAAATGCATGACTGAGCCAAATTCAGTTGAATCAAAATGTTAGAATTGTCACAGTGCTTGGGATACAAGAAAGAAAGGAAGGAGGGTTGCACAGCTCATTTGAGAGATGATATAGCCATGAATCATAAGCTGAATGTTGCTCATAATATAACAATACATGCCCACTGCAGAGCTGCAATGGAAGCCAAAGCCATCACACTTAAGGAAGCTTCTGCCAGGAATGACATACCCTTCTCTATAAACATTTGCACAATCTCACTGCTGACGAGAAAGGTCATTCACTTAGAATGGTCTACTCCAGTTCTGGTCAGATAATCAATATAGAAGCAAAGTGCATGGTGCACTGGAGTGAAAATTTCAGCCAATTGCTAATGGTACCCCAAATTTCTTTGGACCCTGACATTAAGGTCACTGCTAAGTTGACCTACTCTGCCCAAAATGATCCTTTCTTCACAATATCATGAATTAAATAAAGACAGATTCATGTTATTCCCATGAGACTTTCTTGGCTCATGCTGGCTTGTTCCACCCTAACATTGTTGAATGTTTCCTTGTTATATTGAATTGCACAACTACACAGATGCATAATAGTGCACCTAAATAGATGCTAACAAAGTGAAAATATATCCTGCACTGTTCTATTACCCCTGCAGGTATGGGGTATGAGGACAGAAAAAGGCATTTTGCATTAGCACTAATAATGGAAGTTCCGGTCCTGTTGGTTCCAAGAGACGTAATTAGCACAGACCAACCAGCTTTTCTTCAGGCTCATTGGAATCTATTACCTGACTTGACTTCCACCTCACAGACTACTGAATATCATTCTATGTCCTCAGGACTTCCACTTCACAGGACTACTGAATATCATTCTAAGTCCTCAGGGCAATGTAGCTGCTAATTCCATTCTTAAACTTTCAGGTTATTGTGCTGCGAAGTACAGAGGTGAAGTAATGGATAAGAGGAAATTTCAAAGTGACCCAACTGTACTATGTGTTTCCTTGCAGAAAACTAGAGTTCATGTACATTATTAGAAATGAACCAGATCAGTTCAGAAAAGTTCAGGCAGAATACTTCTTAATATATGAGTTAGGTAGGATCAAGGATAGTATACGTCCAAACGAGAAGTAAATGTTATTAGGAATGAGGATTTTCTTGGAAGCAGAGGCCCCCAAATGATATCAGTGTGGGGCAAGTACCAATTGGTGATGCCCTGATGAAGTACCACATCTTTGAGATGCTATCGGGAGTCATAAAGATACATGTCTGTATCTTCCAGTTCAAGCAAATAGCTAAATGGGTTGGGTACTACAGTCTTCATCCATTTCTAAGTTATACAGAAATGTTGTGAGGGGTTGTACCAGGCTTTTGCTACCCTCTGCTGGAAGCCATGCCCAAAGGAGAAAGCATCCTTTTGGGGAAAATAATGGCAGAGAAGTTAGATCTCCAGGAACTTCTTAGGGAGGCCATCCAGCATCAGCCATGGAGGGAACCAGTGAGAACTGATCCTCCATCAGCTGGAAGGACTGGGAGCAGACAAAAGCCAATCAGGCCTGATGGCACTGTAAACTGGCTTGGCTACTTCATCCAAGAGGCAATTCTGTCTGAAGCTGGAGGAATTATCTTTCCTATCTTAACTCCAAAAGCCAGCTTGTTCAGCCAAAGCCTATTTTTGTTTACTTTGTGGAATGTAAAGCCCAGATGGCCACCTTGAGTTGAATATCAATTTGACTGATGTAAAGTTACAAAGAGTTTGCTTGTGAGTTGCTCCAGTGGCTCACATGAACCCATAACAAATGTATTATGGAAGACATTGCCAAGTCTTCCTGTTAAATTTGTGTCTGTTATTTTTCCTGTCACCCAACATTAGAAATAAAACCAAAACCAGGATCTCTTATTTAAGAGTATTTATTAGTGTTGGTTGTCCTAAGACAGAAGTGGTGCTGTTACTTCAACTGCAGTCATGCAGTCCTGTTTCATTGCTTTTGCTACCATAAGACGAGTCCAACAGCAAAGGAGGAGAACACAGCCGTCAATTGCTTTTAGATATTCAATTAAGTTCTGGTCTCAGATACTTGCACACAAATGTCAGTGACATCAGGCTCAAATGCATATGTGCATGAGGACAAAATTTGGCCTTGAGACATATAAGTAAAATGTTATAGTATTAAAAATGGAAGTGAAATAACACTTAGGATGCTAAAGGGCTTTCTACAGAATCTATCCAGTTTCGTCCATCAAGAAGGCCTACAAATTCTCTACTCTTAGTTTGATCTAACACCTGGATTTCAATTTTCACAATAAAACTGTACAATATTAACCTTTCAGTTTGTTAAAATCTTAACTTGCTTTAATTATCTATGGGAATTTAGTGAGTCTTTGTACTCTCAACAGTTCTACATGAATACAAAGGCCAAAACTCTGCCCTCAGTTACACACAGGAGTTCCCACTGGATTATATTAGTACAACTGATAATAGAATTTGACCATATTGCCCATTTTAAATTAAGATGACATTGTTTCTTAGTTGGAAACTTCTATAGTCTTGAAAAAGATGAGCACTAAAGAACATAAGGATAGTGGGAAAATGCCTTTTCTAGCCATTGGTAATTATACCGTTTTTCTCCCTTAGAAATATCCATAAAAATATTACTGCTAAAGCTAACACAGTTGTTATTGAGATCCAAACACAGATTCCACATTTTCACGTTAAGGTTAGAGTTTGCCTCACGTAATTTTTGACTTCTCAAAATTAGATTAATTGATCCACGACATTTCATTACTCAGCATTTCAGAATCAGAAACAGATGTGCCTCCAGAGGAAGAGCAGTAGAGAGCACAAAGCTAACTAGGCTTTGAGATGTAGGAATTTCCTCACTCGAAGACACCCAGTTTTAGTACAGATTTTATTGGAAAGAGGCTTTCACCACCCTTCCTTTCACAGGCTGAGGAGGGCGCCAATTATCCACCATGGGACGAGCAGGTTCTGTCTCAGCATTGATGGAAAGGCTACGGAGCTTTGCCATCTGCAAGAAAGCAAAATTAAAATGTCAACATGGAATCCACTTAGGGGTAAATTCAGGGCGTAAGGCCTAGACCAACAAGCTGGGCCAACTGCTGGGTGTTGGGAGGAATCTCCCTACAAAGTCACAGGAGCCACTGCATGGAGACTACTGCAGCCTAATGGCTGGAATAGCCTCTGGGGATCCTTACACAGTCAATCTCTATAGCAGAGGATCCTCTGAGCATGCCTGGCCTCTTTATGCCCCATCTCCACACATCCTCGCACTGAGGAGCTCTGTGGTGCGCAACGGATAGGCAGCCCTTGCGTGCCCCTTGTGCTGTAGAACTGCAATGGAAATTACCCTTCATGATCAGGAAGGCAGAGTAAGAGTATAAAGGATGACAGAAATCATGGTGACAGCTTGCCTGCAGAGTATTTAGTTAATATTTTCAAAAGGCAGTGAAAAGTTCATCAGCTGGATTTTTAATCTGAAACATAATAACAAATGCATCATGGACCTCATGGCTCACTGTATCCTGTGTTCAGAATGTAAGGCTGTCTTTTAAGCTGGCAAAAAAGCAAGAGTGGTTTAACAAGGTTTTGTTCCAATGGAGGAATGTAATTCTATTTTAGAGAACAGAGGCATGTGTTTTGCATTCTATGAGAAATCTGCCCAGCCCAGCCTGTGCCACTTCCCGCAGTTCCCATTGGCCAGGAACAGTGAACTGCGGCCACTGAGTACCTGCGGACGCTCAGGTAAACAAAGTGTCTCGTGGCTTGCCAGGGGCTTACCCTGCACTAGCCGCGAACCAAGTTTGGGAACCATTTAATGGGATAAAATAGCCTGGGGACCCATTGCCTAGATACTACAGCAAAACTATATAAATATCGACTGTAGATAGATGGACAGACAGACAGATACAGTGGATAAATCCAGTTCCACGTCTGTATTCTCCAGCTCAGTCTTGCCCCCAGGTTCAACGTGATGGGGTGCAGGGAGCACTGGTTTGCAGAGTACTATGACATGCAAGGGGTGTGGACCACCTATGCAGGGGCCCCAAATCCTATCCCCTCCCTTTCAGCACAAGAACTGCACCATTTTGTCTTAGCAATAGAGCTCTCAGCAGTTGCAAGGGATGTGTCAGGATCTGGTCCCTTGTGAGAAGCCCTTAGGGCTGGATTTTCCAACAAATCCTTTGCTTCAGTAACAAGCTGAGGCACAGGCTATATCCTGCTGTGGTATAGTAGGAAGACCCGGTACTAGTGGCAGCAATATTGTTAAGCAGGATGCTGCCTCCTGCAATGCTTTGGATGGGTTAGGAGCAGGACCTTCAGTTTGTTTCTTTTCTGCTGAAAAAATTAAAAATCCAGGGTTAACCTCTCTTTCTGTGATGCCACAAGCCGCATTTTCCAAGTGCTCTTCAGGACTTGAGAACGTTCTCTTGCTCTGCAGCCAGAGGGCCCTACTTTCAAAGGAACTCGCTCCTGCTGTACCTCCCCCGCCACACTGGAGTGCACCAATGGGTGTTTGTCTGTGCATTTTCTGTAAAGTTCCAGGCATGCCAAGAGTGTTGTAGAAATAATATAATAACAAAGAATGGACTAGGTAATGGCTCACAGCCTAATGCGTATGGAGTGAGCACATCTTTCCAGGTGCACCAGTTGCACACTGGACAATTCGGCCCTCAGTGTCCCAGCCATACAGAAGGAGAACAATCTTGGCCACTCTGTCAAAGGGATTAGCACTTACAACATTACTGTCAGCAAGTCTGAATGTTAGCAGGCTTCTAGGATTAGAGATCTTTAAGGGTCTGATCCTGTGAACTTCTCTCAGGTGATGTCACTTATACTGTCAGCTCTTTGGGGCAGGGATTTTCATTTTGTTCAGTGTTTGTACTGCGCCCAGCACAGTGGGGCCTTGGTCCATGACTGGGGCTCCTTGGCATTACTACAAATATTACTACTAATAATTCCGTCTGTAAAACAGCATAACCCCAAATAAGCAACAAAGCATGGCTACAAGTACTAATTATCCACTTTTTGAAATGATCAGACTCTCTGGATGAACCGATCAAGGTGCTCCCTTGCAGGTTACACACAGGCCCTGCTGGCTACTGGGAGAACAATTAATGCCATGCCTAAAACCTGCTACTGGCACTATTTAGAAAGAAGAGCGTTGTCTGAATACAGCAGTGATCAGAAACACATCAGATGGAGTTGATCAATGATTCAGCACATAATTGTTGCATTCTAAATGAATTTCACACTAAGATCAACCCTTAAAGTGGGAGAAGAAGAGAAAGTTGATATTTTTATCGCTGATGCAACACAGAGCTGTTCACTAATAGCTATGCCTTCATCGGAGTTCCAAATAAATGTAATGTAAATACCTGAGTCAGTAATGAGGCTCTAACCAAACTTGTGTTGTTGAGCCAGGAAAGCTGACCAGAGCCAATTTGCATTTTGCATGCAAGGAGAAGCTTTCAAATATCTAATACCTTTATATTTTGGTATAAATAGGGAAAAATAGGGACGTGACCTCCAGATCAGCTCTGTATTTGAATGAGCTATGAAAATGCAGCGATGAGCTATGTTAATATAGTCATGCAGGAGCTTGTGTTAACTTTAACCTTTGGGACTAAGGTTCAAGTCAGCCCCTCAGTTCTCGCAATCTCACTGTACTCCGCTTAGTCCATTTTTCATATAATAAGCAGCCACAAAAGTATCAGGTCAGAATTTGGAAATCAAATTGTTGTGTGATATGCTAATGCCAACCAGAATCTATATGCAGTGTCAAAGATGCCGGCACTGGCTTATTTGTGCCATATTGAAAAAGCACCTTGAGATTCTAGGATGAGAAGTTATACATATGTAAATACATATGTATAATCTAATACGTACCTGTGTAACATGTCACTCACTGACTCCTTGAATTTCCTATTTATGAGTGTTCCAAATTTCAAGACTCTAGCTACATTGTGGACTGCTGAGTATAGGAACAATCCTAGATTAGAAAACTGATCTTTAAACGTGAGATCACCAAAATGATCATTGGTCAATTTTATCAGATTTCTACCATTTAAGTGCTGGGGCAGGGGATGGAAATGTACAAATATATTTATTTCTCCTCAAAGACCATCATCTTGGGTATGAAGCGTTCAGCTCAGAGAAATGAAGGTCACCCAAAGTTACCACTTCTATCTACTAAAATTTAGCCAAGAACATTTCCAGAAATGTACTTTTTACATAGAAATTAATGCAAGTTTTGCAATCACCTTTGTTACACACTGCCACCTAGAATGTGTGGGGCAGGTCACTGTTCTTTTGAAATTAGTGTTTCAAATAAAATGGATTTTAGGGAAGAATCTTTTGAAATATTAAATAAAAACTAAATTAAAAGAACATTATGGCTGTAAAATGAATCCCTAAGAAATGCCAAACGTAAGGTTGCATTATGATACAGTTTTCAATTAGATGATCATAGGAACCCCTGCTTCATTCAGTGCATACTGCATGAGACACTGGTTGACTATTTATTATTAGTCTTGCTCATCGTGCCTCATTCATTGCACTCCACAGTAAAATTTTTTTTTTTTTACTCAGTCTTCATTCAAGTATAATTGGTGATTTTGCTCAAATTTTCAAAAGGAAAAAAAAATCAACGCGAATAGACATCAGACCTGGGAAATTTTCTGCCTGAAAGATGGAAGTTAGAGGGAGTTATAGAGGTGGGCATTTCATGGAGATATTTTGAAATTTGGTTTAGTTCAAATTTGGAATGAAAACCAAAAATTTAAAAATTCTCTGAGAAAGGGAATGCCCCTTTGGGATGCTGCCCAGGGGCCAAAGATCCTGAGGTGATCTATTTGTTGGGTTGTCCCACAGCAGTGGACCCTGGGCTTTCGAGGAGCTGTGGGCTGCAAGCCAGGTCTCCCATTATCCCAGGCTCTTAGTTCCCAGTAAGGCCCTCTAGGCAGGCTACTGAGGAACTGGGCTCTCCAGCAGGTAGCCAGGCAGGCTGCCAAAAAGCCAGGCAGGCAATCTGGCTGAAAACCAAGCAGGGTTTGAAACCTGTGAGGCAGGCAGGATTCCTTGGGAACCCTGCCTGGGTTCTGTCAAAACTTCATCAAAATCAAACCGTCTCTGCCATTTGTTTAGATTTCAACAAAATGGCAAATTCCAATAAAAAGTTTCATTGCATTTTTTCCAACCAGCTCTAACTGAAAAACCCCTTAGAATTTAAATGGTTTAAACATACATAACTATAACTTTTGTTACATGCATCAAATGTTCCGCTGATTTATCACACCGCAGAAGTATCTAGGTTAGTGGCTTAAATTTTGATAAGCTTGGTGTATGAGCAGCGCAGGTTTTGGTTTTGCAAGGACAGAAGAATCCCATGCACTGCTACAGACTAGGGACCCAGTGGCTAGGCAACAGTTCCACAGAAAAGGACCTAGGGGTTACAGTGGACGAGAAGCTGGATATGAGTCAACAGTGTGCCCTTTTTGCCAAGAAGGCTAACGGCATTTTGCGCTGTATAAGTAGGAGCATTGCCAGCAGATCGAGGGATGTGATCATTCCCCTCTATTTGGCATTGGTGAGGCCTCATCTGGAGTACTGTGTCCAGTTTTGGGCCCCACACTACAAGAAGGATGTGGAAAAACTGGAAAGAGTCCAGCGGAGGGTAACAAAAATGATTAGGGGGCTGGACACATGATTTATGAGGAGAGGCTGAGAGGACTGGGATATTTGAGTCTGCAGAAGAGAAGAATGGTGGGGGGCGGGATTTGATAACTGCTTTCAACTACGTGAAAGGGGGTTCCAAAGACTAGACTAGACTGTTCTCAGTGGTAGCAGATGACAGAACAAGGAGTAATGGTCTCAAGTTGCAGTCTGGGAGGTTTAGGTTGGATATTAGGAAAAACTATTTTACTAGGAGGGTGGTGAAGCACTGGAATGCCTTACCTAGGGAGGTGGTGGAATCTCCTTCGTTAGAGGTTTTTAAGGTCAGGCTTGACAAAGCCCTGGCTGGGATGATTTAGTGGGGGATTGGTCCTGCTTTGAGCAGGGGGTTGGACTAGATGACCTCCTGAGCCCCTTCCAACCCTGATATTCTATTCTATGATTCTAAGTTCCTATGTGAAGTAATGTGTGCATGTCACATCCAGCTCCATCTACTACACTCATGGGTTAAAGTAAGGAGAGAGCAGACAGAGAGGAAAGGCAGAGCTACCACTCCTCCTTGGCCAATGTGGTGAGAACTCCCTTGTACCCTGCCTACAATCAGATCACCTCCACATAGCCCCAAACTCTCACATTCACTTCCTAGTCACCCACTGCCTCCCTCTGAGCACCCCCATCCCCCAGCCTGATTTATGAAACTCAATGGTGTCTGGTGACCTGAACCCTCCCACTGACATGGTGTAGGAAGCCAAAAGGAGGAACAAACAATTTTCAAAATGAGGAAGATAGCTAGGGATTTCAGTCTCTGCTGCCACCTGCTGGCACTAGAATTATACAGAGACTGGGATGTGGGGCTCGTGGGTTGGGTGGCTATATGTGGTGGCAAGCCCAGGGAAACCTGGAGTCCTATGCAGCAATTTTCAGAGTCCCAATGGTGTTCCTAATGAAGCCAACTGAGTAGTTTCTAATAGAAGAGCCCAATCCTGAAATTCAGCTTTCACTCTGTTTTAACTCAGTCTTTATTCATGCAATTTCCCACTGATTCCAGTGGGAGTTTTCCTTATTGAAAGAGTAAGGTCAGGATGATGTGTAAATAAATAATCTCAAATTGTGAAAGAACGATGACAATAGGGAGGTTAATGTCCAGCTGAAGTTTACCTGGTCTGGGCTGACTTCAATAGGCTCCCTCAGAAGAATCCAGGTAATGCACTCTTCACAAGGAGGTGTAGTGAAGGAGCCATGGTAGGTCCAATAGTCCCGAGATTTAGGGAAAAGAATTGATGGATCAAAGTTTGGAAAAGGAGCTTCTTTCCCCTTAAATAAACAAAACAGAAATCTCTTTAATAACACTAATGGAGACACCGAGCTTGCTTAAAAAGAGAGTTGAGTTTCCATGGAAGAATTAATGAAATGTCCAATATCATGTAAGAGGCTGACCTCCTCCTTTCAAACATTTGCCCTGTAACTTACTTTTCTAGAAATGACCACTAGTCCAAGGCTGAGATTTCCCAAAGAAATAAAATAAGATGCACTTTATCAAAGAGTCCACTGATGTACCTAAGTATTGTAACTTCTCAGAAACTCTTGTCACCATAATGTACTGTTACCTAACAATTGTGACTAACAAGGAGTCTGGTGGCACCTTAAAGATTAACAGATTTATTTGGGCATAAGCTTTCTGATACTGTAATTCTTATGCAAACTAAGATCCCTTCTGTGGGAGTTCTGTCTATATAAGCCCTTAGGTAATTAATTAATTTGAAAAACAGTTTAGGATAGGATTTGCAATGATATTTGTGCTGATATTAGTGAGGGCTGCCTGGCAACTGTGTATTTAGGGGCTGATGGAAAGCCCATTGAAGTCAATGGGGGACCTTAGAGAAGTGAGAGGAGGAATTATATTTCTCCTTAAAGAAGAGAAGATATTCTGGGCCATAGTCACCAGAATGCTCTGGCTGCTATGTGTTGCTGGAATAATGCAAAGCAGCCAGAGCAGACTAGCAAATCTGGCCTTCTGGTTCTTGCTACTGAAGCTACCCAGTTAACTTAATAAAATAAAAGCTATTTTGTTACCTTTGTCTTAATATTATCTATTTCTTCAAGAATTCTCTTCATCTCTGGTTTGGGAGTTTTTCCAACCTGTAATGCAGAAAGCATAAATTGAACAGTAGATATGCCAGCTGAATTTGTTTTCCTTCATATCTCACGACTGCATGAAAAATGCTACTTGACCCATCCCTCTGCCAATTAACATTCTCTGACCATTTTGTACTGAAAAACAACAAAACGTTACTCCTGATGGAGGGAAAAAACACCCAGAATAATATTAGAATAAATTGCTTGATTTTTCATTACAGCAGTGTTTGCTAAAACTACCTACAAAGCTCAGTCATGCTCCAGTTGAAGTGGCTAGTATAATTCCCACTGATTTGAGTGGGGACAGGGTGGGATGCAAAAGAAGAAATTCTGATGATTAGAACTAAATTAGTTTCACATCTCACACAATTTTTACTTATAACAAAGAGAAAATGTATAGTTTCTTTAACATATATATATACAAGTTGGTGGTAATTTTCCTACCAAATGCATGCTTTAGCCCTTATGCAGTAGCCTGACTTTAGTAAAGAATAAAACTACATGCTAAACTGAGTACGCAGGGAAAATAGAAGTGGAATGCGGATATCTTTGCAAAGGATCTGATCTCACGTAAAGAAGTGTAAAGAAATACTACATTATGCCTTCTGATACTTCAGAAGAGGATAGCAGCATAGTCTAACACTAAAGAAGCTTCTCATCTCTGGAAGAATGGGTTATAACATGGTTCATGTCACCAGTAATGTAAATTTGCCCTTCTTAAACTACCTCCTCTTGGGCCTTGTTCTGCAGGCTTCACATAAACCAAACATCCATTGAAGTATAGCATCAGAGAAGACACCATGACTCACTCTACTATCACTAGAACTGAATGAAATATCTTCAGTGAATTGCTGAATAGTTTTGACTGAACTGAAAAACTCAAAATGTTTTGATAGCAACAAAATGAAATACTGAGAAGTGTCTCAGCCTTCTAATACGTGAGCGTTGCTGATGGTCGGACTCAAGGTGCATTTCCAGAGACGTGTGGAGAACTGCACGCTGTGCTACTGCTACCTCTGCTAATAACCAATGCTCATTCTCATCATGGACACTAAAAGCCAAATGAGAAAGAAAAATCATGACAGATGTAAAATATCTGAGGAATTTTCACTACTCAACTACTATTCAACCCACTAGTTATTTCTACACTGCGATGTAAGCCCAGTGTTAGCAGAATTCTAGTTAGCAGACCCTGGGATTGTTAACATAGGTCTTGAGCATCTACACTCACTTGTAACCCCAGGACAGGAATTGTTGAACTCTGGGTCCCAACCTGGAGCTCCAGTGTCTACACTGCATTATGTGGATACGAGTCCAACCACACATATTCCAGACTTCCCAGCGCCTTCCCAAAATGTGGCCACTCTGGTCCTTTGTTTGTGGTGCAGTGTGGGAAAACTTGACTGTCCCGAGGACAAAGCCAGCCAGCCATTGGGATTGTGGAATACTTCTGGCAGACTCCCAGAGCTCAAGTCCAGTGGGGCTGCATCTACACTGAAAAACAATAGGGCTTGAACTTGGGTCCCACCTTGAATCAGGCTCAGACCCTCCATCCAGGGATCCTGGGTCTGAGCCCTAGGTTGGCACAATTTGCGTGTAGGGGGATGAGGATTCAGCATGAGTTCAGACCCTGGTTTTATACTGCAGTGTAGACATACCAACTGAGTTTTGCCTGCTGAAAGACAGACTTCAGTAAGGACTTTGAGCTTGTGTCTATTAGTATTAGAGAAGTGCCTAAACCAAAATGCTGGATCTAATTCCAGAATTTGAAGATAGTTTGAATCTGGACCAAATCCAACCTTCATGGTGGGATCCCATTTCTGCATTGGGCTGAACTAGTGTTGTGCCAATATTTAAAAAGGATAAACAGGACAACCCAGATGATGATAGGCCTGTTAGCCTGGCATTGATCCCGAGTAAAATAATGGAACAGCTGATATGGAACTTGATTAATAAAGACTTAAGGAAATTAATATAATTAAGACCATCAACATGGGTTCATGGAAAATAGACCTGTCAAACTAACTTGATATCTTTTTTGATAATATTACAAGTTTGGCTGGTAAAAGTAATGGAGTTGATGTAACATACTTAGACTTCTGCAAGGCATTGAACTTGGTTCCCAGTGGGAATTTGATTAAGATACTAAAATGATACAAAATCAGCATAGTGTATAATAAATGTATTAAAAGCTGGCTAACTGACAGGTCTCAAAATAAAAAGAAAAGGAGTACTTGTGGCACCTTAGAGACTAACAAATTTATTAGAGCATAAGCTTTGGTGAGCTACAGCTCACTTCATCAGATGCATACAGTGGAAAGTCTCTAAGGTGCCACAAGTACCCCTTTTCTTTTTAACACAACTGCTACTCTGAAACAGGTCTCAAAATGTAACTGTAAACATAAAATCATCATCAAACAGAAAAGAAGTACTAGTGGCACCTTAGAGACTAACCAATTTATCTGAGCATAAGCTTTCGTGAGCTACAGCTCACTTCATTGGATACATTCAGTGGAAAATACAATGAGGAGATTTATATACACACAGAACATGAAAAAATGGGTGTTATCATACACACTGTAAGGAGAGTGATCACTTAAGATGAGCTATTACCAGCAGGAGAGCGGGGGAGAGAAAACCTTTTGTAGTGATAATCAAGGTGGGCCATTTCCAGCAGTTAACAGGAACCTCCAAGGAGCAGTGGGGGGGGGGGGGAATAAGCATGGGGAAATAGTTTTACTTTGTGTAATGACACATCCATTCCCAGGCTAACACGGCTGCTACTCTGAAACCTATCATCAAACAGGTGTATTTCTAGTGGGGTCCTGCAGGGATTCGTTCTTGGCCCCACACTATTTAAAATTTGTATCAATGACCTGGAAGAAAACATAAAATCATCACTGATAAAATTTAGAGTTTGCACAAACACAGGAAGAGTGGAAAATAAAGAAGAGGACAGGTCACTGATAAAGAGTAATCTGGATCGCTTGCTAAATTGGGCACAAGCAAACAATATCCAAATGTAAAGTCATACATCTGGAAACAAAGAATGTAGGCCATGTTTACAGACCTCGGTCCTGAGAAATATTTGTGGGACATGGCTGATAATCAGCTAAACAAGAGGGTGACTCTCTGACCAAAAGGGCTAATGCAATCCTTTAATGCATAAACAGAGCGATCTCATGTAATCAAAGGGAGGTTATATTACCTCTGTATTTAGCACTCGTGAGACTACTGCTAGAATACTGTGTCTGGTATTCACAATTCAAGAAGGTTGTCGATGAATTGAAGAGGGTTCAGAGCAAAGCCACAAGAATGATTAAAGGATTGGAAAACTTGCTTTATAGTGGTAGATCCAAGGAGCTCAATCTATTTAGTTTAACAAACAGAAAATGAAGGGGTGACTTGATTATAGACTACAAGTATCTACATGGGGAACAAATATTTGAGAATGGGATCCTCAGTCTAGCAGACAAAGGCACAACAAGTTTGAATGGTTGGAAGTTGAAGCTAGAGAAAATCAGACTACAAATAATAAGGCATACATTTTTAACAGTGAGGGTGATTAACCATTGAAACAATTTAGCAAAGGTTGTGGCAAATTCTTCATCACAGGCAATTTTAAAATCATGATTAGATTTTTTCCCTAAAATATATGTTCTAGTTCAAACAGGAATTATTTCAGGGAAGTTCTCTGGCCTATGTTACAAAGGAGGCGAGACTACATAATCACAGTGGTCCCTTCTAGGCTTAGAATCTGTGACTAAAACTTTGGACCTGAACAGTGAGAAAGCTTTTCTCATGATCCCTATATAAACTTAATGAGAAATCATTGTGTATATTGCTGAGGTAGGATGAAAAGCTCTGTTGATGGGGGTGGCTGTGGGACAGGCTGCCATGAACAGTGGAAGAAGTGACCCTGGTTTTTGTCAGGGTAAGATTAAGGCAGATTCTTTGAGAGAGATCTCTGTCATGGAAATCATTCAGTGAGTAACACTGCACAGCTGATTGCTACTGAGCAGATACCTGCCATTGATACTGCACCCAGAGAGGAGGAGAAAATGCAACCTGGGTTCCCTCACTCCCCATCAAAACATAGTCTCAGTGTTGTGGATGTAGCAACAGGTACAGACTGCAGATAAAATGACTCCTATTCAGGTACATGTATGACACACACTACTGAATGTTAGGGATGGTGCTAAAAGTCTGTTTTATGGGTGTGAGTGCAATAAATTTCTATGGATCCAGGCACATCCTAATCCCAATGTATGCATCATTCTGAATATTATTCTCTAATGAGATATATGGCTGAGAAGTAAGTACAACAGGAACTTTTTCCCCTGCAATTAGCGAAGAATACAGATATGCAACAGCATAAAGAATGAACACTTCCAAACTTACTTTCAGAAAAATGCCCACAACAGCCACGCCATCAGGTTGTTTCAAAGCTCCAGCAAAATTACTATATTTCGGATTCCAGTGTACCATATGAAGCTTGAACCAAAGAAATGTAAATGTTACAAATACTGTTATGCAATAAAATGCCATCACAGGCCAGGTCCTGCATTCCTTGTACATCCTGCTGAAAGAGTTTTGAATGCACAGGGAATGCAGAACTTGGCCTCCAAATGAAAATATGTATAAATATGTCCTATTGCTTCTACGGCTCTTCCACATGCTTGTGTTTTTTGCAACAACTGTTTGTCAACTACTTTGGTTTTAAATGAAGCATAAAAATACAAAACTTGCTTGAAATTAATCAAATAACGTAATAGAGGAGATGCTTACAAATGCATGTAACATGCACACATGCAATGCAGAAGTTATCCATTGATGTGTTTAATCTCAATTGTATTTTCAGGTTAAAGAAATTCTTTTAAAAAATTGAAATGTATTTGTGCTTTATAAACCATGGTTCTGCTGTTCTTGCTCTACTCTCCATCCCACTCCCCTGACCTGATAGTGAATGGACCAGGTGACCCTGTAGTTCTTTCTCATCTCTACTATCTACAATACTAAATGTTAAGGAAATTTTTCATAATGTTTTATTTATTCTTCCAGAGGACTGCTATCTATTTATTTAGCTTCTAATAACATGGCCATCACCATGGTATCTGAATATATGCAGAATCTGGACATATCTTCATATAATACGAATGTGGTATAACTTCATTCACAATGAGATTATCCAGCAGTTTCATTAAATTTAGCTAATGTACACTCATATTTTAAAAAATAGCACTCTTCCTGAATGCGGCATATAATATATTGCTCTTTATTTACTCCTCTGTTGTTACGCGCATCGTTGTTTAGGATAAAAGCAACATGGCCCACAGCCTCCACTTGTATTCTAGCAAAGCATTATTCACTCCATATATTGTTTCTCCTCTGTATAAAGGCCTAGGGGTTAAATCTTAGTCCCGCAAACAAAGGCAAAGTAAAAAGACTTTTCTTGATGGAACTAAAAACAGAGGTTTGGGGGACAGAATGCTCCCACTCAATCCACTAGTAGAAACTGGGATACCCATGGAGCTGGACCATGGTAGATGCTACTAGGCAAAGGGAGGAAAGAGGAAAATCACCCACAGCCCCCACACAAAGTTTTGGGCCAGGGCGTCTCTGATATGCATCTTGTCTGCCACCATTTCTTCTGGATGGGAGTTGGTGCAAAGCCATGGTATATCTCTGTACAGTAGGTACATGTGACATGTACGGGCTTGCAGAGTTGGGAGGAACACTAGCAGGCTGCTGCACGGCTCCTGATAGAGAGAAAACATGGTGTTTCCATGGTAGTTTGAAATTTACACTTCCTCCCATGTAGGATGTGGAAAGAAGGCAGAATTTGTTATTAATTTATTGCTATCAGAGCTTAAGCCCACACCGAATACACACTGGGTCAAACTCAGCCATTAACTACAGAGAGTTTGGCCCATAGTAGTTTGTGCGTTTACATCAAAAAAGCAGCAAATATTTATTTAAAACAATTCTTGACAATACACTGATAGATTTTTAAAACAGATATTTTAAAATCTAGAGCAGTGTTTCCCAAACTTGGGATGCCGCTTGTTCAGCGAAAGACCCTGGCAAGCCAGGCTGGTTTGTTTACCTGCCACGTTCTCAGGTTCGGCCAATCGCGGCTCCCACTGGCTGCGGTTCGCCACTGAAGGCCAATGGGGGCTGTGGGAAGCAGCACGGGCTGAGGGACGTACCGGCCGGCGTCGCTTCCCGCAGCCCCCATTGGCCTGCAGCGGCAAACCGCAGCCAGTGGGAGCCGCGATCGGCCAAACCTGCGGACGCGGCAGGTAGACAAACTGGCCCGGCCTGCCAAGGGCTTTCCCTGAACAAGCGGTGTCCCAAGGTTGGGAAACACTGCTCTAAAGGATATTCTCAAACACAACAGTTTTAAACTAATTGAAATGTCCTTGTTATAACCTTTTTCCCCCCATTGGTAATGCGTGTGAAAAAAATAAATCCTGGGACTTTATTTTTATAAATAATTAATTATATACCAAAAACTCCTAATGACCAATAAAACCAGCAAAAAATATATTATAATAAGTTTGAGAAAAAATAAAATACTTCAACCAAAGTTGTGTTTGCTGCAAAAAGATCTCTCTGAAAATGGTGAATTTAAGGTTGAGGCATATTTACAAAAATTTACAGTTTTGGTAGGGGCAGGCAAGGGGAGTTGTATTTTTGTTATGAAAAGCTGTGTTCGTTGGCAGAAATGATTCACCCCAGGTCACATTTTTGAATAGTCACAGCAATAACATAGTTCATACAAAATCAATAAATATAAATAAATACTTGAAAAGGAAAGCGGTTAGTGTTGCCCAATTGCCCAGTGCGCTAGTATATAGAAAAACTGGTCCCACCTCTGCTGCACATTTCACTCCATCTACAATGTGCTCAGAGCCATGGTCATCAGAAGAACCCCAATGAAAGTGGAACTGCCGCAGCCTGTAGGGTCCTGGGAGTGGTCCACCTCGCAGCACTGCAATTGACAATCCACATTAACATTAGGTACAGACCTTTTCAAAGAAGCTTTGATTCAAAGTATAAGCGTATACAATTACCACAGAGGAGTCCAACATTTTGAAGGTGTTGAGCACCTACAGCAATTCCAGCTGATTTCAGTGGGAGTTGAGGGCACTCAGCACCTTGCATGATTAGGCCTGTATCTACCTATCACTGGGCTATATAGCACTATTTGATTTCAGAGCTATAGAAATTACCATGAATCAGGGTAAAACCACAGAATGGGATGCCAGTTGTAGAACACATCCCATTCCCCTCACGGCAGAATGTATGACAGTTTGGGGAGGATGGGTGCTCAGGATGGCTCACCATTCGCCAGTGAATGTCCTGTTATGGAATTCACAATTTTATGCTGAGGATTTAATGGGAATCTCTGTGAAACTGGCCTAGAGGGGCCACGCAGTACTACACCTACCCTACTAGTGCCATGAAGTGCTACAAGCCCTGCCTATGATCCAGTACTGTCATTGCTTTTTAAACTATGTTGCAAGCAATGTTTGCAGTGTAGTCTGTTATCTCTAGGGAAAGGTCTATTTCCTGAAGAAAGAGCAGAAGAAAAAGGTAAAAACAGATGAGCTAAAAAGTGGACAAACCTTATTCTCTGAAAAATTTCAGTATGTGTAATACCCGTGGCAACATTGCCACCAGCGGAGCCATAATAATGAGTCATTATTCCAAGCAATAGGAAGGTTTTACATTGTAGACCACAAAGAACAAGGTAAGTGTATTTTATGATAGCATCATGAATTACACACTTTCTGACTATTAGCTTAGGACTGATCCTTGCAGGCTCTGAGCATCGTCAATAGCCATTGACTTTCATGGAAGTTAAAGGTGCTCAAACAGCTTCAGCAAGGGATCCACACATCATGGGATTGGGTCCGTATGGTAAAGGCATACCAGGTAAAGACAATTACATTCCTGGATCTGAAAAGACCAGGAGTAAGTCCATGCCCAGCTCTTTTCTGAAATGTCCTAGAAAGAAAGTATCTGAAGGATACAGAAGGAGGCCATCTTCCTTTCACGTGGTCTCTCAGACATGTAATACTGTAGGCAGTTTGTCAGTGGGATCAATAGCAGCTGTCAAGGTTATCAATTCTCCACTAAAACAGATTTATAAAACCAGTAATCCTGTTTGAAGGTCAATGGGGTACAACCTTGATTTTTTAAGGTCAGGTACTCCACCTCTACCAGTGTATCCTGCCCCGCCAGTATCAACCCCCTATCTCTGCACGTTTCTGTATAAAATGATGTCCTCCATGTGGCGTGACTTTGCATATACAATGCATGTGAGGTCAAAAGTGTGGGAACACTGTTCACACACTTTTCTGCCCCACTACCTTACGTTATTTTCACTTGTGAGTGATCACCAGTCATTGGTAATCCTTTCACCAGGTGAGGCTGTAAAACCTGATGCCAAAAAACTCATTGCTTCTCTCAACTGTAAATAGGGCTTAACTTGAGCATAACTGATTTTGAACCAGAAAGACTATACTCTCAATGAGGGGAAAGGCTTTTTCTTTTATGTTTGTTTAGAAATATGGTACAAACACACAAAAGCACATAATGAGGGTATAAACAGACTCTTTATTTATAGACGGTCTCTGATGTAAATACCTCTCTTCCATATTCTAATTAGGTAAAAATTGATGAAATCTATAAGACATACCTTTCTCAAACACTTGGTCCAAATTCCAAGGGCTAAAAAATAAAGATGAAGTCCACAGAGGAGATATGGCTCAAAAGTAATAAAAAAATCATCTTTATTTTGTTTCAGCTTATGGACTGGAACAAAATTCTTTGAAACTGTCCTCTTCTTGAAGAGGGAGAAATGAAAGGGGTAAGATTTACTTTCACTCAGAAAGGATGAGAGGATTAAGTACAATGCATGTGACCAAAGGTTGGGAAAGAAGCATATACACATCTCTCTTGATATAGTATTTGGGGATGTGGGGGAAATGATATGCTACTATTCCCCTCAAACAGAATTTCCTGTTGTTAAAATCAAAGGCAACTTGTTTTTATACATATGGAATAATGCCACATTATTTCAATTTTCTAGTACTTGAGATTCAAAACTGCCAAGCTGAATATGTTCACATATGAAGGTCTCCAGTAATATTTTATAAAGGTTCTGTCATCAAACCAGTGAGCTATGGACAATTCTCTGGAGATGTCACATCCCCACTGCTGCTGATGTTCCTCTCTGTGAGTGGGCCCAAAAGGAGACACAGCGAAATCTGTGGTTTTCTTGACTAGCTTTGATTGCATTAGACCAACTGGCTTTCAGGGTCCTGCAACTGTAACAAAAAAAGATGTCTACTCAATCCCTTCTATCCAGAGACTTTCCAATGTACTTCTTTAAGCGGGAGGGGACAGAGACTTCTGAATTCTATCATCCATGATCAGATGAAGCAGAACAGAGAACAAGCCTTCTGGGTCATAGTTCTCCAAGACTGAAGAAATTCACAACCTTTGAGATATTGCTTCTTCAAAGGTGCCTTCATTTTTAGGAAATGCAATTCTACCCTCTGATTGGACAAATACAACAGTACGAGATATGGCAGTTTTGCAGATGAGTTTCTGATATTCCATTAGAATTTGTCCACAGAGGCTAAGCGATTTAGTAAAACATTTGCATCCCACAATATTTTATATTTAAGCTGTATTGATTTGGCTTGGGAGGTCAGCATTCCGAATTCTCTGGTCCTACTTACTTCAGGGAAAACAGAGGCAACAGTACATATTTTGGCAGTGCTAGTAAAAGTCCCTTCTGACTATATCTAGTTAATAAGACAATATCACAAGGGTGTTTTTACCTTCTGTGTTTGATTTTGCCCACAAAACAAGATCCCTATTTTAGGTTATGTCGGTTGCACTTTTCCCACCTGAAAGCAAGAATGTGATGGCATGCACCTGAAATCCTCCAGAATGCAATGATTCCCTGGCAGCAGGTATCTGATCATGGAGAATCCTTAACTTTTTGGAGTACTGGAATGTGGGGGAAACAGGTGGAGAAGTTCTGTGCCTGTCCAAGGAATGGAAAATGTATGCTTCCTGTATTTTTGCATTGGAATCTTCAGAATCTCAAAGTTTTGTGTCTCCCATAGATGAGGAATGTTTCAGGGTTCAATGGTGCTTCCTTCCAAAGATAAGATTTACCACCACATTCTCTGACCCTGGAATATGTTGAGCAGTTAAAGTTTCCAGATTTTATTTCCAGATTTTATGGATGGTGGTCATCCATGCTGATCCAATTTCTACTATTTCTAAGTAATAGACCAGTCATAATATCTCCAATATTATTTTCCAACAAATTCCTGTTACATCCCCTCATATTTTGCATGCTGATTTTGATTGCTGCTACATACTGAGCAGAGGTTTTCATTGCGCTGTCCACAATGATGCCCAGGTTTTAATTTAGAACCAATAATGTGAATCAATCGACTCATAGACTTTAAAGTCAGAAAGGACCATCATGATCATCTAGTCATATTGCACTTTCCAAGTAAATTTCAACTGCCATCATGCTCTATATTCTTCTAGCTTTATTAGGTCCCTCTGAAGTTTCTCACAGTCTTCTCTAGTCTCTGCTAATTGAAATAGCTTTCTGCAAAATTTTTCACCTCACTGTTCACTCCCTCTTCCCGATTAAATAACCCTGGTCCTAGTACAGAACCTTGGGACACCCCACTGGTAACCTTTTGACATTTTGAAAAATTGACCATTTGTTCCTATAGTTGTTTTCCATCTCTTAGCTAGAAAGACCCTTAAGGAGGCTTAACAGATATAGTGTGGGCAAAATATGCCATTTTAAGAACTCTTCTGACTTGCCATATTCAACATATTGTCTAAGGACCAGACTGTGAATAGATCCTACGACATTAATGGGATTATATGTGTGGGGAAAGTTATCCCTGAATAAAGTTTGCACAATCTAGCTATACATATATATAATCTTCACTCCCAGAGGCTTTGAAAGATGAATAACTAATCCTGACCCCATGGTAAACATGTTCAGAGCAACACATAGACCAAACACCATTACATTTCACTGATACAAAATTGCCAGCAGAGCCTTGAGATTTCCCAGTAGTTTGGATGCATAGGAATGAAGACAAGGATTGTATTTAAATCTGTTATTTCGTCAAAAATACCATTTTTAAACCATGAATTTAAAGTCTTTCAGATTGACCACTACTCTGAAGCCTGAGAAATAGATGGGCACTCATAAAAAATTGCAAGGACATTGAATGCAAGATTGAATGATATCTTCTAGAGTTTATCCAGCCACCATGAGAGTTTTCCTTTGGCAGTACTTCTAAGCCCTAAAATACTGGGCTTTCTATAATTTTTTCTACTAAGACTAGGTGTCGCGGGGCAAGTATGCCCTGTCCCTCTTCTGGGGTGGGGCAAGGGTGTCACAGCTCTGCAGTTAAGTCCGTCTGCCTGCCCTTAGCCTCAGGGCAGAATGTCCCAATGGCCAGAGTCAAAGTGGTTGCCCTTATCATCGGGGCAGTATGGCCTATTGGCCAGAGTCAATATGATCACCCTTGACATCAGGGCAATGCAGTCTAATGGCCAGAGTCAATATAATTGCCCTCTCACTCGGGCCATATGGCCTAGTGGCCACAGTCAGTATGGCTGACCTCCTCGGCACGGTTATATGGACTAGTGGCAAGAGTCAATACACTCACCCTCTCACTCGGGCTGTATGGCCTACTGGCCAGTGTCAATACAATCGTCTTCTCACTAGGACTGTACAGCCTAATGGCCACAATCAGTACAGCTGACCTTCTCAACACAGTTGTGTGGCCTACTAGTCAGAGTCAATAAGATTGCCCTCATTAGCAGGGCTATGCGGGCTAATGGTCAGAGTTGGGGAAGTGGGACACCACCTGGGGCGGGGAGGTTGGCGGCCAGGGTAAGGGGACCCAGACCCTCCCTCTCCACCGGGTCCCAGCCCAGGGCCTTGGTAGTGGCAAGTATGCATGCCACTGAGTCAGCAGGGATCTGGCCTAAACACGCTGACTCAAAATCCGGTTCATTGTCCATTGTCAGGTTCCCCATGACTACTTCCTACCATTCTCCCTGATTCTGTGGTCTGGATGTCTTCAAGATCTTTGGGTTCCTCAGCCTGCACTGCTCCCGGTGGCTCGGGGCTCCCATGGGCAACCACAGGTATCTGAGCATCTGCTTGGGTCTCAGCACATCTGGCTCCCGCAGTCTAGGGTTCCATCTGCTCCTGGGGCTGCAGCCTGCAAGGTGTGTCATTCTTCTCTGACGGTCAGCCTACAATGAGCTGGGCTGCTCCCTTTTATACGGAAGCAGCAGTTGGAGCATGCCCAGCAAGGGTGAGGAGGCATGGCTTCCTCTGCCCAGAGTGTGGGGTTAACCTCTTCTTTTCCAGTGCAGGGCAAGTACACCCCACCACACTAGAGTAATAGCTCTACGTTTATATATAAAATGGGGTCCCCCTGCACTGGATTAGAGCTGAACTATAATTTTAGCCTGCCTGTTGTCTATCACAGCATTAACAGGAGAAGATTGAACCTTTTCCAAGTTCAAACACAAAACCCTAGTATTCCTGCCTTTGATAATGTCTGCTTTGGTTTTTGAAAAGAATCTCTGCAAGTAAATGTAGAGTGGTTGCATTTAAAGGACTCTGCCAGTTTCAATCTCTTATCCTGTAAGTCAGTAAGAAAACTCTGCTTACCTTTCCCAGATCTCACATCTCCCAGTTGGTGAATAGTCTTGCCTTGAGATGGAGCAGATAAGTGAAAGTTGAAAATTCTTTTACAGGCTGGATACTGCATCCTCTTGGTCTTCTTCCTGCTTGTCTTAAGGTTGACTATCCCAGCCAAAGAGCTGACGGTGTCTCCTCTGTTCTTAAACTTCACTATTACTATGCCTTAGGAACACTGAATGGTCCAATTAGGGACCACAAGTGGTTTGGGTGGCACTTTTCCTACCCATGAGATCTCTAATATTTACTCTACATGGGCACTATTAACCCAGCAGTGAGTCTGGCCTGCTAGTTGGGCTAACGTAATGGAGCCTCCTCTTCCAAGAGAATGTCCCACTTTCCCATCGTCTGTGCTAGCTCTGGGCAATGTCATATTGAATGCAAGGACAGCTGGGAACCCACAATATTCCTCTCCACCTCAGTGCACATAATGCACACAATTCCTTTGTCCCTAAGCTTTGAATTTATTTTGTCCTAATGGGAAACACTTTTCTGGGAAATTAAAATTGAACAAAAGCCTCAGCTAAACTGAGGGTCTCCGAACAGTCTAGATTGAAATCCCAACAATATCTCTCAGCTTCTTTTAATGGTCTCTGAGCTGGGATTGCAGAAAATGGCAAGCAAAGGCTTAATAATGTAGCTCACAGGCTTTCTCTTGATGTTTCGGCATCCAGCATTTCTGTTGGCGGAGATGTCCACTTCAAGAGTGTCTTGCCCTCTTTAAGCAGCTGGGTGTCTGGCCTTATGTATCAGTTTTGGATTCTGGGAATTTCCCACAGTCCATTCTTCAGGAAGTAACATTTTAGCCACATTGTTTAGCTTCAGGTTTGCTGTTGCTGGGCTCAAGCAACATGGACTAAGCCATTTGGGTGCATCTCTCTAGGGGTGAAACAGCCCAGGAGGGTTCAGTGGGGAAAGTACTTGCAGCATTTTGGTTCTGAGAGGACCCTTGTGAAAACAAGCTCTCATCCCGTTGGTCAGTGACTGGTTCTTACTCTGTGTATTTGTAAACTGCCTAGCACAGTACAGCCCTGATCTTGGATATGGCCTTTGGGCACCACAGGAATAAATATTCAATGAATGAGAGAAGACAGTCCAAGATGCTTCCTGAGATTTAGTGTTTGCAGCACCTATTTAAAAGATGCCTCTGTCACAATGTGTGGCCTGTAATTGGGTGTGCAGAGATAGACGCCTGATAGAGTGGCCTGCACTCCTCATGGTTATCCATCATGGAATTGTTTTCTGACTAGCAAGAGGCTGAGCTTGGATCAAAACAGTGCAGTTTTTCAGCCTTCAGTGAAGTCAGTGAGGCAGGCATAGCCAGTGACGGTCAATGCTGCGCAGGCGGATGCAACTAAGGTGAGCAGAGACTCCTCCATGTGGCTTGTCTCACTGAGGGTCAGGTGACAAAAATCAGTTTGGCACAGAAGGTCAGTCCTGTTTATAGACATAAGGAGGGTTTGTCCTTGCAAACATGTCTTAAAACACTCACCTGTTGCCTGATCTACAAGGCCAGGTGATAACCCACAGGGGAACATAATGGGGCATTATTCCTTGAGATAGAAAATGTTGCTTTACAAGAAAACAAAGAGACAATATCGTGAGCAAATGTTACAGCTCATTATGTCAATCATACATTATAAAATCCATAAATAAATAAGCAATTGCTCAACAGAAGATATCAGTATATCCACAGTCATTGTGGCTAATTAAGTCAGGTAAGCACTTTTCTGAAAGGTCTTCAACACGTGGTTACATTGTTGACATTTTAAAATGGAATTCTCTATCTAAATAACTGTTAAAAGGAGAAGATAACACTCAAAAGAAATAAGAGGTTTATTTGTATGTGAATTTGGTGTTCTTTAGGAACAAATGGCACTGTCTATACTGAAGAATAAAGAGTGGGCCTCTCATACCATTTTCCAGCATACATTAATCCTGACTTACTACACAAATCACCCTAGTCTTTCAATTCTGGGCCTGTTTTGAACAGACACTGATATAAAATAAGCTCCCAAATTCATTTTCATGTTTGACCTAAATGAAGAATGCAGCCCATGACTCCAGAGGCAGAAAGCTGATAACCCAAACCACTATCACAGTTCCAGAAGACCGGGTCTGAAGAGCACTGAAGTTCTGACCTCCAACAATATCATAGAGGTTCAAAGTTAACATTAATACAATTCTTAAATCCTCTTGTACATAAGCACTGCTGGTCTCAAATTAATGCTAAATACCAGACATGCTGGAATATCTACGGATAAAAGATGTGCCAAGCACAAAGTGAAAGGCTTAACTTTGCTGTTTGTCTTTAGTTGGCATGTGCCATATCCACTGGCATACATAAGGCAGGCATTGTACTGGGCTTTAGCTGTGTAATTCTTGTAAGTCTTACTGACTTCAGTAATACATAAATAAATCATCATAAATAATTTGCAGTTAGATAAAGCCTTTTATAGAAGAATCTCAAAGTGTTATGCAAAGATAAATAAGTATTTACCTGTAATTACTGTAATTACTAGGAACCCTAGTCATGCACCTGGCTAAGCACTGTACAAACACAGAACAAAAAGACGGTCCCTGTCCCCAAGGAGCTTTCAATCTAAGTATGACAAGAGACAACAGATAGATGCAGACAGATGGGGGAATACAAGGAAACCATGAGACAATATTGGTGATAGACAGTGGTGTCAGCATACCAGCAGACTAACCGGCGTCAAGTTTTTGGTACTCATCACATCAAAGAAGAGTTTGGAGGAGTGTTTTGAAGGTGGATAATGAATTAGCTTTGCGAATGTTTATGGGGAGCGCCTCTTAAGCATGAGGGGCAGCATGGGAGAAAGTATGAAAGTGCTTGTTTAAAAACTAAACAAGAGGGAAATGGAGGCTGGTGTCTCAGCCATTTGGTAGCAAGTATCGACAGCTTGATAGTGAAAGAGAGATAATAGGTGTGGTTAGATGCTGATAGATGTTTGGCTGTGTGTGTGTGTTCCCTTTGTGTGCTGCCCCAGCCCTGCGCAGACAGCTGGCATGGCAGACATTGAGCGAACCTCTCAATGACCATAAGATCCATTAAGGGATGAAGGCACCCGGCCAGGTTTATTGTCAATGAAGTACAGTACTAGTATCCCACAGATTCTACCAAACCATTAATACGTGTATGCCCATAATAATGGACCAGCTCAGTGAATGGCGGGACTTTCCATTCCTCCTTAGGCCAGACAAAGATACTCCCTTTGAGATACATCTTTATATCCCAATACAAACAAGTTAGTACTGTCCCTCTAACATAGTTACTCTAGTTACTGCCCCCTGACGTGACTACTTATCACTTATCACCTTGTACATGTTGGTTTTATCAAAACATCTCTATTACATACTGTCATCCTGACCTTATCAGTGTGTTCCTGTTATCCTTGAGGAATGTTTTTGTACCATACTTGATATTGGGATGTTTTGATACCACTTGACATCCGTATGTGTTTGCGTGAGTACTCTGTGACTAGCACTTCTTAGGAGTGTGTATTTTTGCAATATCAGCCCTGTTCTTGCCAGATTCTGTGAGCAGGTCCTGCCTCATACCAGGCACCTGATACAAGGGTTTATGTCTCAGGCTCTCTTCCTACTACAATAGGTACAGTGGGATTAGGTCATGAAAGGCCTTGAAAGTTAAGACAAGATTATACTTAATGAGATAGAGAAGGGGGAGCCAGTGAAAGGATACAAAGAGAAGGGAGACATGATTAAAGCAACAGTCTAGGAAAACAATCTTTGCTGCAGCATTCTGAATGGATATGAGTAGGGCAAGAGTGCATTTGTAAAGGCCAGAGAGAAGAATGTTGAGGTAATCGATACATGAGATGATGAGAGCTTGGATGAGTGTTTTAGCTGTGTGGATGGATAAGAAAGACTGTATCTTAGAGATGTTATGCAGGAAGAACTGGCAAGATTTAGACCTAGCCTGGATGTGAAGACCTAGACAGAGGTCTGAATCAAAGATGAAGCCCAGGTTATGTGTCTGAATGACCGGCAAGATGATGATGTTGTCCACACTGATTGAGAAAGGAGGTAATAGGGAATGGGGGGGGAGGGGGAGATTAGTAGCTCTGTTTTAGCCATGTTGAGTTTGAGCTAATGAATATGAATTCACGAGTTTTTAGAACGACAGGCCAAGATTTTAGTCTGGTCAGGAGAAGGGAAGAAGATCTGTGAGTCATCGGCATAGAGATGGAAGTTGAATTGATGTTTATTGATGAGATTAACTGTGGATAAGATGTAGAAGGAGAAGAGAAGAGGACCAAGGACATAGGCCAGTGGAACACCCACCAAAAATTGGAAAGCAGATGAGAAGGATCCTCTGAAGGACCCCTATTTCACTTTTACCTATGGGGAAACTGAGACAAAGGCTAAATGACTTACCTAAAGTCAGACAGCAAATCAGTGGCAGAGCTGGAAAGTCTTCTAGCACAGTTTCCTAGTTAACAACAGACAATGCTGTCTTCCTGTAATGTGAGGTGTGGGTCTAGAATAGAGTGCAGAACTTAAAAAGAATATTTTTGGATTTTTGGTTCTCTCTAATTTACAGATGGCTTTGTGTAACACTCTAAATTTAAGTAGGATTAGACCAAAATAAAAGCCATGCTTAGGCTAGACATTTTTTCCAGTTAAAAGCAGAGTTTTTAATTATTATTTGTCCTCATTGTTTCTATCTCAGAAGCTAACAAATGAACATTTATTCATCAAAAGTTCATAAATAAAATGTTCTTTGTGAAATGCGTGCATATACAATTTTTACTTTAAAATTCAGTTATCAGGTTTATGCATGGACTACTTCCAAAGAGAAACATGCCTATGAAAGGCTGTAATGCGGAAGTAGAAGGTCCTGCATGAACACAGGGGAGGCTTGCAGCAAAGTGTGTCTGAACTGTCAGCTCCATGCTCTTCTCCTGCAGCTGACAGAAAGTCAACAGCAGGAGGGTGGGAGTGCAGATGGCCAGAGAATTTGCACATGAGGAGAGACACTGGTGCCTTCCTGGGATAGCTCCAACCTTGGAAGAATCAGGGTCTATTTCCAAGAAAATGTATATAACCAATGCTGGAATACCATGTCCAGTTCTGGTGTCCACAGTTCAAGAAGGATGTTGATAAATTGGAGAGGGTTCAAAGAAGAGAACTCAGAGAATGATTAAAGGATTAGCAAAAATGCCTTACAATGATAGACTCCAGGAGCTAAATTATTAAGATTAACAAACAGAAGGTTAAGGAGTGACTTGATCACAGTCTGTATGTACCTACATGGGAAACAGATACTTGATAATGGGCTCTTCAATCTAGTAGAGAAAGGTATAACATGATCCAATGGCTGGGAGTTGAAGCTAAACAAATTCAGATTGGAAATAAGGTGTAAATTGTAACAGTAAGGATAATTAACTATTGGAGCAATTTACGAATGATCCTGGTGGAGTCTCCCTCACTGACAATTTTTAAATCCAGACTGGATGTTTTTCTAAAAGATCTGCTCTAGGAATTATTTTGGGGATGTTCTATAGCCCATGATATACAACATGTAAGACTAGATGATCACAGTGGGCCCTTCTGGCCTAGGAATCTAGTTAATCTATGAGTACTACTGGACACACATCTTCCACAGCTGCCTGTCTCTAGCAGTTTGGGCTTTTAAGAAGCTGCTCAGAAACTGGAATGTTAGAAGTATTGCTGGCAGAGATGGCATAATGCAGGTGAGGTGCTAAAAGATGCATCATAAATGCACTTTATTACATGTCTCTGTGATGTATTGCATGGTCCTGAAATATATACCACAGATAGCTCCATCACATACCACTTATGTGTGGCTATAAATGGTCATAGATATAGGCATGGTCATATTTGCTGGAAACTTTAAGAAAATGGAATAATATCTAAATGTTGTTATTTGAATTTATTTATAGTGTAAATATCATATTATTATTTTGGGCATTGTGGTTAGGCATTTCATATTTTACCTAAGGTTATTGTTAATTATTATTAATAGTATTTATTTGTATGACAGTATTGCCTATGGGCTTCAGTAATGGATCAAGGCCAGGCAGTACTAGACACTGTACAAATACATAAATAAAGAGCCCTGAAGAGTTTGTAATCCAAATATGAAATGAGAGACAATAACAAGTGGATGCAACATATGGATCGGAAGCAAAAGGAAAAATGAGACAAACATGATCAGCATGATCAGCAGTGGTTATGGAGGTCTTTCAATATACTCCAGCTACAGCTCTTTAATGATGTAACTTGATGTGGCTTATCAAGAATAGAATTCCAATGCAAATGCCACCAAAATTAATCTAATGCAAATAAATAAATAACATATTAGAAAGAAATGCTAAGTGATCTTAGGGAAGTAGATTTGTTTTCTATTTTGCGAGAGAACGAATCAAAATCCGGCAACCATTCCCAGTCAGTGTTTCTGTTTTTTTTTTATTTTATTTTATTGGATAACTCAGCTTGTACATATTTTGACTTTGGATTTGTTTTCATTAACCCATCAAAAATGAACGAAAATCAAAATTAAGATGCACACACTTAAATATTTAAGAACATTGAGTCTATTAGCAAAATTATTCTTACAAATTATGACTATCCCTACTAACAATGCAGCAGTAGTAGTTGAAGTTTCCTGTGTAGTTCAGAAATAACACCATATGTTGTGTTTTTTGACTGGTCTTTCACTACATAAAATGTACACATTTGTTTTTCCTTGCTGTAGCTTGGCACTGCACATATTACAAATATATGCCAAAATCCTGCAGACCTTACACACAAGTACAAAGACTGTAGCCTTGGGTCCAAATATTGTATATCTTTTCCAAAGCTGCTTGAGGCATCTTGGCAATTATTGCTAGTCTGCATTCAGGATTATGCACTAAAAGCTTTGCAAAGATGGAAGCAAGTTTAGAATCATTTGATTTCTAGAGATGCAAGAATTAGAGTTGCAATATTATTCATCTGATTTCCTTTTTAATGCAGTAGTGAAGAAATTTCACAGCTTCTTGCCAGTTACTTTTTCATAGGAAGTGCAGCCTACAGTACCAGTATGAAATTTCAGTGGTTAAGTCAACAGATGCTAAATACTTCTAGCACTTGCTAAGCAGCATCAGTATATTTAGTCAAAATGTCTCGCCATTCTAACCCTTAAGAGCCACATAGTAAATATGCAGCATAGTGCATGCATTTGTGAAGTGTACGTGGACAGGTTAATAAGAGTAATGATAACAGAGTTAATGTTTGCTTTAAAGAAGCTCATTATAAGCTGAAATTTCTCGGCCTTTTGTACCTGAGGTCTCATTTAGCAGAAATATTAGAGGCCTAATCCTAGTCCTAACAGGCAAAAATTTCATTAATGTCAATGGGAGCTTTGTTTGAGCAAGGACAGCAGGATTTGGGGTTTATCTATATAGCTACATTGCTTTATCCAAAATAGTATGATTACACTATTCAGAAATGATACCTTGCTTTTACATAGGCATTCTAGCTGTGTACCTCAAAGCCTTTTGGGTAAAATTCACTCCTCTCACAGAAAGCCTGAGGAATTGGACTCCATGTAGGTGGAGTGCAGTGTGACTGGGGAGGTGAAATCCACCCTCCAGCCCAGGGCCAAGACTGCATGTCTGCTGCAGCCTCTCCCTCCATCACTCCCCCTCCCCCACCATGTGAGACTGCACCTGGGGGCTGCTATAGCAGTCACAGTCTCCCTGCCAGAGTTGTGTTGAGTACTGGGGCAACTGGATCCTCTCAAATGCAGATCATGGTCTATCCCCATTCCATCCCTAATGTGGCCTTCTGTGCTGGTGTGTGCAAGGCCAAATCCTTCAGCAGTAATAAATAAAGCAGAGCATAGGTGTCTTCCAAGCACTTTCCAACCATTAACTAATTCAGAATAACTTCTTAAGATAAAACTAAAACTGACCTGATCTATCAAAGGTGTCATCAAACACAACTCTGCAGGTTCTCCCATTGTTCAGTATGGTCTTCGCTGCACCGGGATCATAACCAACAAACCAAGGGGGTAAAGAGGGGTCATGCTGGACCTCTTTGGAATTGATTTCAATAGGTGACTGGTGGTCTCCTTTGGCAATAGGGTAATATTTGTGCCAGTGCTCAGGTCCTAGGAAGAAATGCAAAGGAGTGACATGAAAATCTCTTCCATTTAGGTATAAACTTGACATCTGTTTAATACAAATACAATCAATGTTACACTTTATTCATACATCGCCTCACAGCTTTGCCCTTCACTGTGGATCTTTCCCCTCCTTTTGGTTTTCAGACAGAGGCATTTGAACCATTGGGCGTGACTCCTTTTAAGAAACTGTTTTTGCAGGTGAATATGCCGCCGAGCCACAGGCCCGCCCCGCCCCGCCCAGGCGGGGAGCTGGAGTCAGCCGCCTGGATCGCCGCGCTCCAGGAGCTGTCCAAGATCCACTTTCCGGGTGAGGGTGGAGATCGGACGGGGAACGTGGGTTGACCTGGCGGTAAAGTTGTGCCCAGATTTATTATCATGGCAGCAGAAGTTGCAGGAGCCAGGAGCCAGCCCCCACCCAGCCCGCCCCAGTCTCAGCCCTTGCAGCGTCTGCCAGAGCGGCGGGGCCGGACAGATGCGCTGACAGCGCAGCCCGGGCTGGCCGCGAGCGCTGCAGGCTCCCGCCCCAGGGGAGGCTGCGGGGCTCGCCCTGCCCCACTCACCGTTGTCACTGTCATAGCCCCACTGACAGGATTGCTGGGCCATGCTCTCGGCGCGGGGTCTCCGCACTCTGTGCCCGGGCTGCTCCGGCCGGCTCCTGCAGGACGGTGGCGCCGGCTCCGCCAGGGGCTTTTATAGGCTCCCGCCAACTCCGAGCCCCCGTTGAGGCCGGTCGGGGGGGGGTGGGAGAGGGACTGAGGGGGCGGGGGCGCCTGGCCGGCGCGCAGGGGGCGGAGAGAGCGATCCCCTGGACTCCCCTGCTGCCCCCCCCCCCGCGCCCTCCGCCGCCTCTGCCCCGCTCCCCTGCCCGTCTGCTTCGCACCTGGCAGGCTGGCCCCCGCAGAGCTCCTCCCCTGCCTGCGCCGCTTCCCGCTGCGTCAGCCCCGGCTCGGGGCTGCAGCCCCCCGGGATCGTTAGTTTGTATTTGTAATTGAACGAGGAGTTTCTGTGATCCTGTCCCCACTCGCGGGGGGGGGGGGGTCTGGGGACGGGGGGGCAGGTACAGCGGATGCTCAGCGGCGGGTCACATTCTAACCAGACACTCTTCGTGCTGCCCTGTGCTGAGACATCAAAGGACCCCGCTGGCCGCTGAGCAGACTCCTGTGATCGATTTTTCACTTGGAATTGTCCCTGTGCCCCACAAAGGGTGGGCTGGTAGCCCGGGCCAGGAATGGCGGGCTCAGCGTGCTGGCGGTACCGGGCCTCGCACCCCTTGCTGGGTCCCTGCCTGGGACCAAGATTTCTCTTCACGGCGTGTTAAACTTGTGACTTCGGGGCGTTACACAAATCATTGCACAGGGCTGTGGGTGTGGGAAGAGAGACTAACTTATATTGAACCATGTATCTTATACCACTCCTTTGCAGTAGAAGGTGGTCACAAAATTGTCCATAGTGGCGGTGGTTTTTGTTTTCTCAAGTTATTTAAATGTGAAGTGCATTGCAAACAGGGGGACTGGGCTGGAATCTCTGTGGCATTTATTTACATTTCAAAAGTACAGCTCTCCTCCTTTGTACCCTAGTGATTCCAATCAATTTAAACCCATCCTACAAATAAATTAAAATCTCAGTAAATGTACCAGGGGCAGTGCAGAGCCCCCATAATTCATTAGACGGGTTTTAACTGATAGTCTCTATTTCATGGTTCTTAGTCAATGTTTCACATTTCACCATTAATTATTAAATGTTGTGCTCATTTTTTTTAAAAGCAATCAGTTTCCAAAATTGTTTTAAAATTCATCAGGTGAGAATAGTCTGTTAGAATCAGGGACAATCTAAATTTGTTCCTTATAGTGATCTTGTGGAAAAAATTCCAGAGGGAATTTGAGAAAGGAAACAGACTTCTTAACAAAGCTACTGTCTCCTCCTTCCGCTGTCTCTGCGTGCATGTGACATGGTAGAAATCATTTTCATTACTGAAGGATTTAAAAATATATGTGGGAAGCACAAACTGATTGGTTTCCATTCTTGAAAAAAAAAAAATCTTGATTCCCACCCCTACCCCTGCTGTCAAGGTGAATTGGTCAAATTCTTTGGCCAGGTTGAAAAAATGCAGATTATTGATATGTCACATTGAGTAGACACTGTCACAGCACTGCAGCTGTCTGCTGTGCAGGCTGACATATAGAAGCTGCTCCATGCTAATAACTTCTTCACAGCATAAAACTTAGGGTGCCACTGCTCATGTTTTATCATATTTGACAGCTGCTCCCATTCCTCTCTGGGTTCCGATAGCCGGAGAAAATATGGATATATGCAGTATGAAGATGGCTCCTGGAGAGCCAGTTTGCAACATTAGGAGGGCCCAGACAGGAATATTATCTCAGGGAGACACAGTTTCAGCAACATTTTTTCCCCACATTGTGTTCAACTTAATTCTGGGTTTGGAGTTCCGCCAAGGATGAGTTTGCTTTAATCCCTGCATAAACTCTACAGCATCCCATTGGCTTCACAAACAGCCTAACTGCACAAAGGCAACATTGGGAGTGAATATCCACTTTCTTAGATTATTTTAAAGGAGCTACTTCCTATAAAGAGGAATCCTATTAAGCTGCAAAATCATTATGCTATACGAAGGTAGTCTCCAAGAACTCCAAATAAGAAAATCCTTGCTCTCAAATCAAATGCAGATTTGGTTTTGTTCATTTTGACTTCACTAAGCAGGGAGTTATTGTATATTATATTAAAGGAAGGTAATATAATTAATGTCAATTAACCTGGGTTTATAGAAAATAGATCTTGTCAAAGTAACTTGATATCATTTTGAGGAGATTACAAGTTTGATTACAATTAGTGTTGATGTGATGTACATAGACTTCTGTAAGGCATTTGATTTGGCACTGCACAACATGTTGATTAAGCAACTGGAACAATACAAAATCACTATGGTAAGCATTAGATGGATTAAAAAGTGGTCATGGTGGATAATCAGCTGAACATGAGCTCTCAGTATGACACTGCAGCCAGAAGGCCTAATGCGATCCTTGGATGTGTAAACAGGGAAATACTGAATAGGAGTAGGGAGGTTATATGAACTCTGTATTTGGCATTGGTATAACCACTACCAGAATACTGTGTCCGGTACTGTTTCCACAGTTCAAGGAAGATGTTGATAAATTGGAGAGGGTTCAGAGAAGAGTCATGAGAATGATGAAAGGACTGGAAAACATCCCTTATAGTGATAGATTCAAGGAGCTCAACCTGTTTAGTTTAACCAAAGGAAGATTAAGGGGCTATCTGATCACAATCTATAAGTGTTTATATGAGGAGCAGAAATTTAATAATAGAGGGATCTTTAGTCTAGCAGGCAAAGGAATAACAAGACCCAATGGCTGGACATTGAAGCTATGCAAATTCAGACTAAAACTAAGATGTAAATTTTTAAGAGTGAGAGTTAACCACTGGAACAATTTACCAGGAATTGTAGTGGATTCTCCATCTCTGAAAATTTTTAAATCAAGATTGGATGTTTGAATTTAAACAGGAATTAATTCATGGAAGCCTGTGATATACAGGAGGTCAGACTACATAATCACAATAATCCCTTCTGTCTTTAATTAAAATATTAATTTATTCTCCAAGCAGGGCCCTTGACTTTGGAATTAATTTCCTCCACCATTCACAGCCTAAAAGAGTCCAAATCTGTTGGCCTTGAGGGCACATTGCAGAACCTGTTTTCTCAGGGATTTGGAGCATGGGCGGACAAATGAAGAAGGGACTCTGATATGGGATGAGTGGATTTGTTTGTTCAGTTGCTCCAACTGGCTGATTTATTTATTTCTGAGGCTGGGCTGATTGTACTGGCTTCTTGTATGTTTTGCATTTGAAATAGGTTTTATATGGTGTAATACCTACTGCTGTTTGGCAGGTGCTCTGTATTGGTATTGACAAATAAAAATAAATACTTTTAAAAAAAATCCCAGATAACATTACAGCAGATGCTATGTTTATTCATGAGAGTCCTTTTGAAAACCCTACTAAGCTATTTGGCTGAGTAACATTGTGTAGAAGCAAATTTCACAATTTATATATACTTATATTAAAAAGGATTCCCTTCTAGTTTCAATATGTTGCCTCTTACTTTCAAGGGCCGTATTGTTTTTATATAATGAACTCATTAGCAGTGGATCACCATAAAAGGCAATATGTCTGATAGTGGGGATTGGAAAGGTGTCTCATAAATGGTACTGCACATATGCTCTTCATTTATGGATGATTTTTCTTTTGGAGAAAGTACCTCTCAGAATTAGTAAGATTAAGCATTTTTTTTCAAAAAGAAAATATGCCTAATAGAGAATTTATTAATACTACCTATACAGCAGCGTGTATGTCCACAATGCTTTACAACTGCTTGATGCTACACAATGACAGAACCTTTTCTCAAATATTTTCCAGTCTAAAAGTACAAATGCAACAGTGGAAAAACAGAAAGAGGTGGATGGTCTTTACAGCCACAGTGCTTCACAGTACAGGTTAATTTTCCCAAATTTGTTGAAGGAGAGGAAGAGAACATGACATGCACTACTTAGAAAGCTGCCCCAAGCATAAGAGGAGCAAGAAATAATGTACAGAATTAGGAATAACAAAAAGAGACAAAGGCTTTATTTTCAAAAGCATTTAAGTGACTTAGAAGCTTAAATCTCATTTTTAAAAGTGACTTGGGCACTTAGGCTCTACGAGTACATCTACACGGGCTGGCATGGGTCAGCTGACTTGGGGTCGCTGGGCTCAGGCTGTGGGGCTAAAAATTGCTGTTTAGATGTTTGGGCTTGGGCAGGATCCTGACCTCTGGGACCCTCCACTCATGCAGGGTCTCAGAGCTCAAGCTTCAATCCAAGCCCGAATGTCTACACAGGGCTTTTTCAGCCCTGGAGCCTGAGCCCTGTGAGCCCAAGTCAGCTGACTTTGGACAACCACAGATTGTTTACCCATGTGTAGACATACCCTAAGTCGTGAGTGGCATGTATAAGAGGCTTGGGGAGGCTTAGCCTCCCCATAAAAGGCTGGCCATGCAGGGGGCAAGAAATGCCAGATGCGGGCATGGGTTACCGCCTTATGGAGGCATGCCAGCCCACTGCCTTTGGAACCCCGCTGCTGGAAGCTCCCTAGAAGTGGGAAGGCCACTGGGGCCCAAACTGTGGCCCTACCTGTGCTCTGCCTCAGGGCCCCTCCTATGCTTCGCCTCTTCCCCTGAGGCTCATTGCTTGCTCCTCTCCACCCCCTCCCCCTCCTGTCGCTTGCCCTTAAGTCAGGAAAAGAATGGGATAGCATTTAAAAGTGGGATAGCCATGCCCTCCCCTGTTCTGGCACCCCTTAGCTGAGTGTCTCTGGCATCAGCACGCACAGCAGGAAAAGGAGTCCCACAGCTGGGCCAGCCAGTGAGAGGCTGTGCAGGCTGATGCCAGAGCAACTCAGCTAAGGGGTACCAGAATGGCGGGGGGGGGGGGGGGCAAGGCCCCCTCTCACTTTTAAAAGTGAGGGGGTCTTGCTCCCCCCCACTTTTAAAAGTGGGAGGACTATGCCCTCCCCCTTTTTTCCTGTCTTAAGGGTGAGTGACTGGGAGATAAGGGATGGAGAGGAGTGAGCTGTGGGCAGGGGGCCTCTGGGGAAGAGGCAGATTGAGGGTGGGGCCTCGGGGGAATAGGTGAAGTGAGGGTGGGGCCTTGGGGAAGAGGCCGGGTGGGGGCAGGGCCTCAGGGGAAGAGGCCGGGTGGGGATGGGACCACAGTCCAGGTGTTGGTGTCCCCCTACTTCTAGGGGGCTTCCAGCACTCACGCAAGCCTCCCCACATAAAAGAGTCATGCACTGGATATGCCCTAAGTCTCACTGAAAGTCAAAGTCAATGGGACTTAGGTTCCTAAGTCACTTTTGAAATCAGGACACAGGCACCTAAATCACTTAGGGATAGATCAAACGTATCTAGGCTCCTAAAGATGCAGATAGGCATCTTGTGAGATATTAAAAAAGCACTTAAATATTTAAATTAATGGGATTTAGGTGCCTAACCTGCATATATGCTTTTGAATATCTCATGAGGTGCTGATCTGCATTTTTAAGTGCCTAAATATCTTTGAATATCTGGCCTTTAAGTATTTTTGAAAATGTCACCCAAAGGGAGCAATCAGGAGAGATGGTTGGATGGACCACATGGGGTGGAAAGTGGTTTAGAAGAAAACAAGAGTGGAAAAGTAGGCAGGGCCTAAGTTATAGAGTGCTTTGAAAGTTAAGAAGAAGGAAGAAGACATAGAACAATAGGAGACCAATATAAGCTTGCCAGAAGCATAAATGACTCAGAAGAAAGACAGATGAGAGAGAGCGTGAAGCTGGAGAATGCAGTAGTTGAGGCAGGATGTTATACTGATGGCACATACCTAGACAAATGTTCATAAAAGTTGACCCTTTAACTATTGTTTGGGATAATACTAAGGTATCAATAGTGTTAAAAAGCCCATCGAGAATCAATTAAGCCTGTTCATTGCTAAATATTAAACAATGTCTGAAAAGGGGTATTTTTTAAAAAAATAAGTACAAAGGTAAAATGAAAAACAATCTGGAAAGAAACACACATCAGAAAAGAAAATCCCAGTATCTTATGGATATCAATAGTTACTAAGGATCAGATTCTGCCACGTGTAACACCTAGGGCATGATACAAAGCCCATTGAAGTCAATAGAAAGATTCCCTGGGATTTTAATGAGTTTTGGATCAAGCCCATAAATAACATGGCAATGGGGCTCTATAAATATTGATAAATTAGATTAGATAGATGCATCCCTTCTGGCCTTCAAGTCTATCAGTCTATGCACACATTACAAAGTTTTTGGCATTGAGCTCAACACAAGTCACTGCATAGATAGTTTCCCCTCAGTGTTGCAATTTTGTTGCAATTTCAGTGAGACAAATATTCAGCTGTGTATCTTTCCTGTGGAGTCTGGATCCCTATATCAAAGGTGAAGTTAAAAAAACATTACAGGTCATTTCTGTCCTTTAAAACAACCACATAGGAATTCAACACATTGCACCCCATAATTTCTCTAACTAGTTGACTACTATATTTTTGCAACAGGCATTCACTGACATGGCATGCACACTGAAATCCAAGTCTCAATACAAGAATGAAAATGTGAGCTGAGCTATCTGCTTTTATAAACTCTGGCACAGTTTGACTCAGAATAATCCAGGAATGAAAATCTGATCTAAGCTGTTTGCTTTTATAAACTTTGGATGTGTCTGCTCTTAAATTCCAGCATACTGGCAGCTCTTCTCTGCAAAGGTAGAGCTTTGTGTCTCACGTTGACCTTGAATTGTACAGTTTAAGGTGAGTATTCAGTCAACTGGGAACAGATAAAACTGAAGGGTATCAGAACAGTTTGGAATAAAGTGCAACTGACTACAGGGAAAGCCAGTATTTTTCCCTAGCCATCAGTCCTAATTGCCTTGCCAGAAATATTCAGGTGAGTACCAAAATACACATGTACAAAAGCTAAAACAACGAGGAGTCCTTGTGGCACCTTAGAGACTAACAAATTTATTTGGGCATAAGCTTTTGTGGGCTAAAACTGACTTCGTCAGATGAATGGAGTGAAAAATACAGTAAGTAGTATATATATTACAGCACATGAAAAGATGGGAGTTGCCTTACCAAGTCAGGTGTCAGTGCTAATGAGGTCAATTCAATCAAGGTTGGGCTCGTTAGCAGTGACCTGCCACTTGGTAAGGCAACTTCCATCTTTTCATGTGCTGTAATATATATACTGCTTACTGTATTTTTCACTCCATGCATCTGATGAAGTGGGTTTTAGCCCACAAAAGTGTATGCCCAAATAAATTTGTTAGTCTCTAAGGTGCCACAAGGACTCCTCGTTGTTTTTGCTGATACAGACTACTATGGCTACTACTCTGAAACCATACATAAAAGCTGAAACTAATGGAGAAATCTCCCTACATAAACCATAACAATGGTCCCAACTCCCAATCTATTTGTATCTCTTACAATGTTCACACTTCCTTTTGAGGTGAGCTCACTTGATCATGTTGGGCATGGTCTTTATTAGAAGGTACCTTGGGAATAGATGTTTACATGCAAATAAACTGTTCATCTGCGTGCTTTCAGATCTATGAGACATATCCTGCTCCTACTTGTGCAGCCACACAAGGACCACAAAGTATTAGAACTGACTGCCATGGGGAGTGATGGGGCAGGCTGTGAAGAGGCTTCACAGAAGGAATTCACAGCCCTTACATGTCCATAAGAAGTGCACCCTCCATAGCAGTGCACAGGACAGTCTGAGTATGGGGGTGTGGCAGGAGATTGGATCTACAGCTATGAAGATCCACTGACCAAAACCCCTGTCATGTTGGTGGTGATGGGGTCAGTGGGTACAGAGACTGCTTATGTTTCACAGACCACCACCAGACAGCAGAGGAGGATTCCATTCATATCAGCCCTCACATAGCACCTCTGCAAAAATCCTTTTATTTGCACTTTGCTCAGGGGACCCAAAATTAGTACTGTCATTGATTGATTAGCAGAATATCATTTCTGTATGTTGCCTCTCTTCTTCATTATTTAAAGTACACCATAAATATACACCTCCCTGTACAGACACATGAAAGACAAGATCCCTAATCCAGGAGCCAGCGGTCTAATTTGGACAAGTACACTAAGAATTCCAATGCAAGTGACCAAGGGATATTGCTGGCTAAGAGATCAAAGTTGGAAGGGTGTATTTCCTTCTCACACATGTGCTGTTTAGACTCTATCGTTGTGGATAGATATTTTTCTCAGTAATGCTAATCAATGTTAGAATGAGGACTGTGACAGAACCATGAAAAAGAGCCAGAAAGCTCATACCAGATTGGCCAGTGAGAAAAAGACACAGAGTAGGCACAAATGGCTAGATTCACAAAGACTGAATTAGGTGCCTAGGCTCCCGGTGTAATGAATGGGGAGAGACTCACAAAAACCAGCAAGCCAAGTGGCTTTCTGCCTAAGTTAGCCCGTGGGCTATGCCAAAGCCGGGGGTATGTCCTAAGACTTGCCCATCTCAGGCATTTCAGTGCCCAAGTCTGGGCTGTAGGGAGGCACCTCTTCTGCCTGAGATTCTCAGCTGCAAACCCTCTCTTGGCATTAGGTGACTACACTGTTTCTGAAAAAAGCTGGGGAAATGAGGAGGAGGCCAGAGTGAGCGAGCATGCGAATGACTCTATCATTAGAGCATGCATGTGGGTAGGGTGACCAGACAGCAAATGTGAAAAATCGGGACAGGCAGTGGGGGGTAATAGGAGTCTATATAAGAAAAAGACCCAAAAATTAGGACAGTCCAAATAAAATCGGGACATCTGGTCACCCTACATGTGGGGAAACCTGGGATCCAGTTCCCCTGCTCCAATGACTCTTTCATTATTTAGTCACAGGGGAAGAACTTTAACAGAGTAGCCTGATATCAGACTATCCCATAGCCTACTGGTTAGGGCACTCACCTGAGAGGTGGCAGTAGCTCTCAGCACACCTAGTGGATTTGGCCTTGCAGGGTGAGTTAGGAATGCCTATCTTCCCCCAGTTTGCATATCACCTGCGGGTTCTGGCGTCCAGACATGTAGACTAAGGCTAAAGCGTGCATCAGCGGAAGCAGAAACATAGGTGCCTAGGGAACTTTTATTGCAAAAATGTAGATACTGATTGAGTTTAAGCACCAACAAGGTATGGCAACAGCTAAGTGAGGGTCTTGTGAATCCCAGTGGGACCTGATTCTGGGATTCAGGCACATAAAGTATCAATTAGGCACCTAAGTGAAGCAAGCCCAAAAATGCCTAAGTAGAAAGCCATATGTTTTCCTAGGTATATGAGGATTATATTTAGCAGTAGCAAAGACATGGAAACCCTGTTCACAGCCAGATCTTCACCCACCCTGCTGCCAAAACAAACAAAGGAGTACGTGTAAGTTATGTTGCCCTTATAGAGTGCAAAGATTCACGTAATATTCCAAGTTACTCACTTTTTTTTCCACAGAGATCAGAAATGAGCCCAACAAAACAGCTGCTCAGACCCTTTCATCTCTGGCCTCAGAATTTTCCCACTACTATGTTTGATTGAGAACATGAGTAAGAGGCTATCAAAGCATTGTTCAGCCAGGTTGGAGGGTCAAATTGCAGCCTGTAAAGAGTTTTAACATGGGATCATGTGGCTATATAAATTCATCCCAATTCCTGACTCAGACTGTGCATGAGCATTAACCTAGGAGTCCTCACATTACTTTGATTAATTAGTAAAGGATAGTTGTCCTGATATAAATGTATTATTACCTTCACTTCATACATTTCACATTGATGGGATTTGGTCCTCTGCTGACAATTTATACTGCTTTGGTGATTCCTATTATGAAAATGTCACAGGAGAAGCATCAACTCCTGGTACTATTGAGCTAGAAAGATCAGATCATTATAGGAGTGGCATCTAAAGAATCTCATTCTTTGTGCGTTCCTTTAACAGTACTAGATGCAGCAAAATATATGGCAATGATTTGAAAACTCAGTATTGAAAAAGAGAAATACATGTTTTCAGTTTCACAAAGGAATCGCTGGTATAATCTTACCCTTTATTACATGCCATCAGTTAATGTTGTTTTTAGCACATGCATATAAAACTGACCCCTACTGCAATTTTAATTCATAAATCTTAGCACAGGCGTTAATCCCTCAGAAATGGTTTCTTCCTCACCTATTGAGAGACAGAAACATTTATGAGATCATCAAATTCCATTTGGAGCAGCTCATAGTTGTCTGGTCATTATAAACAGGTGGCTTTAGCAGTCTTGCTGAGAGGCACATTTAATCTACTTCACACAGAAAAAGAACACATAATAGAGCCATTTATGGAAATAAGGGATACATTTTTACTACAAAAAGAAGAGTCACACCAACTCTTTTTCTGAATTGTTTTCTTCCATTTCATTTAAAAAAAAAAAAGAGCAATCACTTCCATTAAGAATTCCTACAAACCACAGGAAAACCTTCACAATTATAGCTTTCTAGTGAACTCTACCTGATTCCATTGAACAAACAAAATAAATTCACTGTGAACTACAGAAGACTGTAATATTTCAGCACAGGTTAGTTACAAATGTAGCATCAGTAAAAAAAAAGTTATGTGGAATCAGTCACAACCGGTAAGCTGTCTCACATTGTATAGTTTTGACTAATTTTTGTCACCCTTTTGCCTTTGCATTGCATCATGAAACAAATTGGGCAAACTAGAGAATGTGATACCTTTAGTTGGCTCAACAAATAGTCATACTAAAATGTTTTTGGCCCTCTCTCCAAATATCCCTTCTTCGGATATTGGCAACAAAGGACCTTTTTGGTTCACAAACTTGTCATGGATTATTTGTCAACTCAAGATCCATCTTGTCCCCTTCCCCTTTTTCTTGCGGGCAAACATTTTCTGCAAGTCATGAAATTAAGATATTCCAGCAGCCATCATTGTTTGGTTAAGAAATGACCAGCCTTGGAAGCTTAAGCAAAAGATAAATACCTAATGAATTTACAACTGTGTGCAGCAAATATTTATTCTGTTAAACCGCTCCACTGCTTACATCAATGCACTATCCAACAGGGCAGTTTCCAGAAGAAATAAAATATCAATGGTCAGCAAAACAAGCTTAAATCACTGCAAAGTGACTTAAGAACCTGTAACTATGTAGGTATATGAAAACCACCTCACACTCCTAAATCACTGAAGTATCTGGGCATATCACAACCATTAGTAAATGGACCATTTTACGGATGGGGAAATAAGACACAGAAAGGTTAAAGGTGGGATTTTTAAAAATGCCTAATGAGATTTGTGTAGCTAAATACTTAAATCACTTAGGTGCTTTTGAAAATATGAATTTGCCCATGGTTACACAGGAAGTCTGTGGAAGAGCAGGTTACCAAACACAGATCTCCTGAGTCCCAGTCCAGTGCCTTAATTAGAAAGCCATGTTTACTCCTAGAGAACATATGTGCATACAGTAATGCTGAATGATAGCACTGTAACAGATGGACTTTGGTCACAGATAAACTTCTGTTTCACCAGAAAGGTCAAATTTGCTACAATGACAAAATGGGATAGGAAGCAGGAAAGTGGAAGTAGGAGAGGAAAACTGTGGAAGTAATTAAATAGAGCCAAGACTACCACATATTTCAGCAGTATTACTACTGATGTGGTTTAAAGAATGTTGGCAAGGTTATTATCTACGATTTTACTTGCTGAGAGGAGAATGCTCTACTTATTTCTATTTTGTTTTTAAAATAAGAAACAAACAGGGTACCAGATAAATTGTAGGATGAATAAATGCTAAATATAGAATATATAGCTTCTTATAACCCATCTTTACATATTTACTGCAAAACACAGTCAGTACAATGATGATAAAATATAAATATGAGTTAACAAGTCGATAAATCTGCTCTCCATTTTTAGTTGAAAGACTTAATTCAATAAAATATTCCAAATACAAACTGATATTGAAAACTGATATTTTTAAAAAGAAAGCTAATTATGTACTGTCTCTGAGAAGATTATTGACAGATGGCTCAATTCTGCTCTCATATCTGTACATGTAAACATAAATAGGTAGAATAATCTGGGTACATTATTAGATGCTAACACAAGCCTTCGTGCTAAACTGCTTCTCTGCTACAATACTACAGTCACCCATAAAGTGTGATACAGTAGGTCAGACAAACACACACATCATCCACTCCTGTGTTTCAGGAAAAACAAGATGGGGTATAGTTTGGCCAAAGTGGAGAGGTTTTAGCTACATTCTAGTTATATATACACTTATGGCTTAATATGAGGAATCCATTTCAGGACTGCAATATATTTCAAGAGCTTATTGGAATAAATAACACATGGTAGCCTCCTCACACTCCTAGTCAAAAAGGGATTTTGCACAACTGTCATCTAAGTGAAAAATCCAAACAGAAGAGCCAGCACTAGTTAACAGTGCATGGATGTGAAACACTTGCTGGTGGATTTTGAATCAACATGCAACTTTCTCCTCTAGGAGAGATGCAATAGGCAAAATCCTGCTCACCTTTCTCATGCAGGTAGCCCAGCTGAGGACAGTGGGGCTTTTCACTTGAGCAAAGTGAACAGGATTTGACACAATATGGATATTGGCCCTGATTCTTGGCTACACCCAAAAAGAACACAGTGCAACTAGAGGAGAGGGGATGTGCAAAGGTGGCTTTAACACTCCACCAATCATGAGCCAATTGCATGCTGTGCCAGTCCCTGGGCATAAATTAAAACAGAAGAAAGGCTGCTCGGATCAAATTTATGTCAATTGCCAACAGCTTCCAGGGGCCAACATGGCAGCTGAGGATGGTTGATTTACAGAGAAGTCTTGGCTACACCCCTTGTAGCAGCAAGGAGAGGGGAGGCATAAGAGTTACTACACTGCCTGTATACCATTTGAGGATCCCTTTACACTGGTGTGAGCTTGCCTTGCATGATCAGCCATACTAGTTTTAAGGCTATTTTGCACCATGAACTGGTGCAAAGTGACTGTACTACAGTGCAGATGATAGCCCAATATTCTTATAAAATAATCCGGGCATAATTATTCGAAACACATTGCAAATATAAAATATCCTTTTTATGTAACAGCTTTTGTGAGAGAAAAGAATACAACAGAATAGAAAATGATTACGCAAAATAGGAGTGGGACTGCGACAGTTCGTGGCATGTTGCACACAGCATGCCTGGCAGTTTGAGAAAGGCATGTTACATTGCGTTTTTGATTGAGGAATGCCATAGTTAGGAGGCATGTCACAGCCAAAGAGCGAGATTGTCACCGTCTTTCACTTCACTGAGATGCATGCCTGGATATGGAAAGCATGGTAGGCGTGGATGGAAATCCCATTAACAATCAGATCTTTGTAGGAAGAGCTGCCAAACCAAAAAGGGCAGTATATGGTGATAGGTTCTGCCGCCTTCATAACACACAGAGATTTGCCAGCTTATTTACATTTTTTGACAAACAGCAGAATCTACCACACATAGACAAAGCTTAGACAGACCTTTTCTATCCCTTTTTATTTCAGTAGGCATATAGTGATATACTGTCAACCCAGTACACAGCAGCGGACATGCCAAATCCCATCATAGTTATGCTATAGTTCAGTAACCAGTCCATCACCTACGTTAATTTGTACTCAATGAAATGTAAACTAGCATGAAAAAAATAAACTGCAGAGTTTATTTAGCATGAGCAACTAGGAGGCAAAATAAGAGAGTTTTCCTGGTGAAATTTGATTAAATGAGCATATAATAACGAGAACATCAGAATCAATGTATACATCTAATCAATGAATCAGTTAATACATATGGGACTTCTACAGCATAACATTTTTATCCATTTAAGGCACAGCTTCCAGATTTGATACACTGAACAGCATAATCTCTGTAAGTAGGTGACTGTTATACATTTGTCATTGGGATTTGCCTGCATGACACGCACACTGAAATCCAAATCTCTATTCAAGAATGAAAATCCGAGCTGAGCTATCTACTTTTATACACTCTGGCACAGTCTGACTCCAAGTATGACTCCAAATAATCCAAGAATGAAAATCTGACCTTTTATAAGCTCCAGGCGTCTGCTCTGAAATTCCAGCAGACTGGCAACTCTTCTCTCGCAAGGTACAACTTTATGTCTCTTATTGACCTTGAACACTACAGTCTGACAAGAACATTCAAATAAGTGAGAACAGTTCAAATCAAATCACAGAAACATTCAACTAAGGCCAGAAAGACTAATAAAATATGGAGACAGAGCTGTCAAAACACACTGATGACATTATCCATGTGGAAATATAGGGAAAAAATCTTACTTTGCAGCATATCTACTGATACATCAGATTAGAAACTTTTGCCTTTGCCAACCACCTCAATAAGGGGATAGTAAATGAAAAGGGAGTACCTCAATAAAGGGAAGGTTGTACAAAGTGTATCACAACAAAATCCAAACGAGATACATGTGAGGTGAAGCAAACCCCAGCTTCTGCTCTAGCTAAAATATATATGGGGAGGCTGATGGTGGCTGGCTGTCACCATGCTCTCTAGAGAGAACAATATTATGGTTGGAAGGTAGTTGTGGTCCCCTAAAATCTCCTTCTAGGAGACACACTTCCTATACATTCTCCCTGGGAGACAAATGCTCCTCAATGAGTAACCTTTAAGAGATTCACACTCCATACATGCTCCCTATTTATGGGACACCCCTTTCCCATGAAATGCCTGACACCCCACACATGCACATGAGATATTTTCCCTTAACCGATATCCACAAATGTCTGTCTCCAGATTCAGCTGGAGACCAGTGCGTCTCTAATCACTTCTTCACCATGTCCTTTAGAGGATACTCATTCCCCCTCTAACTTTCTGTGCGGGCTGCACATGGCTCTGTCCTTGGTCATGTTTTCTTCCCCCTCTACACTTTATCTCTGGGTAATCTCATCCGCAAACACAAATTCAACTCTATGCTGACAACTCGCATCTCTCTCTCTCTCACTCTCCTCCAGACGTGTCTCTTTCTGTCCAGGCTAAATCTCTGCTTATCTCTGACACATTCCCATGGATGACCTATGGATGTCTCAAGCTCAACATGGTTAATTCAGAGTTCTTAATCTTCACCCCTTTCCCCCCCTCCCCCACCTCTTAAAGCATCCTCCCAGCCTCCTTTCTTGATTACTGTGGACAAAATCTCCAATCCTGCTGCTCACCCAGCCCCATAATCTGGGCATCATCTTTACTTCATACTTTTCTCAAAATCCTCACATTCAGGCTATGTCTAAATGTAATCTTGCTCCTCTGATATCCATTCATAATGCTGTTGCAAAGATCATTCTCCTAGTTTCTCCAGAGTTTACATTTGTGTAAATACACTGATGTCAAAGGAATTACTACCAATTTATTCCAATGTAACTGAGAGCAGGATTAGGTTGTGGATTTTAGGGCATATCTGCATTATATATGTAGCCATGTCTAATTTAACTGTCTTATTACATGCCAGAGGAATAACAATTAACGTGGTTTGACTAGTCGAGCACAGCCATTTTTGCTGTCTGTTCTCTCCCTCATCTCTATCCTCCTAGGTTTTTTTTCTTCTATCCACATTTCTTCTATCCACTTTTCCTTTCTGCACATTTTATCCTCTTGTTCTGTGAAGGACACCATTTTGTCATCCTTCCAGCCCCTCCTTTTATATCGATTATCCTGGAAAAACTCCTTCCATCTTGAGTTTTTCTTTCCCTAAAGATTATTTAGCGCATCATACACACAAACACACAAAGGACTGGGGCTTGGCACTTGCTCCTGGCTACCAGCTGCGAATGCAGGTTTGTCTTAGATACCTACCAGCCTATCAGTGCATTTCTCTTTCTGTGAAGGTTGCAGAATTTTGGGTGGAGCAAGATAACAATATGCAACACATGTTCAACGGAAGTTTGCAACACACCAAAAACAGGGCAGCCCTACTAATTTGTCTGAGAAGGGGAAAAGTCTATCAACATTGTCTTTGACCTTTATCTAACCTCAAATGTGACCCTGTGATATCAGACACAAGAGGCAGACACCTACATTCAATCATTTTCATACATGTTTATTTCCCTGTCACCTCTCTGGGCAGCAAGTTTCAGCGGACACCTGTCATTCAAACACAGTCTGTCACTGTAAATATTGCAATTTCAATGGGACTACCCACATGCTTAAAGTGAAGGGTGTGAAGTACTTTGGGGAGTGGACCAAAATACTCAGAACCTTACAGGATTGAGCCCAGAAGGCATAAGGATACTGATTAACTTTTTGACGCTTTAGTGATTTTAAATTTGTTGGATTTGGATGCCATCATAGTTGTTCCAGACAACGGGAAGTGAGTATTTTCTGAGTGCATCACCACACTTCCTAATTGCAGGTTGCAATAAGAACAAACAGTATGGATGGTCTTGATGTGCTGAATCAATGTGGAGCTAGGAAATTTGTGCTAGACACTATAGCTGGGGGCAGGGACTGGTGTTACTCTTTGTGCTGCATTTGTACAGAGTTACAGGAATAGGAAAATTAGAATAAGCAGCAGCATGCCAAGGAATGACATCAACACACTCCCTCTGTTATTAGCTGATGCTTCTACTTGTGCAATGGCAACAGTGACAGGACTTAGAGTTTGGATGTGGTAGTGCAATATTAATGAGCAATGAATATGTCAGACTAGGTACTTACGTTGTTGTCCTGTGAGTGCCTCTATCGATAGTCCCAAGAGCTATCACGAACCCCAAACTTCAGCACTCCACACCCCAGTTCCTATACCTCCCCACTCACAGCCATAATAAACATCATGATATCTGTTATGGCTGTGGACACCTTTTCTTCCTCCCAGTCGTCATCATCATCCCCCTTATCAGAGGAGAAGGGGAACAAAACCCTTGACAGTGTAAAGAGTGTCAGAGGTAAATCTGGTGCAGAGAATCCTGCTCAGTTCTTCATAAAAGGGGCAAATGGTCCCTGGCTGAACTCTTGGCTGTGGTCTTTCACGCAGTGATACTGAACTTGAATTATGTTGATTTTTATGAGGCATTGGTTGATGCTTTAGTTAAAGTCACTTTTGGTGACAGAAATCTGCTGCTGATTTCACTTTGTGGAGCTCAGATCTGCTTGTTACTCTCCTTGATCTGGAAAGCAAGCAATACTATCGTGATACTATCAGACTTGGTGCACACTGATGGCTTAGACATTTTTAGACAGGTGGTTCCAGATAGTTGCTAGCACAACAGTTTATCTACCAGCAAAAATGGATGCTCAGGTGCTCCCTGTGCCTTGCTATGGCTGTCAGAAACAAGTTGTTGGCATTTTGAATCAACACACCACTTCCTTGTTACATAGGCAGTATTATGCTGTGGGATAGTTGGGAGGAGTTAGAGTTTTAGAAGGACCTGAATACAGATTACTTTGTACAGCTGATGACACAATACACTTTCTGATGACCTGCCAGAGAGATCTGGGAAGCAGGAGGACTGGCTCACACAGTTACGTGAACATGGCTAGACACTGCTTTCTACACAGTAAAATACCCATTCTAGACTGCTTCTGACAATCATGCCCTGCTCTACAGTAAGATCAGCTACACTGTTATGGATGGGAATTTTGAGGACATGAGTTATGCATTGAGTTGACCATTTTAAAACTAGTTAGAAACTGAATAAAATGTAATCTAGACAAGACCTTACTGATTCTTGTTTCACTACTTTAAAAATGTGCTAAATTGGAATGGAGAAATTAAAAAAAAACACATACAAATAAATTAAGAATCCTGAAGGAGGAAAAACCTGTAAAAAATCTTAAAGCAATCAAAGCTAATACCTTTAGACTACTGCAGAATATATTACTCACACTTCAGCAACACCCCATGCAGATGTCAATGATTTCCCCCAGTACATCATAATTATACAGAAAGGAACAAGCTAGTGATTTGGGCATGAACAGAAAACCAGCACCCCTCACTTCTAATCCCAGTGGTCATTACACAAAGTAAAAACTATTTCCCCATGCTATTTTTCCCCTACTGTTACTCACACCTTCTTGTCAACTGTTTGAAATGGGCCATTCTGATTATCACTACTACAGTTTTTTTTCTCCTGATGATAATAACTCATCTTAATTGATTAGTCTCGTTATAGTTGTTCATGAACATTTGTTCATGTTCTCTGTGTATATATATCTTCGTACTGTATTTTCCACTGCATGTATCCGATGAAGTGGATTTTAGCCCACGAAAGCTTATGCCCAAATAAATTTGTTAGTCTCTAAGGTGCCACAAGTACTCCTAGTTCCAACACTGACATCCTCTGAGGATTTGGGCAAATCACTCAATCTCTTTTGTGCCTCAGATCCTCTACCTGTAGAAGGAAGATAATAATTTTTTACCTATTTCACAGGACCATTGTGAATTAATTAGATAACAGCTGTAAAACTGCTTTACACATGACAGGAGATGCATAAGTGCTAAGAATCAATTATTTAGTACTGGAACACCCATATGGCAGGACTTAAAGTTGATCAACTATAAAAATCTACAAGGTTCAGTAACTCTCAAATAGCTTATTGTTTTCTTGTGGTGCAATGGTCTACAGATCATGTGCTGGGTTGTAGATAAAGGTAGCTATTTCATTACATTGGCAGGAACCTGAAATATATACTGGTACTTCTGTGTTGACAAGTCTCAGTCTTTGATTTTGCATAACCATCTTCACTAATAATTTTTCATCTGTGCACTTCTAACTGGCCATTTTCTAAACCCTCAATTTCATATGCAATAGGCTTTAGCTGCATGACTTTTTTATATAGCTACTTAGCAGAAAGTACAGCAAAGTATTCCATGACATTAGGCATAGAAGGCATTCTTTCTGATCTTACACCACTGTACCTTTTACTACAGCTGCCATGAAATCAGTGTTTCAATTATAGATCTTACACACATTGTTGGGCAACAAGTCAGCAACTTTCCTTTGTTTTTTCCAGGGCCAGTAGCATTTGTTTAGCTATAAATTTAGAGATGCTGTAGATGCATATAGCCATGTTGAGCTCCGCTGAGACTGAGGAAAATATTTGCTTTCTTGATACTCTCTCATTGGAGAGACAGGAAACTTTACAGAATAAAAGCTTATAACGTTTGGGATTTACATGTGGAAGCCAGGACCATTAAAAAGAAAACAACACTTGGGCTATGAAAGAAGAGAGGTACATGGTACTTTAATATCTTTCCTTGTCTACAAATTACACATGGGCATTAACTTCAGTCTTATGACGCTAGCCAAAAAAATGCTATCTGAATGGAGAAGAGGGATATTTAGGAATAAAATGGTGGTTAAGTAACATGTGTCCCTTCTCCCTTTGACATTTAATGTTAGGCTGAACAAAGCACTAGTAGAAATACAATAGGGAATAGTCCTGCATTGGCAGAGAGATGAACTAGATGATTTTTCCATCTCTAGCTTCTATCACTTTATACTATGATTCTATAAGAACAGCACCCAGGACCCCAGCTGGACCATCCTTCAGGCTCTAGCAACATAAATTTGCACACCCAAAAGCCACTTGGGCACCTGCAGACAAGTGTGTGAGGAAAATATAGTTCTTTCTGCATGCAAATGGATATAAGACTTGTGTTCAAACAAAACATTAAATCTGAGGATCTTAGATATCAAGTGTAAAATTAGATACAACCCCTACAAACAAATGTTGCATTACAGTTGAGCTTTTCTGGCAGCAAGGGAAGCTGAGGCCACTTTTAGTCTGGCCCCATGGTGGCTTATGGTGGCTAGGAGAAGCTGCCGATCCACAGTTCTGCTTAATGCAAATGCTTGCAGATGGGATGTGGGCAGGTGCGACAGGGCTGCTTAATGTATGAGTCTCACACCAGATGCACAATACTTGCCAGTCCTGCAGACAATATCACAACTGCTGGTGAGTATTCTTCTCTGCAGCTTTGGGCATCTGAACAACTTTTGTGTATATCTCTGCCTCAAAGCTCCATCTTTCAAATATGAAGGCTACTTACCTGTGACCAGAGTCCTTCCAGATGACTCTGCATAATCACACTTATGGGTAATGCACCGACCAGTGCTGACTAACAAAGGAACTTTCTCCAAGCAGTGCCCATTGGGGAGCGCACACCAGCCCCTCAGTATTCATAAATGCTCTGATGGCAAGGTAATATAAGGGGGTGCTGTGCCTTCTGCTGCCTCAGTTCCTTTCAAAGCTGACCCAAAGAAAACTAAGATAGGACTCTGAGAAAGAGGGGAGAGCGGGTGGGTGTGAATATGCAGTGCCACCTTGAAGAACTCCAGCTATAAGTAAGTAACCTTCATTTTGTCTTCAAGTGGCTTTACATATTCCAATATACGGCCAGTTTGGCAAGCAGTTCTGAAAAACTCAGGAGTTGGGAACAGGCTCCTAATCAAACAGTGACTTAAACACAACTCTACCAAACCTAGCATCCCCTCTAGAAGCCAAATCCAAAGCATATGTTTAGTAAACATAAAGTGACTTCCAAGCAGCCTTTCAGATTTTCCCAGTAGGAATATGTTTAAGACAAGTCAAAGACACTGACACTGCCCTAAAGGAATGAGATCTTAAGCCAGAAGGTACAGGAACTGCTGCTAATTTATAACATTCAAGGATACATTGTTTTACCCATCTGTAAATAACATGAGCAGGTACATTATACCCCATATGATTCTTAGTCTAACAAACAAATAACCTTGGAGACTTCCTAAAATCTTTAGTTCGATTTGAATAATATGCTAAAACCCTTCTAGCAAATAAAGTATGGAAAGCAGATTCCCCTTTATTAGCATGTGACTTTGGAAAGAACACTGGTAAAGTTATTGTTTGGCTGATGTGAAACACAGACACTATTTTGAGTAAAAACCTGGGATTAGGTCTGAGAACCCCCTTATTTTTTGAAAAAAATAGCAAAAGGCAGGTCTTGCATAAATGCATACAAATCACTCAGTCTTCTGGCTATCTGATGACTACAATAATCAAAGTCTTAATAGATTATTAAAATAAAGTATGCTATGCCAATGATTCAAAAGGTGGCTTCATAAACATAGATAAAACCAAATTAAGATCACTCACTGGAACTGGATCTCTTAAGCAGGGGAGAATGTATGTTAGATCAGTAGTTCTCAACCAGGGGTCCAGGGCCCGCTAGGGGGCCACAAGCAGGTTTCAGGCGGTCCAGCAAGCAGGGCCAGAATTATACTCACTGGGGCCCAGGGCAGAAAGCCAAAGCCCCACCCCCTGGGGTTGAAGCCAAAGCCTGAGCAATGTAGCTTTGTGGGGGCCCCTGTTACATGGGGCCCCAGGCAACTGCTTGCTATCCTCAGTGCTGGCCCTGGCTCTTGTGTGCAGAAAAGCAGTTGTTGTGGCACAGGGGGGCTGTGGATTTTTTATTGCATGTGTGGGGGGGATGACGGTGCCCCCCAAAAGACTTTATGGAAATATACTTATGAATGTATATATGACATAACTAGAATGTGTTTTATGCTATATATGCCATGTAACATATCTCTGTAAAGGTTATGATCTACTGAATCTATTAATCCTATTTGTATGCATGTATCATTTTTGTATTCAAAGTTACGAATATTGGCTGCATACTTGTTAGATTCTGAGTAGGTTTTAGTGAAGCAGTTGGTCAGCTTCCTGAGAAAAGACTATTCTCAGTAAGTGCCCAATCAAGAAGCCCTTAAGCCAACAATGAACTTGGAGATGCCAATCCACATCTGGGCTTTCCCAGGAATGTGGTTTGGCTGGTAAGGAGCTCAGTCATGCGTGGACATGTGACTTGTCCAGATGACTCCAAAACTCCATTTTGTAGCTCGACTTTGCATAGGAGAGAGGAGAGGGTCTCCACCCACAAGATAAAGTCTATTTAAACCCCTGGGAGACCCCCTCCATTTTGTCTTCAGCTGGCTAAAGAGAGAGCGTCTCACCCCCTAAAGATACCTGAAAGAAACTGGAACAAAGGACAGTAACTACAGGGGGTGTGAGTGATTGCTGGACCCAGACTGGAAGGAGACTAGTCTGTAAAAGAGAATCATAGAATCATAGAATATCAGAGTTGGAAGGGACCTCAGGAGGTCATCTAGTCCAACCCCCTGCTCAAAGCAGGACCAATCCCCAATTAAATCATCCCAGCCAGGGCTTTGTCAAGCCTGACCTTAAAGACTTCTAAGGAAGGAGATTCTACCACTTACTGTAGAACTTATTGTAACTGGTGAGGTTTTACCTGTATTCAGTTTGATTAGATATAGACTTGCATGTTTTATTTTATTTTGCTTGGTAATTCACTTTGTTCTGTCTGTTACTTCCTGGAACCACTTAAATCCTACCTTCTGTATTTAATAAAATCTCTTTTTACTTATTAATTAACCCAGAATATGTATTAATAACTGGGTTGGGGGGGGGGGGCGTAAACAGCTGTGCATATCTTTCTATCAGTGTTATAGAGGGTGAACAATTTATGAGTTTATAAAACTTCTACAAGGTAAAATAGATTTATTTAGGGTTTGGACCCCAATGGGAGTTGGGCATTTGAGTGTTAAAGGCAGGAACACTTCTTAAATTGCTTTCAGTTAAGCCTACAACTGTTAGGTGATGTGGTTCAGACCTGGGTCTGGGTTTGCAGCAGGCTGGCGGGTCTGGCTCAAACCAGGCAGGGCACTGAAGTCCTAAGCTGCAAGGGCAGGAAAGCAGGAGCAGAAGTAGTCTTGGCACATCAGGTGGCAGCTCCCATGAGATTTCTGTGATCCAACCCATCACGGGGGAGGGGGGAAGGGGTGGCGGGAGAGCTTGAGAACGAAAAAGGTTAAGAACCCCTGTGTTAGATAGTGCATGGAGTGAACAGGTGAGCATGTATGGTGATCACTTGGAGGCCAATTAGTTCCCCAGAGAAAGCTGATTGAGGTAATTAGATAATCAGGCTGTTGGGTTTGGTGGAATAAAGAGCCAATTAGCTATCAACCTAAATCTGATATGGGGGTACAGGAAGGAAGTTGTCATGGGAGAGAGACTGACAGAAAAAAAGAAACAGAGCTAGTTGAATCCGGTCACACAGGGAAGGGAGATCTGTGTTCCCCTCAGGTCCTGATGAGAGGGCCAAAAGCACAGAAGATATTATAAATAGACTTGCATGGGGACTGCAGTGATATTGGTGGAGGGAACTCAAAATAAATGACATTGTGAATGCACAACGAGCAGAATCTGTGCAGTTTCTGCAGGAAAAAAAAACAGGAGCAAAGGTGCACCCCCATTACACCCTTCAGAAAGCTTCTAACCATGAGATGCACAAATAATGATCTGCCATCAGTCAAAACGAAATAAGCTGAGAGGGTTGTCAGAGAGGAATTATATAACCCCTCAGACTTTAGATACATCAAATATTCCAAAACACAAGGAATAGAAGCTGTATCTTGTGACTCAGATTTTCCCAGAATCCAAAGATGTAGTCATTGTTAACATTTCCTTGTAATGTTTTCTAGAGGTAAGCCGTACATTCTGAACCAACAAAGAACAGAACTATTCAATGTTAGTCCGAGTCCGATAGCCCAGACTGTCAGATGAAGAGAGTGGGGATCTGGATGAAGAATTCTGACATGTTGCTAAGGCAACAGGTCCAGAGACAAGGGAAGCAGTTTGTACATCCCCTCTTACAGCTGAAGCAGGTCCATATACCATTGCTTTCTCACCAGGCTGGTGCAACCAGAATCAGCCTCACCTTGTCCTGTCTTATCTTCCTCACCACCTTCGAATTAATGGTAAAGGAGGGAAAGTATATAGAAGGCCCTCTCACTAATGCATTAGATCAGTGGTTCTCAAAGCCAATCCGCCACTTGTTCAGGGAAAGCCCCTGGCGTGCTGGACCGGTTTGTTTACCTGCTGTGTCCTCAGGTTCGGCCGATCACGGCTCCCACTGGCCACAGTTCACCGCTCCAGGCCAATGGGGGCTGCTGGAAGTGGCGCAGGCCAAAGGACATGCTGGCCGCCCTTCCCGCAGCCCCCATTGGCCTGGAGCAGCAAACTGCGGCCAGCGGGAGCCGCGATCAGCCGAAGCCTGCGGCTGCGACAGGTAAACAAACCTGTCCGGCGTGCCAGGGGCTTTCCCTGAACAAGCGGCGGACTGGCTTTGAGAACGACTCCATTAGATAGTGTCCAAGATGGACTGACTTTCCTAATCTTGAACTGTCAGAGACCCCAAGTGAGTTCCCCATCTACTGTCTGATGAATCTGAGGTTATCGTGACCAACTCCAAGGGAGGACAGACCAGAACTTTCTTTAGGTGATATCTACATAATATTTTCTGTCCTATTGCCTATCTCTTTCTTAATTATTCCCAGCATTCTGTTCACTTTTTTGACTGTCGCTGCATAGTGAGTGGATGTTTTCAGAGAACAATCCACAATGACTCCAAGATCTCTTTCTTGAGTGGTAACAGCTCATTTAGACCCCATCTTTGTATATGTATAGTTGGGATTATGCTTTCCAATGTGCATTACTTTGCATTTATCAATATTTAATTTCATCTGCCATTTTGTTGTCCAATCACACAGTTTTGAGAAATCCTTTTGTAGCTCTTCGCAGTCTGCCTGGGTCTTAACTATCTTAGTTATTTTGTATCATCTGCAAAATTTGCCACCTCACTGTTTACCCTTTTTTCCAGATCATTTTATGAATATATTGAATAGTACTGGGCCCAGTACAGTCCCCTGGGGGACACCACTATTTACCTATCTCCATTCTGAAAACTGACCATTTATACCTACCCTTTGTTTCCTATCTTTTAACCAGTTACCAATCCATGAGAGCACCTTCCCTCTTACCCTGTGGCAGCTTACTCTGCATAAGGCCCTTTGGTGATGGACCTTGTTTAAGGCTTTCTGAAAATCTAAGTACACTATATCCACTGGATCCCCTTGGTCCACATACTTGCTGACCCCCTCAAAGAATTCTAGTAGATTGGTAAGGCATGATTTCCCTTTACTAAAACCATGTTGACTCTTCCCCAACAAATTATGTTCATCTATGTGTCTGACAATATAGTTCTTTATTATAGTTTCACCCAGTATGTCCAGTACTGAAGTCAGGCTTAAGGGCCTGTAATTGCCGGGATCACCTCTGGAGCCCTTTTTAAAAATTGGCATCACATTAGCTATCCTCCAGTCATCTGGTACAGAAGCTGATTTAAATGATAGGTTACAGACGACAGTTAGTAGTTCTGCCATTCCACATTTGAGTTCCTTCAGAACTCTTGGGTGAATACCATCTGGTCCTGGTGACTTATTGCTGTTTAATTTATCAATTTGTTCCAAAACCTCTTCTAATGATACCTCAGTCTGGGACAGTTCCTCAGATCTGTCATCTAAAAAGAATGGCTCAGGTTTGGGAATCTCCCTCACATCCTCAGCCATGAAGACCGATGCAAAGAATTCATTTGGTTTCTCTGCAACGGCCTTAAGTGCTCCTTTAACACCTCAATCATCCACTGGCTCCACTGGTTGTTTAGCAGGCTTTCTGCTTCTGATGTACTTAAAAAAAAATTGCTACCACTTTTTGAGTCTTTGGCTAACTGTTCCTCAAATTCTTTTTTTGGCCTTCCTAATTGTATTTTTATACTTCATTTGCCAGTGTTTATACTCCTTTCTATTTTCCTCACTAGGATTTAACTTCCACTTTTTAAAGGATGCCTTTTTGCCTCTCACTGCTTCTTTTACTTTGTTGTTTAGCCACGGTGGCTCTTTTTTGGTTTTCTTACTATTTTTTTTAATTTGGGGTGTACATTTTAAGTTGAGTCTCTAAAAATTTCCACACAACTTGCAGAGATTTAACTTTTGGCACTGTACCCTTCAATTTCTGTTTAACTAACCTCCTCATTGTTGTGTAGTTCCCCTTTCTGAAATTAAATGCTACATTGTTGGGCTGCTGTGGTTGTTTTTCCTGCCACAGGGATATTAAATTTAATTATATTATGGTCACTATTACCAAGAGGTCCAGCTATATTCACCTCTTGGACCAGATCCTGTGCTCCACTTAGGACTAAATCAAGAATTGCCTCTCCTCTGGTGGGTTCCAGGACTAGCTGCTCCAAGAAGCAATCATCTAAAGTGCCAAGAAACTTTATCTCTGCATCCCCTCCTAAGGTGACATGTATCCAGTCAATATGGGGATAATTGAAATCCCCCATTACTATTATTAAGTTTTTTATTTTAATAGCCTCTCTAATTTCCCTGAGCATTTCACAGTCACTATCACCATCCTGGTCAGGTGGTCGGTAATATATCCCTACCGCTATATTCTTATTATTAGAGCATGGAATTTCTATCCATAGAGATTCTATGGTACAGTTTGATTCATTTACGATTTTTACTTCATTTGATTCTACACTTTCTTTCACATATAATGCCACTCCCCCACCAGCACGACCTGTTCTGTCCTTCCGATATATTGGGTACCCTGGTATTACTATATCCCTTTGATTATCCTCATTCCACCAAGTTTCTGTGATGCCTATTATATCAATATCCTCATTTAATATGAGGCACTCTAGTTCACCCATTTTATTATTTAGACTTCTAGCATTGGTATATAAACACTTTGAAAACTTGTCTCCTTTTAGCTGTCTGCCATTACATGATATAGTTGAATGGGATTCTTTTTTATTTGACTGTTTCTGATCAGACCCTGCCTGTATTTTATCATTTTCCATCCTCTTGTCCTCACTAGGACATAGAGATTCTCTATTAATAGATCCTCCTCTAAGGGATGTCAAAACCATGTGGTCTTCTGCACCTGTTGGCTTCCCCCAGCCCTTAGTTTAAAAACTGCTATACGACCTTTTTAATGTTAAGTGCCAGCAATTTGTTTCCATTTAGGTTTAGGTGGAGCCCATCCTTCCTGTATAGGCTCTCCCTTTCCCAAAAGTTTCCCCAGTTCCTAATAAATCTAAAACCCTCCTCCCTACACCATTGTCTCATCCACGCATTGAGACCCTGCAGGTCTGCCAGTCTAACTGGCCCTGTGCATGGAACTGGGAGCATCTCAGAGAATGCTACCATGGAGGTCCTGGACTTCAATCTCTTACCTAGCAGCCTAAATTTGCCCTCCAGGACCTTTCTCATATCCTTCCCTATGTCATTGGTACCTACAAGTACCATGACCACCGGCTTCTTCCCAGCACTACACATAAGTCTATCTAGATGTCTCAAGAGATCCACAATCTTCGCACCAGGCAGGCAAGTCACCATGCGGCTCTCCCAGTCATTTCAAACCCAGCTATCTATGTTTCTAATGATCAAATCACCGGTTACTAATCATAGAATCATATAATATCAGGGTTGGAAAGGACCTCAGGAGGTCATCTAGTCCAACCCCCTGCACAAAGCAGGACCGGTCCCCCACTAAATCATCCCAGCCAGGGCTTTGTCAAGCCTGACCTTAAAAACTTCTAAGAAAGGTGATTCCATCACCTTCCTAGATAACGCATTCCAGTGTTTCACCACCCTCCTAGTGAAAAAGTTTTTCCTAATATTCAACCTAAACCTCCCCCATTGCAACTTGAGACCATTACTCCTCGTTCTGTCATCTGCTACCATTGAGAACAGTCTAGAGCCATCCTCTTTGGAACCCCCTTTCAGGTAGTTGAAAGCAGCTATCAAATCCCCCCTCATTCTTCTCTTCTGCAGACTAAATAATCCCAGTTCCCTCAGCCTCTCCTCATAAATCATGTGCTCCAGCCCCCTAATCATTTTTGTTGTCCTCCGCTGGACTCTTTCCAATTTTTCCACATCCTTTTTGTAGTGTGGGGCCAAAAACTGGACACAGTACTCCAGATGAGGCCTCACCAATGCCGAATAGAATCATAGAATCATAGAATCATAGAATATCAGGGTTGGAAGGGACCCCAGAAGGTCATCTAGTCCAACCCCCTGCTCGAAGCAGGACCAATTCCCAGTTAAATCATCCCAGCCAGGGCTTTGTCAAGCCTGACCTTAAAAACCTCTAAGGAAGGAGATTCTACCACCTCCCTAGGTAACGCATTCCAGTGTTTCACCACCCTCTTAGTGAAAAAGTTTTTCCTAATATCCAATCTAAACCTCCCCCATTGCAACTTGAGACCATTACTCCTCGTTCTGTCATCTGCTACCATTGAGAACAGTCTAGAGCCATCCTCTTTGGAACCCCCTTTCAGGTAGTTGAAAGCAGCTATCAAATCCCCCCTCATTCTTCTCTTCTGCAGACTAAATAATCCCAGTTCCCTCAGCCTCTCCTCATAAATCATGTGCTCCAGCCCCCTAATCATTTTTGTTGTCCTCCGCTGGACTCTTTCCAATTTTTCCACATCCTTTTTGTAGTGTGGGGCCAAAAACTGGACACAGTACTCCAGATGAGGCCTCACCAATGCCGAATAGAATCATAGAATCATAGAATCATAGAATATCAGGGTTGGAAGGGACCCCAGAAGGTCATCTAGTCCAACCCCCTGCTCGAAGCAGGACCAATTCCCAGTTAAATCATCCCAGCCAGGGCTTTGTCAAGCCTGACCTTAAAAACCTCTAAGGAAGGAGATTCTACCACCTCCCTAGGTAACGCATTCCAGTGTTTCACCACCCTCTTAGTGAAAAAGTTTTTCCTAATATCCAATCTAAACCTCCCCCATTGCAACTTGAGACCATTACTCCTCGTTCTGTCATCTGCTACCATTGAGAACAGTCTAGAGCCATCCTCTTTGGAACCCCCTTTCAGGTAGTTGAAAGCAGCTATCAAATCCCCCCTCATTCTTCTCTTCTGCAGACTAAACAATCCCAGCTCCCTCAGCCTCTCCTCATAAGTCATGTGCTCTAGACCCCTAATCATTTTTGTTGCCCTTCGCTGGACTCTCTCCAATTTATCCACATCCTTCCTGTAGTGTGGGGCCCAAAACTGGACACAGTACTCCAGATGAGGCCTCACCAGTGTCGAATAGAGGGGAACGATCACGTCCCTCGATCTGCTCGCTATGCCCCTACTTATACATCCCAAAATGCCATTGGCCTTCTTGGCAACAAGGGCACACTGCTGACTCATATCCAGCTTCTCGTCCACTGTCACCCCTAGGTCCTTTTCCGCAGAACTGCTGCCTAGCCATTCGGTCCCTAGTCTGTAGCGGTGCATTGGATTCTTCCATCCTAAGTGCAGGACCCTGCACTTATCCTTATTGAACCTCATCAGATTTCTTTTGGCCCAATCCTCCAATTTGTCTAGGTCCTTCTGTATCCTATCCCTCCCCTCCAGCGTATCTACCACTCCTCCCAGTTTAGTATCATCCGCAAATTTGCTGAGAGTGCAATCCACACCATCCTCCAGATCATTTATGAAGATATTGAACAAAACCGGCCCCAGGACCGACCCCTGGGGCACTCCACTTGACACCGGCTGCCAACTAGACATGGAGCCATTGATCACTATCCGTTGAGCCCGACAATCTAGCCAGCTTTCTACCCACCTTATAGTGCATAACTGCTGCACTATAAGGTGGGTGGTCCTTTTCCGCAGAACTGCTGCCTAGCCATTCGGTCCCTAGTCTGTAGCCGTGCATGGGATTCTTCCGTCCTAAGTGCAGGACTCTGCACTTGTCCTTGTTGAACCTCATCAGATTTCTTTTGGCCCAATCCTCTAATTTGTCTAGGTCCCTCTGTATCCTATCCCTATCCTCCAGCGTATCTACCACTCCTCCCAGTTTAGTGTCATCTGCAAACTTGCTGAGGGTGCAATCCACACCATCCTCCAGATGAAGGTATTGAACAAAATCGGCCCCAGGACCAACCCTTGGGGCACTCCACTTGATACTGGCTGCCAACTAGACATGGAACCATTGATCACTACACTTTGAGCCTGATGATATAGCCAGCTTTCTATCTACCTTATAGTCCATTCATCCAGTCCATAGTTCTTTAACTTGCTGGCAAAGCTTTTGATACTGGGGGAGACCGTATCAAAAGCTTTGCTTTGCTAAAGTCCCCTCATCCACAGAGCAGGTTATCTCATCATAGAAGGAAATTTGGTTAGTCAGGCATGACTTGCCCTTGGTGAATCCATGCTGACTGTTCCTGATCATTTTCCTCTCCTCTAAGTGCTTCAAAATTGATTCCTTGAGGACCTGCTCCATGACTTTTCCAGGGACTGAAGGACTAATAGCTATGTCTTTGTAATAACTGGAATTCCCTCCCCTGGAGAGGTATCCTCAGCACAAGAGGATACCTCAACATCATCTGGAAAGAGGGTCCCAACTGTGGGATCATTTCCTTCTGCTCCAGTTGGATGTTTTCCTTCCCTGGGACTTTCATCCTCCTCAACAGCACAGAGGCTGTCAGACCGGGGGTGGGACCATTCTACTGTGTCCTGGAAAGTCCCATCTATGTACCTCTCTGTCTCCCTCAGCTTCTCCAGTTCAGCCACTCTGGTCTCCAAAGCCCGTACACAGTCTCTGAGAGCCAGGAGCTCCTTGCACCAAATGCACACATATGCCACCTGCCCACCGGTCAGGTAATCATACATGCTGCATTGGGTGCAATAAACTGGGTAGCCCCAACTATGTTGCTGGACTTCTGCCTGCATTCTCTTTTTACTCCTGCAGCTGGTTCTTTTGTTGTTGTTTTGTTTATATCAAGGGGGTATTTTTGGCTTTTAAGTTTAAAGAATGTTGAGTTCTGACCCCTGCTCACACTCGCCCCTGGAGAATTCCCTCGCAAAACTCCCCTATTAGCCGCTCCTGTTCGCTAGCTCCACTTGGCTTCTGTTGTAGAAGTGAGTAGCCATCAAATGGAAAGGAAAGGGTGAAATACATGTAAATATAAAGCACATATAAATACAGGAGAAAATTTCAATGCTGCCTAATCACAGGATGCCTGGAAAGCTACTTCTAGGACAAGTCAATTATTGTACTAATTTCAAGACATGTCAGTTCAAAGCTTTAGCCTTTTTACAAAACACAGTTAAGGTCCAGTCTACACTACAAATAAGAATCATGTCTGTAATCAAGTTAGAGGGCAACTGAGTTCTAGACAAGTCCTTGGCCATTATTGTATTTGCAGCTTAGAAGGGGCCTCAAAATATATTGTTATCCAAAAAAAGTCCCAGAATCCTTTACAACATTTGAAATGGCTACCAGTGTATCCCTCTCAAATACAGTACTGATGCCCTTTATTCATCTACTTGTGCCCTAGAGGATAAAGAACATCTCACCCAGACCCTCCAGACAATCCCCCTAGCTGTACTCTACCTCCCAGAAGGCAAAATCTCCTCTCTGATCCAAAAAGGAGATCCTGACTCTGATAGACTCTGTTCTGCACATGAAGGAAGTGCAGAACATTGGAGTTCATATCAGCCATCAGAATCTGAAAGGAGAATTTTATCTTTAGTTCTTATTGTCATACTCAGTGGTCTACAAACACTATATAATTTTCTCTCTTATCAAAGTCCTGCTTTTTTGGCCCCCCTTTTCAGTTCTATTTAAGGTTTCCCAGCTTCTTCTTTAAAAGAAGAAAGACTGAAAATATTTGAACAGTACTAAGCTAGTTGTAAATGGCTGGATCAATCACTGTGTTAATGATTCCTGTGTAATCATGTCCTGCAACATACTGTACCGACAATATTTTTGCTTTGTTTACTGAATAGAAAGTTAAATTACAAGATTATGAAGAAAATCATTTGGTGCAAAAAATTATTTCCTGAGAACCCATCCTGGTCCATCCTAGCTAACACTCTTCACTCCATACATACCTCATGACCGGCTATCCTAGTTTTCTGTGATTAAAAAAAAAACAAAATTCTCCGATAAAAAAGACAAAAATCTGCGTTTTTGTGTGATTAAAATGAAACACTGAACTTTAGTTTCCCGAGGCATAATATATATATATAGTAATCAGTTGAACACAATGTTTTATTGATAAATTTACAATTTTTAAGCAAGTTCAAAGTCTACCAGTGTTTAGCACTTTTCATGTATTCTACAACTCTCTATCTTCAAAAGTAATCGACAGCCTTGCTGCATACGATACAGAACAGCACATTACCATCAATGTGAAATTTGTCCTTGGCAAAATCAGTGACACAGTCTTTAGGGGTGATTTTTAAAGTTGTCGGCATCTTTTCATAACTTTAATCGCTCACAAATGGAGGCTGAAGTGAAATTTAAGATGCATTAAAACACGAATCCCTATATACCATTTAGTAACCTTTATACGCCAGAAGCAGTTTATAGGAGTATGTTTAGCTATGTAAATTTAAAGTGCATTCAAAAATTAACCACAAGAAGGGGCAGTTGCGCACATTGAATAAGTGACACTATAAAATTTAATTAATAGCTAATATGTGTTTTTATTTTTTCACAAAATGTAAAACCTAAGATTCTCTGTAAAAACGTAAATTCCATGTTTTTCCATTGCAAAAGGATATCTAGGATCCCTGCTCATAGCTAATTGCTCCCTCTGTATTCTTCTCCCACTTTCATATTGGTGAATTCTTTCATGCTGTCCTTGACAGCTGGAACAAGCTCCCTATCCTTGTTTGGCAGGCATCTATCTGATCTTCTGTAATACCTCATTATGAATATCAGTACTTCTTCTGTGAGGCCTCTCAGGGTTAATCCACCATTCAAAGAAATGCCTGTCAGTTGCCACACCACAAGCCTGCTGGACCTTTATGTAATGAATCCAACCCACCCTTTGTTCACAATGTCAGTTGTTTGTCTGTTTAGATTGGAAGCTCCTTGGGGACAGGGATGATGTCTCTCCAGTGATCTGTGCAGCGCCAAGTACACTGCCAGCCGCCATCAAATAGAAAATAATAATTATGATAAATAATAAATAGTAAATAATAATGAAACAGAAAGAGACCATCTCTGAGAGGGCTGATAAATCTCTTTTTTAAATAAAAGAGTCAGAGAACTGTCTTCTTGAGCAATCACTGTACTTTCAGATTAAGCTGTTTTTAGTAACTCACCATACAGGCTGAAACATTTAATAAAAAAGTATCATCTGCAAACATGTATATAAAAATAATATAAGCAGAAAACAAACATTTCCGTGCCAAGTCATTATTCTATTCCAAGTGCAGAGGTAAACAATCCCGCATAAATCAAGGCATCGTTAAAAGAAGATTCTTTGTTTCAGTCAACCAACAAAAATGCCAATCTAAAATAACACCAGAGCACATTGTTTGGTTTTAAGTTTTATATCCTTATTTGTACTAATATAAATTACATGACATAAGAGCTCACTCTGGTGTTGGACTGAGGAATGGAATAAAGTAACAATATGATTGTGCTTTGTAGGAAGCATCAGCTGATTACAGCCTACAAAGTCCCTCTCAATTCAAAATTAGCCCTATTCTGTAAATATTTGAGATTTCCCTTTGTTCTGTGAAATCTAATATATTTACTTCTTGGATTCCCTGTTTTGGTTACATCTATAGTCCTCAATACCACTCATTACTCTTAAAAAGCAAAGACATAAATTCTGGACCATTTGCGGTTTTATTTATTGACTCTTCCATGGATAGTTGTTCAGAGAGTAGCCTTAGAAAATGCAACCATCCTCACAATCTGTGCATGTAAGCTTTAATTAAAATCTTGCAAAATCTGCTAGCTATCCTGCAACAACGTCCAAAGCTCCACAGATGGTGCCTATGGCTTTGAATCATATATCTGAATCTGTCAACTTTTATGCCTGGTTACAGAAAACAAATACAAATAAGAAGTACAGGAAATAAGCAACTATGGGATATTGGTGAACTGAAATCTAGATACTTTTGGGATCCCAAAATAATTCTTACCTAGAATTAATATTTTTCTTGATGACAAGGAAAGGAATAGTAAAATTTTAGACAAAACTTCCAAACTATGGACCAGATCTGTAACATGACTCACACAATAAAAGGAACTGAATTAATGACAAATGGGAAGAGCAAAGGAGAAAAGTGAGAGATTCTTTTCTTAGAAGCTGTTCTCAAAATATAATTCTTAGTGCTGAGTGCTAGAGAGTCAGAGATAAGGGAAGTGATGTAATCAGTGTCTTCAAGTTGGGCCTGAAAATCTTGCTTCTGTCTGAGGATCATCTTTCTGTTCTTAGCCTAACTTGTGTGTCTGGTGAAATTTCTCCTCTTGCTTTCAAAGGAGTTGTGGTTCACTGATGCTGAAGCAGGTATTAGAGGTGTGAGAACGAGACACATCTAACTTCAGTCCTTTCAGAATTAACTTGGGTTTTAGATCCAGTACTTTCATGTACCTTAGTCCATGCCCATGAAATGTCAATGAACAAAGCTGGAGGTTATTCATATGGGTCCCAATTCAGGAAAGCACATATGTAAATGTTTAAGTCCATCCCAATTTAGGACAACATTTAAGTACATGCTTAAGTCCCACTAAGGTCCATGAACACTGAGCATGTAGTTCAAAAGGGATGATTTCCTATATCAGGGAACTAGCCAAGAAGTCAGCAGGTCTCCCTCCTCATACCTGATCTTCCTCAATCTCTTCACCTGCATTGGGCTCATCCTCAAAACAGGCCCTTAGATGCCCCTGTGAGGGCATCTGAGGTCATATTTTCAAAGACATTTCAACCCAGCCTCTATTTCTCTGTGATTAGCACATAAAAATGGTTTTATGTCTGTAAAGTGTATTGAACAAAGCACAAACTAAACTGAAGTGTTCAATTAGCAATGTCTTCATGAATGAATCCATTCTGGCTTCTCCCCAGTTTTTGGTACACATTTAGGGAGAATCAGAGGAGTTGTGACTTGAGGAGCACTGGTTGGAATAAATAAATTCATTCTCTCTATATTTGGCCACTTAAAGAGAGAATATACTGGCTAAATAGACTATTCCTGCAGATTCTGAAGATTAAATGCCTACTGTCCATAGGGCAATGACAATATAGAAAGCCTTCCACTATATTGAGGTCCAGGAAGTGACCAGCTCCAGTTCATGACCTTAAAACAAAATCAACCTGAGGTAACAGAGAAAAGGTTGAGGGAAAAGAAAACCTCTGAAACTGGGAGCACCAGACTGGACAAAACCAGCATCTCCGGCAGGAATTCAAAAAGCCAGATCAGGCTTTAACACAAATGCAACAGCTGGACACCTCAATCCTGCAGAATCCTAAATCGTCCATCTTGTGCAGAAGAGGGAGGGCAGAAACTTGCAGACTGCTGTGGTGAGCTGAGAGGTAGCAGGTAATACTAGGTAAGTACAGAGACAAGGAAGAACTAGGGCCCCACACTCTCTCCATTAGTATTTGATTTCTAGCAATTATTCTGTATTACTATCAATTACTTACAGACAGGCCTGTTCATTTACTACCACTAAGAAATTAAATTGCTAATTGCTAACAAGAGTAAAAAATTATTTCCATTTATATCTATAACAGAGATACATAAACTGTGCAACACTGAGGGCCACGTTAGGCAATTTGTCAAGACCCCTGAGGCCTGTACATATTCTGCACTTTTTTGAAGAAAGGACTCCCTATCCCACTACATTCACTTGCCCTCACGTATCCCTCCACTTCCCCTCAACTTCCTCTGCACTTCTCAGTCTCCTCCAACACCCCATATTCACCCACACCTCCTCCATTCTCCTTTGTGTATCTTACATCCCCCTACTCCCTCATTGCCCTGGTCTACACTATGGGGTTCGCTCGAATGTAGCCGCGTTAGGTCCATTTTATAATGACTGCGTCTACACAAGCGACCCCCTTCCGTCGACCTAAAGGGCTCTTAACATCGACTTCTGTACTCCTCCCCGGCGAGGGGAGTAGCGCTAAAATCGACCTGGCTGGGTCGAATTTGGGGTAGTGCAGACGCAAATCAATGTTATTGGCCTCCAGGAGCTATCCCAGAGTGCTCCAGTGTGACCGCTCTGGACAGCACTTTCAACTCCGATGCATTAGCCAGGTACACAGGAAAAGCCCCGGGAACTTTTGAATTTCATTCCCTGTTTGGTCAGCGTGGCCAGCTCAGCAGCAGAGGTGACCATGAAGTCCCCCCAGAATCGCGAATGAGCTCCAGCATGCAGTGAATGGGAGACACTGGATCTGATTGCTGTATGGAGAGAAGAATCTGTGCAGGCAGAACTCCGATCAAAAAGAAGAAATGCTAATATATATGCCAAAATCGCACAGGGCATGGTGGAGAGATGCTACAACCGGGACACACAGCAGTGCCGCATGAAAGTCAAGGAGCTCAGCAAAACCTACCAAAAGACAAAAGAGGCAAACTGTAGCTCTGGATCAGAGCCCTATACATGCCACTTCTATGATCAGCTGCATGGCATTCTATTGGGGAAACCTACCACAACCACACCACTGTCTGTGGACACCTGCAAGGGGGGAGTCTTACACAACACAGATGAGGATTTTGTGGATGAGGAAGAGGAGGAGGAGGAGAATGTGCAGCAGGCAAGTGGTGAATCTGTTCTCCCTGGCAGCTAGGACCTTTTCATCACCCTGAAGCCAATACCCTCCCAAGGCAGGATCCCCGACCCTGAAGGCGGAGAAGGCAGCTCTGGTGAGTGCACATTTGTAACTACAGTACAGGGTTTAAAAGCAATAGTGTTTAATGTCTGATTTGCCCTGAAGACTTGGGATGCATTCGTGGCCAGCACAGCTACTGGAAAAGTCTGCTAACGTGTCTGGGGATGGAGCGGGAATCCTCCAGGGACATCTCCATGAAGCTCTCCTGGAAGTACTCTGAAAGCCTTTGCAGAAGGTTTCTGGGGAGGGCTGCCTTATTTCTTCCTCCACAGTAGGACACTTTATCATGGCAAGCCAGTAGCAAGTAGTCTGGATCATTGCAGCACAAAGCATGGCAGTGAATGGTCCTGGGTTTTGATCACATTCAAGCAACATTCAGGCTATATCTTTCTGTGTTAGCCTCAGGAGAGTGATATCATTCATGGTCACCTGGTTGAAATACGGGACATTTTTGTAAGGGAACAGTAAAAGGACCCCATTCATGCTGAGCCGTTTGCGTTTGGCTAAAAGAGATCATTCCTGAGAATAGCCACACAGCAGGGGGAAGGGTGAAGGGTTCATCCCAAATAGCCACGTGGAGTAGTGGGGGGAGATGTGTGCTGCATATCCACCCAAAAACCACAGCCCCTTCCTTTTAAATGGCAAACCCAACCGGCATTGCTTGCTATGGGAAAGGAGGGCGCTGCAGTTTGAAAACATTCCCACATGTTATGAAGGCGTTAGAAGCCAAACCCAGGTACCCTTTGGCTTACCATGGCTGCCTGGAAACCGAATTCTGTTGCCCAGCCGTGTGTGATGTGTCACCATACCGGCAGGCGCTCAAGATAAAAGGCAAAATGGGACCTTGTACCTAAAGCACATGTGCTGTCTGCTGTGAATTGCTTGATTCACTGTGAAAGAGTCTCCCTTTTGTTCTCAGAAATGTATCATCTTAAATTTTACTCTCCCTTTTTATCCACCCGCAGGTGCAAATGTTTCTATGGCCCCCCCCATCATCTCCGTCTCTGAGGTTATAGCAGATTAGAAGGTGAAAAAAATGCACTCGCGATGAAATGTTTTCCAAGCTCATGGAGTCCTCACGCACTGATAGGGCACAGCTTAATGCATGGAAGCATTCAGTGGCAGAGGCCAGGAAAGCATTAAGTGAGCATGATGAGAAGAGGCAGGATGCAATGCTGAGGCTAATGGGGGAGAAAACAGACATGCTCAGGCATCTGGTGGTGCTGCAGGAAAGCCAACAAGAGCACAGACCCCCGCTGCATCCACTGTACAACTGCCTGCCCTCCTCCCCAAGTTCCATATCCTCCTCACCCAGATGCCCAAGAATGCAGCGGGGGGAGGCTCTGGGCACCCAGCCACTCCACTCCAGAGGATGGCCCAAGCAACAGAAGGCTGGCATTCAAAAAGTTTTCATTTGTAGTGTGGCTACAATAAGCAATGTGGCCTTGTCCTTGCCTCCTCCCCCACCCCACCCGGGCTACCTTATCAGTTATCTCCCTTTTTTTTTAATTAATAAAGAAAGAATGCATGGTTTCAAAACAATCGTGACTTTATTTCCTTTGCCAGCTGTGATCGAAGTGGGGAGGGTGGTTGGCTTACAGGGAATTAAAATCAACAAAGGGGGTGGGTTTGCAGCAAGGAGAAACACACACAACTGTCACACCGTAGCCTGGCCAGTCATGAAACTGGTTTTCAAAGCCTCTCTGATGTGCAGCGCGCCTATCTGTGCTGTTCTAATTGCCCTGCTGTCTGGCTGCTCAAAATTGGCAGCCAGGCGATTTGCCTCAACCTCCCACCCACCATAAACGTCTCCCCCTTACTCTCACAGATATTATGGAGCACACAGCAAGCAGCAATAACAATGGGAATATTGGTTGCGCTGAGGTCTTACCTAGTCAGCAAACAGCCCCAGCAAGCTTTTAAATGTCCAAAGGCACATTCTACCACCATTCTGCACTTCCTTAGCCTATAGTTGAACTGCTCCTTACTATTGTCCAGGCTGCCTGTGTACGGCTTCATGAGCCATGGGAGCAAGGGGTAGGCTGGGTCCCCAAGGATAACTATTGGCATTTCAACATCCCCAACAGTAATTTTCTGGTCTGGGAAGTGAGTCCCTTCTTGCAGCTGCTCAAACAGCTTGGAGTTCCTAAAGATGCGAGTCATGCACCTTTCCCAGCCATCCCATGATGATGTCGGGGAAACGTCCCTTGTGATCCACCAGTGCTTGCAGCACCATTGAGAAGTACCCCGTGCGGTTTATGTACTCGTTGGAAGGGTGGTCCGGTGCCAAGATAGGGATATGCATTCCGTCTATCGCCTCACCACAGTTAGGGAAACCCATTGCAGCAAAGTCATCCACTATGACCTGCACATTTCCCAGAGTCACTACCCTTGATAACAGAATGTCAATGTTTGCATTGGCTACTTGGATCACAGCAGTCCCCACAGTAGACTTTCCCACTCCAAATTGATTCCCAACTGACCAATAGCAGTCAGGCGTTGCAAGCTTCCACAGGGCTATCGCCACTCGCTTCTCAACTGTCAGGGCAGCTCTCATCTTGGTATTCCTGCACTTCAGGGTGTGGGAAAGCAACTCACAGAGTTCCAGGAAAGCGGCCTTAAGCATGCAAAAGTTTCGCAGCCACTGGGAATTATCCCAAACCTGCAAGCCTATGAGGTCCCACCAGTCTGTGCTTGTTTGCTGGGCCCAGAATCGGCGTTCCACTATATGAACCAGCCCCACTGCCGCCATGATGTCCCAATTGACACATCCCATGCTTTCAGGAATGTCCATGTCCATGTCTTCCTCACAATCGTCCTCGTGCTGCTGTCTCTTAGCCAGATTCTGCACATACTGCAGTATAATGCGCGAGGTGTTTACAATGCTCGCAACAGCACCGGTGGGCTCCATGCTTGCCGTGCTATGGCATCTGCACGGGTAACCCAGGAAAAAAGGCGTGAAATGATTGTCTGCAGTTGCTTTCATGGAGGGAGGGAGGAAGGGAGAGAAGAAGGGGAGACTGACGACATGTACCCAGAACTACCCGTGACAACGTTTTTGCCACATCAGGCATTGGGAGCTTAACCCAGAATTCCAATGGGCAGCGGAGACTGCGGGAACTGTGGGATAGCTTCCCACAGTGCACCGCTCTGTGAGTCGATGCTAGCCACAGTAGTGAGGACGCACTCCACATACTTAATGCGCTTAGTGGGGACATACACAATCGACTGTATAAAATAGCTTTCTAAAGATTGACTTCTATAAAATCGACCTAATTTCACAGTGTAGACATACTCATAGTCTCCGGATCAATTACCAAACCACAGAGCACAGGAGATTGAGCTCTTTACTGAGGGTATTGTGTGGCTTCTATCCTTTTGGGAGTAATGGGAATTAGGAGCCCTCTATCTAATAAAATTCCAGGAATATCACTGCAGGGTCATTGTGAAGCAATGGAAACAGCTACGAGCTTGGCTGAGGGCTCTTCTTGTCGGAATATCAGCAGTTTGAATCACCACTGGGATTCACAGTCTGTTACCATCCAATTTTTAAATTCCCAGCCATTTTGACTTTATGAATTACACCTGTGCAGAGTACAGCTGCAGTAAGACATGTACCCATGCCATGCCAAGTGTTCTAGACCACTGTGATATCAAAAGTAACTCAACTAATCACCACTCTTACTCTACAGCTAATTTGCATGCAACTATTTCACTGGTTGTATGAGGGAAACTGCACAGACAATGTGAAATTGGGATAAAATGCAGAGAAACACCCAACGTCTGGATTCTTGTGAGACCTGATAGCTCTGCTGTGTCAGGGTCCCACATTGGGCCGCTTCTCACAGCTGCAGGTTGGCTGTCGTGTGCAAATTGCTGCGGGATGGTTGGGGAGTGTGTCCCTTGCTGTAAGGTGAACGAATCCCCTTTGGGTTCTGAAAGTGGGGATGTCTCCCTAGATGGAGGAGGAGGTTAGGCAGGGGAAAGGGATCTCCCCAGGGTGTTAGGATAAGGGTAGAAACTGGGCTTCAATCTCCCTCCCATAAAAGCTCTTCAGCTTCTAGCTGGGACCGGGCAGGGAGAGAGGCAAGCATAGCAGGAGCAACTGCCTGGCTCCTCCTCAGTGCAACAGCAGCTTGGCAGCACATCTGGTCCTCATTTCTGTGCCCCACTGGCACGGTGGTCAGGTGCAGTGAGAGGCTGCCCACTGCATTCCTGTTGTATTACCACTGGTGGTTACAGGTGGGCAGTGCAGGAAGGATGTTCCTCTTGCAGCAACTGCTGTGGCCACAACAATAGTGAGCACAAACCTGCATCTTAGTAGCTGTGTGAGTTTGAGGCAGCTGGCTCAGGCCCAGCCTTAGAGAGGTCTGAAAATGTTAGCAGAGCTGGCATTTTGGAACTGGCCTTCAAAATAATCCCACCCTACCACAAACAGCACTGATTCCTATCCAGCATCATTACCCCGTTAGGCACAAGGGTAGTCTGAGGTTTTGGGGGAGGCCTAGAGAGATGATATTTCCAGACACACCTCAAAGTTAACTGACTTATTTTACACTAAAAGGAAGAGGGGGGTAGGATCTTTCATCTCTCCCCGGGCCGATACATACACCCTGGCTCCTACTGCTGAAGTTTGAAGTCTGTAGTTTGCTCCTTTCGTCCCTTTACATCATTTCAAGGCTATCTACACAAGGAAAAGGGCTGAAAACTTACAAGATTCTGTGATCCCCTGCCAGCTCCTCTGAGTTGATTTCTTTTAAGTCTGTGAGCAAAGCAGCATAACTTGGCGGCACAAAATGCGATTTCAAGATGGGAAGGCTTCATACCATTTTCAATTTCTGGTAACTGCAACACTCTGGGGAAGACAAGTAGTCTTCATTTCTGGCATGATCTGGCTGACATACCGGCTTGGGCATATCCAGATTGCCAGAACTCCACCAGACCCACTGTTGCCATGAGAAAGCAACAGATGCAGTGATTTAAAAGATTAAAAGTTGCTGTATCTCTTATATGCAATGTTTAGCCCTTGGTTTGCTATGCATTAATTACAGGGCCTTACATTATCTACCTCCAATGGTGGAGACAATTCTTAAACTGAGAGAGAACCAATGAATGCCTTCATTTCCTTCCAACTATTTGTATTGCATTAATTCCTAATAGTTCATCACATTCCTGCATATTGGTATGCACACAGCAGTAAGCTGTCTATCAGTGCCATATTTGCAAAAACAGTAAATAGAACTACATTTTGGTCAGACACAAATAGAGCTGGATGGGGTATCTTCTGCAAATGGCAGAGATGATTTAGTGCTGGTGCTGTCCTCATGAACTGCTTTGAATTCCAGCAGCTATTTTTATTTATTAACTAATGGTGATTCTTAGATTACTGTTGCCATGTTCCAAATTAATAGATTTTGAATGAGCGCCAGCATAAGAGGAACAGTACTGCCAGAGTGCCTGGTTTGTGCCCTTCACCAACACACCCTTCATACATACAATCAGATGTGCACAGTGGATGCACTTTAATAGTTCATTACATGTGTAGAGATATTACAAGTTTCAGAGATTCCCGTATTTGAAACGGACAACATCACTAGGATTGATAATCTCTCTACAGATGGCATGAATTCAATCTGCCCAATGCACACACATGTGCGTGCACATATGCAGGCACTTGCACTGTGCAGTTGTAACACAAAACATACACTCCATGTTGATTTATTTTTTCAGTACTACGCCAGTATAAAAAGAAAAATTGACCTCTAACATAGCAATGCTATAGTTAAGGTTGAAATAACACTCTCATTCTAAACCTCATTTACAACAGATCTTTCTGCAGGGAAATACTTTTGGGGGCTTTTTTGTCGAAGTTTGAAAAATTTAAGACAGTTTACAATAGGAATCTCTATTGCTCCATCTCTAACACACAAACAGACACTGTACTTGGTGAATGAAACTAATATGGGCAATGTAATTAAAAGGTACAGCAAATAAATATTAAAGGCAAAGTGGCCTGACTGAAATGGTATTTCTAGGTCTAGCTTGAGACAAGGCTTAAGCAGGCATTCATGAAATAATGGCCCAGAAAAGCACACATACACACAGATTTCCTTCTAAATACCATAGATATATATATCTTTGTTCCCACTATTGTTTGATGCAATGGATTCGCTTTTGGGATTATCTCACAGACAGCACACAATTTCCAGTCCTCTCACTGACAAAAAACTTTCATAATTGTTCTTGCTGATCTGTAGGCTCAACCAAAAAGGATCCTCCCCACTAAAAAAGTAATAGGACTTTGGTGACCAATCACAACGAACAGATATAGCTTAAAATGTGAAAAAGAAACATGAAAACATGCTGTGAAATTTTTGCAGACATCATAATATCAATATTTTCCATGTAAAATTATACCCCAAAATAATATTAGAAATGTCATAGGATTGCTTCCATTTCACAGATGTTTCAGGGACTTGAAAACAGATACATACAACATTTTATTGCCAGTATTTCACACAATTCAAGCAAGCAGCAGGGGGCAGAGTTTGCTGCTGAAAAACTTTAAAGCACCAATTTTCAGAGTCTGCCTCATAATGTGGCAAACTAACATAGGATTTGCCATACTGGATGTCTCCATTTGTCCTTCAAGACAGATGTCCTGCCTCAAGCTGTGGCCAATGCCGGAGGCTTCTGAAGAAGATTAAAACACCTGTGACCTGACTAATTATCTGGCACTGTATATGAGGGGCAATATCCTTCCTGGCACATGCAGCAATCTGCTTACACATTGAAGTTTCCTTAACTACAAGTGTTATTCTTAGCCATAAAAGTAATTATTTATATAAACTCCTTTAGCACTGACTTTCATATAGGCTGTATACGTTCTGTTGGCCAAATCATGCTTAATTTACCACGCATGTTACCCCTCACTGAAGTCTCATGAAGAAGTGCAAATAATATTTGGCCTGGTGTGAGTATTTCCTTTTTACTTGTTATAAATTTAACACCCACTAATTCTATAGAAAGGCCCCATGCTCTGTAGAATTAAGGGACACTGGAGAGGAAGAATCATCCTATGCATTCTAATGTGGATGCTTTAATGTCACATCGGTGTAGTTATTTGCACTGAATGAAATAAAACATATGTATTGACTCCTATGCCATGTGTGTCATATTATGTTGTTTTCTTCTATATGAAACCTGCTGTAGCATTTAAATATGTTCAGGTTAAATTCAATAAATTCCATAAAAGAGATAAGAGGTGCACATTATATCATGTTGCTGTTTGCTAGAAAATAAATGGAATACCATGTGGCCAGTAAAAAATCTAGTCAGACAAATGAATGAATGCTTACTATTTTTACACATGATTTATTTTCCTTTGCTTCAAATTCTGGCTGTCCAGTGAGGGACACACCAACAGAACAGGGAATCATGGGTGGTTCAATATTCTCTATGTGTCCCACTAAATAAAAATGAAGAGAGTCAATAACTTGCTGAGCTCTTGCAGTTAAATGCCCAGATAATAAGGGTCTAATGCTGCTGTCCTTACACAAGCAAAGCTCCCTAGTAAAGTCAGTAGGTTTCCTTTCGGAAAGAGGTGCAGGATTTGACTCTATACATATTTTCATTGTGGCTTGTTTTATTATTCATAGATACATTTTATTTTTTAACAGGGTGCCTCTCTTTCCCCACAGCATTGGGTTCAATACTGAAATATGCTGCGTGCCCTTAACTCCCACCAAAGTCTGGCCCAGAGAGTCAGTGAAAGGTGAGGATATGGCAGCACTTCGCAGGGGGCACTTAGTGCTTTGCAGGATCAGGTAGTGTCAGATGCTTTAACAGGGCCTGATCCAGCTTCAGTGAAAGTTAACTTCCATTGACACTAATGGGGTAGGAGCATGTGCCACATTACAGAAGGGGATCTAAAGTTTCTGCCACCTTGCCATTCTCGAGTTGCTCTAAAGGAAGGATCATCTGACGTCACCTATGTATTTTGATCAGAACACTACAAATAATAATAAAGTGTTATCATATTGTAAATATAAACAAAAATTAAACTTAATACAAGAGCTGGTGAAGACTTTTTGTAATTTCAATGAAGATTTTTTTGTGGCAATTTCTCACAAAAAATATTTGGTGTTTTTTTTTAACCAGTACATGAAGGGGCCACTCCACTTAGTACTATACTATTTTAAACTAATTTTTATGCTACTAAGTCCCAGCCCTACAAGCACATATGCACGTCTAATTTTATGTATGTGAATGTCCCATCAAAGTCAATCATACAGATATACTGTAGTTAAACACATGCATAATTGTTTGCAGGATCAAGGTCTTAGCCATTAAGACCTTGTCCACACTGGTCTGGGTAGCATGGGTCTGCTTCTGCTGCTATCAATGGGTTTTTTGCCAAGATGTCATATTTCTTAAATCATAGTTTGCTGGAAAGGTGCTAACAGGTTCCCTGGACAGTAGAAATAGGCCCAAATGTTGAGGTATTAATTTGTGTGGAGGGAATCTAAGCTTGTGTTCTAGAAAGCTCCCTAGGAATAGTGGTTCTTAGCTTTTTGTGCCCCATACCTTTTTCAAAGATTGCCTTTAAACACCTGACAACTTGTCTGCATTAAGAGAGAGAACCATTTTCACAAATGCTATTTTTTCTATTATATTTTCTTCTTGTCCTACTGCTGGCTATTTTTTCTAGTGGAATTGTAAGTGGCTTTCAGTTGCTCCATAAATTATCATTATTATCAGGTTATAAAAACAATAGACAAAATCCTGCAGATCTGACCCAGTCCTCACTGAAGTTACCATAGATTCTATACTTTGAAAGAAGTTACAAAATTGAATGCACTTTTCACTATTTATGCTGCTTGTACTCTTTGTAGTTCTCCATTTATTTGTAACCAGTTTCTTCTCAATTTCTTTTTCTGATTTTCATGTAATAGTACAATACTGCAACATTTGGACAGCGAACACTGCAGGATAACATGTGAAAACACAAAACAGCTTCTTTAAAAAAATATATGTTTAAAGGTATATTATTTAAATTATGTAATTTTTACAAAATTATTATTTCAATCAATATTAACTTTTGTAAAACCTTTTTAATTTGGGTAAAGTATGTGGCACTGTCCCTTTAATTCAAATCTCATTACTCACATCCCTGTCATCATTATTATAAATAGTTTTTGGCTTAGATTGTGAGTTAGACTGTGTCCGTACTCAGGGCTTCACAGAGAATAAGAACTCCCCTTGTACTCCTGTGTAAGCTAAATGGACCATGGGTCCACATGTGCACGGGTAAGCAGAAACTGTTTCTGCTACTTTCTCTCCCTGGAGCAGGTGGGTGAAAAGCACAAGGGAAAGTGTAGAACTTTGGTTCTCCCTCCCTGACATATGGGCTAACACAGGCTGTTTTGGGATGGTGTCATCTTTAAATTCTTGGAGAAAGGCCAGGAGAAAATTACTACCCTCTGCCCAGAGCAAGGTGGAAGCAGGGAGGGAAATGTGCCTTTCAGGCAGTTTTTTCCCTGCACTGTTCCTGGTGCATCACATACACATGGCTTGTGGCAGAGCTACACTTACTCTAGTTGTTAGTTATCTGTGTTCCAAGGTAGTGCCTCTGTCTGCAAAAAAGCTTCATTTGTCATTATTTTTTGTAGACCCTTTGCCATAGATTTTCCTAAGGGAACATGGTGGTGCGAATAACCTATCAGAAAGTATTCTCCATTGTTTGTTATCAGGCATTCTTATGTGTTCTTTGGCTACCTAATAAGGAAAAATCACCAACAAATAAACAAACAGGAAAACTTGATAAAATTAAAAGCAACAATTTGTTACCAGTCCCTGTCTTTAAACAATTCTTTAACAACATCTCCACAATTACCATGGCTTTGATTTAAATCAAATACAGTTTGTCGACATTTTGGCTGCAGGTCAGTATCGCCAACCTCAAGAGTTAAAAAATCATTAATGAGATCCCCCAAAATCATGAGGTTGGCTTAAAAATCATGAGTTTCTTTTAAAATAATAAATGAGGGGAGGGAGGTTGTTTGCTTTCTGGTTTCTGAGACTTAAGTGTGTACTTGCTTCAAATTTTAAAGGTTTTTTCTGTAGCCATAAGGGCTAGAAACTTACTTAAAAAAAAAAAAAAGCTGAGATTCCCAGCAACTGGGGGAGGGCAAAGGGGAGGTTAATATGAACGCCAAATATCACAAGACTCCTGATAAAATCGCAAGGGTTGACAACACTGCTAGAGTTAGAGTTAAGTTTTGAAGTTCACTGAGAGGGTGTAAAAGGGTGTTGACCAATTGGGGGAATATGAACCAGTTGTTTTGGATTTCAACAGACAAACCAGTTGTCCTGTCAGTCATGAATGGCCCATGGCATTAAATGGGTGTTCTAGGATTACTTCAAAGGTTGGCAGATGAGACATGGAAAGATCATACCTCTGAAAATCGGCTGCTCCACTAAGGAGATCTTTTTACTGAGTCTCTGCCATGCTCACCTCGCACAGAAAGAATATTTTTCATAGCCAGAAAATTGTTGTTAATTATCTGATATAGTAAAAGATACCTTAACATGCTTTTCCAGGTTGTATTTCCCCTGTATCTGTCATCAGGGTAAGATTTATGTTTCTATTTGCTCTTATTCCTAATAATTTTGTTTCTTTATCTATTAAGGAATTACAAATAATTTCACCCAAATCTCTTCTGTTCTTAATTATTTCATTTCTTAATATCTTATTGTCCTGATGTCTGGTTGGAGCAGAGGACCTATTTCATTGATACATCCATAGAAACTGATAGATCAGAGAATACGATACAATTGATTGTCTGCTTTTTCAATGGCTTACCAGGTTATGAGTGAGGCTCTTGTTTTCAACCTTTGGTACAGTGGCTTTGCTATATGCACTGCTACAGGTTGGGGACCGACTGGCTAAGCAACAGTTCAGCAGAAAGGGATCTGGGGATTACAGTGGACGAGAAGCTGGATATGAGCCAGCAGCGTGCCCTTGTTGCCAAGTAGGCTAACGGCATATTGGGCTGCATTAGTAGAAGCTAGGGTGACCAGATAGCAAATGCGAAAATCGGGACAGGGGGTGGGGGGTAATAGGTGCATATATAAGAAAAAGTCCCAAATATCAGGACTGTCCCTATAAAATCGGGACATCTGGTCACCACAGTAGGAGCATTACCAGCAGATCGAGGGAAGTGATTATTCCCCTCTATTTGGCACTGGTGGGGCCACACCTGGAGTATTGCATCCAGTTTTGGGCCCCCCACTATACAAAGGATGTGGACAAACTGGAGAGAGTCCAGCGGAGGGCAACAAAAATTATCAGGGGGGCTTGGACACATGACTTATGAGGCGAGGCTGAGGGAACTGGGCTTATTTAGTCTGCAGAAGAGAAGACTGAAGGGTGATTTGATAGCAGCCTTCAACTACCTGATGGGGGGTTACAAAGAGGATGGAGCTATGCTGTTCTCAGTAGTGGCAGATAACAGAACAAGGAGCAATGGTCTCAAGTTGCAGTGGGGAGGTCTAGGTTGAATATTAGGAAAAACTATTTCACTAGGAGGGTGGTGAAGCACTGGAATGGGTTACTTAGAGACAGAGCCATCCTTTGGCTAGGGTGAATCAGGGCGACTGCTCTGAGCCCCACGGTTTGGGGGGCTTCGCGGGCCGGTGCAATTGGCCAGCACAGATGGTCCTGGAAGATACGAATCTGTCACTTCCACCCTGGGCCCTGCACCCCCCTATGGACGGCCCTGTCTAGGGAGGTGGTGGAATCTCCATCCTTAGAGGTTTTTAAGGCCCAGCTTGACAAAGCCCTGGGATGATTTAGTTGGAGTTGGTCCTACTTTGAGCAGGGGGTTGGAATAGATGACCTCCTGAGATTTCTTCCAACCCTAATGTTCTATGATTCTATAGATCTCTCCATATACCTAATTCTCATTGGCATGCAGGTGACATGCAACAGAGGAAGAGTTTGAGTGTGAAATGGAAGTCAATGCACCCTGAATCTGACTGACTGACTGTGGTATACAGTTTTCAAGATCATATGCTATGGCTACAGTGCAAGTGAAGAATTTTTTCATTTCTTCCATTATTCTCAGGGAATTATATTGATTTTCACATATTAGAATATACAACACAGTCAATCTTGGAATCAATGTGACAAATTCTGCAGGCTATGAAATAAAAATAACACAGCAGTATCTTATGTGCCTGACCTCAGCTGTGAACATCTGCATGATTCTGATATCAGCAGTTTACTACCAAGAACGGTTTGCAGCAGTAACAGAAAAATGTAAACAGGTTCATATTTTTGCAACTCAGGATGACAGGGCAATGCTTAAATATGTTATGTTGACCCTTATTTTACCTAGAAATAGTTACCTTGATTTTCTATGCTTAATAAAAGCTGGCAAAAAAACTGCACAACTATTTAATGATATTGTGGTATTATGAAATTCAAGTTCTTATACATGAAATTCTACTGCTAGGATTTAAGAGCCAGATTCTGCAAATTTTATTCAAGCAAAATCCAACTGATTTAGCCTGAGTAAGGAAAGCAGGGCCAGGCCCAAATATTTTATTACTGAAAAAAGAGTGTCACTCTTATTGGATCTGAAACCACTTGATAAATTGTGGGTTGACACTATAGGCCCCTATTCAGGAAAGCACTTAAAATCCATCCTGATTCAGGCCAACATTTGCTTAAGTGCTGTCCTGAATAGGGATATGATGCTGAATTGCGACCTTAATGACTAGATTAAAGCTTCAGAGAAATATCTTGGTTGTTATGGCACAGATTTTCTTTCAGAAAATCCATGCAAAAGTGGATTTAGGGAAGGATATCTCGGTGAGGATCTTCCCTCCCTGGAAAATACTACAGACCCTATCCCCAAAACTAGCAGATCCCCCCAGATCTGCTGGAGCCTGGCACCATCCCTGCCACATTTGGATCCCTCAGGGATGGTCTGGACCTGAATTATTACTAAGAAGAATATTGTTGTGAATAATATTAAGCCAGTATTTAACCTTATAATTAACACATCAAAATATTAGAACTGCTTGTAGTATTTATTTTACATCACCCAAAAGTACCAAGGCCAACATTTTAAAAATGAATGCCTGAAGTTGTTACTAATAAGGCACCTAAATAAGTGGCCTGGATTTTCAAAAGTGAAGAGCACCTCACTGCTCCCACTGAAATCAAAGGCAAAGTTTGGCTGGCGAGGCTTAATGTGGCAAACACCTTTTGCCAACATTTCTACAAATAAAAAGGTCTGGCTTTTAAAATCTTATCTGATTCTTACAGTACATAACATGTTCACTGAATCAAAATGGTTAGGGTAAATCAACTGCAAACTTCTTTTTTTTTCCTTCCAACCTTCTCCCCCCCCTCTTTTTTTAACCGTTTCTCATGTCATGAGATCAGGTGACTCCCTAAAATCTGATTATAAAGTATTACCAAATCCCTTACTTGATGATGTATATAAATTCCCTAGCGTAAGGCAGAAATTCTGTGGTGAAGCAAAGTGCTGACCTCATCCCAGAATTAGCTACTACAGACATCACCAATTTCTTTTTGAAGACAAGATCCTGCAATTAGAATCATAGAATCATAGAATATCAGGGTTGGAAGGGACCTCAGGAGGTCATCTAGTCCAACCCCCTGCTCAAAGCAGGACCGATCCCCAATTAAATCATCCCAGCCAGGGCTTTGTCAAGCCTGACCTTAAAAACTTCTAAGGAAGGAGATTCCACCACCTCCCTAGGTAACACATTCCAGTGTTTCACCACCCTCCTAGTGAAAAAGTTTTTCCTAATATCCAACCTAAATCTCCCCACTGCAACTTGAGACCATTACTCCTTGTTCTGTCATCTGCTACTACTGAGAACAGTCTAGATCCATCCTCTTTGGAACCCCCTTTCAGGTAGTTGAAAGCAGCTATCAAATCCCCCCTCATTCTTCTCTTCCATAGTCTAAACATCCCCAGTTCCCCCAGCCTCTCCTCATAAGTCACGTGTTCCAGTCCCCTAATAATTTTTGTTGCCCTCCGCTGGACTCTTTCCAATTTTTCCACATCCTTCTTGTAGTGTGGGGCCCAAAACTGGACACAGTACTCCAGATGAGGCCTCACCAGTGTCGAATAGAGGGGAACGATCACGTCCCTCGATCTGCTGGCAATGCCCCTACTTATACATCCCCAAATGCCATTGGTCTTCTTGGCAACAAGGGCACACTGTTGACTCATATCCAGCTTCTCGTCCACTGTAACCCCTCAGTCCTTTTCTGCAGAACTGCTGCCAAGCCATTCGGTCCCTAGTCTGTGGCGGTGCATGGGATTCTTCCGTCCTAAGTGCAGGACTCTGCACTTGTCCTTGTTGAACCTCATCAGATTCCTTTTGGCCCAATCCTCCAATTTGTCTAAGTCCCTCTGTATCCTATCCCTACCCTCCAGCGTATCTACCTCTCCTCCCAGTTTAGTGTCATCCGCAAACTTGCTGAGGGTGCAATCCACACCATCCTCCAGATCATTTATGAAGATATTGAACAAAACCGGCCCCAGGACCGACCCTTGGGGCACTCCACTTGATACTGGCTGCCAACTAGACATGGAGCCATTGATCACTACCCATTGAGCCCGACAATCTAGCCAACTTTCTATCCACCTTATAGTCCATTCATCCAGCCCATACTTCTTTAACTTGCTGGCAAGAATATTGTGGGAGACAGTGTCAAAAGCTTTGCTAAAATCAAGGAACAACACGTCCACTGCTTTCCCTTCATCCACAGAACCAGTTATCTCGTCATAGAAGGCAATTAGATTAGTCAGGCATGACTTGCCCTTGGTGAATCCATGCTGACTGTTCCTGATCACTTTCCTCTCCTCTAAGTGCTTCAGAATTGATTCCTTGAGGACCTGCTCCATGATTTTTCCAGGGACTAAAGTGAGGCTGACTGGCCTGTAGTTTCCAGGATCATCCTCCTTCCTTTTTTTAAAGATGGGCACTACATTAGCCTTTTTCCAGTTGTCCGGGACTTCCCCCAGTCGCCATGAATTTTCAAAGACAATGGCCAATGGCTCTGCAATCACATCTGCCAACTCCTTTAGCACGCTAGGATGCAACACATCCGGCCCCATGGACTTGTGCTTGTCCAACTTTTCTAAATAGTCCCGAACCACTTCTTTCTCCACAGAGGGCTGGTCACCTCCTCCCCATGCTGTGCTGCCCAGGTCAGTAGTCTGGGACCTTGTTCGTGAAGACAGAGGCAAAAAAAGCATTGAGTACATTAGCTTTTTCCACATCCTCTGTCACTAGGTTGCCTCCCTCATTCAGTAAGGGGCCCACACTTTCCTTGACTTTCTTCTTGTTGCTAACATACCTGAAGAAACCCTTCTTGTTACACTTAACATCTCTTGCTAGCTGCAACTCCAGGTGTGATTTGGCCTTCCTGATATCACTCCTGCATGCCCAAGCAATATTTTTATACTCATCCCTGGTCATTTGTCCAAGCTTCCACTTCTTGTAAGCTTCTTTTTTGTATTTAAGATCAGCAAGGATTTCATTGTTAAGCCAAGCTGGTCACCTGCCATATTTACTATTCTTTCTGCACATCTGGATGGTTTGTCCCTGTAACCTCAATAAAGATTCTTTAAAATACAGCCAGCTCTCCTGGACTCCTTTCCCGCTCATGTTATTCTCCCAGGGGATCTTGCCCATCAGTTCCCTGAGGGAGTCAAAGTCTGCTTTTCTGAAGTCCAGGGTCCATATTCTGCTGCTTTCCTTTCTTCCTTGTGTCAGGATCCTGAACTCGACCATCTCATGGTCACTGCCTCCCAGGTTCCCATCCACTTTAGCTTCCCCTACTAATTCTTCCCAGTTTGTGAGCAGCAGGTCAAGAAGAGCTCTGCCCCTAGTTGGTTCCTCCAGCACTTGCACCAGGAAGTTGTCCCCTACATTTTCCAAAAACTTCCTGGATTGTCTGTGCACAGCTGTATTGCTCTCCCAGCAGATATCAGGGTAATTGAAGTCTCCCATGAGAACCAGGGCGTGCGATCTAGTAACTTCTGTGAGTTGCCGGAAGAAAGCCTCGTCCACCTCATCCCCCTGGTCTGGTGGTCTATAGTAGACTCCCACCACGACATCACCCTTGTTGCTCACACTTCTAAACTTAATTCAGAGACTCTCAGGTTTTTCTGCAGTTTCATACTTGAGCTCTGAGCAGTCATACTGATCTCTTACATACAGTGCAACTCCCCCACCTTTTCTGCCCTGCCTGTCCTTCCTGAACAGCTTATATCCATCCATGACAGTACTCCAGTCATGTGAGTTATCCCACCAAGTCTCTGTTATTCCAATCACATCAAAATTCCTTGACTGTGCCAGGACTTCCAGTTCTCCCTGCTTGTTTCCCAGGCTTCGTGCATTTGTGTATAGGCACTTGAGATAACCCACTGATCGCCCCTCTTTCTCAGTATGAGGCAGGAGCCCTCCCCTCTCACGCACTCCTGCTCGTGCTTCCTCCCGGTATCCCACTTCCCCACTTACCTCAGGTCTTTGGTCTCCTTCCTCCGGTGAGCCTAGTTTAAAGCCCTCCTCACTAGGTTAGCCAGCCTGCTTGCGAAGATGCTCTTCCCTCTCTTCGTTAGGTGGAGCCCGTCTCTGCCTAGCACTCCTTCTTGGAACACCATCCCATGGTCAAAGAATCCAAAGCCTTCTCTCCGACACCACCGGCGTAGCCATTCATTGACTTCCACGATTCGACGGTCTCTACCCAGGCCTTTTCCTTCCACGGGGAGGATGGACAAGAAGACCACTTGCGCCTCAAACTCCTTTATCCTTCTTCCCAGAGCCATGTAGTCTGCAGTGATCCGCTCAAGGTCATTCTTGGCAGTATCATTGGTGCCCACGTGGAGAAGCAGGAAGGGGTAGTGATCCGAGGGCTTGATGAGTCTCAGCATGAACATGGCAAGTCTGAACTGGAGTTATCAAGGCAACAGTAGTAACCATAACTTTCCTTAATAGCAACTTTCCTTAATTTAACTGACCAAGATGGGATCTTTCTTTTCTTTTTTTGATAAAAGGAGACATAAATCAGTGATCAAACCATACAGAATGATATATTTCTTGCTATTTTAAAGCGATCTAATCTATTATTTTTACAGCTATACAAGAAGAAAACACCACAGTTCAGTATTAACATATAAAAATAAAGTAGTAATTAAGAATTAAATGAAACATAAATTTATGTCTGTCTAGGACCCGACCAGTGGCACAAAATTATACCCTATTGCCAATGGAAACCATCAGTCCCCTATTGACATTAAAACCAAGAAAAAGATCCATCTCTGGGGCATCTCAAGATCACCTGGAATTTGAGCATCTGCAAAGAGATTGTCAACGTTGGACACTCCTTCCATGTGAACTTTGAGGACAAGGATAACCGATCAGGTTAGTGAGCAGAGTTTTTTTGTTTGATTTTAATCTTTTTTTTTTCTGACCCCCTTGACTAGAAACAAAGGCAAATGGACTTTCAGCAGCATAAATACCAGTTCAAATGTGCTCACTGATTTAGCATGCTATACCATGTGGTGATATAACTTTACACTCCATGTAAGATCTGAAATATGTCATTTTAAAATTAGGATTTGTTGGCAAGTGTTCCATTGTTACAAGCAAATTTAAAATTTGCCACATTTACTGGACATTTCCAGGTAGTAAAATATGCACAATCATGACTGTTTTCTGGTGGATTTCCTAGCAACAATTCTCTACTCAGATATGAGTTATGGATTTAACTTTGCTTTAAAAAGGGAGGCTGAGGCATTGTTTACTTGTTCTGGTGTGCAAAGACTACTACCATCTTCTGCATGAATCTTCAGACAAGTAATTCTTAGTGTGATGGTTAAGCAAATGCAGACCCTATCTGCCAGGAGGACTGAATACACTGAACTCAGTGTTAGAAATGTATGTATCATTGATGGTGACCTACAACATCACTAACAAGAACATCTAAGCTTAGCTGTAAAATATTATGAGAAAAACTAATATACTAGACTCGGAATATCTTGTACATATTACTGATTTTTCTTCTAGAGCAGAAAAGCAATTTTAAGAGCTAATATTGTGTCCTCTAGTGGTGGATTCTCTCCTGCCCTAGGAACGGAATGAACTCAGTGTTCTAACAGGTAGTTTCCATCTGACACTCTTGGAATCCTAATCCCGTATTCAATAAACTGCTGCTACTATATGTTTCCCTGTCTTTTGTTTCCTCGTTTAAGTAATGAATAGTCTCTGTTCATGTTGAGTTGACATAAATGTTAGGGCTGAATTTGACAGGCATGCTGATTTACTGTAACTAAGCCATAAGATGCACATATCAAGATTTTTATTTCTAAGGGCTTGCATTAATCCATGCACAATCTTATTTTTTTAATTTACAAATGAAAATTACATGTTAAAATAGACTAATAATAGATCTAATATTCTAATTGTCTACCTGTAGGTAGGGAAGTTTTGGGATGCTGTGATGCCTGTGCTGGACTCGGAACTTGATTTTAACAAGTTATTTCATTTCTGTGCAGTGGTGACCAGTGGACCTCTGACTGGAAACTACAGGCTGCATCAGTTTCACTTTCACTGTGGCCAAACTGAGGACCATGGCTCTGAGCACAATGTGGACGGAGCAAAATATGCCGCAGAGGTAGAGTCAATGAAACAAAAGTAAAGGTCCCATTTTCAAAGCTTGAGTCATAAATGTCACCCTCAAAAATGGATATGCACATGTAAATTTTCACATAACATCTGTATCTGTGTTTACTGCTTGGTTAGTTACATTTGTTTGCACAAGCAACAACCTGCTCTGCATGTGCAAAGGGGATTTTGCAGGAGAAACTTAGGACTTGAAGCCAACATTTTCAAACTTGGTTGCCTGAATTTACTCCACCTAAATCCATATTTAAGCACCAAAAGAGGGCTCAATGCTTCAAACACATGTGTGTACACTCTTGTGAGTATTCGTACTGGCATTAATGGAGCTAACTACTCGCACATGTAACCCTTTACAGAATCAGACTCTGGCTGCTTTGCAGAGGGCCTGATCACCCCTACCCACCACTGAAGACAGTGGAAGTTGAAGGTGCTCAGCACCTTGTAGTATCAAGTCTAATGCTTGTTGCTGGAATGTAGCTTTCTGTTGCTTCTTAAGGAGAATAGCCACGAGCGGGCAAAGCTGGAAGAAAATAATGGAAGGAAAGGAAGGAAGGAAAGGTTGTTAACTGAGACCCACTTTTCAAGAAATGAAAGCCACTCCTGAACTGACTGCTTTTGTTTGCTTTTCATTATCAACATATCAAGAACAATTTAGTCAATGTTATCTTTGGCTAATCTTTATATTTCAGAACATTATTGCATATGAATTTAATGAGATGGACTGGTGTATTTGTCTGTATAGTAGGCAGTGCCTCTCACAACCAACAGGCTCTTCCTATTAGGAAATTTTCTGCTGTTGATGGTGCTAGAGCTATCTAATTTATGCAGCCAAGATGTGAAAGGGGCCTCCCTTTAGAACTGCTTCCTGCTATAATTAGATAGTGAACTTGGACTGCGTTTGAACAACACTGAAATAAAATTTGTATTACGGATCACTTTGCATCAGCCCTTTAAAATAGTTTTTAAAAAATTAAGCTGTTGCAGTTGAAAAAAGACTGCAATTTAGCTTAAAAAACATAGCTGGGAAAATCTTTCCCGTTTTTACTTCTTTAAACCACCCTCTTTAAAAATTGTGTGCGTTGCATGATAATTTCTGCAATGTGCCCCTGCTTTTAGTGATCTTCCATTGCCATTTTAATACGCTGTACCACTCTTTGTGATCTATTGAAGGAAACTGCTATACCAATAAAACTAGTTTCGATTGCTATAGTTACATAGTTGCTAACTTGAGGAACTTCTAAATGTTTCTAAATATTAATAATTTCTAAAATAATTTCAGGTGAATTAAGAATTTCAGCATATGATTTTCCGGACTTCCAGATTTCTAAATATATTGTCATCATGTGTTTTAAGGTGTAATGCTCAATAATAAGGTATAATAGGCAAAAACATTAGTGCTGAACAAAAGGTACCATGCCCCTTTACAGCTGATATGTAAAGGAAAAACCACTGAAATATCTACTTCTAGTATGTATGGTCCTCTAGATATGCCTGCTCACATCACAGGCTTAGGGCCTGTCTCTGTTAATCACACCACTATCTCTATTGCAATCAATAGGATACGCCTCTGAGTAAGAACCTCCTGTATGACTAAGGGTTTCATCCCAGAAAGTAGTATTTCCAAGAATAAAGTTTAAAGAAAAATAGTAATAATGGCATTCTCAGAAGGCAGCTAGAGACTGGGTTAGAAAACTACCCTTTCTATTTGGGGTTTATCGATATTTATATACCCCTATATTTTACAGGAAAAGCCTGTAGCTCTGCAGCCTACAATATAAGGTCGCAACCCTGCAGTTAAAAGCGCATGAACAAACTGCACAGTGAAGTCAGTGGCACTCCATGATGTTCATGTGCACACTGCCAATTGCAGGATCAAGCCCTAAGAATGTAGCTTTGGTTTGTCTCTAATGTTGTTGGCTTTCATAACTGTTTCTCTGTTGATTGCTTTTTAGCTTCACCTGGTTCACTGGAATTCAGACAAATATTCAAGTTTTGCGGAGGCTTCAGATAAGCCTGATGGTTTGTCAGTCATTGCTGTTTTTCTGAAGGTCAGTTACACAACATAGTGAAACCCCCTTTTTACCTCTTTTGTTTCCCCTTTTAAAAACTGTTCTATTTATTATCCACAGAATCCATTCAGTAAAGGAGACTAGACAACACAACATTATCTGTATTTAGAGACATACATCTCTGTTGACTTGTCTTCGATTTCAGTAGTCTGATTACCTTTTCAACCCCAAACAGTGAAATGGTCAAGTCATTATTAAACTCATTTTTATCATGCTACCTCTGTAGAATCCACAATTTTATATTGCTGAATCTTTGAATGGATTGTCTCTGATTTTATATGTCGGAATGTTTGGCCTACTCCCAATTAATTACTATTATTTTACTTTAGTTATAAATAGTTTTTATTGTAAAGTTACACAAGACACACCTAAATTATTGCAGTCTATGTTGTGTTGTTTTCCAAAATGTTCTCTTCCAGAGCATGGGAAGACATTGTTGTATTGACAGGTTTCAGAGTAACAGCCGTGTTAGTCTGTATTCGCAAAAAAGAAAAGGAGTACTTGTGGCACCTTAGAGACTAACCAATTTATTTGAGCATAAGCTTTCGTGAGCTACAGCTCACTTCATCGGATGCATACTGTGGAAAGTGTAGAAGATCTTTTTATATACACACAAAGCATGAAAAAATACCTCCTCCCACCCCACTCTCCTGCTGGTAATAGCTTATCTAAAGTGATCACTCTCCTTACAATGTGTATGATAATCAAGTTGGCCATTTCCAGCACAAATCCAGGTTTTCTCACCCCCCGCCCCACAAACCCACTCTCCTGCTGGTAATAGCTTATCTAAAGTGACCACTCTCCTTACAATGTGTATGATAATCAAGGTGGGCCATTTCCAGCACAAATCCAGGGTTTAACAAGAATGTCTGAGGAGGGGTGAGGTAGGAAAAAACAAGGGGAAATAGGTTACCTTGCATAATGACTTAGCCACTCCCAGTCTCTATTCAAGCCTAAGTTAATTCTATCCAATTTGCAAATGAATTCCAATTCAACAGTTTCTCGCTGGAGTCTGGATTTGAAGTTTTTTTGTTGTAATATAGCAACTTTCATGTCTGTAATCGCGTGACCAGAGAGATTGAAGTGTTCTCCGACTGGTTTATGAATGTTATAATTCTTGACATCTGATTTGTGTCCATTTATTCTTTTACGTAGAGACTGTCCAGTTTGACCAATGTACATGGCAGAGGGGCATTGCTGGCACATGATGGCATATATCACATTGGTGGATGTGCAGGTGAACGAGCCTCTGATAGTGTGGCTGATGTTTTTAGGCCCTGTGATGGTGTCCCCTGAATAGATATGTGGGCACAGTTGGCAACGGGCTTTGTTGCAAGGATAGGTTCCTGGGTTCGTGGTTCTGTTGTGTGGTATGTGGTTGCTGGTGAGTATTTGCTTCAGGTTGGGGGGCTGTCTGTAGGCAAGGACTGGCCTGTCTCCCAAGATTTGTGAGAGTGTTGGGTCATCCTTCAGGATAGGTTGTAGATCCTTAATGCGTTGGAAGGGTTTTAGTTGGGGGCTGAAGGTGACGGCTAGTGGCGTTCTGTTATTTTCTTTGTTAGGCCTGTCCTGTAGTAGGTGACTTCTGGGAACTATTTCCTATTTCCCGATAACCTATTTCCCCTTGTTTTTTCCTACCCCACCCTCCTCAGACGTTCTTGTTAAACCCTGGATTTGTGCTGGAAATGGCCCACCTTGATTATCATACACATTGTAAGGAGAGTGATCACTTTAGATAAGCTATTACCAGCAGGAGAGTGGGGTGGGAGGAGGTATTTTTTCATGCTTTGTGTATATATAAAAAGATCTTCTACACTTTCCACAGTATGCATCCGATGAAGTGAGCTGTAGCTCACGAAAGCTTATGCTCAGATAAATTGGTTAGTCTCTAAGGTGCCACAAGTACTCCTTTTATTGTTGTATTGAAGTGTGTGACTTCAAATGTAACTGAACTAATTCACGCTGTTAATCTAAAAAAATAACTGAGCCAAAGTTGTATTCAGCTTATATTGGAGGAGGCATCAGAAAACCAAGGTTCTGTTCCCAACTCTACCACAGACATTTTAGGTCACCTTGAAAAAAATCTCTTAATTATGCCCTGCCTCGCTTTCCTCGTCTGTGAAAAGGGATATAATCCTACTTAGTAGAGCTAACAGGATTTACTTTGGTCAAATTCTCGCCGTTTTGTGTTTCCTTCCCACACAGACTTGTGTGATCAACTTTTACTGACATGAACTTTCATGGAAAGTAACTTTCAAAGTCACTTGCTGGTATTACTGGAAAACAAACATGAAACTCATATGCATAGGCATCCATGCCTGAAGTGACGAAGCAATACCGTGTGATTTATCTGGCCACTCACAACCAATTAACACAGTTTAAATACTGAATACCCCATAAAGAACAGTTCACAAAAAATAAATTAGCAAAAACATTTTATTGAATACTTTCAAAGAAAGAATAAATTTGAGGAAATCACAATAACAAGAGGTTATGCTTGTCAGATAAATTATTAATGACGTCTAGATTCTAACACCATTACTCACGTTGAGTAGTAGCTTATTCTACCAAGTAGCTCCACTCATTTCAGTGGCACAACTTGGGGAGTAAAGTATTACTTACCCCACACAAATATAGGTGTCAATCTGATTTTATGAATGATTTGCTTAGCTCTAAATCTTAGCTAATTTATAGTGGGGTTGTGAGGCTAAACTAATTTATATTTCTAAACCATATTCAGATCTTGGAGTAGAAGGTTCAGTGTTCATATAAATTAATTGTTATATGTTTATGATTCAACAGTTTTCTCACTATGCTTATATTTGCAGGTTGGTCCCCCTAATGAACATGTGCAGGAAATTGTGAAGGCATGACGTTCGATAAAGACTAAGGTAAACATCACAGCACGGTCACAATACTTTAGAGTAGGGTATTAATTTAGAATCTAGTGAGTTCACTCTGGAAATTCTCAGTTGTGCTCCTTACCTTATGCCAGTTTGAAATGTGATGAGATTGCATTGCATAGCAGTTCCATCTGTATACTTGTTATAGAAATCCAGGGTTCAAGCTGCTCATGTAGCGGCAATATTGAACGTCCTGCTTAAATTGCCTTTCTGAGTCTAGGAGTAGATGTACACTTTATGACCTTTATAAAAGTGCAAAAGAATAATTTACAATCTTAACTCTCAGCACTTAAGCTGCCAGGGCCTCCTGTAAAATGATAAGAGCTCTCAATTCCCATTAATTTAAGTTATTTTAAGTATCTATCCATCCATGTACAGTTTATCTTTAGCACTTATCACCATATATCCAACTACTGACTGGACTTAGTTTTGCCTCATCTCTACAGCCTATCACATATATACATGCTGTCCAAATGTTCAAGTAAAACAGGCTATGAATTTCAATACTCTGTATTTAAGATACAGGCTACATTTCCCACACAGTATTTACGAAGGGCTATGGATTTGACCCTGGGAGGAATTCAGCAGTCAGGTCCCAAGCAAAGCACTTAAGCATACAAGTGGTCCTGTTAAATTCAACAGGAATATTCCTGCTTAATGTTAAGTATGTGCTTAAGTGCTGGATCACGATCACAGTGTTCAGCGCCGTGCAGGTTTGAGCCCATAGGAAAACACCTGTATTTTAAAACGAACCCTTCTTCATTCTGGTGCAAAAAATTTCCACACTTATTCTCATCTTTTATATAAACAATATCTGACTGATGTATACTCTCACTATCATTCTCATTAAATGAAACACATTTTCCCCAGGGTAAAAAAAGCTCCATTTACCAATTTTGACCCATCAACCTTACTTCCTGGATCCTTGGATTACTGGACCTATCATGGTTCTCTGACTCATCCTCCCCTTTTTGAGAGCATCACCTGGATTATCTATAAGGAGCCCATTACTATCAGTTCAGAGCAGGTACAGTACCACAAAGGAAACAAGACTGTTCGTCACAGAGAAACTGGAGAACAATATAATTTTATTGTGCACTATGATTTATTTATTTTATGTTTATTTTTATTTTTTTCATTTTCAACATATAAGACATGAAAAAACCTTATAAGGTATTTTTCACTGTCTTACATTTTTTAATAATTTTATGCCATTAAACTGTTGTCATCTATCATTCTAGAGGTGGCTACATGTCGGTATGAATGAAGTCCTTTCTGTGTAAGTTTTGCATATGATTTTGTAAAGAGCTTTTGGATCTTTTGAGATAAAAAGCAGTGTGACATCATTTATTAATAATCCCTTAATAAATGGTAAGGGATCTTGACACCTAGGCCATTAGAATGTACGCTTGATAGAAGCTTGGTACAAACAATTTTGGCTAAAAAGGAGTTTTGTAAACCAAATCTGAATTAAATAAGGAAGTTGATCTTAAAGGCACTCTTCTGTGTTTTAACTAATAATTACCAACATTTTAAAACTAAAACTTTAAAGGATGCTTGCCACATTGGGGCAGGGGGATAGGGGAACTCACAGAAAGTTGTTTTCTGTATCAAACTGATTTATTACACAGATGCATCAATGTCATCACTGAATATTTGATAGATTTTTGTACTTGCCAGTGACAAAGGTGATAAAATGCAAGAAGTGGTCAGATCATTCGAACAGTCATCTAAAAGTATAGCTCCTGACTCATCACTGTGTTACTCCAATTTAATGGTGTCACAATTCCACTTATAGCAGTGGACTCTTTATTTCCATTTGTTGAGGGTTTTTTTTAATTATGAGATTTTGGATTAAGCGCATGCACAAAAAATATTAACTATAGAACCAGCCTAAGAAATATTGCTTCTCCTTTTTAATATATGGTATTTAAGTTGGAAGCTAACTGTGTCCCTTTCCCCCTCATTTAGCTGGCCCAATTCCACAGCCTCATATTGACCAATCACCAGCTTCCCCAGCCATTGAAGGGCAGAAAAGTGAGAACCTAATTCCAGGTAATTAAGAATTAGTCAGAAGTGAAATATTTTCTCAAAACTTCTATATCTAAACAAAAGGCCATATAAGAATTCACAAAAATTATTTTAAAAAGTGAATCTCTGTTTAAGATACAATGCTCATATCCTGCCAGATGCTATTGCCATTGATTGTAATGTATTTACTGAAATGAATCTATGTTTCTTGTGCATTGTGAAGGAAATGCATTTTAATGTGTGGCTTTTACCTTAAGTATTTTAAAATATTTTTGGAATAATCACATTTTTACTAAATGTATTCAATAACCTAGATATTGTGGTGATAAATAGCAAAAAAAATGCTTTGAATAATATAATAAAATAAGTCAGTCAGTGTTCATGCTTAGCTAACTAATCAAAGATTTCATTTAACTATAATAAATATATGTGTTAATTTTTGCAAAGGCATCACTTCTGTTAATGCAAATTTTAGCTGTTGTCAATTGTTTGCACAATAAAAATTAATATATTTGTCCTTTTTGCCTGGTAGGTGCTTTATTTTATTAATTGATATTATTAAAGTTTTTTGTAACTGAACAGTACCGTAAAAGTGCTAAATATTGCTATTTTCAAGGGAAAATACGTCATTTGTTTATTTCCTTTACTTTCACTTGTCTTATTACGACAATATTGAAACAAAAAGGCAGTCAGTGAGATAAAGAGCTCTCCTTCACACTGTAAATATCTAAGTTTAAGTGTAGATTTAAGTCACATGCTTCTCAGGCTAGTTGAGACTAAATTCATCACAAAGGCCAGATTTTGCTACTTTTACTCAAGTACTTTACCCTGCAAACAGCTCCAGTGGAGTCAGTAAAACTATTGCAGTAAGATACTGCTGCGCGATAGTAAAGGTAGCAACATATGAGCCAAACAGGACAGGATGGGACTGTAGAAGGAACAGGGTTATGCTTAAGAACAGATGCCAGATATCCAGCTGGTGTGAATAGGCATAGCTTCATTCAATTCAGTGGAGTTTTGTCAACTTACACCAACTGTGAATCTTGCTTGCCATAATATTCATAAATGGCCAATCTAGACAAATATGTACTAAAGAAAACCTTGCTGGGTGCTAAAAATAGCTAGAGAATTCAATTTAATCATGGATAGGTTAATTTTTGAACCTTTCCCTATCAAGAATCTCATTTCTTTTGATTGGTAATTGTGTACCATCCACCTTGGACCATATATGGAACAGGACTGTACTGAATAGGTTTTGCTAAGCCATAACAAACAATTGGCTGAAGACTCACATAATATCAGCCATTATCTTTTAGAATATTTAAAGCAGAAATCAATGTATGTATAGCTACTCCTTTAACATTTGTATTCCTTTGTTTCATTACACAGCAAAACCAATAAAAAACAGTTGTAACTGCTAACAGGAATGTGTTTCATAGTCTTGTCTTCTTCAACCACTTTCTCAAAACATATTCAAATGCAGTATTACTTTAAATACAACTGCTAGATCCATTCCTAAGGGAATTTCTGTACCAAAAAATTAAAAATTCTGTGCAAAAAATAAAAATTCTGTGCACAATATTTTAAAATTCTGCACATTTTATTTGTCAATAAATATATTTGGAGGCTCCAGCATGGCAATGGGGAGCACAGGCCACTGGCTGCACAGAGGTGGGAGATCACCCTGCAGCCCTCTCCCAGCTCCAGGACATGGACTCAGCAGTGAGGCTGCACCTGACCCTGACACAGAACAAGGGCTGGCCCCACCCCAGAAACACTCTGGGGCCCTGCCGCTCTTAAGGTTGCCAACTGTTTAATCACGCAAACCCAAACACTCTTGCCCTGCTCCCTGCCCCCAAGGCCACAGCCCTGCACTATCCCTTTTCAGAGGCCACGTCCCCCACTCACTCCATCCTCCCTCCCTCCATTGCTCACTCTCCCCCACCTTCACTCACTTTCAGCAGGCTGGGGCAGGGGTGGGTTGTGGACTCTGGGAGGGAGTTTGGGTGGAGGAGGAGGTTTGGGGTATGGGCTCTGGCAGGGAGTTTGCTTGCGGGCTGCAGACTCTGGGCTGGGGCAAGGGGTTGGGGTGTGGGAGGGGGTGTGGGCTCTGGGAAGGAGTTTAGGTGCAGGGTGAGGGTTTGGGGCTGGGGCAGGGGTTGGGGTGTGGGAGTGGTGGAGGGGTGCAAGCTCCGGCCAGGCAGCGCTTACCTCAGGTGGCTCCTGAAAGCAACCAGCACATCCCTCTGACAGCAGCTCGTAGGTGGCAGGGGCCAAAGGGGTCTCCGTGCACTGCCCCTGCCCAGAGGCACAGCCCCCACAGCTCTCATTCCCAGCCAATGGGAGCTGCGGAGTCAATGCTCTGGGGGAGGGCAGTACGTGGAGACCCTCCTGCTACCCTCCCCCCAAGAGATGCAGGGACATGCGGGCTGCTTCCGGGAGCCATACGGGGCCAGGGCAGGCAGCAGCCTGCCTTAGCCCTGCTGTGCTGCCAGACTTTTAGTGTTTTGAAATCTCCCAGATTGGCTGCAACAGCCTCTGGGAGATAGAGCCCGATTCCAGGGATTCCTGGCGAAACCGGGAGGGTTGGCAACCCTAGCACCGCTGCACCAGGCACACCAGGTGTGGGCAGGCAGGCTCAGTCTGGCAGGATCCAAGTGTGGAGGGGCTTAGTGTGGGTGGGATCCAGGTGTGGGGTGAGAGGGTTCTGTGTGGGACAAGCGGGCGTCTCAGTGCGGGGTCTGGGTGCAGCGGGGATTTGGATGCACAGGGGCTCATTGAGGGGTTCTGGGTGAAGGGCAATGGGACTCTTCAGGGGGTCCAGGTGAAGATGGTTGGGGCTCAGCAGGGGACCCTGGGTGAGGGAGGATGGAGTTTGGTGGGGTGGGGGTCTGGGTGCAGCTGGTTAGGGCTCAGAGGGGTGGAGGTCTGGGTGCAGCATCTCATCAGGGTAGTCCAGGTGCAGGAGGAATGGGGCTCATTGTGGTGGGGGCTCGAGTGTGGGGGGCTTAGCAGGGGATGGTCTGGGTGCTGGGTCCGGATGCTGGGATGTGGGGCTTGGCAGGGGCATCTGGATGCAGTGGAGTTCTGGATGCACAGGGGTTGGGCAGATGTGGGAACAGCTCCCCGTGCAGTGACCCCCTCCTCCCATGGCTAAGGAGCGATGGGGGAAGGAAGTGGGGGTCTGGGGGTGCGGAGTTTCCTACAGCTGGGGGAGATTTCTAGGAGTGAATCTGACGCAGCCCCAGCCACTCCTTGCAGGAGAAGAGGAAGTTATGTCCTCCCTCCCCCAGCCCAGCCAAGCCAGGACTAGCAGCTGACCCTGGCACAGGGTAGGAGACACCAGCCAGGGTGTCCCCAGCCCTGGTCCCCCACCCCACAGTGATTTACCTCTCCGTCGGCTGCTCCGGGTGCCCAAAACGATGCTCCTGCACTACTGGGGAGGGGTACCTGGCTGCTTTTGTTGCTTCCCCATCAGAAAGTCATTTTTTGCAGGGAAGCAAAGAAATCTGTGGGGGACACGAATTCTGCACATGCGCAATAATGGAGAATTCCTCCAGGAGTATATATTGGACAAAATGATGAAGTCAGTAAACTGTCCACATTCCTTGGTCCATCTGTTCTCTTTTGGTTAGCAAGTGTGTATCTTAACCACTGGGCACTCAGATACCAAAGGCTGGTGTTAGGGGGCTTATTCCTTCACCCACTTACTTCCTTGGTCCTTCTCGCATGAACAGAGAGCAACAATACCCAAAGTCCAAAAGTGCAAACAATTCGATGTTTATTGGGATGAACTTCCAGCAAGCATGATTCCAGTTTCCTTCCTTAGTGTCCCCCTTCCCAGCTCTGACACCACAGAGCCTTACACCTGTGTCCCTGTTCCCATTCCTGCCCTTAGCCAAACATGATTCCAATTTCCCCACCCCCATTCCCTCCACCCACCCACTTCCTGATTGACCGCAGACTATATAGTAAAATGAATTCTGCTTAGCTATACCTTAACCAATCATTTTACTGAAGTTTAACTAACCAATCCTAACATATTGTAACATGATTATTTAACCAATTATATCCCACCACCTTAATTAGTTTACACCCAGCAAAATTAATTATACAGCAGACAGGAACAATCACAGAACCGGACAGAGATTATGCAGACAAACAATAGGGAAATGGGGACTACAATGATAGAACAAACACAGAAATGAGGTGAGCTGTAGCTCACGAAAGCTTATGCTCAAATAAATGTGTTAGTCTCTAAGGTGCCACAAGTCCTCCTTTTCTTTTTACAGAAATGAGGATTTCACATACCAGCTATTGATAAGCGAGTTCTTGCCAGACAGGATGCTATCAAACTAGGTTTCCTTTTACATTTTCTAGGCACTTCCCTTTCTCTGGAGGCGATAGGCATTATCAGGAACGGATTGTGTTCCTAACAGCCCAATAGCACCTGATTTCAATGTGACTAGTTTGGCATGTGAGGATGTGAGATGTGACCATTCGCTTCCCAGCTTATGGCTGCCTCTGCTGCTTAGCCAAAGGCCTTAGCCTAAGAACAGGGCCTCAGACTGTCACAGTAAGAGAAGGACCTAACACTGGCAGACAGTGATTTTGATTCTTTCTTTTATACCTCTAGAACTAGCCAAGTGATAAGAATACACCTAAATTCTTAGCGTATAGGCCTTCACAGACAGGCCTGAATATCTATATCCTAACAGCTGGTACAGTGAGATCCAGGTCTATGATTGGGGTTCTAAGCACTACTTCAATACTGCTTCTAAGACTTTAGAGCAGAGGTGAGCAAACTACAGCCCGCGGACCACATCTAGCCCGCGCGACCATTCTGCCTGGCCCTTGAGCTCCCGGCCAGGGAGGCTAGCCCCCGGCCCCTCCCCTGCTGTCCCCCCTCCTCCGCAGCCTCAGCTCGCTGTGCCGCCAGCGCTCTGGGCGGTGGGGCTGCGAGCTCCTGCCGGGCAGTGTGGCGTGTGGCTGGCTCTGCCTGGGTGGCGCGGCTGCCAGTCCTGCTTCTCTGAGCAGCATGGTAAGGGAGCGGGAGGCGGGGCGGGGGGGTTAGATAAGGGGCAGGGGGTCCCAGGGGCAGTCAGGGGACAGGGAGTAGGGGGCAGTTGAATGGGGCAGAGGTTTGGGGGGGGGGCAGTCAGAGGACGGGGAACAGGGGGGGTTGGATAGGCGTGGGAGTCCCGGGGGGCCTATCAGGGGGTGGGGGTGTGGATAAGGGTCAGGGCAGTCAGGGGACAGGGAGCGGGGCGGGGGGGGTTGGATGGGTCGGGAGTTCTGAGGGGGGCAGTCAGGAGGCGGGAAGTGAGAGGGGGCAGATAGGAGGCGGGGCCAGGCTGCATATGGAGGCACAGCCTTCCCTACCCAGCCCTCCATACAGTTTCGCAACCCCAATGTGGCCCTCAGGCCAAAAAGTTTGCCCACCCCTGCTTTAGAGCTTGTCTGGCAGGAGGCAAGATTCCACACCTAACTGAATTCCTGGAACTCAATTCCTGGAAGTGCAATAACCCTGCCAAGGCACTTTGTTATTCCATCCAATAGGGGCTCCACATTCCTGGCTGGAGAGTCTTTTCAGCCCTTAAAAAAAGAACAGGAGGACTTGTGGCACCTTAGAGACTAACAAATTTATTAGAGCATAAGCTTCCGTGGGCTACAGCCCACATCATCGGATGCATAGAATGGAACATATAGTAAGATATATATATATACATACAGATAAACTGGAAGTTGCCATACAAACTGTGAGAGGCTAATTAGTTAGATGAGCTATTATCAGCAGGAGAAAAAAAACTTTTGTAGTGATAATCAAGATGGCGCATTTCAGACAGTTGACAAGAAGGTGTGAAGATACTTAACATGGGGAAATAGATTCAGTTTGTGTAATGACCCAGCCACACCCGGTCTCTATTCAAACCCAAGTTAATAGTATCTAGTTTGCATATTAATTCAAGCTCAGCAGTTTCTCTTTGGAGTCTGTTTTTGAAGTTTTTTTCTCCTTAGCTTCTTAACTTAAATCTAGTGAAACAAGGAGCTCACCCTGCTGCTCAGAACAAGAAGGAGCACAGCCTGTGGATAGGCACCTAACTACAAAAATGTTACCCTTCAACTTAGACCTTAGGAGATAAGAACCGCCCTTTATCAACAGTCATAAAACAAAAAGCATGTCTGCCTCCCCATACAACCCCCTTTCTACAAACCTAATAATATCAGTTGCCTGATACAGAAAACATATCTAAAAGGGGAAATCAATAATCCTCTTGGGATGTAGATGTTTATACTCATCAACAACATTTTGTCCTGTAAGAAAACACATGATTAACTGGTTTCAGAGTAGCAGCCGTGTTAGTCTGTATCCGCAAAAAGAACAGGAATACTTGTGGCATCCGATGAAGTGGGCTGCAGCCCATGAAAGCTTATGCTCAAATAAATTCGTTCGTCTCTCAGGTGCCACAAGTACTCCTGTTCTTTTTACATGATTAACTGGCATGCAGTCAGATTGTTCTATAACCTTCATTAGCAGCACCAGATTCTACTAACTTTTCACTAACTGCTGTAAATGAAACAAAGTCATTATGGATCTTAGATTTCTGGCTACAAACCTGAATAAACAACAACGAAGTGGCTTAGTAACTGTTACTGAAACCACACTGTGTGTCACTGCCTCAGAGAAATAACTATTTAATTCAATAAACAGCTGTGAACTGCACATAGAACAGAGATGAAGGTAAATTTCTTATTTCATTTTCAGCATGGGTGCTGCAGTAAGAGATCTTCCACTGACTGCTCCTGTCTGAACTAAGACAGTAGCTCTGCTGTTCGGTTACTTTGACATTCACCAACAACTTCAACATCACCCTAGCTAGACCTGACCTCTAAGAACAGTGTTCACTTGGCCTTAAGACCAGAAAGGCTCTTCCTCTAAGGGTATGTCTACACTACGAAATTAGGTTGAATTTATAGAAGTCGGTTTTTTAGAAATCGGTTTTATATATTCGAGTGTGTGTGTCCCCACAGAAAATGCTCTAAGTGTATTAACTCGGCGGAGTGCTTCCACAGTACCGAGGCTAGAGTCGACTTCCGGAGTGTTGCACTGTGGGTAGCTATCCCACAGTTCCCACAGTCTCAACTGGAATTCTGGGTTGAGATCCCAATGCCTGATGGGGCTAAAACATTGTCGCAGGTGGTTCTGGGTACATATCGTCAGGCCCCCGTTCCTTCCCTCCCTCCATGAAAGCAAGGGCAGACAATCGTTTCGCGCCTTTTTTCCTGAGTTACCTGTGCAGACGCCATACCACGGCAAGCATGGAGCCCGCTCAGCTCACTGTCACCGTATGTCTCCTGGGTGCTGGCAGACGCGGTACTGCATTGCTACACAGCAGCATTAACCCATTGCCTTGTGGCAGCAGACGGTGCAATAGGACTGGTAGCCATCATCGTCATGTCCGAGGTGCTCCTGGTCGCCTGTGTGAAGTCGATCAGGAGCGCCTGGGCAGACATGGGCGCAGGGACTAAATTTGGAGTGACTTGATCAAGTCATTCTCTTTAGTCCTGCAGTCAGTCCTACTGAACCATCTTATGGTGAGCAGGCAGGTGATACGGATTGCTAGCAGTCCTATTGCATCATCTTTTGCCGGGCAGGCAAGAGATGAGGATGGCTAGCAGTCCTATTGTACCATCTTCTGCCGAGCAGCCATGAGATGTGGATGGCATGCAGTCCTTCTGCACCGTCTGCTGCCAGCCAAAGATGTAAAAGATAGATGGAGTGTATCAAAACAAGAAATAGACCAGATTTGTTTTGTACTCATTTGCAAAGCCCCCCCTAGGGACTCATTCCTCTAGGTCACACTGCAGTCACTCACAGAGAAGGTGCAGTGAGGTAAATCTAGCCATGTATCAATCAGAGGCCAGACTAACCTCCTTGTTCCAATAAGAACAATAACTTAGGTGCACCATTTCTTATTGGAACCCTCCGTGAAGTCCTGCCTGAAATACTCCTTGATGTAAAGCCACCCCCTTTGTTGATTTTAGCTCCCTGTAAGTTAACCCTGTAAGCCGTGTCGTCAGTCGCCCCTCCCTGCGTCACAGCAATGGCAAACAATCGTGCATCTGAGTTGAGAGTGCTGTCCAGAGCAGTCACAATGGAGCACTCTGGGATAACTCCCGGAGGCCAATACTGTCGAATTGTGTCCACAGTACCCCAAATTCGACCCGGCAAGGCCGATTTAAGCGCTAATCCACTTGTCAGGGGTGGAGTAAGGAAATTGATTTTAAGTCAAAATAAAGGGCTTCATCGTGTGGACAGGTGCAGGTTTACATCGATTTAACGCTGCTAAATTCGACCTAAAGTCCTAGTGTAGACCAGGGCTTAGCTTTCTTCTGTCATATGAATTATACATCTTCTGAGAAAAAGAAAGCACTTCTAGCTCTGTTCTCAGCCTGCATGTCAAACACTGTAGGACATAATGCCCTCCATTTCTATCTGGTTTTGGGGGGGGGGCGGGTTTGCAGTCAAATGTCATTTTAGCTTACCCTCTTCAATTCTCCCAAAAATAAATCTGCTTGTTTAACAGAATAAATGAGACTGGAAAGGCCATCATATTAACTGTATTACCTACCTGATCCTTTGAGGAAGGGATCATGATCGTAAAACAACTTTGTGGTGTTTATTATATTTTATAAATGCACACAGGGATTGTGCTGGGTGTATATTTTAGACATCCAAAAATCCAGTAAATAACCCTAATGCACACCATAAAAAGAGGTTTTGATCATCCTCTGTTTACAAATTACCACCCATTTTCCTGAAATAAACATGACTACCTTCTTAAAAACTCAATGTGGATCAGAGCCATGGAGTTTGGATCACAGTTTAAACTTTCCCAAAATGTAGGTGTATTTGGACTTGTGATTCTGGCTCATGGTAGAGACATGCCCAAGCTGTAAAGTTTGGATCTATATCCAGATTCCAATTTTTGCTGAAGTTTGGCTCTGATCCTGCAACTGGATCCATGTGGGTGAACCTTTACAATATAGAGTTCTATGGAAGTCACAGATGCTCTACATAAGTGCAACGGTCCACTCAGATGGATCCAGTTACAGGCTGGGGACCTGTGTGTGTCTATATGTGATAATAAACGGGAGAAATTCAAGCCACTGTTCACTTCAGGCCCATCTCTAACACAAATCACATGATCCTGTCTTTTCTTGGTTTTCTTGGTCTTGCAGGGGGACATGAATAAGTGTTCACATCACACTCCCAGTCAGAAACTGGCCTGAACCAGGAAAGCTAATGATCCAACCAGTGAACCAAATTCAGTGATGAATCCTGGTCATGTGCTGCCTGAGGCACACTGCGCATACACTAAGAAGATTCTTCGAGTGAATTCTTCCAAAAGAAAACAGGTGGAAAATACCAAATGGGAAACGAAAGGAACTAGTGATGACAACCAAAAATGACACAGAAAAATTGTTATAGCACATGGTCTCATAAAATGTAAAGCAGACTAAATGAACTTGATAATGTAATCCACCTGGCAAATGGCAAACCACTCTGTCTCAATACCTCAATCACCAATGACATAACAATCTGTTATCTTTATAGCAAAGGAAGAAAGCAATGTACAGAAACCAGGGATCATATTCTGAGAGATTAAATTAACATAGCAAGATGTATAAAGATATATTTTACAATCATATAATGTACAACCCCAAGATTACTGATACTTGAAGGAGTTAAAACACATTAAGCATAGATTACAAAGTAGGTATCTTTATTCAACCTCTCCTTATTTGAATCCCAAAATAAGATTTACTTCTACTGTGATATCTACACATTATTAGCTAATCAAGATTAGGTAAAGAGGTGATTGGGGAGAGTATGCATAAACAACATGTATTATTACTTAAGAACAGCCATACTGGGTCAGACCAAAGGTTCATCTAGCCCAATATCCTTTCTTCCAACAGTGGCCAATGCCAGGTTCCCCAGAGGGAATGAAGTGAACAGGAATCATCAAGTGATCCATTCCCTATGTTAAAAGACATGAAATGATCAAGACCTATGCCAGTCCTCCCCTTCACCACTTTGCTTGTATGTTGCACCCTTTTCCTGACACAGTCTCTTTGTCTGTCTTTTTGCCCCAAAGATCTTACAATCCAAAGACTGTTTCTTCTAATACATCTGTACTGTGCCTCACACACTGTGGATGTTAATGTGATATAAGTAATAATTCATAAAATGCATATTTTTACTCAGCACCTCTGTTTGGATCAAATTAAATTTAATAAAATTATGTGATTTCTGAGGTTAAACATCTTGGATTCAGGATACAGTCTGCATTTTGATGTGAAGCAAAAATCACAAGGCCTGGCTAATTATTATTATTCCTAGATTTTTAAACTAGAAGAGACCATTAGATCATCTAGTCTGATCTCCTGTATAACACAGGACTTAGAATTTCATCCAGATATTCTTGTATTGAGCCCAGTAACTTGTGTTTAACTAAGGATATCTTCCCGAAAGGCACCAGTCTTGATTTGAAGACTTTAACAGATGGAGATTCCACCACTTCCCTTGGTAGTTTTTTCCAATTGTTAAACCAGGGAGATTTGAACTCACAACCCCAGTTTACATGACCAGTATTGTAACCCCCTGTATTTATTATTTTTTTACATTAAGAACCTAGATAACACTGATGCAAAAAGACTCAGCAAGCCATGTTTGGATCCTGCAGAGAAGAGCACCTAACACAAAACTATGTGGCATGGTACAGCTGATCCTATGGAGAATGATTCAGAAAGAAGTGTCACTTTACACGTTATTCAATTCTTTCTGCCTGACTATTACCACTCAAAAAACAGTATCATTCACTGTTTTGTGACCAGCCTCCCACCCACCTCCCCTTAATGGTCCTTTTGCAGTGCTTTAAATGAATACCAGATAATATCAAACACTTCAAAGCACAAACTAGATAGTACAACCAGGTTCACTAGATGTAACTGTAGTCAAATGTATTAAAATAATAAATCCACCGGACAAATAAATCTACATACTTTAGTTTATGTCACCCCAGTGTATGAGGACGCTCTTTTTTAGAGACTATCGGTTACAACACTTAATCTGCCAAAGGAATACGGTTCCTGTTCAGAAAAGTGTTAAAGAGCTCACCCCACTGGCAACAAAAGGCTTGATCCTGCAAGGTGCTCAGTGCCCTGAGTTCCCACTGACTTCGGTGAAAGTCGAGGATACTCAGTACCTGGCAGGATTGGGCCTAAAGAGAACAAGCTCCCAACCCAGCGACTGGGTCTCACATTGCAAGCATTGTCCAGACAGTCCATAACCTAACAAAATTTCAGAATGCTAATGACATCTGGAGATCAGTCAGAGCAGCAGCACTTCCCTGGTCTTGTATCCTGAAACAAAAGCTTTCATCGCTGCGAAACTATCTACACCCGACTCTCTTTTTATGCCTATTAGATTCACTTCCTATTCTGTCTGGAAAGCATTGCTGTATTCATTAATAATATAACTAGTATAAAATAAATAATAAAAAAATACTACGAAAGACACAGTGACGGGCTGCCAATATTTTAACAAACACCTACAAAAATGTGTAGGTAATGTGGCTTGTGATAAGACCCTTTCACTACAGTCAAGTTTGCTTCCAGAGGAGAGGGCGGAGGGGCTGCAGAATCTATTCATTTGATTTCCCTTTAAAACAATAACGCTTTCTTATAATCATAAGGAGGCAACACAACATGGCAAACAAGACTTTGTTCAGTGTCCTGGGCTGGAACTTTTTAGAGTTGATTCCTGAAAAATGTGTGAGGTGAGTTTCACTAGCAGCGGCACAAGGAGCAATAAATTACACCTCTGTGGGCCAGCAAAGCCGCTTGTACCTTAAAAGGAGGGATCCATCCTGAGAAAGAGCAGACAGTGCGACCACTGCTGTCCTTCCTCTGAATTTTCAGCTGAGAGAGAGAGAAAAGCTTTCCATAACAATCAGGCTCTACTGGCATCCTTCTCCTGGAAAATGAATCAGCTCATTCCCCGACTGCCCTGGCCAGGCTTATTAAAGGGAGCATGCTCTCTGTCTCTGATTATAGTTGCTTTGACAAGTAGCCTAACTTTACACCATCAGACAGGGAAAAGAGTTTATTTCCCAATTATCTTAAGGGGCCATATTGGGCTGAATTATCTACTTCTTCTGCAAGGGCATCAGATTTGATTACACAATGGCTCAATTATATCTTCTATTTGAAGGAAAAGCATGCAGGAGAAATGCAATCACACCTGGAACAGAGTCACTCTCCTTATATTATTAAGGGTAACGCCTTCCCCTTTGTGGTTACTATTACCTGTGATCTTTACTAGGTTGCCAGATAATGTCAAATTGGGTCAGTTTCCATTACATCACCCAGGGCAAAACTTGCAATTTGGATTCCTGTGTCACAAGCGGAGGGGCTCCAGCCTGCTTTAGATATTTATTGCAACAGAAAGGCTTGCCAATCCACACAAAATTGTTTCCTATTTCTCTCATTGTATCCTGCCTGGCCTCCTAGTTTTACTGGTAGGAATGCTGCCGGACCTATCCTCCCATCCTTTTGTGATGGTCCTGCCCCCATGCATTTGCTACATGTACATTCTCTCTTCAGGTGACATTTTAACTCATTTGGGCATATGTGATTTAGAAAAGGAGAATGGAGATCACACGTCTGGCTCAGGAAGTCACAATCCTTGAAGATCTAATTCTAGAAGGGTCCCTGGAACTCCAGTTCCAAAAGCCTACAGCAGGTGGGGCCAGTTGCCAAAGCAATATAGCTTAGATTGGAAGAGATGGGTCAACGTAGTTATATTATATAATACAGATTAGTATTTATACCATGGTCACAGGCATCACACACTTAGCATCTATACAGCTCTTTTAATTTGTAGGTCTTAAAGCACAAAGGTGGGTATGTGTCGTTATTCTACCTTTACAGATGGGAAAACTAAGGCACAAGAGGCGAAGCTAACATTCTCAAACCTGGGGGCCTAGCACTAGGCTCCTAAGTCTATATTTAGTCATTTATAGAGAAATGACCTTGATCCCAGAAGTGCTGAGTGTTAGGAGGCTTATTCCTTCACCCACTTACTTCCTTGGTCCTTCTCGCATGAACAGAGAGCAACAATACCCGAAGTCCAAAGGTGCAAACAATTCGATGTTTATTGGGGTGAACTTCCAGCAAGCATGATTCCAGTTTCCTTCCTTAGTATCCTCCTTCCCAGCTCTGACACCACAGAGCCTTACACCTGTGTCCCTGTTCCCATTCCTGCCCTTAGCCAAACATTAATCCAATTTCCTTACCCCCATTCCCTGTTCCCGTTTCCCCCTTTAGCAAAACATGATTGCAATTTCCTTACCCCTATTCCCTGTTCCCATTTCCCCCTTTAGCAAAACATGATTGCAATTTCCTTACCCCTATTCCCTGTTCCCATTTCCCCTCTTTAGCAAAACATGATTCCAATTTCCGTACCCCCATTCCCTGTTCCCATCCCCCCACCCACACACCCATCCCGTCCCACCCACGCCCACTCACTTCCTCATTGACTGCAGACTATATAGTAAAACTTGAGTTCTGCTTAGCTTAACCAATCATTTTCCTGAAATTTAACTAACCAATCCTAACATATTGTAACATGACTATGTAACCAATTATATCCCACCACCTTAATTAGTTTACACCCAGCAAAATTAATTATACAGCAGACAGGAACAATCACAGAACCAGACAGAGATTATACAGACAAACAATAGCAAAGTGGGAACTATAATGACAAAACAATACAGAAGTGAGGATTTCACATCCCAGCTATTGATAAGTGAGTTCTTGCCAGACAGGATGCTATCAAACTAAGTTTCCGTTTACATTTTCTAGGCACTTCCCTTTCTCTGGAGGTGATAGGAGTACAATCCTGTCCTGATAGTGCCTAACAGCCCAATAGCACCTTATTTCAATGTGACTAGTTTGGAATGTGAGGATGTGACTGTTCACTTCCTAGCTTATGGCTGCCTCTGCTGCTTAGCCAAAGGCCTTAGCCTGAGAACAGGGCCTCAGACTGTCACAGTAAGAGAAGGCCCTTACACCAGCAGACAGTGATTTTGATTCTTTCTTTTATACCTCTAGAACTAGCCAAGTGATAAGAATACACCTAAATTCTTAAAGTACAGGCCTTTGTAGACAGACCTGAATATCTATATCCTAACACTGAGCACCTGCAGCAACCTGTGATTTCAACGCGAAACGTAGGGCTGAGCTCTCATGGAAGTCAGGCTGTTTCTATTTAAATGCCTAAATACAGATTCAGGAGCTTAACTTTGGGCACCTAGGTTTAAAAATGGCGGCCCCGAGGGACTTGGTGAACGCCACAGAGTCAGTTGCAAAGCTCGGAAGAAAGCCTAGTCTTGCAGCTCTGTGTTCATTTCACTCAGAGCATAGCTGACAGCTGGTTGGCATCAGCTAGCATACTGTCCTGGGCCAACTTATAAAATCATACTAGTTAGAGATGGATTTTTTCCTATCTACCTGTTAATGCAGACTTGTTCATAGCAGTATATGGTGAAATCCACACTAAGGGCCACACCTTTATTTCTTGTTAAAGACAGATTTAAGTAATGAATTCAATATTTAGCATCACTTTCTGACCTTTTTACTCACAATGAGTAGTATCTTACTCCTTTAGTCCCACTGATTTCAATTTAACTGAATTCAGGTACTATTAAGGTTGGCAGTGTCACAGTTTCAGGATAATTGCACTTATATTCCCCACCTCCATGGTCTGCTCCAGGAGCTCACAGTCAGGTCTTCAGCCATGACCTGTCTCTGGACAGGGACCCTTGTCCCACTCCCTACTGACCAAGTGGTCTTAAATCTTCTCAGCCCCCTTCCACACACTGTGATATCCCCAGCAAGCCAGTCTGCCTAATGGCCAGCACCTGTACTTTGCTTTCCTGCTGAAGGCTATGAACAGTGTATTGCCAAAAGTTACGTGTTACCCCACAGCTCTTTCTAAGCAAGCACATTTATTCTTAAGCCTTACAGAGAACACATATTAAAAAACAATCAACATATTTAAAACACACACTAAATATACCTGAAGTCACCCATTAGTCTTATGGGGCCCTAGTTGGCCAAAGTTCTTCCAACTCTTCTGCAAGGGTTGGAGCCCCCCATGGACAGAAGTTACAAGTGTAACTCTGGAGTACTTCCTCTGAAGTCCATGGAACTGCTGTGATTTTACATCAATGTAGCTGTATGCAGAATTTGGCCCCAGATTTCTAATTTCTCCCAATTTTTCTTTCTTGAATCCTAACTTTGTGTTATTATGAATACAATCCCTTTCTAAGGGCTATACTGGACCATCGGTTTTTAACAAGAACTCTCCACTAGTTTCTCTGGGCACTTCCAGTAAAAAATGGATGGTAGGCTGTGGCTTTGTGTAACCTCTGAAAATGCAATAGAAAATGGCACCAACAAGGATATAAAACTCAGGAATTTTTTTAATCATGTAAAATTTTAAGGTGCCACAAGTACTCCTTTTCTTTTTGCAAATACAGACTAACACGGCTGCTACTCTGAAACCTGTATTTTATTTTAGTGGCTTTTGTGTTCTGGCTGAATAGGTTTGGCTGGTGCTTTATAAACTAGAGCACTATAAAAGTGTTAAGTGCTTGTTAATGAGTACAGAAGAACTTCCTGACACTCAGACAGCTGTGCATTAAAGACCTGATCCAACGCCCACTGAAAGTGATGGAAAGATTACCACTGACTCCAGAGAGCACTGAATAAGTTATAACAAAGAGACCAAATCCAATACATATTGTCAAAGTTTGACTCAGACTCACAATTTATCAGACCACTCTGTTTTATTAGCAAAGCTGCTCTGCTAATACATTTAGAAGTGAGCCCCCGAGTGGGGCCTGTGTCTTTTAATTTATACAGTTTTTTGGAGAACAAGTTACAGAGAAGTTACAGACAAAAGAAGAAAAAGATTTTAGTCACCACCCTTCGAGATCCCTGAGACCAGTCACGTATCTTCAATTACCTGCCACCCTTATCAATCTCTTTTAACAGCTTCCAGTTAACTTAACTAATTGACCTTCACACCTTCCATTCTGATGCCTGCTTCTTAGATGTGCTGGCTCTATCTTAATTGCTTCTCCATTCAAAAGCTAACTGTCCCTACGTGTGCTCCCTCAGATACTTTGTAACATGTTTTGGCATGCCCTCTCATATACAATGTATCCAGCATGTCCCCTTATACAATGTTATACTTATACAATGTTATACTTCCACAATATGTATAAATAAATCAGAGCCTGGGCCATCGCTATTTCAATCAAAAGAATTTGAGGCAATTACATTTTCCTTCTTCCATAAGCCCATCCATAAATAATGTTGGAGAGAAAGATTCTGTTTTTAAAAGTAGTCAGTTTAGCAGAGACTTAATACTGATGCATTTTCAGCCTTTGGGGAATTTGTTCATCATCTGCTATAGATATCGTGGCAATAGAAGCCATCACAATGCATACAGCATTCTGATGCAATGCGCCCCACCCCTCCCGCCCCCCATCAGGCAACAGAGAACACTGAGGCATGCTCATGAGACTTCTGTATTTTTTTAAACAATATCAGATATGTGGTGTGAACATTCTGGAGTGAAATATGCATACTGGAGTGCTTCTTAATCCTGATATCACAATTGCTCCTGCCATGCAGTTAGAAGTCCATCTTGCAAAGCCAGATTGGTTCCTAATTATTCTAGTGTAGAGCTTTGTCAAATGTAGGCTACTGGCCATATTATGCCCTCAATACTCACATGAAGCTGACATAAAGAGTGAAATCCTGGACCCACTAAAGTCAGTGGTAAAACTCCCCATGACTTCAGTTGGATCTGAATTTTACCCTAAGCGTCTAATAGACATTCAGGTCTCAAACTTAGCTCTTTACTATTCAAACACACAGGAGTTTATATAATCAGCCCTGTCAGGTCCACTGTTGAGAAGAAAAACCTTCACCAGTCCATATTTGACTCCTGGTTTAAAAGTGAGCTGGGGTTTCTTAATTGTAAAGTGAGTGTAATGCTCTGAAAAGATCCCAGGCTTAAATACCTGTATTTCTCTATTTACCCACCAAAAAAACAAAAACAAAAAAAAAGGCATGACAAATAGAGTGAGGTGTGTGCTGTGTACAAATACATTTGCGTATCTTTCATAAGCATTCAGTTCACATTTCAGTTAATAGAGGTGGACAGTTTGCTTTCAAAAAAGGAGTCGTGTGAACCAGTAAAGATTTTTCCTTTCAGCAATTTGCATCTGACCAACCCGTTTACACAGAACATCCTGTTTGGATCAAGAGTTGGACACCTGAATATCTTCATCAGATTCTTTGGTCCAGATCCTTAGTCAGTGTTCTGTTGACGTTAATGGAGCTACATGGATTTACAGCAGCTGAGGATATGGTCCCTTATGTCAGCTGCATGTGGGTATTGGAGACACAATATACCCCTTCGCCTACTTTCCAAAAACTTCTACACTACAAAAACCAGGAAATAATCTAGCTTTGCAACATAGACATCTAATTACAGGGTGGGAGCACTCATGATATCAGGACTGAGCAGTGCTCCAGGGTGTACACCACACGTATTTGATACCATGAACAGTACAGAGAGAAGTCTCAGTGTTCTCTGCTGATTGTAAAGGGTGTGTTGTATCATGCCTCTGCTAACCTGGATAAAATTTTAAACAAAATTTCCCCCTCTTTCTCCTGCTCAATTAGCTCTTGAAAGATCCTCATCTTGCCGCTTATAACTGTGACACCTGATTGAAGAGGTCTGCACAGATGTAAGCAAGGTATTAGGGCATGAAGTTTCATGGTTAAATGGGGAGAACATGGCTCACTTGGGTCTAAGAAAACAACACACTTTGAGCACAATAAACAAGTTTTACATCATTTGAAATTCATGGATTTCCATTGAGTTATTTCTGACTTACATTGATGTAACTGAGTGGAGAATGAGGTTCTTTGTATGCTTTCAAAGGCCCTGATTCTGCCACCCTCACTTATTCTGAACATTACCTTACTCCATGAGAAGTCTCACTGTAGCCAATGGAGCTACACTTTTGTAAGAAGAAAAGGAGTACTTGTGGCACCTTAGAGACTAACCAGTTTATTTGAGCATGAGCTTTCGTGAGCTACAGCTCACTTCATCGATGAAGTGAGCTATAGCTCACGAAAGCTCATGCTCAAATAAACTGGTTAGTCTCTAAGGTGCCACAAGTACTCCTTTTCTTTTTACGAATACAGACTAACACGGCTGTTACTCTGAAACTTTTGTAAGAGGAGAACCAGACCCAGAATCTGAAAATATTTCTTTCACTTACTTGTCAATACTGGAGTTCAGGATCTTATGTCTCCTTTTATGCTCTGATTTTGTTGTTTGAGGTTTTGCAACTGTTGCAGAGGAAACATGAAACCCTGAGTTTAGGATTGCAATTAATGCTGTCAAACCTGCAACTGCAAGTCAAGAACACACACAAATGTTATTGTTAAGTTTACTAATCATATTCCAGTGTTTTGTGGTGTTGGATAAACACTGTTTCCTGCTGGCTGAGATGATAACAACTTGTGACTCCTGATGAAGTAGGATTGCGCCTCTTTTATCATGAGACAGAGGAAGATGGTAGGTTTATTTAAATGAAACCTCCATCCTCAATTTCACTAATTCTCTCCACAATCACATGCATCAACTTGGATGTATTATTTATTCTCTTCCACCTTCAGCTGCAACGGTATCCAAGCTCAAGCAAAATGCGTGGCATAAGCATGTGGCAGATGGAAAAGATGTGCGCTTGCTGAATCTAGGGTCTTGCAGACGTGCGCCCCAGCTGAATGATTTTGCATGGGCTCCCAGATGTGTCTGAATCATTTATCTAGGGTTTGTCAGGAACTATATTGGAATGTCTGTCAAATTCTGTGAATGAGAGATTGGAGGTTCATGTACACAAAAGTGTGTGCAATTGTTTGCCTAACTTTGTGTGTTTGCGCATTTACTGCAATTGGGGATTTGTCTGCTAGTCAGGGGTCTAAATGGGCAATTGTTTGGGGAAACATTTGATACTAATTGCTCGTGCAAAGTAAGTGAGCAGTTGCATGTGCATTCTGCACAAAGAATCACCCAAAATGCAGCCCATCAAATCTGCACATATATTTTTCTAACAATCTGAGATCTCATTCGTTCCTTTCTTTTTAAAAGGTCTTGCAGTTCACTTTTAGAAAGGAAATAAGCCACTGGTACATCCTTAGTCCTTAGATCATTTTACACCATTTTCTCCCCATGGGTTTAAACTTAATGTAGTACATATGTTTTCCCAGCTATTAAGAGTCTGACACACTGAACACTGCTTTGTTTGCAGTGACACCTACTGGTAGAAACAGGCGGCAAAGACTAAGAGCTGCCCCTTCTATTCATCACATTACCTATTGTTTTTCTTCCTTTTCCATGGCAACTCCTCTGTCAAGCATCTGTGCCCAGTTGAAGTCTCTCATTCACTGAGTTAATATAAAGCTATTTATTATGCTTTTTGCAGATTCATTACCATCCTTATCATGGAAAAAAATGATGATCCATGCCACTACAAGTGTATGTGTGGAGTGATTGCAAAATCTTGTTCTATTAGTAATAATAATTTTGAATACCTGAAAGTATGCTAGGCACTTCCCACAAACAAGTAGACATGTTCTCTGTCCTGAAGAACTTACAGTCCACATTGTCATGACCTTGGGTTTCCTACAAGACAGTCTCAGATACCTGCAGCCATCATCAAGCTTCTCACTTGGAAATTTTACCTCAGGGCACTCTTCCCTCTGTTCCGTCTTACAAGGATCTTGGCCTTAGGAGCAGGGGTCTCTGATAGGTATGGTCAGTGTTCTTCAAAGGCCGCTGCAGAAATCACCCTTCACCACAGCTCCACTGCAGATTGAATTAATAAACTTGTTATTTTCCATTAAAATCTATGAATTAACTCCGGGTACTGATCTGAAAGTGCCCACTGTCCTTTTCAAGCCCCCCAAAGTCTTATTTCATACCCCAGTTTAGGCTTCCTTTCCATAAGCCACAGAGTCCAGTGTTCTCTTAATCTGGTCTCCACACCACCCTCTCAGCAGCCCAGATCCCGATGGACAGTCTCAGGAGCCAGAGAACCTTCTTGGCAACTTCCATGAGCCCAGACCAAACCACCTACAGCTCGCAATTCTCCACACTCACTCCTCCAATGAACTTTTGAACCAACATTCTGGAGTGGCTCATAGCAACCCAATGGGCCTCACAGAGTCTTTAGATTTCAAGCCACTACCTGAACTCTACCCAAATATTTTACTTCCCACATACCTCACACCTAAAATAATATAAACACAACACATACCCTAACATTCTCCACACTGCCTGGTGAAGAAATCTTATGAATTCTAACATAACCATCATTATAATATCCAGGCACCAAAACCCACCCTGGGACTGAGGCCCATGCCATCACAGGTCAGGCAATGGGGTACAATTTCAGTTCAATTTTATAATACTTTATTGGCCTGACAAACTATACAAATGTTGTCAATGTATGAAGACCAAACAGAAAAGTTCAATTACTTGCCTTGCCTTGCTAATGAGAATACTGTGTATTATTTTTACTATCTACTATTCAAAGACTAACAACAATTATTAAGTATCAATTACACAGCCTGCAACCATTGCCTACCAATCAAATCAAAATAACTGGACAACTAGAAATGAGCCTTTTGGTCAAAGTACAGCCAGTTAAAACAGTATCATTTTGATAAATAAGGTGTTTTCTGATTGGCTTAAGCACAAAACAAATTTGTTCCGCAATCAATCCACTCCCAGTAATTGTCACTGTAGTGTATTAATGCAGATCAGAAAAACAAACATGTTCTTGAATTATCTGTTTCTTCTATTGGTATTTCAATCAGAAGGTAAAGTGGAAAGGAAGTCACAGGTATATAATGCTATCAGGGAATAAATATCTTTCACTTTGAAAACAAATGCCTCTGCTTCACCAGTCAGTGTTGCTAGTAAGTTGGCTACCTCCTCTTTGCATTGGCTTTGATTCAGCAGGGAGAGAGGATGACTTTGATCCCATGTCCTAGTACACCTACATCATTCCAGCTTAAGGGTTTATTTATTCATCCATCCATGCATTCTAATTGCAATAGAGTAGTATTCAAACAAGGACTCAATATCCGACAGCAGACATCCATACAAACTACCCTAGCCTTCGGTTCTGTTCTTGTTATTACCAAGGTCCATGTATTGTGTGGCAAGCTGGACCTAAATTATGCAGGAAGATCCTAGGTTTCTGCAGGGCACTGACACAATATACTGGAAATTCTGCAGCAGCTTTATTTAAATATTTTTAATGGAGTGTTTTGACTAATTAAATATGATACTGAATAATCAACTTACTTCAATAACTATGGTATTACTTTGACATTTAACTACCCAATTGGGGCAGCAGTTTAGAATTGTGGGGTGCAACAGTATATTTGTTGGCTATTTCTGTTAAAGTGATCAGCAGTGAAATAGTTAATTGAGTTGTCATTTACATTATCATCTTTAGGTTTCAGAGTCAACACTCACTGAGAGGAATAAGGCAGTTCACATCTCCCACAGCTGTTGTCTCAATCTGTCTGCAGAGTCAGGAACACAGCACTCCATTGGTTTACATGTGTTTCGTGTTTTTAAGGTTTTCTTCACAGTCATGAGGCCTAGAAGCATTTTTTTTAAATGAACACTTAGATACCAAGGCAAGGGATGGAGGCAGAGCAGATTATGTGACATGGAATCATAGAATACACTCAGACCTGATTAGGGACCTTCTTTTTGTCCTGTGTTCATACAGCACCTAGCACAGTGGGGTACTGGACCATGACTGGGACTACTAGATGCTACCAAAATATCAATAATAAATAATAACTATTATTATTCAGTTTACTACTAAAAGTGCACTAATCAATTCACAGCCCATATAAGAGTGGTCCGGCCCTGGAGAGCTTACAGTCTAAAAACAGACAAAGGAATGGGAGAAAAGATGAAACAGTTGTTTTGTCCCATGTTTTGTCCTCTTTTGTTGATTTAGCCTTTTAGCCCTCATTTCTCTCTTTTTAAAAAAAAATATTTCCATTAAAACTTTAGGATAATTACAAATAAACATTCTGTCAAAGGACAAATTGCAGGAATCTAATAATGCTGTATGTGCACAAGTCTCTACAGAGAAAAAAGGATCAATCCCTGCTAAGGAAAGTTCCCAGAAGAGTCCATGATAGAGTCAGTAACCTTAGTCCTTGGCCATTAAATTCAGTTTATGGTAACTGTTCTCATATTAATTCCTAGTTCATTTTCTATTTTTATTATTGCCAGTTCAATTTCATTTTCTCTGTGTGTGTATACACACACATGGGCACATGCACATACATACGCTCACTCCAAAGGAAAAGTATTATAAATAGGGCTAGTAAGCCCTGCCAGTTATTAATGTTGTCCAGTGCTTCCCATTATAATACCCTATTTTCAGTTGCTTATAACTTAGCCAAACTTTAAACTGTTTCAGTTGCCAGAAGTCTGCCTCAGTCTGATTCTTTTCTGAAAATTTCAGCGGTTCCCAAGAACAAGGCTATAGGAAAATACACGGTTTTGCTCATGTTAAAAAAAAATCTGGTGACCTTTTCTAGCACCCCCATACTTTGGAGAAGAGAATTTGAGGGAGAGGGGTGGAAGAGGAGGGTGGCCTTTGTGTCAGGGATGTGCCTTTTGCCATCCCTCTGAAATGCTTTCCAAATCTGGCCAAGTGATAGGCTTCGAAGGATTAGATTTTTATTGGTAAATGTCAAAAAATGTTGATATCACTGTACACACCCACCAACTGATGAAAAAATATTTTCACCGATAATAATAAAAATGTACAGATAGGCAAAGTAAGAAAAATGTTCCTTGAGAACTTGTTAGAGTTGATTAAGGATATTTACTTGATATATTTTTACATGTGATATTAACAATTTGTGTTTTAACAGTTATAGTTTTAACTTTTTGAACCTGTGTATCCTGTCATTTAATAAGTATTGTCTGAGCTCCCCACTCCTTCCTGACCTGTGAAAGTTTAAATCAATTAAAAGCTACTGTGAAATTTTAAATTGATAAAAATAAAAAATGCTTAAAAATAAGCATCAATACTATCCATCAAAATTTTAAAAAGATAAAAATTTAATTCTGCCAAGCCAAATGATAAACTTCTGCGAAATTGCAATTTGTACATGCTCAGTAGAGACTTTGATTTTAGCAGTGAAAATTTCCAAAGATTCTGACCTTACTGAGCATGCTTGCGCTTCTCACAACTCCTAGCACTGACCAGACTGTGTGTGTGTGCCAGTCCCACAGAGTGACATAGGCTATGTCTACATTACAGCCGGGATCAAGGCTCTGAGATCGATCCACCGGCGGTCGATTTAGCGGGTCTAGTGAAGACCCGCCAAATTGACAGCAGATCGCTCTCCAGTCGACCCCTGTACTCTACCCCCGACAAGAAGAGTAAGATAAGTTGACGGGAGAGTTTCTCCCATCGACCCCCTGCGGTGTAGACCCCACGGTAACTCAACCTAAGGTACGTCGACTACAGCTATGTTATTCACATAGCTGGAGTTGCGGAGTGTAGGTCAACTTACCGCGGTATTGTAGACCTAGCCTAAGTATGCTCCATTCCCCCTCCACACTTCCACAGCTCCTGTGTGCAACTATACTGCCCATGCTCCTGGTGCTTAAAGTTGTCTGAAAAAAGTGGGGCCTCTGTAATCACCCACACATTCACCTGCCCTCCAGAACAGCAATTTATTCTGATTGGGCCCATAAACTAGAACTGACAGCAGGGAGCTTCTCAATGCCCCTCCCGCACCCCTGCTGGCACTCAGGCAGCATGGAGGAGGACACTGCCTGATTCTGAATGCAGAAGGGAGGAGAGCTAGACCAGGGGGAGGGAAAGGAGTAGATTAGGATGAGTCTGATGAGACTGGGACTGGAGCAAGTGGAGGAGCCTGGGACTGAAAGAAATGAGATGATAGGACTGGGAGCCATGGAGGAAGGGAGGCTGAGACGTGGAGTTAGCAGTGGGAGGGGAGACTGGGAGTGGTTGGGCAAGACGACTGAGATGGGAAGTTGGGAGTAAGGGAGGCTGGGACTGAGACCTGAGGGGAGAGGCGAAACACCTGGAGACTGAGAGCTCAGGATTGGGAGCTAGTAAAGGAAACAGAGCGAGAAGGCGGGACTGGCAGCCAGTTGGCTGTGTAGGGGACCACCAAGATCAGACAAGAAGCAGAGGGGGGACGGGAGACTGGGACTGGCTGGAGACATGGACTAGGAACCAGTGTTGGAGGGAACTGCGGTGTGCAGGGGGGCAGACAGATTTCACAAGGACCTGCAGTGTGGGAGAAGAACTGGGAATGGCTGGGCCAAGTGGCTGGAGCTGGGTGGCAGGAGGGAGGAGAGAATGGGAGTGGAGGGGGAGATTGAGACTCAGACTGCAAGCCCAGAGGGAGAGACAAGGATTGGCTGGCAATATGACTGGGACGAGAAGGCTGAGAAGTGGAGAATGAGATTGAGTGGATAAAGAGAATGGGATTGGGAAGGAGCCAGGGTGGAGAAGAGACAGGATTGGATGGGGCAGAAGGGGACAAACCTGCGGGCAACAGGAGAAGAATCTGTGTCCACTACAGTGCACACCCCTCCAAACCCTGGAAAGGAACCCAAGACTCCCAATTCTCACCATTCCACTTCTGTCAGCAAATATCCATGAAACCCCATTGGGAAAGTATGTGTCTCTTTCTCCTTTAATGCTAGTCCACTTAGAGGATGACATCCTACTACTGCTATTGGTTGCTCCATTAGCTTAAGTGGCAGAGGTCAGTGCTAATGATTGATAAAGGTGCAAATAAAAGCCACATAATGCAATTTCTGTTTTATCAGTTTGCTATTTTTAAAAACCTAGAAAATTACACATGAAAATTACAAAAAATTACATTAAAAGACAATTATGGTGGCAAAGTCAAACACTCAGAAATTAGGAAATGCCAAAATTAAGGTTGCTTGTGCAACTTTAATTCAGCCCTCTTACGAGTATTCATTTGACACACTATTACATGATCACATACTATCCTTTCCACAGGACCCTCTGCCTCCATCATTGCACAAGATGGACCTGATCTGGGGAGGAATCAAGGTTGTGTGGTGAATGAGATCTTCCCTCTTGTGGCTAGATGTAGTGATGCAGCAACTCTGCCTCAGTTTTCCCCACTGTCTTTTGGCCTACTCCAGTCATAGGAGTGACCTGACCCTCTGGCCAAGACAGGTTGAAGAGACCAGGCCCCTTCCAGGGTCACAGAGTCCTTTACTAAAGTCCAGCAGAAGTGTGTAAACAACCTAACCTTCCACCCAGCTGGCTCAGCTCAGCTGTCTGTCACCTCATTGCAGGCATGCCTCCACTGCTATAGACATCTTCCTGTCTAACCACAGGCTACCGTGCCTCAGTCAACCCCACAGCCAAGGGGCTGGCACAATCCTCCCCTTAAGCAGGGGTTCAGGCAGGCTACAGCTCAAAAGGGCCTGTCCAGTCAGGCTTCCAGCTCAGCCCAAGAGAAAGAAATATGTTTGCATTTTACCCTTCCTCCTCCCAAGTGCTGTGCTTTCTCCTTTTTAAGTTGTGCATCCAAGACTAACAGCCAGTACAGATGCAGCCTCTGGCTGCAAGTTAACCCCTTCCAGACTGGGTTGGGGTCTAGATAGCCTGTCACAAGGATCCTTGCTTCATTTCTTGCAGACGTTGGAAGTTATGTAGTGAGGCAGGCAGGGGATTGCTGGAGGAGAAAAGGTGGCCTCGTGTTTAAGACAGTCCAGTGCTGCCCTGGAGAACTGGATTCTATCCCTGACTCTGCCACAGAGTTCCTAGGTGAGTCACTTAAACCAAATTTTTCACGGGTGGTCATGAACTGTGTGCTTCTCAATTTCCGGATGTCCAACTTTGAACCCTGGGGTCTGATTTACCAAAGTGCTGAGTACTCACAGCTGCAGTTGAAGTCAATGGGAGCTGCGCTTTGAACATAGAAAGCTATATAATGCTAAGGATTCTGAAAAGTCAGGTACTATAGGCCTCAAATTTGTCATACAATAGTAGTGCATGCTTTTGACTTTAATCTGTCTGTGCCTCAGTTTCCCATATGTAAAGCAAGAATACCACGACTCCCTCATCTCACAGAGGTGTTACAAAGGTGAATTAGATATTGCGGTGATGAGTGTCATAGAAAAGCCCATGCTGAAATTAATTCTTTCTTCAGAGCAAGGTTTGACTAGTGAACAGGAAACACGGCCTAGGGCCACACATGAAACAGTGAGGATAAAACAAAATAGTGAATAGCTTCTCATTAAATTAGCACAGTCCATTCTGTGAACTGAGGGAGGAAGGAGTCCTGTGGAAAACACAATATGAGCTGATGTCATTAAAGATTGTGTCATCATAATGTACATGCACCAGGGGACTGTGCAGCCTTAATTCTGGCATTTCCTAACTTTTAGGTGCTTGATTTTGCAACCTTAATCATGTTCTTTTAACTTAGTGTTTCTTTGTGTAATAACGTTTATGTTCCCCTTGCATTTTTCTAAATGTTTAATTTATTTCCACCCAACTCTCACCATTTCCAAAGCTCACTTGTTTCAATCACACATTCAAAACATTCATATTGATAATAAAACCACCATTTATCCCTTCCCTAGTATAACTAACCCTGATCTACTGTCTCTCTCTTCATCCATTCACCAGATACACTGAAGCTGTAGGCCTTTAATCTGACTTCCTCCCTGCACTTCTCTCATCACAATCACCTTCCGCCCTGTTTGCCAAGGTTCAATGAGGGGTCAAAATCCTGCACCAAATCCTATTTGCTTCCCTCACAAGGATTTGAGACCTTGACTCCCCTTTCTCCCTCGCCTTCTTTCCACCTCACCCATTCCACTGTTACCACTGCTCAGATAATACAGAAGACAGGAGCCAAGGATAAGAGGTCATATGCAGGGATGTAGGAAAGTGCCACTCTTCTCATCAGTGTCTCTTCTGTCTTACCTGGATTAAATTTGAGTCAGCAGCTTCTTCATCTAGATGCTTATCTATCGCAGGAACTCTGGCATCTGGGAATTGCTGTTATTTGTGCCTGCTGAAAAGGAGATGTAAACTGGGTGTCATCAGTATATTGGTGGCACTGGAGCCCATGGCATCTCCTAACCTCTTCAAGAAGCCTCATATGTATATTGAAAAAAGAGAGGAGCCAGGATTGAGCCCCGCAGGATTCCCCATGATAGGGTTCTTGGTGTAGAGGAGTGGTGGCCCACCACAATTTTCTGGGTTCCATCTGAGAGGAATAACTGAAGCTAGTTTAATGCTTCCTCTCCAGTCCTGCCAGGTGGCGTACGCCATCAGCAGCACATTATGACTGATGTATGAAATTTCAGAGTGCTGGACAGAACAAAAAGAAAAGGAGTACTTGTGGCACCTTAAGACTTCATCTGATGAAGTGAGCTGTAGCTCACGAAAGCTTATGCTCAAATAAATTGGTTAGTCTCTAAGGTGCCACAAGTACTCCTTTTCTTTTTGCAAATACAGACTAACACGGCTGTTACTCTGAAACCGGACAGAACAAAATGGGTGCCATTTAAGGTTTTCACAACACACACCATCTTCCTAGAATGGTTAGACTGTGCCAAAACTGTGATTAGAATTATATTAGCTACAACTGCATTTAAACTATTGTTGGTACCAGGGATTTTAGCGTGGTTCCCCTGATTAATATGTAACCCTTTTGCCAGGTGGAGCCGGCAGTAACCAGGTCCAGGTTCAATATCTAGGGATTCCTTTTCAACAATACAACATAGAACCAGCTCAAACCCCCACCCGGTGGCCTGGGACAATTACACACCATCCCTGGGCGCCTCTGAGAGGCAATACTTCTCCACTCGCAAGCACAGAGTCCGAGTGTAGAAAAAAAAACTTTTAATGAAAGGAGAGAAGCAGGGCTGGCTCTAGGATTTTTGCCGCCCCAAGCAAAAAAATTTTTGGCGGCCCCCGCTTTTTTTTCTGCCCCAACTCCACCCCTTCCCAACCTTTTCCCCAAATCCCCAGCCCCGCCACCACTCAACTTCTCCTCCCTCCCAGGCTTGACGCACGAAATAGCTGTTTTGCAACAAGCCTGGGAGGGAGCGGGGAGAAGCAGAGCGGTTGCGGTGCGCTCAGGGGAACAGGTGGAGGCGGAGCAGAGGCGAGCTGGGGCACACTTCTAGGGGCCGCATGGTCGGCGCCGGAATGCTGCCCCTAGAAATGTGCCGCCCCAAGCACCTGCTTGTTTTGCTGGTGCCTAGAGCCGGCCCTGGAGAGAAGTCACCTGACATTAATTAGGGGAAATGCCACAAGCAGGATACATAAACCTAAAACTGTGAGTAGGACACCCACCCCAGAGAGTGTGGGGCAGTGTCTTCTGCCTCCTGGCCTTGAGTTCTACAACCAAAAGTTTCGTTACTGTGTCCCCCTCTGCTCCCTCACCATATCCCACACACAATGGTTGTCCTTGGTCAGTGAGGACCCAGGGTCCAGAGGTGCATCTGTGTGAGTTCACATCCCACCCAGGGAAGAAGGCACCTGGCTTGCTCCACCATCTGAGCACATGCTCTGCCTGGCTGCCTCGCCAGCCACTGTTCCTCGCTGGCTGGCCACCCTGCCAGCCAACGGCTCACCACTTTCACCGGCTGCTCCTGCCAGCCAACGGCTCGCCACTTGCGCCAGCCACTCCCACGGCTGCCCATCAGTCACCTTCTGCTGCCACCTGCTTCTCCACTGTGACCTCTGTAGGTCAGTCTCTTAGTGATTTTCTTAGCTCTCAGCAGGCTGGGCAGAAACACTGCCGCCACCACTAGTTATTTCAGCTCTTATTGAGTACTTAAAATAACAAAAGGCTCCTAATGAAGCCTCTTTAGCTCTATTTTTGAACAGTGGGTAGGAACAGGTTAAACCAGACCCGGGACCCTTAGGGAGAGTCCACACCTCCTTGCTGGGATATCTGTCCCCACCCCTCTTACTTTCACAGGGGTCTGGCTTTCGAGCCCCTGGCTTAACAAGGTCCTCTCAGCTGAGGGTGACCCCCTCATTTGGGACAGGCTAAGCACAGTTCTGTTCCCCTTTATTCATACAATAAAGACAACAACATTGATAACAACATTTCACTACCCCTGCATTCAGGAGTAAAGTGATTAGTAACCCAACACCAGCCAAAGTTGATCACTTTGAGCAACACCACTCTATCTGCTGGATATTTTGGCAGAATAGGTGCTTTCATGTAAATACAGTTTGCTCCTGAAGTCTCTCCCGCTCCCAGCTAGCTGTCAGGGGAAAACTCATTCAGACCCTGCTTACAAGTAGGGACAAGGATTTTTTTTCTGAGAGCCATGCTTTCCAAACCATCATATAGACCACATATTAGTTTACAGCACAGTCTTGTAATAGGGTTCTAACAAAGCTTTCAGCCAAAATTACTTGCTAGACTATGGTTTTAGCGAGCACAGTTCCGATGGTGATGGCTATTGCTTATCTGTCTCATCACAGTGCCTAGGAGCCCTGTCATAAATCAGGACTTCTCTGTGCTAGGTGCTGTACAAACACAGAACAAAAAGATTGTAAGATGTTTGGGGGCAGAGACAATCAAAGTATAAGGAAACAGACAACAGATGGCTACAGACAAACAGAGAATTACAAGGAAACAATGAGACAGTATTGGCCAGCGTGATAGCAGTGGTATCAGTGCACCAGTAGCCCAACTGTTGTCAATTTTTTTTTGTGGGGATCAGAGCAAAGGTGAGTTTTGAGGAACATTTTGAAGGGGGATAATGAGTTAGTTTCATGGATGTTTATGGCGAGCTCCTCCCACACATGTGGGCAGCATGGGAGAAAGCACAAAGGTGCTTGTTTGAAAATTAACAAGTAGACAACAGAGGCTAGTATTGAGCCAATTGGAGCAAATGAGAGATGATAGGCAGGGTGGGGATAGGCCATGAAAGGGCAGCTTATGTTTGATGAGCTGGAGAAGGGGAAGACAATGGAAGCATACAAAGGCAGGGCAAAGTGATGGCTAAGAACATGATCTTTGTAGCGGCATTGTGAATGGACATGAGTGGGGCACAATTGCATTTGTCAAGGCCAAAGAGAAGGATTATACCACAATAGAGACACAAGATGATCAGAGCTTGGATGAGTGTTTTAGCTGAGTGGATGGATAAGGAAGGCTATATCTTAGAGGTGTTATGCAGAAAGAATCAACAAGATTTAGACCTAGCCTGGAGGTGAGGATCCAGAGAGATGTCCAAGTTGAAGATGATGCTCAGGATATGGGCCTGATTTACAGGCAAGATGGTGGTGTTGTTTACAGTGACAGAGAAAGGAGACGTGGAGGAGGAGGTCGGGGGATGGACTGGGCTGCAGAGATTGCTGGGCCCTGGTGACAGACCCCATGGTATAGGAACAGTCCAACACCCAGGCACTGGCAGGAGGCAGCTCCCAGCCTGTGGGGCCCCAGTTAATGGAAAGCACAGAACCCCTGCCACGCATGAAGCCACCTGGGCTGGGACTGCTGATCCCCCTCACACAGGGGGCAGTGGGTTCCTTTTCACTGAACAGAATCAGAGTTTCCTCACCTTGGCCCCTAAAACTCCAGCCTGGCCCTGCCTCACACCTTGCCACGCCTTCCCCCCCCCCACTGCCAGTCCCCAGCCTCGCTTCCTGTATTCCACATCCCCAATCCCTCCCAGCCTGTACCACTCGCCCAGCCACCCTCACTCCACACCCCCACCTCCGCCTGTATCCTCCCACTAGTCCACACACACACACTCTGCACCCTCAGTGTGCACCCCTCACCCACAGCCCAGCCCACACCCCCACATTCCACATCTCCAGCCTGCACCCCCCACCTGGCACCCTCTGTAACCCCTGCACCTTTCTGAATGCACTCTTCACTATCGGACTCACAGTATTCCCAGTGGTAGCACCTTCAGAGCCTGGACATAGTGGAGTGAAGTGGCAGCCAGGGCTGACGTGGAGCTGGGTGGGTTGCTGCACTTGTGGCCAAAGCCCCTGCAGCACTCACAGTGCCACTAGGAGTAGCTCTGAGTTGCTGAGTGCTGAGTCATGGCCATGGCAGTGAACTTACCTGTGATGGGGGTGGGGAGTAGAGGCGCTTCCCTAGCACCCCGGGTGGGGGCTGATTCCTGCTCCTTGGAGCCCTGGGTGGTAGCTGCCCTCTCCTCCAGGCAGTTCCGCCAGCATCATCCCTTGCCACCGCCACTGCCACCCTGGGCAACTGCCTAGTCTGCCTTTAGCTAGAGCAGCCTTCACTCATCCCTCTGCCCCTTTCCCAAACTATGGTTCTATTTTAGAACTTCATCCTGCACTTTTCGTAGATTCACAGATTCCAAGGCCAGAAGGGACCATTCTGATCATCTAGCCTGTCCTTCTCTACAGCACAGGCCACGGAACTTCTCCAAAACAATTCCTAGAGCAGATCTATTAGAAAGACAGCTACTCTTGATTTAAAACTTGTCAATGATGGAGAATCCACCACACCCTTCATACATTATCCCATTGGTTAGTGCCTGCTTTTTCTGTGGGTAAAGGCTGCAGGATCTGACCCAGAGAAAGTGATCTCCTTGATCGGGCCATTTAGGCAGAGCCTCTTAAAGGGCTTTGGGAAGATGCATTGCCCCTAGAGGAGTACTGAGAAGCATTCTACTAGAGTGGGCATGCTCCTGGGCACAAAGAAGCTGCCATCTAATAGGCTACAGCTTACTTTCCCATATGTTCCTACGCAGCTGGGCAGCTCTACTGGCTGGTGCATTGTGCATGGAGCTGTGGCCATGCCTCCCTCCCATGCTCAGTGGGGCACCGTGCACGCAAGAGAATAAAAGGAAGCAGAACCTGTATTCCCATGAGCTCAGGGACTTGAATTCTGCATGGTCCATACAAAAGGAGAGAGAGACGTTGTGACTCGACCCTCTCCCTCCCCTCCGCACATTACAGAAAAGCAAGAGCCCTACAAAAACATGAGGCCAGATTCTGCCTGGCACCGTTGCAGCTGCAGAGCCAGAGGAAGGGAAGGTGCTAGGGGTCTTCACCACTTTGTGCAGCCCGCATAGGTACCAAGCCAAACTGCGGACCCTATGCTCCCCAGAGCCCAGGAACTGCTCCCCCACCTACCTTCCCTGCAGGAGCACAGTGCCCCAAAGGGGCTGGGAGGCAGTGGAGTTCCCCTGCCCCCCCATCAGCAAGCAGCAGAGCTGACTGGCTGCAAGATGGGTAATAGGACGCAACCCACAAAAGGGTGCGGTAGTGGCACAGTTGCGCTCCAAGTGCTATTTTACCATTCTGTTAAATAAAAACTGTGGGCTAGATTCTGGCCCCCGCTGTGCACCACCAGTGTGGTAAAGAGAGGTTAAAGGGGCTTTCAAGCCAGTTTAATCAGATTCTGGGGATTCCCTCCGTGTAACTGCTGAAGTTTTGGCCCAGCTAACTCCACATCAGCAGTCTCACAGGCCCCAACATGGAGGCACGTTAGGGGAAGGACTGGTGGAAAAGGAAGGTGGCTGGACTGCATTCTTGATCCAGTATCTCCAGCTGCTGGAACAACTCCTTGGAGGTTGGGGCAGCCAGGCACAAGTAACAACAGTCTTGAGGCTGCTCTAAATTGTGCTGGCGTTGGAACTGCCCTGAGAATCATAAAGTTCCACAGCCTCACTCAGGTCCTGGAGCCAAGGGTCTGTTTAATTCTGAAAATAAAAGTCTTGTGACAACCAGCCATCCAGCTACGCATCATTCCTGACAGCTCCAGTTCTCAGCAAATGCCCTTCATCTTTCGGCTGACTGCACATTTCATACTTCTCGGTATCAAGTCCCAAACACAGAAGGAGGCCAGCACAATCAATATATCGAACAAAGCCACTGCAGAGGAGGCAGAGGAGGTCTATGTTTTAGCACTGCCTGCTCAGTTGCAGTATGTCTCAGCAACTAATAGGGCACCACAATAGTTTAGATGCATTGTACTAAAATAAAGAGTGCCAACTATTGGATGACCTAAGATTGCCCAAGACATTTCACTTAGATCCTGTTAACAATATCTACTCCAGACTTCGTTTCAACTACTTTGTCTTCAGATCCATCACAAACTAGAGCTGAAAAGCAAATGCTGCATCTGAACCACAAGCTTGGCTGTGGGCATCTAGGCAAATCTGTAGACTGTCGGCAAACTCCAGTCTATTCAGTGGAAAGTACAAGACACGTTGACAACATCTGTTTTTATTTGATAAAATCCTTACAAATATCAAACCACTGTATCGACTCCACTATTTATTTTCAATGCAGGAAAAACAGCTAAAATTTTTTTATTTCTAATATGAACACACACAGCAGTAGCCTCATTATTCCTGTCCTCAGGCAAATCAGTTCTTTAGCGCCCTTTACACAATGTGTAAACTTCATTCATGACATTCTGCAGCTACTCGCACGACAGGGAAACAGACCAGATGCAACATCAGGTCAAAAAAGAAAGGGAAAAAACACACGCGCCAGCAATTATACTCTACACACATACTTGTCATTTGAACAAGACCACACTCACTTTTTTTATATCTACCTGGGTCCTCCTGCCTATCCTGGTTAGCGGGGACTGAAAAAAAAGTGCCTGCAGGTTTTACATTTGGCCATTCTTGTCCACAGCTCCTGTTGCTGCATTGCCTCTATTGCTTCTTCCATGGACAGTTTTCTTTTTCTCACTGCTCAAAATACTGTATTGCAATGAGAGGATCTGCAGTAACAGAAGCAACTTAAGCTCCCCCTGAGAAGAAGCACTCTACTGGAGTGGAGGAGAGGACAATAAGACTTACTTTATCTATCTATCTATCTATCTATCTATCTATCTATCTATCTATCTATCTATCTATCTATCATCTAAACTAAGCTAAACAATCTATTTACTTATAGAAGAATATGAGGGACTCGGGAATCTCTGCAAGGTTGGCCTTGCTTGTATGGTATCCCCTCAATTTTTCCCTCCTGGAGGATGGGTCACCGTACCAATGGAGAAGGCAAGAGGTGCAGCCTACAAAACCAACAGTCCTAGGCATCCTGGAGAAAGAAATACTCAGTTGCATGGAAGGGTGGCTTTCCCTCCATGTGGCTGCTCTGATACTTCCTCCCACTCCTGCACGAGTTGTGTGGCCACTAGCTGATTCTCCCTTGGCTTCACGGTTACAGCCCCAGAGAGAGTCAGGGGGAGTTACTACCACTTCATGTGGCATTAAATCCTGATTGGATTTTTGAGCAGAAATCCACAGGCTCAACAGGGAAGTTGCTGTAGAGAGTGGCTGGTCCTTTGCTCCACTCCCATCAACATCCAGCTCTGTTCTCAAAACAAGGCATGGCACCAGCTCCGCAGAAGACCAGTGGAGAAGTGCTGAAGGAAAAAGATTGAGAGGAAAGAGCTACTGAGATTTCAGTTCCCTTTGCTTGCAGAAGCAGAAGGGAGAGTTTGGGTCATAATTTTCATATTTTGAGGGCTACAGCTAGTTCATTAAAAAAAAAAGAAGAAAATTGGCTAACTCCATGAGTGCTCCAGGGCCACAACACCCATGGAAAATAATTAGTGGGTGCACTGCACCCACCAGCAGCCAGCTCCCTCCCTTCCCCCCAGTGCCTCCCATCTGCTGGTGTTCCACTGATCAACTCCAGGCCCTTCCTCCCAGCGCCTCCCACCTGCCGCAATCAGCTGTTCCACAGCATGCAGGAGGTGCTGGAGGAGCAGGGAAGAGCGGGGATGGGGCACAGTCAATGGAGGGGGCAGAACTGAGTGGGAAGAGGTGGAGCGGGGACGGGGAGAGGCAGGACAAGGCTTGGGGGAAGGGGTGAGGTGGGGGTGGGGAGGGCCCTGCAGGAAGTCGACGCCTGTGAATACATTTGTATACTTTATGGGTTAAATGTCATTAGTGGATACTATGTTTTTTGGTAAATCTATCATGGCGTCCCAGCTTAAACAGGATCCCTTTGCTTATGATCAGTAATGGAATCCTACCAGCTTTAAAATACTAAGTTCTCCTTGAAAATTAAAGGAAGAAGCCAGTCTAGTCCCTAAAGAAAGATTTATGGTGTTAAAAAAATGGGCTTAGCCCTTTAGGGGGCTATGTAGCCTCAACTGCAACTGACATGAAAGGGAGTTGCGGGTGCCCAGTACCTTGCAGGAGTTGCTCAGCGCTTTGCAGGATCAGACTCAATATAAATGATTGTATTCACGTGCACAGACTGAAACGAAGTTGTTCAGAAAGCTCTGCTGCAAACACTAACACCACAATGCACACGTACCAGTTGGGGCAAAACCCATTCAAACCAGTTAAAATCGGCCCAAGTGCTACAAGTCAGGACATCTTTGTCTTGATGAAATTACTGCATTGAAACTGAATAATAAAATAATACCTATTCGTTAGGCACAAAGCATATTATTATTAAAAAACTAATTCAGCCTCCTAAGTGGTCTCAGCAGTGGCTGATTCTTGCTTTACTCCTTAATTCCTTCTGACTTCCCGTCCCTTTAAAGGCTGTGGTGGCCGGTAGTTTCTCAGCATGCAGCAGGCTGCCTCTCCCTCAGCAGTACACAGAAGGCTGCGGAATTTGGCTAGCTGCAGATGAAAAGAGGTATATAGAGTTCAGCAGAGAATTGTCATGCTAAGGCTAAATGAAGAATTCTAAGTAATAAACATGAACATACTTGTCACCTTTATTTCACCAAGAAGTATGGGGATCGTATTTTCTAGAGCACACCTGGAATGGCCATTTGGCCATTTCAGCCCTTATTCCTGTTAGCTTTTATTTTTCATTTACATTTTGTGAGTGTTGTTTCAGACATTGTCTGGGTATAGTATGGTATTCACACTTGATCTTTCCTAACCTGAAGCCTAAAAAGAATTCTCTTTTAAGATTTCTGCACTCTATTTTGCAGTCCAAAGGCCAGCATAATTCCGACTAATTTTTTTGTCCCATACAGATTGCCTGGGAGCCAACATGAGCAAGCAAACAAAATCTGATTGTATGCCGTCATGGTGCAGAAGTATCACCATCAGTGAAGAATGATGGATGCTGTGCTACAAAACACTTCTCTACTTACCATTTTTACATCATCCACCTGGCACACAATACAAAGCAAATAATAATTACTAGAGATGAGCCCAAACTGAAATATCTGATCCAAACTTTCTCTCTCACACACACTGACAATTAGGAAATGTTTAAATCTTTATCCAAACTTCGCAATTTGGATTTATCTCAACAATAAGGCAAACTGGAATGCCCAGCACAAATAATTATGAACTGTGAGGGCATTTAGATCTGGATTTGATTCCAGATCTGAACCTTGCTAATCTGACCTATTGTGAAAAGTTATTAGTTTTATACACTAGCTTGCTTCAGACTGATTTCCTTTATTTAGTTAACATTAGTAGGGCAGCACAAAAGTCATGATTCTGATAGTGGATATATAGTACGTTATGGCAGGGTCACTGTCCCGGGGGGGAAAGGGAGGGGGGAACAAACTTCCTTCAGAAAACAAGCATCAAAAATAAAGTGGTTATTAAGATAGTTATCTGGGAGAGGCAGCAGAGGGTAGAAGATAGCTGATGACCAGATTCTCTCACTTCCTCACACTGAGTAGAACCTTACTCCTCAGGTACTCCCATTGATTTCAGTAGGTCACTGTCTTTTGCTTTGGGCTGTGCCACAGAAGTACTGTTTAGCCCTAAGAGAGTAGAGAATCAAGCCCACAGTTAGAGCCCAGAAGGCTTTAGGACTGGCCAGGAGAGTCCCATTCTTAGGGTATTTCTACACTTCAGAGACTATACCAGCATAGCCATGTTTTCAAAGCTATGTTGGCATAATCTCTTAGCGTAGACACAGCCTACACAAAACAAAGAGATTTTTCCATTGCTATAGGAACCCCACCTCCTCAAATGATGGGAGCAAGGTTGACTGAAATATTCTTCTGTCAACACAGATATGTCTACACTGTGGGGTAGGAGGGCGTAGCTAAGGTTTTATTTCCATACCCATGACTGCCATAGCTATGTCCATCTAACTTTTTAGTGTGGACCAGGTCTTATTGTCCCCTCTTAGGCTCCTGAGCTCCACGCTCCCAAGTAGGAAAGAGAGAGAGGCATGCTAGGCTCCTTCTCCATAGTTACAGTCTGGATTCTAAGCATAGAGAACCAGGTGCAGGTGCACCCTTACCACAGAGCTCCCTAGAATCAGGCTGCCTGTCTGTGAGCCTAGAAATATGGCTAGAACAGCAGCACTGGGAGGGGATATATAGAGTAAGGGTCACTCTACCCACAGCTTTAGGCACAGACTGGGCACAGACCATACTCTGGGGGGTGGGAGAAGCTCCAGATACAGGGGAGAATCAAAGGGGGTTACATCAGGGAAACTCAAAGTGGGGTTAGGGGCAGAAGGTGATCTTGGGAGGGGAAAGGAAGAGAAGTGGAGGAATTCAAGAGGGAAGCTAGCCCAGGAGGTGGAGGTGGGGATGGAAAGCTAGGGAAAACTTGAACCGAAGTAGATGGAAATGATGGATGGCAAGGGAGGGAAAAGTATGTAAATGGGGTGGTGATACTTATGTATTACTTATGCAAATCAGTAAAATTTGCATAATACATCCAGATTTCCAAACTCACAGCCTTATGATGTATGTCAGTGTCTCAGTCGACAGAATAAAAACAGAAACTACTGACTCATACTTCTTTAATCACGGTTTCATTGGCAGGACACTTCAAAACCCAAAATTAAGAACATGCACCACTATGTAAATTAAAGTATTTAAATAACTAATAACATGGCACGCTCAATTAAGAAAATGTATCTGAGAATAAATTAATTTTCATTAAGCAATTAATTAACAAAAAGTAAAAAATAAAACAACTCTCCCTTTGAAGTTACTATTCAAAAAATTAAGGCATTTTTTCCATAATGATGTTTCTGGTAAATCACTGGAAGCTTCAAACTGACATTTGTTTCTTTATTTTTAAAATATTTCCCAAGTGGAAAAGAATAAAATCAATAGAGGAAGAAACTGTATTTTAAGCTTCTAAGAAAAAAATATAAAAATGAAGAGTTAATAAGCAAATTGCAAAGTAGTACCAGTCAAGGCATGAACTGTGATTTCCTTTATGTTTGTACAGCACATGGCACGGTGGGCGCAACTGGAAACAAATAATATGTAATAACAAACCATTTTTTGTATTTAATTATAGAGCATATAAAATATCACACACTGAACAGGATAGATCGAATTTGAAATAATAGATAGTAAGAAATGAAGTAATGTTTTGCATCAGATACTGATACTTCATTCCCTAAAAATGGTATACACGTTCCCTGTTCCATGCAACACTGCACTTTTAAAGTATCTTAACTAGAGACTATGCCCAATCAAATTTGGGTTTGGGAAGTTCAGGGCTGGATGTAAACTTTGGACAGAAGTAATAATCATCGTATAGCACCTTTTCATCTTTAAGAGCTTTACCAAGCCCAGTAAGCATTATACCTATTTTACAGATGGGGAAGGTGAAACACTGAGTGGGTAAGTGACTTGTTCAAGGCCAGCTGCTCCCAGAGCTCAACGTCTCTTGATTCCCTCACAGGTGTCCTATCCACTGAAACATCTGGTTTGCATTTTGATCAAAGATTCAGGCCAGTTCTTATTTCTTCTGAACTGGTTCTTTCATTCTTAGTAAAATGCTACTCAAAGAAAATGCTACACATAAAAAGAAGGCTACTCTTCATGTGACCTTTAAACTTCCTAGCTCTTCTTTTGAGTATTTGAACTCTCTTGAGAGATAATGCTTCTAGGTTGAGATCCTGGCCCACTGAAGTCAATGGGAGTTTTCTTTCTGATTTCAGCAGGGCCAGGATTTCACCTCTAGAATCCGCCAGCAAAGAGATACCAGTAAAACCACACCATTTAAAACTTAGCAGCTACTGGGCCATGCCACATTCTACCAATCTTAATCACACTGAGTAGCATCGCTCAGTGGGACAATCTTATTCCTCTTAATTATAGTCCTGCTAGGGGATTAGTCTGAGCTACAGGATGGCTCAGCAAGGCTGTTCATTGGCAAATTTGGAAGTGGCATTATCTGGCACAGAACAATTAATGTTACTGAGTGAGTTATCTATAACACAGAACAGGTAAATACTGAGGTGTGATAAGCCACAAGTTTGTAATGTGCCAACTGGAGTAATGATACCCACCAACAGCAGCACTGGTTACCAATTCCTAATAGTAGAAACCCATACTCCCTTTAGCATCTTCACTGCATAAGAATATTAACCTCAGTAACCACTGGATGTCACTGTTGGTCTACAAATATACAGCTGGAAGGTCAATTTTACAGCTGCAAGTAACCTGAGAAATACAAAGGGCAGTTCCAAGTGGTGTGCTCATCCCTCTCCTACATTCATTTAGCCTGACTGTTAGGAACTAGTTATTAGTAGTAACCACAGTATTCAGATCAACCAAATTTCATACTCTTGGTATCTAGGAAAGGCTCTGTATTTATTTGGCCATTTGCTGAACTGGAATTCTATAATGAATGAGTTAAATACAAATAAATAAATGGATAGTGGCGTTTTGGAGACGGTAAAGTATACAAAATTAAACTCAAGTGGAGTTAAATACCCTCAAATGAAATTAACTATCAGTTTCTTTCTTGCATTTTTCCCAATTTGTAGCTCCCGAACAATTTTTTTAAATTTCAAAACATTTTAATAATAATACTTGATCATTCTGATGCCTAAAGGACATCAACAAAAATTCATGTTAATTTCAAATTTATCTAGAAACTCAAGACAAAAATGTAAAGCACAAAATTTGGTAGGGTAAGAAATGTCATAATTAATTAAATATCTAAAGCTATAAATAAAATAGTCTTGTGAGTATCACTTTAAACCATAATTCAGTTTAAAAAACATTATATTTGAAGGGTTGGGGGGATCAAAGTGTACCTGCTCAGAGGAAACACTTATAGGCTCTCTGAGAATTATCCAGATGACACTTTCAAGAAGAGGTGGAACAGTAAGAGAGCCAAGATAAGTCCAGTAGTCCAGAGAGTGAGGAAGCAAACAGGAAGGGTCAAAGTTTGTGAACAGTGCTTGTTTACCCTGGAAAAAGAAGCATGCACATTCTAACCCAGAACCACCACATTTAGCAACCACTTATTATGCAGTCTAGTTAATTTCTTTATGGTGTCATAACATTTTGTTTATTTAAAAGTGACAAGCAGGATCTCCCCCACTGGTCATGCCAAAGGAGAATTATGGAGAGAAAAACTGTAAGAGATTGTTCCATTGGTGGGGGCCAGGTTTGCATGGCTCTGGAGGATCACAGAGGTACATCTACACAGCTCACGGCAATGAGCCTCCCAACCGAGCTCCACAGACTTGGGCTTGCGCTACTGTGCTAAAAATAGCTGTGTAGATGTTGCATCTTAGGCTCTGAAACCTAGGGAGGGGAGTGGGCCAAAGCTACCCCTGTGGAGGTCCTGTGCCTCTACAGCAGATCTGCCCCTAGTGTTCCTTCTGGTGACAGCAGGGTTCCACTGAAGCCATGCTACCAGGCACCCCTGTGGACTATGAATAGCCTAGTGATGGGGGTCTGATGTAAAAGTAATACAACATCGGGATATATTATCCTTTGCTTGGAATGTCTGTAGAGCTGATGGGATGGCAATCTGTGTCTTCTGCAGTCTGACACCAGCCCATTCATGCCTCCCTGGCCCACCCATCCACGCCCTCCCTCCTCATGTGGATTTTTGGATTAAGAGAGAGGCTTCTGCAGGGTTTGATGTCACAGAGATAACTGCCCCCCTCCCAGTCACAAATGAAGGGCCAATTAATGCATGCAAGGCCACTCCATGTGCTGATCAAAGGGGACACGATCCTCTTCTCCCCCCATAAAACAAGTGAGAAAATATATCTCGACTCTCCATATTCTTGAAAAAAAAATCCCACAAAAATAAAATGTGCAGTTATCCAACATCAGGGATCTTGATGATAATGTTATTTGTCAGGGATTAAGTTGTTATAGCTAATTAATGATCTTCTCCCCTCCCCCCGCATTGTACAACAAAATAATTACAATGTGCTGGTTTGCGTCTGACTTTATCCAGCAAAAGTGCCCCTAAACTGCCCCAAATCAGAGCTAATCCTTGTTTACCGGCTGTAAATACCTAAGGAATGTGAATGTGAAGCATGGAAGAAAAAGAACAGCAGCAAGAAGTACTGGAGAATTTTAGGAGAATTACTTTACCTTGGCTCTAATGGTATCCAAACGGTCAGTAATTTTCTTCAGCTGAGAGTTACATTCACCAATCTGTAAGGCAAATAGCCAAAGATCAAACTCTCGAGGGAAGAATATGCATTCACTTTCCACTTATTAATGTTTAATTTTAAAGTTTTTCACACAGGGCCTGATCCTTCACCCAGTGAAGTTAATGGTAAAACTCTGATAAACATCAATGGATGCAGTATCAGGCCATTATTAATTAAAACAACCTGGAACAAATGCTGATTATTCAGAAAAAGGGATGTCGTTCACTTTGCTGAGGCTATTTTTTCATTAGCTATATCAGTCTGGGGAGTTGATTTTATTTTTAGTTCACTTTTTGTAGCAGTAGAATAAAAGCTGTTTTTCTTAATAGTGTTTTACAGAGGAACTGTAAGAACCTCAGGCTGTATACATGATGTGAATAAATTAGTCTATACCCTTTTTAAGCTTAAGTTTTTTAAAGCACACTGGAAAATTCACGAACATGACTCTTCTGTGTGACTCGTGCAAAATCAGGTTTCTCAGCAATGTGCATTGGGTCAGGAGGGTGTACACTGGGAAGGTGACAACACGTATAAAGGAGTGGCTCATGAAAAGAGTACTTTGTAATTAGTTGGCAAGAATGGGATAGGTTCAACATGAACAAGCAGCACAAACCATGTCAAGGATCCCTGATGACACTGATCTCTGCAGCATGACAGCTGTAATATAGTCACAGAGGTGAAATTCACCAGTCAGCACAGGGACAGAAGGCTCCAGATGAAGCAGAACCATTGCAGTTACACAGTATGGGAGGAAAGTGGGCAGAAGGCAGCTTTGCAGCAGCCCTCCATATCACTGATATCAAGCAAAGCTTGGTTTGCATTTGCTTTGCAAAGACAGGGTGTGTGCCTGTTGTGTAGCCAGGAGTCCTGCAATTATGTGGATGCAAAGGCCACAAAATCCTGTCGACAGCAAGGGTCATAAGCACTGCTCCAACCCAGGCCATTAGCATTTCCAAAGTGGCAGTGGCCATCACCGTATTAACCTGACACTGAAGTAGGGGCTACAGAGCTGCTCGGCACCCTGTCCTCTAATCACAGGTTAAGTTTTTTGTGTCCTTTCTGGGGTTCCTTGCACAAAGTCAGTGAGGCTGTGGGATGGGGTGATTTTTTTATCCTAGAATGAGCAGGTTATCAAGTGTATGAGGCACGATTTTGTTCAGAGATTTTAAGGAAACCCTCTAATGTTTGTTTTCCTCTTTAGACAGAAAAGAAGCAATTCACCATTGGAACAAATGGCTAAGGGAAGTGGTGAATTCTCCATCTCTTGATATCTTCAAATCAAGACTAGTGCTTTCTGGAAGATATGCTTTAGAAAAACACAAGTTATTGGGTCATACGGAAGTGCCTGGGTGAATTTAAATGGCCTACAATATACAGAAGGTCAGACTAGAGGATCTAATGGTCCCTTCTGGTCTTAAACTCTATGAATTATGGTGTCTTACAGGTGATGCAGCAATCTACTATTACAAACACATTAAAAATTAGGCATGTGTTTTCTGCCTTCATATTTTTGCTGCTGCAGAATTATGGGTAAAGAGATATTTGCTACAGAATAACAGTTTTGTTGTCTAAACTTATAACACAGATTTATTAAAAGGGATAAAGCAATCGTTGCTTACCTTTAGAAATACTGCCATGACAGCTAATCCATCCCGCTGCCGAGCAGCCTCAACAAAAGTGGAATATTTGTCCGAGTTCCAGTGAACCACATGAAGCTGAAAGGCAAAAGCACAAATACTGTCAATTCCCACAGAACTGGTGCAATTACAATTAACATTCAATTGTACTAGTGTTGAGGTTTCTACTTCACCTGTTTATATTCAGACGCATTCAATTTTCCAGCTGCAAATATTTATGTTTATTGAAATCTGGAAATATATAATCATACAAAGGGCAACAACAAGCACTGATGTGGCTGGATAGATATGAGAATGGCACAATTAACAGTATTTTTACATTTCAGGTACAGCAGTTACTATTAAAAGTCAAAATTTAGCAAGTTACCACCACCACAGTATCTATGGATACTCACTGTTCTAAATATGGGGAAACACTGCAATTTCGTAGGCCAAAATTTTCAAACATTGAAGGCTAAAGTTAGGCTCTTAAATCCACATTTAGTAGAGCTGGTAAAAATAAGTGGTAGAATAAAATCATGCAAATTTCATCAGCATTTTCCCCTCCCTGCCCCCATTTCCTCAGTCAAAATTTCAGCAAAACATTGATCAGCCTTACAGCTGGTCATGAAATGAGGAGGGGGATGGGAAAATGAAATTTTCACAAAAAAATCTCCCTCCCCCCTCTTTTTTCTCAAATTTAAATTTTGCATGAAAAATTTTCAAAGAAAACTTGAAGTTTGGAAAAAAAATTACCAGTTTTTGTATTTAGGCGTCTAAATAAAAGTGGCCTGATCTTCAGAGGTGCTGAGCACCTGCATTTCCAATTGATTTCTGAACTGGGAATGTTTTGTGGTAGATTTGTAATGAGCAACTCAACAACACCTCTCTTGTTTGATGTGTAATTGCTTGGAAGCTTCACGCAGACTGGTCCAAAATTCAGAAGATCCACTCTGGCTAGTCCTAGCATTGCCAGGATTTGGCGAGGTAAAAAGCAAAGTGATCTTTGCCCCAGTGTCCTCCAACCCCTCCCACCAAGCCATGCTCCCTAAAGTCATGTTCGTACTCCCCTGTCAGGAGCCTTCAAGTCTCTGCGGAAGGCACTAAGTCAGAGTCAGATGTCTCTCCTCCCTTGTGCAGAGTACTGCTGTTCTCTGCACTGCCATGCTGTTGAGTGTACGTAAGTGCTATATAAAAATTAATTTATTATTTTCCAAGTACTGTACAAACACTATCTAATAAATCTCATAAGACTTACTAACTCACCCAGAGTCTATCTTCTCTATTCTTCAGAGAAGGAAACTCAGAGTAGTTGAAGATCACATTTTTCAAAAGAGGCTTTTAATTTTGGGTCCATTTTTGGATTTTCAGAACCTGATTTGAGAGGTGCTGAGAATCTGTTGCTCCCAGTGACTTCACTTGGAAGACTTCACATGCTTGTTGAGCTCCAGACGGACACACAAAAACTGGGGACCCCAAAAGTAAAGGCTTCCTTAGAAAACATGGGTCTTAATGGCTTGCCTGAATGAACTGCATGGGAGGCTGTGTGGTCTTGTGGATAAAACAGGGATCTTGGAGATCTTGATTCTAGATCCTGCCTCAGACATGGACTTGGCCTTTGGCAAACTGCTTAATCTCTATGGCCTTAAGGTTTCCCTACCTGTAAAATGGGTAATACTTGGTGTTGTGAGGCATAATTAATGTTTGTTAAGCTCTTAGGCCCAAACCAACAAAGTACATAAGTATATGTTTACCTTTAAGCACATGAAAAGTCCCATTTAAGTCAATGGAAATACCCTCATGCTTACAGTTAAACACATGCTTAAGTGTGTCGCCGGATTGTGGCCTTACGACTTGTCTACATGGGGAAATAGCCCAGAATAGCTATCACAGAATAGCTCCTGTGTGGACAATCTTATTTCGCATGAAGGTGTCTGAGTGTGGTGTAGCTTAACACGTTTTGGAAGTGAAGCTAAATTGCACCCAGGTACTTTCTGTGCAGAGTAAGAGTGTCCAGTTGGGGAGTTAGTACAGAATAGCTATTACTCTTTAAATTCATACCCTAGCTTATTTAGCAATAGCTTCCCTACATAGACAAGCCCTGAGATATCCTTGCAGGAAAGCTACCACAGAAGTCCAAAGTAGTATTATTAAGACCAGAAATAGAATATAGGAATTCATACCTCACTTCTCAGTCCAATAGACCATTCTGTGTGCACATGTATACATGTTAGTATGCTGGAGCTTACAATGTCTCCATCGGATCATTCACGATTTTAGATTCACAAAAGCTAGATTGAATAACTTTTAAAATGTTACATTTTGCATACACAAACAGGAAACAGATACTTTCAGTCGGAATGACTTTTATTGTGAATTAAAAAACAACAAACAAGAAAGGACAAAAAGTAAAATCCCTACAGCTAAATAAACCACACTACTCCCTTTAATTTTTCAAAAAGACAAAAAACCAACAAAACAAACAAGAGCTGTGAAACATTTTGGGGTAGAGCCCCATTCTCAATGGCTTGTGACTTCTCTTTTAAGGTATGTATCCCATCTTACCACCGCTCCTGCACTGCAGCTTGTTGAAGAGAACTTGGTCTGGCCAATGCGATGCCACAACTCAACAGGACCGGGGAGCCCTCTTGTTTCCTGATGTCCTCTGACATGGGGCAAGCCACGTAGTCTTCTTTGCTTGTGAACTCTCTCTTTCTTCTAGCATGTGCCAATTTGGCAGAGGTGCTTTCTTGATTTGTTAGAGCATTTTCTTCAGGGAGTTCGGCACTGAAACTGCATTCTCATCTCCTGGGGTATTTCTTCTGCATGACCAGTGCTCAGCAGCCTCACTCTTTCTTCTGGTTTCCTTATCCCAAAACCAAAACGATGTCTAACGTGCTTCTTGGAGAAAGTTACCAAAATGACAAGCAGTGGGAAGCTTTTTAGACTGGCTAGAAATTCAGAGAGATTTTCTCCTTCCATTTGGTTTCTGAGATGGAACTTATTTTTTTTTCAGCTAGAAATTTGGTTTTGGTACATAATGTTTTTAAGCACCTCTATTAATTCTTTATACTCCATCTCACCTGGTTCCTGTGGAAAACATAAGCCTTTAAACACTGCAAATGTCACTTTTCCCACCAGTGGTAGAAAAATTGATTTTTTTTCTTACCACTGTCTTCTATAGCATTTCCAATAAAATACTGATCAGAACTTTGTACATATATTTCAAATTGTTCCTCTTTTGCATTATAGTGAAAATCTGCCATATTTCCATAAAAATTTATTTTTACCTTTTCTATTTTCCTTTTTTACCCAGGAAAACTCTCACTTTCTCTGAGCTATTTGTTGTTTGAGATCCCATTTTCCTCACTAAAATACTTGTTTTATTTTTCCCATACGCAAAGAGGAAACAGATACTTTCAGTCTGAATTACTTTTATTGTAGAATAATCAAAAGCAAGGAACAAGAAAGAGCATAAGTAAAGACTCCATGAGAGAGCACACTGTGCGTTTCTCCTCTGTGACATTCTGCACTAAATGGAACACTCACAATGGCTGCCTGTCTCTGTAGGCAGCATAGTCCTTAGAGATTTAAAGGTGCAGTACACAGAAAACAAAGGCATAACTGTCACATTGCTACATACACCACAAAAATAACCACCCAACTCTTCTGCAAATAGTAAAATGAACATATCCTCAGTAAGGCCGATTAAAAAAACAAATCTGCAGTTTCTATTTCAGGCTTATTTTGAGATATAAACGATTCCAAAGGAAAAGTTAAAAATTAAAAACAAAAAAGATTAAAACAACTCTCAAACAATAAAAATCCTCTAAATTTTCCACTTATAATATTTCATGTACTTCTTGTCTTATCCTTTGCCAAGGTCTCCAAATATATTCTCCTTTGGCAGAGGATCACACACGAAAAATTTTAGGCACATTGCTCATGTTTTGAAAAGTTACGGAGGCAAAATCTGTCTTATAATGGAACGCTAGTTCAACCTTAACTACAGAGAGACTATGGCCTCTATATAATTCAATACAATGCCTTACCTCCGCTGCATACTTCTTTCCATCCACTGCATGCTCAGAGCCAATGTCATCGCTGGCCCCCCAATGAAAGTGAATTTGGCGCAGCCTATAGCTTCCAGTGAGTGGTCCCCCTCTCAGCACTATAAACCAGATAATAAGAGATTTTTAGCCAAGGCAACACGCATTATAATAAAATCTTCTGACCTATACTTTCATGCATACAGCATTATTTCGGGATCCAGGCATCTCAAATAGATTCTCAAAGCATATGTATTAATAGGATACCACTACTGCACAACAACAATAGAAAGGAGAGAATATGCCCTTCAAAACTTAAGTTATATATGTAAATTAGCTAATTAATACTACTAGGGGATGAACTGAAATCACCCAATGTGTCTTACTATAGGCAGGAAGCAGTACTTGTTGGTTGTTTTTTTTAAATTCTTCTGAGAAATTGAATTATTATTATGCTATCTATTTGGCGGCTACATTCTTATCAACACATTTCAAAGTGACACTGACAACCAAATTAGGCCTAAAGATTATGCCATAAAAAGGTAGATTCTTTAATAAAATTGGAGGAAAATAGGTCAGTTGGTTTAAAATTTATTTCAACATTCCTTGGCATTGTTTGAAACCTAGATGAAACTGTACTGTACCAAAGCATGAAAACCAGGCAGTGAAAATGACTATAAACAAAGTGAAGCTAATAATGCATCTGTTTTGTCCAAGTTCAAAATTAGTGAATGTAAAATGTAAATAAATGGCACATTAACCACACATGTAAGGCGTGTGTGTGTTTTATTTGTGTAAATATGTCTCTCTTTAAAAAAACAAACAAACTAGAGATGGATCCAAACCAAAATTCAAGATCAGAACTGTAGATCCGATCTCACCTGCAGTCTCTCTCTGTAATTCCCTGACGCTGAATTCCCTGCCTCTTAAAAAAGCTTCATCTGATTTCAGCTCTTCCCTCCCCTACACACACACACCCGAAAAAAGTACTGTTGTGCTCTGGGGTTCTGGCTAGACCCATTATAGAGATATAGAAAAGGGGATCCAGTCGTCTAAGGCACAGGATGGTAGGGCGTACACCAACAACAAAAGTGGAGGGTGAAAAGGAGAAATAAATTGAAGCTATCAAGAACAAAAATCCACCAAAGGATGAGAAGAGAAGAATTTCTTTATTTGCCTATACACTAATGCTAGGAGTCTGGGTAACAAACAAGAGGATCTGAAACTGCACATTTATGAGCATGCATTCAACCTAGTTAGTATCGCTGAAATCTGGTGGGAACATTTGCATTATTAGAATGTTAAAATCATTGGGTATAACCTATTTAGGAAGGTTTGAGTAGACAAAGGAGGAGGGGGAGTGGCACTGTCAAAAATGGCATTACTTGTTTCTGAGTCACTGACAACTCAGAAGTAAATGACCTTGAATGCTTATGGATCAATGTTCTAACAGATAAAGTACACAATAGGATACAAGTTGGTGTAAGCTAAAAAACCCACACCAAATCAGAGTGGAGAACAGGATGACCGGCTCCTTAAATAGGAAAAAAATATAGATGACAATTTCTTAACTCAAGAAGCATTGCATCCAACATGGTGGAATTCTACATTAGACCTCATCTTGACATATAAAGAGGAACTGATCACAGAACAAAAAGTTACTTAGATACAATTTATCATGTTTTGATTACATTTCTGTTCAAAGAGAATAAAATCCCAGCCAATTACACACACGCTTGTGTGATCACATACACACACACACACACACACTGCTTTAAAAAAGCCAGTGTCACAAAGTTTAAAACAATAAATCATCACTGATAAATTTGCAGATGACACAAAGATTGGGGAAGGGTAAATAACGAAGAGGACCAGTCACTGATACAGAGCAATCTTGACTGCTTGGTAAGCTGGTTAAATCAAACAATATGCATTTCAATACAGTGAAATGTAAGGTCATACATCTAGAAACAGGGAATGTAAGCCATTCTTACGGAATGGGGGACTCTTTCCTGGAACACAGGAAAATTTTTTGGAGATCGTGATGATCAGCTGAACATGAGCTCCCAGTGAAACATGGCTAAAAGGGCTAATCCTTGGACACATAAACAGGAATGTCAAGTAGGAGTCATGAGGGTATATTACCTCTGCATTTGCCACTGGTGCGGCCACTACTGGAATGCTGCGTCCAGTTCTTGTGTCCACACTTCAAGAAGAATGTTGAAAAACTGGAAAGGGTTCAGAGAAGAGCCACAAGAATGACTGAAAGATTGGAAAACATGGCTGATAGTGAGAGAATTATGGAGCTCAATTATTTAGCTTAACAAAGAGAAGGTTAAGGGGTGATTTGATCACCGTCGGCAAGTACCTATTGGGGAATAGAAATTTGATAATAAAAGGCTCTTCAATCTAGCAGACAAAGACAAAGATCCAATGGCTGGAAGTTGAAGCTATTCAGACTAGAAAAAACAGATTAGACAAATTCAGACTAGAAATAAAGCACTTTTTTTTAAACAGTGAGGATAATTAACCATTGGAACAATTTACCAAGGGTTGTGCTAGATTCTCCGTTGCTGGAAATTTTTAAATCAAGTTTGGATTTTTTAAAAAAATATATGCTCTCGTTCAAGCACAACTATTGTGTTTGAATCAGGAATTAACTCAGGGAAGTTCTATGGCCTGTGTTATGCAGGAGATCTGACTAGATGATCACAATTGTATCATCTGGCCTTAAGATCTATGAATCTATGAATATGGGCCTTGATCCTCAGCTGTGCTGCATATATGTTGGGGTGGGGGGAGTCAAAGGAGAAGTCCCAAAGAAGCCATTTGCAGCTTCCAGACGCAGGGCTGTTTCTATGCCAGGTCAGTCTCTGACCTAATTTGAAATAGCCTCAGGGTTGATCTAAACTATGCCAAGTGGCTGTGGCCCCAAGTGGCTGGTATGCCAGGTGGAGGGGATCACCAACGCACAGTTGCACTTCAGCCATGCCTCTTTCTAATAGGCTATATCAGCTCCACTTCTAGGATTCCCACACTGAGGGGATTCCCAGCTGCTTGGATTAGCTGACTTGGATTGAGGCCACAATATAGGAGAAAACCTAGCCAATGAAGTCTGAATATAGGTTCAGATCTGAAGTTACAGTTGGGCCCATTTCTAACTTTTTGTCATGACACTGTCACTTTAAATATGAAACATATTATGTATATAAATAAATTGGGTCAAGAGAATCCAGCAGAAGTATTCCTTACAGAAGTATAGGCAACACCGAACATGTTGAGATATCATAGAATCACAGGACTGGAAGGGACTTGAGAGGTCATCTAGTCCAATCCTCTGCACTCATGGCAGGACCAAGTATTATCTAGACCAGTGGTTCTCAAAGCTGGTCTGCCGCTTGTTCAGCGAAAGCCCCTGGCGGGCTGGACCGGTTTGTTTACCTGACGCGTCCACAGGTTCGGCCGATCGCGGCTCCCACTGGCCGCGGTTTGCCACTCCAGGCCAATGGGGGCTGCGGGAAGGGTGGTCAGCATGTCCCTTGGCCTGCGCTGCTTCCCGCCTCCCCCATTGGCCTGGAGTGGCAAACCATGGCCAGTGGGAGCCGCAATCGGCCGAATCTGGGGATGCAGCAGGTAAACAAACTGGTCTGGCGTGCCAGGGGCTTTCTCTGAACAAGCGGCGGACCGGCTTTGAGAAGCACTGATCTAGACCATCCCTGACAGGTGTTTGTCTAACCTGCTCTTAAAAATCTCCAATGATGAAGATTCCAAAATTTCCCTAGGCAATTTATTCCAGTGCTTAACCACCCTGACAGTTAGGAATTTTTTCCTAATGTCCAACCTAAACCTCCTTTGCTGAAATTTAAGCACATTGCTTCTTAGCCTATCCTCAGAGGTTAAGAAGAACAACTTTTCTCCCTCCTCTTTGTAACAATCTTTTATGTACTTGAAAACTGTTATCATGTCCCCTCTCAGTCTTCTCTTTTCCAGACTAAACAAATCCAGTTTTTTCAATCTTCCCTCTTGGATCATGTTTTCTAGACCTTTAATAATTTTTGTTTGCTTTCTCTGGACTTTTTCCAATTTGTGCACATATTTCCTGAAATGTAGCACCCAGAACTGGACACAATACTCCAGCTGAGGCCTAAACAGCGAGAAGTAGAGCGGAAGAATTACTTCTCATGTCTTGCTTACAACACTCCTGTTAATACATCCCAAAATGATGTTCACTTTTTTTGCAACAGTGTTACACTGTTGACTCATATTTAGCTTGTGGTCCACTATGATCCCCAGATCCCTTTCCGCAGTACTTCTTCCTAGGCAGTCATTTCCCATTTTGTATGTGTGCAACTGATTGTTCCTTCCTAAGTGGAGTACTTTGCATTGGTACTTATTGAATTTCATCCTATTTATTTCAGACCATTTCTCCAGTTTGTCCAGATCATTTTGAATTATAATCCTATCCTCCAAAGCACTTGCAACCCCTCCCAGCTTGGTATCATCCACAAACTTTATAAGTGTACTCTCTATGCCATTATCTAAGTAATTGATGAAGATACTGAACAGAACCGGACCCAGAATTGATCCCTGTGGTACCCCACTCATTATGCCTTTCCAGCACGACTGTGAACCACTGATAATTACACTCTGGGAACGGTTTTCCAACCAGTTGTGCACCCACTTTCTAGTAGCTCCATCTAGGTTGTATTTCCCTAGTTTGGTTATGAGGTCATGCAAGACGTATCAAAAGCCATACTAAAGTCAAGATATACCACATCTACTGCTTCCCCCCTATCCACGAGGTTTGTTATCCTGTCAAAGAAAGCTATCAGGTTGATTTGACACAATTTGTTCTTGACAAATCTATGCTGACTGTTAATTATCACCTTATGATGTTCTAGATGTTTGCAAATTGGTTGCTTAATTATTTGCTCCATTATCTTTCTGGGTACAGAAGTTAAGCTGACTGATCTGTAATTCCCCTGGTTGTCCTTATTTCCCTTTTTATAGATGGGCACTATATTTGCCTATTCCAGTCCTCTGGAATTTCTCCCATCTTCCATGACTTTTCAATGATAATCACTAATGGCTCAAATATCTCCTCAGTCAGCTCCTTGAGTATTCTAGGATGCATTTCATCAGGCCCTGGTGACTTGAAGACATCTAACTTGACTAAGTAATTTTTAACTTGTTCTTTCCTTATTTTAGCCCCTGATCCTATCTCATTTTCACTGGCATTCACTATGTTAGAAATCCAATCTCCACCAACCTTCTTGGTGAAAACTGAAACAAAGAAATCATTAAGCACCTCTGCCATTTCCACATTTTCTGTTATTGTTTTCCCCCCTCATTGAGTAACAGGACTACCCTGTCCTTGGTCTTCCTCTTGCTTCTAATGCATTTGTAGAATGTTTTCTTGTTATCCTTTATGTCTCTAGCTTGTTTGATCTCATTTTGTGCCTTGGCCTTTCTAATTTTGTCCCTCATACTTGTGTTATTTGTTTATATTCATCCTTTGTAATTTGACTTAGTTTCCACTTTTTGTAGGACTCTTTTTTGACTTTTAGATCATTGAAGATCTCCTGGTTAAGCCAGGGTGGTCTCTTGCCCTACTTCCTGTCTTTCCTATGCAGTGGGATAGTTTGTTCTTGTGCCCTTCATAATTTCTCTTTGAAAAACTGCCAGTTGTCTTCAATTGTTTTCCCCCTTAGACTTGCTTCTCATGGGATCTTACCTACCAACTCCCTGAGTTTGCTAAGGTCTGCCTTCTGGAAATACATTGTCTTTATTTTGCTGTTCTCCCTCCTACCATTCCTTAGAATCATGAATTCTATCATTTCATCATCACTTTCACCCAAGCTGCCTCCCACTTTCAAATTCTTAACCAGTTCCTCCCTATTTTTCAAAATCAAACCTAGAACAGCCTCTCCCCGAGTAGCTTTCTCCACCTTCTGAAATAAAAAATTGTCTCCAATACATTCCAAGAACTTGTTGGATAATCTGTGCCCTGCTGTGTTATTTTCCCAACAGATGTCTGAGTAGTTGAAATCTTTTGCTTTGGATGATTTTTATATCTCTGAACACACACTTATTTGAATATTGTTTGAACACACACTTGTAAGCTACCAAAACACAGTATTTAAACCAAATAAGTAGGGTTGTCAAGTGATTTTAAAAAATAAAACGTGATTAATCGTGTGATTAAAAAAATTAATCGTGATTCATCGTGCATTTAATTGTGCTGTTAAACAGTAATAGAATACCATTTATTTAAATTTTTTGGATGTTTTCTACATTTTCAAATATATTGAAAGCAGACTACAAAGTTACAAAGCAGACTACAAAGCGTACAGTGCTCTCTTTATATTTCTTTTTTATTACAAATATTTGCAATGTAAAAATGATAAAAGAAATAGTATTTTTCAATTCCCCCATTACATGTACTGCAGTGCAACCTCTTTATCATGAAAGTTGAATTTACAAATGTAGAATTATGTACAAAAATAATTGCATTCAAAAACAAAACAATGTCAAACTGTAGAGCCTACAAGTCCACTCAGTCCTACTTCTTGTTCAGCTAATTGCTCAGACAAACAAGTGTGTTCGCATTTGTGGGAGATAATGCTGCCCACTTCTTGTTCATAGTGTCACCTGAAAGTCAGAACAGGTATTTGCATGTCACTGTTGTAGCCAGCGTCACAAGATATTTTCGTGCCAGGTGTGCCAAAGATTCATATATCCCTTCATGCTTCAACCACCATTCCAGAGGACATGTGTCCATGCTGATGATGGGTTCTGCTTGATAATGATCCAGAGCAGATCATTTTCATCTTCTGAGTCAGATGCCATCAGCAGACAGTTGATTTTCTTTTTTGGTGGTTCGGGTTCTGTAGTTTCTGCATCAGAGTGTTGCTCTTTTAAGACTTCTGAAAGCATACTCTACACCTTGTCCCTCTCAGATTTTGGAAGACACTTCAGATTCTTAAATCTTGGGTCCAGTGCTGTAGCTATTTTTAGAAATCTCACATTAGTAACTTCTTTGCATTTTGTCAAATCAGCAGCAAAAGTGTTCTTAAAATGAACAACATGCTCTGGGTCATCATCCGAGACTGCTATAACATGAAATATATGGCAGAATGCGGGTAAAACAGAGCAGGAGACATACAATTCTCCCCCAAGGAGTTCAGTCACAAATTTAATTAACACATTTTTTTAACGAGCATCATCAGCATGGAAGCATGTCCTCTGGAATGGTGGCCAAAGCATGAAGGGGCATACAAATGTTTAGCATATCTCACAAGTAAATACCTTGCAATGCCGGCTACAAAAGTACGTTTGTTCTCACTTTCAGGTAACATTTTAAATAAGAAGTGGGCAGCATTATCTCCCATAAATGTAAACAAATTTGTTTGTCTTAGTGATTGGTTGAACAAGAAGTAGGACTCAGTGGACTTGTAAGCTCTAAGTTTTACGTGGTTTTGTTTTTGAGTGCAGTTATGTAACAAGAAAAAATCAACATTTGTAAGTTGCACTTTCATGAGAAAGAGAATGCACTACAGTACTTGTATGAGGTGAATTGAAAAATACTATTTCTTTTATCATTTTTACAGTGCAAATATTTGTACTAAAAATAATATAAAGTGGGCATTGTACACTTTGTGTTCTATGTTGTAACTGAAATCAATATATTTGAAAATGTAGAAAAACATCCAAAAAGATTTAATAAATTTCATTTGGTATCTATTGTTTAACAGTGGGATTAAAGCTGGGATTAATCATGATTAATTTATTTTAGTTAGTCATGTGAGTTAACTGCAATTAATCGACGGCCCTACAAATAAGCAAACTGAAAAAAATGCTTTGTTCAAGGAAATATTCAATAATTCATCACAAAGTTCCCAATAAAATTATCTGTAACTCTTTTTCAGAACATATCACAGTTTCATTTTCTGTTTACAAACATTTCATTCAAAATAATGTCTGCTGTGCCAGAATCTTCATATGATTACAGCTTCTGCATTTGTAATGTGGCAATGTGGCATATACTGCCTTGCGAATATATTGCACAATAGGGTAAAGTGTAACAATGTTACAGGAAGTTTACAGAAGTTTAGAAGTTTCAACAATCTGGAAGATATAGTAAATGGAAGGAAAAGAAACTGTTGCCTAAAGCAGTTCCTCATTCCTCTGTAATGTGGGAAGGCAGGATTCTCGTGCTCAGCTTTCTTTGTAAATCTTATTTTGTCCATGCTCACTTTCCTAACTATCCTAAACTTGGTAAAACATACAAACAACCTTTGATCTTACAGCACCTGCTAATGAAACTGGATTAGTTACAAAGAAGGGTTTGAGAATATTTACGCATACATCCTGACATCCTGTAAATGTCAAACAGCAAACAGAAAAATCAAAACAGTTCCGTACTAATTTGGGTTTATTTTCTCACTTGCCTTTATAACAAAGGCTTCTCTTGCTAACCTTCTCCAAGTAGTGAGGCAGTATCTGAAATTAACAGATCAACCATAAGAGGCTTCTCTCGCTTGTGAAGGGCTTACACTTTTATTGTTTGAAAAAGAGCTTTCTGTAGATGCAAGCTTGCCTCTCTGCTATGCAAAGGAAGCATTCTGAAAACCCATACGAAGTCAGTAAATATAACAGAATGTTTTTTGGACAGGACAACCTCTGAGCCTCCATAGTTGTTTGCAAAAGGAGAGTCAATGGGTGTTAAAAAAAATGGGACAATGACATTTCTTAGAGAGAAAAAGGATCCTTTGACATATAATTTCTTTGTTCTTTATTGATCAACTCTTGGCATGAGTTCAGAGCAAGAACATAAATCATGCAATACCTGTATTTAAACACAGATAAGAGACTTGAGTGGACCTTATTCATTTGAATGGACCTGCAATGAGACACAAAGGCTCCATCTATGCTGTGGAGAGCAGTGTTTGAAAAATGTGTTATAAAACAATTCAAACTGGGGGTTGGACACCGTATGGATGATACTATACCATGTGGGGAAAAATTAACAGAATGTGAACCTGAGCATTTTCTGAGAAACTGTGATTTAGCATTTCTTTAAGAAATCATCTCAATATTGCAACAAACTGAACATCAGGAAAAAGTATTTCTTTTGGACTCAGAGAACTACAGGGTTGCTGTTCATATGCCATGATATAATCTCCAGTGCAACATACCCAGACTGTACTCCATTCAAGAGACAGGGAAAGAAAGAAAGTACAATTAAATATGAACAGAAACAAACCTGATTTATTTTCTGTGTCATCAAATTCTACACTGGTGGAGTGTCCATTGTTGAGGATGACTTTAGCAGAAGTTGGATCATAGTTGGGGCTAATAGGAGGTAGAGCAGGGTCATATTTGGTTTCTTCAGTTTTGATGTCAATGGGGGATTGACGGTCTCCATTAGCGACAGGGAAAACCTCTTTCCAGCGAGCAGGTCCTAAAATGTATTGGAAGGAAGTGGGGAAGAAGGTGTTTTTAATTAATTAAGTAAGTAAGTAATTTCACTGTGTTTGCTATTTTCATAGAAAAGAGGAATTGACAAATGAGAAAATGAATCACAAGAACTCACCTGGATTATTTTAATTAATTTTATTTATTTATTTTAAATTAAAAACAGAAAGATTCACCAAAGAATGGAATTCAATATATCATACGGCTGTCTTTTGCCAGGTCATCAGACAGCTCTCTGCTCTCAACACAGATCCTTCTCCAGTCTAATTGATCAAACACAAATTAGAACATTAGTTTGGCACTTTTTGCCTCTTCCCAGGTTCTTCTAGCCAATAGGAATGCAACAGGCACCTGTACATTCAGTAAGCTCAGAGATACTTAACTCTTCATCTGCGCAACACCAATATTTAACAAGTTTTCCTTCCAGTCCCGTATCCTGCCTTTAGCATACTGTGTGCCTCAACTGAATTTTCAGGCCTTCAAAGACCTTGCTTTAATCCAACAGTGTCTCATCTAGACCTCACTACATTATCTTTCCTCAAGGCCCCCCTCTTTAAGGGGTTCCTTCATGGTATCCCTGGAGGCAGAAGCTCTGACAGTGTGGGGATGCTGGGGTTTGTGCATAGACAAGTGAAGTACTTCCATTCTCATCCTGCAGGACCTCTCTTCAGCATTTGTTACCACTGATCAAATTCTCCTGTCCCACTAGCCGCAGGGGTGGATGGAGTTTCCTTGAAATGGCTCAAGTCATACTTCTGTGATCAGGGGCATTCTGGACAACTGTATCTCCATCTTCACAGCCCGCACCATTGGAGTTCCATAAGGATCAGTCCTTTTCCCCTTCTCCCCCACACCTCCATTTTATTCAGTGAGGAGCCAATGGATGAGATGGCGAGGGTAAATAGGTGGAGGTGTCAACAATATACAGATGACACCTAACTCTATATCTCCTTTATGACAAATGGAAACAGCACCATCTCTCGGCATTCTCAGTGTTTAGCCAAAATCCGCATATGGAAGGAGTGCAAATGGCTAAAAATGGATCCAGGCAAGACTAAGGTGATGCTACTGGGAGGAGGAAATAATTTTGAAGAACTTGTTTCCTCTATGACCTCCTCCTCCTCCCATTATTAAGGGCATCTGCTTTCAAAAGTGTTAAGTCCGTCTGTAGCTTGGGGTCCTTTAGGACTCCTCAGTGCTACCATAAACCCAAACAGAGATTGAGGGGTAGTCAGGGGGACAGGCAGGGGGAATGCACACAAACAAATAAGGACCAGAAGTTTATATCCCATCCTGTCACTCTCAGAATTAGGGCACAGTAATCCAGTCATTTATAACCTTTTGATTATTACAATTTGTTATACATAGGCTTGACAGAATTTCATGTTATATAATTTTGATGGATACTATCAATGTTTATTTTTAAGCTTTTTCCATTTTTATTTATTTAAATTTTCACTGTTGCATAAAACTATGGGGTGAGGAAGGGGTCAACATCACATGTAAAAATTTACAAAATAAACATCCTTACATCAAATAAATTCACAATTAGCATTTTTCGTACTGTGCCTATCTGTAAATTTTAATTATTATGGATGAATATATTTTTTCATCAGTTTGTGTGTGTGTGACATTTACTGACATTTAGCGATAAAAATATAATTCTTCCCAAACTAGTTACATATAGGAATAAAGCCACACACACTGAACAAGCTCTAGCTGGTTTAAAATGCAGCAGCCCACCTATTTAATAACACAGGTTATGATACGCTTTCTGCACTGGTTGCCTATTGAATACGGAGTCCAGTATGAGATCTCTGTCCCAATCAAGGTTCTCTTCAAGACTGGCCCTAGCTACTAGAAACACCCTCCTTCCTTCAGTCATCAAAACCTGCCACGACAGCAACATTCCATTAAGACAACAAAATGGTTTATCAGTAGGGACAGATTCATGCATGCAGGAGACAGTATGTTCCCAGGAGCTGGGTATGGACAGCGGAGTTTGTTCCTGTGTATAATAAAACTAACCATGGATCTCACAGCGTTCATAACTAAATGTCAAGCTCATCTTTTTGATTTGTCTTTTCTTTAATAACATCTTCACACATCCCAATAAAAAACAAACAAAACTATTTCTCTTACAGATTGGAAACAAATGCTGCTTTAAATGATTCTTCTAGCTCTTGTTGATCTGGTGGACTCAGATATGGGCATCTGACTTTTGATGTATTTAAACAAGTTCTACTGATTTGTCTCAATATCCTTGGCTGTCTGGTCTACATATTCCCTGGCTTCCCATACGAATAATAATAATCACAGCAATAATTTGTGCTTCCTTTGTAAGACTGAATGGATTTCCATTTTATTTTGTTCATACAAAGTTAGAAAATAATGCCAAGCAAAATAGAGAATTTTGCTATAAATCTGTGATAATCAGGAAACAACAATACAAGAGATATACTAAACTGCGTATAGGATTATCACTTTTAAGGAGACACAAAAGAGATATTCTTGGTATTGAGCAAAATGTATTGGTGACGAGTTAGCTATGTAGGGCCAGATTCTGATATTTTGTTTTTTGAGTAGCCCCATTAGTACTTAATATAAGTAAAAGTATCAGAATCTGGCTACATAGATTTCAGGGTATAAACTAAAAGCAGGAACAATATTAGAAGCAATGGTAAATCAGATGCTGAGTAGTGTCTCACTGTGCAAGTAGTCCCACTGAAATCAATGGGATTACTCAAGGAGTAAAGAAGTATGAGAATCTAGCCCATGGTAACTTGTGTTGGCACTGCCATTATCCTCTAATACAAGTGCAATTGATTTGTCTTCTCAGTACTAGAAATGTACTAGTATCACAGTGTTTGCCCACTATTGCACTGCTAAATGCATGCTGGGGATGCTATTAAATACTCTTGAAATGTCAGCTTCATTCACACCAAGCTTGCTTGTCTCCATCATTCAAACTAGTTGTGCCCTATCCTCATCCATTTTGGCTCCATCTTTCCCTAGCACATTCAGTGCTTTTAAACTAATGGCCTAAATCTGAGAGGTGTTGAGTACCTTTCACACTCATTGATTTTAAATGGAGTGCTTAGCACTCAGCACCTCACAGGCCCTAAAATAGCATCAATGTATCATGTCAGGGCTAGTCTACACTGGCAACACTAAAGCACTTTAACGTGCCTTGTGTGGTCGCGGCACAGTGACCCACCTCAACAAGGGGCGTAGCTCCCAGCGCTGGGGCACTGTTTACACTGGCGCTTTACAGCACTGAAACTTGTTGCACTTAGGGGGGTGTTTTTTCACACCCCCGAGGAAGAAAGTTGCAGTCCTGTTAATTGCCAGTGTAGGCAAGCCCTCAGTGTGTCGCAGAAAGCTTACATGAGTTTTAGGAAAGCAGGTCTCTTAGAAATCTCTTTCTCCTCTAATCACTTTCATAAAGAGAGTACAGCTCTCCTAAACAACAGAGGGAAAATGCACAGAATAGGTCTCAGAGAAGAGCAATTATTTGCATGTCAGAAAAAAGGCTGACTGCACGCAGCATAGAGGTAGAGGCTTTCGGTCTGGGATGTGTCTGAGGGTAATTTTTAGTCACTAAGATGGAAACTCAAAATCTATTAACTAAATAGCAGAATTTACAAAACACATCTTACTTGCTTGAAATGGCAGATCAAGAAGTCATCATAGCTTTTTACTTCAAACCCAACTGTTTTAAAAGTCATAAATTGACAGCCAAAAAACCGAACGTTACCAATCTAATGTTAACAATTTGTAACCATCACTAAATATTTTGTAATCGAATGCCTAAAACACAACAAAACCAGATTAATAATTTATTTTCAAATTCTTACTGGCAACTACTTCATCCTTAAGTGGGACAGAATTTTCTTGTGAATTACTGTAACAAAGACAATTTTAGCTTCTCTAGACTTGTGACAGAAAAAGTATGTGTAGGGAGGTCATATTACCTCTGTATTTGGCACTGTGCAATCACTTGTGGAAAACTGTGTCCAGCTCTGGTGTCCACAATTCAAGAACGATGTTGATAAATTGGAGAGGGTTCAGAGAAGAGCCATGAAATGTTTGAGAGATTGGAAAGCCAAGTCCTGTAGTGACAGGAGCTCAATCTATTTAGCTTAACAAAGAGAAGGTTCAGAGGTGACTAGTTCACAATCTGTAGGTACATTATGGGGAACAGAATTCTGATAATTGGCTCTTTAATCTAGCAGACAAATATAAAACAAAATCCAATAGCTGAAAGTTGAAGCTAGACAAATGGAGATTGGAAATAAGGCATAAATTTTTGGAACAACTCACCAAAGATTGTGGTGGACTCTCCATCACTGGCAATCAAGATTGGATGCTTGTCTAAAAGATAGGGTGTAGTTCAAAAAGTAATTATTTCAGGTAAATCCTATGGCCTGGACTATGCAGGAGGCCTGACTAGATGTCACAATGATCCCTTCAGGCTTCAGAATATATGAAAAGGCCTGATTCTGCAATTCTGGTTGGAAACTGTTTGGTACATAAAATAAATGTAACATTACAAGTCATTAGCTAGTTGTGCACCCAAAAGTTTACTTTGGTTTAAAAAAGAAATTGCAGAAATATGTAACAGAGATGAGCATCTGCTTTCCTACTTTTCATAAGTTAAGAGGGTCAGATTCACTTGTTTACTTCAGCTGCTTTGCACCACTCTAGTGACACAAAGCATCCATAAACTTTGGCTTTTCAGTAAATCTGGCCAGAAGGTCAAAATGTTTTAGTCTTTAACTTTTATTTATACAATTTTGTTAAAATATGGTTTACAATATACCACTATATTTAATCTGATACTGTTGCCACTCTGGGACCTCTGTTACATAACTGGTTATTATAGTTCACATACCAAGCACAGATATTGTGTCTGATTGGCTAAAACGGAATCATTCTAATTGGTGGAATATATACATTATGGCCAAATTCAGTGCTGACCTACACTCTGTGCAACCCTATTTAAAATCAATGGGATTTAATGAATTGTTAATCACTGCTGAATTTGATCTGTGACCTATATGCCTCCACTGAGCCAGGAAAATGTTGTTTGCTTCCCCCATTCTAATGTTGAATGCACTTACTTAAAGGAAAGTTGATACACACTTTCACAAAATGCCCACATGACTTGCCTAAGAAACTCAAAGCAATCTGTAACTGATATACTAATTTATTTTGTTACATTTCTGGTTATACTGAGAGAACTTTGCTCCAAAACCTGTTCTTTGGACACATGCCTTTTCTTTCTGGTGAAAGTTAGCAGGAAAATACTGTATCCTTTGCTGGTGGAGATTGTCTATACTTAAGGAAGGGCCAAATGTTGAGTGCTCTAAAGGAAAAATGTGTAACAGTGGCTCAAGAAACTATCACTTGACACTGACAGTCTAGCCAGATATTGCACAGTATCTAATTTTCCATTTTTGGTTAAGATTATGGATAAGGTTGTAATGAGACAATTCTCAGAGTACGCGAGGAGGACTCAGATTTCCTTGACTCTTGTCAATCTGACTTCAGACCTTGTTACGGTAATGGGACTGCACTACTAGCATTGATCACTGATCTCTTACCAATGTAAAAAATATGAGGTGATATCCTGTCTCTATTAAAGTAAGTGTCAACTCCCATTAACTTCACTGGGGCCAGAAATTCATCGCAGGTGTCATGATGATATTACTGGATCTATCAGATATGTTCAAAACCATGCAGCCCCGAGTGCAAGTAGATGGGACTACCTTGCAGTTATTTCATTCTTTTCTGAAGCTTGGGCATGGTCAACACAAGGAACTTATGTAGGTATAACTATGTTGCTCAGGGATGTGGAAAATCTGCACCCCGAGTGACGCAGTTATACTGACCTAATCCCCAGTGTAGACAGCGCTATGTCGACAGGTGGGCTTCTCCCATCGACATAGCTACTGCCTCTCAGGGAGGTGGATTAACTACGGCAATGGGAGAAGCTCTCATGTTGGCGTAGCTAGCATCTTCTCTAAGTGCTACAGCAGTGCAGCTGCACCAGTGCAGCACTGTAAGTGTAGACAAGCCCTGCCAGAGAGATCGGAGAAAGTATTTTGTTAAGAATCCCAGGGACAGTTAAATGATCATATAGCAACAGTGAGCAAAATATTTTTCCCTCCATCTGAAGATTGCATTCCTTTATCTTGGAGGCAGAGCTCACTATACGTCACTAATGTGTTTGTCACTTCAAGATTAGGCTATTGCAATCCATTCCACAGAGGGCTACACCCTGTATCAACTTGGAAACTGATTCTCGTGAAGAGAACAGCTTGTCATGATGAGCACATGATACCAGTCCTCCAAAATCTCCTCTGGCTGGCTGCTGATTTTCAGGTGGCATTAAAAGTAGTGGCTTTCACCTATAAAACCCTAAATAGCTTGGGATCTGACTATCAGAGATACCATATGCATTTGGGGGTCAGGGTTCAGGTGAGGGTGTAGATTTATATTTGTAGACATGAATTAGTGTTTTGCAGGAGCTGAGTTGAGGATATTCAGTTTGTGGACTGGCTTCTTTTATACGGAGTAAGGTTGTTGGTTTGTTGTTCGATTACATCTTTGATTATTTATAAAGAGCAACTATAGCATGGATTTTCCCACACAAAAAATTTAAATTGAAGTTAAGGTCACTAGCACATCACAGTGCTCTAAGAAAATATTATTTCACAAGAATGCTAGCGCTAAATAAAATAATCATTGGAAATGCAGAGTTCAGTGTGTACTTCTCAAACAAGACACTGAAATTAACCTACCTATGGGGGCAGAGGTATGCCCTGAGAAACTCCAACACTCTTATTACTTTATCCACAACAGTTTCATTTTTATCAGTGACCACAAAAACACTTTAATCCTAAAGTAGTTGCAACAGCTTTATAATTTCTTTACAGTCATACACAGTACACATACAAGCATTTTTCAAATTCCTTATTAGAGAAATAGCATACTAAAGGTAACCATTCCCCATTTGTCATTAAGGGCCCAATCCTGTCAAGTGCTGAGAGCACCCATCTCTTCATAGGAGGTGCTAAGCACCTTATAGGACTGAGCCCTATTCCACATAGCGGCCAATTCTCAAAGTGTCACTGCTGTGCCTCCCTATATCAGATGCCTATATCATGTGAAATAGGAGCACTTACAAGAACAAAACAAAGATTAGTGTGGTGACAAAGTAACACACTTAGTACTGGTGATATAAATGCATTGGACAATCTGCACTGATCATTTCATCCAGTTGGAACCAGTGAATATAGTGTATATCTGTAGCTATATAGCATACCAATGAGTATAGTGTATCTCTATATCTATCTATTTATACACAGGGACATACACACACAAATGTAGTGTAATGCTTTAAAAAATTCACTTGCTCTCTTACCAGTGACAAGCAGAAAGCAGAAAGCTTTCTCTGGCAGGTGGCACCTAAATCATCAATTTGTGCGGACATAAACTTTCATTAAAAAAAAAAAAGCTTTCATCTTTATGGTTGCAAAGATAACATTGAAAATGTGAACTGAATATAAAGTATTGCAGTTTTACCTTCCTGAATCTGCAGGGAGTCAGCTTTAGTATCTTTACTGCTCTTCAAGTAGCAGCTTTGCCAAGAGCAGCACACTGCTATTTGAAGAGCAGCAAAGACACTAAAGCTGTCTCTCTGCAGAATCAGAAAGACACAACTGCATTGGCAGAATGAAATTAAGACTAGTCCGTTTATAGAACATACTGGGAATCATGTAGAGCAGTGAAAGTGTCAAGAATCACATCAATTTCATACTTCTGCTGCTTGACAAAGCTCTGAGCAAGAGCAGAGACAGGCAATGGAGAATCATAAAAACATGAGGAACAAAAAAGAAATGTTGCTAGGGAGGAGTAGAGAGTAGATACCACCTCCACCGAGGCTGAATGGATTGACTAATGAAGATCTGCCTGTCTAGCAACAGCTGGGGGCTCTCAAGGGGGAGAAGAGAGAGAATATTGGTGGGATTAAGGGGTGTGTGGAGTTTCAAGTTTATCAGTCACCAAGCAGAGCCTGATATGAGAGATTGGGGCCTCCACAGGGTCCAGGGGCAGAAAACTGATAGAAATTCCAACACCCTCCCCTTTCCCAGAAACTGGGAGGGTGGAGAGGAAGGAGAGGGAGGGTATCTTATCTGGACCTGCAGGTGGGGCCCAGAATCCTTGTTTTTCAGGTGTTGTGCTCCACCAAAAAGGTGTCGTCATACATTATTCAATCTGGGGAGGGGAGAGGGACAGGATAGAGTATAATGTATAACAATAGAGAACAAATCTAATCATTTCAGCATTGCCACATTTCAACATCATCCAACCATTCTGAAAAGTATATCCTCACAAGTACAGTGAAAACAGAGAGGTAGAGAAAGAAGGCAGAGACTTGCATAGCTATTCCTCCTGACTCCCAATCTATAAAAGACGTAGTCACCATATAGCTACACGTTTACATTTCTCATTTAGCTACCTGTGTAGCAATGGAACAATTTCAGATTTTTTAAGTTTTATTTTATTAGGGCTGCCTCTCTTCATGAACCCATTGAAAATAAAATCTTGAATTCTCCTTTCACCTACACTTGTGTTAATCAGGAGTAACTCCACTGAAGTTGTTTGCCATTATAGATGAGAAGAAAATCATCCCCCAACACTAAGAACAAATAAATAATCCTGAGAGTTCAAAAAAGAATGAGAAGATTGAGGGAAATCTGAAAATGTTTGACAAAAATCACTTGCCCACTCACCAGTGGTGAGTAGAAATAGGTCAAATTCTGCTCTTACTTACAAAGGTGTAAATCCTGAGTAACTCTGACTTCAATGGAAGTATTTGGGATTTACATCTGTGTAACTGGGAGAGCAGAACTTAGCTGAAGTCAGTAAGAAATTCCTTAATACAATAGCTACCATTAACTCAACCATTTAAAAATACAGCTGATGTTGACTGTCCATATGCAAATTAAACAAGCATCATTCTAACAGGAATATGCTTGAATAGTTTTGTAGGAACAATTATATTACTTAGCCATTAACCAATACAACTTTCTCATGGATCACAGTGTACACTAAAACACAGCTCTCCAACTTTCAATGTTCTATAATTTATCTACAGATGCAGCTCAGTCTGCTGTATATTCCTTTGAGTTATACTCCCTCCAGCTAAACTGTCTTACAAACACAGCAGCTGCCAAAGTCATTTTCCAAGTTTAAAGTCCTCTAAAAGCACAAGTACATTTTCACTGTCCCTGTATCTACTTTTGACAACCAGCAGCCACCCACAATCTGGCAGTGCATCATCTGGGTAACTCTTCTTATATGAAAGAAATAGTTACTGTCACTGAATCACTGTACATGGTAGTTTTTTCTTTTTATAATGTAAGGCCATATTCTGCTATGCCTCCTCAAGTAGTCCCATTGATTATAGTGGAGATATTCAGAGAGTAAGGCATGGCTCAACTCCAGACAAGATGGCAGATTCTGGCTCTTAGAATTTTGGTGCTTTGATACCACGCTCATTACAAATATGATTGATTGACTGATTGATAGATGTAGAAGCAAAAACAGGCTGTGGGGAGCTAACATTTCTTTTACAAGCACTCGCTTAGCCGTGCTAAACAGAAGAAAACAAAAATTAACGCTGCAAAAATAAAAGGAGGGGGAATCAAATTCTTACAGAATAGTTATTAAATTGTTTACCATTTAGCTGATAAATATATACTTCCAAGTGCAAACACATTGCCATTAGCAAGAAGAACTATTCTAATTAAAGCCGGTTGGTATATTTCCACTAACAGCTATTACAGAGCTTGATAATAGGACAATATTTCTTATCCGGGGATAAAACCCTTATCTCCCAAGAGCAAAAATGTTCTAATGGGGAACTATTTGGCTGTGCTAAGAAAAAAATAACCTGCCTAAGTCCCACTTCAAAGCCTAATCTTTGACCCAAAGGTTCTGCTGCAGTGTTGACCCTGCCTGGCACTAGGATGCCCCCTCTGTGGAAATGGGCAGGGTCCACCTCACACACTTGGGGTGAAAGAGACTCTCCCAGGTTGAGTTGCCTCCTGCAGGGGCTCCCTAGCGTGACACCCGGTTTGCTCAGGTCGGTGCTAATAACCAGAAGAGTGAAGGACGCTAGGACCATTCCTGGGGCAGTACCAGCTCCAGCGGGGAAAAGCTGTTCAACCTGCTAACTCAGCTCGGGCGCCAAATCTCCCCTGCTCTCAACCGCAGCCTCGCCCCCTTCAGCTCCCAGCGCCCGCACTCCGCCTCCTGCACCCGGCGGGCAGCCCCCTCACTGGAGAGGGCGAAAAGTTGGAGCAAACTCTGGGGCAACCCTTGCTGCTGCTGAGCCAAGGTTGTGCTCCTCTCACCTGGGCTCGCCCCGCAGGAGCTGTCCCCACTCACCGTTGTGCTCGTCGTATCCCCAGTGCAGCATGGCCACCCACGTCCCCGCTTGCTGGCGAGAGGAGCAGAACGTCTGGCTGTCCGGAGCAAGGCACAGGGCGCTCTGAAGCGGGCAGGCGGCGCCCAGATGCGCAGGGGCTGATAAAGTCTGGTTGAGTCCCGGGGGCGGCCGGGCGCCGCTTGTAATTCCCGCCTTCCGCCAGCTGGGGGACCTGGCCCCCTCCAGCGCGGAGTCACCTAGAGCAGGTAACATTACTCGAGTAGCAACAGCCAAGACTGCGATCCCAACCCCGATGGGGTCATTTGTGTTCCTGTACATCAGAGATGGGCCTGAACCCAAACCCTGGACCTGAAAAAGGCCAAAATTGTGAAGAGTCCAGATCTGGATCCAAACTTTGCTGCTCCCATCGGCATAGTTTATTAATAGTGACATTTTTAACAGAGGATGTTTGCTTGTTGTCCAGTGTTGCATGGGGGTAAGTGGCATCTGAAGGTGCTCAGCATCCTGCCTGGGTCTTAACTATCTTTAGTCATTTTGTATCATCTGCAAATTTTGCCATCTCACTGTTTACCCCTTTTTCCAGATCATTTATGAATATGTTGAATAGGACTGGTCCCAGAACAGACCTCTGGGGGACACCACTATTTACTTCTTTCCATTCTGAAAACTGACCATTTATACCCACCCTTTGTTTCTTATTTTTTAACCAGTTACCAATCCATGAGAGCACCTTCTCTCTTATCTCCTGGCAGCTGACTTTACTTAAGAGCCTTTGGTGAGGTACTTTGTCAAAGGCTTTCTGAAAATTTAAGTACACTGTATCCACTGGATCCCCTTGGTCTGCATGCTTGTTGACCCCCTCAAAGAATTCTAGTAGATTGGTGAGGCATGATTTCCCTTTACTAAAACCATGTTGACTCTTCCTCAACAAATTCTGTACATCTATATGTCTGACAATATTGTTCTTTATTATAGTTTCAACCAGTTTGCCCAGTACTGAAGTCAGGCTTACAGGCCTGTAATTGCCGGGATCACCTCTGGAGCCCTTTTTAAAAATTGGCATCACATTCGCTATCCTCCAGCCATCTGGCACAGAAGCTGATTTAAATGATAGGTTACAGACGACAGTTAGTAGTTCTGCTATTTCGTTTCTGAGTTCCTTCAGAACTCTTGGGTGAATAGCATCTTGTCCTGGTGACTTATTACTGTTTAATTTATCAATTTGTTCCAATACCTCCTCTAACGATACCTCAATCTTCGACAGTTCCTCAGATCTGTCACCTAAAAAGGATGGCTCGGTTCAGTCTGCAGGGGATAGAAGTCTCCCTTCCCCCCACTGGCCATGACAGTGCAGAGCCACAGAACAGAGAGGGAAGGGCTCTTTGCTGGTGGAGATAAGTGGGACGGGGTGCTGCTAACACCAAGACCAGGCCTTGGCAGGAGGAAGATTAGCTCACACACTGCAGAGCACAGCTTCATGGTCAGCATAGGCATGCAGCCCTGCTCATGGGAGGGTCGGGTCAGGGCTCGCTCATGACAATGATCATAGCGGTAGGGACAGCCATATATGCTAACTTGATGGGTGACAATCCCATTCAAAAAGTAACAGCTCTAGCCACAGGCAGAGCCAGGGGCTAACCAAATCCCAGAGGCTGCAGAGATTAGGAACCAGCAGCCTGCCATACTCAGCCAAGACACAGGCTTTGGAGTCTACACTAGGTTTGTTAGGCAGGTCAATAGCCCAGCCGCTGCTCTGGAGAGGCTGTTAGGGACACAGCTGTGCAAACCCTAGATCCCTGTTAGCCCTCATAGGGGTCTGGTGGTAGCTGCTGCTGCCCTATTTATTAACGTCCCAAGTATTTAACAATAATCTCTCTTTCTTTCTTCCTTTCCAGGCCTGTAGTGGGGAAAAACTGATTGTTTTATAGTTGGGGTAAGGAAGTTCTTTGCTTATAACACATTATCTATTGTGTATGTGTGCATGGAGGGATACGTTTGAATCTGTGTCTGTCCTGGTATTGCCAAACAAAGGATTACAAATCATGAGTTAGGCTTAAATATAATGAAATTAGTTTAAAAGGCATGAGCTGTGGTTTTGTTTGTTTTTAAATAGGGGTTATTTTTCTTTGCTTTCTGAGGGTACACTTGGCTGTGCACACACATATGAGCACATAACTGTGGTAATGATATGCACAAATTACCAGTTCAGTGGCTAAATGTCATTTGCACAAACAGTTCCTGCAACAGTACATGTGCGATACTGAAAATCTGGCCCTAAAAGTAAGCATTTTTTATATTTTGTTTCCTGTCTTCATTGTAATAATTTTTAAAACGAAATACAATTATTGTCTAGACATCAAGTTTTATGGGAACATTTCACATATAGTACAAAAAATTAGAAAACAAATGAAGCCTAAACCTACTCCTGAAGATTAAATGACTTCTTTCCAATGTACAACAAAGTGCACATATTTTACTAACGACTCTGAGTTCTACATTTGCTCTATTTAGTTAATGAATTATGCATACTATTTATTTATATGCTACTCCATTTCTTTTCTCTTGCTGGTTTTGTTTACCTGATTTACTGCAGAAAGATCCCTTGAAGATGATCTTGTACTAGGATAAGTACTAAAGATGAATATTTTTAACTGGATTCAAGAAGGAATGTGGTTCCAAACAAGCAACCCAAAGGAAACCAAGAAAGTATTGTTATAAATTAGTATTAACCTTGTAGTTAAGCACATTACTTTCCATAGCTATCCATGATTCAAGTAGAAAGCTGAATTTTCCAATATTTATGTAAGTATAGACTGAAAAATAAGAGCCACAGATTATATACAATTTAAAAGAACCACTTGATTCTCTGATGTGTAGCATAATCAGAAAACCCTCAAGCTGATGTCCTGAGTAAACAAAGTGCTGCCAAATGCAAATGGGAGAAAATGTTTTGTGTTGCTTTTTTAAAATCTTTCAGTTATAGCAGCTCAAGGGATAACAACGATAGGTACAAAATTTTCAGATGGAAGTGAGATTTCCAAGTTGATGGCATCCCTTTAAGTTACTCATTGGGGCCTGTATCCTGCAAACAATTTCATGTGTGCTGCTAACCTTTACACACTGTGTGACCATATGACTGCTCACAGTGCACAAAGTTAAGCACGTGTGTCTTTGCAGGGTGCCTTGTGTTTGAAAAGCAACCTTCTACTTCTTTTTACGGTAGGAAAAGCTGTAGTTCTTCTCTAATGAACAAAGCGTTTGTGACACTGAAAAAGACTTGCTTTTTGTACCTATGGTGAGCAGAACAAAACAGTTTGATGATATTACACTCTTTTTTAAAATTGAATGCATCTATAATGCTATCTGTTTTTTTACCCTGCAAAATATTCGTTCATCATTTTCTTATTTGGTATTTCCAAATGACTTGTGATGTCTCTGTTGTTTTTCCACAGCGATGGAGAACAAATACATGCTCTCCAAGCTATATATACTATGAACACCAGCTATTCTCACATAAAATTCCCATTAATAGGAGTCAATAGGAGTATTGAGTGGGTGAGGATTGCAGAATCAAGCCCAGGACTATTAGCAGAGGCATTAGCTCAGGAGAGCTGGCTGTATTTCAAGGAATCCCTGTTGAGGTTACAGGGACAAACCATCCCGATGAGTCGAAAGAATAGTAAATATGGCAGGCGACCAGCTTGGCTTAACGGTGAAATCCTAGCGGATCTTAAACATAAAAAAGAAGCTTACAAGAAGTGGAAGGTTGGACATATGACCAGGGAAGAGTATAAAAATATTGCTCGGGCATGTAGGAATGAAATCAGGAGGGCCAAATCGCACCTGGAGCTGCAGCTAGCAAGAGATGTCAAGAGTAACAAGAAGGGTTTCTTCAGGTATGTGGGCAACAAGAAGAAAGCCAAGGAAAGTGTGGGCCCCTTACTGAATGAGGGAGGCAACCTAGTGACAGAGGATGTGGAAAAAGCTAATGTGCTCAATGCTTTTTTTGCCTCTGTCTTCACTAACAAGGACAGCTCCCAGACTGCTGCGCTGGGCATCACAACATGGGGAGTAGATGGCCAGCCCTCTGTGGAGAAAGAGGTGGTTAGGGACTATTTAGAAAAGCTGGACGTGCACAAGTCTATGGGGCCGGACGAGTTGCATCCGAGAGTGCTAAAGGAATTGGCGGATGTGATTGCAGAGCCATTGGCCATTATCTTTGAAAACTCGTGGCGAACGGGGGAAGTCCCAGATGACTGGAAAAAGACTAATGTAGTGCCAATCTTTAAAAAAGGGAAGAAGGAGGATCCTGGGAACTACAGGCCAGTCAGCCTCACCTCAGTCCCTGGAAAAATCATGGAGCAGGTCCTCAAGGAATCAATCCTGAAGCACTTACACGAGAGGAAAGTGATCAGGAACAGTCAGCATGGATTCACCAAGGGTAGGTCATGCCTGACTAATCTAATAGCCTTCTATGATGAGATTACTGATTCTGTGGATGAAGGGAAAGCAGTGGATGTATTGTTTCTTGACTTTAGCAAAGCTTTTGACACGGTCTCCCACAGTATTCTTGTCAGCAAGTTAAAGAAGTATGGGCTGGATGAATGCACTATAAGGTGGGTAGAAAGTTGGCTAGATTGTCGGGCTCAACGGGTAGTGATCAATGGCTCCATGTCTAGTTGGCAGCCGGTGTCAAGTGGAGTGCCCCAGGGGTCGGTCCTGGGGCCGGTTTTGTTCAATATCTTCATAAATGATCTGGAGGATGGTGTGGATTGCACTCTCAGCAAATTTGCAGATGATACTAAACTGGGAGGAGTGGTAGATACGCTGGAGGTCATGGATAGGATACAGAGGGACCTAGACAAATTGGAGGATTGGGCCAAAAGAAACCTGATGCGGTTCAACAAGGATAAGTGCAGGGTCCTGCACTTAGGACGGAAGAACCCAATGCACCGCTACAGACTAGGGACCGAATGGCTAGGCAGCAGTTCTGCGGAAAAGGACCTAGGGGTTACAGTGGACGAGAAGCTGGATATGAGTCAGCAGTGTGCCCTTGTTGCCAAGAAGGCCAATGGCATTTTGGGATGTATAAGTAGGGGCATAGCGAGCAGATCGAGGGACATGATCGTTCCCCTCTATTCGACATTGGTGAGGCCTCATCTGGAGTACTGTGTCCAGTTTTGGGCCCCACACTACAAGAAGGACATGGATAAATTGGAGAGAGTCCAGCGAAGGGCAACAAAAATGATTAGGGGTCTGGAACACATGACTTATGAGGAGAGGCTGAGGGAACTGGGATTGTTTAGTCTGCGGAAGAGAAGAATGAGGGGGGATTTGATAGCTGCTTTCAACTACCTGAGAGGTGGTTCCAGAGAGGATGGTTCTAGACTATTCTCAGTGGTAGAAGAGGACAGGACAAGGAGTAATGGTCTCAAGTTGCAGTGGGGGAGGTTTAGGTTGGATATTAGGAAAAACTTTTTCAATAAGAGGGTGGTGAAACACTGGAATGCGTTACCTAGGGAGGTGGTAGAATCTCCTTCCTTGGAAGTTTTTAAGGTCAGGCTTGACAAAGCCTTGGCTGGGATGATTTGATTGGGGATTGGTCCTGCTTTGAGCAGGGGGTTGGACTAGATGATCTCCTGAGGTCCCTTCCAACCCTGATATTCTATGATTCTATGATTCTATGATTAGCCTGAGCTCTGGCCCCATTATCCGCACAGTAGGACTACTATTATGATATGAAGACTGAGAGAGGCTTCACCAACAATGGTAGTGGACAGTCACCGTGGGTTGTAATAGCGTGGATGTGCCTGTGCTAAGCTGTTTTTTTCAGAGATCATCTGTTTTACAGCACCTAAAAGTGTGCTAGGAACTTTACAATAACATAAAAATTAGAAAAAAGAAAAGGAGGACTTGTGGCACCTTAGAGACTAACAAATTTATTTGAGCATAAGCTTTCGTGAGCTACAGCTCACTTCATCGGAATGCATCCGATGAAGTGAGGTGTAGCTCACGAAAGCTTATGCTCAAATAAATTTGTTAGTCTCTAAGGTGCCACAAGTCCTCCTTTTCTTTTTGCGGATACAGACTAACGCGGCTGCTACTCTGAAACCTATAAAAACTAGAAGATCTCAGGCCTGAAGAGCTTACATTACAACAGAAACCCTATTGTTGTATGGCACCTCTCTGCCAAATGCTGTCTGTTAAAGAGGTGGCACTCTGTGGAAGGAGTCATTGTAGAACATTCTGCTTCCTTTACCACAGACAAACTTTTTCAAGGGCCTGCTGGAGTAACTAACTGCTCAGTTGCTAAGCACAGCTACAGGTGGAGAATAAGGAGGGCAGAGCAGAGATATGCCCACTCTCTACCCAGGTCCTGCCATTTTCTAGCTTGTCCAACCCTCACCACTCCCTTTGTTAAGTGCGTATACATGTGGTTCTGCAGGCTACTACTGAATATAGAATTGCTTTTTACACCACACAACACAGCTGATTTGCTACTAGAAGCATTGCACATCATCTTCGCCTAGAGGTTTTACAGCCACCATAGCTGCATAAATGAGCTGAGATTAGGCCCAGAAATATGGCCCAATCCTGAGAGGTGATGTAAACACCCAACTTCTGTTGAGATCAATGAGAGCTGAGCGATGCTGGGTGCCAGGTAGTTCTCAGCACCCTGTAAAATTGGCCTTATGTTCACACTGCTGAAGTAAGATTAATATTTTAAGCAAGCGGAAAATTCCTGTTCATGCACTTAGTTGTACACATAGCTAGAACAGGTGATTAATACAGGATGGGAAATGGAAGCGGAGAACAAAATCAGATCACACATGACATGTGGGTATTGCTGATAATGTTTTTAACAGTCTTCAAGAGGAAGACATTTATTTTTGAAAAACATACACTGAAAATGAGGGCCTGAGCTTGCAAAACATCAAACACTGATTGCAGTGGGACTTGAGAGAGCTCAGCATCCCACAATCTCAGCGTCTTTTTTAGCCCTGTGTGAGGTTTCATTTCAAAACAGACATGTACCTTTGTAAAATTTTTCCTCATTTTGATTAATAACATTCTTAAATATAAAACATTTTATCTAGGAAGTAGCAAAAGGCATGAGACTTGAACCAATTAGGCAGGGAGGTGTCCTGCATTTCAATTCAAATATTTCTAAAAGCAAGCATGGTTGCAGAATGGGAAAGAAGGCAGATGGCACCATAGAAATAATATTTATCACCTGGATGCTGGATCAAGTCAATAGGCAAGCACTGTTTGTTACCGTGGGCTTGCTAATTGCTGGGCACAGCTGGGTGGCTGATTGATCTCAAGGGGTGCCTCTAGGTCAGCGTATCTCAAATGCGGCCACTGCGGCTGCGTGTGGCCACCAGGGGCTTTTCTTGCAGCCACAGCCACCTGGGCTGTGATGAGGAGCAGGGGGGCAAAGCAGTAGCTCCTCTCCTGGGGCTGCCTGCAGGGGTTGGTCCCTACCCCCTTCCGGAGCCACAAACACTGTAGGAGCAGGCAACCAGTGTGAGTTCCCCACCTTCCCAGGGGCGATATGGCTCGAGCTTCTGCCCTGAGGTGGTGGGTGGCAGGCTCTGGCCATGTGGCAGTGGGCTCTGTCCACCAGCCGCAGGGTTTGGAGCTCCATTCCTGGATTCACCCGCCACCATCACCATGACCCTACTGCCTCCTCCAAACCCCCCTTGCCCCTGGCTTCCCTGCCTCCTTATCCACCTTCTCATCCAGGGCTTAATTTGTCCCTCAACATAACAGGGCTGCGTAAGTCTGCTGTGAAAAGTGATACCACCAGTGATAGCACTGGTGATTTACTAACTAGCAATCTAAAAAAAAAAAATCAAAAAATGCAAAGCACCTTATTTTTGTTTCTATTCTGTTTAGGTCCAGTAAAGAACAGAGACCACAGTACATTATTTTTATTTCTGAGTCTTCAAAAAAAAAAAAACAAAAAAAAAAACCAACAACCACCCCTACATAAATACATTACAATGATCTGGACATGTATATGTGCATGTTTATTTGTTTTTCCTAAAGTTAATTAAGTATTTCAGGGAAAAAATTCTCAGAGTGGCCACTAGGAAGAGTTGGTGGCTGCACTCTGAGGTCACCAAAAATATGTTAAAAGAACAGGAGGACCTGTGGCACCTTAGAGACTAACAAATTTATTAGAGCATAAGCTTTCGGGAGCTACAGCTCACTTCGTCGGATGTATCCGATGTTGCAGCCCACGAAGTGAGCTGTAGCTCACAAAAGCTTAAGCTCTAATAAATGTGTTAGTCTCTAAGGTGCCACAAGTCCTCCTTTTCTTTTTACGGATCCAGACTAACACGGCTGCTACTCTGAAACTTGTCAGAACTATGCTGTGAGACCCCCCCCTGCCCAGCTGTTGGTGTGTAATTCAAGGAAGGTGTTAACAACAGCGGGGAGATAGCATCCCCAAGTTCAAACACAGGCGGGGGAACGGCGCCCCCTCGCGCTTGCTCCCGGTACGTCGGCTGGGAGCCTTGTTCATAATCTCGGGACTGGGCCCGAGCGAGCCACTGATTTCCTTCTGCCGCGTTGTCTAGCCTCCGAGCTCGTCCGCCCTCCCGCCCCACCGGCACGCGCGGCTTTGCGCCCGCTGGGCACCGGGCTCACGCCGGTGACAGAGCAGCCTCGCTGTTTCCTTTCCAACCTCCCAGCCCCCGCAGGGGAAGGAGCAGGGCCCCTGCCTGGCTGGTAAGGCCGCCCCGGGCACGTGGAAATGCGCAGCACGCAGCGGCGGAGTCCCCCCGTGAGCGCCTGGCTCGCCCCGGGCGGCCGGTCCCAGTCGTCCAGCCGCGGTCCGGGAACGCCGGGGCGGCTCCGGGGGCGGGGCCTCAGGATCGGGGTTTCCCGCCTCCGGGGCGGGGGAAATTCCCGGGAGCGCGCCTGTGATGACGCAGGGGCGCCCGCGCAGCCGCCCCCTGGGAGATCCGGCGGCCGCCGCTGCGGTGAGTGCGCTGGGGGTGCGGGGCCGGGGAGCCCCTCGTGCGCCGGCTGGGGCGCGGCCCGGAGCGGGGGGAGCGCGTGTCCCGGGGCCAGGGTGGGCGGCGGGGCCGGTTGGTCTTACTGAGGAAGCGGGGAGCTGCCATGTGGCAGCCCGGCTCTGGCTGAAGGCGAGTGTTTGCTCCGCGCGCGGCAGCGCATCTAGCTGCGGGGGGGATTCCGGCTCGACCCCGCCTGTTACTCGCGTCCGGGGGGAAACGAAGCCTCCTCCGCCGCCGCCCTTTCCCGAGAGTTACCGGCGGGCAGGACCTGCAGGGGGCTGGGCCCAGCGAGATGGCAGCCCGGCTCGCAGCGCCGCCCAGCTGCCGCCAGCCCGCACCCGGCCGATCGGCGTGGGGAGCCGCAGCCTCCTTTCGTCTGAGCTGCCCGTCCTCTGGGGCAAGGCTCCTGGGGGCCGGCCTGATTCAGTTTTAAACAAACAAACCGCCGCCAGTGCTCTTCCTCCCTGGGGTAGCAGGCTCAGAAACCGATTTTACCGGTGAAAAAGCTGGCACGTGCTCCGGCCCATACCGCCACATACTTACAAGGTGAACTTCGTTGTCTTACCCCCTTCTAGGCCATGGGCAAGAACAAAGCCAAAGGGTCAAAGCCGAAGAGCGTGTTCCACCTGGCCAACACCAAATCCCTGAAGGCCAAGAATAAAGCTAAACCTGTCACAACAAGTCTGAAGAAGGTTAGTGTGGCCACAGTAATCAACCTGTGCAAACATTTTTTTCTTCATATGTTCTTTTAGAAATCTCCACCAAGCAATGTTTAGTCAAAACAAAACAAAAAAACCAACCCGACCTATACCCTGGGTAGGGCCCTACCAAATTCACAGCCACAAAAAAATGCATCATGGACTGTGAAATCTGGTCTTTTGTGTGCTTTTACCCTGTATTATACAGATTTCATGGGCGAGATCAGCATTTCTCAAATTGGGGATCCTGACCCAAAAGGGAGTTGCAGGGGAATCTCGAGGTTATTTTAAGGATGTCATGGTATTGTCACCCTTACTTCTGCACTGCCTTCAGAGCTGGGTGGCCAGAAAGCGGCAGCTCCTGACTGAGGGCCCAGCTCTAAAGACAGCAGCACAGAACTAAGGGTGGCAATACCATACCATGCCATCCTTACTTCTGTGCTGCTGTTGGCGGCGACTTTGCCATCACAGCTGGGCTCCTGGCTAGCACCCACTGCTCTCCAGCTGCCCAGCTCTGAAGGCAGCGCCACTGCCAGCAGCAGTGCAGAAGCAAGCATAGCAGTACTGCTAACTCCCTACAATAACCTTGCAACATCCTCCCTGCACACACAACTCCTTGTTGGGTCAGGACCCCTACAATTACACCACCATGAAATTTCAGATTTAAATAGCTGAAATAATGAAATTTATGATTTTTAAAATCATATGACTGAAATTGACCAAAATGAACAGTGAATGTGTAGGGCAATCACCCACACAGCAGAGGCAAAAAGCCTTCAGTTGTCCTACTATATAAAACATTAATGAGCATGGAGAGAGATGACTAAATGCAAACACTATCCCTTTCCTGATTCATCAATCAGGCTAGAATAGAAGAGGCCAAGATTATATGTGGATATTCTGAATCAATACTGGTTAATAGGAACTCCATTGACAAAGCTGCTTAAAACAAACAAGAAGAAAATATCACAAGAAGTAGACATTTACACTAGAACAGTCAACTTGAAATCTAGGGTGGATTGTTGGTTTTTTAAGAACTTTGGGGACTACCCTTTGCCTCTAAGTCTTACTGCCCATTTTTGTGGTTTTACCATTTTTTCTTTAAAAAAACAAAGAACTAAAAAAACCCTTGCCTTTATTGCTGCAAGACCTAGAAAAACCAAAAGGCAGAAGAGTTACTGGGTAAACAGTAAAACTGATTACATACCAAGCACTGTTAAACAGAAAACCTGACAGAAATAATCTCTGTTACTGTAATCTTTGTTACTAGAGCTGGTTGGAAATTTATTTCAAAACAAGAAAATTTTTGTAGAAAGATTTTTTGAGAACCCTTTTTTTTACAACCAATTCTTGCTGTTGCTTGTTTCATTGGTAAGTACCAGAAGTTTCTAGGTGGGAGTATGATTTCTAAATGTAATGGTATTACCTTAATGAGTGCTGAAAGCTTGAAGGCTAGTCCACAAAACTGTTCTATATACACCCAATACAAGGCTTTCATACGGCTTATCTTGGAGATGGTTATTCTGAAAGTGGTTTTGCAGCATGCTATTGATTATTGGGGAACATGGCAATGAACAAGACTTAAGATGTAATCCCTGGTTTAATGAGATTTCATTCTAAAATTAGACAAAACTGTACTGTTCAGGTGATGCACTAGACTTGTTAGCCACCACATTACTTGGCTTTGTTTTCCCAAAACTTGTGTCAGTCCTGAACTGCATAATCTGCCACAGAATTAAACTGTTAAGAATCTAATAAAGAAACAAAGAAATTTTTCCAGTACGTATTTTCAAACTGTTGGAAAACGTATAGCTAAGCCAATTGTAATCACATTTTTTTTTTGAGGAGGGTGTTTAAGGAAAGACCTCTTAACTTTCCTGCTGAAAGTTACAGACAAAAGAGAACAAATCACTCAGTAGAAAGTTGGAATGTTACCAAAGCTATGGAAATAAACAGTGACTCAAAGGGAAAATGTTTTGTGTCACTGGCACCTGAGGATGTTATTCAGATACAAAGATAACGTTCAGTGAGAAACAACAGCAGTGAGTTTATACTCAGGAATATCTATAGGTGGAGCCAAATCTCCATTTTATATAGTATTTCGTATATAATAGTAAAACAGATTTGAGAATGCTGTTACAGAAAAGTGGCCCATTAGATCAAGTTAAGATGAGATGAGCAACTACAAATTACAGGTACCTGCTGATAGAAATAAGAAACCTGTCTGGACTGGGTGCCTCTTCTTATTGGCTAAAATAAACTGAAGGTGGGCTAGTTTGTCTGAACTATTTTTCTGTTACGTGTTCCATTTCCAGAAGGAAATCTTTCTTCCCCTTTTATCCCCAATATAAACAAGTTAGCTTTGACCTATTCATTAGATTTCTTTGCTAGTGACCCATTTATATGAAAGTTCTATTAAAAATTCACTATCTTTAATATTTACACATTCAACAGTAGTACAATTAAAATATAATTTAAAGAATGTGCCCCATTCCAAGCAATTTTTAAAAGGTAGAACCATTATAAATATATATAATAAATAGGCTATGAATAAGTCTTAGCATCATATTAAGATCTCTTTCTGCCTTTGACTAACTTGTGCATTTTTTCTCCTCTAAAGATAAACATTGTGAACGATGAAAAAGTTAGAACAGTAAATAAAGCATTTACTGAAGTACAGAAAGAAGTCAAACAACTATCAAAAGGCATTTCATCAAAATCTCAAAAGAGGCAGCGGGTAATAATTTTGAGTCCTATTTAATGCATCTTTGGTTGGGAGGGTTGCAGCAACCTCAGGTTAGAATGATTCCAAAGTTAAGGTTTAATTTTAATAAGTTTTTAGGTCTTGACTGAAGGAAAAAAAAATAGTTGTGACCCCATCATGAAGAGGTGTCAAGTCTGCAAGCAACCTTAGCAGTTCTTCTGAGGGGGCAAACTCCCTTTTTAGTCAGAAGAGAGGAAATAGTTGAGCATCACTAGATTGTTGCCAGAATAGATTTTTCATTTAATATCTGGATGTTTTAGTTGATTCTTTTACTGGTGAGCTTTAAAAATTAATAAAATAGATTTTCAACTGGAAACCTTGATTCATCGAGTTAACCCTTAACACGAATAGGCATAGAAAATAAAGGTGGTTGCTTTTGCAAGACATCCTGGATCTCCTGGCTGAACCATTTGATGACAGTGTCAATAGTAAAATATTAACTTTTTTTTTTGTAAAAACATCAGCCCAACCTCTGCTCCAATTGCAGCTTCCTCATCAAAATATTCTCTCTTTCTGGAGCTCTAGTAATAATTCAAGCCATCTCCCTGGAACAAGTTAGACAGCGTGGTAGTCTCTGTGCAGTAATAATCTCCTTCACAATTTTAGATTTTGTTGACTAGAGCATTCAAGCTTATCTCCATTTTGGCCATGTATGGTATGGGCACGGATTGTTTTGGCCTTCCTCTGAAGCATTAAGTATTGACCACTGGTCCATCTAGTCTAGCAAATCACATATTCCCATAAAGTGAATAAGGTATAAGAAATGTAGGATGTCTTGCAGTCCAGTACACCAAGCTAATCAATCTTTCAGACAGCAAGTATTTGTTAGCTTTATCTTCCATCAGTGAAGCTTTTTATACAACCTCAGCTCCTTTTTTATGTAAATTTTTTTTTTCCTTTCAATTTTCAGGTTTCCAAGCACCTGGAAGGTGAACCAGCTGATGTGGATGCAGCTGCAAGCTTATTATCTCAGTTGTAACGCATAATAAAATATCTGAGTTTCGAAAGCAAAATTTACTGACAAAAATCAATGGATGGCAGATACTGAATACTCTGTTTGTACAGTTTTATTAAAAAAATCTTGTTAATATACAAGAATTGGCACACTTTAATACAAACTACAAACAGACCTTTCCTATAATCTAGGAAAGTGGAATGTCAGAAGTTAAAATGTGAGAAACTTAAAGTGCTAAAACAGAAGGCACTTCACAAAATTGGTTCACTGAAACAATTTAACATAACCCATTTAATGTCCTTCACTTCAAAATTTGGCAGTGAACATTTTTTAAAAATTGTAGTGAAAGGTTAAAAACATACAGAAAGCTTCTTGGCAGTAAAGCTTCAGAAAGAAAATTCTGCTAAGTGACAAGCCTGGGTCTTTCTCTCTTTTTCTTTTAAGTGACCAGAAGACTGCAAGAAAAATGGGAGGGGAGAAGAGGAGAACTTGGGATCTCAAAGCTGAGTTACATTAATGTAACTTGTAAAAAAAATACCAGAGAACACTTTGATAAGAGCCCTTTCTTATGGTTTTGAATTTAAGGTGTTTTGTGAAGTAGGTAAGGAAGCAAAAGGAAATACACTCCCAGAGTCAGTGAACTAAGAGGTTATACATTCATTATTTAAAATACTTAGATTATGAAGAAGTCTAGAATGTTATAAAGTTAGAGGTAGATGAGACAGTCTGGTTGCCACTGAATCTAATAATTTAGTATCTGCACATCAAAAAGATCACAGACTCCTTCATTATCATCCAGGTTAAAGTTGTAGTCATCTCCAGGAGTAGGAGAGAGTCGTAAGAGAGGAAAAACTGTAAAACAAGAACAGTTTTGTTAATCATAGAATCACAGAAATCTATTATATTTGAAATTCTGCCTTGCAACATCCTATAAATTTCAAATCATTTCCAGCAGAAGGTAAATAAAAACTTTGTCCAGTGTCAGTAGTCCAAAATGTTACAACTTGCTTTGCTTTGGCAATAGTTGTCTGCAAGCACTGGACTGTGCATTGGGGATCCTGGTGCAACTCCACCAAAATAAGGTTTAAAATAATTTAAATGCACAGACGCAATTTATTAACTATGCTTTAAATGAATTTCCTTTGCCATCTTACCTGCGGCAAAGCCAGTGCAGTGTAACAGAGATTAGTCTCCTCTGCTGCAGCAAAGCAACACTTAAGCAGCCTTTGTGTTTCGTACCTAGCAGTGGGTCTATTATATTATATAGCCTCCATTATTGTAGTACCTGTGTGCCTCACCATCTTCAAATGTATTTTTCCTGTGAGATAGGGGCATGCTATTATCCCCCTTTACAGACTGGAAACTAAGGCATGAAGAGACTGAGGCCATGTCTACACTGCATGGAAGTCCATCTAAGCTACACAATTTGAGTTATGTTAATAGCGTAACTCAAGTTGATGTAGCTTAGATCTACTTACTGCAGGGTCCACACTACATGATGTCGACTGGAGACATTCTCCCATCGACTCCCCTTACTCTTCTCGATCCAGTGGAGTACAGGAGTCGACAGGAGAGCGATCAGCGGTCGATTATTGACCGCTGCAGTATCAATCCTCCGGTAAGTGTAGACAAGCCCTAGGTGACTTGCCCAAACTCACACAGGAAGCCTGCAGCAGAGCAGGAAATTAAACCCAGGTGTCTCCAGGCTAGTACCCTGACCACTGAGTCATTCTCTCTCTCACCAACTGGATACTCAATTAGGCCCTGAGCCTGCAAAAAATTGAACACTGGCATCATTTAATGCAAATGAGTAATATCACTGAATCTAAAGGTATTATACATGTATAACGTTACTCACACATGTAAGTGCTCGCAGGATTTGGGCCTTAATACCTTGACAGTGACGATCAGTTTGGAAGGGAAAACAGGTTAGTGATGGAAACTCGAATAAGGGTGTAAAGGGGGAGCTGCAGCAGGAAAGAAGTGGGAGTGAAATACATCATGGTTAAAATGGTGCTGGCAGCTCATAGGCGCTGACTCCGTGGGTGCCCCGGGGCTGGAGCACACATGGAAAAAAAAATAGTAGGTGCTCAGCACCCACTGACAGCCCTGCCAATCAGCTCCACCCCCACCCCAGCACCTCCTGCCCACCTTCAGCTCTGCCAATCAGCTCCTCCCACCCGCTGGGGATCAGCTGTTCAGCAGCATGCTGGAGACACTGGGGGCAAGGCACATTCAGGGAAGAGGACTTGCGGGAAGGGGTGGAGTGGGGGCAGAGCAGGGGTCGAGGACCCCTGGGGAAATGAGGAAGTGGGGCCTGTGTGGCAGCTGTTTTAATATCAGATATTTGTAATGAAGTTTGGAATCAGATTTGAACAAAGATCTAGGGAAGTGGTGAATTCAGATATGAATGACATTTGCCTGCAACAGCAGAGGACTAGACTCAATGAGTCAGGAGATCCCTTCCAGTCTTATGTTCCTTTGAATGAATCACATTCTTAAAATATAACTCTGCTTATTAAAAGATAGGAATGCTAAATGCTTACCATCTGAAGACATCAATTCGTCAATGATATCACTACTAATAGTTCCTGTTAAACACAAAAGCACTTGTTTGTGAAAGTCAGCCCAGGTTCTATGCATTAAACAGCTATTGAAATGGAGAGTGTTGGCTGCTACATTTATAACTTAATGCTTGCAAGAGCAGTAGAGATAGTCAACCAGACCAGTATCCTACTGGGCTAAAAATAATAAAACCCCTTAACTTTTCCTTCTGGACAGTTTCTGGTGCTATTCTTAGGTTGCACAAACACTTATAACTACAAAGGGAATGTAACCAATATACCAGAATGGAGCATCTTTATGCGGGATGCACTTTACCCCAAACCAGACAGAAACCACAGCCAAAATGGTGAAAAGAAAAGAGCTGCAGGAGGGAGAAGGGAAAGGCTGCAGACAAGACAAACTGCTGGCCTCTTCTCCCCTGGGAAATCTGCTTTTAGCTTTGTCAGGAAGGGTTAAACTAAAGAGTCTGCCTACCTGTGGGCTCATCCATCTTTGCTATATCAAATGAGTTTGGCTTGAGAATACAATTAACATCCAAGGGAAGCAAGGCCTGATAGTCATTTGAGCTAGCAGTAGTTTGTGTTGTATCTGTTGCAAGGCTTGTATACAGCAAGGAGTCCGGAAGGCTAGAGTAAGGAGTTGCTGAAGTTGTATTGTTCTCTTGCATGCTGTTGTCTACAATGGCAGAAAAGTACATATTACAAAGTTTGGTATGGTAAACTATATGCACACACCTGTATCTGGCTAAGTCTTACTGGTAGAACATGGCCGGTATTTGAGATGTCATCTCCTTTCAAAAACCAGGCACAGGTCTCAAGGCCCTTCAGAGATTTGGTTCACAATGTCTGTAGTATGTTGCTAAACAGCATTTGATTATCTATTAGTGATAAAAACAAGTTCAGGTAATCTCCCTCGCTGAGCCTGCTTTTCACATACAACTGCCTTTTGCAACAACAGCAGGGACTGTCCTAGTACAAGCTTGTCAAAGGTAAATGTTAAATGTTCAAGCTTTATGTTCTAGTAGAGGTTTGAAGCCTTTTTCAGACAGCACATGCAATCACCTTGAGGAACAGCCCAGACCCCTGTTGTGGGCTGGTTCCTGGATCACTTCTGAGGTGTTTCTGGTATAGGATGATAAATTGCAAGTGGAACAATCCATTTCAACAGAAGTCTGAACATAGAACAGGAAGAGGATAGTGACCTCCCCCTGCAACCTCCAGTCAGCTGATAGTAACTCCACTGGGGTCAGGTCTCAGGCTGGCAGCTGCTACATTATGCTAACAGTTGATTCCCTTTCTCTACCCGATCTCTAAACAAATCTCTTTTGGGGGTAGAGGGAACAAACCAGGGACTCACCTGATGGTGTATCTGTAACTGGGGTATGTGGTAAATGCTGCTCCTGGTTAATGTCATGCTGCTCTGATGGATTCTCAGTAGATGCAGTAGGTTTTGGGGGAGTCAGTGGAGTTGCAGGTTGAGATGGGGGCTGTGTAAGGTCATCAGATGGAGGAACTGGAAACACCACAGGCGTAGAGGAACTTGATTCTTTATTAATAAGCAGCACATGGATAGGTCCTGAACTACTCTTTAGACTGATCTGGTATTTCTTTTGTCCGTTTTGTCCCTTTAAAGGTGGCACATTGAAACAACAGTTATAATTCTTTGTGACTGACAATTAAGTCAAATAACTGCATGCAGCAATTGCCGTAGAAAGTAATGGAAATGCATAATTGCCTAGGTAGAAAACTTATTTAAAAATAAAATTCTCAAGGTGCTACTGCAAGGTGACACAATTTTCTAGTCATAAGACCATATTAAGACAGTTTTATGCAAAGTTAACTAACCTCACATATCACAGAAAAAGATTTAAAACCAACACACCCCATAATCGATAAGATTACAACCCTTCTACATTCTCACATAATTAACAACTGACACATGGCACTCAAGTACAGAATTCTGTGCCATGCTCATGTAATTGAATTCAAGCTTAGCTGTGAATAACAGCAGGATTCCCACTAAAAACTGACCACTGGGACATAGCCTCTTTAAAATAATTTTCTCATCTGCAAAATTGTCTTAATTAGAACTAACTGTCCCACCATAGCCAAATCCCTCTGATTCAGTGAACACAGGAAAATTAGTGTTAATGGGGACAATTTCCCTGCAGAATAGTCAACATAAAGCCTTCATGTTAAAGAGCTAGTTCTTGTGATTCAATCTGGCGTGTGCAGTGCTGCCACCATTGGCTAGTTAATGGGATTAAGTCATTATCTTTCTATTTTGGGAACAGGTGAGATATTTCAGTCATGGAGACAACTCTAATACAAGTTATCTGTGTCCACCAGTACAAAGGACAGTCTCACTAGATTAGCATTGCAGTTCACTCTGTGGTATTTTTTATAACCTCATTGTTTAGTTATGGCGCTTTTACTCATTCCTTGCTCAAATTAAAATATGAAACGCATCAAATAGAATCACTATCCTCCTACTACTGCACAAAAAATGTTTGCCACTCTTTCCCCACCTATGTAGGCAGCATGAAAAACTGAAAAGCACTGTATCACAGAAATTGAAGACAGCAGAAGGTAAAAAACATGAAGCCAAATAGATTGTCTTAATCCATTGTTCTTGGTCAAAGCAAGTTTGCTCTGTCTATTATTCTCTGATCCTCTATCTGTTTTTCTACCGCTTCCTCTGTTGTTCTATGTGGATCTGATTTGGGTTTCCAAATTCCTTGGCCCAGCAGGGGTTGGGAAGAGAGGAGCTTGCCACTGAAAGACCACCATTGACAGACTCTGAAGGAAGCACCACTGCTTTTTGCCTGGAGGGAAACAGCAGCTATTGGGCTTTTGCAAGCAGAAGAGAGAAGAAGGAAGGGGAAAACCGAAAGTATCTTGTTTTAACTGAAAGGTCCAATCACTTTTACTCTGCCTAGATGTGCAAAAATGCTGTTTACTCAGTATCAGTCCACATCCAATTAGGTGAATCCTATTTTTTTCCTCCCATACAGACGAAGAGACAAATCTTGCTAGCTGCAACACAGGCATCCTTACCCCTCCCTCACCACACATATGTAAGCAAACAGTTTGTACATACCATTTCAGGTATAGGTACTTCTAATTGTGTACCACAAGGTGCTTGAATTGCTAGAAGGGTGTCTCCTAGTGAAGTAGTAATTTAAGAAAATGTTAACCATATGTAATTTTACACACTCTTGGGTTGTGTACACTCAAATGGAATATAGTTCTTCTCTAATGCCACTTCAGCATTAGTCTGATACAATTTGGTGTTCTTCAGGAACAAATTATAACATGAATGAGAGCAAAGCTTGAAGAAAAGCTGTCCATCTTTGTATTCATAACCATGATATCCAAGGACTTAGCTTTAAATGTCCCCAGAACTCCAAACTCTGTAGACGTACAATTTGGGTGTAGTTACCTTGCACAGTGCACTTGGACACCACTGTTCTTTCTGTAGCTTACTGACTCTTTGAAATACCAGGGGAAAGTCACTTCACTTCTCTGTGCCTCAGTTTCCCACCTATGAAATTAGGATAATGCTTCTTTCTCTCACAGTGTATTGAGAGATAGAATGAGGTTTACAGTGAGAGAAGTGCTAAGTGTTTCCATATTTTATAATTAGTGAACTCTTGTAATAACCTTTTTTTTATTTTGGGGTTAAACTCTATAGTACATACAAGTACATGGTAACAGAGAACATTATCTTGAAGTTCTTCCTCAGGCAAAACTAGAGAAGTTAAAAAAATAAAAAGGCATTTTATGTAACCTAGAATTGTTTTCTAAACTTTGGACCACATTGTCCCCTCTTGTGGAAAAACCAGGAGGGGAACCTGGGAGGGAAATCTCTGCCAGAGATCTTTGCAGAGAGTCTCCCTCATCCTCCAGTGGGGGAGAGGTCCCAGTTTTTCACCACCCCCAAATTGCATGGAATCGGAGGAGTTCATGAAAAGAGTGGAGCCATCTGTGCAGATGTTATGTGCTTATTCCCCAGCTCTTGGCTTCACCTATCCCCAGTAGCATGGCTCCACTGGAACTGTACTGTCAGGGATTCCCTCTGGCTGCAGCTGTCCCCAGAAAATATATGGAAGCCTGGGCCTGAGTTGTCTTTTCTGGGGAACCTCTGGTGGGTCAGACCAACATGTCCTGCCCTGCCCCCTGCATCTCCTACCTCAGAACTTGGACAGGTCCTGCAGAGCCTGCATTAGGAAAAACAATGCCCTGGGGGCAACCAACCCCCACTTCCATGACTGCAGATGGAAAAGACACCTAATAGCTCATGTCGCTTCTGTCAAAGTATGTAGTTTCAAAGTATCAAGTAGCTATGTATTGTAAGTTCCATTTCTTATGAACATGATTACACTTGCAAACATTTTCTAAATTCAAAGTAACCATGGGAAAAAAAACAGGGATCTAATGTTACAGTGAGGTTTATGTAACAAAATAATAAATACAAATAATGATCCTCATGTTGTAAGAACTTTGTTCAATAGCAGGAATATGGAATCCCTGGTTCTAGATCTTCATTAAATAGCCATTTTGTATTGTAGGATATGTGGTTTTTTTTTGTGAGGGGCTGGGATGAGAGGTATTTGAAAAGATCCCATTTCTAGAGGTTTCAAACAGCAAACAGCTTTCTTTCAAGTCTGATGGTTAATGCATGAGAACATAAGAATGGCCATGCTGGGTCAGACCAGTGGTCCATCTAGCCCACTATATTGTCTTCCAACAGTGGCTGGCACCAGATGCTTGAGGAAATTAACAGAACAGCGCAATTATTGAGTGCTTCATCCCCTGTCGTCCAGTCCCAGCTTCTGGCAGTCGGAGGCATAGGGACACCCAGAGCATGGGGTTGCGCCTCTAATCATCTTGGCTAATAACAAATTGAGGGACTTATCCTACATGAGTTTACCTAATTCTTTTTTTAACCCAGTTATAATTTTTGCCTTCACAACATCCCCTGGCAATGAGTTCCAGAGGTTGTTTGTGCGTGGTGTAAAGAAGTACTTCCTTATGTTTCTTTCAAACATGCTGTCTATTAATTTCATTGGGAGACTTCTGATTCTTGTGTTACGTGAAGGAGTAAGCAACACTTTTCTTCACTTTTTCCACACCATTCATGATTTTATAGCCCTCTATCACATCACCCCCTTAGCTGTCGCTTTTCTAAGATGAACAGTCCCAGACTTTTTAATCTCTCCTCCTGTGGAAGCCGTTCCATACCCTTAATCGTTTTTGTTGTCCTTCTCTGTACTTTTTCCAATTCTAATATATCTTTTTTAGAGATAGGGCAACCAGAACTGCACACAATATTCACAGTGTGGGAATACCATGGATTTATATAGCAGCATTATGATATTTTCTATCCCTTTCCTAATATTCAGTCAGCTTTTATTGACTGCCACTGCACATTGAGTGGAGGTTTTCAGAGAACTACCCACAGTGACTCCAAGATCTTTTTCTTGTGTGGTAACAGCTAATTTACATCCTATCATTTTGTATGTATAGCTGGGATTATGTTTTCCAATGTGCATTACTTTGCATTTCATTTGCCATTTTGTTGCCCAGTCACCTACTTTTAGTGAGATCCCTTTGTAACATTTTGCAGTCAGCTTTGGACTTAACTATCTGAATATATATATATATTTATCATCTGCAAACTTTGCCACCTCACTGTTTACCCCTTTTTCCAGATCATTTATGAATATGTTGAACAGCGCTGGCCCAGGACAGATCCTGGAGACTGGGCTGTTTATCTTTCTTCACTGTGAAAACTGACTATTTATTCCTACTCTATCTGTTAACCATACTGATCCACAAAAGGACCTTCCCACTTATCCCATGGCTCCTTACTTTGCCTTTGGTGAAGGACCTTGTCAAAAGCTTTGTGAAAGTCCAAGTATGCTATATTCACTGGGTCACCCTTGTCCACATGCTTGTTGACCCCCTCAAAGAATTCTAATACATTGGTGAGGCATGATTTCCCTTTACAAAAACCATGTTCACTCTTCCCCAACATATCGTGTTCATCCTATGTGTCTGATAATTCTGTTCGTTATTATTGTTTCAACCAGTTTGCTGGGTACTGAAGTTAGGTTTACTGGCCTGTAATTGCCAGGATCACCTCTGGAGGCTTTTTTAAAAATTGGTGTTACATTAGATATCCACCAGTCATCTGGTACAGAAGTTGATTTAAGCGATAGTCTACATACCAGTTAGTAGTTCTGCAATTTCATTTCTGAGTTCCTTCAGAACTCTTGGGTGAATACCATCTGGTCCTGGTGACTTATTACTGCTTAATGTATCACTTTGTTCCAAAACCTCCTCTATTGACACCTCAATCTGGAACAGTTGCTCAGATCTGTCACCTAAAAACAATGGCTCAAATATCGGAATCTCCCTCACATCCTTTGCAGTGAAGACAAATGCAAAGAATTAATTTAGCTTCTCCACTATGGCCTTGTCTTCCCTGGTTAAACCACCTGCTCCAAACATCTTACAAAAATACAGTCTAGCAGAAACTTACCATTGAAGCAATTACAGATGTCTTCATGAGTGACATATGAAAATGTGATTTATGTCAAGGAAATTTTAAAGAAGTAAGAAGCTGAGATTTTTGCCTAAGGAATGTGAAGTTGATATTTAGTGCCATTTACAAAAGAAGTTTGTGTTCCTACAGTGTGTTGTTTAGGTGAGGTCTACACTTTACATTTTTACTGTTATAGCTAATGTTGGTCAAGAGTGGGATCTGTGACTGACATAACAGTGGCAAAAGCCCTTAAGGTGGATGCAGCCTTACAAATGCAGAATTTTGTCATTACCACCTATGTGCACATTATAAATGCTTTGCCAATATAGCATTCCAGTATAACTAGACCAGCAAAGCCTTTCCAGCATAGCTTTGGCCTTAGACTACTATTAGAAAGTTTCCAAAATGTTATTTAAATGTATTTCACACATACTATCACCATTTCCTTTTTACTGATAAGTCTGGTTAATATCATATCGCTACGATACAGGATGTCCAAAGCTATCGTGGATCAGCACGAATTCTGGTTGAATCCAGGATGAATTCTGCCAGTGACAACATACCCATCAAAAAACTAAATGCAGCCTACAGAATAGTCGAGGCAAGCGGCTTGGAAAAGAAACAACATCCTGTGTTTGTCCTGGATTTAACTCATAGTTATGGGAATTTCTCTATTAAAAATCCTTATGTTGAAGGTTTTACCTGTCAACCGTAAAAATACACAGGTCAGCACTGGAGCTTGGAAAAAGTATTGTTCACTTTACTGAAAAAAATAACTTTGGCTGCTGTAAGTATAGTTAAGAGAAGTCAACAGAACAGAAAGCTATGAGATCTTTTACTGTTTCTGTGTAAAAACTACAGCAAAACCAAGACATTGTCATTATCAAGAGAGAGAAAACTGGTTCCCAGATCCATGTTATGTAAGTTTTTCTTCTAAATAATTTAGAACCAAAATGATTTAGTTTTAATGATTTTGTCTGATGGAATTTGGTGCAGTCAAATGATAGTTGCTAACTCTGCCACCATTAACATACAAATTATTTTGTAACAAATGTAAGCCACTAAAATGTAATAGGAAATAGGAACCTGTTGATGTTGAGAAGCAGGACAGAGAGCTCTGAATATATCTTAATGCAAGGGCATGGCAGGGCTTCCAAAGGTGTAAAACAAGTTCTATTTTAAAAATTGTGTGTATACCCATATCCTCACACACTTACAACAACTTTGAAAGCACCTGCTTTCCCTTCCACTTTTAAATGGGTCCTAGTCAAAACTCCTCCTGGAAAATAACATTTTGGGTTTAATCCTGTAATCCCATCACATTCAACTAATAATTATTTCAAACTGAGTACTGCACATGGTGGTTTTTTAGGACTGGACTTCCCTGTGAGACCATTTGCAGCTAGAGAGACAGTGCCATAATTTATATAAACTGTTTTGAAGTTTCATGCAATACGTTTTTAGTCAATGTTTCAACTAGGTTATAACTAATCACTGTAGTTTTCATTTCAAATCTACCCTTTTTCAAATGTAAAAGCTGTTTTCTGAAAGTCATTTTATCTGTAGTGTTTAGAAGTAGAGGCCAGGCACTCCGGGTTTTGTTTTGCTTACTAGGTATTCAGCTTGCAGTATCACACAAGACAAAACTTAGCCTTACATTGCTTTAGATATTTAATTATATTCCAATTACTAAATTATTTTGTTAACGAGGTTTGGTACACTACTCACTATTAGACCTTCTCTGGTGGCTTGGGGTGCCCAATCCCACTCCATTCCCAGCACTCTCAGCAAACTGACTCCACTCAGAGCTTTGCAAAACTGGACCAAACTGTGCCTTCACAATCGATAAATCATTTAAAAATGGATAGTTGCACATGCTAGTCTACACTGGCAATGGTAAAGCGCTGCTGTGGGAAATTTAATTATTCCATGGGAAATTTAAAATTTCACTGCTCATTTGGGCCTCAATTCAGCATAGCACTTAAGCACATTTAATTGCTTTGCTGATTAGGGACCTTACCTGTTATGTTATCTGTATTGACTGGATTCACTTCAGAACAGCTGTAGTCTATCAGGTTAATGATCTGTCCATTTCAGCAGGCCCTGACGTGATAAAAATCACTGATTTGATTGGAGCGGTTTCTATTGAACAATCATAATACAGTGTTAAGTGCTTTAGAACTACTTATAGATAAGACAGGTTTCAGAGTAGCAGCTGTGTTAGTCTGTATCTGCAAAAAGAAAAGGAGGACTTGTGGCACTTTAGAGATTAACAAATTTATTTGAGCATAAGCATAAGCTTGCGTGAGCTACAGCTCACTTCACAAAAGCTTATGCTCAAATACATTTGCTAGTCTCTAAGGTGCCACAAGTACTCCTTTTCATTTTATAGATAAGAGTGCACTTTCCCCTCTCCAAAGTCTCTAATAACCTATTTTGTTCAATATCCTCTAAGGGCTTGTCTACACTGGCACTTTACAGCGCTGCAACTTTCTCCCTCAGGGGTGTGAAAAAACACACACACACACACACACACACACACCCCGCCCCGAGTACAGCAAGGTTCAGCACTGTAAAGCACCAGTGTAGACAGTGCACCAGTGCTGGTAGCCACACTCCCAACTCTGGTAGCTACGCCCCTCGCGGAGGCGGGCTTTTTTAGAGCGCTGAGAGAGCTCTCTCCCAGCACTCTGCCACGATTACACAAGCCATATTAAAGCACTGCCACGGCAGCACTTTACCACTGCCAGTGTAGACTAGCCCTAAAAATGCTAAATGTGGTTACAAAGTAATAAGTAAACATAGTTTAAACAATATACTTATTACCTGTTTACACACAGGATAATTTCAGTTCCAGTTTCAACAAGCCTGAGGAGTTTATCAACTCATGTATCTTTTCAAAAGATTTAGATAACCTATCCTATGAACGACCAAAGAAGAGTATCCAGGAGTATCCTAAATCTAACAAAATCACGAAAGCAATTAATTTCAGTTAAAGCTAAAAGTCTGGATTTTCTGCATTAAAAAATTACCACTGTGTAAATTTCTGGTGGATTATTTCCAGATTACCATTGATACAATCACAGAGGTTAAAACTTGAAAAGACCTATTAAACCAGTGATTTTCAACCTTTTTACATCTGTAGACCCCTAAAAAATTTTGAATGAAGGTGGGATCCCTTTGGAAATCTTAGACATAGTCTGTGGACCCCCAAGGATCCAGGGATCACAGGTTGAAAACCACTGTATTAGACCATCCAGTGCCTCTTTCTGCTAATACAAGATTGTTCCCTACAGTATATCTTCCAGCACTTTGTCTAGCTTGGTTTTAAAATGCCACAAGCAAAGTTTCTTCTACTCCTTTAGATCTCACTGTGTATTCCACAGCCTAATGGATCTCGCTATTGTCTCATAGCACTTGCTTCACAAGGCGAGTTAATTTCGCTACCAGTGCAAAAGAAAATTGAAATCATATTTTAACGGAAAAATGCTTGAGACCAATTCCATTTCTTCTAGAGTTAGTAAACCCCTCTTGGTCACCTAGTTCAAGTATCTTCTCACTTCTAGAGCAGGTCATATTATGTGACCAACCTTTTAATATATGACTGGTGCTTCTTTAATTCTGTTTCACAAATGCACACAATGTACGTCCCAAAGGATATTGGTTGTTTGTGGAGTCATCCATAACATTTTTGATGCTTTGCTGCAGCCACAATTTTTGCTGATCCAGCTCTTTTTCTTTTAGTTCCAAATCTTCAATTTCTGCTTCAAGATACCTCAGTCTGTCTATGACTTCTTTCGTATTGCAGCCAGCACCTACACCTCTTTTAAAAGGTACAATATTTTATGCAGTCACAATATGTGTAATGATAATGTAAAAAAACTACAGAGAGAGAGAGAGTTTGAAGCATGGGTATTGCTTTTTTTTTTTTTTTAAGCCCACCATATTAATTATATTATGAAATACTAAGAGGTAGTAAAATCCCTGCTTTTCTTTTTTAAGTAGAAAAATATTGAAAAATGTTTTAAATGTGGGGCCAACATTAGGATTCCCGTCACTGATTTCCATTTTCAAGGCAGGTGGTGTTTTCTGTGTCAGGACTGTGTACCCAGCTCAATTCCCCCTAGTTAGCTCCTCACACGAGCGATGGAAGAATGGAACATGTTTTCTTATAGGCCGAATCTTAGGCTAGCACACTGCCTGCCTGGTCCTTAGCACTGCTCTGTTCAACTCTACCACACGCATCAGAGGCACATCTCCAATCCCTGCCCAAACTCTTCTCGAAGTTCAAAGATTTATTTCTTTTGAGTAGCAAGTTATAAAGTTATGTTATATAAATTTTAGTGCCCATGAAAATGGCCAGATTCACTTTTCAGGATTGTCAATCTAGACACAGTACAATATGAAAAACAGCAATGCTAAATTGCCCCCCAAATATGCTGAAAACCTCAGACTTCACAGTTCAGAGTACTTCAATCTCTAGCACCATTCAGTTCTTGGCCTCTCTGAAAGCAAGGATGCCAACTGCAGTGAGGACACCTGGTCATTAGGAATTGGATTGAGACCACTGACATATTCTACATAGGCTACAACTGATTACAAAATGAATTTTAATTATTGTTGAATATAGCCAAGGAAAAAGGAATTAGGCTAACTTTTCCCCCCTTGAAAATGTGAAAACTTGCAGAATTGACACTTCTTACTTCCATTGGATGCTGTTTTTTGACTTTTTCTCAATTAAATCTATGCCTTCCAAAACATTGGTGATGTCATAGATTCTTCTTTTTTGTCTCACAGCAAGAGTATCAGCAGCCTGTTAAAAGAACAGAGATAAGTGTCAGCAATCTGCACACCAAGGCAAAAGGCTAGCCCATTAGGCTGCTCACCTGAAGCTCAGCAAGCTTCCTGGGTGCTACAGACTCTAGGTCCCTGGTTTCACAACCTACAGGTCACGACCTTAAACTGGGTCGCCAGAACACATCAAAGAGTTGCAGGGCTGGCTAGGCTTGGCTCCTTGCTCCCCGTGTTGTGACCCGGTACACAGGGTTGCAGTACCGCTTAGGTCTGGCCTAGCAACTCTTCCGTAATGACAGCGGTGGGCAAGCTGGGCACTACGACCCCATGAGCCAGGCCACAATGTCACTCACACAAATTCCCACTCCCACCCCCCAGCAGGGTGGCCATGCTAAACCTGAGCAGTACTTTGACACTGGTGTATGTAACACCCAGAGCAGGGAGCCAAGCCCAGCCACCTACAAGGACAGGAGCCAAGAGGGAACAGTTGATGTCGTGTTCTCCAATAAGTACTGGCCTCCCAAAGTGCATCCTGCTCTGCAACTGAGCAGCACCCCATCTTCCGCTCCTGTCCTCCCCACGAAGCTTGCCCCCACCCAATGTACCCCTCTCACTCAGCCAGGTGACTTCCCCTCTGTCATGCTACCTATACCCCAACTAATTCCTTCCTCCATTCTCCCCACTTTTCCGCCAGGACCTCAAATTCCCGCTACCCCTTGACCCTCTGCTGCCTATGGGTAATGCGTGAGGCTATGTTTTTGGGGGCACTATAGGCTCATCGCCCCTCCCCCACACTGCTTTGACCCCATATCCTCCCCCCCCCCCCAATACCCCACATCCCTCTGCCCCCTCCCACAAAATTCCTTCCCCAGTTCCCCTCCACCTCTGACATGGGCCATATGTGGGGACAGTGTGTTTTGGGGGGATTATCTTGGCTCACCCCGCCATCCCCAGTTGCTGGTTGGGGGGGGTTCCAGCTATTCACATCTGGCTGGAGCATCTGGAATCTTAGTTCTGAGCTCCTCTGTCCCCTCCGACATCCCCCTGGAGGGGGGTGGCCTCTGGGTTGCAACAAATCATCAAAGTTTACAAATGGTCCTGAACTCAAAAAGATTGAGAAACATTGCTCTAATCATAATTCTGAAGGGAAAGGGTTCACTATTCAACACTCACAGATGCCCAATTATACATTTTTAAGGCCCTTAGTTTTCAGTTTTTACCAACTTTTAATAAAAAACAATTCCCAGTTTTTACAAAAGCTATTATTCAGTTTTTACAGATATTAACCCAAATTTTGGACCACTTAAGTACATGAAAAGTACTGATTATGTTAAACACATCTACCTAATGGACTGGATTTTCTTATGTTAATAATAAAATAGTCTGACTGTAAATGCAAGGCTGTCTGTTAAAGTAAGTCAACGTAGTGGAAGATACGCACATGTACATGAATGCGTGTGTGTATGCACAGTTAATGTACAGCTAATGAAATGAACCAGCATTAAACTGCTTTTACTTTCAATACTATTATCTTTCTATTGGTTGCTTCTTCTTTCCTTCCATCCCACAATATTAACTGCTAATATTTACCTAAAAAACTGACTGATTTTTTTGTATCAGTTTTCACCCATTTTTTAAATTTTTGTAACAAACACTGATAAATTCGTGAGAAACATTAAACAAAATACAAACCACAAACAAAAGGCCTTGCACATTCTGCACCACTGACCTTCAAGATCAGAGTCCCTGGCTAAGTCCAGCCAAACTCCATACAAAAATGGCATGCAGGGCTCTACAATCCATGCTCAGAGAAACCGCCAGTTACCTCAACTTAGGGGCCAGTTATTCCATAGCCAGCTGGGTATATGCCACGCAGGAAAGAGTACAAAGGTGCTGTGCATGTCCCAAATATTAAATAACCAATCCCTCTCCTTCCCCCCACCCTCATAAAAAAGTCTGAAAATTTCTTTTTGGAAGGTGGAGAATGAGAATATGGAAGGAGGAGGGCAGTATCTCTCTGCAACAATAACCAAATAAACCCTCAGAGTAGAGGAGGCTAGAAAGAAGTCTACCTCCTCTGGTGACTCTGAAAAAGTAATCCAGTTCTATGCTGGATTAACTCATGTTCACCTTAGAACCACACATCACAGAGTAGTTAAAGCCTCAATAACCAGGGGTAGTCTAGCCAAAAGATTTTCAGTGTATCTTGTGTGATATAAAATGGAGCAGCTACCTTCTGTTAATATGTTTCTGGATCCCTCCATTGGACCTTCTCTCCAAATCATTGAGGAAACACTTATAGAGCAACAAAGCAGATTGATTCTTCATGTGTTCCATTAGAAATGTAGAAATCATAAGACATAACAGAGTGTAGCAACTTTATAATTAAGAATGCCTTTAATACAGACCCTTGTATTAAGAATGTAATACACAATTAGAATTGGGAGTAGAAGTGATTTTGCTTTTATATAGCGTGTTCCATACTAAAGCTATCTAAACACATAGAAAAAAATGAGACAGAAACATAGCACAGCAACTTAATGGACAAATGTGGAAGCCATTACACACTTAGCAATAGCTCATGGCTTTGGACAACTGAAATGTTTCACTAGAGAACAGAAATGTTGATTAAGTCTCCAGAATTATCTCCAACCTTTTTCAAAAGGCTTAGTAAGCTTAACTTCTACCTGGAAATCCAGCAAAGATAGGTAGAAAGAATCTCATTTTAAAAGGTGGGGCAGGGGCGGGGCCTCATGGAAGAGGTGGAGTGGGGGTGGGGCCAGGGGCAGCAGGGGTGTCAGTGATGCGGCCTTCGGGCCAATGTATTAGTCTTCATGTGGCCCTCCTGGTAACTTGTGTTTGAGATCCCTGCCCTAACCTAACTATGTCTGAGCTACTGAAGTCCTCAAATCGTGGTTTAAAGACTTCAAGGTGCAGAGAATGCTCCAGCAAGTGATCCGTGCCCAACGCTGCAGAGGAAGGCGAAAAACCCCCAGGACCTCTGCCAGTCTGCTCTGGAGGAAAATTTCCTCCCGACCCCAAACATGGCGATCAGCTAAACCCTGAGCATGTGGGCAAGACTCACCAGCCAGACACCCAGGAAAGAATTCTCTGTAGTAACTCAGATCCCACCCCATCTAACATCCCATCACAGGCCAACCCCATCTAACATCCCATCACAGGCCATTGGGCATATTTATGGCTAATAGTCAAAGATCAATTAATTGCCAAAATTAGGCTATCCCATCATACCATCCCCCTCCATAAATTTATCAAGCTTAGCCTTGAAGCCAGATATGTCTTTGCCCCCACTGCTCCCCTTGGAAGTCTGTTCCAAAACTTCACTCCTTTGATGGTTAAAAACCTTCGTCTAATTTCAACAATAAACTTCCCGATGGCCAGTTTATATCCATTTGTTCTTGTGTCCACATTGGTACGGATCTTAAATAATTCCTCTCCCTCCCTGGTATTTATCCCTCTGATATATTTATAGAGAGCAATCAATTCTCCCCTCAGCCTTCTTTTGGTTAGGATAAACAAGCCAAGCTCTTTGAGTCTCCTTTCATAAGACAGGTTTTCCATTCCTTGGATCATCCTAGTAGCCCTTCTCTGTACCTGTTTGTTTGAATTCATCCCTCTTAAACATGGGAGACCAGAACTGCACACAATATTCCAGATGAGGTCTCACTAGTGCCTTGTATAACGGTACTAACACCTCCTTATCTCTACTGGAAATACCTTGCCTGATGCATCCCAAGACCGCATTAGGTTTTTTCATGGCCATCCTTACTTAGATGATCACACACTATTTTTTCACAGGACCTCTGCCTCATTCAGTGCAGAGGATGGACTGTGCTCAAATAAATTGGTTAGTCTCTAAGGTGCCACAAGTACTCCTTTTCTTTGTGCTCACTTAATGAGCAGCTATTCAATATTCTGTTTTCTCCTTGTTGTTTAATGTGTGCCCTATGCCTTATTTACCACACAATATTCAAACCCTGCTCTAAAGCCAGAATTAATTTCCTCATAGGTTTTTCTATGGCATTCATCATTATAATATCTGACTGCTTCATAGATTCCAAGGCCAGAAGGGACCATTGTGACCATCTAGTTTGAACTCCTGTGTAACAGAGGCTACAGAACTTCCCCACAACATTCCTAGAGCAGATCTTTTAGAAAAACATCCACTCTTGATTTAAAAGTTGTCAGCGACAGAGGATCCACCACAACTCTTTGGTAAGTTGTCCCAATGGTTAACCATTCTCAACGTTAAAGATTTCAGACTTATTTCCAGTCTGAATTTGTTAAGCTTCAGCTTCCAGCCATTGGATCCTGTTACACCTTTCTCTGCTAAACTGAAGAGCCCATAATTAAATATGTTCCCCATGTAGGTACTTATAGACCGTAATTAAGTCACCCCTTAAGTTTCTCTCTCCGTTAAGCTAAACTGATTGAGCTCATTGAGCCTATCACTATAAAACACATTTTCTAATCCTTAAAGCATCTCACGGCTCTTCTCTGAACCCTTCCAATTTATCAATATTATTTAATTAATGTTTACAACTCCTTGTAAAGTGAGGGTGTTGGTGCATGGGCGAAGGGGGTATTATCTCTATTTACAGATGAGGACCTGAGGCACAGAAAGTATGTCTACACTACAATCAGTTAGTCTCTAAGGTGCCACAAGTACTCCTTTTCTTTTTACTACAATCAGGTGGTGTGATTGCAGCACCTGCAGACACACCAAAGCATAGGCAACTTCACCCACTAGCTCTGCCCAGCCAGGACCCTGGGTACATACTCTAGTGACCACTGCTGAGTCTCCGCTTCTATTATTACTCAAGCTAGCTTTGATGTAGCTAGATGAAAGTTAGCTCAGGTATGTACACATATGCTGCAATTATACCTCTCAAATTGCAGTGTAGACATACCTAATGAGATTAAGGTCAAAAGCAGCCACTAATTTTGGGTGCCAAATTTAACACATCTAAGACTGATTTTTCAGAGTGCTTAGCAGTATATAGCACTTTCTAGGTTCAAAGCACAGTTCCCATTGACTTCAGTTGCAGCTGTGTGTGCTCAGCTCTTCTGCAGATCAGACCCCAGGGTCTCATGTCAGGAAACCAGAAAATGAGGAACACACAATTAGCAACCACCTGTGAAAAGTATGGTTTAGGTGACTCAACTAGCATCACATATGAACTCAATGGCAGAGGGAGGACTAGAATCCAATTCTCCAAGGCAGTGTTCAGCTGCCTTAACCATGGGACCATCCTATCACTCCTGAAATCCCCTGCCTCATTCACAACACACCTTCCAACTTCCACACCAAATAAAGGAGGGGTCCTACAGACAACAGTTTCCTTCACTACACAACTCTGAGTGATCCCCAGAGGAGGTCCAGCCTGTGCACTGATGGAGGCAGAGATCCCTGTGGACAAAATGGTACATGATCATATAATCAAAGACTTTTCACTATTCATAGCCACAAGAAGGTGAGTTAAGGTTAAACAGGGAAACTTAATAATAGTCCTTTAATTTAGTTTTTTGGGTAATTTCCTAGGATTTTTAAATAAGCAAACTGAAAAAAACAAATTCTATCATGTGGCATCTTATGGAGACCCACATAGGTCATCAGCTGGGTTGGAACCTTTACACCTTTGTCACTTGAGCTGACAGAGTAACTGACAGAAGTAATAAGTTGTCACCTTCTAAGCTAGGGGGGAGGAGACACTTTGCCAATGGGTTTCACTCCTATTTGCTGACAGCAGAGGAATGGTGAACTCAGGAATCCTAGGTTTTGTTCCAGGCTCTGGAGGGGAGCGTGGGCACAGACTCTTTTGCCCATTCCTCCCAGCGTGTGAGCCCTTCTACTCTGTCCTCTTCAACCTATCCTTGTCCTAGTTCTATCTCTTCCCTACTCCAGGCTCCTTATCCCAGTCCCATTCTCCTAGCCTACCCAGAGTCAATCTCCATTTCTCAGGATTCTCATCCTAGTTCCAATCTCCTTGCCCAATCAGTCCTACTCTTACCCCTCTGTACTCTCCGTCCCAGTCTCTTTCTCCATCCAGTACCACTTCTACTCTGCACATCTTTTTAGCCAGTGTTTCTCTCCCTTCTCCTGGCTTCCAGTCACCAACACCCCACACCTACCCACGTTCCCTGTCCCCACTGGCTCCCAGTCCTACTATCATCCTCTTGGCTCCTTGCCCCAGTTTCTTTACCCAGCCAGTACCAGTTTTACCCTACACCCTGGCTCCTCATCAGATCTGTCTTTCTTCCCCCCAGGCCTTGATTCTTAATCCCTGTCTCTCACCACATACACCTACTGGCTCCCAGACCCAATCTCCTTGCCCAGCCAGTTCCAATGTCCTTCCTGCCCTTGCTCGCAGGTCCAGTTCCCCCCTCTATTTCCCAGCCTCCTTGTCCCAGTATACCCCGTCAAGCCCAGCTCTTCTTCCCTTTATGTTTGCATCACATAGATTCCTCCTGCTCACTGTCTGGGCAGGAGACTGATTTCCTACTTTTAGTTCCAGTGCCCAGACCTGGCCCAAAGCGGCCCAGATCTGTAACTGCAGGGAAAGTCCTATTCAGGCCCTGACTGGAGGATGCCTTGTGTGGACACAATCTTCAGGGAATTTAGCTGCTAAAATGTAAGATGTCTCTACTGGCCATACATGATCTACAATTTTTCAAAGGCTTATACCTTGGTCAAATGTGAGTGGATTTTCAGGGGGACATCAAAAGACATTCCTGATTTAAAGGCTACCCCCTGCCAAATTTCAAGTCCCTATTCCAAAGCATGGGGGGGGGAGGGGGGGGGCGGTGCTAGGGTATCAGAGTTCTATAACATGGACAAAATATATTTTTTCTAGCTTCGTTTTTGGAAATAGATGAACAGTTTTGGTTGAAATTTTCAAAAAGAAATTCAGCCTGAGCCAGACACTCAGTATGGAACATCTCAGCCCAAATGGTTAAAATTGTAAACAGGACCTTACAGTGGGAAGTGTTGGTCAACTTTAATAGTAGGCAATGCTATGAAAATCACACAGGGCATATTTTTTAATATAACAGCTGTGCTGGAACGGTCTATTCCAGATTTATATTTAATCATTTATATATTTATGCATCACAAAATTTCATTTTTATGTAACAAAGAATTCTTCTGCATAGCTGAATTAAAACCCATCCCCACACTTGCAGAAGAATGGAGTTAACGGTGGTCTTTATTACCACCTCTGGTTAAAAAAACTATCCATTTTATACTGTTAGTCGGATCTAGCAGACTGGTCTCAAATGCATTGCTCCATCCCCCATCCAAAAATACACCCTTCTAAAATAAAAGAGGTTTGAAAATTGTATATGGCAGATGATACAGAAAGAGCCCATCTACAAGAGGAAAGTGACCTATTTCTGACAAAATTTTTCAGCAATGGGTTTATACTGTCCCCATCATGTTCCAGCACACAAACTTGTGAAAACCCTTTAGTTGATACTACAGGCAGGACAAAACTGGTTTCAACACAATTACAGAACTCATGAAAAATGCCATGTTCCACTAAGTTTTAATAACAGGGAGGTAAAACTTTCAAAAGCACCTTAAGAGTCTAAGTCCTATTAACTTTCAGTAAGACTTAGGCTGTTAAACACCTAAGTCACTTTCAAAATTGGAACTTAGGTGTTTTTGAAAATTTTACCTAAGACGTCTCAACAATTCTCCCACTGTTGGTAGCACTGCCGCAGATACAACTCTTACTGGGAACCAGATGTGCCAAGGTGGCTCACAACAGGCCTGGTCTACAAGAAAAAAGGCCATTTCACTTTAGTTGGGATCAGCTCTCCTTTCTCCCCCACCAAATTTCTCATATTTGGAATTGCTCAATAAAATATCTTTAGTGGAAAATAGCTGCACAGTAGTCACTGTTTCTAGTAACTCCTCCCATTTTAAGTAAGTATAAACCCAGGCAAATATTACTTGACTTTCCCTTAAAAAGGTTTGTGACTGGCAGACAAATACACAGCATGATGCATAGATTCTGTGAATATTTAAACTGTGACCCATTTTATGCTTCCAGGGAAGTTTTAAAAAGTAGTTCATTGGTATTTGGTTGAAATTAGAATCCAGGCACATTTATCAAAGCAGGGGCAACATCAGCATACCACTAGTTAGGAGAAGTAAGGATTATGCTGCTTCCCCGCCCCTTAAAAAAAATATAAACCTTAGACAAGTCAGCTAAGCAATCTGCTCTTCTTGCTCGCCGTAGCACACGATGTGTGCACTTGCATTTCTGCAAGCATTGCTTTTTACCTGACTACTACGAGGCACCATTTCTGGTGTGATTAATTTAGTCTCTCTTTTCTTGTTTCTACTTTTCCAGTGGGATTTTTTGTTTTGGAGCCTCCTTTCCCTCCTCATCTTTCTGATTTCTTCCCTTCTCACTTCTTCACTGATAATTTTATATCATCTCCTTGACCAGGCTTGTCTACTCACACAGTTATTCCAAGATAACATCACAGATGGGGATGGACATTATTCTGGAATAAGAATGTCCACACATGAAACGACTGAAAAATAACTGTTGCATTTTAAATTCGCACCCTCCTTTAATCCAAATTAATTTTGAAGTGTAGACAAGCTCCCAGTTCTCCTCCCACAGTCCATCTACCTCTAAATGTTAACAAGGTATGCGCCTAATGCTAGAACTATTGCCAATGACAGACAGACAGATCCATCTAAAGAGAGAACTGCTCCTACTGACCACTTATGGGACAGTGCACCAGAACCTAATGGGGGTGGAAGAAGGAAAAAGAATGACAAGACAACAACTGTGCAGTATCACATGCCCAAATCATAATCCCACAGCCAGTTTAACAGTGATTTTCAAGCTTTATTCCATGGACCACAAGGGCACCTGCTAGTGGACTACAGGTAGATAGCCAGCTCCTCTTCCTCTTCATATTCTGCTGCTAAATCAGGAAGCTAAAAACACATTTATTTAATGCCTTCTAAGTATTATTTTTCATATAAACAATTGGTATAGTTGTCACAGAAGTGTTACAGAAATGGTAAATGATTTTGAATGGGAAGATAGGCGGTTCACAAGACAATGTCTCTCTAAGATGTGGAACCTCTGGCCTTATAAAGATACCTGCTACTGAACTAAAATTGATGAGCCACCTGCCTACAGAAATTCTGTAACTCCCTGAAAATGTAGCTATGGTATGCAACTTGGTTTCTACTTTTCTTAATAGAGACATGTGTAACTGCTTTACAGCAGATACTGGGCTAAACAGATGTTCAGTTTGATTGGTCATGAAAGTACTAAACATTTATTCAGTACAGACTGTGCTTTAATAAAGTTTACTACAATCTTCTACTCATACTTAACAACTTAGCAAACAAAATGTGTAAGAAAACAGTTTCTGACTTAAACCTAGAAAACCTGCCACAATGGAGTGAAAGTAGTAGTAAGATTTAAACCCGAGCCTTAATTTTCATTCTTCACTCAAATTTTCTTTGTTTTTTTGGGTAAAAACAGACAAAACTTTAAATATCAATCATCACTACTACTATACTACCATAACCCTGAAAGAGACAACATGAAAAAGTGGACAACAGACAGACAACTCAGGACTTGTCTACACATGGAGTTATTCAGGATATCTACTGTGGAAGAATTCTATGTGTGGACACAGCTATTCAGGAATAAGAGTTATGCACATGGAGTTATGCCAAAATAGTTATTCTGCTTTAAATTCATAATCTACCTTATTCCAGAATAACTTTAACATGTAGACAAACCCTTAGATACTATGGTGATGAGAGTCAGAAATACTAAATAAATTAACCCTAATACTTTTGGGGAGCCATTATGGACCATAATGTAAATATATTACAGTGTTCAAAACAAATCTCCATTTGCTCCATCATCTTTGGAACCATCATTACTGACTTTTATACTTTCCACTTCTCAAACTGTCTCAGAGGATATCAAAGTTCACGACAGATAATAAAGTAAACTTCACAGCAGCCCCTGAGGCAGGGATGTTCTATGCTTATTTTACAGACGAAAAAGTTAAAGCACAAAAAGGCTTACTGACTTGTCCAGTATCACATAGGAAGTCTGTGGTACAATCCGGGACAGTCCTAATATCTTCCGGCTACCCTCCAAGCTTCCTTTGAAAAGTTTCATTTTCAAGTCAGACCCAGCACTTTATTCATTAGCGTTTCTAATCTATACCAGTGCTGATGCACAATACTAAACACTAAGAAAAAGTACATTTTCTCCACCATAAAACTCCAAAAAGAACAGTTGATGTTTATTATTAATTATATGGGAGCATAAAATTTTCTAGCTAACCTCTACTGTATTTTGCACTAAAAATAGTACATGAGATCTCAGTCAATTGGCGAAAATTAATTTTCATTGTACATGTTATTTCCTAATTAGAGAAAAGGTGAGTAAGGTAATATTTTTTTATTGGACCAATTTCTGTTGGTGAAAGATCCTGAAGGAGAGTTCTGCATAGCTTGAAAGCTTGTCTCTTTCACCAACAGAAGTTGGTCCAATAAAAGATATTACTTCACTGACTCTCTGATATCCTGGAGCCAACATGGCTACAGCAACATAGCAAATAAATTATGTAATTAGGACAGTTTGGGCAAAATTATCCATCCTTTTTCAAGAGATTCATCTGTAGGTAATATGAATTTTCCATCTTCAATAGTTCTTGGGTGTCCACCTGGCTATAGGGATAAATCCTGCTTCCACTAAAATTCTGTTATTGACTTCAGTGGAATCAAGATTTGATGTCTGAACATCCTGCTTCTTCCTTCTGTGAAGATTTTCTTCAGTAAGTAGTCTCCAAGTCACTTCAAACTAGGGTGACAAGATGTCCTGATTTCATAGGGACAGTCCCGATTCTGGGGTCTTTTTCTTATATCAGCTTCTATTACCCCCCACCCCGAGTCCCGATTTTTCACACTTGCTGTCTGGTCACCTACTTCAAACACTAAACAGTTTAAAAGACCTCAGCAAATACAACCTCTTGACCAGCAAAGCATCACGCAACATACAACTTCTTTGTGGTACAGTTAAATCAAGGATCTCTGACAAACTCCAAATATGAGATCTCTGGCAATAGTTGGATACATCTGATTGGGTATCAAGAGAATTACTTTATGTCACACCATTTCAAAATCACTTCAATTTGGGCTGCTCATAATTTATAGCTTGAACAAGTGCTGAAATGAGTTAAAGGGATACTATCAACTTTGAAACTGAATATTTTTAAGTTTCTGATTGAGCTCCATTAAAATAGTATGTCCTGTAGTTTTGTTTTGTTTAAAAGTCCTTTCGTTCATTAAAATTACCTGCTCCCCTATTGACAAAAATTGTTCTGCTCCCCTATTGACATTTAAGGGCCTTTTCAACAATGGAAAAACTGTTTATATAGGGAGATAGTGAAAGTGACAATACACATTGTTATCAAATGCACAATGTGAAGCAAACCAGAAGGAAAAAATGTTCACTAAACTGTTTCAGTTAAGGTAATCTTGGATATTACTTTTAAAAAGTTAATACATTTTGAAATGAATTAGCTGGAAGTCATCTGATTTTCTTCTGTGCAAATGCAAAAACCAAAAGATAGTCATTTTCTATCAGCAAAATCAGAGTTTGCAAGTACAACATAACATTAAAATGTATCACACGACATTCCTGAATTTCCAATTGAGGATGTAATGTTCAGAATAGGATCTTCCTTTTACACAAAATTTTCTAGCATCTCTGTCAGTCATAGGTAGAAAACAGGCAAGGAAATTTTAGATGCCAATAACTGCTTTTCTGAGGTTTCTGTGAACATATGTGTAAGTCACACAAGTTCTGAATTCTATAATCTGCACTCGCTGACTAAATTTCAGCCATCCCACAAGTGCTTCCATTAAAATAACTCCAAAACAAATGAGATACACAAACTGCCTTTTTTCTAAAAATGGAAGTTAGAAGCACTAGTAATGCATAAACATAAATCCAGAGTGGCCACAGCTCTACAACACAACCCAAATTATGGAGACTAGAGATCCAGTTCATCATGATCTGGCAGGCGGCCTCACCATGCCCTCTTGAACTAAGTTGGGGCTACACCTTATGCAGAGATCTGTCTCCACGAGTGCTCACCCAAGGGTAAGGTGCCTACAATCTGTTCCATTCTGTACCTATTAAGAGAGACTTTTGGTCTCTTGGAAAGTTGAAACCTCTTGGCTCGTCAAAAAATGACCATCCAATCCCTGAAATAAACCGTGCATCAGAGAAAGCCTTACAAGTACAGACCAGCACAAGCCTTATACCAGTGGTCCCTAAACTGTGGGGCATGGCTGCACCCCTAGCAGGGCACTGAGGAATGTTCACGGGGGCGCGGGTTGGGTCCAGCCCCCACTGGGGTAAGGGAGGGAATACCACACTTCCAGCCCTGTCTGCCCCCAGACCACCTCCACCCCAGCCTCACTCCTCCCCCAACCCTGTTCAGCCCCAAGTCCTCTCTGCCTCCAGACACAAATACACTAATATAAGCGTTTTTACTCTCTGCTTGGTTCTCAGACAGAAAAGGTTCTCTTTTGCAACCTGGGCTGGCCTCTCGGTCACAACTGATTCATGCCACTGGTTGGGGCTCCACAGACCCTGGCAACTTACAACCCAGCCCCATTACACTGCAGGGGAACTGGAAAGGAAGAAAACACTTGCTCTGACAGGACTCCACTCTCCCTTGGGAGAGGATCCTGCTCGTGTTCCAGTCCCTGCCAACTGCAACCCTTTCGCACTTTGATTGAGAAAGGAGTCTTAATACAGCTTTTAGTTTCTCTCTGGAAAGTGAATGGGGGAAAGTTATAGTTTGTATAGAACTATGGGAAATAGCTCATGAGAAAGAAGCCTGTCTATTCAAACACACACACACACACCACTTTCAGTTCCAGAGCCCCCCATGCCTTTTCCCATATTCAACCCCCTACACAGAGACTAGCTCCAGACTCCCCATCCCAAAACACATTACACCCTCCAGTGATGCTCAGCTCCACATCCACCCCACCACTGGGCCACCTCCACTGCAAAGACCACCCAGATCCACCACACACAGGGAGACCCCTCTCACAAGCAGGGTCCTCCCCCAAAGATACTCCTCCTTACAGGTGGGCCCACCCAGGCAGGGACAAGCAACCGCTCCGTCAGAGTCACACACTCACTCCCCCGCACGCTACACAGGTCCGGACACCCCCTCCTCAGCCCCTTCACCACCCCGCCGCTCTCCTCAGGACCCCCGGGCAGCTCAGCCCCTCACATTCACATGGAGAACACCCGCCCCCCACTCACACTCACTCCCTCAGCCCCTTCCAGAGCCCAGCCTAGCCCAGGAACCCCCATGCAGACCGCAACCCCTCAGGGGCTTCCCTCCAGATCCGACCGCCCCCTGCCAGGCAGACCCGGCCCTGCCCCGCGCACCCACCGCTTTCAGGTCCAGCACGCCGTCCTTGGCCTCCTGCAGCAGCGACACGAACTTGGTGGTGAGGAGCCCCAGGCTCTTCTCGTGCCGGCTGCTGCTGCCGCCGCCTGCCGCCGGGCCCCCCGCGCTGCTGCTGCTGCTGCTCACCGCCTCGGCCAGAGCGGCCATGCTGCTGCCCGCACTCCAGCGAGCGGGGCGTCCCCGGCGGCAGCGGCGGCGGCGGCACCACGTGTCCCGGGAGGCCCCGGCCACAACAATCCGAGCCCTGCAGGAGCCCCAGGGCCGGGGGAGGGAGGCCGTGCGAGGAAGTGACGCTACCCACCGCTGTTGCTTGGAGACGGGCTGTTGGAGGCGGGGCTTCGGGCGCCCCACGGAAGGGCGGGGAGGGAAGGCAGCTCCCGGGAGCGCTCTGGCCGCGGAGCGTGAGTGAGCAGCCCCCGGCCCACCAGCGCGCAGGGATGGGGCCGCGGGGGTTGTCCCGCCGCCGCCACAGGCGGGCCTCCGGCGTAGGCAGGGGCAGGGCTCCCCGCGGGCGGGGCGTATCGCCGCGCTGACCGGGGCCGGGGCCGGAACAGTGTTTACAGGGCAGGTGCTGCCGATGGAAACCGTGTATGTGGTGTTTGTTAGTCTTTCTTCAAGCCGCACCGCTCCTCGCAGCACCGCTGGTGGGGAGCGAGAGCGTGAACGTCTCGTTTGGACTCACCCAGCAACGCCCCCCCGCCCCCGTCCCCTTCCTCCGCCTGGGGTTGTTCCTCAGCCCCGCCCAGCGTGGGGAGCCCGGGGGCCTGCACCCAGCGTTCCTCTGTTGGGTGTGATTTTTTCCATCGCAGTCAGCGAGTGAAAGCCCGGGTGTGGAAGCCGGGACACCAGCACCGTCCCCTCCCGCCAAGCCAAGGCAGAGCACTGGGAACCGCGGGAGGGCGCCGAGCCTGGGGGCGGAGCGTGGGCGGGGATGCTGGGCTGTTTGGGAAGGCGCCGCCTAGCCCTGCCTACGGTACCTGCCGCCCAAAACATTCAGATTTGGCTCCAGCCTAGGTAAGCGCGCAGTGAAACCACCTCCCCGAACGGCATGAAGCTGTGGCTGACCTCAGGTGCTACGAGTACTCCTTTTCTTTTTGTGGATACAGACTAACGCCACTGATACTCTGAAAACTGCAAATACTGTCCACCCTAACAGTCATCTAGCAGCTTACCCCTCTGGTCATAGTTGTGGACTGTGGTGCCCAGGGTCACGCAGACCAAAGCCATGCCTACCTCCCCCTTAAAAACACTCGTTTTTTTTTTTTTAAAAAAAAGGAGTACTTGTGGCACCTTAGAGACTAACCAAATTGGTTAGTCGCTAAGGTGCCACAAGTACTCCTTTTCTTTTTGCGAATAACACAGCTGTTACTCTGAAACCTCGTATTTTTAAATGCTTTTTTCTCTTTGTCCAGCTTTGCAAAAATGCTTAGCATCTCTCCCTCCTTGGTGTAATTGACCATGCCAGCTCCATCCAGGGAATGCACTCCTGCATGGAGTAGACAGGTGGTATTAGGTCTCCTGGCCCTGAGTGGAGAAGAGGCTGTGCACACACAACTATGGACCAGCCATAGAAATGTGGACATCTCAAACAGATTGTACAGGGCATGCAGGCAAAGGGTACAATGGGGCTGTGTAGCAGTGCCACGTGAAACAAAGGAACTGTGCCAGGCATACCATAATCAATCCAGTTCTGAGCCACTTCTTTATTCTTTCACAACACATATTGCAGAATGCATTGCAGTACTTAGATCACTCAAATGTACAGCACCACCCAACTCATAGGTTCAAGAAAACACCCAGTTGTATGTATAACAGTAAAGCAGACAACACACTGTGGCTGACCATTAAAGTGTTCTTTTCAAAGTGCCCCTCAACCACAAAGCTCCACATTAATATTTGTAATGACTTTTGTATCTGGCTTTTCAAAGTCAGCAGACAGCTGCTCCACCTCTGCCTTCCATCTTGGTAGCAGCTTTTCCCCCTTTGCCTCACAAGATAAGTCTACACTCAGGGCCACCCTTACCTGTACTCAAAGTACGCAGCTGTGTGCTGCTCTGCCTCTTCCCTATGGCCCCTGCTCCACCCCTTCTCCAAAGCCCCCACCCCTGCTCTGCCCCCGCTCTGCATTTTCCTGCCCCTGCTCTGCCCCAGCCCCGCCCCACTCCACCCCTTCTCCTGAGGACTGCAGCAGTGGTCAGGTGCCCTGCAGCCTGCTCCACGCCACCGGCTCCCAGCCGCCCCGCTGGTGAGTGCTGGGGGGTGGTTCCCCCTGCCCTCCAAGTCGCAAGGCTGGGAGCCAGGGGAGCAGAGTGGAGCGGGCTGTGGCCAGGTCGCTCCACTTCCTGCCGCCCCGTGAGTGCAGGATTGGGTCCACCCTGCACTCACCGGGCAGCAGGAAGTGGAGCGACCCAGCCCCATCGCCGCTCCACTCCGCCGGCTCGTGCTGGGGGGCCGTTCCCCCCTGCCCTCCAAGCCTGCTCCTACCCCCTCCACGGAGGCCTGGGGCTACACACACCCACCCTGTGGGGTGGCTGCATAGGGCACCAAAATGGCTAGGGCTGGCCTTGTCTACACTGCACACTTCTTTCTGCAGTGTGTCATGTACATGTCCCCCTTGCACAGTGTAGATGGTGAGGCAGGCACTGATTAGGTGAGTAAGGACATGCCTGAACCCTGTGGGTATCTACTCAGGTATATACCATACATGACTCTCTACTTGTCCAACAAGTGTTTCCCCTTTGTACACTGCTGTTTTTAGCAGGATAGTGTCCTGTTGCTGGTAGGGAGAGACTCTGGCAGGGGGTAAAGTCTCCAGCAGTTCCCTGCTGCCAGAGACTTTCCCCACCGCAGAAAACTGCTGGATACCTATTCATGGTGCACCGCATTTGCATCAACACAAGCACTCCTGGTGAATATGTGCAGTGCTGATGGAAGCAGCCATGTATGTATTCAAACGAGCAACATATTAATTTTGGTTGCTGTACACCAATCTAACTTGCATCAACCTAAGCTTGTAGTGTAGACATGGTCCTAGGGTAGACATGGGTAGGTCTATATGATGGAATCTTCCTCATCCCTTTCCTTAATGAGCAAGCTGATTTTAGGTCAGTAGATAGGTCAGGGGTCAGCTGATGGGTGATCAGATGTTAAAGAAAATTCTCCAAGAGAAGACAAAGTAAACTGGCCTTTCGCAGAAAATACTTAACCCGGAACTAGCCCCAGACGTCCAGAACCTTTTCTTCTAACCCAGGGTTTACCAAAACTTTGCCCAAACAAAGAGTAAATTAAGGGGAGGGAGGACATGGAAACCACAGCAAATTAGCTTTAAATGAAGCAGTTTTTATGTACAGCAGGTCCCATTTTTGAATGATATAGCCTCCACTAGGATCAAGATAAAGCATTGCTCATTGGGAATTGGAATCTTCACAGCTGCATCCCTGCATAAAAAATAAAGGCAGCCACAGACTGTGTTATAGAATGGTGTGGGTTTCACTTTGGCCGTCCCTTTTTCTGTCCACTTTTTTCTTAGGACCATCAATCCCGCCAGAACTTAAGCACATGTAACTTTACTCATGTGGATAGCCTCATTGAACACTATGCATGTTATTAAGTGTTTGCAGGATCTGGGTCAAAGTTTCCAATAGGCTAAGAAGCCAGATACAAAGACTAGTATTTAGCATTAATATAAAATATTGTGCCACAATATTTAAAAAAAAACAAAAAACCTACAAGGAAATACAGACTCCCTCTCAAGGTTGTTCACGGCAACCACTTTTCTTTCAGTTACAAAGTTTAAAGTCCAAATCAAAAGGAGGCGTGGACTATGTCTCCAACAAATCAGGTCACTGTTACCATGCTGTTAGTCCTCTGATCTGACCATTGCTGTTTTGCTTGGGAGAGAGTGTAACTTTTAAAAAAAAGTAGAGCTTTTCCTTGTGGATTTAAAAGTGATATGGAATACTTCTTAATCCGAGTCAAACTCTTTTAATTATCCTAAATCATTGCGAGTTAGAGTTTTTGAATTAAACCCTAAATATATTTATAGCAGTGTGAAAAATCAAATTCTCTTTAACTTACCTGCCAAGACTAAGTTCTGGGAGTGAAATTTGTGCTTTCTGTTCAACTTCTTCAATTGGCTCAGTGTAATTTGGTGATGATAGTGCTCACCCCCTTTTGTAAAGCACTGAGATCCTTGGATCAAAAATCCTAATTATTAGCCCACAGTTACTTACTGGTAAGATCAGAATTAAGGTTGTGCTTGAGTAACATTATGAGGAATTAGATAGGAAAATTGTGATGGGTTTGGGTCTGTCCCATACAGCACTTCTCCCTTTGTTAGCTCATCACACCAGGGAGCAATGCCTTGGGAGTGCAGTCAGAGGCTGGGTTCCCCGCTGCACTGCTGTCTGGTACGCTGTGGCAACAACACTGTAGAGAGCAGACCCATCATAATGTACATATCCAGTTCCTCTCAATTACAGTCTGGGGTCTCCCACCTCCCAGGTGGGTGCCCTGACAGGGGCGGCAGGTTTGCATAATTTTTGGTGGTGCCCAGAACGGGTCCAAGTCCCGCCCCCCCCCCACACACACACCTGCCTAGGGCTCTGGGTGGGAGTTTGATGTGCGGGCTCTGGGACGGAGTTTGGGTGCTGGGTGCAGGCTCTGGGCTGGGGCAGAGGATTGGGGTGCAGGGGGGGGTACAGGGTGTGGGCTCCGGGAGGGAGTTGGGGTGCAGGCTCTGGGAGGAATTTTGGGTGCTGGCTGCGGGCTCTGGGCTGGGATGGGGATTGGGATGCAGGAGGGGGTGCGGGGCATGGGGAGAGGCTGGGGATGAGGAATTTGGGGTGCAGCAGGCAGGCTGCCCCAGGGCTGGGGCTGGGGCCGGGGCCAGAGAGGAGGACTCTCCCTGCCAGCAGCAGCAAGCTTCGGGGGAGGTGGTGCCCTCCCCGGCCCCACTGGCACGACACTTACCCAAGTCCCCTCAGGCTGCTGCTCAGGAGGTCCAGCCTGGATAACCCCCTCCTCCCAAGTTGACTTGGAGTTGCCTGCCGGGGCGGGGCGGGGGGGGGACGACAAATGGGGGCTGCCATGCAAGCACCTCCTCCTCTCTTCCCTCTGTAGGCACAGCAGCTGCCTCAGCCTGCCCCGGTGCTGCTCCCTTGTAGCCAGCTGTGGCAGTGGCTGGCGAGGGAGCGCAGCACGGAGCTGCAGGGGGCAGCCGCCCCCTGCCCAGGGCAGGCAGGGACGCTCAGGGGAGGTGCACGGGGATGGTGGAGGGGCCGGGAGAGAGACCTGGCCTCAAACTTTGGTGAAGCTGGGCCCCCCGGGCCCTGAATTTGCTGTAGCCCAGGCACCATGGGCCCATACAACTAGCCACCACTAGCCCTGACCACTGGACTTCAGAATCATTCTCACACTCTGGCCCAGTGAGTAATATTTATCCATGATGGAATAGCTTTAACAGGAGAGATTGAGAAAGCCCCTACCACCACACATACATCAGAATATCCCATTGCTCAGTGGTTAGAACAGAGGTGGGCAAACTACGGCCCGCAGGAGTCTCCTGCCCAGCCCCTGAGCTCCTGGCCCGGGAGGCTCACCCCTGGCCCCTCCCCCGCTGTCCTCCTCCCGCACAGCCTCAGCTCACTGCGTCGCCGGCGCAATGCTCTGTGCAGCGGGGCTGTGAGCTCCCAGGGCAGAGCAGCTGCAGAGCCCGGTCTGACTCAGTGCTCTGTGCTGGGCGGTGTGTGGCTGGCTCCAGCCCGACGGCACGGCTGCTTGTCCTGGTGCAGCGCTGCCAGCCACTGGTGCTCCAAGCAGCGCGGTAAGGGGGCAGGGAGCAGGGGGGGTTGGATAGAGGGCAGGGGAGTTCAGGGGTGCTCAGGGGCCAGGGGTGTGGATAGGGGTTGGGATGGTCAGAGAACAGGGAACAGGGGAGTTGAATGGCGGCAGCGGTCCCGGGGGGCAGTCAGGAAGGAGAGGAGGGGTTGGATGGGGTGGCAGGGAGCAGTCAGGGGTGGGAGTTCCGGGGACGGTCAGGGGACAGGGAGAAGGGGTGGTTGCAAGGAGCAGGGGTACCGGGGGGGGCAGTCAGGAAGGAGAGGGGTTGGATGGTGTGGCGGGGAGCAGTTAGGGGTGGCGGGTTTGGGGGTGTTCAGGGAGAAGGGGTGGTTGGACTAGGGTAGGGCTCCTGGGGGGGGGCAGTCAGGAATGAGAGGAGGGCTTGGATGGGGTGGCGGGGGATCTGGGGGCAGTCAGGGGATAGAACAGGGGTGTGTGTGGATGGGGCAGGGGTCCCGGGAGGCAGTCAGGGAACAGGGGGAGTTAGATGGGGCAGGAGTCTGGGCGGGGGGGCCTGTCAGGAGGCGAGAAGTGTGTGTGTGGGGGGTTGGATAGTGGGGTGGGGGCCGTGCCATGCCTGGCTGTTTAGGGAGGCACAGCCTCCCCTAACTGGCCCTCCAATTTCAGAAACCCGATGCGGCCCTCAGGCCAAAAAGTTTGCTCGCCCCTGGGTTAGAACATGCTCCCAAGATGTGAGAGATCCCTGTTCACATAGGCGCCAACTTCCCCTCTGGCCCGCGGGTGCTTGACCCCTCTCCACCCCTGGCCCCACCCCAATTCCACCACTCCCCAGGTCCCCGCAATCACTTGTATGTATATGATTCCTTATCCATTCAATCTCTTCTTTTCTTTTATTAATAAAATCTTTAGTTAGTTTACTAAGGATTGGCTGACAGCATATTTGGGTAAGATCTGACATACATATTGACCTGGGGCAAGTGTCTGTCCTTTGGGATTAATAGAACCTCACATATGGTGAATTGAGTTTTCAGTAACCTCTCACTATATTAGACCTGTTTGTCTGGATGGGAGCTAAGGACTGGAATGCCTAAGGGGGACTGTGTTTGGCTTCTGGTTAACCAGTCCACTACTGCAGAAACTCTTTCGTTATTGGTTTGGTTAATCTAATTATAGACTAAACTACCAGTTCTGGTGGATTGCCTGCCCTGTTTCGTGCAGTCTGCTGTGAGTGTGGCATTCTCAGTGTGGTCCATCCCAGGGACCCAGTCACACCAGTAACCTTTGGTAGAAACTTACTGTGACATAGAGGCTCCTTGGCAAAGGGTCCCCTGTTCTTTGCAAACATCTCTCACTGCAGACCTGATAAACTCACTACACCAACATGGCTTACAGGCTATTTATCCATCAAGAGTAACCCATAAAGTATCTACAGCAAGCTTGTAATCTGTCATGATTCATAATCATTGCAAGATGTATGTATGGGTAATATTTAAGGAAGAATGTATTTATATTGAAAGTACACTTTATGGACTTGGAGTAGAAATTTGTCATCAAGGATAATGTGTCTTGGTGATGGCCCATTCGGGCAAGGGGGAGTTGTCACCCTGCCCTGTTTGGCCAGTGATGCAATGCAAGGCTCAATAGTGTAGCTTTAAGACTTTGAATGGGAAACTGTCAGAGGCACTGACAATCAATTAAAACCACTTAAAGATTAAAAAAAAAAAAACACTTTACAACAAGAGAGGGATTTGCCCAGTCTATGAATAGAAACAAAAGGTCATGGACACAAATCAGATGTCAAGAATTATAACATTCATAAACCAGTCGGAGAACACTTCAATCTCTCTGGTCACGCAATCAGAGACATGAAGGTCGCTATCTTACAACAAAAAAACTTCAAATCCAGAGTCCAGCGAGAAACTGCTGAATTGGAATTCATTTGCAAATTGGATACTATTAATTTAGGCTTAAATAGAGACTGGGAGTGGCTAAGTCATTATGCAAGGTAGCCTATTTCCCCTTGTTTTTTTCCTCCCGCCCCGACGTTCTGGTTAAACTTGGATTTATGCTGGAAGTGGCCCACCTTGATTGTCATGCACAGTGTGGGGAGAGTGGTCAGTTTGGATGAGCTATTGCCAGCAGGAGAGTGAGTTTGTGTGTGTATGGGGGTGGGGGAGTGAGAAAACCTGGATTTGTGCTGGAAATGGCCCACTCTGATTTTCATGCAGGTTGTAAGGAGAGTGGTCACCTTGGATAGGCTATTACCAGCAGGAGAGTGAGTTTGTGTGTGTGGTTTTTGGAGCGGGGTGAGGGGGTGAGAGAATCTGGATTTCTGCAGGAAATGGCCCACCTTGATTATCATACACATTGTGAAGACAGTAGTCACTTTGGATGGGCTATTACCAGCAAGAGAGTGAGTTTGTCTGTGGGGGGGGGGGGCGGAGGGTGAGAAAACCTGGATTTGTGCTGGAAATGGCCCAACTTGATGATCACTTTAGATAAGCTATTACCAGCAGGGGAGTGGGGTGGGAGGAGGTATTGTTTCATGGTGTCTGTGTATATAATGTCTTCTGCAATTTCCACAGTATGCATCCGATGAAGTGAACTGTAGCTCACGAAAGCTCATGCTCAAATAAATTGGTTAGTCTCTAAGGTGCCACAAGTCCTCCTTTTCTTTTTACAGAAGGAGAAGCACGCTGGGTCCGTTCACTGAGGAAACCCCTTGTGGCGCAAGGGTTCTTTCATGAACATTTGGATCCTGGTTATTGCGAAACTAGCCAGGTCTGCAACATACTAAACTTTGGGGGTAATTCTACTTTATAAGAATGACTCTCTCTTGCTGGAGGCATGGGGTAACAACGATCCTGGGTACCTTGAGAACAGTCACACTAGCTGGGCACTGTAAAATTTGGCACAATTGATAGGTTGTACTCAAAAGGGAAGACTGCCATGGAGAAGCAGTTACTGCGTATTACTGAGATGCAGTAGCAAGGCTGAATAAGAAGGCTTGTCCAACTAGAAGGTAGTTAGCTATTTGCAGTTTGAACACACAACAGATTTCTTTCCCTCCTTTTTCCTGTAGTCTGTAATCATAAGAAACAGGCATCTTACTACATACACCAATTACATTAATAAATTTGTGAAGTTATTTCTGGTACCTAGTGCTGTGGTATCTAAGGCAGGAATGGCAAAAGTAATTAAATTTTTTAAAAAATTGTATTAAAAATAGGCAAATATACAAAGGGGGGAAAAACAATACAAAAAACAGAAGAGCAGAGCCAGTTAAGTGGAACAATTTGTAGATTTCACAGGACAAGGTTGTTGGGCCAAAACCCAACAGTAACAAGGAAAATTGGTGAGAAAAATGGCAGTAAATACATACAATTGAAAGTTGGAAGGCAAGGGCAGAGTGGGAATTATGAAAGCACAGGGGCTCGAAGCCTGCCATGCAAATAAACTGAAGGCAGGGTGACACTGTTGAGTTGCTTAGTTCCCTTAATATGGTCCAAGGACTGAACTCTTGCGTCAAGTTTCCTTCCTCACTCTGAACTCTAGGGTACAGATGTGGGGACCTGCATGAAAGACCTTCTAACCTTATTCTTACCAGCTTAGGTTAAAAACTTCCTCAAGGTACAAACTTTGTTGCTGCCACCACCAAGCATGTTAAACAAAGAACAGGGAAAGAGCCCACTTGGAGACGTCTTCCCACAAAATATCCCCCCAAGCCCTACACCCCCTTTCCTGGGGAAGGCTTGATAAAAATCCTCACCAATTTGTACAGGTGAACACAGACCCAAACCCTTGGATCTTAAGAACAATGAAAAAACAATCAGGTTCTTAAAAGAAGAATTTTAATTAAAGAAAAGGTAAAAGAATCACCTCTGTAAAAATCAGGATGGTAAATACTTTACAGGGTAATCAGATTCAAAACATAGAGAATCCCTCTAGGTTAAACCTTAAGTTACAAAAAGACACAAAAACAGGAATATACATTCCATTCAGCACAACTTTTTTTATCAGGCATTTAAACAAAAGGAAATCTAACGCATTTCTAGCTAGATTATTTACTAACTTTTTACAGGAGTTCTGAGCTGCATTCCTGATCTGTTCCTGGCAAAAGCATCACACACACAGACAGACCCTTGGTTTCCCCGACTCCAGCTTTGAAAGTATCTTGTCTCCTCATTGGTCATTTTGGTCAGGTGCCAGTGAGGTTATCTTAGCTTCTTAACCCTTTACAGGTGAAAGGGTTTTGCCTCTGGCCAGGAGGGATTTTATAGCACTGTATATAGAAAGGTGGTTCATAGAATCATAGAATATCAGGGTTGGAAGGGACCTCAGGAGGTCATCTAGTCCAACCCTTTGCTCAAAGCAGGACCAATCCCCAACTAAATCATCCCAGCCAGGGCTTTGTCAAGCCTGACCTTAAAAATATCTAAGGAAGGAGATTCCACCACCTCCCTAGATAACGCATTCCAGTGTTTCACCACCCTCCTAGTGAAAAAGTTTTTCCTAATATCCAACCTAAACCTCCCCCACTGCAACATTACTCCTTGTTCTGTCATCAGCTACCACTGAGAACAGTCTAGAGCCATCCTCTTTGGAACCCCCTTTCAGGTAGTTGAAAGCAGCTATCAAATCCCCCCTCATTCTTCTCTTCCACAGACTAAACAATCCCAGTTTCCTCAGCTTCTCCTCATAAGTCATGTGTTCCAGTCTCCTAATCATTTTTGTTGCCCTCCGCTGGACTCTTTCCAATTTTTCCACATCCTTCCTGTAGTGTGGGGCCCAAAACTGGACACAGTACTCCAGATGAGGCCTCACCAATGTCGCATAGAGGGGAACGATCACGTCTCTCGATCTGCTGGCAATGCCCCTACGTATACATCCCAAAATGCCATTGGCCTTCTTGGCAACAAGGGCACACTGTTGACTCATATCCAGCTTCTCGTCCACTGTAACCTCTAGGTCCTTTTCTGCAGAACTGCTGCTGAGCCATTCGGTCCCTAGTCTGTAGCGGTGCATGGGATTCTTCTGTCCTAAGTGCAGGACTCCTCACTTGTCCTTGTTGAACCTCATCAGATTTCTTTGGGCCCAATCCTCTAATTTGTCTAGGTCCCTCTGTATCCTATCCCTACCCTCCAGCGTATCTACCTCTCCTCCCAGTTTAGTGTCATCTGCAAACTTGCTGAGGGTGCAATTCACACCATCCTCCAGATCATTTATGAAGATATTGAACAAAACTGGCCCCAGGACCGACCCTTGGGGCACTCCACTTGATACTGGCTGCCAACTAGACATGGAGCCATTGATCACTACCCGTTGAGCCCGACAATCTAGCCAACTTTCTATCCACCTTATAGTCCATTCATCCAGTCCATACTTCTTTAACTTGCTGGCAAGAATACTGTGGGAGACCGTGTCAAAAGCTTTGCTAAAGTCAAGGAACACGTCCACCGCTTTCCCCTCAGCCACAGAGCCAGTTATCTCATCATAGAAGGCAATTAGTCAAGCATGACTTGCCCTTGGTGAATCCATGCTGACTGTTCCTGATCACTTTCCTCTCCTCTAAGTGCTTCAGAATTGATTCCTTGAGGACCTGCTCCATGATTTTTCCAGGGACTGAGGTGAGTCCGACTGGCCTGTAGTTCCCAGGATCCTCCTTCTTCCCTTTTTTAAAGATGGGCACTACATTAGCCTTTTTCCAGTTGTCTGGGACTTCCCCCGATCGCCATGAGTTTTCAAAGATAGTGGCCAATGGCTCTGCAATCACATCCGCCAACTCCTGGTTACTCTTCCCTTTATTTTTATGACATCTTGAATTCACCAGGGCTGCTGTTGACTCAAATAAAGTGAAATGGAGATAAATAAGCAAGACTCTTCATTTCTGATTTTTACTGTTTAAAATTTCCCAGGAATTTATCAATGTTCATTACGAAAAATTAAAAATGGATGAAAAATTGGCGTAAAGAATGAACTTTGCAGTTTTCTGGCTGAATATTAGGGTTAATATTTGGGCTGGGAATACAGAAAGCAGCAGCTATTAAAGAAAAGTAAAAGTAGTTTAATGGTATGGTTTATTTCATGAACTGTATGTAACCCCTAAGGAGATTACATAGATTCCTGGGACGCTGTCTGCGGGCAGCTCAGGGAGAGGCTCACTGTCCCTGGTAGGGAGGAGGAGCCAAGGCAGACTCAGACTCCGCCCAGGAACCAATAGGGAGTGAGAGGCCCTCCTAGGGAGAAGCTATTTTGTAGTCAGTCTGGAGCCAGCGAGGGAAAGGGCAGGACTGGCTGTGTAGGGAGCTGGGGAGTCCCAGGCCTGCATGCAGGGTTCCCCCTGAGAACAGGCCTCTAGGGACCTGACAGCAGATCCCTCGGCTGGGTTTTTCCTTCCCCACTGATGATTCCCAATTTGTAGCGTTTGCTGGGAAACTTCCCAGCCAGGCTGAGTTCAGCCTCCAGCTCCCTAGGTGAGACCAGTCACCACATGGTCAGCTCTGCTTTGGCTGCTAGTCCAGGGAAGCTGCCTGCTGAGTGTGTGTCTGGAGGCTGGGCTAGGAAGCTACAGCTTGGATGTTAGTGTAGTTGTGTAACCTACACCTTGAGCCCTGCACCCCTTTGTGGTGAGGAGAAATCCTGGGACCGACGTAGCCTGATTCCTGCCTGAGGAGGCTCCCTGTCAGCAGAGAGCAGCCCCTCTGCAGTGACTGAGGAGTTCAGTCATCTTTGAACCTGAGGATCATTCATGGAGTTTGTGAGTGCACCATCTTTTAGTTAGTTAGTCAGTCAGGGAATTTGTTTTAGGGACCTCCTACTCCCTGAACTGTGTCCTCAAGCCAGGGAGTAAGGGTTTGACGATTTTATAACCTGCTGCATATTACATCTGTGGAGGGATTTACCACCTTCTCCCACTTGTGAGTCCTTTGGGCTGTACTGAACCCAGTCAGCCACTCTGCTAAACCACTTCAGAGAAGAATTTTGTGGTTATAGGTCATCAAGGGCCCCAGCTAAGTACGCACACCCATGGGACACTAATTTTACATTTGCTACATCAAGTCATGGGTATTTGCAGTGTGGGCACTGGTGACCCTAACAATAGTGTTTTACCCTGTTATGTTGTATTTGTCTCCTGTTTAATATAATTGTGTTGAATATATTTTTATGTGTTTGTGTTATTTCTTGGAAGTCTCCAACTGTCTGGCAAGTAAGTGGGGATTACTCTGTAGTTAGAATTTTCCGCCCAAGCTTACCTAATGACCCTGCCAGGAAGGAGCTGGGGGGGTGGAGGCACCGCCAAATAATTTCATAGGAAAAAAATAAAGAAGATACACCCTGCTGAGTGGGTGACGGGATCCAAAAGAACCCAGACCTGTCCATCAAAACCTGTAAGCGGATTGGCATTAAAGGAGGTAAGCAGGTGGAGAGCGGGTGCTACATGTACATTAACAGTACATAAATAAACACACATACATGTATCTTCCATTACATTGCTTAAAACAGACAACCTTGCATTTACACTTAGACTAACTTATTAACAAACTCATTTACCTCATGGAATGCATCAGATTTTCTTAACATGAGTATTTTCAGGTACTTGAGCGGTCCAAAGTTAAGGTAAAAAACGAGTCAGTAAAAAGTGAACAGTTTTTGTAAAATCCAAGATTTTTTCAGTTTAAAAAACCAGTAAAAACTGAAAATGAAATGCCTTAGAAATATGCCAAGAGAAATAGAATTGGCTAGAGATTTTAAATGCCAAATTTGGTGTGCATGTGTTATAGGGCTCAGAGTGCAATCCAGACCAATAAGGGATTGTGCCACCACTTTCCCTACAATCCTGGGTGCCTCACAATGCTTTGCTGCTGTAGCTTCTACCCTGGGACACTCAGAACCAGCCTACAAGCATGCAAGTCACATCCTGAGTGACTGTTTGCTAGATAGCTCTGGTTCAGCAGCTCTGACCCCAGCAGCCTGTCCAACTCAGCCCAACTCTGGCTTCCGCCAGCCTTGATTACTATTTGCAAGGTAAACCAACACATTCCCAATCCTGAATTTTCCCAAACCATGTGATCTGTAATATCCAGCCGTGTCTTGGACAGTTCAGAGAAATAAGGTTCATTTGTTCCTCTAAAAGACACAAAAGCACATCACAGCTTATCAATTTAACCGGGCTAAATACATCCTTCCATTTAAACACAGCATTGAGTTGGTTTATAATAAAACTAATTTATTAACAATAGGACTAGGTAAGTGATGCCAAGTAAAAGGAACAAAATTAGAAACGGTTACAAGCAAATAGAAGTGAAAACATGCATCTAAAAGTCTAAAACTTAATTTAGCAAGGTACAGCCTTTGATCAAGGTGGTTTCTCTCAGTCTTCTTACCACCCATGGCTGACTTCCCCTCATTCAGGACCTTCCACAGAAGTACAAGATGCTGTATTCCCTTGTCTTCCTAAGTGAAAGATCTTTGCCTAAGCAGGTTTCTCACCTATTTTCAGTTCCCAGAGCCTTAACTCCACCCCACACTTGGTTGAAGGACCCATCTTTCTCAGCTTGCAAGAGCTCTGCCTTGTGTGTTGTCTAGTGACAAATGCCAAAGATGGCTTCTCTCTCTGCTTTATCTTCCAAAGTTCAATGACTGTTTCAAGAGGTAGGATGACCTAATGCTACCAGTTCTTCCCTTCCTGTAGACTTCCCATTCCCTTGCTGATTTCTATGTAAATGGATCTTCTATTGTTTTTGGTCACACCTTGCTTAATGTCACTGGAGATAGGTAAATAGCTGCCTTTGCTCATGATAGATGGTAGATGTTTCTCCCTGTTTGGCCACAGACTTTAATGCATAATATCATTAACTATCCATATTTCTTCATATAGAGAGTTTTACATATTTCTCTGCAGAGTTACAATTCCTTTGCAAATTTAACACCATTAATTTGGGCTTGAATAGAGACTGGGAATGACTGGCTCACTACAAAAGCAATTTTCCCTCTCTTGGTATTGACACCTCCTCCTCAATTATTGGGAGTGGACCAAATCCCCCCTGACTGAATTGACCTTGTCAACACTTCTTCTCCACTTGTAAAGTAACTTCTCTTCACATCAGTATATTTATGCCTGCATCTGTAATTTTTCACTCCATGCATCTGAAGTGGGTTTTTTAATCCACGAAAGCTTATGCCCCCCAAAAATTGTTAGTCTTTAAGATGCCACTGGACTCCTCGTTATATTTCACAATGATATTAATCACCAGTATGTCATTAGCTTTTAGAAAAGAGCTCTCTATACACTTTTATAATACAGTAATACTGTATACAATCAGTTGATTCAATTGCTTATCACTTGAGGCTCAGAAGCCCTTGTCTTTAAGATCAGTAAACCTTTGCAATGTATTCTTTTGAAGGTTACTCTTCAAAGAGGTTTACTCAAGCTGTGAGGAAGGCAACAAGGAGTCTGATGGTGAAGGAAGCTCCAGGATGTTTTCCGCCCCCCCCACACACACTGGTATTGGCTAAAATACAAATTGTTCTGTTTCCTGCAGTCTCTCGATGATCATGTTTACTGCTTATATGTAAATTGAGGCAAACCCCCATTCCTTTGTTTAGGATTGAACTATTTAACACCTTTACCGAGGCAAGGCCATGTGGTCTTGAATATGTTCTAGTAACATACAGGGGGAATTCATAACTTTATATATAATGTTGCTACATATTTCACCAGGGTAGTGGTGACCTGCAAGTTACTAGTTTTTAAAGGATTTCTCACAAGGCATATTTGGTACAAAAATCACAATAGGGTGTGGGGTGCAAATATCTTGGTGCTTCAGGGCCCAGCATGCATGTGTGCTTAGTCACATTTTCAGAATGCTCAAGCTTTAAGTCAGTGTCACTAGTTTGCCTGAGAATTGAGAACTACAGAAAGTGTTTTCTAGAAAAGCGTTTCCTCAAACAGTAAGGCTCAAGCACTGTGGAGGAAATGAAAAGGTAAGGGTGGAAGAACACATGCATTCTTCGCTTATTAGGAGAGAGATGACAATGTCTGCAAAGTCCTCCATTAGGAGTACAGCTCCAACTCCAAATCTGCTGAATATTTTATTCATGTACATCATTTTATAGCACCGTACCATTCAGCATTGTAAGTAACTAAATGGAAGAAATGTAGCGATACACTAGAGATCCTAAAAACTCATCCTGGATAACTTCCATCTCCTTTTAAAATGGCTTTATTTCCATATAAAGATTTAAAGTCTGTCTAAAGTTGCCATTTCCTTCTCCAGGAAGCAGATTTAGAGGCCCTTTCAGCTAGAGAAATGGAATCATCTGAGCATGCAGGAATGGTAGTCAAGAAACAGATTTTACTAAAAGCTTGTACAGTGCCCAGAACACCAAACCCCCAGCTCTCACTGGGACTTTAGGGAGTAATTGCATAGCTATTAATAAAAAAATTAAAACATTGGATTTTTAAAGAAATGCAATAGTATAAATCAAGTCATCACTGAAGCATGTCATTCAGCATGAAGTAAGTTTTCAGTACCTCTTGTTTGTTAAGCCTCTGTGTAATTGACCTCACCTGTACATCAGTAAATTCCTGAGATCAGGAATTTTCTTATTTAGCACTTGATCCTGCAAGCTGTTCCATGAGGGTGGACCCCTGCATCCTTTGAAACGAACAGTGTAGCGTATGAAAGACATCAAGGAACAGCATCGGGTTTGAATGGTAATGTCTAGGAGAGATTATTGAACACATTCAGTGACTGCTGAAGTCAACAAGACCTCTTTTCTCTGGGATAACAGTATTAACTCTGAAAAGTCACTGAACGCTATCTCCAAACAGGGTTAACTCCAGATATACAAAACGGTCATGTATGATGTGTGCTATTAAAAAAAAAGTCCACCTCCATCTTCTCTTCCTTTACGGATAATCCTTAACCCATACAGTGCTTTTCATCTGTTGATTTGTTTTGACCTATTTCTTAGAGAGGTCAAAACACAAATATTACCAGACACATATCAGATAACTAGTATGAAAATACTGTACACAGTTTTAATACCTATTTGATTCTTGAACTCTCAAAATAATCACACACAAAAATTACTCTGGAAATAAGTGTTTTAAAAAGGAAAACTAAAAATCACAGCAACAAGTGTAACTAACAGAGATACTGTATATTTGTTTATATAGTTTATGTATATATTTTACACTACTTCTCTAACTCCTTTTATTAAAGGAGCAGCAGGATGGTCAGATTTAATGCATTACACATTTCGTCAGAGATCTTGCTGAATGTCACTTAATGCACTTGTAAGTCGTCTTATTTTCTCTTCCATGGCCTTTTTACTGTTTGCTGTTTCTTGCAGAAGCTGACGCATTTCTTTTTCAACCTGGTAAACCTGAAATTATAAAAAGATACATAAATTCAACCTGCTTGTTAGTATATTATAGGAAGAGTAATCTTGCTTACTTTTTATCACTGATTAAGAATCCCAGAGTAATTACACAATATATTGCTATTCTTATAAAGAGTACATTTGAGTACAAATTGCTTCATATGTTGTATGACAGATATGGCAACAGGAGTTTGCAGATGATACTAAACTGGGAGGAGTGGTAGATACGCTGGAGGGCAGGGATAGGATACAGAGGGACCTAGACAAATTGGAGGATTGGGCCAAAAGAAACCTGATGCGGTTCAATAAGGATAAGTGCAGGGTCCTGCACTTAGGACGGAAGAACCCAATGCACAGCTACAGACTAGGGACCGAATGGCTAGGCAGCAGTTCTGCGGAAAAGGACCTAGGGGTTACAGTGGACGAGAAGCTGGATATGAGTCAGCAGTGTGCCCTTGTTGCCAAGAAGGCCAATGGCATTTTGGGATGTATAAGTAGGGAGCAGATCGAGGGACGTGATCGTTCCCCTCTATTTGACATTGGTGAGGCCTCATCTGGAGTACTGTGTCCAGTTTTGGGCCCCACACTACAAGAAGGACATGGATAAATTGGAGAGAGTCCAGCGAAGGGCAACAAAAATGATTAGGGGTCTGGAACACACGATTTATGAGGAGAGGCTGAGGGAACTGGGATTGTTTAGTCTGCGGAAGAGAAGAATGAGGGGGGATTTGATAGCTGCTTTCAACTACCTGAGAGGTGGTTCCAGAGAGGATGGTTCTAGACTATTCTCAGTGGTAGAAGAGGACAGGACAAGGAGTAATGGTCTCAAGTTGCAGTGGGGGAGGTTTAGATTGGATATTAGGAAAAACTTTTTCACTAAGAGGGTGGTGAAACACTGGAATGCGTTACCTAGGGAGGTGGTAGAATCTCCTTCCTTGGAAGTTTTTAAGGTCAGGCTTGACAAAGCCTTGGCTGGGATGATTTGATTGGGGATTGGTCCTGCTTTGAGCAGGGGGTTGGACTAGATGACCTCCTGAGGTCCCTTCCAACCCTGATATTCTATGATTCTATGAGTAGTAGGAAGTAAAAACTTTCATGAAGAATTGTGCAATGTGAAAACAGGTGATAAAGGAAGACAGGATGGGATAAACAAAGTTGCTAGCAGAACAGCAAACTAGGAAGTCTTTCACATCAAATGTTTGTAAAAGGGACACACTAGATGTGTCAGTATTGGAGTCATAGGGTGACTGCTTCCTTAAAGGGAGATGAAGTCCCAGCCCAACTTGTGACACAGCCAACTCATCTCCCCAAGTGGGGAAAATGGGTTGTGTGATTCAATCTTTTACCTATCCCAGAGGCCTGAGAGATCGGGGCAGTGTGGAAAGGAGAGAGACTTCAGCAGAATCCTGGAGAAGACTGCTGAGGACTACAGAGAGGAGGAGGGCTCCTGCAGCAGACCCTGAGACACCAAAGGAGAAAACACCCCAGCTAGGAAGGGCTGGGCATGGCTTGCAAAAGAAGGGAAAGACTCCAGGCAAAAAAGCGTGGGAGAGCTGATTGGGAGGGAGCAAGTGAGCAACCCAAGGGGCTAATGGGAAAGGGTGAAATTCAAATTAGATTATAATTGCACAATAACAGCATTTTAAATTTTTTTATTACATAAAAAGGCAAAAGAGTGTCTAAGTTATTAAACACGGATGGGATGTGGCCCTTAAAGGAGGGGCTGGGTCCCGTTTGAAACTGGTATGTGAATTCTGTGTTTTTTCAGCTTGTATACTTGTGGACTTTTTTATTAACGGCTTAGCTGGAGGGCCAAGTCACTGAGGAGAAACTGAGGCAGGAATGCTGCATGGCTGCCCTGTGCAATATCTGGGAGGCAGGGACCCTGTTACAATCTGTAATAGCAGCAAGTTTTGCTAAATGATTCTATAGCTAGTTATTTAATTCTTTGGGGGAAAGAGGATTACAAAATTAAGAACAGTATTGATAGAAATCATGGTGTTTCTATAGCTCAAAAGCATATTGGTGGGAATTGTCACAGTTCCATGATTACCTGCACTTCTACCCCCCTCTGTAGTCTCCTCCAGCTATCACCCCTCTATGGGAGGGGACCTAGTGTCTCTCTCCCCCATCTCACACTGGGGATTTAGGCTTGCAGTCCCCCTGCAATTCAATGTGATTATCCCAGCAGGTCTGACCTTAGTCCAGCCCCTGTGGTTCACTCTTTCAGGGACAATGATAGGGTTACCAGTGACCAGCCAGCTTTCACAAAGCCCAACACATTTATTTTAGGACAAAAAGCATTAGAGAACATCAAAACAATACACAAACAATTCAGACACCCAGTAAGTCTAGGAGGTGTCACCCATGTTACACAAAGAGACCCAGGCAGGCTCTAGTCCGTCAAACTCTTACAGCTAGGTTCTGCCCTCTTAGTGACAATCTCATGTCAGTTTTTGGATGCAAATGAACCAGATGATTCAGTTCATCCTGACCCTTCATACCAAAAGCTCTTTCTATGTCTCCTGTTCCTCTTGAACCCTGTCTGAACCAGTATATGCAATTCACCCCAAGGGGTGGTATTTCTCTGGAGTTGTTCAACTGTCCCAGGATCTGGAGTAATTACTGCCAACCAGGGTGGATTTAAAACAAAAACCAAACCAAAAAAACCAAACAATTTTTTTTTTTAAATTAAATAATTTAAAAATAACTAATTTAGTATTAAATTTGAAATTAAAATCTATGTTAAACAATCTAGTAAATCTATTCACACATTATAATCTATTCAAATTTAAATTAAATACAAAAAAAAAATTGAGTATGTTTACTGCCAAGTTTTAAAAACAGTCAAACCACTGAACTGGTCAAAGTCACTGGATAAGTACTTGGACCCAGAGTTCACAGAGGTGCTAAATCAGCTTTTGACAAAAGTAGCCTCTTCTGAAGTACAAAGAATAGTTTCTTCGTTTCACTTTATTCAACTAGTTCAGTTCAATTACTAGTTCATTCAAAGTTACAGAACTAATTGGGAGTTGAAAAAGCACAAAAGCGTTTTTCCTTTTCCAATCTAGGAGATTTACTAGTTCTAAAAACTTTGAAGAACACCATGACCAGGAACAATAAGTTCAATTCATTAACTTCATATAATACTTCCTTTGTTTAGCAAATCAGTTAATTTTAAATGCAAATCATTTAAAATCTAAAGACGTTTGTGTACACAGTACTTTAAGGTAGTTTTATTTCATAAAAAAAATAAAGTGCTGTTTTTGTGCAGTTGTAATTGAATTTGGATTTCCATCCAAAATGCCACCTACATACCTCAATGGATGAGGGAAACATGATGCGGCTGGTGGCGAAAGGGGGACAGCCCCAGCAGTGAGGGAAGGAGACACTTGCTGAGGGACATCAGATAGCTTCTACCCCCTCTAATTCCCTCCCAGGAGTCTCTGGCATGCATTGGCCAGTTGGGGTTGTGGGAGGGGGAGAGGAGTGCAGACTGTTGAGCATTCCCTAGCTCCTAGGATTTAACCTGGTGCAGGTGCCAAAGAGAGGCTCCAAATGGCTTGACACAAATCACAAGTAAAAAAATTAATGATCTAGTAAGCATGTACTGCATTAGTTACCATTTTTAACATGAAAATGTAAATAAAGAATCTGAATATATGTAAGAAACTATAAAACTGCCTAAATGTGTATCTATATAGAGTATCATCCTCCTCCCCCCCTTTAGCAAAAAAGCACCAAATTTAGTGTAAAGGCTACATTTAGTTGCACGTTAACGTGTTTTAATGGTTACCAACCATGAGAATCAACCCATCTTTAGGAAAGTCACTAAAATGTAAAAATGCAAAACAAGAGGAAAATCAATCATTTACACCAAGATTTCCTGTTTCCTGATTTAAATCATTATCAAAGTCAGAGATTTAAATCAATCCATGCAATTCCCAAGTGACTTGTTCTTTGGGGAAGCTCAGTAACCCTCCACAATGGAGCCAGAATGCAGTCCTTATCTCACGATGATACATGTAACATTTGTAGAAAACAAAGTTTACAACTAATCCATTGGCACATCTCAATAGAATAGTCTTTTGAAGTTTGCATGCTTCTAAGGTCTCACATCTGTCACAGGAATTATAAAAGCTAAAAAAAAGTACAGCGTTACATAAAATACTTTAACACAATTTTTCTCGCCTCTCTAATAATTAAAGGATGTTCATGCACTGGCAAGTGATTGCATGTTCCTTGAACAAAGAATATTCAGAGTCTGCCTACTGTCTATGCACTTTTAGTGAATCTATTATTGGGCAAATATTAAAAATTCAGTGTCAACAATGCTTTCATTAATGGTGATTAGCCAACACAGACACCCAAAAAGACTACATATAACAATGCTGGGACTGAAAATACAGATTTTAAGGTCTGACATTTTATTAAAATACATTACCTTTTCATTTGCTGCTTCAATTTGTCTTTGTTTTTCATTTGCCAGCTGCAGTAATTCTGCCTGATGAGCTGCTAGCGTTGACTCAAGTTGTCTTCTAAAAGCATCATCCACTGAATGAAGTTTTTCCATTGCAACCCTAAAATAGGATGAAATATGTTAATCCTTAAGAAAGCCAGAAATAACTGACAGTCTTAAAAGGTAATGGTAATAGTGGTGGGCAACCTGTGGCCCATGGGCCGCATGCAGCCCCTCGCGGCCCCTCAGGGTAATCCACTGGTGGGCTGCCAGACAGTTTGTTTACATTTGCATGGCCGCCCGCAGCTCCCAGTGGCTGTGGTTTGTGGTTCCTGCACAGCTGGAGATTGCGATAGACTGGGAGATCCTCTAGGATTGACCAGTCAATTGCGATCGACCGGCTGGTGACCACTGAACTAGAAGATTCACACTTGCTCTTGTCAAGCGTGCTAACGACCCCTAAGGCTTTCAACCATCTACTTATTGTAGCAAAAGATATACATATTATTGTTCTTACTTAAATGGTCTAAGTATTATTTCCACCATTTCTTCGAAGCAGATTGGGCGAGTATGGGTCTATTACAAACACATTTTCTGAGAATTAAAAGGGTAAATCTTGTGGCAGATCCCTGCGGACTCAGGAGCGCCTGAGAGGATGTTTCAATATAAAACTAGAATTTGCAACTACACAGTAGAGCAACACTATGAATACTATTCAGACACTATGAATACACAGCCCTATGAAATTTCACATACAATGTTCTTTTTCTAGGATACATTTCAGCAGCACTGAGTTTCCAGCACTGCTCCCAGTGCTTAGCCCTATCAACTATTTCATTTTGTTCTGGAGAAACGAAATTTAGATCATTAAGATTATTCCGCTGACCAGATGACCATTATGTCCAACCTCTCTTAAAATAACGGAGGAAATCCTCACTAAAGGAAAAACAACATTTTACCAGTTTTAGTGGGGGATATGTAGACTAAGTCCTTAGCAGAAAGAGGTACTTCATCAGTAGTTATATTTTAGTGAGGCACACTAACAGAATAGTTGTAGCAATGAGCAGTCTTTTTCTCAAGGAAGTTTTGTGGAAAATCAAAATAATGTCTTTGACTACCTAATCTCATTAGTCATTGTTTCTTTTGCATCATTGGGTCTAGCATTACTTGCTATGTCTTTGCTTATTGCTGTTGTGTGTGTGGCCTAACTACCTATGCTTAAAGAGAAAGCAAACAGTGCTTAAAAAAATGGTTGCAGTAGCCACAGCATCGTTAACAATATAGTGGGAAGTCTTTGAAAAAAAAGTTTTCCTAGCATACACAAGGCTTATGAGACTACAGTTATACGGACACATCATCCAGTATTTATTTGGCTGACATGATAGGTAGTGCCACTTGTACATGTGTTTACTGGAAACTGCCTTCATCTTCACAATATGGCTACATGATTTTTTTTAAATGTGTCATTTCCTTAGGCTTTTTGTTTACTATCAACTCCTAATCCACTGTTAATTGCGTCAACTAACACTTCCACTGAAAGCACTGATGACAGAGAAATAAAGTCATATATTAAAACATACAATGGATCCAAATGTAAAAAAACCAAAACCAAAACAAAAAAACCACTCCAACTTTTCAGTAATAATGTGGGGGTGGGAGGAAGGAGAGGAGGGAGAAGGAAATTCAGACACTGTCTTACTTATTCTTTTCCCCTCAAATATACTAGGCATTAAAGGAAAACCTTAGCACTGGCAATTAATTATAACCACGTTTGGTGCTGTAGCAACACAAATGCTAAGTCACACGAACAGGAATACGCATTTAGCCTATCAATAAATTTACGCCAAACGGGCCTCCTATCTGTGGATTACAAATTTATGTTTTATATAAATTTTATTAATCCTTGTTTAATCTCAGTGTGGTCATAGAACTAGGATCTCCAATAGGTAGTAACTTCATCTGAGTACTAAACATTTGGGGGCAAAGAGCTGGGAATCTAAAAATCTTCAAGTACATTGAAAATGCAGTTAAAAACTGAGGGGAAGATCCTGAAGATACCTACTTTACAGAAGTAATCCTTACTCACAAGAAATACTTGTGTATATAAGAGTGTGTGGGATTGGACCCATAGAAAGTACTTGCAACTTCATTATGAACTCTAATATTGTGTACCAAGATTTCACCTGTCTTGCATGGTGGACTATGTACAAGACAACTATTATTAGTATTTTTGTTTTTACTTCTGAGTTTGAAGGCTTTGGTTTCTCTCTTCGATCAGCTTCTTTTCCTTGATATCAAAGTTTTCTTTCATTTGTTTAACTTGGGTCTCTAGGTGGCTTAGTAGTTCTCCTTTATCTTGCCACTTCTTATTCATTGCACTGAAAATAAAACACACATGTTCAGAGTCTATCATCTTTTAAAACTGCGGGGGGGGGCGGGGGGCGGGGAGGGAGTGATACTTCTACATTTCCCCATTTTCTAGTTCTAACCATCAAAAGTGAGGCTCTGGCCTACCCATGTACTCTTCTCCCAACCAATCTGAACACAAGATCTCACTTGAAATTTCAGTGTGGGTCATAACATTTCATTATGCTTACAATATTATACATCACCTGTATGCTTTCCTAATATCTTCCAGTTCTGCATCTTTTTCTTCTAACAGTTGTTTTAATTCCTCTTTTCTTAAATTTTGCCTTTCTAACTTTTCTATTAGCTCTTCCAATTGTGCAGTTTTTTCATCCAATTGCACCTGAAAAGTCTTTTGGATTTCAACATTTTCTTCACGCTGTTTTCTCATCTGCTCATCTCTCTCCTGTAAACCCTATAAAAAACACATTTGTTTTGGGATAAATGGGTAGTATAAACTGGCCATAAATAAATTTAGGCTGAAAATTAGATGAAAGTTTAAAGCCATCAGAGCAGTGAAGTTCTGGAACAGACTTCCTATACAACTCAACTCGTTTTAAGATGAAGCCTGATATGTTTATGAGCGGGATGCGACAGAGTTGCTCGTGACAGCAGGGTACTAGACTCAAGCACCCACAAGGTCCCTTCTAGTCCTATGTATGCTCCTCGTTTTTCTTAACATAAAACTTTCTTGCAATTATGTTAACTTACAGGATATATTGGTTGCAAAACAAAAACAAAGCAACAACTGATTAAGGAATCTAATTAGATTCTTTTAGGCAAAGGAACCTCAACTACTTTCAAGTCCAGCTTTCTATTTTGCTTTATTTACTGGAAGTATCCTTAAATAGAATAATACATTATATAATTTCTGATGGAAAAGTTGTAATAAAAGAACACTGAAGAGTTCAAACTCTGCTACTTTTAAAGATATACTCTATATAACTAGTGGATAATTTGTCTATATTAATCTACTTAGACAAAACTCCTCCAGAAATAACGCAGTTTTGCTATAATAAATGAGGCAAAGGTTTGAGCCCCACTGAAATTTATAATGCTAGTTTAACAGCAAGTATGTTACCCTATTGCTCCCTGAATGCAAAAAGAACAGAATATAAAATTTCAAGCAAATTCAACTGATTATTTTAATAAGTAAAACATTATCAATTAAGTGTGACTTGTCCTACATTTTTCTTCTACATTTCTGATAATGATTTTTATGTGGGCTATATTGGAGTAAGTCTGAACATAAATACAGAGATAAGTTATCATATCATTGCAACAATCATATATGGCCTTGTCCTGCACCCAATGAAGTCAATGGGAGTGCACTCTCATCAGACAGCGATGGCATTGCCTTTCTAATTTTATTCAAGTCACTGCCACAATTTTCACTCCAACTCTGTTTAATTTAAGCATGCTGTACATGCACACGCACACACGCACACACGCACACAGCACTTACTTCTTTTAATTTTCTAATTGTTTCTGTTTGATCTTCCACTATTTTGGTCTTAATTCTTAGAGCATCATTGTCACGTTCGTTTTGTTTTTTTAGAATCTCACTTTCATTGGTCAGAACCTCAATTTTTGCTTCTAGTTTTCCACGGTCTTGAGCAAGAGAAGCACCTGGATAAACACAACATTTAAACATTTAAACAGCACTGCAGATCTTGAAGGCATTTTCCAAGCAAATTTCAGGAAAGTGAACATTTTATGCAAGTGTGGACATACATATAACACCTGCATGGAGCAAACTGCTGTACTGGAACCTTAATTTATAACTACACAATTTTTTTGGAAAATGTTCAACAGTGGCTACTTAATGGTATTAAACACTTGCTGTTTAGACCTTTGGGCACTTCTATAACAAATGATCAGTAATAATGCTTACAGATCTAAGCTAAGCAATCTCAAAGAGACCACCAGATGGTGCTAAATCTGTACTGCTAGTTATGGTGCAGCAGAACAAGAAAGAGGATAAAAGCTACAACATCACTTATTGCTCCAACATTTAAATTGGTCTTCAAGGACATCTGCAATTTGATTCTCACTTTGGGGGATGAAGGTGGAAATGGGCATTCTGTGACACAGGTATCAATACCACTATGAAATACAGAGTAAGTAACGCTATTTAATACTGAGGGAATTCTCTCAAAACTTGAACCTCCCTGCAATACTTTATGTAGCATTTTATGTGCTATCCTCCTCCCTGAACAAGTAATAAGAGTCAATGAAAGTAGATGATTGCACATTTGTTCTCTATAATTTGGACTTAACAACCACACAAGGAGAGATGTATATTACTCAATACATTAGGAGTACTAGAGGACCAATTTTGGTCCACCTCACCTGTTCCACAACAATGCTTCTGGCCTTGTGCTTAAAACTCAATTAAATAAATTTTAAAAAGCCTCAATTTTAATATGGCAAGCATAATGTTTTGCCAAATATAAAAACACCTGAATGAAAAAGAAGTGAGAACAGGGTACGTACAGAACATTCTTTGAGATTACCACCTTTGAATATACTGTGATACTTCTATTTGTTTTATGAATAGCTTTAAACCATTTTTCTAGGCACTATTCAACTGTCGCTGTGACTCCAAGTAGTTGCTTGCACAAAGGAATGGCCACATCCAAGCAAATCATCTCCACCACTGGGTAAAACAAAGTGGAGTAGAATGTGACACTATTTCGTTTTTTCCTGTTGTAATTCATATCAATATGTATGGAAAAACTGTATAAAAGGGGATGAAAGCAAACAGCAGTGTCCCTCCAAACCAGTTATGTATAAGTAAAAACCAAAATAATCACAATGTCAGGTGTTCTGAAGTGTCCCTTATTGAGCCCACACACTAAGAAATATTTTCCTCCCATAAATAATCAAATGAAGTATAAAAAGAATATACTGAGTTAACAGAATACCACACAAAATTATAATTAGTAACAGTTTATCTTTTTATTCCTTATCTTTGGCTCTCTCACATTCTGATTAATTTTAACATTTAACTATGGTATCCTGATATAATAAGCGTATTTTTCACTTAATTAACAGATAAGCGACATTGTATTTAGTGAAAATTCTGAGCTCAAAAAGTTAAAAACTGTGTTTGGTTTTTCTACAAGATTTTTTTCCTTGGGATTTTATTACTCATTTTTGTAGATCTTCAACCTATCCTTAACAAAAATATAGTAAATATGTATTCCTTTATGACAAGATGACAATACCGTTTAAGTGGGGTTTGGACAGAAATATTTTAGCTTTCATGTGAGTTTCCATCCACTGGATAACTGCTCATTGACATGACTCTCAAAAATGTTGTGCTATGAAGAGGGTCATGTACCAGAACACTACTCTTTCCAACTACTTAAATGTATAGCAGGAAGTGCAGGCTAATCATTTTTAATAATGCCACTCCTATGAAAAGTAGCCCTTTCTGTGTCAAATAAAAAACTATGGTTGGAGATTATTTGTCTCAGGTGGTGCTACAGTGCCTTGTGGCAATACAACTGTTCAGGGAAGAAATGCAAGTGAAATATCTATTTAATTTATGGTATCATATTCTACCACAAAATTGCTGTATTTTTACCCTGTTGTGCCAACTCTTGTCCCCACATTTTTCTTTCCACTTTTAATCCATCAATTACAGATTCCTGGGCTGTCAGCTGAGAAATAAGTTTTGATTTTTCCTGTTTCAAGAGTTCAATTTGAATAGTCTTTTGTTTGTCCTCCTCAACCATAGTTTCAAGTGCTCTGATTCGACTCTGTATACATGAATGAATAGTAGGAAAAACACACAGTAAGATTCTGTAAGACAAATATTCAGGAATTCAATATAATTAACACCACTTTAACTATGACAGTTAATACTAACTAGCTATTTAAGCGGATATGCCGCTTACACACAAGGTTTTGTCTGAAAAAAATTGGCATCTTTTATCTGTAACAAAGCACTGGCATTTGTTTCATTAGTCAACACAGTTTATGCATTTTATTCACGGACAAACCTAATTTAATAGAGTTTGCTTGAAAATATATATGAATAAATTTAAGAGGAAATAACTTTGTAATTAAAAGAAGTGCAAAAAAAGTCTGAAAAGAGGAAATGGAGAATTTAGGTTGCACAGCAGAAGTTAATCCAAAGGAAACGGGGGCTGTATTGGGTGGGCTTCAACACCACAAGACGTATCTAACCCAAAACATGCAAAATTCATTTTTTCCATACCTTATAAATAGGCTTTTTTTAAAGAGGATATTTTATACTTTTAAAAATAGTTTCAAGGAATAATCAAAATTTCCAACAGTTATTCTCTGACAGAGATTCCATTTGGCATAATATATTGAACGTTAAGCTCTTGAAAATTTATTTTCTTTTTGAAAGCTGACTTGACATTAAAAAAGTAATTTGCAATCTCTAAAGCTACGCATACCTTTCCCCGGCCTCTTGGAAAAAGCTACAAGTCCATGATTGCTGGACTTTTATTTAACAGCTAGAAAATTTGTTAAATGTGATGATGTTCCTAATATTTTAATGGCTATTTGTGAATATTATAATATTGTAGATAATATCTTCGAAAGTGTGCTGCACAGCAGCTAATGCAAATTATAGGTAGTCACTATTATATCATTATCTAAATCACTGTAATAATGCTAATGATATAAATCCCAGTAACAGTACTTTGTACAGTACTTCCTAAGTACCGTAAGTTAATTAATTCATGTACAAATCATTTGAAAATAACTGTTCTGCAGTTAAATATTGTCATTTCTGAGTTTACAAAAGTTCACAGTATTAAATACTCTCTGAATCTCAGTTTCAAGTAGTTACTATCATGTACAACTTGCTATCACCACAAAACAGGAGTGCAATTGTGAGGAATTGTACGCGTGTGTATTTGACTATATTGTGCATCTGAGAAGTCTGAGTGAGTGTGAGTGATAAGACGTGAGAATTGAGATTACTGTCAATATTAACACTGTTTATTTCCTTATCCCATTTTTAGCCAATGTTAACTTTAAGCTGAAATATACTGAGTATTGTTAATGCTGCAACTTCTTGTCTAAAGTGCTGTATAATTTTAAAAAAAGGCTTCAAAACATTTACCTTTAGATTTGCTGTTGTTTCTTGTTTTGACTTCACTATCTCTGTAATTCTTACTTTCTGTTCTTTCACCATGGATGTTAGCTCTTGAATCAGAGCTGCTGACTGCTTTTCCTTTTGCTGAGATTGAAAAAGGGTACACTTATGTTCTGCTAACTCAGCAGTAACATTTTCAAAACCGTCCTTAACCTATACGATAAAAACAGGTTAATAAAAAGATTAGCTCTCCAAATGTGTGTGTGTGTAGGGTAGAGTGAAAATACAATCTGGTAATTTGAAATAATGGAAGTGAGATTAATTCCATCCATTCCAAAGGTATTTTATATCACCTGAAGTTGTTTGTTAAATTATGAATGCATAGAACTTATTCAGTCAAACCAAATGAAAAACGTTTCAAATAGTATCTCAAAAGATTAAATTGGATCTTAAAAAAAATTAAAATTAATTTAAAACCAACTGTTACTTTAACACTTAAAATTGCCATTTTTGATTAACGAACAAGGAGAGAAAAAAAAGTTTGGGGGTTTTTTTTTTTGGTTGTTTTTAAATACAAGCACAGAATTTGACAACCTCCTCGACTCCACACATTTTTCAAGATACTGTCTTAATCTTACCTCTTTAAACCTTTTGGCTTCAATAGTTAAAGCAATACGAAATTCATTTTCTAACTCCATATACTGCTGGTTTAACATACTAATTTTCTCCTGAAATTCTCTAACGCGTTCTTCATGCCGTTGTTGTTCTTTAGCAATTTCTTTTGACAAGGCATCTTGGAATTCAGATCCATTCAAAGCAACTCGGGTTTCAAGTTCTCTCCTGGAGTTACCAATCACATGTACATTAAATTCAGAATTGCAGTATCTTTCAATACTATATCACTAGGTTTATTTTTTAAAAAAAATTTAAAACAATATAATAAGAACAAGATAGGAACCATGTATTTACATCATTACTCTTCATGAGATACTTTTTTGAGGGTCAAGGAGAACAGTGGGTAGATAATCCATGTTTTACACTTCAGTATAACTATATAATTCCAACAAAGAAGGAAAACGAAAACTATTTAGCGACCATAACTGGTTTTTCACTAAAGGGAAACACCCATCAGAACCCTTAGCAGCAAGCATCAGTTCACATACCTTCATTCTCACACTACATATTCACTGACAGACATTCATCTAATTATAAATAAGTCCCACACCCCTCACATCTCCTACTTCTATAGTAACACAAAAACATACCGCAGACTCCTCACCATCGCATTAATGTGCAGAATCTTAACCCCGACCTTGTATTTTTTTGTGGGAAAACATCAAACCACAGATTTCACCAGTGCAAGAATGCCTACCAGATGTGCTTCTTGAGGTTGCTGGGGCCAGTGTTAAGGTTTTGCACTACGGTGCCGTGGCAAGGAATACATTATTATTATATAGTCTCTCTCCCTCACCTTCAAAGAGCATTATGTTGACATTGCTGAAAACCAACAGCCCTGTTTTGGTGTTATTTTCAGTTGAGTGGAAATCTAAGACTAATAGATTTAAGAAAATCTATTGTAGTTCAAATGAGGGGGATATTTACATACCTGAATTTAGAAACTGGTGGCTTCTACAGTTTTGTGCAAAAAAAGGGTCCAAAAATTTGGAAAGACTTACTTTGCAAAAAATTTCAGAAGACTGAGACTTTTGGTCACTGGCAAATAGATGGTCAAAATATCCTCAAAAATTCACAGACCTCTCATATTTACACCATTCTGTGGGTTGCTTTTCCCACTACAAACCCACACCCTCATCTGCAGTTACACAAATATAGTAACTCCTCGCTTAACGCTGTAGTTGTGGTCTTGAAAAATGCAACTTTAAGTGAAACGATGTTAAATTAATCCAGTTTCCTCATAAGAATTAATGTAAATGGGGGAGATTAGGTTCCAGGGAAATTTTTTTCACCAGACAAAAGACATTATATACATATGCAGTATATGTTTTAAATAATTTAAAACAAAATTTAATACTGTACTCAGCAATGATGATTGTGAAGCTTGGTTGAGGTAGTGGTGTCAGGGGGTAGATCTGGCTGCTCCTCTTGCTGTTCTTTCCAAAGTGCCGGGGGATGTTCAATCCCTGGCTCTGCCCAGGCCTGCCCTCACTCCACCCCTTCCCCTAAGGCCCCACCTCTTCCCACCCCTACTCCGCCCTCCCGAGCACACCACGTCCTCACTCCTCTTCCCTGCCTCCTGAACGTCGTGGAACAGCTGTTTCGCGGCATTCAGGAGGCTCTGGGAGGGTAGGGGAGAGGAGCAAAGATGCGGCACGCAGCCTCCCTGCTCCTCCCGCCTGCAGAAATCAGCTGTTTCAGGGCATTCAGGAGGCTCTGGAGGGGAGGGAAGAGGCTGCGTGCTGCATCCTTGCCCCTCCCCCTTCCCTCCTGGAGCCTCGTAAGCACCATGGAACAGCTGATTGCTAAGGGCAGAAAGCGTGGAAAGGACTGGGGGAGTTGCTCATCTGTGGGGCTGCTGGAGGTGCTGGGTGGTGGTGATGGAGGTGAGCTGATGGGGGAGGGGGGCTCCTGGCCCACCCTGGTTCCAAGCCCCCACGATCAAACAACATTATTAGAAAATATTGTGCAACTTTAAATTAGTATATTCTCTAATACATCAGCGATGTAACAACAAAACAACGTTAATGTCATCCAGGTTAAGTGAGGAGTTACTGTTTAAAAATGTACAGAACCTCTGAATTTGTCCTCGAATACCTATAATCCATAATTCTGTTAAAAAAATAGCAATAGAAAGGAGAAGAAAAAAGTGTGTGTAACGTATGCAATGGGGATGTAAATAAGACGTTTTTAGGAAGACACAAATTAGGAATATTAGTCCACTACTTTAATGTTCTTAAAATACGAAATGAAAATGTTCTTAGCCTTAGAAATTCTGCTAGGATAGAACAAATTGAAACTTTGATAGCATATGACAACATTAAACTCATTTCCACTGAGAGTCCTGCACTATATTGTTTGTATTTTACTGAAGTATGCTGGAATAAGATTGTATGACTGCTATCCCTCTGAAAGCCATTTTAAGACTATGCTATTCAGCAAGAGTTTAAACAAACACAAATCAAGACCAGTATAAAAATCAGAACTACTTGCACATAATTTGTCTTGTTTGCTGTACTGAGCTATCCAAACTGCACGTGTTAAAACCTGTTTTCCCGCAAGGTCAGCACAACTGCGATCACTGACAAAAGGACTAATCTGCTAGGATTTATCTTGAATAGATGCTGTAGGACTTGTCTATCTTTCATACTGTAAAACATTGAAAGTTAATGCAAAGAAATTTTGTATGAAAGCAATTTAAGTTTTGATATGCTTTTATCCAGGAACGAATATAAGGTATCTTTCATTCAAGTCTTTGACAGTTTTGAACAATGTAAGTCATTGATGAAAAACAAATCAAAGAAAGATTTGCGGAATACGTTTATCTGCATGGAAGTCTCAGATGAGGGACAGTTGCTGCCCAGTATTCCATTCTCTCATCAGCTCCGTAGTAGGTGCTGAGAAGGAAAGTAACCTCTTCTGCTATCCTCCCCAAAACCTCCAAATCTGCCATTTTAACAAAAGGGCAGACAAACAGGATAGGACTTCTCAAAACATATATTTTCAAATAAATTGGCTTAGATTCTAACCATAGCAGAACATCCCCAAACAAGCAAAGCTTTTCTAGGTTCTGCAGTATTAACATACCTTCTCTGGATTATGGTAAAGAAACAAACCTGTGCTCTTGCTCTTTTAACAGGAGAAGCTCATGTAGTTGTTGCACCTTCTCTTTCTGTTGTCGAAGAGATACTCGAAGTAACTGTACTTCTCTCTCAGTTGCTGAAGCTTTAAGTTCTGCCTCTTGAATCCGCTTCATCTGTATAAAATTTATAAAATCAGAGGAACAAGTCTTAAAACTGCTGCCTCTTCCTAAAGCTTTCAATTAGGATAAAAAACAACAACGGTCTTATTAAAGCAGTGTGTTTATCAGAGCTATTATTTCTGTGGCAAACACCATGACTGTTAAGGTATTTTCATAAAAGGCCACAGTTTTTGTCACCTTACCAGTCTAATATAGAACAAGACTTCTCCAAGAAATATTGAATATGCAGCCAAATTTGCAACAACGTAGTATACCCCATATCAAATGTAACAATGCTAACTGAAAATCTTCAAAGGGTTTTTGGCACTTTATAAAAGCCAAGGGATATTTACCAATTTACAGAGTAAGGATTCAGAAGGATTTTAAAAATATAAGTACCTTGAAAGACTTATTTATCTCAATTATAAAGTCACTATTTCAGACAGAACTCTGGTGAAGCAAAGCCACTTAATCTTTAGAATACTTGGTGCAGTCTATACTTTGGACCAATAAAGTCTGTAGATTACTGATTTTGAGTTAAAGTTATTGTCACCAAAAAGCAACTATATTTCACTGTGGATGAGTAAGTCAAGAGTCATTAGGCCAGAGAGAGAAAAAGCATGAGAATAACTGTACTGTAAAGCTGTTAATAGTTGATTAACAGACAAAGCACTTTCTCTGAGTATCATTCTAAAGAAACAATAATTAAAGCATTACTGATTTAAAGGGTAGAGATGGAAGGGAAACAAAAACAAGCTGTTTAGTTTCCTGGTCTCAGAAAAGCAAAATAGAGAGCAGTTTTCTCTGCAGTTATTTCACTAACTTCCCAATTGATATTGGATTATCATATCAAATCAGAAGGTCAAAGGACATCTGTGATATTGCAAGTAAGCAATTTGAGATGGTATAGTTTTGAGGGAGGTAATCTCAATACCTGATGCCCTGTGTCAATGTATAAAAGCCCTGCATTTTCAATGGGACATCATCTCCTACATGAACACTTGGGGGGAGGAGGGAAGGGAAAAAAAATAAGGTACAGAAGTATCTCAGTCAAGGTTTAATTTTCATTGGCAATGAGTTCTAAAGTTACCTAGGAGGGTGTCTAAAGACCAAGTCGTTCAGGCTAATCAAGTTCTGTGGATCTATTTATTCTCCACAATAAAAGCATTTTTTCTAGTTCTTCATTTTAGGACATGCTTCCCCATGAGTCATGTCTAACAATCTATTTATTCCCATTGTTACTGGGGATGAAATGGGGCACAATCAAGTTTTGTTGTTGATTTTTTAATGTTCATTAAACCTGGTGACTTTTCACAGAAAGCCTTGATAAAGACTCTACAATGGGGATATACACTTTGAGATGAAAATTAGCCATACAATGAAAGTACAAAAATTAGATTTACAATAGGTCACAAATATCTTGTGTTCATATTAATAGAACAAACAAATAACTATCACTGGTAAAGGTATTACTTTGGTATTAGTTCCTGAATAGTGAAGTTCTCAACCATCATGTTAAACCTCAAAAATCGAGCCAACTCTGCACTGCATTTAGGAAAAGAACTCGATAAATATTCTAGAAAATATCTATTATTTGAACTGAAAGACAAAGCACAGTAATAATACAGCTGAACTGTTGAGAAGAAAATTTAGTTTCGAAGTAATCCTATCTATTATCTGAAAATCTATAATATTCAACAATACAGGTCAATAAAACTCTAAAGACCCAAACAGTGGATAGGTATTCACCTAATAAACGATTCTTTTTGTAGGTAATAAGATGATGTCACTGCTACCAGATGGTAAGGGATTTATTCCAGGATCTTCCCCACCACTAAAGAAATCAGGGGCTTTATGCACCACTAAATAATTACCTTTCTAAAACAAGAACAACCTCCAAACCTGTACATTTGGAAGAGTATGACCGGATTTAGTTCTTTCCCTTCCTAAGTGAAAGGCAGGATACATGCTTTGGATTTGGAGGTCATTTCCAGACTCTCAGTAATCCTAGACTACTTGTAAAATAATTTGATGAACAATATGAGTCTAGTATCTGCTCTTTGTGCTGTATAAAAGCCAACAAAAAATCCAATGCCTCTTTTGGTCATAGTATCACCATGCTTTTTCACTTTAAGAATCAAAAAGCATCTAATACACTACTGCTTATTATTATTTTGTTCTGTATAAACTTACAGGCATACAATTAATTTCTTCAGTCAAACAGACACAAGATAATTGCAAAAAAAATTTAAGTTCTTTGATATGACTGTTAAGGCCTGTATTATCAATGTAAAGAATACATATTTTTAGGTTATTTACAAGCCTCTTTTCATTAATATATACTGGTTGAAAAAAAAACACTGAATCAAAAAGTGATTGACCCTTACCCATTTTTTTATAATATACATTTAATACTTTATTGCCTGCCCATTCTTTAAATTTGAAAGAACAGTAATTAAAAATGCATATTTAATCAAAGATTTATTTTCACAGTAAAAACTACAATTTAAAAACAGAAATTGAGGCTCTGACATTTTTTAGGGGCTCTTTAGTATTTTTATGTGCTTATTAGATGCCATCCCATTATTATAGGCAACCAATGCTAAATATATACCCCTGTTGCTTGTTCCTGTACTCTTTGTGTCTCCATCTTGGATAACGTTTCTTCTAAAGTTTGTAGAGCCTTTCGTTGATCTTCCTCTTTATTTCTTGCTTGATTTAACTCATTGGTAAGTCTTTCAGTTTCATCCTTCAATTGCTGGATATCAGCTTGCAGTCCTGTTTTTGTATTTCTCTCTCTCAAAATCAGTTCCTTTAACCTAAACGTTAGTGCAATAACGTAAGTACATTCCCCTCTTAATTATATTTACTAAAACAGTGGTCTCCAACCTTTTTTTATGGCCAAGATCACTTTTTGAATCTAAGGGCAACCCAGGATCTACCCCGCCCCTTCCCCAAAGCCCCGCCCCATTTCCCTCCACCCTCACTCACTTTCATGGGGCAGGGGTTTGGGAGCGGGTGTGGGCTCCAGGCTGAGCCTGGGGCAGAGGGTTGGGGTGCAGGAGTGGGTATGGGGTGCTGGCTCCTGGAGGGGGCACGTACCTCCAGTGGCTCCCTTTTGGTGGCAGGTGCAGCAAAGCTAAGGCAGGATCCCTGCCTAAGCTGGCCCTCACTGCTCCTGGAAGGGGCCAACACATGCCTGCGGCCCCTGGGGCTTTTTGATGAGATGACCTATGCTAGTCTAGATGTTAAGAACTGTTTACTTTGAAATGGCTGGGTGTTTTCTTTCATTCAGGACTGGCAGAAGGAGGAAAGAGAACTGAATGCATATAACTCATTAGATAGGCCACTTTGTCCATTTGGAGGACAGAAAAGACTGAGGAACACACTTTCAAAGAGGGGATTTCACTGTAAACCAAATCAACTGAAGTCCTGGTATTACTTCCCTATGTATATATATTATTTTGAAAATTTACTGCTTAACCCTTTCCTCATTTCTCTAAGCCACATAAGCAGTGTGCCTTGGATTAAGCATCTTTTTCCTTTACCTGTCTGTAGTGTACACAGCCATACTCTGAATATCCTTTTCTTCTTTTGATTGTTTCTGTAGTTCTTTGACATATTCTCCGAGTTTTTTTTCGGCTTGTTCAGCTTTCCACCTCTTCTCTTTCTCCTGATCCAGTTCTTGAACTAATGCCTGAACAAAAATATATTAAAAACCCACATTCTGAAACCTTCAAGTTTTATAAAATGGCTCTTCTGCTTAAATTAGGTTAATAGCTCTTATAAAATTGTTTGTACTTTTAGGAAACTGACGGAAGACCAGAGTAGGCAAAAGAATATTGGGTAAATAGAACACAGTAACCATCTAGTCCAGCCAGCCAGAGGAGTTGCATTCATCTGTTTGAGGTAGGAAAGCTTAACAGAATCACTGGCTCAGCCAACTGACTTATATACGAGGGTTATATCATTACAGCTTTGCTTTTTATTGTTTTCTACTTATTTGTAGAAGGATTTATGTTGGCAGAGCATAAATTTGTAGAAGACGTCTTTTCTGGCAGAGGTGACCATTAACAATTTATTACAACACAAAACACATAGTAATATGTTGTTAAAGTTCGTTTTAATTTTTTTATTATTAAAAGACTTCACTACTTTTACAAAACAGTTTAGCAAAATGATCCTACTCACAACTCATTTTAGAATTTTCCTTGGACAGCCTCTGTATTCACACTTGCTCTACTGCAGGTGAAGATTACATTTTTCTATTTACTTTATTAAAAGTAAAAACATACCCTGTAAGTAGATTCCTCTGCAGTACTTGAATTCAGGTCTTCTGTTTTTCTTATTTGACTCTTTGGTCTTCCCATCAATTTCTTGGCTGATTTTCCCACCACTTCCAAGTCTGGTGTTTCTGAAGCTGAATTTACACAAGAAGAGTTCTCTTTCATTTGAGAATGCAGACACTTCGGCTTTAAGAAATTCTGCTCCTCTCTCCTGCAGTAGTAGAAAAGATAATGTACTTAAAAAGTGTAGAAAGTTAAATGTCTCTTTACACACTAATGACATCAAGTGTCAGAAGCGCCTATATCACAAGACAACATCTGCCAATATTAGAAGCTGGAAGAGTCAACTATACTGAAATGCACATCTAAATTTAGGAGAACAAGTTGTAAACAGAATGGGAATTGACAATTATAATTAGAAGGTTAACTGTAAAAATATGCAGTACTCATGGATATGTTATTTTGAAAGCCATTTAATGGTTGTCTACAGACACTGTCAATCTAAATGTAGTAAGAGAATTTCAAAGGTTTGATTTTAAAGTCAGACCATTGGTATTAACTACATTCTAAATCTCACTTTTTATATCCCGCAGTTAGCATGTAAAGGACACTAAGGCATAATTAAAAAACCGGCAAGTACAGCCATCAGGTATCATGATCATCAGACACAAAAGTAGTTATTATCCAAGATGGCACAAACTCAGGGCAGCTGGGCCCTCCCGCTGCTCCTACTATATTCAACTTTTAGTATGCTAGCTCAATCAGAACTAGCATGAGTGAATCTCCTCAGGCTGAGAATTACACCCTGAGCTTGAGGTGTGGACATACTCTCAGACAGGTACTTCAATACAGCCACTAAAAGTGGAAAGAGCATTCACTCATGGTTGAAGATCGAACAACTGGGCAAAGACCAGTGTAGCAGCACAGTAGCCTTCCACTCCATAAAGGTGTGGAGGAGGATGTTTGGGTCAAATCCAGTTCAAGCAGCGGATACATGTATCTTTTGGGATTCACAGTGGTCCTGGTCCTAAATGCGGATGCTCAAGAGGCAAGGAAGAGAAAGACAAGTAATCAGCAAGGACAGAGACAGAAAAAGTGAATGGTGCCCTACATAAAAGGATTACATGAATGAGTCTAATCATTTGTTTCTTCATTCATAAAAATGAGGAGGTCAAGTTGGAAAAAAATTCACATTTTTAGTTTGTACAGTGATCCAAGGAAAGATTTTGACACAGCAGCATGTGGGTTTCTTTGATTTGTTTGAAAAACAAAAACAAAACATCTCCTTCCTTGGGCAGGAGAGAAAAAGCAACAACATAGGATTTAAATGTGTGATAAAGAAAAACTAAGGACCACAAAGTGTAAATAAATGTAAGTACACATATATTAAGGTATATAAGCAGTCTACCTGGATGCTCGGTACATAACTCAATTGCTGACATTTTATCTATTATAGAATATTGATTAGGTTCTCTGTGACCTTTTGAGGAGTCAAGATTCTGGAAACAGTTTTGAAATAATCTATTCCTGGGCTCCAAAATGAAAGTTTACTGATCCTTAGTGAAATCCAAAGAACAACTAACTGTGGAAGTTATATTATTCATAAGCCACAGATGAATCAATAACCAATTTCATTTCCAAGATGTGGGTATACAAATACCTTGACATAAGAAGAGAATACACTCTCTTTAAAAAAAAAAAAAGATGTATGAATGATAGGAAAGGGGTAAATACAAGAGAAACAAATACTAACAGCCAACTATTTCCATGTGAAGTCATAAACTTGTGCTATTTAATCTTTTACTGTAAGTGGAGTTATTATAGAAAATGGTTAACTGACCTGAACTTGCAGTCCTTAGCAAAGTCTCTGCTTTCCACAATAAAGTCCCAAAAGTTTGACCTACATTCTTTGTTTCCAAATGCAAGGTCATGCATTTGGCTAAGTTAAAACATGTTGTTCATATGAACCAGGCCATATAGGTTGCTCTGTATAACTAAATTAGTGAGTAGTAAATGATAAGGACCAATTTTTGCATCATCTGCAAATTTAACCAGCAATGATTTTATATTTTTTTTCATATAATTGAAAAAGATAATAAATCACACTGGACCAAGAAACAAATTTGTGGGGGACCTCGCTAGAAACACATCCACTGGATGATCTCCTCACCCAGTGATGAGCTGCCAAAATCTTAACAACCAGTTCCTTATAAAAAGTTCTGATATAAGGGATGTGCCAAGAGGTGGAGGGGGTGGGAGGGTATAGTGGCAGGGAAGAGATTGCACAGAGACAAAAGGGGCTTGTTGCAAGGGGTGCAGTGGCAGGGAGGGAGTGGCACAAGGGAGAAGTAGGCAGGAGGGGGTTGTTACAAGGGGCTGGCTGGCAGGCAAGGGTGTGTATGTGCCTGGGGTTGTTGCGGGGGGGGGGGGGGAGGGGGGAGGAAGGTGGCAGGGAGGGGTTTGCACAAGGGAGGAGTGGGCAGGAGGGAGATGGCAGGTGGGGGGTCCCCGAGGTTGATGCAGGGGTGAGGGGACCGTGGCTGGCTTGGGGGGGGGGGTTGCCGGGTGGAGGTTGCCCAGAGGCAAAAGTGGCAGGACAGGGTAGGTTGTTCAGGTGGTGGGTGCACAGGGGAGAAGGTAGCTGGTCAGTGGGTGTTGGAGGGGTGGAGCTGGCTGGGGGAGGGGTGCCCGGGTCGCTCCCACATACACCATTCCCCAGGCCAGGGACTGGACCTGCCCATCCCCCAGCGCTCCGCGGGCCCCTGCAGCTCCCTGTGGCCTGGCTAGGTACCTTTCAGGTGGAGTAGACACTCAGCTTCTCCGCCCGAAGAGTGGAGCGCAGCTGCGCCTTCTTCCCAGCGCCGTGGGCTGAGCTGGGCTCCCCACCGCCCCTGGAGCTTTCAGCAGTGGCTCAGGCAACCAGCCCCCCTGAGCCCAAGCTGGGCTCCCCGGGGCTCTCAGCAGCAGCGCAGGCAGCCAGCCCCTGCACACCCAAGCCGGGCTCCCCACTGCCCCCGGGGCTCTCAGCGGGGACGGCCGCTGTTGAGAGCCCCAGGGACAACGGGGAGCTCAGCTCGGCCCGCAGCACAGGGAAGAAGGCGCAACTGCTAGTGCTAGACCCTCCCCTTCCCTGCCCCACTGCTGGCTGCTCCCCCCGGTGGAGGGACTGGCTGCGCCACAGGCAGCTCCTCTGGAGCCAGGAGACGGGGAGCAGTGGCAGCCTTGTGCTCCGCTGTTTAAAAAAAATTTTTGGGGCACCGCTTTTTGGTGCTCCCAACCACTTGGTTCCCTAGGCGGCCGCCTAGTCGTTGCACCGGCCCTGCCCGACAGACCCCCCCCGGAACTCCCACACCTACCCAACCCCCCCGTCCCTTGACCGCTCCCCCCAGAACCACCACCCCCTACAACTGCTCTCTGCCCCTTATCCAACCTCCTCCCAGCCCCGGCCCGGCCCCCTTACCATGCTGCTCAGGGCAGCATGTATGGATGCCGCGCGGCCTGCTGGAGCTCACAGCGCCACCCCCTTACCATGCTACTCAAAGCGGCATGAGCTGCAGAGCTGCCCAGGAGCAGTCCAGAGCGCTGGCGGTGTGGCACGGCACACTGAGGCTCTGCGAGAGGGGGGACGGCAGAGGAGGGGCTGGGGGAGCCTCCCCGGCTGGGAGCTCAGGGAGCTGTAACAATTTTTACCAACCGGTTCTAAAACTGGTTCAAAATTTAACAACCGGTTCGTGTGAACCGGTGCGAACTGGCTCCAGCTCACCACTGCCCTCACCCTTAAACCGGATCTAGACTACTGCGGCAAATTGATCTAAGTTACACTACTTCAGTTACGTAAACAACACAACATAACTGAACTAGCTAGATCCACTTACCACGGTATCTATACTGTGCTGTGTCGATGGGAGACAGTCCTGCTGACCTACCTTAGTCTTTTAGGGGAGGGGGAGTACAAAAATTGATGGGAGAGTGCTCTCCAATCGATTTAGCGTGTCTTCACCAGATCTGCTAAATTGATGCCACGGCATCGACTGCAGCAGTGCTGATTTAGCTCCGTAGTGAAGACATGGCCTTAGTTTCTTTTTGAGCTTTCAATTAGGCCAGCTGTGCCAATTTCCACCCCACCACCCCCATCAGAATGTTGCACAATACTAAAATTAAATCTTTCACATAGTTTGTCAGCAGCTACCCTTATCAAGCTTGTAAACTTATCAAAAATGCTGTCAAATTAGACAAGACCTATTCTGCATAAGGCCATATCAACCAACATGATTTTTTTTTTTTTTTTAAACTGACTGCAACCTATACCAATCTTTCCCCCATTTTTTTGGGATCAGCATCAGACTAACAAACCTAAAGTTATCTGGGTCAACCCGTTTAACCTTTCTAAATATATGTACATTAGCTTTTTTCCAGTGCTTAAAACCAAGTAAAGTAAGAACATCCGTGTTGTTTGGTTCTTTGTCTACAAGCCTACTTCCAAGGAAATTAGGATCTTTAAGAGCAGCCTCAGTAAGCAGAACATTTTGACTAATTATGCCCATCTGCAGCTCCCCCTAGTTTCAACTAAATAAAATATTCTCATTTCCTGTGCTAAAATGGTTTTGTGAAATGTATTTTATCCCAGATGTGACAGCACTACAGTATTGTTTCATCCACGACTTGTGTCGAATTTACAACTGCATCTACATAGAGTCCCAGTCATTTCAATTTTCATTTCAAAACTGGTTAGTCTCTAAGGTGCCACAAGTACTCCTTTTCTTTTTAGTCATTTCAATGGGGCTCTGAGGACACAGCTGCAGGATTAGGACCTAGTTTGTAAAATGCTTTGGGATCCTTCGTTGAAATACACTATACACATGTAAGACCTATCACACTATTACAGTATTTGGGTAAATGAATATTTATGCTCTTGAACAGTGGTTCTCAACCTATTTACCATGGTGGGCCACATATACAGCTCTCTATGCGTAATGTGAGCAGCAATCACAAATATACACACACACACACACACACACACACACTACCTGTATGACCCTGATGATGTCACATGGACTGCAGCTGTGTGCTGATTGGGCCGCAAGTGACCTGCGAGCTGAGAACCACTGCTCTGTATCTGTTTAACAAACTTATCATATTTTCACTGTGATTTTCAAGTATCTTGAGAATGTCCTAGCATAGTTAGAAATTGCCCTCCTGTAAAAATCAAGTAGTTTCTAAAGTATGCTGTCTGACCTACGCTGACATTTTCTTACAAGCGTAACTGAAAGTTCTAATGATCAAAGGCAGCACTGAAAGGAAGGTTCTTTGCCTTCATGTGGGATCACTGTAGAAGTACTGATGAACCAAAATACTATAACATTTGTCATAACACATTAAGTACCACTCTGTCCACAGGGTTTTACTTTACAGGGAAGCTACCTGCATGTATTGAGGGAAAAACAGTTCAATACAATCTGTCATCACAGCCATCTACTAATGCAATACTTCCCACAGTATGGGACATGACCCTCTGTGGGAAGCACAAAGGACTATCCAGGGATGTATGGATAGATTACATTTGTTTCTTCAGAGTCTGAGCTTTCATTAAAAAAAGTCTTTAGTTGTCATGGTTATGGAGAGAACCTTCAAAAACATGAAAAGTACATCAGTGTAGCAATGTCTGCTTCAGTTTGCATGGAGTCTAAAGCAGCATGTGGCATGAACTGTCCTGTTCATTTAAATGGAGTTAACTCAGATGCCAGTGAGGATGTTTCAGATGTCAACTTTGTTAATTAACCATTCACTATGTAAAGGATGTAAGAAAAGAAAAAGTTAAATTAAAATCTGCACCAATCTACCCCATCATTTCTCAAAGTGGGAGGCATGAAAGGCTAATATTAGGAAAAAAAAAAAAGAAAAAAAAAAAGGCAGAATATGGAGTTAAAACAAAACAACTAAAGTAAAAAACAAAAAAAAAAAACCCCAACCATGATGGGATTACAGGAAGAACACCACAACTGGTTAATTGATTGTATTTTCCTGATGAGGAAAAGCTTTCAGAAGTTTAAGAAACATCGCACTAACCAATGAAGAGAACATGAATGAAATTTCTAAGAACTGGGAACTTCATTACTGCTATAAAAATCACCACCACAGGCATCATGCATCTTTATCACCTCAAATCCTGAATTCGTTCAGCTCTAACTTAAAATTTTGTAAGTACTCAACCTTTTTAAACCTTTTGGGTATTTTTGTGTCCGATCTGAATGTACCTGTCAGTTACGTTGCCTTTCAGATGATTAGCATGGTGCTTAGTAGACAAAGTAGATTTACGATAATTAGGGATCTTGCTTCTTTTAGCCAGCTTTCTGTTATTCTCTTTTCCACTTTCACACTCACTCTCAGAAGTCAGATCTGTGTCTCTCTTTGCTTTGAGAACTTTCAAAGGAGTGCCTGTTCTTGAACAATTAGACACCTAAGAACAAAAACAAGTAAAAAGTTGTTAGTCTAAAAAATATAAAAAATAAAAATTACTTAAGTAGTTTCTAAAGTGTTTTTTTCAAATCTACTTTGAGGGATTAGGGTTTTGATAGAAATAGATTTACTGTTTGAGGGAACTGGGATTATTTAGTCTGCAGAAGAGAAGAATGGGCGGGGGGAGGGATTTGATAGCTGCTTTCAACTACCTGAAAGGGGGTTCCAAAGAGGCTGGATCTAGACTGTTCTTAGTGATAGGAGATGACAGAACAAGGAGTAATGGTCTCAAGTTGCAGTGGGGGAGGTTTAGGTTGGATATTAGAAAAAACTTTTTCACTAGGAGGCTGGTGAAGCACTGGTATGGGTTACCTAGGGAGGTGGTGGAATCTCCTTCCTTTGAGGTTTTTAAGGTCAGGCTTGACAAAGCCCTGGCTGGGATGATTTAGTTGGGGATTGGTCCTGCTTTGAACAGGGGGTTGGACTAGATGACCTCCTGAGGTCCCTTCCAACCCTGATATTCATTAGTTCATAGAATCAATCATAGAATCACAGAAGATTCCACATACAGTAGCTACATTTCTCCCCCTTTGTCAGCCAACCATTTCAGCCTTTCCTCTCATGTTCGAAACCTAGCTATGCTGGCAGAACAGTGTGCCAGATCATGGGTAATTGCTTACTCATTACTCTTTGAAACTTCTGCAATTACCAAAGAAGGTTGTTAAAGTTGTTTCTCATAAGGAATAGTTAAAACTCTTAACTACTTTCAGTTCACATGAAAGGAAAAAAAAAAAAATTCCCCAGTATAAAGTTATCTGACAACAAGGTTATAAACAAACATGGGAATAAAGTATTCTAATAATTTGCTCCCTCATCAGGATGGAGGAACTACAAAATTGAAGACCCTCTATTTTAGTTCAGCCCATCTTCTAAGGATTAGGGCCCAGCATTGAACAAAGGTATGCGCCCCCAAATCATGCCCCCCTTCTACCCAGTGAAATTATACTGGTTCAACTCTACAGATGTAGGTGCCAGAGAGCACCTTATGTATTAATTTATCTTATCAAGTTTGTTCATAACTAGAGATCATAGAAATGTAAGGCTGGAAGGAACCTCAAGAGCTAATCTACTCCATCCCCTCCACACTGAGGCAGAATTAAATATACCTAGATAAACATTTTGTCTGGGATGGGCTAACTTATTCTTAAATACCACCAATGACAGCCTGTTCCATTGCTAAATTATACTTATAGTTAGGAACACTTTCCTAACATCTACTGGAAATCTCCCTTGCTGAAAATTAGTTCTAGTCCTACCCTTGGTGGACGTGGAAAACAACTGCATATATTGCTTGTGTGCATTTAGTCAAGCTCTTATAAATATGCCAGGGACACCATGTACTACCATTAAAAAAAAAACCCCAAAACAAACAAACAAAAAACCACCACCACTATACACTGGAAAATATCCCCTCCACCCCCAAAGGTAAATTCAGACTGATTGGGCCATTATTTTGTATCATTAACAACTTTCACAGTGCTAGGATTTTACCACTTTTCATATTTCTAACTGGTTTGTGGCATGTGTCAAAGGATTAAGAAAAATATTAACGTCATACCCATATCATACCCAGATAACAGACAGCACAATGAACTAAATGGACCACACATTTGACCCAGTATGCAAATTCCTATGATCTGTTGTAAGTATTGTCTATAGTTTTTCAAGTTTATGAATGTTCTTATATTGTCCCCTCATCACTTGTGGCACCTGATTACCTCCAAAATGAGTGCGCATACATTAATATACACATTTCTCTCCTCACTCTGCCACACCTATATCAGCCAGCAAGATGCACATCTGAAACATAAAAAAGGCCTTTATGTAAATGTGATGTACCTTAAGACTAGTAACCTTCTGCAAGAGCTGTGAAATTTGATCCTCTAGTTTTCTGATCCTCATCTCATTGTATAAGTCATTATCAATTTTAGCCCTTTCTGGTTCTGAAGAGGAGACTGGTTCTGAAGAAGAACTGAAGGTGCTTTGTGTTGGTATACTTGCACGTTGTCGAAACTGAGCTAACACCTTATCAATATGAGGGGTGATCACTCGCAAATTAACACAACTCTTAAATAAATAAATAAAAAAAGAGATTCAATAATCATATCCAACATAGCAATAATTAAATTAGTACACTTTTTACACTTGAAAATAGCAGTGAGAGCACCTGTTCTTCATGGCAGGGGACACTGGATGAAACCAAACAATCCAAGAGACCTTCTAAACACTGCAAATCTGATGAATTCTCTTCTGTCAAATTTACTGGTTCACCAAATACATTCCTTCCATCTAGGACTGTTAGCTGAGGCACAGTCTGAAGAATGATCTCTCTGTAACCTTTAGGGATGAATTATTCATAAATTTATTTCAATTTAAATATAAAAAAAGATACCTGCCAGATTCTAGGCACCCTACCTTCTATTAGAAGTAAAATATATAACATTAAAAGCAAGAAGAGCCACAAATGCCTTGCTCCAATATAAAGCGGCCAGTCAATAGGAAACATTACAGAACAAAATCCTCCAGGAAGTTGATAGGTGAAGCCTTACTACATTGGGCTTTTTTTGCACTATTGTAGCTACAGTGACATAACTGCACTGGGTAAACCCCAGTGTACAGATGCTACACCAATGTTTACATGAGGATTGAATAACAGTACCTTGTATTACCTGGATATGTAAGAAAAAATAGAAGACATGTTTTGATAAACCAACCGATTTATTAAGTAAAAGGAAATATTATCTGTTGTTAGGGAACTGAAGTGATGGTGACTAGAAGCAATCTCCTTTAAGATTTCAGGCCTAGTGAATCTCATCCTCTCACAGCTAGTTTTTATTCACAGATTGGAAGAGGAAAACAAGCTTTACTGCTTTTTTCAACTCCCAATAAATTTCTTAACTTTCAATAAACTGGTCATTGACTTGAACTAGTTAGATAAACTGAAATGAAGCAAATATTCTCTGTGTAACAGATACTGCAACCAGATATATTATCTTCGTATTAAGTTTATTACTATTTTGTGAATCACTGTGGGTTAGCAATTTTATTTCACTCCACAGGGGAACGTTACCACAGCTGTTCCAGGAACTAAAAACAGTGTGGGGTGATTACTGCAGTCCCTGGGATTCTACACAGCTCCAGAGAAGGATCACCCTTGGGGTGTTTGATATATACTGTTCAAACAGGTATCAAAGGCCCAAGAAAAAACAAAACCCAAAACGGTTTTTGGAGCAAAAAGACTTCATTTAACATGACAGAGGGACTTTCCTTTTGGATTCAACAAACAGGCATGATCTGTGGTCCAAGAGTAATCTAGCCCACCTGAAGAGTTGGAAGAATTAAACCTGCCATGGTCCCCATAAGACTGATGTGTGATATGTTTAGTATTCGTCTACATCTCTTATTGTTTTGTACATTTTCTCTGTATGCTTTTGTACTTAAATAAATGTACTCTGCTTTGAAAGAGCTGTTTTACCAGTAACCTGTCACTGTCATTGTCCAGGGGCTGGATGTTTGTCAAGCCTGTGTAGAATAAACATAGTGAAGTGAAAGTGCAGCCTAAAACCGCTGCTCAGAAAGGAGTGGGACGTGGGTCCCTGCCCAGAGAGAAGTGACAGAGAGAGGAACCTGAGGGGCATTCCTGGAGCAGACCACAAAAGGTTGAGTAACTCCTTGAAACTGACACTTACCACCTGCAAAAGAAGCTACTGCTGTCAAAAGTAGATGTAGCACTTCAACAAACTGGTTCCAGGTGCTTAGCCAGCAACTTCAGTGCTTAGCTAGAGACTTCAGCGACTCCACCAGTGGTTTCTTTACAACTTCAGCAACAAACATGTACTGCTTTAATATTAAATTTTTATTTCAATGGTTTTAACATAGCTTGTCTTAATTTCAAATGGTTTATAAAAAAAAGTAATTTAACTTAAAAAAAAACAAATTTTTTTCAATTTTTTTTGTTTTTAAATTGCTGATTGTGCAAAATCTGTTAAAAAACAAGCTTTCCAAAAATGTCATCTCTGTGCAGAAACCAAAACATGGGTCACTGTTTGGACTGAAGTTAAGATTTTGTACGGTATGAACCTGCAATTCCGGAAGTATACTACAGAAACTGTTTTTTCAGCATTAACTACAGTGTTCACTATTGGCAACTGCTATAAAACACCTTCGCGCTAAAGGTAACTGAAATGTAACTCACAATTCTCAGCATAATATTTATCCAAGGCATTCTTTCTTTAATAAGATTCAGTTTAAATGTGTCATCTTTAAAAATGCATTTTCCTAATCAGCATACTACATATTAAGTGTAATTATTTCCTTTAATTCACAATTTCAGTTCAGGCTCACCGTGTTCTGGAATGGTACCACTGAATACATTGGGACAAACTTAGAGCTTGGAGGATCAAAATTAATTCCCTATGAGATGTATGAACGACTGATAACTCAAGTATTATCACTCTTATCACCAGCATGCAGAACATAGTCATATTTTAGTTATACCATGACACTTCTCAACATGTTCAGAGAGCACCCCAATACAATTCTATGAAGGAGCTGAAGAAAAAAAATTTTCAGTTCCCAAATTTTGTCCAGTGTGGTCCACATTTTAATACAGACTGTTTCACAGAACTCCTCTATGCCCATTTGCAACTGACTAAAATCCCTGCTACAGCAATTAGTGTGTTTAGATGCCTTAATGCTATTTAGCAGCTGGAAACAAAAACAGGCAGCACCAGATGACCAGCCAGTTCTCAGCTGACCTTTGACAACTGTTGCTTTTGAAAATAAACAGTTTCTCTGATCAGGCCTTAATGTTTAAATGTAGCAAAAAATTTATATATATAAAAAGATGACTTTCAGCATGCATGGTACATTGTATAAGTAGAAAGGAAGAAAAACTTCAATGGTTTTGACAACATGAATCAGGGAGTAGAGAGATTTGATCACAAAGGTCACCACAGTATGACAGAATTTAGGTTTTTGATGGCTGGCCATGATTTATGAATCAAGCTACTAGTTGCAGAAACTAGATCACAGGATTATAAGACACAGAAGCCACTGATGTTTGGACAGTAACTAGAATTCAAAGTAATTATCTAGTATATTATTCATACCTGTTGTGTCACAGACTGGATTGCCCTTTCCATTTTTTTCTAAATTAAGACTGGTCAAGAAGTGCAGTCCCATCATACATTGAAGTAAATGGTTAATACTGCTTATGCAGTTGCTGTGGAGATCAATGTGACTAATTTTATGACTGGTTCCACAAAGGTCCAGAAATCCTGTAAAATTTAGAAAAATACAAAGCAGTGACTTCTATTACAAACAAGTATTTAAGAACAAACATTTCCTAAGTTGGTATAAGACATTTTACAGGAAAGCTAACAACAACAAAAATAAATTGAAATATTTTACGTCCTGAAATTATCCAACATTTTGCCCCACTTCCATCCTAAGGTTTATCCATTATAAGACAATACTGCATGAATGTTAATTTTGAGAAGTAACTTTTAAAAGGGATTACATTGTCAGTTTAAAAAAAATTAGTTGTTTAAAAAGAGAATATTCTGCCTGAAGATCTATTTTAGTAAATGCAAAATGCGTTACTAAGATCGCAGTTTACACTCTACTCAGCTTAGTCAGGGCCAGCCCTTAGAATAAAAGTGATATTTATTATATAAATGAATGCTTAAAGAGATGTAGGATTAAAAATGTGACCAAAAATAAGTCTAATCACACTTCTTATTTTGGAAATAGTTCACTGAAAAGGTTTTTATCTTAAAAAGTTTACTGTACTTCTATGGACATTGTAAATAATACAATAGAGCAGCTCCAGGGAGGCTACTTCAGTGGATGTAATCCTTCATGGGAATTTACACAGCAGTAGATCCCTCTATTCCAACCCAACCAACTCCTCCTCCTCCTCCTCTCCCCCACAGCACTATAACACAGGAAACTTACATAAAACAAGGCTCAATACCGTGAAAACAGTGCTCCCTCATGTCTAGTTCCTACTACCTCCAATTCTGCTGCACGTGTACTCTCTGCAGCCACTAAGGTGGGGAACTGGGAGCCGAAAGAGGTGGTGGGGGGGGAGAAAAGAGCCCACCAGGAGCCTATTGGGCAGCCAGGTTCCCGGGAGGGAGCTGCCAGCGAACTGAGACACCAGGCTCTCAGCTCCCCACACTGCCCCTTGTACGTCGGTGGAAGCGTTCCTGGTGAGGACATGCACCACTGACCCAACAAGGGAAGTACAGACATGCACCACCAGAATAATTACTGCGTGGTTGTAAATTAAGTTTTTAGTGTAGACATACCCTAAGAAGAAGTCTGTATTTGCCTCACAGTTGTGAAACTTAGGTCACGATCCTGCAAGGTGCTTGTAAAAGTAAGCCCTGTGTCAGCTGACTACATATTAATTCATGGCTCCATCACTGGATTATATATTTCAGTATTCATGGCCAAATTGTGAGGATTACAAATCTACAGATTTAATTAAAAAGAGACAGTAAAATTGACAAGAAGTTCATTAAAAGAATATTAAGCATCTGACAAAAGACCACAAAGCTATTTCTATAGTTATTTGCTATACGCCAGTAAATTTCACAATAATGTGAAATATTCTTCAGTGGGATATGTATTATGTTTGCAAATCTAAGTGAAGGTAGCTAATGAAGTAAGCAAACAAAATTTACATAAATGCAGTATTTTAGACTTTGGTTCTCAAGGTCTAAATACAGCCCATTAGTATGAGCACACATCACAGATAAGCAGCAACTATGCTTATGTTCCTGCCTAGTAATACCTCAGTTGCTGCTGGCCTGCTGAAAGAGGACAAAGTGATCCCTAGTTGACCTTACATAATTCATAGATGCCAAGGCCACAACAGACCATTGTGATCATCTAGTGAGTCCGACCTCCTGCGTAACACAAGCTATGGAACTTCCCCAAAATAATTCCCACAGCAGATCTTTTAGCTCTTGATTTAAAAATGGTCAGTGATGGAGCATCCACCAGGATTATTATTACTGAACATACATAAATCCTCTGATGAGACTCCATCACTTTTCTCTTTTCAGAGGTCCCAACAGCAACACATCCCCACCCCCAACTACCAGCCCTGATCTCCAATAATCCCATCACCCACAACCCATCTCCAAAAACTAGTGACAATCCCCTAATGAGATCAGCCACGTGACCCCAAGGAACAGCCCCCAGCCCCAAATCAAAATAGCCTCAAACGCCCCCCCGCACCAGCCCCAGCGCTGTCATCAAAACATTTTCCTCTCCCCAGACCGACCCTGCCCTTTTCCTCCCTGGCGGACTCCAGACAAATCCCAGACGGTGCCCAGCGGGGACTACCAGCACCTTTTCTGCAGATGTTGGACCAGCAGCTACTGGATCCTGAGTCCGATCTAGAGTCTGCCCCCCAGCGGTTCTATGCCCAGCTCGGCTCCTTCTCTTCTCTGCCCCACACCCCCATCCCAGCTCTGTTCCCCAGCAGTCCCATGCCTGGCTCTGCCACCCCCTGTCTCTTCCCAGCCAGCCCCAGCCCAGCTCCTGCCCCCCGAGCCACCCGCAGTCCAACTCTCCCCCCCAGCGGTCCTATCGAAAATCACTATGGTACTGTGATGGGAAGGCCAGTTCAATTGACAGGGCTGCAATGTCTGCAATTTCCATACACAATGGCATTGCATCAGCCTAGACTACATCACTGCAGACAAAATTAAGTGCAAAGATTTCATGATGTTGCTGTCACAATAGTAGTGGCAACACACATACCATGTGTAAATACATTTGTGTGTCGATGTTAGGCTTGGATGCTTTGTAGATGATAAATATTGCAAGCACCACTGGGAACATTTTCTCTATTTAGTGCCAAGACAGCTTGATATGACTATTAAATCATTGTGTATTACAGTTAATAGCACATACTTGGAATTTGCTGCCTACATGCTGTGACCAAAAGTAAGATATGATGACTACTCCAGGAAGCTAGCCTAAAAATTCATTTTCAGAGAGGCTGTTCTCTTCTGTGTTCAAAAAGTACCTACAATACAGAACATGTAGGACACCTACCTCACAGGGGTATTGTGAGGGCAAGTGATTAAAAAGAGTTATTTGGGAACCTCAGATGAAAGGTTTTACATAACAGAACTATTACAATAGTAATCTCCTGGTAATAATATTCTGTATCTGGATATCGCAATTCAGAGTATCTTGAAGTGCTTTATCAAGTTGGGAAGAATTTGCATTTTACACATGAAGTTACCACAACAAGACATTGGCAGAACTGAAAATAAAACCCAGGCCTCCTTCCTGCTGTACTATTTCTGAACTCTCCCTTGTTTAAAAAATGTTGGATTTGTTTTTTCTAAAAGTGAATATAGTGCTCACTGTACATGACAGATGTCCATCATCGTCACAGCACCAAGCAACTCAAGATTCCCACTCTGCTTCAGCAAAAGCATTTAAACATGTCTACAATCTTTGATCTCTCTGCTGATACTACCAACAAGAGGAACATAAGTCCATTGCAAATGATGGTTTAAGATTATTAATACATTTCACATTAGCCACTTAACTGTTTAATGGTAATTAATTTCAGCCAATTGTGACCTGGTCAGGATTTGAACCTATGATCTAAAGATTAAAAGCTTTATATTCCAATGGTAGTAAATTCCTGAGACATCCAATGTTCTGCATTTCTTATCTTTTAGTTCTTTGCAAATACATTTAGTCAGATATTTTATATTACGTGTGACAACATCACTGCCAGATCCACTTACCAGTAAGATCATGTATGCGGTTGTATGACAAATTCAATTTAGTTAAATTATGTAGCTTTTCCAGTCCTAAACAAAGTGGGGGAAAAAGTTAGTGCAAGAGCTTTAAAAAAAATACTCAGAGATAAACATGTCTGACTGGTAAAATAAGGAAGACCGTCAGACTTGACACTATAAATAACAAATATAAACTACGTTTATTATGATACAACACTATGGTTGATATTATTTAAAAGGAATGAAGATCAAAGTTTATTTTAAAACTTTTTAACTTGCTTTAAATAGTCAACTGGGAAATATTGCCATGATGTCCTTTAGAATGATCTGTGTATTATTTCTTCGATTTAATCCAATATGTAATATGGGATTTTGACTTCAATGGGGGTTAAGCACATGCTTAACTTCAATCACAGGCTTAAAATCTTTCTTGAATCAAACTTCAACAAAACTTTCAGAAAAGGCTCATAAAATGTTAAAGGGAAAGAAAACAAAAATATACTAACCCTCTACTTTTGTTATCAAATTACAGGATAAATTTAAAGTGCGAAGATTAGTCAGGGTACTTAGTCCTTCTATTTGATTTATTTGATTAGATGACAAGTCTAAATGCTGCAAATTCCAGATATGGCCAAGCCCTTCAATCTTGGAGATTTGGTTACAATGTAGGTTGATTGTGTGAAGTTCTGAACATAGAGTTATCTCCAACAAGCTATAAATGAAAATACCCAGTATTAATTAAGATGTCTTAAGATAATTAACTTATAAAACATTTCTAAATCTCAAATTAACCAACATTTTAAGGGGTGCAAATCACAAATTTTACACATCACTATTTACAAAAATAATATATTTTATTCAAGTAGAATAGTGTACTACAGCAAATCAAAATAATCTGCCTTACATTTAAGGTTCTCAATATTTAAACTTGAAAATAATCCACTATATTTACCAGTATCTTTAGCCCTCCTCCCCGCTAAAAGTTAGTAGATCTTTTTTGTATCTGAGGACTAGTCTACACCGGCAGCACTTTAACATGGCTTGTGTAGCCGTGGCGCAGCACTGGGAGAGAGGTCTCCCAGCGCTCTAAAAAAACCACCTCCACAAGGAATGTGGCTCCCAGCGCTGGTGCACTGTCTACACGGGCGCTTTACAGCACTGAAACTTGCTGCACTCTGGGGGTGTTATTCCCCTCGTGGAGGTGGATTACCAGGAGCACTGGGAGACCTGTCTCCCAGCGCTCAAGTCTGATCACACTCGGACTTCAAAGCGCTGCCGTAGGAGTGCTCCCGTAGCAGCGGTTTGAAGTTTCTAGTGTAGACGAAGCCTCAGATCACCTTAACTACTCTGCTATGGGGTGTGAATTTTTCACAACCTACTCTTGTAGTTAAATCAACCTAATTTTTTTTCATTTAGACCAAGCCTACTGCTCACACGTTCTCTCAAAAAACATGCTTAAAACAAAAATTCTGTTCTCGCCACCTACATTAACTACAGTGCTGTCATCTTAAATGTGGTGGACAATTAGGAAAAACCATATAGTTTAGTTAGGATACTAAAGAACTTGCTGTCTTGGTTTTGTCCTCAAAAAGCAAATTTCTGTCTCTGTTCAAAAGCATTTGACTACAGCCAGGTTATTGCCCATGTTCAGGTAAGTATAAGGACTTAGGTCTTTTTATACTGAGGGTTTATTTCTAAAAGTTTTTAAAAGACCATAAAGTCTGTGAAGCAAAGAAATGTGCTATTGTTTAGGCACTTTAATATTTAATATGCACTTAATACCCATCTTTGTAGGCAAAACGATTTAAGATTTGCTACTCTGCTTACTTTTAGAAGCTGATTTACCTGAACACCCCACTATAAAAGATTATGGAATAGCTCAAGTAACCTTGACAACAGTATCTAAGCGTGAGCACATTATTAGCTGAGCTAAAAAGTGTTAAACAGAAAGTGCAGCATTTCTAATACACTGCCTTAGTTTCTGGAGTCACACAATGAGTACTACGGAAAACCTCTTTAAAATACAGTCTAGGGAAATGGATCACATAATCGCTATACATGACAGACCACAGGTAGCTACAATAAATGGCAAGGGGACGTGAAATGGATGCATGAAGAACACAAGAGACTCTTCGCAGCTCTGCCCCTTCCTGCGACTCTGCCCCGAGGAACAGGCTCGTGGGGGAGCTCTGAAAGCGCAGTGTTCAGCGTAGCCCTGGTAACACCGGGTCCCAGAGGCCCCGCTCCTGGAGGGACACCAAAGCTGACGCTATCCAGCAGCAGCAGCCCGTCTCCCGCCCCCGTGCCCCACCGTTATCGAAATAGCGACATCATCGCTCCCTCTTCTCCTACACCCGCCGCCCCCCTCACTCGCGACGGCTGCCCTGACTCCCTCCGGCTAGGTCCCCGGGAGCCCCTCCCCACTGCTCCGCCCAGCCAGCGGGAGAAAGCCAACAACGGCCCCGGCGGGGCTCCCCGCGGCTCCCCCACCTCCCAATGCCTTTGTCCATGAGGCTGAGCTCCCCAGGCACGGCGCCAGCCCTCGCCATGTTGCCAGCGGCTCCACCGCGCTACGGGAGGCGGCCAAGGAGCCAGAAGTGGATTCTGGCGCCTTTCCCTTTAAAGCTCCCCGAATCCAACTGCATCGCCGGGAGTGGGCGGCGCCCGCCCGTTCCAAGCTTTACGGATGGGTCAGAGGTCGTTACGACATAGAGCCGTAAAGGAACTCCCCCAGCAGAAGCCGTCGCGCTTCCGCTTCCTCCCCTCCCAAAGAGAGACCGGTTGGGCCGCCTCAGGAACAAGTTCCCGAAGCCTTGTAGTTTGTGAGCATGCGCATTATCGAGTGGAACGTGGCTCCGTCCGCCCTTGTGTTGGTCGCGCAGCTGGGGCCGCTGACCTATGGCCTGCAGTATAACTGGGCGCCTTAACCCCGAGCGCCCCTAGTGTAGAGAGGGCCGCTGTAGCGCCTGGTCACGACCCTGTAATCACGGAGCCTGTGCATGGGCAGGCTGTGCTGCTCGAAGTGGAGAACCTCATCATTGCTAACCCTCAGTGTTCAATCCATCAGGACAGTCTCTACGTAAAAGAATAAATGGACACAAATCAGACATCAAGAATGATAACAGTCAAAAACCAGTCGGAGACCAGCTTCAGTTTCTCTGGTCATTCGATTACAGACCTAAAAGTCGCAATATTACAACAAAAAAACCCTTCAAAAACAGACTCCAACAAGAGACTGCTGAATTGGAATTAATTTGCAAACTGGACACCATTAAATTAGGCTTGAATAGAGACTGGGAGTGGATGTGTCATTACACAAAGTAAAACTATTTCCCCATGTTTATTCCTCTCCCTCCCACCCCCCACTGTTCCTCATACGCTCTTGTCAACTGTGGGAAATGGCCCCTCTTGATTATCACTACAAAAGGTTTTTTTTCTCTCCTACCAGTAATAGCTCACCTTAACTGATCACTTTCGTTATAGTGTGCATGGTTAACACCCATTGTTTCATGTTCTCTGTGTATATAAAATCATGCTACTGCATTTTCCACTGCATGCATCCGATGAAGTGGGCTTGTCATAAATATAAAGGGAAGGGTAAACCCCTTTAAAATCCCTCCTGGCCAGAGGAAAACTCTCACCTGTAAAGGGTTAAGAAGCTAAAGGTAATCTCGCTGGCACCTGACCAAAATGACCAATGAGGAGACAAGAGACTTTCAAAAGCTGGGAGGAGGGAGAGAAACAAAGGGTCTCTGTCTGTCTGTATGCTGCTTTTGCCGGGGATAGACCAGGAATGGAGTCTTAGAACTTTTAGTAAGTAATCTAGCTAGGAATGTGTTAGATTATGATTTCTTTAAATGGCTGAGAAAAGAATTGTGCTGAATAGAATAACTATTTCTGTCTGTGTATCTTTTTTGTAACTTAAGGTTTTGCCTAGAGGGATTCTCTATGTTTTGAATCTAATTACCCTGTAAGGTATCTACCATCCTGATTTTACAGAGGGGATTTCTTTACTTCTATTTACTCCTATTTCTATTAAAAGTCTTCTTGTAAGAAAACTGAATGCTTTTTCATTGTTCTCAGATCCAAGTTTTGGGTCTGTGGTCACCGAGGCAAATTGGTGAGGCTTTTTATCCAACATTTCCCAGGAAAGGGGGGGGGGGGTGTGCAAGTGTTGGGAGGATTGTTCATTGTTCTTAAGATCCAAGGGTCTGGGTCTGTAGTCACCTAGGCAAATTGGTGAGGCTTTTTACCAAACCTTGTCCAGGAAGTGGGGTGCAAGGTTTTGAGAAGTATTTGGGAGGAAAGACGTTTCCAAACAGCTCTTCCCCAGTAACCAGTATTTGTTTGGTGGTGGTAGCGGCCAATCCAAGGACAAAGGGTGGAATATTTTGTACCTTGGGGAAGTTTTGACCTAAGCTGGTAAAGATAAGCTTAGGAGGTTTTCATGCAGGTCCCCACATCTGTACCCTAGCATTCAGAGTGGGGGAGGAAGCTTGACAGGGCTGTAGCCCACAAAAGCTTATGCTCAAAAAAATTTGTTAGTCTCTAAGGTGCCGCAAATACTCCTGTTCTTTTTGCGGATACAAACTAACACGGCTGCTTCTCTGAAACCCATCAGGAGTCAGACTCCCAAACTCAGGAGATTTGTCATAGTGACGGGAATTTTTCATTTGCCTTCAGTATATGTAAAGTGTACCATGTTAATTCTCTAAAGCCCTTTCATTCCCGAGAAATTAAGGTTCTCCAGATTACAGCCCAGGAGAGAGACAACGCTGAGTGGCCTGAAGGAGTCTACTATGACGGGAAAAGCAACGGTGACGTGGAAGAGGTGAGCCTCTCCATGACCCTTGGGTGTAAGCATCGACAGCAAATCCAGAAGCTGTGCACCAGTTTCATGCCAATGTTTTCAGCAACCCCAGGATGGACAGGTAAAGCAAGAAGAGAACAGCTATCAAGAGCGATTTTACAGCTAACTGGCTAGCTGGGTGTCCATCAAAGGGAGCTCCCCCCTGACTTCATTCATCACACCTGCGCTGAGGGCACCTTGACCGTTCCGCTGAAGGGCCGCCCAGAGCAGAGCTGTTGGGGAAAGGGAGAGAGTCTTGGGTCAAGAGCCCGCTTTCCATAGGTGGCAGCGAGGCTGCTGCTCCGCTACGCACAAAACCTTGAGCCAGGTCGTCTACGAAGGCTTTAGAGCCAGCTTCCCCACGAACATGAGGTGCGCTCCGGGTGAGTGGCGGCTCCCTTCTGGCCATGTCTCTACTCTCAACAAGAACAACTGTTCCCCCAGTACAGTTCTTGTCAGTTCCAGCTCAGGTGGTCACTAGCAGTTTTCTCATGACTGCTGCCCTCTTTGTTCTGTTCCACCCGCTTTTATATCTTTGGCACAAGGCAGGAATCCTTTGTCTCTCTCTCGGTTTCCACCCTTCCTTCTAAATGGAAAAGCACCAGGTTTAAGATGGATTCCAGTATCATGTGACATGTTCACACGTCCTGTGAGACTTCATTATTCATTGGCTGGCACCCACATATCCAGGAAGGCTTACAAGTAAACAGAGCCATTGACAACCAATTGTCCTGGTCAATGGGAGCCATCAAGATTCTAAACCACCTTTAATGGCCCACACATTGCATAATTACAATAGGACTTCAGAATAATACTTCATATTTCTAGCTTCAGATACAAGAATGATACATTCATACAAATAGGATGAAAAGAGTAGATTATAAGCTTTGTAATGATACCTTAGAAGAGACCTTTTGCATAAAGCATATTTCAGTTACATTATATTCACAGTCATAAGCATATTTCCATAAACATATGGAGTGCAATGTCACACACCACACTACTGGGGGACAACAGGCCCAGCCAAAAACTGCTACCTAAGCCCCAGTGAGAGTTGAACTCACAACCCCTGGTTTACCAAGACCAATGTGCTAACCCCTGAGCTATGGAGCCAGATCCCATAGTGCCTCCCTCTCCGACCATGCCTACCTAAGTGATGCTGTGCCTGCCATGGTCATGCACTCATTGCAGCGGGCGCATTGACGGCGTCTGTCATAAATATAAAGGGAAGGCTAACCACCTTTAAATCCTTTCTGGCCAGAGGAAAAACCCTTTCACCTGTAAAGGGTTAAGAAGCTAGGATAACCTCGCTGGCACCTGACCAAAATGACCAATAAGGAGACAAGATACTTTCAAAGCTGGAGGGGGGGAAACAAAGGCTCTGTCTGTGTGATACTTTTGCCGGGACCAGAGCAGGAATGCAGGTCAGAACTCCTGTAAAGAGTTAGTAAGTAATCTAGTTAGATATGTGTTAGATTCTGTTTTGTTTAAATGGCTGATAAAATAAGTTGTGCTGAATGGAATGTATAGTCCTGCTTTTGTGTCTTTTTGTAACTTAAGGTTTTGCCTAGAGGGATTCTCTATGTTTTGAATCTGATTACCCTGTAAGGTATTTACCATCCTGATTTTACAGAGGTGATTCTTTTACTTTTTCTTTAATTAAAATACTTCGTTTAAGAACCTGATTGCTTTTTCATTGTTCTTAAGATCCAAGGGTTTGGGTCTGTGTTCACTTGTGCAAATTGGTGAGGATTTTTATGAAGCCTTCCCCTTGGGGGGGATATTTTGGGGGGGGGAGACATTTCCAAGTGGGCACTTCCCCTGTTCTTTGAGTAACACTTTCATGGTGGCAGCTCCTAACCTAAGCTGGTAAGAATAAGCTTAAGGGGTCTTTCAGGCAGGTCCCCACATCTGTACCCTAGAGTTCAGAGTGGGGAAGGAACCTTGACATGGTGGCAGAGCGGTGGGATTAATTTGAAATAATTTTGAGAATTTTTTTTTGAACCAGAAGCATAGAAGGATTTTGAAAGATTTTAAAGGGTTTTGTAAAAGGGGACAAAGCAACAAGCATAACAAAAGAGAGCTTGCTTTTGTGAGCTGGAGATTTCTCTACCTAAAGGCAGGGTAGTTAACCTCCTGTAAGGAAATTCACAAGTTCTTCACAGACCTGAAGAGGTGGTTTTTTTTTTTTTTTTTTTTTTAGCTAAGAGCAACTAGAGGGTTTTTCTGTCTATTTTCCTGGAGACAGAGGTGTTAGGTTTTTTTTAAAGGATTTTTCAGTAGGCTGACAATCACTATCAGAGAACGTAGGTACCGGTTACAGCACAATCTATTTTTTTTGACCAGCCAAGTTTTTTTTGTTTGTTTTATTTCTAACTCTCGGATGTAAAGTTAGTTAAAAACAGAGAGGCAAACATGATAGAAACCAAGGAAACAGCCAAAGAGGCTGCCCTCAGGAGAGCTATGGAGGCAAAGGAAAAAGAAATGGAGGAAAAGGAAAAAGAGAGGAAGCATGCTGAGGAGGAGAGGAAGTATGCTGAGGCGGAGAAGGAAAAAGAGAGGAACTGGAGATGGAGAAGGCAACGGCTCAGCAGAATATACCAACAAACCCTAGCAATCCTTTTCCAGGCACCACTTCCCATCCCAGAAAGTTTCCCACCTACAAGGCAGGCGATGATACCGAGGCCTTCTTACAAAACTTCGAAAGGGCCTGCCTTGGGTACAGCATCTCTACAGACCAATACATGGTAGAGCTGAGGCTGCAGCTCAGTGGACCCTTACCTGAGGTGGTGCCTGAAATGCCTAAAGAACACATGAACCAGTATGAACTGTTTAAATCCAAGGCGAGAGTCAGAATGGGGATAACATCCGAGCATTCCCATCGGCAGTTCAGAGCCCTAAGGTGGAAACCAGACGTGTCATTTATCCGACATGCCTACCACATTGTGAAACATTGGGATGCCTGGATATCAGGAGAAAGTGTTAAATCTCCAGAAGATTTGCCCTTCCTAATGCAAATGGAGCAGTTCTTAGAGGGTGTTCTTGAGGAAATAGAAAGATACATCCTGGATGGGAAGCCCAAAACTATAATCGAGGCGGGGGAGATTGGAGTCAAATGGGTGTAAGTGGCAGAAAAGAAAAAAACTGGTTGCGGTTGGAGCGGATACCAGAAGGGACAATCTCCGACCTCACCCTACTGCCGGGGGCAGCCCAAGGCCCCAACTACACCCCAAGGAACAGTCCAACCACCTTATCGTCCCAACACACCATTCTCCAGCAACCCACCTCGCCCCAGTGACCCGTCAGCTGGACGATGTTTTAAATGTAATGAACCAGGGCATGTAAAGGCCAACTGCGCCAAGAACCCCAACAGATTACAGTTCATTGCACCGGAATCACACCAGAGGTCCTCAGGCCCAGATACCTCCCAGATACCCTCGGAGCGGAGGGAAACTATGAGTGTGGGCGGGAAGAAGGTCACCGCATGGAGGCACCGGAGAGCAAGTGTTGGCTATCCATGCTTCCTTAGTGGACCCAAATTTAATCAACCCAGAGATCCAAGTGACAATTCAACCCTTCAAGTCCAACTCTTTCAATTTGCCTACAGCCAAGTTGCCTGTCCAGTACAAGGGCTGGTTAGGAATGTGGATTTTTGCAGTCTGTGATGATTATCCCATCCCCATGCTGCTGGGGGAATACTTGGCCAATCATGTGAAGCGGGCCAAGAGGGTGGGAATGGTCACACGCAGCCAGACTAAGCAAGCTGTCACGCCTAGCTCTGTTCCAGAAACTTCTACCAGGACCCGGTCAGAGGTAATGGAACTGGACCCCATGCCAACGTCAGCAACAGCAGTAGTGGATCCAGCCCCGGAACCAGTGGAACAACCAGCACCTGAACCACTGCCAGCACTGAATCCAGTACTTGCAACCACAACACCAGAGGGCCCCACCGAACCTGCACCAGCAGCAACAGATAAACCTACACAAAAGGCTCAGCCGTAGCCTGAACCCAAACATAGTGCCCCAGCGAAGAGCGGTTCACAGTCAACGGAAACAGCCCCGTCCCCTACATCGCTTCCAGAGGGACCAAGCCTAGGTCCACAATTCAGTGAGGAACTAGTGTCTCCAGCATCAAGGGAACAGTTCCAGGCCAAGCAGGAAGCAGATGAAAGCCTCCAGAGAGCTTGGACGGCGGCATGGAGCAACCCACCATGTCTCAGCTCTTCTAATCGATCCAGGTTTGTTGTAGAAAGAGGACTTTTATACAAGGAAACTCTTTCTGGTGGACACCAGGAAGACTGGCATCCTCAGAGACAGTTGGTAGTTCCAACTAAGTACCGGGTAAAGCTCTTGAGCTTAGCCCACGATCATCCTAGTGGCCATGCGGGGGTGAACAGGACCAAAGACTGTTTGGGGAGGTCATACTACTGGGAGGGAATGGGCAAGGATGTTTCTACCTATGTCCGGTCTTGTGAGGTATGCCAAAGAGTGGGAAAACCCCAAGAGCAGGTCAAAGCCCCTCTCCAGCCACTCCCCATCATTGAAGTTCCATTTCAGCGAGTAGCTGTGGATATTCTGGGTCCTTTTCCAAAAAAGACACCCAGAGGAAAGCAGTACATACTGACTTTCATGGATTTTGCCACCCGATGGCCGGAAGCAGTAGCTCTAACCAACCCCAGGGCTAAAAGTGTGTGCCAGGCACTAGCAGACATTTTTGCCAGGGTAGGTTGGCCCTCCGACATCCTCACAGATGCAGGAACTAACTTCCTGGCAGGAACTATGGAAAGCCTTGGGGAAGCTCATGGGGTAAATCACTTGGTTGCCACTCCTTACCATCATCAAACAAATGGCATGGTGGAGAAGTTTAATGGAACTTTGGGGGCCATGATACATAAATTCAGAAATGAGCACTCCAATGATTGGGACCTAGTGTTGCAGCAGTTGCTCTTTGCCTACAGAGCTGTACCCCATCCCAGTTTAGGGTTTTCCCCATTTGAACTTGTATATGGCCGTGAGGTTAAGGGGCCATTACAGTTGGTGAAGCAGCAATGGGAGGGGTTTACACCTTCTCCAGGAACTGACATTCTGGACTTTGTAACCAACCTACAAAACACTTTCTGAACCTCTTTAGCCCTTGCTAAAGAAAGCCTAAAGGATGCTCAAAAAGAGCAAAAAGCCTGGTACTATAAACATGCCAGAGAGCGTTCCTTCAAAGTAGGGTACCAGGTCATGGTCTTGAAGGCGCTCCAGGCCCATAAAATGGAAATGTCGTGGGAAGGGCCATTCACTGTCCAAGAGCACCTGGGAGTTGTTAATTATCTCATAGCATTCCCCACCTCCAACCAAAAGCCTGAGGTGTACCATATTAATTCTCTAAAGCCCTTTTATTCCAGAGAATTAAAGGGTTGTCAGTTTACAGCCGAGGGAGGAGATGTCGCTGAGTGGCCTGAAGGTGTCTACTATGAAGGGGAAAGTGCTGGTGGCGTGGAAGAGGTGAACCTCTCTATGACCCTTGGGCATATGCAGCGACAGCAGATCAAGGAGCTGTGCACTAGCTACATGCCGACGTTCTCAGCCACCCCAGGGCTGACCGACTGGGCATTCCACTCCATTGACAGAGGTAATGCTCACCCAATTAAAGCCCAACCTTAACGGGTGTCTCCTCAAGCTAAAACTGCTATAGAATGGGAGATCCAGGATATGCTACAGATGGGGGTAATCCACCCCTCTGGCAGTGCATGGGCATCTCCAGTGGTTCTAGTTCCCAAACCAGATGGGGAGATACATTTTTGCATGGACTACTGTAAGCTAAATGCTGTGACTCGCCCAGACAACTATCCAATGCCAAGCACAGATGAACTATTAGAGAAACTGGGACGGACCCAGTTTTCTCTACCTTGGACTTAACCAAGGGATACTGGCAGGTACCGCTAGGTGAATCCACCAAGGAAAGGTCAGCCTTCACCACACATGTCGGGCTGTATGAATTTAATGTACTCCCTTTCGGGTTGCGGAATGCACCTGCCACCTTCCAAAGACTTGTAGATGGTCTCCAAGCAGGATTGGGAAAATATGCAGTCACCTATCTTGACGATGAGGCCATATTTTCGGATTCCTGGGCAGAACACCTGGAACATCTACAAAAAGTCGTCCAGCGCATATGGGAGGGAGGACTAACTGTTAAGGCTAAGAAGTGTCAAATAGGCCTAAACAGAGTGACTTACCTTGGACACCAGGTGGGTCAAGGAACTATTAACCCCCTACAGGCCAAAGTGGATGCTATCCAAAAGTGGCCTGTCCCAAAGTCAAAGAAACAGGTCCAATCCTTCTTAGGCTTGACCGGATATTACAGGCGATTTGTACTGCAATACAGCCAAATCGCTGCCCCACTGACAGACCTAACCAAAAAGAAACAGCCAAATGACGTTCAGTGGACCGAAGAGTGTCAGAAGGCCTTTAACCAGCTTAAAGCAACACTCATGTCTGACCCTGTGCTAAGGGCCCCAGACTCTGACAAACCATTCCTAGTAACCGCAGATGCGTCCGAGCATGGTGTGGGAGCAGTTTTAATGCAGGAAGGACTGGATCAAGAATTCCATCCTGTAGTATTTCTTAGCAAGAAGCTGTCTGAGAGGGAAAGCATCTGGTCAGTCAGTGAAAAAGAATGTTACGCCCTTGTCCACTCTCTGGAAAAGCTATGCCCATATGTTTGGGGACAGCATTTCCACCTGCAAACCGACCATGCTGTGCTACAGTGGCTTCATACCGCCACGGGAAATAACAAAAAACTCATTTGGTGGAGTTTAGGTCTCCAAGATTTTGATTTCAACATACAACACATCTCAGGAGCTTCTTACAAAGCGGCTGATGCACTCTCCCGTGAAAGTTTCCCAGAATCAACTGGTTAAAATCGTCCTTGAGATGTGGAAAATATTGTTAGTCTTTATATACTTGGTAGTATATTTAGAGGTGCATGTGTCTTACTAACTCTGTTTTCTCCTAGAACTCCAGGAAGAAATCACAGCCAGTGTTCCACCCTATCTGTGATTTGGGGGGCGTGTCATAAATATAAAGGGAAGGCTAACCACCTTTAAATCCCTCCTGGCCAGAGGAAAAACCCTTTCACCTGTAAAGGGTTAAGAAGCTAAGATAACCTCTCTGGCACCTGACCAAAATGACCAATGAGGAGACAAGATACTTTCAAAGCTGGAGCAGGGGAAACAAAGGCTCTGTCTGTGTGATGTTTTTGCCGGGAACGCAGGTCAGAACTCCTGTAAAGAGTTAGTAAGCAATCTAGTTAGATATGCGTTAGATTCTGTTTTGTTTAAATGGCTGAGAAAATAAGTTGTGCTGAATGGAATGTATAGTCCTGTTTTTGTGTCTTTTTGTAACTTAAGGTTTTGCCTAGAGGGATTCTCTATGTTTTGAATCTGATTACCCTGTAAGGTATTTACCATCCTGTTTTTACAGAGGTGATTCTTTTACTTTTTCTTTAATTAAAATACTTCGTTTAAGAACCTGATTGCTTTTTCATTGTTCTTAAGATCCAAGGGTTTGGGTCTGTGTTCACTTGTGCAAATTGGTGAGGATTTTTATCAAGCCCTCCCCAGGAAAGGGGGTGTAGTGCTTGGGGGGATATTTTGGGGGGGGGAGATGTTTCCAAGTGGGCACTTCCCCTGTTCTTTGTGTAACACTTTGGTGGTGGCAGCTTTTAACCTAAGCTGGTAAGAATAAGCTTAGGGGGTCTTTCAGGCAGGTCCCCACATCTGTACCCTAGAGTTCAGAGTGGGGAAGGAACCTTGACAGTGTCCCAAGAAGTCCTTCTGCTGGGCCAGCCTTTGGGCGCTCACCAGAATGGCGAAGAGGTTAAGGCGTTGGACTTAAGTTCCAATGGACATGTTTCTGCATGGGTTTGAGCCCCACTTCTGGTAAGGTGCCACTCTCCCCACCTGGGACCTCTCAGCGGCTGCGTTTTAGCCCTTTGCTAAACTACTCCAACTACTCACCACTGGACAAGGCAAACGTCTGAAAATCTGCCCCTGCCGCAATGCTCCAGCAAGATTTAAACTCACCAACCCTGGTTCATGAGATGAGTGCGCTAAACCCTGAGCTACGGAGCCAGGCCCAAGTCCACCCACCTCGGTGAAACTGCTCCTGTCAGGATTGTCTGGGGATGGATGCCAGCCCAAACAGAGCTGGATCCTCGGAGACGTCCCAACATCTTCCTGTTTCCTTGCGAGAGCCTTCGGGGAGCCCCGGGATGTCCAAGCAGGGAAGGCGTTGGGCTCACGTTCCACTAGGCACGTGTCTGCGTGGCTCGGAATCTCACTGTGTCCAGTGTGCTGCTCTTCGAGCTCTAGCTGGGTGCCATTTTTCCTTTTGGCTCTCCCACCCCGCAGAAGTGCAAGCTCTCTGTCAGAAGCCTGTGGCATGACCTAATGCATCGGATGGTGGCCGCAGAGTCTGGGCCAATGTGGAATCGCCCAGAGCGAGAGGGCCGGAGGCCATCCAAGGCTTTTCTCCTGGAGTGGAGAAGCTTCTCCTCACTGCTGGCCAGGATGGCTGAGCGGTTAAGGTCTTGACCTCTAGAGACCTGGCTGTCTACCCATTTGAATCCTGCTTCTGGCTGGCCTTAGCTGCTTCCTTTTGACTAGTTGGTAGAAACCTTCAAGCAGCTGCTGCTTCCCTTTAACCTGCCCACCTGCTGCTTCTCCCCCCGCCTACCAAAACACCAAACCAAAAACCCACCATCACGCCCCTTAGAACTTGAGTCCAACACCTTAACCACTCAGCCATTTTGGTAGACAGATAACATTTACCAGCCGCTACACCCAAAAAGTCTTGGGTGTGCTCCGGCGCTCTTGCTTTGGATAACTACCCAGCTAATTGCATCTCAACAGGGTTCAGAAAATGCTGCACTTGCTTAGGAAGTTATCTCTCGGAGTGCGCTTGGCTAGCTGCAGAGTGCCTGGCCGGCAGCTTGGAGTCCAGGGGAGATGAAACTGGACCTGCTGGGTCAGAATTTGGGAAAACTCTCCTAATCCAAAGGAAAGGCTTAGAGTGCCGCTGGTCCCCTGGAAGAGTGCTCCTGTGCTCACAGCAGTGGTCTGGGCTTGGGGGACTGCCTATGCCCCCACTGGTTGGGAAGATGGGGTCCAGGGACCTGCATCTCCAAGGGCCACAAGTTAGCCTCCAGAGGCTGACTATCAAGCTTTTCTTGCTCTACCACAGCTCAACTATTAAGCCTTCCGCCAAAGCTTCTGCTGGCGGGGAATAGCATCCCCACTGGCATCTGCTTTGTGGGACAGCCCAAACATATAAATATCTAGTGCAGAAAGTCTGCAAGTCCTAACAGACTTGTGGACAGGTTCACAAGCCATCTGTTATGTGGATGGTACCGCAAGAAGGTGCCTCATTTTTCTACTGGCTTTACACAGTGTGGCATTGCAGGGAATATATGGGATGGCTCTTTTTTATAGCATTTCATGCAAATTTTCATCGATATTCTACATAATCTGAAGGGATATGCTTCAGAATGACAAACCACAGAGCTATCCTGTGGGATTGGCTGTGTTTGCCAGTGATGTTTGAAGTCTGTAGGATGCTGGGTTTGCAGACATTCTCTGATTTAACCATTAGCTAAGTACCTTGGTGTGATATTTCCTTAGCTTCAATAAGTATAGAATGAAACAGCTTGTATCTGCCTAGAAAAGTATAGGGTATGTCTACACTACGAAATTATGTTGATTTTATAGAAGTTGATTTTTAGAAATCAATTTTATACAGTCGATTGCATATATCCCCACTAAGCACATTAAGTTGGTGGAGTGCGTCCTCACTAGCGTGGCTAGCATTGACTTACGGAGCGGTGCACTGTGGGTAGCTATCCCACAGTCTCCGCCGCCCATTGGAATTCTAGGTTAAGCTCCAAATGCCTGATGGGGCAAAAACGTTGTCGTGGGTGGTTTTGGGTACATGTCATCAGTCGCCCCTCCCTCCGTGAAAGCAATGGCAGACAATCATTTCACACCTTTTTTCTGTGCAGACGCCATACCACGGGCAAGCATGGAGCCCGCTCAGCTCAGCTCACTGTCACTGCTGCTGTTGTGTCCTGGGTGCCGCTGTCAGCAGACGGTGTAGTAGGACTGCTAACTGTTGTCATCCACCACTTCCGCTGCAACTCTGCTCTCCTGCTCTCATGGTGCCATGAATCCACCTCGCAGGTCCTCTTGTTGTTCTGTATAAATATCTATTCTCATGGCATCCGTCATCATCCACCGCTTCTGCTGCAACTCTGCTCTACTGCTCTCCTGCAGACGCCATACCACAGCAATCATGGAGCCCGCTCAGCTCACCGCTGCTGTTGTGAGCATTGTAAACACCTTGTGCATTATCCTGCAGTATGTGCAGAACCTGTAAAAGCAGGTGAGGAGGCGACGACAGTGCAATCACGACAGTGATGAGGACATGGACACAGACTTCTGTCAAAGCACAGGCCCTGGCAATTTGGACATCATGGTGGTAATGGGGCAGGTTCCTGCCATGGAATGCCAATTCTGGGCCCGGGAAACAAGCACAGACTGGTGGGACCGCATAGTGTTGCAGATCTGGGATGATTCCCAGTGGCTGGGAAACTTTCGCATGTGTAATGGGACTTTCATGGAACTTTGTGACTTGCTTTCCCCTGTCCTGAAGTGCAAGAATACCAAGATGAGAGGAGGCCTCACAGTTGAGAAGCGAGTGGCGATAGCCCTCTGGAAGCTTGCAATGCCAGACAGCTACCGGTCAGTTGGGAATCAATTTGGAGTGGGTAAATCTACTGTGGGGGCTGCTGTGATCCAAGTAGCCAACGCAATCACTGAGCTGCTGCTATCAAGGGTAGTGACTCTGGGAAATGTGCAGGTCATAGTGGATGGCTTTGCTACAATGGGGTTCCCTAACTGTGGTGGGGTGATAGACGGAACACATATCCCTATCTTGTGACTGGACCACCTTGGCAGCCAGTACATAAACCGCAAGGGGTACTTTTCAATGGTGCTGCAAGCGCTGGTGGATCACAAGGGATGTTTCCCCGACATCAATGTGGGCTGGCCGGGAAAGGTGCATGATACTCGCATCTTCAGGAACTCTGGTCTGTTTGAACAGCTGCAGGAAGGAACTTACTTCCCAGACCAGAAAATTACCATTGGAGATGTTAAAATGCCAATAGTTATCCTTGGGGATCCAGGATACTCCTAAATGCCATGGCTCATGAAGCTGTACACAGGCACCCTGGACAGTAGTAAGGAGCAGGTCAACTGTAGGCTGAGCAAGTGCAGAATGGTGGTAGAATGTGCATTTGGACATTTAAAAGCTCACTGGCACAGTTTACTAACTAGGTTAGACGTCAGCGAAACCAATATTCCCATTGTTATTGATGCTTGCTGTGTGCTTCACAATATCTGTGAGAGTAAGTGGGGGACGGGGTGGGAGGTTGAGGCAAATCGCCTGGCGGCCGATTATGCACAGCCAGACACCAGGCGATTAGAAGAGCACAGCTGGGTGCCCTGCGCATCAGAGAAGATTTGAAAACCATTTTCATGACTGGCCAGGCTATAGTGTGACAGTTCTGTTTGTTTCTCCTTGATGAAAACCCGCCCCCTTTGTTGAGTCTACTTCCCTGTAAGCCAACTGACCTCCCCCCTTCGATCACCACTTTCAGAGGCAATAAAGTCATTATTGTTTCAAAATCATGCGTTCTTTATTAATTCATCACGCAAATAGGGGGAAAACTCGCAAGGTAGCCTGGGGGGGGTGGGTGGGTGAGGAGGGAAGCACAAGTGGGGTGGTGGATGAGGGGAGGAGGGAAGGACAAGGCCACACTACAGTTCAAAACTTATTGAATGCCAGCCTTCTGTTGCTTGGGCAATCCTCTGGGGTGGAGTGGCTGGGTGCCCATAGCCTCTCCCCTGCGTTCTTGGGCATCTGGGTGAGGAGGATATGGAACTTGGGGAGGAGGGCAGGTGGTTATACAGGGGCTGCAGTGGCGGTCTGTACTCCTGCTGCCTTTCCTGCAGCTCCACCAGATGCCTGAGCATGTCAGTTTGCTTCCCCCATTAGCCTCAGCATTGCATCCTGCCTCCTGTCATCGTGGTCCTCCCTCCTCTCATCACGTTCATTTAACACTTTCCTGAACTCTGCCATTGTTTGCCTCCATGCATTCTGCTGAGCTCTTTCAATGCTGGAGGACCGCACGAGCTCTGCGAACATGTCATTGTGAGTGCAGGTTTTTGTGCCTTCTAATCTGTGCTAGCCTCTGGGACAGAGATGATAGGGGGAGGGTAGAAATATGTGCAGATGTGGGAGGAAAAAAAGGGAGAGTAGTATTTAAAAATATACATTTTAGAGAACAAAGGGAAGACTATTTCTCACTGAATCAAGCGATTCACATTACATAGCACATGTACTTTTGGTACAACGTCGCATTTTGCCTCTTATATTGAGTGCTTGCCAGTTTGGTGTGAGACATTACACACGATCGGCTGGGCAACAGAATTCGGCTTGCAGGCAGCCACGGTAAGGCAAAGGGTTTCGGCTTCTTCAACCTTCACAACGTGTGGGCATGGTTTCAAACAGCAGCACCCTCCTTTCCCATACCAAGCAAAGCCTGTTGGGTTGGCCATTTAAAAGGAGGGGCTGCGGTTTTAGGGTAAATGTGCAGCACAGTCCAAACCCCCTCACACCCGATTCTCTGGGATGATCGCTTCACCCTTCCCCTCTCTGCGTGGCTAGTATCAGGGAAGATCTCTGTCAGCCAAACGCGAACAGCTCAGCATGAACGGGCCACCCCTCACTCCATGGCTAACAGCGGGGATGATTTCTTTTCAGCCAAAGGCAAACAGCCCAGCAGGAACGGGCACCTCTGAATGTCCCCTTAAACAAATTTCCTGTATTTCAACCAGGTGACCATGAATGATATCACTCTCCTGAGGCTAACACAGAGAGATAAAGAACGGATGTTGCTTGAATGCCACCAAAGCCCGGGCCCATTCGCTGCAATGCTTTGTTCTGCAATGATTCCAGACTACTTGTTACTGGCTTGGCGTGGTAAAGTGTCCTACCATGGAGGACGGAATAAGGCTGCCCTCCCCAGAAACCTTCTTCAAAGGCTTTTAGAGTACCTCCAGGAGAGCTTCATGGAGATGTCCCTGGAGGATTTCCGCTCCATCCCCAGACACGTTAATAGACTTTTCCAGTAGCTACACTGGCCGCGAATGCATCCTAAGTCTTCAGGGCAAATTAATCATTAAACATGCTTGCTTTTAAACCCTGTATTATATTTACAAAGGTACACTCACCAGAGGTGCCTTCTCCAGCTTCATGGTCCGGGAGCTCGCCTTGGGAGGGTTAGGAGGGTATTGGCTTCAGGGTGATGAACAATTCCTGGCTGCCAGGCAGAAGGGATTCTCCGCTTGCCTGCTGTGCACTATCCTCAACCTCCTCCTCATCATCATCTTCCTCTTCCACAAAATCCTCATCCCTGTTGCATGAGACTCCCCCCTTGCAGGTGTCCATGGACAGTGGTGGAGTAGTGGTAGGGGCCCCCCTAGAATTGCATGCAGCTCATCATAGAAGTGGCATGTATGGGGCTCTGACCCGGAGCGACCATTTGCCTCCTTTGTTTTTTGATAGGCTTGCCTGAGCTCCTTAATTTTCACACAGCACTGCTGTGTGTCCCTGTTGTAGCCTCTGTCCATCATGCCCTTGGAGATTTTGGCATATATATTGGCATTTCGTCTTTTGGAACGGAGTTCTGCCTGAACGGATTCTCCTCCCCATACAGCGATCAGATCCTGTACCTCCCGTTCGGTCCATGCTGGAGCTCTTCTGCGATTCTGGGACTTCATGGTCACCTGTGCTGATGAGCTCTGCATGGTCACCTGTGCTGATGAGCTCACCACGCTGGCCAAACAGGAAATTAAATTCAAAAGTTCCTGGGGCTTTTCCTGTCTACCTCGCCAGTGCATCTGAGTTGAGAGTGCTGTCAATAGCAGCGCACAATGGAGCACTCTGGGATAGCTCCCGGAGGCCAATACTGTCGAATTGCATCCACACTACCCTAAATTTGACCCAGTGAGGTCGATTTTAGCACTAAACCCCTCGTCGGGGAGGAGTACAGAAATCGATGTTAAGGGCCCTTTAAGTCGACAAAACAGGCTTGGTTGCGTGGACGGGTGCAGGGTTAAATCGACCTAACACTGCTAAATTCGACCTAAACTCATAGTGTAGACCAGGGCTTAGTAAAAAGGCAGATGTACAGTCATTTTGGCAGAGCTCCAGAAAAGAAGCAAATTGCCAAGGCAGTAGCTTAAATGACAATTGAATTTTTTAAATAAAACAGTTTTTAATACACCATGGAGCACAATGTGGGAGAGGCAAACTGACTTATTTACAGTGGGGACTTAAGGAAACCTTGGAAGTGCTGGTGAGCTCCTTTGAGGTCACTCACTCAATGAAAGGAGATTGTAAAGCTTTAGCACTGTATAGTACACATAAGAAATGAGTTGAAAAAGAGGGAAAATGGGAGGGCTATAAATATTTATTCCTTTCTGACAGGTTGCTAGAGAAAATTAACTGCCCATGACTTTGCATTGAAGACTGAACATTTTCTACTAGATATTCTCTTCAGCCCGTCCTCATTCCTTATGCTCTTTTATCCTCACTGAATTGCAACAGCAGCAAACTTCTTTAGAACCACTGCACAAAAAAAAATATTCATTACAGCTTTGGAGATGGATCCTGCACTGATTTACATCCCAGCCACTCCCAGTAAAATCAGTGGAATTGCTCAGGAGATAAGTTATCACAAAATTTGGCCCACAGTATAGTTTGCTGAAGGTGAATATATAGATTAAAGAGCATATATTCTGTACAGGCAACAACCTGTGTTTTCCAGATGCCTCTTCTATCTAACCACATTAAGCATAGGTTGGAACACAGGAATGTCCCATTCAATACATGCCAAAAATACTTATGAAAAGTTATAAAGTGGTAGAGAAAACTGTTGGTCAAGGTAGATTGGAACAAAGTACTTTAAAGTAGGGCATAGTACCTATCCTTCTCTTTGGGTGACAGAAATAGTCATTCCCCCCAAAATCTTTAAGACAGAGTAAGGTCTCTGTATTACATTAATTAAAACTATACTATTAGAAGAGTACAGTTATAACAAGAAGCTAGAATTTGATAGTGAAAAATTTGAAATTTAAGCTTAAAATATATTTGAAGGGCAGGAAATTAGAAGGTTGTAGTTCAAAAAACTTAAAAGCCAGGAAAACTGAAATTGCTCAGTTAAGTTTCCAACATAAATCTTAACTCTACTACAGAAAACTCCCATGACCTCATTTTACTGGCAGAAGCAGCTTACTAGGTGGCACTCAAAAATGTAGTTGTTCCCTGTTGAGTATAAAAATGGCAATAATCTGGCACTTGTTTCAATGATGATATAACCTTTCAGCCTACACAAAGTACTAGGGGATACTCAGGCTTGTCTTACAAACATGCACTAGGTTATTATAGTTATTTATCTTAGTCCTGTCTCTGGAGCGTGAAGTTTCTAGACAATGCTGGGAAGGTGAATGTGACAGAGCTGGGTACCCAGTGCATAGCTGGGTGGTGGACAGGATCTTGTGTGTATTGTCTGGGAAGGGTAACGTGAGACCTTGGGTTAATGTTACAGACATGTTTGGCAGTCAGGGTTATTTTCTCAGCCAGGACAAGATGTTGCATAATCACAACATGCTGTAGAAACTGGATTCTTGGCATAAATAACTACTCTCTTTAGTAGGTAATGACTCTGCTTTCATATACTGAGAAAAAGGCAATTTGGTTGCTTGATCCTTTTAAAAAGAATTTTATTTTATAATCAATTGTACACTCACTGAGCTCCACCAGTAGTTCTGGTTTGTGGCTTCTGAAGTCAACAGTTTCCAGAACTTTTATTTTCATGGATTTTGTAGACACATTTTCATTATTTTACCCGTACTCTACAACTCCTACTATGACAACACACGAAAGAAAAACACATACTTTCCATAAAACTTGGAAAAGTTTCATTAACAGTTTAGTAACAAGCATTTATCTGAGTTAAACAGAAAACAAACAAACAAACATATAACAAGATAATCTCAATGGGTTTTTTTGAAGCCTGTTAGGAGGATATGTTAAAAAATAAAATCTAAATTAGTTGGTTTCTCTGTAAATTTTAGAAATGCCAGTTCTGTACTAGAAATTAATATATTTTAAGATGAACAGCAAAGCAATCTCAGTAGTATCTGACTTTTAAGCTCCTATTTAGTTTTTTAATATTTTCTAATATTTCTTTGTATTTAAAACAATAAACCAAATACAGCAGGTACATGCCAAGACAAACCAAATAAAAATAATCATAAGGCCTGAGAGCAGCAAAGAGTAAATATTGTAAGAGAGAACTGTTCACAGAAAAAAATAACTAAAGTCAAATAGAACAATATACTTGTAGCCATTTTTAAAACACAATACATCTATGTGTGAACATCAATACACATTGAACATTGCTGAACATTGCTGATCTTAAACACAAAAAAGAAGCTTACAAGAAGTGGAAGATTGGACAAATGACCGGGGGGAGTATAAAAATATTGCTCAGGCATGCAGGAGTGAAATCAGGAAGGCCAAATCACACTTGGAGTTGCAGCTAGCAAGAGATGTTAAGAGTAACAAGAAGGGTTGCTAACAAGGTATGTTAGCAACAAGAAGAAAGTCAAGGAAAGTGTGGGCCCCTTACTGAATGAGGGAGGGAACCTAGTGACAGAGGATGTGGAAAAAGATAATGTACTCAATGCTTTTTTTGCCTCTGTCTTCACGAACAAGGTCAGCTCCCAGACAACTGCACTGGGCAGTACAGAATGGGGAGGATGTGACCAGCCCTCTGTGGAGAAAGAAGTGGTTCGGGACTATTTAGAAAAGCTGGAGAAGCACAAGTCCATGGGGCCGGATGCGCTGCATCCAAGAGTGCTACAGGATTTGGCGGATGTGATTGCAGAGCCATTGGCCATTATCTTTGAAAACTTATGGCGATCGGGGAAGGTCCCGGATGACTGGAAAAAGGCTAATGTAGTGCCCATCTTTAAAAAAGGGAAGGAGGAGGATCCAGGGAACTACAGGCCAGTCAGCGTCACCTCAGTCTCTGGAAAAATCATGGAGCAGGTCCTCAAGGAATCAATTCTGAAGCACTTAGAGGAGAGGAAAGTGATCAGGAACAGTCAGCATGGATTCACCAATGGCAAGTCATGCCTGACTAATTTTAATTGCCTTCTATGATGAAGATAACTGGCTCTGTGGATGAGGGGAAAGCAGTGGACGTGTTATTCCTTGACTTTAGCAAAACTTTTGATACAGTCTCCCACAGTATTCTCGCCAGCAAGTAAAAGAAGTATGGGCTGGATGAATGGACTATAAGGTGAATAGAAAGCTGGCTAGATCGTCGGGCTCAACGGGTAGTGATCAATGGCTCCATGTCTAGTTGGCAGCCAGTGGAGTGCCCAAAGGGTCTGTCCTGGGTCCAGTTTTGTTCAATATCTTCATAAATGATCTGGAGTATGGTGTGGATTGCACCCTCAGCAAGTTTGCAGATGACACTAAACTGGGAGGAGTGGTAGATATGCTGGAGGGTAGGGATAGGATACAGAGGGACCTAGACAAATTAGAGGATTGGGCCAAAAGAAATCTGATGAGGTTCAACAAGGACAAGTGCAGAGTCCTACACTTAGGATGGAAGAATCCCATGCACCACTACAGACTAGGGATCGAATGGCTCGGCAGCAGTCCTGCAGAAAAGGACCTAGGGGTTACAGTGGATGAGAAGCTGGATATGAGTCAACAGCATGCCCTTGTTGCCAAGAAGGCTAACAGCATTTTGGGCTCTATAAGTAGGGGCATTGCCAGGAGATCAAGGGATGTGACCATTCCCCTCTATTCGACATTGGTGAGGCCTCATCTGCAGTACTGAATCTAGTTTTGGGCCCCACACTACAAGAAAGTTGTGGAAAAATTGGAAAGTGTCCAGCGGAGGGCAACAAAAATGATTAGGGGACTGGAACACATGACTTATGAGAAGAGGCTGAGGGAACTGGGATTGTTTAGTCTGCAGAAGAGAAGAATGAGGGGGGATTTGATAGCTGCTTTCAACTACCTGAAAGGGGGCTCCAAAGAGGATGGATCTAGACTGTTCTCCGTTGTAGCTGATGACAGAACAAGGAGTAATGGTCTCAAGTTGCAGTGGGGGAGGTTTAGGTTGGATATTAGGAAAAACTTTTTCACTAGGAGGGTGGTGAATCACTGGAATGGGTTACCTAGGGAGGTGGTGGAATCTCCTTCCTTAGATATTTTTAAGGTCAGGCTTGACAAAGCCCTGGCTTGGATGATTTAGTTGGGGATTGGTCCTGCTTTGAGCAAAGGGTTGGACTAGATGACTTCCTGAGGTCCCTTTCAACCCTGATATTCTATGATTCTATTGTAATTCATAGGAAGAATAAATTAAATGATGAAGTATTCTAATACTAAATCTTAAAAATGCATGCAAAATATTATAAATAGAGGTCTGTTCAGGTTTGTAGCAGAAACTCAAGATGAGGAGAGAGAAAAATCATTACACTTTCTGCAGAGTAATAATTAGACAATTTTCAGTAAATACAGTAAAACAAATTAGATGATTTGAGAAATTTGAGATGGATTACAGCTATTCCTGGGAACGCGTGTGAGGGAAAGAAAGGCAGCAACAATCTCAGTCCTTAAGATTGCAGCATACTGTGACAGTGTCTAATGCTGACCCCTCTACTTGTTTATTAATAGCCTCCAAACAGCTCCCTATGTCCTGTCCACTCTTACTTCACTGACTACAGGCCTGGTTCTATTCCTGGAGCCTGGCTCTATCGTATTGTCACTAAAAGGCCACCACCATCTCCTGTTTGGTCTCTCAGTGTCTCCCATTTATGGATTACCTGGATTACCTGTCCTAACGTCTGCAATGTACTTTACTGGGAGTGGATCCTTCTGTCCATGCCCCTTTGGCCAACATTACAGTGGGGTGTTCGGGTTTTAGATGTAGTACTCTCTCTAAGAGGTTATCTGTGTGTTTTCTCCTCAGAGATGAGACTGGGTGAAATTTAGACACACACGGCACCCTTTCCCTAAAATGAGATTTACTAAAAACTAGACAGAAAATAATTTAACACTAAATAAATAGTTGCCTCAGCATACCCAGATTTATCCTTGTTGAGAGCTAAACTAGGTAAGGCCATATCTATACAGGGATACTCAGGCAAGCAAAGACAAATCAACAAAAGATGTGAAGTTAATGTGATTGACTAAGTTAAAGGTATTAAGCTACAGTGAACTAAGGCCCCTTTAGAATGAAAGCACAAGGTTTTAACGTGCTTTAAGATGTGAGTCTTTCTCAGCTTCCGTTACAGAAAAAAACATAAAAAGTTTATATGATCCAGACAGCAAGCTCTAGGTTGTGACCATCTTATCATCATTCTCATTCCCCCTCCTGGGATAACGACTATATATGGAGACCAGCTTGTCCCGCTGTCACGAGTATCTCAGATGTAAGTCTTAGGCCTTGTTTTCAAGAACAGCTATACCACAAACGATCCTAGTGTAGACACAGCCTATATCAGGGGAATCTTGAGTAGGAGAAAGTAGATCATATTATTTCTGTATTTGGCACTGGTGAGACTGCTGCTGGACTAGTGTGCAGTTTTGATGTCCACAATTCAAGAAGGATGTTGATAAATTGAAGAGAGTTCAGAGAAGAGCCACAAGAATGATGAAAGGATTGGAAAATATGCCTTCTAGTGTAAGACTCAAGGAGCGCAATCTATTCAGTCTAAAAAAGAGACTTGATCACAGTCTATAAGTATCTACATGGGCAACAAATAATTGATAATGGGCTCCGCAATCTAGAAGATCCAATAAGAAAAGCCAATGGCTGGAAATTGAAGCTAGACAATTCAGACTGGAAACAAGCCATCATTTCTTAGCAATCAGGGTGATTAACCATTGGAACAACTTAATAAGGGTTGCAGTGGATCCTCCACCACTGGCAATTTTTAAATCAAGATTGGCTGTTATTTTCAAAATATATACTCTAGTTCAAACAGGAATTATTTCCGGGGCCTGTGTTATGCAGGAGGTCAGTTTAGATGATTACAGTGGTCCCTTGGAATCTGTGTGTAACCCACACACCTCCTGGGTATGGTGTTCTGTCCCATCTTGTGGCACCGAGACCACTTAGAGAGAGATTAATGAGTTTGCTCTACAGCTTTAGCTAAGAGCCAGCACCGATAGACCCCAGTCGCCGGCAGGAGGGATCAAATCTGGGACCTCTGGAGCTCAGTGCATGAGACTCTACTGCCTGAGCTAAAAGCCACATGGCTCTTAGCTAAGGCTGTAGAACAAACTCATCTCTCTCTCTCTGCCACTAGACGGGACAGAATACCACACCCAGGAGGTGTGTATGTTACATTTGAAAAAATGTTTTTGCCAATATAGTTTATACTGGTTACCTAAATGAAATAAGCTATACCAGCACATTTTATGCTAGTATCTATTTTAGCGCTTTTGCCAGTATAAAATGTCATTAAAGAATTCACACCCCAAACTGATATTAGTGTACAAGCAAATATTTCGTAACATACTCACAAAGGATTTATCTGTCTGTGGATACATATCCCAAGTGGATAGCATCCTCCCCTAAACCAGTCGGTCCAGTTCCGTGGGCCTCACAACTGCAATTTCAAACATGGCTTGTAAAATTCAGGCTCAGCTGTGGATGTACTGGTTTTGATGGGGACTGGGCCATTATGTTTTAATGGCCCTATTCAGTGTGTTTGGGAAATGTGTTTACCCCATGGGGGCTAGTCTGTCTGGGTTTAGTTGCTTTCTAAAACAAACTTTCCTCCCTTAACTATCATTTTGGTGGGGCTGGCAGCACTACCGATTATAAAGGTTGCCTGACACTTCCCATTATAAGACCTCATAACTTTGTTAAATTTAAACTGTTTGTGTTGAAATTTTCCATGCTGGGTGTTTGCCCCATGCTGAATCTTTTGGGAAAATATCACCTAAGATGTTTCAGCCATTTCTGAGAACAAGGCTGGGGGAAAACATGTTGTTTTGTCCATGTTAAGATATTCTGGTAATCTTTTCTTTGCCAAGCTTTTGCACCTCCCCCTGCTTTGGAGCAGGGACTTGAAATTGTCAGAGGGGTGGCTTTTGCGTCAGGGATGAGTCTTTTTGAAATCCCCTTGAAAAATCAGCACAAATGTACCCAAATTATAAAAATTGAAGTTTGCACATCCTAAGTAGAGACAATGCACTAAATGACTTAGGGGTCCTGTGGGGGAAATAAGCAAGTGACGATGTAATTAAAGACTATCATAATGCATACACACAAGATGACTGAATTAAGGTTCCACAGGTACCATTAATTCTGGAACTTCCTAGCTTTTGAGTGCTTGACTTTGCAACCGTGATACTGATTTTTAAAGGTAGTTGATATATAATAGATTTTATAAATGATGGACAGACTTTCATATTCTGTCATAGAAACACTTTCACATTTGACATTGGGTAATTTATTTAACCCCGCTATGCTTCAGTTTTCCCATCTGTAAAAAACAGATATTTACCAACCACACAGGGTAGTTTTAGTAACTGTTAAATGTTTTGAGACCCTTTCAAGGAAGACACTATAGAAGTAGAAAGCATTTATTGTTAATGTATTATAATGACCGTTTCTTTAAAAAAACCTAATAATCTGTGAAGTACAGATTATACTGACATTTGATAACGAGTTGTTCTTGCAATACTTGGTTAATCATCTTCACACATTAAACATCAAAAAACCAAAGAAGGCTTTGTCTTCTGAATGACTAAGCCAATATTCCTGAAGCGTTTCACTAGCGAGTAAGGTCAGGTCAACTTCATAACAACACAGCAATGGAATAAGGGGCTTTTGAAGCCCCTACAATCATTGACCTTAGCTGAGAACAGATAGAGAAAATGGGAAAAGGAAGCATGACTATCTCAAAGAAGAAGTAAGAAGTAATGAAAATGTCAGGATGCAGCTCAAAAGAACAATAGGGTATTTTGATGGGGTAAATTTTATTATAGGCACCATAGTAGGTGCAGGGATCTTTGTGTCTCCCACAGGAGTGCTAAAATACTCCTTACTTAATGTGGGTGTTGCGCTAAGCATCTGGACTGCTTGTGGAGTAATATCACTGATGGGAGCCCTCTGTTATGCAGAGCTGGGGACTGCCTTACCATTATCTGGAGGAGAATACAGTCATATAAAAAGAGCGCTTGGATCCCTACCTGCTTTCATCTTTATCTGGACGGCGACCTTTACCAAACCAGCATCAAATGCTACTCGAGCCTTGTTGTTTGCCGAATATGCTACCCAACCTTTCTATGGTGTATGCCCTGCACCAGAGCTGCTAAAGAAATGCTTGGCTTTGACAGTTCTTTGGTCTCTGGGGATTCTGAATGGCCGAAGTCTCAAAATGGCTCCTTGGGTTCAAGCTGTTTTCACAGTACTGAAGATGATGGCACTATCTGTAATTGGCATAGGAGGCATTGTCCTGCTGGTTAGAGGAAGAAAGGAGAATTTAGGAAGGTTTGAGAATGCATTCAGCTCAGAGATTCCTGATGCCTCACAGATTGCAGAAGCTTTTTTCCAGGGATTATATGCATATGGCGGTTGGTGGTCCCTCAATTACATGGCAGGTATATCTCGTTTTTTACATTTAATGTTGTGGCCAACATTCTTACATTCTTCAGATAATGTTATTAGAGCTTGTCTCCCAGTGAGACCAATTTAGCCTGTAAAGACATTTATATTAAAACACTGGTTATAGTCAAGGTTTGTGTCTGGTTGTGTTGTAAAGGTGCATTGTCTTCTTTTATGCAGCTTGTTTGCATAATGTGCATTTACTGTCTCCAGAACCAGTGGCATATTTAAAGAAGAAATGTGGAAAACAAATGTGGAAAACAAAAAGTTTAGTTTAAATCCATATGCAAATAGAATTTGCAGACATAAAACAGTGATTTTCCCCTCTCCCAATGCTATTGCAATTATTTGCAAAAGGGTATGCAGAGCAGAGTGCAGATATCACGACTGAGTGCCTTCAGCCACCCAGGGCACATACCAGAAGCTTACTAATGCACACCCTTGAATTGCTTATTTTGACAAGTACATGAACTATTTCATTTTGCATTGCACTCAGAAACAATACTTTTAACAATATCAGTTTTGATTTTCATAAGAGGTCAATCATTTCGCTGGGAAAATAATTCTTAGTAGAGAATAAAGAAAAAGAGTAAAGAAAAAGAGTAAGGAAAATGTTATAAACATCTTTTCTGTGCCCTTTTTAATATATTCATTTTTAAATATTAAAGCCCTCCTAGTTTTTGGTTAGTCATTTGATTATTCCACTTTGCATGTGATATTTAATAATATGAACAATTATTGCAAGCTTTCATGATAGATGTTCATGATAACGTAGACGATCATGAACACTGGGACTACTCGTATGAATAAGGGTTTTGCAGAATCAAACCGTGTACTTCAGTTTTTGTCCTTTAGTCTTTAACATTCCCTTCCAGTTTTATCCTTTCCTGTATGTCAAACATTAAACAAACTAAAAATAACAAAGGCTAGTGGAAAGAAGAAGAACATGAAAAATGATTTAATGTTTTAAAAAATGACAGCGTAGAAACACTTATTTCTAGCTTGAGAATATGCTGTAGGCAAAAGCCTTTGTTTCTCCCCTTTTGGTAAAAAAAAAAAGTTAGTAGAATTTTTATTTTCAAATCACATTAGGACTTTTTTTAGCATTACATAAAACCATACTTTTTAACACAATAAAATTCAATTTCTTTCATACTCTACTAATTTGTCTGGATTCAATTACTACTACTGCAAAACAACATATTAGCCAACAGTTAGAAGCTGCAAATGCGGTGGACCAACATCTTAATACTTTTTGACACCGAATTCTCTTCTTTTTTAACAAAGATTTCTACTCCGTCTGCCGGGAGCCGATGAATTCAATCTAAGATGAATGCCAGGCCTGTCACTAGTGAAACAAAGTTGGGAGATAAAAATTAAAAGTGGGGGTTCTAGGCATCCTGCCCTTCAACAGTTTAAAATACCAAAGACAATTTACTACATTTTAGAAGATTTTAAACAACAGAGAAGATTTGAGGAAAATAAGAGACAGCTTACCCTTCTCCCGCCACTGTCAATAATAGGCCACCTCCACCTCTCTCACCCTGTTTGGTCCTTTAGAGTTGCCTGCTTATATGCTTTTTTTTGCAACTCACTTCATTGGGAGCGGACCCCTCTGTCCATGGCCTTTTGACAGATGAGAATGAGCTGTCTAGGTTTCAGTAAGTCTTTACCCTTTAAGCCCCTCTCAACAAGGATGCCTGTTTCAGAGATGGGACAGGGTGAAATTTGCACTCAGAGAGCAGGTCTTTCAATAAAACAAGATTTAATAAAATAAATGGTTGTCTCAGCATACCCAGATTTACACTTGGTTAGGGCTTGGTAAGGCTTTTCAGTTTGTTTACTTTGTGCATTAGACAGCACTTTGTATATACTGTATTTCTGACCAGCTCTATTTAAAAGTGGTTACAGGTGTCACCAAGTACCTCCGCCAATTTTCATGGTTTCACAGTCAATGTTTCTCTCTCTTCTGTTACCTTATGAAACATTGCCACAAATTTACTCCTTACTCCTATCAATTTTGTCAGGGAAGCACTTTTTCGAAAGCAATATTGTGAGTATATTTGTTTTATTAAATAATTTTCTAAATTATATTTTTTCAGAAGAGATGATAAATCCTAATAGAAATATCCCCTTGACTGTGATGACTGCAATTCCTGCAGTGACTTTGTTTTATTTACTGGTAAACATCTCGTACCTGACAGTTCTGACACCTAAGGAAATTGTCTCCTCAGGTAAGGATATAAGGCTGATAAATCAAAAGGAGAGGTAATCATTACAACTATTTATTGGTGTCCACCCTGTTGGGGTCACTTAGATCCAGATGAATTCCGGGTTTACATATAGAAAGGCACTGGACTTTGAGTCAGGACATCTGGCTTCTGTTCTGAGCCCTTAGGGTATGTCTACATGCAGCTGATGTGAGCCTTCAGCCTGGGCAGACAGACTTGTGCTAGTGGGGCTCAAGCTAGCATGCTAAAAATAGAAGTACAAATGTTGTGGCTTGGGCTCTCAAGCCTAGGGTCTTGGGTGGGCTTGAGAGCCTGAGCTCCAGCCTAAGCTGCAATGTCCATACTGCTATTTTTAGTGCACTAGCTCTAGTCACTCTAGTGTGAGTATATCTGCCTGGGCTGGGACACTTGCTTCCAGCTATTATGTAGACATACCTTAACAGAGACTTCCTATGGGGCTCTGAGGAAACGCCTTGGGGGCTTGTGTGTACATAGAAGTTGCCACAGTTTAATTTAAATCTGTTTAGTAAAATTGGAGTTGTTGTACCTATGTCAGTCCTAGGATATTAGAGAGTCAAGGTGGGAGAGATAATATCTCTTATTGGACCAACTTCTGGTGGTGAGAGAGAGAAGCTTTTGTGCTTACACAGAGCTCGTCTTCAGTAAGAAGACCAGGCCTTTGTCTCTCTGTGCTTTAGCTCACTACCTGTAATAGTAGGACTATACTCCCTACCTCACAGGTGTGTTATAAGGAAAAACTCATTAATGTTTGAGCAATGAGCACCATAGAAAAAGCCTACAAATAAATAAAACAAAAATGGTCTTATTACAGGCCTTTTTTAGGGGTTAATTTTCAGAACAAATGTCCTCGTTCTGTAGGCGGCTCTATACTAAAAGTGCCATGCACTTAGAGTCTCTCATCTTCCGTTGGATTGTAGCTGCTATAGAAAGTCCAGGAAGAATTGTATTCCTCTCTGTGATTGTCCTTTTTCTGTTCTAATCAGCTTCTTATACTGTGCACATCACTGTAGTATCTGAGTACCTTATGCCCTTTGGTTGTTGGCCCAGTAAATACCAGTCCCTTTGCACTAGCTTGGGCACTTGACTAGCAAATTTTCAAGAGGTGCTGGGAAGTAGCCCTTCACATTTCTTTGTGGAGTCCCACAATGGGACAGAGCAGGGGTTCTCAACCCTTTTCTTACTGAGGCCCCCCCAACATGCTGTAAAAATTCCACGACCCACCTGTGCCGTCACAACTGTTTTTCTGCATATAAAAGCCAGTGTTAGGAGGTAACAAGCAGGGCAACTACCTGGGGTCCTATGCCATAGGGGACCCTGCGAAGCTAAGTTGCTCAGGCTTCAGGTGACAGGTCTTGGAGCCCCAGGCTTCAGCACCGTGCCACATGGCTTTAGCTTTCTGCCTTGGGCCCCAGCAAGTCTAACATTGGCCCTGCAAGGCAGACCCCGCTGCAACCTGCTCGCGGCCCCCAAGGGGCACCCCAGACCCCTGGTTGAGAACTGCAGGGATAAAGGATTAGATTCTGTGCACTGATGAATCATCTGGCCTGTCCCTGCCCTATGCATACTGCCACACAGGAAACTCCCATTCAGTAGCAGTCCATGTCATAGGGGGTTAACACATTTGTTCTCCCCACCATGCCCTGATCCCATCTCCTACTTTTGCCTACTTGTAAATAGTGTGGTTTCACTATACACAGCCACAGAACCCTCTGTACCCCCTAGTTCTTACTCACAAACTGGTTCCACTGAGTTGTCATCAATTCAGTAAGACTGTTGGGACACCACACCCACGGTTTTAATGACATTTTGTTTCCTTGCAGTTGCTGTGGCAGTCACTTGGGCTGACAGAGTGATCCCCTCCGTTGCTTGGGTCATTCCTCTCTCTGTTGCTGCCTCAATATTTGGTGCCCTCAACAGCAGCATGTTTACATTAGCACGATTAAGTTATGCTGGAAGTCAGTCGGGACACCTGCCTGTTTTAATATCCATGCTTAATGTCCACTATTGGACTCCGGCACCGGCCATGATTTTTTCAACCATCATTGCATCCATTTTTATTATCCCTGCTGATCTAATTACTTTAACAAATTACTTTGGATTTTCTGTATGGCTAATGATTGGACTGACTTGTGCCAGCCTGGTTATACTCCGATACCGGGAACCTAATCTACAGCGACCATACAAGGTAAATGGAAAAAAGAGTTAAAAGGTGTAACATTTTATCTTGGGATAACATTGGGGAAAAAATTCCTGAACATCTAGTTTGTGAATAGCAATTGTAAATGGATGGTTCACAATTCATTTTTAGATTAAGCTTTGAGTTACTCTTTTTGCTGACATAACCCCAGGCAAAAGGGGTGGCGGGGCAATTAATTGTGCTTGCAATATGGCAAAGGTGCTTAGTTCTCTTGCGTTTAATGCATAAAATGACAAATATCTATTTTTGCTTCCTCTAACAGTTTGTTTCTTTTGCAGGTGTTTTTACCAGTTGCATTTGCGATGGTGGCAGTTTCTTTGTTCTTAGTTTTGGCTCCTATAATCTGGTCTCCCAAGGTCCAGTATAGCTATGCCCTTCTCTTTATGTTGGGGGGACTTCTGGTTTACCTGCCTTTTGTACATTTTAAATTACATTTTAATTTTGTTGATAAAATTACTTGTTACTTACAGCTACTGTTGGAAGTTTCTCCTGCTGATGTATCTTCTGATGGTAAATATGAGTAAGAGCAAATGTTTAAACCCTATATTGCTAGCAGCCAATAGAAGTTCTTTTTTAACTCAAGTGGTTGCAGTCATGGAGTTAAGCATGTGCTTAAGACTCTGATTCAGGAAAACACTGAGGACCCGATTTTTAAAGGTATTTGGGCAATGCTGACTGACTGTCAATGAGATTTAGGTTCCTAAGTGCCTAAATCCCTTTTGAAAATACTTTTTAGGGTTCGTCTACATGGTGCATTAGTTCACACTAGAGGGATGTAAATTCTAGTGAGCATTAGTGTGTTGTGCGCTAACTGGCCCGCGTGGACCTGCTAGCATGCATTAAAAGTTCCCTCGTGTTCGTTAACATAGTCTCCGCAGAAATGGCATTTACAGCTCTCTGCTGTGGGTTAACTCACAGTCTAGTCGAGCCCTTAGACTCCTAAATCAGGTTGGCGTAATTTGCAATGCTGAGTGCAGCAACACCTACCTGCCTTAAAAATCATGTACTTACACTGAAGACGGTGAAGAGTCCCATGGGGATTAAAAATTATCATCTCAGGCAATCTCATTGGACTTCTCATCGTCTTAAAGTTAAACATGTGCCTAAAGGCTTTGCTAGATTGGTGTCAGAGCATTCAGCACCTGGCGTGATAAAGCCCTTTATGTAGAGAGAATCTCTTTCAAAGTCGTAAAATCTGTAAAAGCAGGAAAAAGTGTTTGTGTTTGCACACTGTAACAGTCGCAGATATAAACTATACTATTAACTGAATACATGTCAATATGATCACATCTACTTTAGGGATCCAGTGTAGAGTAAATTGATGTTTTGATTATTTTTAATATTAAGTAGTTTGTAGTCTAGGGCTTCTGGATTTGAATACTTTGTAATATTTTTCATCTGTGCTGGCTTGAATTGATTAAAAACTTTGAAGAACCTAACCTTCTTGCCTGACACTATTTTTTTTTAATCCCAGAAAAAACCCACAGGGAGTGCTTGGCTTCTTTTAAAACTATACATACAAATGTACAAATGATATCTTATTAAATATCAGATAAGGCAATAAGAGAGTTGTTTGTACTGTTCAATGAATATGTTTTTAGTGTAACATACCAAGTCATATTTCATGGGGGAAAAAAGGAACAATTTTCCATGATTATTACTTAGGCCCCAAGCATAGGAGCCCATGAATTACTTTATTCTCATAAATCAGCTATGATGTACCACAGTCTCCCCTACTGAAGTGAGGTGCTTGCATCATGAGAGTCCCAGGCTCAGGGTGATGTGGATGCATCATCTTGGGTGATATAGTCCAGCTGGGGAACCTGGCCCATATGGGAGCATGGGGACATGAGGAAACCTAAATACAATTCCCATGAGTCACAGCAGGAGGATATCCAAATCAAAATATTTCAGGTTTTGGGAGTTTTGATGACGCTCCCCCCATCAATATTTTCCATCAAAAGCAGACCCTTCACAAAAACCAAATATTCTACTGAAAAACAGTTTTGACAGAAATTTTTCAACTAGTGCTATGCAAAATACACACCACAGCATCTGTAAAAACCCTGGTTTAACATATAAAAAAGAGGAAAAAATTCCAATAACATGATATAAAACAGCTTAAATATGAATGTAACTACCGAGAAAGCAATATGTGAAGAGACTATTGACCTTTGCTGAGTGGTAGCAGATTTGGGGGGCCTTGTCTGTCAGTTTCCCACTGGAGGAGAAATCAGTGGCACAGAATGAGGGTATTTTCTTAGTGTAGTGTGTTCATTTGCAGAATGTTCATACCTCCTCTTTCCTGGAACAGAGGTGTTCACAAAGGACACACAGGCAATGCCTTCTTGCAGAAATCTCAGCTCAGACACCACTGCCAATCACCAAGGAGCAGCTGCTTGGGGTTTCTGTCTCTCGTGGACTTTACTGGAATCTGATTGCTTAAATACACTGTTCCCCTTTCCTGCCTCAGCAGCTGGTTTTAAACCTGGGAAAACGCCCTAATCCAAGGCTCCTGACCTAGGGTCATGTGGCTACAAAACCTCCTTTTGTGCAGCGCCTCTGAATCATAGAATCATAGAATATCAGGGTTGGAATGGACCTCAGGAGGTCATCTAGTCCAACCCCCTGCTCAAAGCAGGACCAATCCCCAATTTTTGCCCCAGATCCCTAAATGGCCCCCTCAAGGATTGAACTCACAACCCTAGGTTTAGCAGGCTAATGCTCAAACCACTGAGCTGAAACAGAAGGGAACCTCAGAAGACATTTATTTGTCCATCCTGAGAGTGCTTTAAACCCACACAATCCCTATCATGACCATCTGGGTTTGATTACTGCATGAGGTTCCTTTAATTCTTTCTATGGAGAGTTGAATCCTGAGTGCTTATACATGAATGACTCATAACATGCATGACACTAGCACCTGTTGTCTCAATACTTTTCTTTCTTACCTTGAAAAGTCAATAAAAGTATTCCCATAGACTAGAGAAAGCAAAGTAAAATTTATCTTAATTATTCAAATTCAAGTCCCCACATTAAAGAGGCACCTTACAGCATTTTCTGAAAGAAGCTGAGATCACCATCTTCCTTGGGCCTTTCTGATACCTGATCTTACTAAGGATGTTCACTTTTTTCTAAGAGATAAAATGTGTGCCTAGAAAATCTAGAATATCAAATAAGAAGCACACAAACAAATATGAGCAGGGAAGAAAAAAGATCTACCCCATGAATATCTGAGAAACTGGGGAAAACAAAGTGTCATCACTTTCCTCAGATAGAGTTATCTGTTCTTCAAATCAAATGTAATCTTCTAAAATCAGGGAATAATGCTATATTTTCGACGTTTGGGAGGTTACTCCTAATGCCTGAGATTTACAGCAGCCATGTTGTCCTTGTCCATCACTTTTCACAAAGACACTGCCGCAGACCACTAGGCTTCAGATGATATTGCAGAGATGTCACATCTCCTGCTGAATGGTTTAGGTCCAGCAGCTCCTCTAAATGAACAGGCCCTGTACTTAGACACTTAATTATTACGTATTACTTCTACAGTATCACACACGTGCATGGAGTTTTATATCTATATAAGAGACATGATTCTTGCCTCATAGAAATAAGTGAGCTTACTTTTCCATTTAAGCAAAATTCCATATACTTGGATATGACAGGTCTGCTTGGACCTACTGCTGAAACAAACAGGGTCTCAATATCAACCTTTCTATTAGGAGGGCTCTCACTATGTTCCTGAATACTTCAGGTAATTATGGTTCCTGGATTTTTCTTGTGTGTGTCAAGATAATGACACAACTAATCAGGAAAAAGATCTTGGAGTCATCGTGGCTAGTTCTCTGAAGACGTCCACGCATTGTGCAGCGGCAGTCAAAAAAGCAAACGGGATGTTAGGAATAATTAAAAAAGGAATAGAGAATAAGACAGAGAATATCTTATTGACCTTATATAAATCCATAGTACGCCCACATCTTGAATACTGCATACAGATGTGGTCCCCTCATCTCAAAAAAGATACATTGGCATTAGAAAAAGTTCAGAAAAGGGCAACTAAAATGATTAGGGGTTTGGAACGGGTCCCATATGCGGAGAGATTAAAGAGGCTAGGACTTTTCAGCTCGGAAAAGAGGAGACTAAGGGGGGATATGATAGAGATATATAAAATCATGAGTGGTGTGGAGAAAGTGAATAAGGAAAAGTTATTTACTTGTTCCCACAATATAAGAACTAGGGGCCACCAAATGAAATTAATGGGCAGCAAGTTTAAAACAAATAAAAGGAAGTTCTTCTTTACACAGTGCACAGTCAACCTGTGGAACTCCTTGCCTGAGGAGGTTGTGAAGGCTAGGACTATAACAGCTTTTAAAAGAGAACTAGATAAATTCATGGAGGTTAAGTCCATTAATGGCTATTAGCCAGGATGGGTAAGGAATGGTGTCCCTAGCCTCTCTTTGTCAGAGGGTGGAGATGGATTGCAGGAGAGAGATCACTAGATCATTACCTGTTAGGTTCACTAACTCTGGGGCACCTGGCATTGGCCACTGTCAATAGACAGGATACTGGGCTGGATGGACCTTTGATCTGACCCAGTATGGCCATTCTTATGTTCTTATGGTACAATAGAGCATGATAAGAGTATATGATCTAAGTGAGTTTTGGTTCTTCCAGAATGGAGTGATTTGTATCTTTTAAGACAAAAGTTTTTGTCTTCAATTAATGGGTTAATTAAGAGACCCAATTCTGACACCCTCGTGGACCACTATAATGATAACAGCATATCAATTTAGTAGCTAAATCCACAGAAACACTGGGAACAAATGGGTGCTCAGTAGTTTTGAAAATCAGGACATTCTTTTAGGCACCCAAATATGGATTTAGAAGGCTAAACTTAGGTATACATTTAAAAAAAATCTTGGCCATACTTTTTAATAGTGGCAGTAAATTTACTGAATACTACATAGAAGCTAGATAATAAATTTACTCATTATTATAAACTTTGCCTTTGCAATGGCTTCCATTTTTCCTTGTTATAAAAAACAAAACAAAACAGGGAGTTTGACATGCGTAGTCAGAGTTCTTCTCCTAGTCAAACCAAAGACTTCTTTGGGAGTCTTTGCTGACTCATATGGCTGTAACTAACAACTCCTTTTGCAGTGTTCCTTACTTTGTGTCAGGTCACATCAGCTTTTGCAAAGGAAATACTGAATCCTGTACAGGGTCTGAATAGGGGGGAAAGGGTTATTTTCAACCATATTATACATGGTTTGTAATGAGCTATATTCAGTCCATACACATTCTAGTAATAATTTGGGATTTCAAAACTTTTTAAGAGCATTTCAGAACATATTTAAGTGAATAGATTTTGTGTGTGTGTGTGCGCACACAGTATAGCTCTGTCTTTAATAAATTTTTATTTTATTCTTTCCCTAGGTAGTGCTCACCAGTGCATCCACTAGATGGCTCCATGTTAACATATCTGTCATTACAGAAAGTGTTGGATTACAGAATGTTACATTACCTAAACTAAATAGTTTTACATACTATCCTATTACAAAATTTACACTGGTATAAGAAATTCAGTTCTCCAGCAGATAAAAATTTTTCAAGCTAGAATGAGATAGAATTGGCTGTGTGCAAAGCTACTTAAAATACAAGGAACAGTTTGCTCACTCCAGAAACCATTGTAAGTGTTTTCTGAATAATTTAACTCTATATTGAGAGAGGCCAAAAATGAAAATATACACAGAAAGGCCCCCACTGTTTCCTTATGTAAAGCCCAAAGTGTATGTAGGAAGGGGGCATGAGGCATGGGTAAAAGATTTTCAAACACTGTAGGAAGAAAAATCTCATGCAAATAAGGGGTGAGGTAAATCTGTCTGAGGATAAAGTGAAACTGCTTTTTAAATATAAGACAGGAACAAACAATTTAATTCAGTGGAGCCATCAGAAGTGTATTTGCTTTCTTATAAAGTAATAAGAAAATGTATTTCACAGACTCAGCTACACTTTAGTTGGGGTAATTTTTATTTTAAGTCTTGAACACTGGCGAGTATAAGGGAAAGCATGGATGGCCTTGTGGTCAAAGCACTGACTTGGCAGTTTAAAAAGTGTGGACTGGGTGCTTGGCTGAGCTACAGATGTCCAGTGTGTCTTTGTGCATGTCACTTATTTAACTCCGTGCCTCAATTCCCAATCTGTAAATTGGGTGTTGTAAGAGGAAAGAAAAAGAATGTTTATGAGGTGTTTTAAGGCTATGTCAATGGGAGCCATATAAGTACAAAAATAGAGGTTAAGGCCATGGTTCATCAAGATACTCAAGCAAATGTATAATTTTAAGCCTATAAACAGACCCTTCTTAGTCAATGGAAATATTCCTGTACTTAGAACTTATATACAGGAGTGAAAGTAACTTAAAGGACTTACCTGTGTGCTGGGTGCCAGGGGTCCAGGATCAGGTGGGGGGGGGGCAGACTCCCCCAGCCAGCCCTTCAGCGCCACCCGGCCCATGCTGCTCGGGGTTCTGGCAGTGATTTACATTGCTGGGCCCAGAGGCAGCTGCCCCTTTTGCTCCCCCATCAGTGGCCCTGCAAGTACAGTCGCCTGTATACCGGCGGCCACTTTCTCACCGGTACGCCGTACTGGACTGGACTGGTTTACTTTCACCTCCGTTTATATACATACTTAAGTACCGTAATGAACAGAGAACTAAGCAAGTAGATATGCTCTCCAATCCGTTTCTGGGTGACAATATCATGTATCAATTAGCATTACAAAGCATGAGCCTGGAGGCTGAATGATTTCAACCACCTAGAAGTACAACACTCATTCTGAAATGCTGTGCCTGCAGTTCATTGTTGCTAGTATGAAATAGAAAGCAGACATAAATATAAAGACTGCACCTTCCTGAGCATTCTCAATGTTATTTATTGATAGACCTGTGTGTGACACTCATCACTAACCTCACCATCCACATAACTGTATTTGTAGTCACTGCACACCAGGTCCTCCTAACCCAATCTTTGTGTTTGTTACCCTCCCTTATTCTGTATTGTCTTACATACTGACCTTGACACTGACTCTATGTAGGTGGATACCTATGACCCTAATGGGGTCTGTTTTAGTTGCAAGGTCAGAGCCTTAAACTGTAAATTCTTTCTGAGATGGATGTTGTATTTCATTTCTCTTTAGTGCACCATTCACATTTATGGTACTGTAATACTACTAAAAATAGATTTTCATTCACATATGTCTAATGGGACCAGTAATACTTCTCCTCATTAATGACAGGTTTCAGAGTAGCAGCCGTGTTAGTCTGTATTCGCAAAAAGAAAAGGAGTACTAGTGGCACCTAAGAGACTAACGAATTTATTTGAGCATAAGCTCACAAAAGCTTATGATCAAATAAATTGGTTAGTCTCTAAGGTGCCACTAGTACTCCTTTTCTTTCTCCTCATAAAGACTGCAGCAAACTGCAGCCAACTGATCTGTTCCTGAAGGGTCTAACCAGAGACCTAAGAAGAAGAGCTGAGAAGAATTCCTGAGAAGAAGAGCTGAATTTATCACTCACACCTTTGCCTCTTTCAGGATCTCCCATAAGGTTGCCCAGCACTTCCCATGATAAGATCCTGGTGTCAATTGCTTATACCTTTGCCAAACTTGAACTGTTTGGGCGAAAATTTTCCATGCCAGCTATCTGCCTCCGGCTGATTTTTTTTTTAATGCTTCAGCCAAAATGGTTCAGTTGTTTCCAAGGATGATGTAAGGGAAAAGTACATTGCTTTACACTGTTAAAAACTTTGAGTGCCCTTTTCTTTGAGATGCTCTAGCTTCCCCTTGTTTTGGAGCAGGGACTTGAAATTTGGCAGCTGGGTGTCCTTTGTGTCAAGAATGTGTCTAATGCTGTTTCTGTAAAAACCCATCCAAATTTGGCCAAGTTATAAGCCTTTGAATAATCTCAATTTGCACATGCTGAGTAGAGACATCTTTGAATTAATTAGCTAAAATCTCAGAAGTCTCTGCTCACTGCGCACGCTCCATCCCCTTACTACTGCTGACAAAAGCTGGGCAAAATTTTTCAGCTGAAACATTTGCTTTGTCAAAAAATGCAGATCCAGTGACACAAACATTTTGTGAATTCATGTCAGTTTTGCAGAATTGTTCATGTAAAAATTCAGAAAAAGTTGGAATATTTCATTTAGACATTTTTGAAATGTAACGTTTCAATTTTTCAGTTCAAAATGATTTCCCTCCCCGAAATTGCCTTCAATTTTATTTTCAAAGTTCAGAAACATGTAAAAACACAGCAACAACATCCCCTCAACTTTTTGGAATTGTGAGTGAACTGAAAAATCAATTATCTTCACAGCTCTAGTGTTGACCAGACTCCACATGAACCATCCCTGGGGTGGGACCAGGTACTAGAACTTAGAGCAGGAAGACAGTATCTCCTATGTTCTTTGTGTTTCCCCATACCTCAAATACAGATGGGGAAAGAGCTGGCTCAAGAAGAATACTCCTGCGCCACTGTGCAACAGAGAATTTTTGCAGAATTAATGTTTCATAGAATATCAGGATTGGAAGGGACCTCAGGAGGTCATCTAGTCCAACTCCCTGCTCAAAGCAGGACCAATCCCCAATTTTTGCCCCAGATCCCTAAATGGCCCCCCTCAAGGATTGAACTCACAACCCTGGGTTTAGCAGGCCAATGCTCAAACCACTGAGGAATGTTCTGCACATCATTTCATTTTTCCCCACAGAATTGGCTCTGCAGAGCTGCTGTCCACTGCTGGGGGCTGCTGGACCCATCAGACCCTGGCTCCCCAGCTCATAGTGCACCTGTGTGGGAGGCACGGGCTGGCTGCAGTTCCCGGAACGCCCTGAACAAAGGAGGTGGGGTGGACTGCTGCCCTGCCGTGAGCGGAGTGCCTGGCCTGGTGGGGATGGAATCACATGGCTCTGCATGCTCTGGCTGCCAGGCCTGACCCTCATCTGCCTTGGGATGAGGGTGGACCGGGGAGACCTGGCTTGTACAAAGTGTGAGGAAGAGTGGGGCTGCAGTGGCGATGCATGTGGGGGCATTTGGGGGTCACATGCCCCCCCCCAATTTCTGCCAGGGTTTGCCAGCCCTGCTCAGTCACATGGTGCTGTAAGGCCCCCTCCCTGCATGGCAGCTGTTGGAGCCCGTGAACTGCACCATGGAGGAGCAACAGCTGGGAGCTACAGGGAGGGACTGCTGCTTTCCAGGAAGGAGACTGAAGGTAAGGGCAGGGGCCTGCCGGGGGAGGCATGACTCAAACTGTTTCTGGGGTGACTGAACCCTTAAACTGTGCCCCACACTATCAACAGGTATGGCTCATCTCTGACTGGTGGGACAGTAACGAAGCTGCATGGAGCGGAGCCTGCGGCTGGGTTCTGGGAGGAAGTGGGCATGGGTGTCTGGGCTGTGGCGGGGAGCCTGCGCAACCCCCTCCAGCACTCCTGAAATACCTCCTCCCAGTACACACATGCCCCTCCAGCACCCCAAATACCCCCTTCCCAGTACACCCCCCTCAAACACTGCCCAACCCCCCCAGTAGACACCCCCCCCTCCAACTCCCTCCAAATACCCCCTCCCAGTACATGCACGCCCTCCAGCTTCCCCAAAATACTCCCTCTAGAACTTCCTAACTGTCCCCCCTCTCTCCTCCCAGCACTGGGAACTTGAAATATGGGAATCCTATAGGGTCAGGGTGAAAAAACAAGAATCCACTAAAAGACCAGAGGGGCAGAGTTTTCCCCCAAGATGTGTCCAGCTGGTACGTGTGTCACACCCAGACTGAGGCGCCTGACAAAAACATAACAGGAACAGGAACCAGGTTGTCATAGGGGTTTCTTTAATGCTCTACTCATTGGGGAATCTTTTTTGTTGTCTGTATTGTTACAAACATACTTGCTGACAGGTATTTTGAAATAACTTACTAAAATAATTGAAACCGGCGTGATTATATTGTGTTATTTTGACAAATAAAATATGCAGAATTTTAATTTTTTGGCACAGAAATTCCCCAGGAGTAGAGGAAGGAAAGGAGTCGATTGGGAAAAGGAGCCTTGTGAGCCTGGCACCAGACCAGTAGTGGTGGTGGGTGACCGTGACTCAGAGCCAGTGGTGGTGGGGAGAAGTTGAAACTCACTGAGAAAGGAGATTGGGACAGGAAACCAGTGGGAATGGAGGAGACTGAGACTGGATGAGAAGCCTGGGGACAGGACTAGGAGTCAGCTGATGGATATAGGTAATAGGGGTAGGGATGGACAACTGCAGAGGAAGAGAGAGACATATTGGACGAGGAGCTGGGAAGGAGGAACTGGAACTGGCTGGGCAAGGAGACTGAGGACATGGAGTCTGGGCAGGTGGAGAACATAGGAACTCTATGGCAGAGGGAGGGAGGGAATCCAATTCTCCAGGGCAGCATTCAATTCACTTAGCCATGAGACTATCCCAGAGGTGGTGCTAGCCCACTGTGGGCCCTCAGCAAAAATATTTTTGTCCACCCCCAACACCTACTAAAAAACAAATAGGAGCCCCCCTTGAGCTGCTCAGGGCACTAAGAAATTGCTTAGTCTGCTTATGCCTAGTGCCAGCTCTGGACTACCCTTTATTTTCCTGCAATCCCCTGCTTCATTCACTGTACACCTTTCACCTCCTCCAGCAAATGAAGCAGAGGTCCTATAGACTACAGTCTCCTTTATAACACAGCCCTGATTCATTCCCCAGAGCATTGTCCATCCTGTGTTCTGAACAAGGCAGGGACCCTGGGAGGAAAAATAGGGTGTGATCATGTAATTGAAGACTATCACACTGTATATGCACAAGGGAGTTGAATTACGGTTGCACAGACCGCCTTAGTTCTGGCATTTCCTAACTTTTGAGTGCGTGACTTTGCAACTTTAATAATGTTCTTTTCATGGAGCTTTTGTGAGTAATATATATATATATATAGTGTGTGGGTACACTATAGTAGTCTATTATGCTAAAATACAAGGAAACAAATACTGTAGAAGTCTTATTCTCCTAGGATTATTTTGTTTCCCAGTACACAATAAAAAGAATAGAATTAAAATTGATAACTTTTTATTAACTACTGTGGCTATGAAATATTTCCTCTTTTTATATGATAGCATTTGTTCAATGACATTAACTGGGCTCAGTGAATGCTTTCATACCTCAGTTTACTCTCCAGAAGTACAACGGGTTCAGCACTCTGGACACAGCCAGTCTAACATAGCAAAACAGCTACGTGTACTTCCTTTGTATCTGTTTACTTGTAGCCTGCACTGCGTATCTATGGGACGTAGCTTTGCAGTAATCGCCTTTGCAAGAGCTCTGGCCATGAACTTCCAGCATTCCATTGCAACAGTTGCTCCCACATCAAGAAAGCATGATTATCACCACGTAAGAGTCTGATTTGCTTATTTAATAAAATTCACACCTTTGTATTTAACTGTGTCTTGGCAAACATTCTGAAACCCGCACATGCTTCAGTAAAAAATCTTCAGCCCAATGGGCTTAAATGTTGGTGCTTGATTTCCAATCTTATATAAGGTCACTTTTTGCTTTTGCAATATGCAATTTCCCCCCTTGTATTTGTGGCTGCATTGCTTATTTTCTGCAAATGTCACCATTAGCAAATTAAGGCTAACAAAACTGTAAGCAAAGATTTTTTTTAAAAAAGAGAGTTGCATCACAATAGTACCCAATCTGTGCTAGGTGCTATCCAAATGATAACACACAACCTAAGCGGAAAAGCAAAAGAATCATAGGGTGAGGAAGACGGTTAAAACATACAACCAATTTGTCTTTAGATAAATATCAATTATCCCCCAACTAGCTGTCTACCTGGCTATTGTTAGTTGTGATGCCTTTAAGATGTTAACCAACTAATCAGATATTGCAGTGCAACTTTGCACTTTTAAGCAGGTGTGGGGATTTTTATTTGCATACATGAGTTTCCCTTGTATCCAGGGGAGGAAGTATAAGGCAGCAGCTTGTGGGTTAGTTATGGGACTGCATCCCAGAAAATCTGGTTTCTGTTCCTGGCTCTGATACGGACTCTGGGAAATCACCCAGTCTTTCTGTACTTATCTATATATCAGGGGTGGCCAAACATAGTGCCCTTCTGAGCCACATACGATAATCTTCAGAAATTCAAGAGCCAGGTGCGCCTGCTGGGGCTCAGAGCTTCAGCCCTGCAGCAGGGTGATGAGGCTAGGGGCTTCTGCCCTGCCCCGTGGGAGGCACCTGCTGGGGCTGGGGGCTTCAGCCCCACTCCTGCTGAAGCCCCCAGCCCCAGCAGGTGCCTCCCGTGGGGCTGAAGCCCCTAGACCCCTTCCCTGCTGGGCAGAAGCCCCTAGCCCCTCCACTGGGCAGAAGGCCTGAGCTCATACACACACATACCCTGCTTCCTGGCCCTGGCCCTGACCCAGATGTAATCAGAATTACTTGGTCTTTTTGTTCTAGATCTGTTCTTCTGAAAGCTAATTGAGATTATCCTCTATTTTAAAAAGTAGGAACATCTAATTCAATTTTGAGAGGTGCTGAGCCCATAGGCCCAGATCCTCAAAAGGTATTTAGGTGTCTTACTCTCATTGAAATCATTAGGAACTAGGTGGCTACAAACCTTTGAGAATCTGGGCCCCACAGTTTCCATTGCCTTCATTTGGAGTTGCAAGTGGCCCAGCATCTCTGAAAGTCAAGTCCGCTGTACATTTGGAGTAGGAAGATTTGAATTCTAGCCTTGCTTCCTCAGAACTTTAGAATGACCACAACATGCAGCATAAAGAAAAGTAGTACTTGTGGCACCTTAGAGACTAACGAATTTATTTGAACATAAGCTTTCGTGAGCTACAGCTCACTTCATCGGATGCATACTGTGGAAACTGCAAAAGACCTGTTTCCACAGTATGCATCCAATGAAGTGAGCTGTAGCTCAAGAAAGCTTATGCTCAAATAAATTGGTTAGTCTCTAAGGTGCCACAAGTCCTCCTTTTCTTTTTGCGAATACAGACTAACACGGCTGTTACTCTGAAACACATTGTAAGGAGAGCGGTCAGTTTGGATGAGCTATTACCAGCAGGAGAGTGAGTTTGTGTGTGTATGGGGGTAGGGGGATGAGAAAACCTGGATTTGTGCTGGAAATGGCCCACCTTGATTATCATGCACATTGTAGGGAGAGTGGTCACCTTGGATAAGCTATTACCAGCAGGAGAGTGAGTTTGTGTGTGTGTGTTTTGGGGGGGGGGGGGGGAGACCTGGATTTGTGCTGGAAATGGCCCACCTTGATTTTCATACACATTGTAAGGAGAGTGATCACTTTAGATAAGCTATTACCAGCAGGAGAGTGGGATGGGAGGAGGTATTGTTTCATGGTCTCTGTGTATATAATGTCTTCTGCAGTTTCCACAGTATGCATCTGATGAAGTGAGCTGTAGCTCACGAAAGCTTATGCTCAAATAAATTGGTTAGTCTCTAAGGTGCCACAAGTACTCCTTTTCTTTTTGCGAATACAGACTAACACGGCTGTTACTCTGAAACCTGTCAACATGCAGCATAGTAATTGACATGTCTTAGGTTGCTGTGCATTTATTTCAGTAATTACCCATCTCCTAGAGTGGTTGTGAGACTCAATGTATTAATGTTCTCAAGTTCTTCAAGATGCTTGGGGAAAAAGGCACTATATAAATGCAACATGATCTTCTCTGGGTTTGCAACTGCCCTCAGAAGGCCTGGGGTCACTCTTTGGACCTAATTGATTCAGTTTGTATGAAGATTTCAATTTTCCTCCTTCACAAAAGAGGCTGAAATTCTCCTGAATATTTAGTTCTTGTACAGCCATGAAAAAATTGTTAGAGAGGCTGAATTTCTGGTAGGTTATTTTGCTGGGCAAAACTTAAAAATTAATTGAACACCTTCATTTCAGCCTTTCTAATAAATATATTTTCCCCCTCCCTCCAAGGGAAGAATGCATAACTTCTATTCCTACCGCTATTGCTTCTGAATCCCTTTGTGTAGTAACAAAGCTGTGGTATTTTCCACATTCTAGCAGAATTTCCTGTAAAATTAATTCCTATCAGTGTCTCCAAATTTCCCTTCTAGCTCTTTTTGTGAGTTCTCCCTTTTCAAAATCATCTAATCATTTCACACAGTAGTCTTGAGCCCTCTCTAAGCCCCAAAGGGTTATGGGCTCATTCTGAATTTACTTCTGAAGATAAACAAGACATCTGCCAAAACAGGTCAGTTCAATTTTATCATATTTGTTCCATGCCTTGTAAATTCTGCTTTCCTGATCTGCAGTTTATCCTGGTTGCAATGTCAATGGTTGGATTAGTTTGGCAGAACAGCCTACACTAGTGCTTGTAAATATTCATGGAAAACAGTAACGTGCAAAGAGGCATCATCAAATTGGGGTCTTGGGCTTTTTCTCAGAGTTCCTTATTCCCAACGCCAGAAGTTTCCATATAACCTGTCGTCTGAAGCTGCATCTTGTGGTACGTACTAATTGTCACTCCCGTTTACTGCCGTGTTTTCCAATTTGCTACAGCTGTGCTGCACACCACAATTTAAATGGTTGCCTCCACTTCAGAGAATGGAGAGGCACCCAGGTTTAGCAGCTGGGCTGAGATGGTGCGGGCTGGCTCCCCCCGAAGTTCCACCATGGATGCTCTGTAGGGACCGGGCAGGGGAAAGCTGGGAGTGGGGCTGGAGTAGACCATTCTCAGAAGAATTAATTCCCTCCCTGTAGGTCCAAGAGCCATACTGATGGAAGTTAATGCCAACTGGGCTTTATTAACTTGTTCCAATCCCAGCACTGTACACATTGAAACAGCCCCAAAATGAAAGCTTCAGGACACAAGTAGGAAGGGACAACATGACATCTGCAGGAGACAGGCTGCTATGGAAACAGGAGGACAAAGGGGCCAGCATAGAGGCAAGTAACCATTGTGTATGTAGATCTGGTCTCCTACCTATTCTCTAAGATCTATACTGATCTTGGGAATCCATAGGTTGGTGGAGTCAAACCCTTTGACCCTATTATGCTCCCCAGTGGAATGTGGGAACTTGCTGAATTTTCATTTACCTGCTTGGATAATAACTATTGCAAGGAACAATTTGGCTTCATAGGGTTAGTGAGAGGGACTCTGCTTTCATTTGTTTTTCTAATATTATCCAGGTATTTCCATGCAGACTGACTTCTTTAGGACTTTTCTTATATCAAAGTTGCCCCTATTTGTTTTCAGTGAAGGAAAGATTAGATTTCTTCCGTTGCATAAGAGTACCTTTACCACAGCCTTTTAAATGCTTTGACATACAAACTGGAAGAAGATGATTTTTGTTAACAGTCGCCATGATTGTAATCTATCTTTGTTAGCACATGTACGATCAATTCATCCATCAATCCACAAAGATAAGATTGGCACTCTTTTAAAAAAGGTACCTAAAGCTAGGCTCTTAAGTCCATATTGCAGTGTCTCAGCCTGTGTGGCCTTATTTTCTAAAGTGGTGGGCACCCAGCAGCTCGTACTGAAGTCACTTCAGAAAGATCAGCTGTTTGGGTGTCTAAATGCCTACCTTACTGAGGTCAGAACATGTAGGGATAAAGTGAGAAAGGCTAAAAGTCAAGTAGAGTTGGACCTTGCAAAGGGAATTAAAACCAATAGTAAAAGGTTCTATAGCCACATAAACAAGAAGAAAACAAAGAAAGAAGAAGTGGGACCACTAAATACTGAGGATGGAGTGGAGGTTAAGGATAATCTAGGCATGGCCCAATATCTAAACAAATACTTTGCCTCAGTCTTTAATAAGGCTAATGAGGATCTTAGGGATAATGGTAGCATGAAAAATGGGAATGAGGATATGGAGGTAACTGTTACCATATCTGAGGTAGAAGCGAAACTCGAACATCTTAATGGGACCAAATCGGGGGGGCCCAGATAATCTTCATCCAGGAATATTAAAGGAATTGGCACATGAAATTGCAAGCCCATTGGCAAGAATTTGTAATGAATCTGTAAGCTCAGGGGTTGTACCGTATGACTGGAGAATTGCTACCATAGTTCCTATTTTTAAGAAAGGGAAAAAAGTGATCCGGGTAACTACAACCCTGTTAGTTTAACATCTTTAGTATGCAAGGTCTTGGAAAAAATATTGAAGGAGAAAGTAGTTAAGGACATTGAGGTCAATGGTAAATGGGACAAAATACAACATGGTTTTACAAAAGGTAGATCGTACCAAACCAACCTGATCTCTTTCTTTGAGAAAGTAACAGATTTTTTAGACAAAGGAAACGCAGTGGATCTAATTTACCTAGATTTCAGTAAGGCGTTTGATGCGGTGCCACACGGGGAATCATTAGTTAAATTGGAAAAGATGGGGATCAATATGAAAATTGAAAGGTGGATAAGGAATTGGTTAAAGGGGAGACTACAGCAAGTCATACTGAAAGGTGACCTGTCAGGCTGGAGGGAGGTTACTAGTGGTGTTCCTCAGGGATTGGTTTTGGGACCAATCTTATTTAATCTTTTTATTACTGACCTCGGCACAAAAAGTGGGAGTGGGCTAATAAAGTTTGCGGATGATACAAAGCTGGGAGGTATTGCCAATTTAGAGAAGGACCGGGATATCATACAGGAGGATCTGGATGACCCTGTAAACTGGAATAAGAGTAATAGGATGAAATTTAATAGTGAGAAGTGTAAGGTCATACATTTAGGGATTAACAACAAGAATTTTAGTTATAAGCTGGGGACACATCACTTAGAAGTAACGGAGGAAAAGAAGGACCTTGGAGTATTGCATCAGGTGAGGTATTTTCAGTAGAGATAAGGAGGTGTTAGTACCGTTATACAAGGCACTGGTGAGACTTCATCTCGAATACTGTGTGCACTTCTGGTCTCTCATGTTTAAGAAGGATGAATTCAAACTGGAACAGGTACAGAGAAGGGCTACTAGGATGATCCGAGGAATGGAAAACCTGTCTTATGAAAGGAGACTCAAGGAGCTTGGCTTGTTTAGCCTAACCAAAAGAAGGTTGAGGGGAGATATGATTGCTCTCTATAAATATATCAGAGGGATAAATACCAGAGAGGGAGAGGAATTATTTAAGCTCAGTACCAATGTGGACACAAGAACAAATGGATATAAACTAGCCATTGGGAAGTTTAGACTTGAAATTAGATGAAGGTTTCTAACCATCAGAGGAGTGAAGTTCTGGAATAGCCTTCCAAGGGAAGCAGTGGGGGCAAAAGACCTATCTGGCTTCAAGATTAAACTCGATAAATTCATGGAGGAGATGGTATGATGGGATAACATGATTCTGGCAATTAATTGATCTTTACCTATTCATGGTAAATAGGCCCAATGGCCTGTGATGGGATGTTAGATGGGGTGGGATCTGAATTACTGCAGAGAATTCTTTCCTGGGTATCTGGCTGGTGAATCTTGCCCACATGCTCAGGGTTCAGCTGATCACCATATTTGGGGTCGGGAAGGAATTTTCTTCCAGGGCAGATTGGAAGAGGCCCTGGAGGTTTTTCGCCTTCCTCTGTAGCATGGGGCATGGGTCACTTGCTGGAGGATTCTCTGCACCTTGAAGTCTGTAAACCATGATTTGAGGACTTCAGTAGCTCAGACATAGGTGAGAGGTATATTGCAGGAGTGGGTGGGTGAGATTCTGTGGCCTGCATTGTGCAGGAGGTCAGACTAGATGATCATAATGGTCCCTTCTGACCTTAATACTATGAGTCTATATGCACATAAGGACCTAATTTTAGGTATTATTTTTCTTGTTTGCTTGTTTTAAATCTTACTCTGTATGTATTATTGATAAACAAATTCACCCACTTCAACAATAATTTATTAGTAAACTATCAGCTTAGAGAATTTGCATACAAATAATTAGCCCCAACTTTAATTTCTTCAAGTGTGCAATAAATCAAGGAAGACAAAAATCAGACAGCGTAGGTTTCAAGATGATCCACATCCAGAAATAACTATTCAATGCCATCACGCATCGCTGGTGTCCTTTTCGGAACTTTCTATAAAAAGCATATTAAAACACAGACAAAAAAAACAACAACAACAACACGAAAACAATGAGAACTCCAAACACACACCTTCTTCCCTCCCCTCCACCCAACTTCTAACATAGCTAGGACATGAAGTCAAACAAAATAAAGTACCACTGCAAATATATTGCCCTACGGAAATCACAAAAGATTAGTCTGCAGAATAGTGCAGCTTAAAATACAATGTCACATGTTTGTATGTAATGTAGATCAGGGGTTCTCTACTTTTTCTTTGAATCCCCCCTCCCCCAAACATGCTATAAGAACACCAGGGCCCAGTGGGGGCGATAAGCCTTGGTGGCCTCGGGGCTTCAGCCATGGTGGGGCTCAGGGCTTTTGCCCTGCAGGGCTCTGGGGCTCCGGCCGCTGGGTGGGGCCCTTGAGCATAGGCGTAGTTATGGGCAGCATGTGAACTGTTGGCTCAGGGAGGCTAGACTCCAGCCCTGCCCCTTCTTTCCGAGACCCTGCCCCTCCTCTGCCAGAGCCCAGAGACCCCTCACTGTGGTCACCAGCCCCCTCACCCCAGCCCCGGGACGCCTGAGCACTGCCAGTCCTAGAATGCTGGATGGGTGGGCGTCACGGTCCCCAGCACCGGAGCACCAAGAGGGCAAGTGGTGTGGCCCCCGGTGTCCCTAGCCCCGGAGTGCTCGGCGGGTGGGAGGTGTGGCCACCAGCGCCGGGCAGCATGAGCACTGGCTGGAGTGAGCACTGGCCCCAGCTGTCCAAGTCCCTGGCTGCTCTTACCAGCTGTGTGCAGTCAAAGGGAGCTGGGAGCTGAGGAACAGCCACAGCCCCAGGCAACAGGAATAGGAGACATGGGAGCACCACAGCTGCCTGCTCCATGGCACCAGCCAGAGCAGAAGCTGCCCCGCACTGCCCAGCTCTGGCTTCCTGCCTCCAACCTGGCTGGGGGCAAGGCCTCAAGGAGGGAGAGGAGGAGGTGGAGGGGTGTTTGGTGCTGCCCCTGGGACTGCCATGCTCTGGCTAACACAGTGTAGTTTCGGGGGGTAATGCCCCCCAGTGCCACTCCCTACTCTACCCATGAGCTCGGGGCTTCTGATGTATACATAGCAGGATATCCTTGGCCAAAATTAATTGCAGAGCCACGTGGAGAGGAAGGTCTTTGGTTGAGGCAGTAAATTGGAACTCAAGTGATGTGTTCAGTTCCTGGCCTTGCCACAGACTTCCTGTGCAACACTGGTGAAGTCATCTAGGCCCTGATTCAGTAAAACCCTCAGGCATGTACTTAAAGTTGAGTGTGGTCTTAAATGTTTTGCTGAATTAAGCCCTCTCTCTCTAATGCCTCATTGTTTCAGTAATTTAAAAGTTGAGAGCCAGATTAAATGCAGCAGGCCCAGGGAGGTATAAGCAGCACCTCCCTCTGCTAGTCCAGTCTACTGCGATCTAAAGGGGATTGTCGTAAGGGAGGCAGGTGGCAATACTTCCATCTGCCCTTCCTTGGGATTTCTGCCAGCGGCAGGCAGCCTTACTCTCCACCAGGACTACAGAGCAGCCTTGTTAAGAGAGGCCCCAAGGGAGAGGCGTAAGGAACCAGCTGTCCAAGATAGCTGACCTCAGTTACCTGACCTTGTGCTCTGTTGGTTTATAATATTAAATGTAATGTTCCTAGCTGTGATCCAACACCAGCTGAGGCAGTCAGAAAGGTCAGAGACAAGGTAGGTGAGGTAATATCTTTTATTAGACCAACTTCTGTTGGTGAGAGACACAAGTTTTTGAGCTACACAGAGCTCTTCTGCAGGTCTGGGAAAGGTCTCAGAGTGCCTCAGCTAAATAGGAGGTTGAACAGATAGCTTAGCATAAAGTAATTAGCACATATTCTAAGCAACCATGCAAGGTGAAGTGGCCCATTAACACTCTTGTTGTCATAGGACAAAGAGGGGGGTCAGTGGGTTACAGATTGTTGTAATAAGGTATAAACCTAGGACTCGAGCACCCATGGAATTAAAAGGTGGGTTCTCAGCACCCACCGGCAGCCGCCCCAGTCAGCTCCTCTACCCAGCGCCTCCTGCCCACTACCATCAGCTGTTCTGTGGTGTGCAGGAGGCACTGAGGCATGGGGGTGGGGAGGAGTGAGGGTGGAACGGGGCAGAGCAATGCATGGCGGGGGTGGAGCCGTAGGGGAAGGGGGTGGAGTGGGGGTTGGGCCTGTAGCAGAACTGTGGGGCACACCCCCCAGCACATTAGAAAGTTGGGGCCTCTGAATCTAGTGTCTTTACTAAGTCCATGATTTTTAGTGTCTAGCAAAGTTATGAAGGTAAGCTCCCAGGCTTGTCTTTTGAAAGTGTCATGCAGGTTTTCTTTCAAGATGGGGACAGATGGGTGAGAAAAAGAGAGAGGTTGACAGATAAAGGGATAATTCCCTAGGAGACAGAAAGCTTTTTCCACTTTAAGCCAGAGTTGAGGAGCGGGTAGTTCAGTACTTGCTATCAGTACAAACTAGAGATCTCACAGATTTACAGGAGGAACAGGTGGAAATTAACTGCTGGTGATTGAAGTCTAATTATAATCAATTGGAAACTGTGAGGTGTTCTGAAACACATAAGTAATGAGTGGGAAACCAATGATGGGGGAGGAATTGTTTTTGTTTATAGGGTGTGGGGCACAATTTCTAGAAATATTTGTTTTTAAGTTTTAATCAGGGGCTTGAGTCAAACCCTGATGAAGTCAGTGAAATGACTCCCTTTGGGTTTATTTCAGGCCCTAATAACATTGACTTGAGTCATGCATAGGATGTATGGATACTATCTGAAATTGCACTTTGCAGATCTGCTAATGCACCACTGGCTACCCCTGCTGTATTCTACTTCTTGGTTGCCTCTTGGGTGTAGTTTTTGCAAGTTGTTAAAGCATATTCATTAAAATATAATCTCAAAAATAGACTGTTTCCTCATAAGAACACAAAGCAGCATTTTTACCTTTACACTACAATAATCCAACACCCTGATTTTCAGTATTTATTCCTTAAACTTTTCCTTCATAGGATATTTTTACTTCTCTTTGATACACTTGTTCCTGGAGTTTTATTCATGAGGCTTTTTCCTCTGCCTTTGTTACTATACTTGCTTGTCGCTTTTTTTTGTTTCAGTCCATTAATGCAGTGAAGAACCATGTTAACTGCTGCAGTACTTAGCATTCCATCACAGCTTTTGCATGTACTTACTGGCTCAGTGGCAGCTGCAGTCTTCTCTCTGGAGTAAATAATGAGAATTTTAGAACATTTTGCATTCATTTGAAAAACAACTGGACTGTATCAAAAATGTAAAATTCAGAAGGACAAACAGTTTAAATGGAAAGTCTGTGAGCAAACAGACAAACCAACATTCTGCATTAGAATGAGCATCTTTTCCTTATTACACACACTGGTGTGACCTCTGTTGCTTTTACAGAAGCTAGAGCAGGGGTTCTCAAACTGGGGATCGGGACCCCTCAGGGGTTCACGAGGTTATTACATGGGGGGTCGTGAGCTATCAGCCTCCACCCCAAACCCCGCTTTGCCTCCAGCATTTATAATGGTGTTAAATATGCAAAAAAGTGTTTTTAATTTATAAGGGCGAGGGGGTTGCACACAGAGGTTTGCTATGTGAAAGGGTTCACCAGTACAAAAGTTTGAGAACCACTGAGCTAGGGGTGCAGCTTCATCTTGGATTTCCTGTCTTATGTAGGCTTAAAGAACAGGAGACTAACCTTAGAGACTAACAAATTTATTTGAGCATAAGCTTTCTTGGGCTACAGCCTACTTCATCAGCTGCATAGAATAGAACATATAGTAAGAAGATATATATACATACAGAGAACATGAAAAGGTGGAAGTTACCATACCAACTCTAAGAGGCTAATTAATTAAGATGAGCTATTATCAGCAGGAGAAAAAAAAACACTTTTGTAGTCATAATCAAGATGGCTCATTTCAGACAGTTGACAAGAAGGTGTAAGGATACTTAACGTGGGGAAATAGATTCAATTTGTGTAATGACCCAGCCACTCCCAGTCTCTATTCAAGGCCAAGTTAATGGTATCTAGTTTGCAAATTAATTCCAGTTCAGCAGTTTCTTGTTGGAGTCTGTTTTTGAAGCTTTTCTGTTGCAAAATAGTTGTGGGTGAGGACAAAGTTCAGCCACCAGGTTTGCTGTGACATTATCAGGGATACTGTTCCTGATAGTTTGTAGGCCATCTTTGTGTGGAATGTTGGTGTAGAGGGCTTCTACATCCATAGTGGCCAGGATGGTGTTTTCAGGAAGATCACTGATGGATTGTTGTTTCCTCAGGAAGTCAGTGGTGTCTCAAAGATAGCTGGGAGTGCTAGTAGCGTAGAGCCTGAGGAGAGAGTCTACACAGCAAGACAATCCTGCTGTTAGGGTGCCAATGCCTGAGATGATGGGGCATCCAGGATTTCCAGGTTTATGGATATTGGGTAGCAAACAGAATACCCCTGGTTGGGGTTCTAAGCATGTGTCTGTACAGATCTGTTCCTGTGCTTTTTCAGAGAGTTTCTTGAGCAGATGGTGTAGTTTCTTTTGGTAATCCTCAGTGGGATCAGAGGATAATGTTCTGTAGAATGTGGAGTTAGAGAGCTGCCTAGAAGCCTCTTGTTCATATTCCAGCTTATTCATGATGACGACAGCACCTCCTTTGTCAGCCGTTTTGATTTTGATGTCAGAGTTGTTCCTGAGGCTGTTGATGGTGTTGTGTTCAGCACGGCTGAGGTCATGGGGGCAAGCGATGCTGCTTTTCCACAATTTCAGCCCGTGCACTTATGTAGGCTTGTGTCCCTTGAGCACAGACCCTAAGCCCCTGTTCCAGTTGCTTTGCACTATGTAATTCTGTAGAGTAGCTGGAAATTTGTCCTACAGAGGCAGCCAGCAAATCCAATAACTTGGGACTCTTCAGGTGTCATAAAATCAACATAAGTGGCATTGCACCTTCTGCTCCCAGCCTCCATGTAGAAAGTGCGTTGGGGAGAGTATGGAGCACAAAGTGCTCCAAACAGTTCTCAGTGCGGTCCCTATTAGAATGCTCTCCCTGCCATAACACAATTAGAGCAACCCTTAAGCTGCTATGAATTATAGTGGGGGCCATTTCTGCCTGCACTGCCCTGTGCCTGGGAAACTAGGAATGTGATTTAGAACTACCTTTCCCCCCATCTTCAGCCGCAGCAAGTGAAACATTATGGGTTTATAATCTACTTAACTGTTAAATGTTAACATTTGTTAACGACTTCCTGGAGTATTTGCACACATCAACAATTATTCATTGAGCCTAAGGTCAAAATGGGAGGTGGGTGAATACTGCAAAATATTTAATGTGAGTATTAATTTGAATTTTTAAATAATTTTGCTTTTACAGTGTTCACATCCCTTATGTGTTTCTACAAATGCCTCACAAGTGAATTTACTGGCTAGAATGGTTGCTGAAAGAGCTAGTATTTTTAAGCAAATATTGCAGATTGACAAGCTCAAAATTCACTTTTCAAGCAATGTGGGTATTCAAACGAGAGACCGAATTCTAAAGATTTTTCATAATCAAATCAGGGAATGGAAACATACTATGTGCCCAGCCAAAAAAAACCTTAAATGATCAACTATTTGCACTTCCTCAAGAACAAGCTATAGACCAAGAATTATTTGTTGAAATTTATTATCTGAAGAATAATGTTAATCTAAGAACTGATATAGTATGAATTATTCTCTTAGTTCTAGTAAAAAAATCTGTTAAAAGGAAAACAAATATACTGCTCAATATTGTAGACATTTCACTTGAACAGTGAATTCTGAATGTACAAGTAACCTTCATTTTCATCTCTATTTTCCCACCAATTCTTCACAAATGGTGAGTTTCCAGCATCCATCTGTGGACTTATCTACATTTTAAATGTGGCTTGAGGCTTGATCTAGCCACATTCATAGCCTATGTTTTTGGTGACAATTTGGACGACTAGACTCTTTTCACGTGAGTGTTTGGGGTGGCAATTTTACCTGCACGTGTGCACACATGGGTGTGCCCAAACATCCTGTGCACAAAACAAGTGGATTTACATTGTAAACGCTTTCCTAGCCTCTTGCTCCCTGTGTGTGTTGCGGGAGAGAGTGGTAGGAGTCAGGAAGAGAACAGAAGAGCAAGTTCCATGTTCTGAATGTGACAGATACAAAATAACGTAAAGATGGTGCACAGCCAAAAACCTGACTTAACGTTCTTTTTTCCTAAGTCAGGAAGGAACAGGCTATTTTAAAATTGCAGGATCATGAACAAAGCCAAATATAATGCTCACTCCTAATCAAGAGAAGACAGGAAACCATTTCCAAATGCCCCCAAAATTCCAAATGCCTTTTTCTCTTGCTCACCAACCTTTTCCTAAAAGATTCAAGAACCTCAGTGAATCCTTTAGACACTCCTCATGCTTATGAAGGTTAAGTCAGCCAATCAGGGCACAGAAATTTGGTGTGTGATTCTTTACTTTAATTACTTGGTATTGATTTAGCTGATCAATCACACAGATTGACTATTGAAGGCACACTCTCTTAAGAGTTCATGAAAACCCAAAGATCGCAGATATGTCCCTAACTGTTACATGAATCATTTTGACAAAGAACAAATCTGTTTAAAAAGAAAATTGATTGGACGGTTTCCACTCAGAAAAGAGGGCCATATCCTAAGAATAAATATGTCATAATCAGTAGCTGAATAAGCTGTATGGAACAGTACAAAGAGTCAAATCATTCACGTACACTCCCTCTAAGGCTATGTCTACACTATAGACCTTACAGTGGCACAGCTGTACGGGATCAGCTGCACCTCTGTAAGGTCTCCAATGTAGCTGCTCACCTGTCTGCATAATTAAACCACCCCCAATGAGTGGCAGTAGCTATGTTGGCAGGAGAGCGTCTCCAGCTGACATAGCCCTGTCCACCACGGCACTTTTGTCGGTGAAACTTTTGTCAGTCATGGGTGTGGTTTTGTTGTTTTTTTTTCACACCCCTGACTGACAAAAGTTTTACAGACAAAAGTGCTTATGCTCAAATAAATCTGTTAGTCTTTAAGGTGACACCGGACTCCTTGTTGTTGTTTTTGTAGTCTAGACATAGCCTACGTTACAAATAGATTTGTAGATGTTAAGGCCAGAAAGAACCATTAGATCATTTAGTCTGACCTCCTGTATAACACAGGCCAAATATTCCCAGTAACTTTGATACCAGTGCATATTGCTTGGGACACCATTAATTCAGGAAGCAGAAGACCCACAAATAGATCTTGTTGACTTTAAAATGTTAGGTAACAAAACTTGCAGGCACTGATGCACAAATCAGAGCCAGTTTCCTCCCACAGAACGGATGCTTTTTCCCCCTATTCAAATTTATCCCACCCAAAGACCATTGGAGTCAGTAGGAAGACTCCAATGGACTTGAATGGTCTTTGGATCTGATCCATTACCTGTTATGAACCAGCCCAATGGGGTCAAGCTAAGTGGAGGACAGGCATTTCAAAAGAGGACTGACTAGACTGCCATGCATGTATCATCATGCCCTTGCCCTATAACCACGAATAGGAAAGTAAAAGAGAAAGCTCACTAACTCTTTCTCCTGCATCACCAGTGTTGGTTCTGCATAGTCAGTGAAGATTTCCCTTCTGTGGCTGGACTTTCTGTTTGTGACCTGTATTTACCTACAGCTGAGACTTTAAAAGTGGTCCAACAGCCAGTGACAAAGGCCTTTCTCAGACCAGAGGAGTCTAGAAGGGATATTCCATTTCTGATACTGACAAACAGCATGAAAGCATTCTCTTTAAGATCAGTTAACATTTAATACTTTGCTTCAACCTTAGTCATCTTAATACTATTGAGATATTAGCCCTGTACTGTGACTGCTAGTGAGAAACAAGTATTCCTTTGATTTGCAATGAAAACTATTAAACACCAGTGCATGTGGATTGGAGCTTGGAGAACAAGTTTCCAGTTAGGAATTTTAGATATTATAACAAATATTGTGGTTTAATTTACTTAAACTTCTTAAGCATATTTTTAGAATATACCATTAAAAACAAATGAAAACCAGCATCTACACAGTCAGTTATCCATTTTCCCTTTCCATTTGACTTCCAAGGGCTTTGCATTAGGACTTTACACTTGATGGACCAGTTTAATCCTCACAGGAACAAGTAGGTGCAATTTCAACCCTCTTGCACAGTGGCAGTTCATGCATTCATGCATGATTCATGCATCCTGGCTTCTTCTGGAAGTGCTGCTACTATCCTCTCCAAGCATTTTGCCAAAGTGCGAAGCTTTAGTTTATGGGTGTGGCTCCATTAGGACCCTGACCAGGAGAGACTGCCCAGGGAAGGAGCTGAATCAATGGCCTAGCCAGTTTGGCTCTGTGCACTTTGGGGGCAGTACCAGCTGGCTCCAGGCCCCAGGCAGGGAAGGAGATGCAGATGGCTTGAACCATTGCATCTGTGTTCATAGTGGATTTCCTGTTGCCAAGGATCTCATGTCTGGGTTTCACCAATTTCTGGCAGTGGAATCTCTGAGGGCTTATAATTTTATTTTTACTTTCCTTCAGGAAGAATCATTCTTGAACACTCATTCACATGGTTTCCTGTCCTCTCTCTCGGTTCTTGCAGTTTTCCCATTTTTAAAGTGTCCCTCTTTTAGAGCCTTTAGACTAGTGGTACGCAAACATTTCCAGTCACCCCCTCCCCTTGCCATTAACGGAATCTGTCCACACCCCCCCTCCATTACTGCACAGCGAAGGCTTCCTCAGCAGCGGAGCTTGGGCTGAAGGAAGAACTGAGGAGGGGGGAAGAGCTAGGGCTAGAGGTGGGGCTGGTTGAGCAGAGGGCAGAGTGGAGCTGTAGCTGGGGGTGGAGTGGGGTTGGGGGGTGGAGCTGGGCATGGAGTCAGAGCTGGGCTGGAAGCATGGAGCTCCCTCTCCACCCCCATGGGGGCTGGCCTGGGCCTAGAGACAGAATGGGACTGGGGGCTGAATGGGGATGGGGGCAGAGCGAGGCTGAGGGGGGAGCTGGAGGCGTGGCATTCCCTGTCTGCCCCCGTGGGGGCTGGCCTGGGCCCCACTGTGCACCCCCCCAAACATTCCTCCATGCTCCCCTCGGGGGATGCACCACACAGTTTGGGAACCCTGCTTTAGGCCTTCAATAGCTGCAGTACATACCTTCCATTATAGCTTTCACATGTTCACCAGCTAACAGATCCTTTTTTAGTATTCTCCGAATCCCCACCCACTACGACTTCTATGCACACTGCACATGCTGTTTCCATGCAATAAAGATTTGAAACAGTATTAGATTTTTAGAAGATTAGGAGGATAGCAGCATATGCACAGCTATTGTAGGGGTAGGGTTGCCGTGTGTCCGGTTTTCAACTGGAAAGTCCGATCAAAAAGGGGACCTGACAGTGTCCGGTCAGATCTACTGATCCAACACCCAAAGTCTGGTTACTGCGGACAGGGAGGTGGGGAGAGGCTGGGTCATCACCTGTGCCAGCCCCTACTCAGCAGGTGCTGCCTCCTACCTGTGTCGGGTAGCTGCAGCTCCCAGCCCTGGCTCTGCAGGCGAGTCCCTCCTGACCCAGAGATGGGAAAGGGATGTGGGAGAGGGGAAAAGCAACAAGCAATGGGGGGGGGGGGAGGGGCGGAAAGAGGAGCAAATTGGGAGCTGGGCTTTGGAGGGAAGAGGCAGGGCAGGGACTTGGGGGTACGAGGTGGAGCAGGACCTCTGGGGGAAGAGGTGGGGCAGGGGTGAGGTCCAGGTGAAGAGGCAGGATGTGGAGGTTCCGGCACTCCTGCTGGAGTGTCCGATTTTTAAATATTACAAAGTTGGCAACCCTATTTAGGGATGGATATTTTGTTTGAGGATTGCAATTGTCTGTTCCCAGTACCTTATTTTTGTACTGTCAGTTAGCTACACCCTGTTTACTTTTTTAAAAAAAAGTTATTGGGTTTTATATTTTAGCAGTGAAAGATCCAATCTCATATAGAATCTCTGACCATATAAATCAGGAAGATCTGTGGTGTAATTGAACATAGTTTTATTTAATAACTATTAATATCTACATATTGTTCCTGGCTACATACTCTGTAATTCACTTTCAAAACCACTCTTCTAGTGCTTCATATCGTGGAGAAGGAGGAAAATATATTTTGGCTTTCTGTACATATTTGGCATAAGCCACAATTTAGTAACCCTTTAGTACAAATACACAGAACTGCAAATAATCCCCTCCCTCCTAACAGGAAGGTAAAACAATCTACAGCAAATTCTGTCATATTAGAAGCATAACAACAAAGCTGGCTTTGTATCCGTGCCACAGGGCACCTCTGTCACTATCCAGTGTGCTGCACCGCCTAGCTTGTTTCTTGATCTCATAACCACAAACACACACTAGGTTGTTATGCTTTCACCACATGTATTTATTCTTCACTTACATAGTATAACAGAATGCACTGCAGACTGACAGTCAGAGACTTCCATACAACTTTCTTTCCTCAGCCCAGGCTCACCCTCTGTGCATCCCTCCCCTCCACCCTGTTCCTCCCACTTATATCCTCCCAATTACTGAGCCAATTGCCCCTTTAACCCAGCAATTGCCAGCCCACTGTCAGTAATCCCCAATAGAAACTGATTATTTGGCTTCCGTTAAGCCTGCAGTCTTCCCAGTGCTGCGGCAATGTCAGTGACCAGGGTCCTACTAATAGTGCCCTGTCACAGTCTGGGAGAACCTTTATAAGAGATGCTAAAGGAAAGCAGAAAGCTCAAAAATATATTGAACTCATATTACTAGGTCCAATTAAAACACCTTTATACACTTTCAAATGTAAGTTTATAGGTCAGGTAGGATTAGAGCTTTTGGAATCTTGTGCAATCATTCCCCAGTTTCTGAGGAGGAAATCATGCCCTCCAGACCACATTTCTGCTGCACATGATGGTGGTGGGGTGAATGGGACCAAGCAATGGACGGCTTTTGCAGTGGAAAGCTACATGTCCCTGCATGTTGTAGAGCCCAGCTCTCTGCATCGGGGTGCTGGAGGAAGAGTGGGGAGAAGTGAAAGCTGTGGGTGGGCTGGAGGGAGGCTGAACTGTAGCTCAATCCATAATGTGGATCCATTGGCCCAGAGTGTACATAGGGGGGAGCAGCAAGTTATGTTCACTCTACTGCTCTCTCTAGCCTGTATTAGCAGACTCAGCCTGACTGTATGGTGGCTACTGCAAGGGTGAAACTAATGGATCTGTTCCTCAACCCTGCACTTGTTTGTCCGAGTTTACAGATAGCCTGTTTACTTGGCCCTGGCTCTCTTTCCTAGGATTAAGCCCATAGTATATCTGATTTAATTGGTTTCAGAGCAGCAGCCGTGTTAGTCTGCTAGTCACAAAAAGAAAAGGAGTACTTGTGGCACCTTAGAGACTAACCAATTTATTTGAGCATAAGCTTTCGTGAGCTACAGCTCACTCCTAGGATCTTTATTTTCAACCTCTCTTATACTTTTACCCTTCCCTAGCACCCTTGTTCAGTCGTACATTTCTGCAAAAAAATAATGTAACAAAGACCACAAAACTTAATGATGAATCTGGGGAGATGAAGGGGGGAATAAGAAGAATGAGCAGGAAGCCAGAATCCCTGTTTATCCCACTTAACAGTGAGGGGAAATAAAACTGACATCACTTATCAGCGTAATGCAAGTGTATTCAGAGGCCAGCCATTATAAAATGTAAACTTGTTTTTAATAATCAGACACAATTCCATCTTGAGAAGCATAAGACTGAATTCTGTTGCTACAATATTTTGCTTTCCCAACTTTTTTTTTTTTTTTTGAATGGGCAATTCTGCGGCGTGTCCCCAAATAGAAGGGGGCTATTCACATTTGTTAACATTGTTGGACACTCATAGCGTTGGAGAAGGAAAAGATATATTACGTCATCCAAGCTATCTGCCTACTTGTTCAGGAGCATACTCAAGACTTTATTTTCTGGTCTATCTTTACATTACATTGTGGTTTGTATTTCAACTTCAGTAAAAAGCTGTTGTATTTCAAGCTGGAGATTCCGTGAGATGCCTACAATTTCTTACGTAAAAAGGACATCCGTGCTAAAGAAGTGAACAGCAGGGGACATTCAATACAATTAAATGATGGATAATTCAAAACAGACACAAGGAAGGACTTTTTCATTTCCCCCATTTCCAGCTGACCCAAGCCACTAGGGACAATGATGCTAAAAGCTGCTTTAACTCCAAGAGCTGACTTTCTCACTATAAAGACATTCTGCACTCCAATGATCTATTTCACACTTAAGCAGTTCTAATCCCTTTTACAAGAATAATTGTAATTGCAGTGCTTTTCTTGACTGCTTCAGGAGCAGCTTTTTCCATGGAAGAAAGGCTGGTTAGATGTGCAGCAAATATTAAAGCTGAAACAGATTCTGAGGCTGGGTTGATGAACAGAATGAGTCCACATAAAAATGAAAGAAGGAACATAATCTTCTCTTTTAGGGAGTTGATTATTTCTTTCTTTTCATGAATAGGCCCAATCTCATTTACAACCATGCTAGATCATCATTTTCAATTTCCTGATTATAAATGAGCTCAGAATTTAGCCTAGTAGAATGAAACCTGAAAAAAGGAGATTTTTTAAAAAGTAGAAATGTAACAGGAGAAAGAAAAAGTACAGAGTGTTCAGCCTGAAACTCTCCAGAAATTCTACTGGCTAAAGGCAATTATATCTGGAGCATGTATTAGGCAAGCTAGGAGAGCAAAGATATTGGATTCTGTGAAGAGATCACTTAGTCAACAAAGTACTGTGCTTTACATTCACACACATACACATACATTTCCCTTTACTGATTTCATGCTGCAAGAAAACCCCTAAAAGTTAATAAAGCTGCAGCCTTCCCCTTTAAAAGCCATCCTCTGTCTGTTTCATTCTTCTGTGTATTATGTATGCAGCTTCAGTGTTAAATACACAATCTTTTGCCCCTCAAAACACAGGTTTCTCCCTTGTAAGCTGACAGTTGCTCAGAAAAGCAGTTTTGGGTTGCACACACCAGCTGAGAATAATTTTAATTTAAAACATTGCGAAGTAAAATTTGAAGATAATAAAAAACCCACAGATATTTAACCATCTTTATGCAAAACCACTACATTTGGTGCTCTAAACAGGTTGATAGCATCCTTTTAACTTATCCCTTATTTTTCTCTAGGTAGCAGGCCTATCTAAGTCTTCCTGTTATTTTATGTGAATCCAGTATTCTTTACTTGTGAAGCTACAAGAAGAGAGGCAATTCTTGATTTAGTCCTAAGTGGAGCACAGGAACTGGTCCAAGAGGTGAATATAGCTGAACCACTTGGTAATAGTGACCATAATATAATTAAATTTAACATCCCTGTTGGGGGGATAACACGAAAGAAGCCCACCACAGTAGCATTTAATTTCAGAAAGGGGGAACTACACAAAAATGAGGAAGTTAGTTAAACAGAAATTAAAAGGTACAGTCCCAAAAGGGAGATGCCTGAAAGCTGCATGCAACTTTTAAAAAACATAATAGAAGCTCAAATTAAATATAGACCCCAAATTAAAAAAACCATAGTAAGAGGACCAAAAAAGTGCCATCGTGGCTAAACAACAAAGTAAAAGCAGCAGTTAGAGGCAAAAAGTCCAAGTTGAAAAGTTGGAAGCTAAATCCTATTGAGGAAAATAGAAAGGAGCATAAACTGGCAAGTCAAGTGTAAAAGTGTAATTAGGGAGGCCCAAAAGAGAATCTGAACAGCAACTAGCCAAAGACTCAAAAACTAACAGCAATTTTTTTTAAGTACATCAGAACCTGGAAGCCTGTTAAACAATTGGTAGGGCTACTGGATGACCAAGGAGCACTCAAGGAAAATAAGACCATTGCAATGAAAGTAAATGAATTCTTTGCATCAGTTTTCACTGCAGAGGATCTGAGAGAGAAGCCCACACCTGAGCCATTCTTTTTAGGTGAAAAAACTTAGGAACTGTCCCAAGGTATGTCTAGACAAGAAATGTAAGTCGACCTATATTAGATCTACTTACAGTCACAGCAGTAATTACTGTGGTGGTGCATGTCCACACTACCCTGCTTGGGTTGGTGGTATGTGTCCTCACCAGGAGCGCTTCCACCAACCTAAGAGGGGCAGCGTGGGGAGCTGAGAGCCCAGTCTCTCAGCCCAGTCTCTCAACTCCACTGGCAGCTCCTTGATGGGAGCCCGGCTACCCCACAGTCTCCCAGGCTCCCAGTGGGCTGCCCCCCCAACATCCATTCCCTGTTAGCAGCTTCTTACAACAGGGAGCAGGGTCCAGGTGCCCCAGCTTCTCCCCCTCCCCACCACCCGCTCCACTCTGGGAGCAGAACAGCCTCTTCTACATCACAGCTCGGGAAGCCATGAAATTGACAAGGCTGCCAGCTCCCAGTGGGGAGCAGGCGGGGTGTTTTTGTGTGGCTGCCCGGGCTTCTCGCCCTGACTCCCAGCTGGGAGCAGGGTCCAGCCCCCCAGCTTTCGAGGGGAGCAGTGGCAGCTGGGCTCTAGCTGCCTGGCTTTCTTGGCTCCTGCCATGAAATTGACAAGACAGCGAACAGCTGATGTAATTAAGACAATGTTTACACAGACACTACCTCACCTTAACTACACCGACATAAACCCTACGCCTCTGGTGGAGCTGGAGTTATTAAGCTGGTGTAGTAGGGCACTTGCGTCGGTGGGAGCAAAGCTGTAGTGTAGACACAGACATAATTAGGTCAACGTAAACTGCCTTACATCAACCTAACTGTATAATATAGACCAGGCCCCAGATTGAGGCATTATTAGAGGAGGTTTTGGAATAAATTGATAAATTAAACAGTAATAGGTCACCTGGACCAGATGGTATTCACCCCAGAGTTCTGAAGGAACTCAAATATGAAATTGCAGAACTAACTGTGGCATGTAACGTATCATTTAAATCAGCTTCTGATTCCAGGCCAGCAAGCCTAACTTCAGTACCAAGCACATTCTTTGAAAGTATAGTAAAGAACAGAATTATCAGACACATAGGTGAACATGATTTGGTGGGGAAGAGTCAACACGGCTTTTGTAAAGGGAAATCATGCCTCACTAATCTATTAGAATTATCTGAGGGGATCAACAAACATGGGCAAGGGTAATCCAGTGGATATAGTGTACTTGAACTTTCAGAAAGCCTTTGACAAGGTTCCTCACCAAAGGCTCTTAAGCAAAATAAGCTATCATGAGGTAAAAGGGAAGGTTCTCTCATGGATCAGTAACTAGTTAAAATCAGGAAACAAATGGTAGGAATAAATGGTCAGCTTTTTAGAATGGAGAGTGGTAAATAGGGGTGTCCCCAAAGGATCAGAACTGGGACCAGTGCTTTCAACATATTCATAAGTGATCTGGAAAAAGGGGTAAACAGTGAGGTGGCCAAGTTTTCAGATGATACAAAATTACTCAAGATAGTTAAGTCCAAAGCAGACTGCGAAGAGTTACAAAGGGATCTCACAAAACTGTGGGACAGGGCAACAAAATGGCAAATGAAATTCAATGTTCATAAATGCAAAGCGATGCACATTGGAAAACATAATCCCAACTATACATACAGAATAATGGCGTCTAAATTAGCTGTTACCACTCAAGAAAGAGATCTTGGAGTCATTCTTTGAAAACATCTGCTCAACGTGCAGTGGCTGTCAAAAAAGCAAACAGAATGTTAGGAACCATTAGGAAAGGGATAGATAACAAGATAGAAAATATAATGCCTCTATACCAGTGGTTCTCAAACTTTAGCAACCCGAAGACCCCCATTTTGATATAAATTTTTTCACAGACCTCCAAGCTCCCCACTTACCCAAGGCCCCATCCTCACTCCACCCCTTCCTCCAAGGCCCCACCCCACCCCAACTTTTATTGTCCCCCCGGCTCCACCCCGCCCCTCCTCTTCCCACCCCCTCCCCGGAGCGCACTGCAACCCCGTTCCTCCCCCTCCCTCCCAGCACCTCCTGCATGCCAGGGAACAGGTGTTCCCCAGCATGCAGGAGGCGCTGGGAGGGAAAGGGAGGATTTGAAGAAGGGAGGGGGAAGAGTTGATCAGCGGGGCCTGCAGACCCCCTGGAATACCTGTGCAGAACCCCAGGAGTCTGCGGACCCCAGTTTGAGAAACACTGCTCTATATGAATCCATGATATGCCCACATCTTGAATACTGTATGCAGATCTGGACTCCCCATCTCAAAAAAAGATATATTGGAATTGGAAAAGGTACAGAGAAGGGCAACTAAAATGATTAGTGGTATGGAACAACTTCCCTATGAGGAGAGATTAAAAAGACTAAGATTTTTCAGCTTGGAAAAGAGATGACTAAGGGGAGATATGATAGAGGTCTATAAAATCTTGACTGGTGTGGAGAAAGTGAGTAAGGAAATGTTACTTACTCCACCTAACACAAGAACTAGGGGTCACCAAATGAAATTAATAGGCAGTTGGTTTAAAACAAAAGGAAGTACTTCTTCACACAACGCACAGTCAACCTGTGGAACTCTTTGTCAGAGGATGTTGTAAAGGCTAAAATTATAACAGGGTTTCAAAAAGAACTAGATATGTTCATGGAGGATAAGGTCCCTCAATGGCTATTAGGCAAGGATGGGCAGGGATGCAACACCATTCTCTGAGTGTCCCTAGCCTCTGTTCCCCAGAACTTGGCAGTGGATGACAGGGGATGGATTACTTGATGATTGCCTATTCTGTTCATTCCCTCTGAAGCACCTGGCACTGGCCTTTATCAAAAGATGGGATACTAGATGGACCATTGGTCTGACCCAGTATGGTAGGGGTGGGCAAACTAATCGAATCTGGCCCATCAGGGCTTTGGATCCAGCCCACAGGATTGCCCCTGTCATAAATATAAAGGGAAGGTGACAACCTTAGAATCATAGAATCATAGAATATCAGGGTTGGAAGGGACCCCAGAAGGTCATCTAGTCCAACCCCCTGCTCAAAGCAGGACCAAGTCCCAGTTAAATCATCCCAGCCAGGGCTTTGTCAAGCCTGACCTTAAAAACCTGTAAGGAAGGAGATTCTACCACCTCCCTAGGTAACGCATTCCAGTGTTTCACCACCCTCTTAGTGAAAAAGTTTTTCCTAATATCCAATCTAAACCTCCCCCATTGCAACTTGAGACCATTACTCCTCGTTCTGTCATCTGCTACCATTGAGAACAGTCTAGAGCCATCCTCTTTGGAACCCCCTTTCAGGTAGTTGAAAGCAGCTATCAAATCCCCCCTCATTCTTCTCTTCTGCAAACTAAACAATCCCAGCTCCCTCAGCCTCTCCTCATAAGTCATGTGCTCTAGACCCCTAATCATTTTTGTTGCCCTTCGCTGGACTCTTTCCAATTTATCCACATCCTTCTTGTAGTGTGGGGCCCAAAACTGGACACAGTACTCCAGATGAGGCCTCACCAGTGTCGAATAGAGGGGAACGATCACGTCCCTCGATCTGCTCGCTATGCCCCTACTTATACATCCCAAAATGCCATTGGCCTTCTTGGCAACAAGGGCACACTGCTGACTCATATCCAGCTTCTCGTCTACTGTCACCCCTAGGTCCTTTTCCGCAGAACTGCTGCCTAGCCATTCGGTCCCTAGTCTGTAGCGGTGCATTGGATTCTTCCATCCTAAGTGCAGGACCCTGCACTTATCCTTATTGAACCTCATCAGATTTCTTTTGGCCCAATCCTCCAATTTGTCTAGGTCCTTCTGTATCCTATCCCTCCCCTCCAGCATATCTACCACTCCTCCCAGTTTAGTATCATCTGCAAATTTGCTGAGAGTGCAATCCACACCATCCTCCAGATCATTTATGAAGATATTGAACAAAACGGGCCCCAGGACCGACCCCTGGGGCACTCCACTTGACACCGGCTGCCAACTAGACATGGAGCCATTGATCACTACCCGTTGAGCCCGACAATCTAGCCAGCTTTCTACCCACCTTATAGTGCATTCATCCAGCCCATACTTCCTTAACTTGCTGACAAGAATGCTGTGGGAGACCGTGTCAAAAGCTTTGCTAAAGTCAAGAAACAATACATCCACTGCTTTCCCTTCATCCACAGAACCAGTAATCTCATACAGAACCTTCCTGTATACAGTACTATAAAATCCCTCCTGGCCAGAGGCACAGTATCCTTTTATCTGTAAAGGGTTAAGAAGCTCAGGTAACCTGGTTGGCACCTGACCAAAAGGACCAATAAGGGGACAAGATACTTTCAAATCTGGGGGGAGGAGGGGAAGGCTTTTGTCTGTCTGTTCTGTGTGCTTGCTGGAGAGAGATCAAGAAAGGAAGCAATCCAACTCCATTAGAATTAGTAAGTACTAGCAAGGAAATGCATCAGTTTACTTTGTTTTGGCTTGTGATTTTTTCTGTGCTGAGAGGAAGGTGTAGTCCTGGTTTTCTTTTTGTAACTTTAAAGTTTTTGCCCAGAGCTCTGTGTTTTAAATCTGATTGCCCTGTGAGATTAGCTTCCCTTCAAATTTTACAGAGGTGCTTCTTTTACCTTTTTTCTTTCTAATAAAGTTCTGTTTCTTTTAAGAGCCTGACTGATTTCTCTATGGTCCTAAGACCTAGGGGTTTGGGTCTGTGATCACTTTGTAACCAGTTGGTTAGGATATTATCCTCAAGCCTCCACAGGAAAGGGGGTGTAAGGGCTTGGGGGGGATATTTGGGGGAATAGGAACTCCAAGTGGTTCTTTCCCTGATTCTTTGTTAAATCACTTGGTGGTGGCAGCATACCCTCCAAGGGCAAAGAGTTTGTGCCTTGGGGAAGTTTTACCCTAAGCTGGTAGAAATAAACTTAGGGGGTCTTTCATGTGGGTCCCCACATCTGTACCCTAGAGATCAGAGTGGGGAGGGAACCCTGACACCACCCCCCCACCCCCTGAGGTTCTGCAGGCCCCACACCACACTCAGAAGTGGCCAGCACCATGTCCCTGTAGCCCGGGGGGGAGGGAGAGAGGGGGGAGAAAGGGCTCCGTGCGTTGCCCTTGCCTCCAAGCATTGCCCCCTGCATCTGCCATTGGCCGGGAACGGGGAACCGCGGCCAATGGGAGCCTCGGGAGAGGTACCTGGAGGAGTGGCAAAGGCAGTGCGCAGATCCCTGTGCCCCTCCCGCCCTCAGGGGCTGCGAAGTTGTGCTCCCTCATAGCTGTGGCTGTATTTCACTGATGAGCAATATGACTACATATAATGAAGCATACAGTTTGTAGAAGCAGTTTGGGATCCCTCAGGATGAGAAGTGCTATGGTAAATATAATATATTAGTTACTATGTATAATAGTGTCTTTTCCATCTTGAACAGCTTCATGCTATAACTGTGTTTGAGACTTGTATAGTAGGATACACACTTGAGAATAGCAATGGCTGATGTGAGACTAGAGCACAAGCATATTTAAAATTAAAAACCTTAAAAACCAATCACCTTCAAAAAATTCAAAGAGGTGGGTGAGATTCTGGAGGCCGTTGAAACAGCTTTTACCTGACTTCACACCTCAGCGCTTAGAAAGATTCATCTTCCTGTTTTTGTCTGACTAATGTGGCCTTTTCTACATTCCGAAAGAAGAAGAGGAGGATTGGGAGTTCATATTTTATTGCTTCATCCTGGATTCCCATGTTTGAAAAGATTGATATCAGAAGGCAAAGAGCCAGCAATCCATTGCACTACAGAATGGCCTTTTCCTTTGCCAAAATGCTGATTAAATGAGTTCTGCCCTATTTTGCTTTTCATATCAGTGTGTTTTCACTGAAAAATGGAAATAGCCATAATTAACCTCAATGAAGCATGACTTCAAATAGGAATCAGATTTTTATAGAATACTGAGTTAAATATTCTTTTCACTATTTAAAATTCTGGTGCTGCAATGTGTTGTGTTGTATACCCCAGGCCTCAGAATGGAGGTTAGATTTAAAGAGATTTTTTTTTTCATGGAGAAAGCTGAGGCAAGTGGGAAAATATTTTACCCAGTAGCTCAAAGATGAATCTTTATGAACCAAATGTGTCAAGCAACGTAGGTTAACTTTTCTTGCACTGTTAGTCTAAAGGTACATTCAGTATGGCTGGGCTCATATTAAAACACCAGATCTGGCCACCTATCCGTTTTGGGGAGGTTGGAATCTGAACACACATCTGAATTTTGCAAATGCACCTTATCTTTATTATATAAAAAATCCTATACCACCTGAACATCACCAAACTGGATGTGGGGTATTACGATCCAGATCTGAATTTTGTGGCTTGGGCCCCATCTCTAGTATTTATGGTTGGCTGGTGAAAGCACCAGCTGGAGAAAATCAAATTAAAATAATTATGATTTGTTTTCTCTATTCTGTTGTTGGAGAACAAACAGCTTACTGTAGTAACTTGGGCAGCTGGTCTTTGTCAATATATTTTAGAGGAGCTGACAACTGGGAATGAGTGTATCAAATCAATTCCTGACACATACTGGTCTGCTTGGTGACCTTTCACAAGTCACTTCACTTCCCTGTGCCTCAGTTCCCCGTCTGTATAATAGGCATAATAATACTGACCTCCTTTGTAAAGTGATCTACAGATGAAAAGCGCTATATAAGAACTAGGTTTTATTAGTAACATGGAAAATGCAGAAAAGATGTAACTACTCAAGAGTGCATGTAAAATACTGGCTTTGTAAGATTTCAGTCTTTTGGAAAGGAATTCCTAAAATGAACCTGGGGACAAATGAACATGGAACAGTGTGAGATCTGGGCCAAAAAAAAGTGGGGATGAAAAGGCTGGGGAAAAGCAAGGTCAGGGGGTTGGGGGGAGGATCAACTCTCCCCCCTCCCCCACCCTATAGCAAGTGATGCCCCTGATGCCCAAGATTGGAATGCAATATAATGGCAAAGACAGCCAATAAGATCATTTGTGGCTGTATGTGCCCCCACATCATACACCTGAGAAGATGCATAAAAATGCTTCCTGTTAATTTTTGAAATCCTAAATACAAAGAAAATCTAGACTTAATGCAAAATACAAAAGTAGTTCCTTGTGCTTTTCAAAAAGGAAATGAAACTATCTCAAGTATTTATGGGTTGAAGTTTGTGGAAGGGGAGGGCTGAGCATTTTTGTTTGTTGGGCATGTACTTTTTTCCTCTGTAAAACAATGGACTAGGATGTTATGTTTTATTCAATGTCTGAAGAGGTTGGTAAGTCAGTTCTATAAATCTAAACATAAATTCATGTGGGTGAACTTCAGCCCCTGCTAATGGGGTATCCACACAACTGGCCACATAGAGGATGAGATATGAAAGAGTCATCTTTGAACAAAAACAAAATAATAGTACTCCTACCCCAAGACTCCAGGCATCAAGGAGAAGTCAGCACCCCAAGCCAGGTGCTGACTAGTGCCATTCTTCCCTCAAGTCCATTCTTAGGCCTCTCTGAGGGAAAGGGGAGGCCCAGCGAGTCTTTCCCATTCAGCAGGCTTGCAAACAGTTTGTGCAAAATTTGTTCTGCAAAGATGGCAAATTCATGTGGTACATGCTGGTTTCATAATCTTTCTCAAGAATGCTAAGCTTATTAATCATTTATAGCATTAAGCATTATTAAGCATTTATAGCAGAGTGTGGTTTCTCTCTACCTCAAAGAATCTGCTCAATCGCTGGTTAGGGCAATGCGGACCTGGTTAATTGTACACACAATCTAAAGAGCCCTCGCAGATTTTTATGGTTGAATCTCATGTGAAGTTACCAGCTCCTTCCCATTTGCCAGAACCTTTTGAGGCAGGAGAATTATCCTACCAGCTGCTGAACTTATTTACTCAGGGTAGACAAAAGCAGAATGTCAGAGGCTCTTTCCTTAAAAATGTTAAAGCCTATTTGTCTGTCTTTTGATTTTCTGTAGCACTCTTCACCATAGTATCCAATTACTTATGACTGGTGTGTTCATGTGACAGCATTTCCTAGTGCAGGGCTTATGGAATCATTAACTTTCCCTCTTAGATTGACATCTTCTACAGGAAACATTTTCTCTGTGGTTCCAATATTCAGGAATGCTGTTGGGGTGGTGTATTTTAGCTCCGGCCAACCTGCCAGTGCAAACGCCTTTAATAGCTGCATATTGCCATTGTTGATTTATAAAGACAGCCTTCTTGTTAAGGCCTGCTCATTTGCTATACCTGGTCATATGACTGCAGTAACAAGAAGTGTGCTGGTCAACTCATCTACACTTGGTGGCCTGTGATAAAGCAATCTCAGTTATAGGATAAGATCACCTGACTGAGCCTCTGACTATAATGGCTCCTGACATCCAACCCAGGGATTGGAAACTACATACAAAAGGAGCCATGTGTATGCTATGCTGTACGTATGGTTTATAGATTCATAGATACTAAGGTCAGAAGGGACCATTATGATCATCTAGTTTGACCTCCTGCACAATGTAGGCCACAAAATTTCACCCACCCACTCCTGCGAAAAACCTCTCACCTATGTCTGAGCTATTGAAGTCCTCAAATCATGGTTTAAAGACTTCAAGGAGCAGAGAATCCTCCAGCAAGTGACCCGTGCCCCATGCTACAGAGGAAGGCGAAAAACCTCCAGGGCCTCTTCCAATCTGTCCTGGAGGAAAATTCGTTCCCAACCCCAAATATGGCGATCAGCTAAACCCTGAGCATATGGGCAAGATTCACCAGCCAGATACTACAGAAAATTCTTTCCTGGGTAACTCAGATCCCACCCCATCTAATATCCCATCACAGGCCATTGGGCCTATTTACCGTGAATATTTAATTACCAAAACCATGTTATCCCATCATACTATCTCCTCCATAAACTTATCAAGTTTAATCTTAAAGCCAGATAGATCTTTTGCCCCCACTGCTTCCCTTGGAAGGCTATTCCAAAACTTCACTCCTCTGATGGTTAGAAACCTTCATCTAATTTCAAGTCTAAACTTCCTGGTGGCCAGTTTATATCCATTTGTTCTTGTGTCCACATTGGTACTGAGCTTAAATAATTCCTCTCCCTCTCTGGTATTTATCCCTCTGATATATTTATAGAGAGCAATCATATCTCCCCTCAACCTTCTTTCAGTTAGGCTAAACAAGCCAAGCTCCTTGAGTCTCCTTTCATAAGACAAGTTTTCCATCCTAGTAGCCCTTCTCTGTACCTGTTCCAGTTTGAATTCATCCTTCTTAAACATGGGAGACCAGAACTGCACACAGTATTCCAGGTGCTGTCTCACCAGTGCCTTGTATAACGGTACTAAAACCTTATCCCTACAGGAAATACCTCTCCTGATGTATCCCAAGATCACATTAGCTTTTTTCACAGCCATATCACATTGGCAGCTCATAGTCATCTTATGATCAACCTATACTCCAAGGTCCTTCTCCTCCTCTGTTACTTCTAATTGATGCGTCCCCAGCTTATAACTAAAATTCTTGTTATTAATCCCTAAATGCATGACCTTACACTTCTCACTATTAAATTTCATCCTATTACTATTACTCCAGTTTACAAGGTCATCCAGATCCTCCTGTATGATATTCCAGTCGTTCTCTAAATTGGCAATACCTCCCAGCTTTGTATCATCTGCAAACTTTATTAGCACACTCCCACTTTTTGTGCCGAGGTCAGTAATAAAAAGATTAAATAAGATTGGTCCCAAAACCGATCCTTGAGGAACTCCAGTGGTAACCTCCCTCCAGCCTGACAGTTCACCTTTCAGTAGGACCCGTTGTAGTCTCCCCTTTAACCAATTCCTTATTCACCTTTCAATTTTCATATTAATCCCCATCTTTTCCAGTTTAACTAATAGTTCCTCATGTGGCACGGTATCAAATGCCTTACTGAAATCTAGGTAAATTAGATCCACTGCGTTTCCTTTGTCTAAAAAATCTATTACTTTCTCAAAGAAGGAAATCAATTGGTTTGGCACGATCTACCTTTTGTTAAACCGTGTTGTATTTTGTCCCATTTACCATTGACTTCAATGTCCTTAACTACCTTCTCCTTCAAAATTTTTTCCAAGACCTTGCATACTACAGATGTTAAACTAACAGGATTGTAGTTACCTGGATCACCTTTTTTCCCTTTCTTAAAAATAGGAACTATGTTAGCAATTCTCCAGTCATACCGTACAACCCCTGAGTTTACAGATTCATTAAAAATTCTTGCTAATGGAATTGCAATTTCATGTGCCAATTCCTGGTTGTGATGGTTCTTGGGGTACCCAGGGTTGTGAGGCACCTTGTTAGTCCCTGCCTCCAGTGATAGGGAGAGTAGCTTGAGCTTAAGTGGGTGTCAGCTCCCTGACATCACCAGCCTGTTAGCTACCCAAAAAATCTCCCTTGGGCTCTTCCAGCCCTTACTTTGCCTTGCAGATTAACAATACATGTACCACAATCTGCAAGCTCTATTAAAGCATTTACCTGTAGTGTCTAGGCCCTTATCCACAGAAGACTCACAGAAATACAAGGTGTGCTGTCCCCAAGGGAACAGTATATACACCAGCTATGATTCAAGTCAGGATCAGCTCCTTGCTGAATACCCCAGCACTGAGATTTATTTATTGTGGAAACAACCATAAGTTTATTACCAAAGATTCAAGAGCTAGTGAGTAAATATAATGGAAGCAAAAGGGTCACATAGAAAACAAAATCATAACACACTTTCTAGAGACTAAACTTAATGTAACTGGCTAACCTCCTGACTAAAGAAGTCTTGTCTCATCCAGAGTCTTTTGGAGCATCTTCCACCAAGGTAGGCAGAGATCATGTTTTCATGAATATAAAGAAACTGTCCATTTACTCCCTAGGTGCAGGATAAAGGGGTATCTTCTTGCCTTCTCCTTATCTCACCTAAAGTTCATTGTCTCTATGCAGAGTCAGAATAACCCCCAGGGCTTATTCCCTGGTGTGTTGCCTCCCCGTTGATTTCACATTGTAGCCCATAGTGCCAGCTTGGCTTTATTATATTCACTGATTTTCATTATGTTCAGCAGTAATGAAAGGAACCTACAGTCCTGTATCCTGTAAGACTTTAGCTTCAGCAAGTTAGCATAAGGCTGAGGCCTATGAACTTTGAACAGATAAACAGCCCAACAGAAAACCCCAAGTATTGGGGAGCTGAAAATAGAGTGTTTAAGGGGAATTTCTGATGACAGGAACAGCCAACCACAAGAATGTCCAAGAGTCCAACCATAAAAATGTCATGGCAATGAATAGCCGTACGTAGCAGGTACATGAGCTATCTAACCACAAGAGGGCCATGCTTTGGGGATTGTCCGCTCCTTTCTTTGCAGTTCACCCTAATTGGGTGACCTCAGCTGGCCCCCACTGGGACCCTGGTCACAATATGATAAGTTGAAATAACTGATATATTAACCTATAGGAGAAGGAAACTCCAACATTAGTAAGGTGAGGATATAGAAAAAAAGGAAAAGGGGAAACACCCCTACTGCATATGCATCAAACATAGTGGCGTCAGCAGGGGCAGTAGGAGAAGGAGATGTAGTCCTTGAGAGGTGACAGAATGATGGCCACCGGTGATGAGGTAGAAGGTTATGGTGATGAGGAAGATCATGACTAACATTTCAGGTTGTTCTACAAGGGATGTTGTAAGTATATGGATGTGCAGATGTACATTCTCTAGTATCTCTATCTACCTTACTGAGCTGGGGTGTTTGTGACTGTGCTAAATGTATTAATAAACTATTTGTAAATTTAGAAGAGTTCCTATAGTGTGAGTGTTGCAACTGTGCACACTGGGGGTCCCAACTATATAATAATTTGAATAATATTGGGCCTGATCTTGGGACAAGAACCCGTCAACCCTCAAAGTGATAACTGGGGATTCTTAAATAATCAATATTATATATACACACACACAAAACATCCATTACTTCATATGTAAATAGGGCTTCCATTGTGTTGGCTTACAATGCTTACTTACATGTTGACAGAGAGACAGGTAAATAAACATCTTTTGTTTGGCAGAAAAACCTGTTTGTCCATTCTGCCTTGATACAGACTTTAGGAACATTTTTAGTATACATACATAACTCTCTACATCTGCACAATATTAATGACCAGTACAACCCTGTCTTTCACTGAAGACCTCACATGCTATTCTTTGGTGAACTAGAATGTATGTATTGGAATGAGGATATTCTTGTAAGCCTGAAGGGTTCATGAGTAACAATACTCTAATTGTACCCCTCTACTAAACTTGTCATGTGTCTAGGTTCTTCTAGCTATGTCTCACACACACATGAAAAATTAGTGCCAGTCAATTAGAAATCCCTTAACCCAATTGAGAGTAGCCTCTAATTATTGATGTTGCACTTATCCCTCCAGCTTCTGATCATCCAAAGTGAGCTATGTCACCCTTAGAATGAGGCAGCCATGCTCATATTGTGGGAGTGACAGAGAAGTATAGATGCCAAACTGTATTCCATTCTCTGGTTATGCAGACACATCACTTGATGTTGAGCCCCTGCAAATATTCATGTCAGACAAGAGTTTTCACTGTTGCCTGTGAGTTCCTCCTGGCTTTCCCTGTTTGGACGCAGCAGTTTATCTGACTCCAAGCTCACTCTGATACATATTGTGAGGCTTTCATCTCTCAAACTTGCTGCAAGAGAAAACTCTGGCCCTGGTCTTCCTTTCTTACTAATATCCTATGAATTAACTTTGTTAAACAAAAAAGAGTTGCAATAACACAAATGGTTTTTATAATGTGAAAACGTGCAAACATTTCCATAGCTTTCCCCACCTTCTGTTATATATAAAAAGCAACATTCATCAGATATTACATCTCATCTGATCTCTATCTACAGCTCTCTATTTAGAGAAAAAATGGGTTCTTTTCAATCTAAGATTTTGGAAACCAGCTAACCAATCTAAATTCAAATACGAACATTGCTAATTTCTAGATATTCAAATAAATAACCTTTTGACAAATAGTTAAACGTTAGCATATTTTGAATAGTTGATTTGCTGAACAAAAGCAGAAATGCCATGTGACTGTAGCAAAGGATAAGTCATCAACATCTTTTTAAAAAATGCCTCAGCAATCAAACAGAATCCATTGCCACAATTTAATTTGAATTAGCAGTTTAATTAGATTCTATACAATGACCTCCATTATTGTGTTCAACAAGCTCCTTTTAATTCCCAGCTGTAGAATTTCTCTATCCCTGCTAAAATACCAATTAAACACTTAACCTTGTTAACATTTAATCAATAAGATATATACATGATACTTCAAAATGGTTATTCAGTGCAGGGACTGTAGCACTGTATTGCTTCTGTGTACTGTGATGTTCCTTTTTGTTTATGAGGACTCAGGACTGAGTTCAGCTGCTCTCATTATAACATGAGAATTCTACAATACTAACTGGACACTTGTATTCTCTATTGGGCAGCTCGCTTGATAGTAGCTAAGGGTGAATCATTTTAACGAATTAAAATAATTACACAAATTTTGTGATTTTTTTTCAGATAAAATATTCACAGTTTTCCCTTGACTATTCCCCTATTTGCTCTATTTGCTAGGTATTTGTTCTTCACTGGGAGTGAGTGTGTCAAGTCTTCTGCTTCATTCTCTAAACTTAGTCAGCTAAAGTTTGGCCTTGATAAGACTGTTTTGAATTGTTCCATAATGTGGCTTTTCAGAATCAGGATTTTCATTTTAATTCTGCTTTGTCTTACTGTGTTTGTCAGCACAGGCTTAATATTCTCATTACCAGTTGCATAGTGTATAGTGAAAAGTAAATTCAGGCACACATACAGGAATATGATTTCACAGCTAAAATCCTTACTAATGCTATAGCCATAAACTTTCACTTTCCCCACAGAAAAAACAGTCTTCAGGATGTCAGGCTTACTTTTATGCTTCAGTCATTTAAATCAAGATGGCTTCCTTGCAAGACTACACAAACTGTATAAAGAAAAGGAGGACTTGTGGCACCTTAGAGACTAACAAATTTATTTGAGCATAAGCTTTCGTGAGCTACAGCTCACTTCATCGGATGCATTCAGTGGAAAATACAGTGGGGAGATTTATATACACAGAGAACATGAAACAATGGGTGTTACCATACACACTGTAACCAGAGTGATCACTTAAGGTGAGCTATTACCAGCAGGAGAGCGGGGGAGGGGCGAAGGAACCTTTTGTAGTGATAATCAAGGTGGGCCATTTCCAGCAGTTGACAAGAACGTCTGAGGAACAGCCGGGGGGCGGGGGAGGGGGGAATAAACATGGGGAAATAGTTTTACTTTGCGTAATGACCCATCCACTCCCAGTCTTTATTCAAGCCTAAGTTAATTGTATCCAGTTTGCAAATTAATTCCAATTCAGCAGTCTCTCGCTGGAGTCTGTTTTTGAAGTTTTTTTGTTGAAGAATTGCCACTTTTAGGTCTGTAATTGAGTGAGCAAAGAGATTGAAGTGTTCTCCGACTGGTTTTTGAAAGTTATAATTCTTGACATCTGATTTGTGTCCATTTATTCTTTTACGTAGAAACTGTCCAATTTGGCCAGTGTACATGGCAGAGGGACATTGCTGGCACATGATGGCATATATCACATTGGTAGATGTGCAGGTGAATGAGCCTCTGATAGTGTGGCTGATGTGATTAGGCCCTATGATGGTGTCCCCTGAATAGATATGTGGACACAGTTGGCAACGGGCTTTGTTGCAAGGATAGGTTCCTGGGTTAGTGGTTCTGTTGTGTGGTGTGTGGTTGCTGGTGAGTATTTGTTGGGGGGCTGTCTGTAAGCAAGGACTGGCCTGTCTCCCAAGATCTGTGAGAGTGATGGGTCGTCCTTCAGGATAGGTTGTAGATCCTTGATGATGCATTGGAGAGGTTTTAGTTGGGGGCTGAAGGTGATGGCTAGTGGCATTCTGTCATTTCTTTGTTGGGCCTGTCCTGTAGTAGGTAACTTCTGGGTACTCTTCTGGCTCTGTCAGTCTTTCTTCACTTCAGCAGGTGGGTATTGTAGTTGTAAGAACGCTTGATAGAGATCTTGGAGGTGTTTGTCTCTGTCTGAGGGATTGGAGCAAATGCCGTTGTATCATAGAGCTTGGCTGTAGACAATGGATCGTGTGGTGTGGTCTGGATGAAAGCTGGAGGTATGTAGGTAGGCATAGAGGTCAGTAGGTTTCCAGTATAGGGTTGTGTTTATGTGACCATCGCTTATTAGCACTGTAGTGTCCAGGAAGTGGATTTCTTGTGTGGACTGGTCCACGCTGAGGTTGATGGCGGGGTTAAAATCCTGCTGGTAATAGCTCACCTTACCTGATCACTCTCGTTACAGTGTGTATGGTAATACCCATTGTTTCATGTTCTCTGTGTATATAAATCTCCCCACTATATTTTCCACTGAATTCATCCGATGAAGTGAGCTGTAGCTCACGAAAGCTTATGCTCAAATAAATTTGTTAGTCTCTAAGGTGCCACAAGTCCTCCTTTTCTTTTTGCGGATACAGACTAACACAGCTGCTACTCTGAAACAAACTGTATAGTGATTGAATAATTTCTTCATCTGAGGCATCTCCACTAGAATGTTTGAGTCCAGAGCAGAGTTTGATTGGCCAGACCATGATTAATTCTCTCTTGAAAAGTATCTTGCAGAGAAAGAGAATTATTTCTTTGTCCTGGTTGTTTCTAGATTTTTTGGGGTTAGTCACAAATGTGAAGCATGTGGTAGTCAACCATTCTGTCAGTAGCCTAAATAAACTTTGTTCTTGAGCTTATTTTTTTTAATTACATTTTTTTAGTTGTGCCTCACAGACCCCTCGAATCTTTGTTAAAAATTTTGTAATTAGTTCATATTATGCCCCTTTGCTCTTTTTAAACTGAAAATAGTGATTGCATCATTCTGAGCTGATTGCTGAAAGCTACTGAAAAACAACTAAGATGTCTGCCAAGACTTATCACCTAAATACGGTCTCCCTAGTTCATAATTTGTAAAACCCTCTCTGTAGTCAGTAAGAGATGTATCAGCACAGTGGAACAGTTGTGTAGACCAGCTTCCATCAGTGCATGAAAATATTCACAGAAGTGTATCCGTGAGGTGGAGAAACCGCTATACTGTGAAATTGTGTCCTCGTGCTGCTGATCTCAATTCTTTGCTACTAATGCCTAAAGTGCTCTGAAATCTGGTAAGAGATTTGGCATTTTTTACAGTGGGCTGTCTCCATGTGTGACAAAGCTAGCTATAAGAAGGTAAGCTCCACGATATAGTTTAACAACAGGAACCTCCTTTGCACAAACTTCTGTAACCTCTTATTATTTTCTTCCTCATATGTTAGCAATGAAAACAGAGGGAAGATTACACTTATTATCTCTGACACTGGCCAAAGACTCTTCTGCACCTGTGCTTTTGGTACCCATGACCACTGTTCCCTCTTAGCTGTGCACGTGTGCGCGTGCGCACACAGATCCTAAACCCCGCGCACACATCGAAACACTGCCCACACAGAAATTTGCACAGAAGCACATACATTTTCACAGAAGAAATTTTTTGCACCCATGGCCTGTCAAAAATTAGAGGGAACGTTGCCCGTGACTCTTCCTGGGGATACCCAAAATTGTAATGCACTTATCATCTGCCCTTAGCATGGGGAAACCTTGTCTGTTCCTGCCAGGAGTCAGCTCCCGACTCCACCAGCCTCAGGCAACACAAGCATTCCCTTCTCAGACCACATGGGATCTGCTGTCTCTTGGGAAAGACTAGCAGAAGTCACAGTCCAACCCCCCAAGTCCTCCTGGCATTCCTCTGTGGTGTACAGCCTCTTATCCGCTGGACAGTCACAGAATTACCAGACCTGTTGTCCCCATAGGAACAGTACATGACAGCTTACTAGTTACACCTTAGACCCCAGCTCTGCTTAGCACACAGCACTTAGATTTGTTTATAAAGAAAGCAAATATAAGTTTATTTAACCAAGAACAGAGACTCAAATGCTAGCAAACAGAAATATTGGAAACAAAGGGTTACATATAAAAGAAATCATAACATGCATTCAAGTGCCTAAACTGAGTAACAAGATGCCCTGTTGGCTAATAAGGTACTGCTTACCCAAAGTCCTTTGCACAGTGTTTTGCAACTAAGATGGTTGAGACTCTCCTTTCATGAGACCAAACCCACTGGCAGCTTGTCTCCCCCAGATGAAGGATGTCAGGGTATCTTTCTGGAACCCTAGCTATATTTGACTGGTACTTTGTTCTTCACCTGTAAACAGGGTTGTCCCCTACTGATGACCTATTCCTGTTAATTTCCGCTTCTGAAGTTCCCACAATCTCTGCATTAGCATTTGACTCAGTATTCAAATAGCTTTCAGAGTAGAAGTCGTGTTAGTCTGTATTCGCAAAAAGAAAAGGAGTACTTGTGGCACCTTAGAGACTAACAAATTTATTTGAGCATAAGCTTTCATGAGCTACAGCTCACTTCATCGGATGCATTCAGTCTCACATTGTAGATACACAATGGTCAGCCAGGGAGATATGTATCTCCCACCTTCTGTCTAGTGGAACCTGTCTTAGGATATGCTACGTCTGTGTGACCTACCTTTAATTCATGGTTTTAAGAACATAATTTCCAGTATATACATACATACATACATATCTCCTTACAGATTGTCCACACATACATTTCACAATGATTATGATAACCAGTGTGACACAGGCTTTCATTAGAGACCTTACATGACACAACCTGTAAACTTAATGACCCCTGTGTCCTCTGCTAGTTGGCACCAAGAAGTCTTTGGGTCACAGTACCTGAAAACTTGTGATTTTCTTTGCATTACTAGGGCAGGCTGTCAATGAGTTTTGTGTTAGTAGCAGAAAGGTACTGCCAGATCATTTTGTAAATGGTAGATAATGAAGTCTAATCAGCTTTCACAATACGTGACAAAGATCCTGGTGACTGGCAGAATTTATATCCAGGTCTGTAATATTTTTCCATGAATTTATAGATTGCAAAAGCATCATACAGCCTCAGCTTTAAGCCTATTGGCGTGCAATGTCTCTAGCAAGGCAAGACGAGGCCTCTGGGCATCATTGTGTAATACAGTCAGCATTAGCTGTCCACTTCAGTGATTTAAATTACATGCCCCTTTTTCGGTGGAAGGCACAGCGGGGGTGGGGGAGAGGCAGAAGGAGAAATCAACCTCACAGCCACAAATATGCTGTTTTCTAGGTCTCCTCGTTGCCGAAGCTTGATCTGCTCGTTCACACTAAATAGCTACCTCTGCCAAGTAGAATTTGTGAGTTCTTCCAAAAATATACCATGTAAACTATGCCTTACTGGTGACCAGAAGCTGTTTATGCAATGTTTTTGTGTTATAACTGTACTTCTTACAGACATTGCATGAAACAAACTTGAAAGTTTTCCTCTTCAGTGTTTGCTTCTGCAATTAACTTGCATTGATTTTGATAGGACTGGACACTTGGTTAAATTGAGTTACCAAAAACTTCAGTGGTCTTTAGAGATACAGGAGCTAGATTCTCTGCTACACTGAGATTACCTGCCCAGCTCTGGTGCAGGTTAGATCAGCCGAAAGACTGCTGTAACCTGGCTACATCCGCTGACAATGGTGCCCAAAGGACTGTCAATCAGCTTAGCATAGCCAAAGCACAGTGCAATCTGACCACTCCTCCTCTTCTTCCTCTTATCTTCCTGCCCCCAAAGGGCCCCCGAGGCTTCAGACTGTAGGGAGAGTGATGTAGGAGCTGAATGCTCTGGTTCTACACTTGCCAGAGGAATCTCTAGTTAGGGTGATATGGCCATTCTCTGCTCCCTTTGCAATGCTTGAGTGTTGCAATGGAAGTGGAGTGGGGTGGAGTACAGAATCTGCCAGGGAGGGCGGCCAAATGTACCGGGGTGGGGGGAGCTGGGGCAGTGGGAGGACAGAGCACCTCCCCTGCAGGTAACATGGGGGACACATGGGGAGGTCACATGTCCTCTCCTTTAGCTGGTGCACCCCTAGTATGGGGAGGCGATGCATAAGGTGCGCATGGGGGTGGGGGTCAAGTGCCCCCACCAGATTGGCCTGCAAGGGGTGGGAAGGCTCTGTCCATCACTCCCTGTGCCTCCCCTGTGGCACGTTCAGTCACTGTCCCTGGCAGCTGGGCAAGGAACGGGATGGAGCTGCTTCTGCCTGAGAGAGCCTGGTTAGGAGGCAGTGGTGGCCTGCTCCCTGTCTGGGCTTGGCTGCAGGGACAGGGGCAGAGCATATGGTGATGGGGGGTAGGGGAGGGGGGCTCTGTCTCGTTTGGCCCCTGTCTCTGGCAGCCAAGCCAGGGCAGGGAGTGGGCCACCACTGCCTTCCAGCCAGGCTCTCTCACAGGGCCGCCCAGAGGGGCGGGCAACTGGGGCAATTTGCCCCAGGCCCCCAGGCCCCACAGAATACTATAGTATTGCAACTTTTTTTTATGGAAGAGGCCTCTGAAATTGCTTTGCTCCAGGCCCCTGAATCCTCTGGGTGGCACTGCTCTCTCAGGCAGAAGAGACTCCATCCCAATCCCCGCCCTGCTGCCAGGGAAAGTGGTCAAATGTGTGTAGGGCAAGCAAGGGAGAGAAGGAGAGAGCCCCTCTCCCCGCCCCAGGTAACATGGGGCGGGGAGAGTGCGGTGGCTCCAGGCTGGGAGTAGGTTCGGGAGGGTCACTGGGTAGAGGAGACAGGTGGGGCAGTCACATGTCCTTCCCTTTAAATTGTGCCCTCCCAGAATGGGGAGGCATGAGTCATCTGTGTTTAATGCTAAGTACTCTGAAAAATCAGATCCTAAGTGTCTCAAACTGGGCACTGAAATTTAGTGGACATTTTCAGAGGGGGCGTTGAGAGCACAAGAGAAACATGCTCTTTGCTCTGAGTCCCTGTGCCTGGCCCTGCCGTGTTCCACAGCAGGCGGAACAGCAATTGCAGGGAAAGTCCTGCTCAGTCCCTGCAGCCATGGGTGGAGAAGATTAATACAGACATAACCTCCAGAGAATTTAGCTTCCAAAGTCTAACAAACCTCTGCTAAGCATGTGCAAATGAAAATTTTTCAGAGGTTTATAACTTGGCCAAATTTGGGCAGCCTTTTTTTTTTTTTTTTTTTTTAACCAGAATAACAAATGGCACATCTGTGACCAAAAAAAGAGTGTCAAGTCCCTGCTCCAAAGCATAAAGATTCTAAATCTTCTCAATCAAATGGCTGCAGCGTTGGTTTTTTTAAAGCGTGGGAAAATGTATCTTCCCCTAATCTCATTCTTGGTAATATATGAACTATTTTTTACTGAAGCATTCCAGAAACAAATGTAGCTTGAGGCAGACACCTGGCATGGAAAAATTCAGCCCAAATGGTTAAAATTTGGCAAAGTCACAGCAACGGAAGAAAGGGTCTTGTAACCCCTATCCACCCACACTGTCACCGGGGCACATACTTGTGCTTGTGCCCCTCTCTCAGGATGTCTCTACTGCAAACCACGGTGGCTGGAAGGCAGGACTGGGTTGGGCAGGGAGTCGTAACTGCTCCACGGTGGTTGGCCTGATCTTGTGCACCGTGTCAGCTGCTCCAGCCCCTCCTCCATGACTGTGTCTCACTCTGGTTCCTCCACACTCCTGGTGTGTGCACAGAGGAAGGAACATACCTGGGTCCAGCTCTCATTTCTGTGAGGTACTGTGGGAATGGAAAATGTGGGCTGGAGGGAAGAAACATAGATCAGCCCCCCAATATTTCCATTGTGGAGGCACAACTTCCCATCCTCCCCAGTTCTGCTACCCCTGAATGTCAGGCAATTTTAACTACAGGTGTCACTACCAGCTCCACCTATAACATTTGCATACATTTGTCTGAGGTGGGGCTTACTGCTATTTCATTATTACAGGACTCATTTTCCTAAAGACCTTTCCGAACAAAAAGAAAAACAATGCAACAAAAAATAAAATAAATCACACGAGGAACTGGATGATGGGATGGGCATACATGTTGATACATTTTTATTCACATAAGCCCTCTGACCTCAATGGGAGTGTTTCTGTTAACTACAGTAGGCTTTGGATCAAGCCATTAGATCTGGGGGCTGGTCTCAGGCAAGAGCTTAGAGAAGTTAGTCTCTGGAAGTTAATCATTTGTGGGAAACAGAAGTTATCAGTAATAGACATTGACAGGTTATTTCACTGGGTTTCTGCCACAGCAATCTTTTAAAGGAGACAAATAAAATAACCATACCACAAGATAGCTGTCTTCAACATGCAGACTGTTATCTCACTCCAGTGGCTGTTTGAGCCTGTTGATTGATTGCTGACTAACTGACTGCAGTTCAAGCAGCTAAGGAGAATTTTGCTCTGTTTTAATTCTCGTTTCCATTAGAATTTCATAACTTTGAAAATATTCACCTATATTTTACTTTCCAGGGGTAAGTAACAGACGCAACAGAAGTGTAAGGCAGACAGTACCATAATTCAAATGTAAATACAAATGCTACACATGTTGACTTCTGAACAAGCCTTTTGTCAAATTACTATGGATTTGTACATTTATAATGATACAGAAGCATCTTGCCCTTGAAGTGAAGTATTTTAGGCATCCAAAAATGTCTGCCAGGTAAGCTATTAAAAGCACGCCAGTTGGTATCTGCAAACTTTTTAGCCAGCAGGAAGCTTTGTCTGAAAGAAAAATTCTCTATTCCTTTCTGAGGTCAAACAAACAATTGAGAACCTTTCCCCATGACAACCATCAAACTTCTGTGTGGTAAAGTAACTGATGGTGCTCAGCTCCCATCTCATCACACAAAGCTCCAAACAGGTGAACACTTGTTGAGCTACTCTTGATGAAGTTAACTGCGTGAACAGCTTCATCAAGAAATTGTTTGAGAAGGGGTGGCATATTTTTTTTGCAACTAGGGCTTGCCTGTGTATAATACAGGGAGTCCAAACTGCTTGTGGTGCAACAGCCTGCACTCAGGTGACTAGCCTGCTGTTTTTTCCAGTCATTGCACGCCCACTGTCACCACAAATTCCTACACAGCACTGCCATTCCAAGCGAGAATCAGAGGCAAAAGCATCCAAAAGTGTAACAAGCTGTTGCCCTGTTGCATATTGTGGTAATGGCAGGCAGAACAGAAATTCCTCTTGGAATTTTTCTTTGTTCTCAAATTTTGTATGTCAGCATCTGAACAGCACCCAACAAATCCATCATTTCATCAAGTTGAATGGAAAAAAAGGTACTTCGCTGGATTTTGGCAATCAGTTGTTCAGTCACATCATTTGCCATACTGTAAATATACCTAGCAATGGTGTTGTTAGACAGGGGAAACTAATCAAATTGAGTCACTGCACCTTGCCCCAACATAATCGACATTTTCTTGGCACATGGCAGAAAAAAGTTTTCCCAGTAGTGTGCGATTTCCCAGTTTTAGCCATCCAGTGTGACACAGCAAAAGATGCCTCAAGGTCTTTCCCATTTGCTATAGCTGCTGTTCTCAGTACTGTTTTCTGGCCCTTTAGTCTCCCAGCTTTCACTGAAAGAACTGAACGGTTTTATTTGAAGAGAGCAGTGCTATGCCTGCAAGTGACTCAACATTTTAGATGGTTTTAAGCTCTCCTTTGACAGAACTTTGACACAAACCATACACTGTGACCATGGGTCCTCCTGAAAACCAGTCCACATAAATCCATAATCCAAATATTTTGTATTTGCTGTTTTTTTGTTTTTTTACTAAGGGTGTTGATTAATTGCACTTAACTCACGCGATTAACTAAAAAAATTAACCGCAATTAAAAAAATTAATCATGATTAATCACAGTTTTAATTGCAATGTTAAACAATAGAATACCAATTGAAATTTATTAAATATTTTTGGCTGTGTTTTACATTTTCAAATATATTGATTACAATTGCAACACAGAATACAAAGTGCACAGTGCTCACTTTGTAATTATTTTTATTACAAATATTTGCACTGTAATAATGACAAAAAGAAATAGTATTTTTCAATTCACCTCATACAAGCACTGTAGTGCAATCTCTTTATCGTGAAAGTGCAACTTACAAATATAGATTTTTTTTTTTGTTCCATAGCTGCACTCAAAACCAAAACAATGTAAAGCTTTAAAGCCTACAAGTCCTCTCAGTCCAACTTCTTGTTCAGCTAATTGCTAAGACAGACAATTTTGTTCACATTTATGGGAGATAATGCTGCCCGCTTCTTATTTACAATGTCATCTGAAAGTGAGAAAAGGTGTTCACATGGCACTTTTGTAGTTGGCATTGCAAGGTATTTATGTGCCAGATATGCTAAAAAAATGTGTACCCCTCCATGCTTCGGCCACCATTCCAGAGGACATGCTTCCATGCTGATGATGCTCGTTAAAAAAAAATGGTGTGTTAATTAAATTTGTGACTGAACTCCTTGGTGGAGAATTATATGTCTCCTGCTCTGTTTTACCCGCATTCTGCCATATATTTCATATTATAGCAGTCTCGGATGATGACCCAGCACATATTGTTCGTTTTAAGAACACTTTTACTGCAGATTTGACAAAACACAAAGAAGATACTGATGTGAGATTTCTAAAGATAGCTACAGCACTCAACCCAAGGATTAAGAATCTGAAGTGCCTCCCAAAAATCTGAGAGGGACGAGGTGTGGAGCATGCTTTCAGAAGTCTTAGAAGAGCAACACTCTGATGTGGAAACTCCAGAACCCAAACCACCAAAAAATAAAATCAACCTTTTGCTGGTGGCATCTGACTCAGATGATAAAAATGAGCATGTGTTGGTCTGCACTACTTTAGATGGTTATCAAGCAGAATCTGTTATCAGCATTGGTGTGTGTCCACTGGAATGGTGGTTGAAGCATGAAGGGACATATGAATCTTTAGCGCATCTGGCATATAAATATATTGCAACGCTAGCTACAATAGTGTCATGCAAATGCCTGTTGACACTTTCAGGTGACATTGTAAACAAGAAGGAGGCAGCATTATCTTCTGCAAATGTAAACAAACTTATTTGTCTGAAAAAAGAAAAGGAGTACTTGTGGCACCTTAGAGACTAACCAATTTATTTGAGCATAAGCTTTCGTGAGCTACAGCTCACTTCATCGGATGCATACTGTGGAAAATACGAAGATGTTTTTATACACACAAACCATGAAAAAATGGGTGTTTATCACTACAAAAGGTTTCCCCCCCCCCCAAACCCACTCTCCTGCTGGTAATAGCTTATCTAAAGTGATCACTCTCCTTTCTCCCCACCCCCTCACAAACCCACTCTCCTGTTGGTAATAACCTGGATTTGTGCTGGAAATGGCCCACCTTGATTATCATACACATTGTAAGGAGAGTGATCACTTTAGATAAGCTGTTACCAACAGGAGAGTGGGTTTGTGGGGGGAGAGAAAACCTTTTGTAGTGATAAACACCCATTTTTTCATGGTTTGTGTGTATAAAAACATCTTCTGTATTTTCCACAGTATGCATCCGATGAAGTGAGCTGTAGCTCACGAAAGCTTATGCTCAAATAAATTGGTTAGTCGCTAAGGTGCCACAAGTACTCCTTTTCTTTTTGCGAATACAGACCAACACGGCTGTTACTCTGAAACCTGTCATTATTTGTCTGAGTGATTGGCTGAACAAGAAGTAGGACTGATGTCTAGTTGGCAGCCAGTATCAAACAGAGTGCCCCAGGAGTCGGTCCTAGGGTCGGTTTTGTTCAACATCTTTATCAATAATCTGGATGACGGGATTAATTGCACCCTCAGAAAGTTTACAGATGACACTAAGCTTGGGGGAGAGGTAGATACGCTGGAGGGTAGGGATAGGGTCCAGAGTGACCTAGACAATTGGAGGATTGGGTCAAAAGAAATCTGATGAGGTTCAACAAGTACAAGTGTAGAGTCCTGCACTTAGGAAGGAAGAATCCCATGCAATGCTACAGGCTGGGGACCTAGGGATTACAGTGGATGAGAAGCTGGATATGAGTCAGCAGTGTACCCTTGTTACCAAGAAGGCCAACAGCATTTTAGTTTGTATTAATATGAGCATTGCCAGCAGATTGAGGGACATGATTATTCCCCTCTATTCGGCACCGGTGAGGCCACACCTGGAGTACTGCGTCCAGTTTTGGTCCCCCCACTACAGAAAGGATGTGGACCAATTGGAGAGAGTCCAGCGGAGGGCAACAAAAATTATTAGGGGGCTGGGGCACATGATTTACGAGGAGAGGCTGAGGGAACTCGGGTTATTTAGTCTGCAGAAGAGAAGAGTGAGGGGGGATTTCATAGCAGCCTTCAACTACCTGAAGGGGGGTTCCAAAGAGGATGGAGCTAGGCTGTTCTCAGTGGTGGCAGATGACAGAACAAGAAGCAATCGTCTCAAGTTGCAGTGGGGGAGGTCTAGGTTACATATTAGGAAACACTCTTTCACTAGGAGGGTGGTGAAGCACTGGAATGGTTTACCTAGGGAGGTGGTGGAATCTCCATCCTTAGAAGTTTTTAAGGCCTGGCTTGACAAAGCCGTGGCTATGATGATTTAGTTGGTGTTTCATGATAAGTAGATTGCACTACAGTACTTGTATTAGGTGAATTGAAAAATACTTTTTTCTTTTGTTTTTTACACTGCAAATATTTGTAATAAAAATAAATATAAAGTGAGCACTGTACACTTTGTATTTTGTGTTGTAATTGAAATGAATATATGTGAAAATGTAGAAAACATCCAAAATATTTAAATAAATGGCGTTCTATTATTGTTGAACAGCACGATTAATTGTATGATTAGTTGTGATTAATTGTTTTGGTCGCTTGACAGCCCTATTTTTACTGCTGTTTGGATCCTGGTTGTTAGGCCTCCTTTTGCTGCAAGTGGCAATTGATTCCCCTTTATTGCCCCCTTCTCCTTCACTTTTCTTCAGAAAACGGTCCATTACTAAAATTATTTCTACAGCAACTTTTCAAACTGATTTCAACACAACATGCGGTGAGTAGGCTGGTAGGTAAACATGAGTAAGTGCATGAGTACAGGAAGTACATGAGTAGGAAGTGCCTCAGTACAGGAAGTGCACAGGGCCTGCAGGGCAATTGCAGGGGCCCCATGCCACAGGGGGCAACGCCAAGCTAACTTGCCCAGGCAGGATTCGGTCATCAGCCCCCTGCCACCGCTGGCGCTTCTGCCTGTGGGTTTCTGCCCTTGTGACCCCATCAAAATGGAGTCACAACGCACTTTGGGGTTGCAACCCACAGTTTGAGAACCACTGGCCTATATGTATTTAATAGAGAGGGATTCAGCTTGCTATCCCTTAAGTTCTCCACTATATTTGAGTTTCCGCTAAAGGCACTGATATTGGATGACCTCAAAATTTCACTCAGACATATTAATAGGTCATATGATAATGACTAGTGATTTTGTTGTAATGATGTAGGATATAAATCATTTGCCCTTTAATAAACTTGCTGCCTCTTACCAAAAACAGTAAGTGCTTCTTCAGTAAGTAGTGTGTCTTGTGACAGAGTTGCCAGTACTATAGTGAGCAATTAATGACATGTTTATTCTCTGTCTCTCCATATGTTATTAAGAACCATTTTATAAAAGAACAAATTTTGTTTATGGTGATTCTTGATCTTTTGCAGAGAAACCACTCCAGTGGAAACCAGAAAAGTGTAAGAAATCATTGTTACAAACTACAGTATACAACTTACAGGAGATAGTACATGAAATCCATTATTAAATAATGAAGCATGGTTTAAAAGCTGTCACGAGCTAGCAATATATTGTGGTATTTCTCTGTACATTTATCTTAAGTGCTGCCAACAGCTAACTTGATGGTCTTGGTGTCACTGTAGTGGAGCAAAGCATTTATTCCAGTCTCCAGCACTTAGGCTTTGACAGCTTTCATTACCTGATTTAAAAAAGATGATACTTTTTGAATTAACACCATTTTTATCTATTTTTATGCCTTTATGAATTTTTGGAAAGGGACTTTTCCCTTTAAAAATATGAAAGCTTCATCAGTCAGGCAAAGCATAGTATTTACAGTAAGACAAGAAGCAGAAACTTTATTAAGATGACAGGGTGCATCTTGTATTGGATAGAAGTGCTACATATTTTAGAAACTTGGTTTTCACTGCCAGCATCTTATATTTGCTGTGTATAGCAACTTTCCTGGGTGAAAATGCTTCTGGGAGGGGAGCAGCTAGATTGCCATCTGCCCCACAGCATATTGCATAGCAGTAAGAGGAACAAGACCATTGGTTAAGAGCACAAATCCCGACTCTTTTGAACAGTGCAAAGTGGACAATGGCTTTTAAGATCTCATCCAAAGGATCTATAGAGAGACCTTCATGGAACTCATTTGATCTGCCTCAGAACTAGTTAGAAGGGGAAGTTTTAAAGTCACAATGGACCTAGGATACCACATTTAGGGGCTGCCATGTCGCTCTAAGAAATGCCAAAATATGAAGAAGCCATCCAAGTCATAAGGCCACCTCCCATTCACCCAACTGTTCTAAGATCCAGAGCTGTAGGTTCTATCGCACAGATTAGAACAGCTGCCCAGACATCTCACTTTCTCAACCATGTCAATACAAACATAAGAATCGCTTTGCACAATGACCTACAGAACTCACAAAAGACAAGATTAAAATCCCACAATCCTCGGTGGAACCGCATAAAGACCTTTACATTCATCTTGGACGCTGAGGCTCAATAGAGAGGCACATGCAGCATTTTGACCGCTTAGAATAAACAGCTTGTCACTGACTCTGCCAAGGAACCACCGAGTTTTGATTTATGTCAGAAAGATTTGTGCAGATTGAATCTCATCAGGACATCTCCTGGGAGAGGTGGACAAACCTTCTTTAAATGGAGAAAGAGGCAAACACCTGTATGTGACAGTGATCATGAGGCACAAACGATGGAGCACATCATATCTGAGTTTTCCCTTCATTCTTTCGCTAGGGGCCTGAAAGACATTCACCAGCTCACTGCTGCAGCAATGTGCTGGCTATCAAATCTAGATAAAAATTTGTAGTCATTGCTACCTACCCAAGCCATACAAAAGAAGAAGAAGAAGTAGGCAGAATTTACAGGAGCAAGGACAAGATATTGAAGAAGGGTTGACACTTCTGATGTACAAAAAAACAGGACATCCGTGATGACCCTGAGCCCATAAAACTGGACAGCTGGCAGTGTGTACTAAGCACCCTTAAAGATTTCCTGGGGCAGCCACCTCAAAAAGGGGATGATCCTGGGAAAACCTGGTCAGATGGCACCCCTACGTGGAAGAGTTATCTTGGGTGCAACCTTCTCTTGTCACACATTCTACCTTCCTCTGTCCTCTATTGACTTGTGTTCCCTCTTCCCACCTTTAAGTGGTTCTCTCAGGATCTCCAGCCTTCACTGTTTTACCAAGGTTTGTGGGTTTTCCCCCCCTCATAATGAGCATTCTTAGTTTTCCATCTGTTATCATAGAAGATTAGGGTTGGAAGAGACCTCAGGAGGTCATCTAGCCCAACCCCCTGCTCAAAGCAGGACCAACCCCAGCTAAATCATCCCATCCAGGGATTTGTCTGTTCTTTAGTCTGTTTTTAAACCCAGGTGCTTTATTTTCCATTGTCACATATTTTGTCTTATGCCCCTGCGGTGACGTGAATGCGGCAGAGGGAGTCAGCAAGAAACGCTCACATAGTTCATGGGTGTGCCTTCCAGTTGCCGGGAAAAAAGAGAGACAGCAGCATCAAGCCCGTGGGGGGAGATGAGTTCTGGTTACAGACACAATGATGTATTCACAGAGGTTTCCCCTAAATGGCAGCCACTTTAGGTGAAGTCCTACACACATGGAAGTCAACGGAACTTGTTGCCATTGAAATCATTGCCAGAACTCCCATTGACATGAGTTGGTCCAAGATGTAACCCTTCTGTGTAACCTTCTTGTTTGTGCCATCACTGCTCAAGGCAAAGAAAGTGTGTGTACATGTGAATAAAGCAGAATAGAAATAGCTGGAGTCTTTGTTTCACTAACTTCTCTTCCAGAAAGAAACTGGCCCACTCCGAACTGCCATAACTCTACTGCTCAGCAAACAGGCAATAGAGGCAATGTAGTGATACAGGCCTTTGTCATTATTCACAACTGTTTTTCTTTTTCTTTTTAACCATTTTAACATAAATTATTTGTTCGCTGTTGCTAGCTTTTTATAGATTGGTTTATTATATTCCAGTTTTAATAGAGTTCATGTTTGTTTGAGCAACACTTTCAAAAGTCCTCATTAAAATATGTGAATGATGCTCTATCCAGAGCTAAATTATGGAGTAGAGAATGTCAATTAAACAGAATCACTTGACAGCTGACGGGCACTTTTGAAACTAATTGCTGAAACATAAACTATTCAAAACATGTTTCTAAGCCCTGAGCAGCAAACTTCACCATAGTTTTCATATGAGAAACCAGTCAAATATTTTTTAGAAACAAACAGAGATCATTCTTGCAGGGTCTTAATCTACCAGCTATGTTATGTGCTATAATTACAATTGAATATTGCAGTATTTGAGTCAGGAATACTGAAACAAATCTTTTGTCATATGTACCCCCAGTTATTATTCTATTATCTCTCTCATTCATTAAGTGTTGCCAACAATTGTGATTTTGTTGACTGTCTATTGTTTAATGTTTTACTGAAAGACCCAAGTTCTGGGTGGGATGGGGGGACGGGGAAGAGATTATGTGATAATCTCAGTTTGCTTTCTTTAAAGATAAGTTTCTAGCCCACAGAGGTGCAGAGAAAAGCATGAAAATGGGCCTGAGTGTACTCTCAAGGGTCAGGAAAAAGAAAACAAATACCACCACCCCACACAAAAAATATTATTTTAATTTTAATTTTCAAGCCAATCTTGGGGACCTGACTCATGATATCTGAACATCTGGGGCTGGCAATACTGTGCAGAGCTTGAATCACATCACTTCTCTTTGACTCCTTACACTGGGTCACCCTCACCTACCAGTGGTCCTTCTCTGGACGCAATTCTCCACAGGTCAATGAAATCAGAGTAAAAGATTATACCCAGTCCATTATGGATTACATACAGTTCTTCATTTGTTTGCTCTCTAACTTTCAAACTAAGTACAAAGAACTTTTCAGTTTGATAGGTATAGAGCACTCGATTTGTAGATACAAAACACTTAGCTTTATACCCATTAAGTATATTTGCATATACAGTTCTGTGGCAGGTCACCAAGTAAGCTACTGGGGCACTAGGTTTTGCTCCATAGGCTGCCTCAAAGACAGGGACCCTGTTAACCCTGGGATCTTAAGTTTTTTTTAAAAAGCAGAGTTACCATTGTGTACTGTTGAATCTGGCTCTCTGTTTTCCTCCTGTCTTGAAAAGACCTGTTCAAAAGATAGTGGAAGAAACTATGGGTGTAAAACAGCTGAGGAAAGGTGTGTGTTCTATGGGCTTAATAGGAACCTTTCTATTGACTTCAGCTAGCTTTGGCTCCAGCCACTCTGTCATTTCTCATTTAAGCCTTCAGTTTGCTGCTGCTTTGGGTGAACAGAAGAGCCACTAAGAATGTTATATAAACTCAAGCATAAATGCCATCTCATGATCAAACAGCCAATCCATTGTAATAGCCTCAAAGGTAAAACAATGAGGTAAATCATTTCAGTTGTAATAATGAAATAATGTCTTGGTTTTCAAAGGCAGAAAATAATCTCTCTCCTGAGTGCCACTCAACTGTAAATAAATACTTCTATAGTTTGTAGGAATTGTATCTAGAGCTTAATTATGATTGACCTGCTTTAGCATTAAAATGACTAGAAGAATTTTGCTTGGTGGAGAATTTTGCATACTCTTGTGTGATATGAGAAGTTCATTCTTTTATGGATTTGTGCATAGCAATTATTAAGATGTAATGATTAAAATGGAAGTTGTCAAAATCAGCTGATTCCACTCTGCTCAAATTTCCTATTGACCCTCTATGCTCAATCATTTTTAAGGACTTAGAAAACCAGTTCTTTCAGAAACAGAAGTCCAATGTGCGGAGGTCCATGACAATTGAAACAGATATCTTGTCGGTGAGGCAGGGCACCCATCTTGAGAGAAAAATCAATCTGCCAAACTGCAAGTGCTTAATCCATATTTACAACTTGCAAACATTTTGCAGCCTCTTTTTGTATTGCATTTCAATACAGTACTTTTATTAACAAGCAGAAGCAGCCTTGGTGTAAAATAGAAGGCAAGTTGTAACACACATGTCATGAATAATGATTGACTCAGGCATTGCAAAGAACTTTGGACACATTAGAACCTGAGGGCATATACAAGCTCCTGGGCAAGACTACTTTATAGCATTTTGCCATCCATAGGTTAGCTAGTTTGGACCCAGTAGTATAATTTCTCTGAATTGGACATGGATGAATTATCACACGGGGAATTAATGCTCAAATAAAATGCTTTCTTAAATGCCATCTCTTAGTTTTTACTTTGTTGTAACTATTTGAGCAAACAACTTCCTGTCAAATGAAGCGTTTTGAAATACTAAAAACAAACAAACCTGAATAATTATCAAGCATACTGAAGAAGATTTGAAGGTGGCCAATTGTATTAGGAAACAGGGGGTTCTACAGAGGACTGGGAGTCAGGACTCCAGGGTTCTATTGCCAGCTCTTTGACTGACTCATGGTACCATACAATGAAGTTATTTAAATTCTGCCTCCATTTACCCAGCTTTAGAATAGGAACAATATTTAACATCTGTGCCTCCCATGGTTGTTGATGCTTAATGTTTATAAAGTGCTTTCATGAAAGGTATGAAGAGTTCCAGCATGGTTTCTGGATTATGTTATTTTTAATTTATAGTAGGGCTGTCGATTAATTGCAGTTAACTCACACGATTAACTCAAAAAATTAAACATGATTAAAAAATTAATCATGATTAATTGCATTTTTAATCGCATGGTTAAACAATAGAATACCAACTGAAATTTATGGCTGTGTTTTACATTTTCAAATATATTAATTTCAATTACAACACAGAATACAAAGTGTATAGTGCTCACTTTATATTGTTTTTTATTATAAATATTTACACTGTAAAATTAATAAAGAAAAGAAATAGCAAATTTCAATTCACCTCATACAAGTACTGTAGTGCAACTTACAAAAGTAGATTTTTTTTTGTTACATAACTTCACTCAAAAACAAAACAATGCAAAACTTTAAAGCCCGACAAGTCCATTCAGTCCTACTTCTCATTCAGCCAATTGCTAAGATGAACAAGTTTGTTTACATTTATGGGAGCTAATGCTGTCCATTTCTTATTTACAATGTCACTAGAGAGTGAGAACAGGTGTTCGCATGGGACATTTGTAGCCGGCATTGCAAGGTATTTACATGCCACTTATGCTAAACATTCGGATGCCCCTTCATGCTACAGCCACCATTCCAGAGGACATGCTTCCATGCTGATGATGTTCATTAAAAATGCATTAATTAAATTTGTGATTTAACTCCTTGGGGGAGAATTGTATATCCCCTGTTCTGTTTTACCCACCTTCTGCCATATATTTCATGTTATGTCAGTCTTGGATGATGACCCAGAACATGTTGTTCATTTTAAGAACACTTTCACTGCAGATTTGACAAAACACAAAGAAGGTACCAATGTGAGATTTCTAAAGATAGCTACAGCACTCGTCCCAAGGTTTAAGAATCTGAAGTGCCTTCCAAAATCCAAGAGGAAAGAGGTGTGGAGTATGCTTTCAGAAGTGCAACAGTCTATGTGGAAACTACAGAACCCAAACCACCAAAAAATAAAATCAACCTTCTGCCGGTGGCATCTGACTCAGATGATTAAAATGAACATGTATTGGTCTGCACTGCTTTGGATTGTTATCGAGCAGAACCGGTCATCAGCATGGACACATGTTGTCTGGAATGGTGGTTGAAGCATGAAGGGACATATGAATCTTTAGCGCATCTGGCATGTAAATATCTTGCGACACTGGCTACAATAGTTCCATGTGAACACCTGTTCTCACTTTCAGGTGACATTGTGAACAAGAAGCAGGCAGCATTATCTTCTGCAAATGTTTGTACAAAGTTTTTCCTACAAACTTGTCTGTCTGAGCGATTAGCTGAACAAGAAATAAGAATGGGTGGACTTGTATGCTCTAAAGATTTACACTGTTGTATTTTTGAAATCTGTTTTTTGTACATAATTGTACATTTGTAAGTTCAACTTTCATGATAAAGAGATTGCACTACAGTACTTGTATTAGGTGAATTGAAAAATGCTATTTCTTTTGTTTTTTACAGTGTAAATATTTGCAATCAAAAATAAAGTGAGCACTGTACTCTTTGAATTCTATTTTGTAATTGAAATCAATATATTTGAAAATGTAAAAAAATCCAAAAATATTTAAATAAATGGTATTCTAGTATTGTTTAACAGTGCGATTGTGATTAATTTTTTTATCATGTGATTAATCATGATTAATTTTCTTAATTGCTTGACAGCCCTAATTTATAGTTATTTCATGATTTAAAGACAGCATACTGTATTAAGTAATGTCATAGGATGTGGGAAGTACTAAAATAAATAATAGGTAAAACGATAGGTATGTCCAAAAGAGGAAATCTATTTTTTAAAGTAAAATATATTTTAAAATCATATTTGTTATGAATAAGAGTTGTCAATACTCCTCATTCATCTGTTTTAAAAGTTTGTCTTCCAATCAGGAAGCTAGAAATAGTATCAGGTGATTTTGGTGATTCATCACACACCATAAATATTCAATTTAGATAGAGCACTAGCTTGCCATAACATTGTTTGTCCAAACTATTTGGCAAATACAAATAATTAATACTTTCACCAAGATCAACGTCTATTTATGTATGATACCTGAATAGAAAAAGGGTTATATTTGTCAGTTTACTCACAATTCATATTTAATTAATATTTAAACCAGCGCTATTGTATATTTCTTTATTTTACAACCTCCTTTACAACCAAGTGCAACACTCCGTTGGCTGAATATAATTTTGGATACTGCATGTTGGAAAAGGAAGAAGATGTCATCCACTATAATGGAAAATCAAGCGATCTGCTCCTTTGTCACTGTTTGGGAGAAGGCTTCAGATAAAGAGAACTCTTAAAAACTGTAATGGAGCAATTGTGAAATATGACTGAATATCAGTTTTGGAGACAAATCTTCTCTTGAGAAAAGAGCAAGTACAATAGCATGATGCTGCTTGAGGGTGTCCTCCTGATATGTGACACTATTTATATATATTTGGAAGGAATCACTTCTGTGGTTGAGAGGTTAATTCATTCTGTGTCCAGTCCTGGAAGGTCACAAGTCCCTTCAACTCCCTCTAATGGGAGGTGAGAATGCTCATCACATCACAGGATCAGGCCCTGAGAAAGTACTTCAGGATTGGATCCAAGTTACTGTGTATATTAAAATATACTGAGGCTTCAGGAAGTTGAAACAATTGCTAGATTAACAAACAAATTCCTTGACTCAAAATTCCTTAATATATAAATGATTTTCCTTTTACCCACGTGCCTCAAGTGCTTTATAATTAAACACTTGATTTTAGAAAAAAGGAATTACAAATGTATTATTAATTGTACAGCTCCAGTATTTTTAAACCAGTGATCAATGGATCTTTTTCAGTGTCCATATTGCAATATGGTCTCATAGAAAACAGTGGATAATCTGACAGCGGATAATCTGCCAGCATCAGTGAGTTTTGCAAATTTTTTTTGGCAGCATTCAATTAAAAGTGCAACTATTTTGCCATCATTTCTCAGTTCATCTCATACTCCTTGTTTGAATGATCTCATTTCACTGTGCTATATTGACAGCATTCTACAGAAAATAAATTGTCAACAAGGAGTCCATAACGCAGGAGGAAATCATTGTTCTCCAATTCATTTTTCTCCCCGTGCTTCACAGATGTATTACATTATTTGCAGAATATGAAACATGCCTTACAATTCTGTAGCATTGCTAACCACCTTCAGCAAAATACAATGGTCATCAAAAGGCAACAATTGACTTTTTTCCCCATTCAGATACAAAAATATCATCCATTTATAAATGTATTGGCTTGTTCCTTGTTATATTGAAAACATTCAATGTAAAAGATTTGAATTTCCAACTTTCCTGATTTTATATGAAACCCACCCAAGGGAGAATATATTCTAATATAATGTGAAATTCATTTTAATTTTTCTTATGTATCAAATGATATAATTTATCTCCAGGTTTTATGATACTGAACCTTGAGTGAGATTAAGTAAGGGTTAACCACTAAATGGGTTTTTTTATGTCAGTGTTTCTTTCCAGCCATTGACACACCTGGAAGAGCTAAAATAGACTGAAGGAAGAAGCTATAGTTTCACTAGAGTTATGTAAAAGTGTTATAGCAGTAGCAAGTTTAGTAGAAGATGAGACATGTATTTAGTAGGGAAAAAAGTCCAGCCTAATTTGTGTCTTTGCTTTGCTTTGAAAGGAAGCTATAAGCAACAAAACATATTTATTTTTCAGCATGGTTTTTATGAAGTTACATACATTTTGAAGACTGCTTCCAGGGGTAAGACAGGTGTGCAGGGAAGTGGTTAAAAGAGAAATATGAAGTACTGTGCATAAAAGAGAGCTGTGCACAATTCAGACAACTCCACAGCAGTTGCCCAAAAGTCCCTGTCCATGTGCTATTTTTAATCATATTATAGTTCCTGACCTAAGCCGGGACAGCGAGACATGAAGATTTAAAACTTGTCTCTCTTTTGATGCTGTTGTGTTGCTCAGTGATGGACATTCTATGTGCCTCTTCTGCCTTTCCAATGGACATATTCCTGATAAATGGTTAATCTGCAGTTTGTTTTCCAAAAGGATACAGAAAGGCAGGGAAGCCCATCTCAAACTCCTTCTGGATTGCTCAGTGAGAGCTTCAGAGCCTGAGGTTCAAAATCCTGCCAACATGGCTCAGTTACTTTCCACTAGCACTCCAGTGAGCCATGGCTCTACACTGGGCTCTTGAGTTTGTTCTTCACCAGAGACCAAAGTCTTCGACCAATGAATCAGGCGCAGCAGCCATCATCAGAAAGAGGTAGGAAGGAGTATTGTTCCTCGGGAGAGCTGTTCAAAGGTCCCCCTCCCCAGTGCCTAGTAAGATGAGACAGAAGTCCCATCGATCTCAGTACAGTACCAGCTCATGCCCTTCAGCCAAAAGACAGTTCATGGCCCAAATTGGGTCCCTCTGACACTTTGAAACTGACTGGTCACCAAATAGTCACGTTACCACCTGAAGCTGGTCTGCACTTCCCCTGGTACAGACTCCTCAGTACTGATGTCAGCACCAGCCCACTTTGTACTGATAACCTGGTGGCCAAGGTTGGCCTCCATGGTGCAGACGTTTCCAGCACCAACTTTCTCAGTGCCCAAGACATTCTTGATACCAACTGATCTCTGTGACTGCACAGTAACAGTCAACCTTACTTTCTTCATCTGCTTTCTAGGTGCTGCTGCCTTGGAACCAATTCTTAATACTAGTACCCATAATCTCACCTGTTAAGACTGTGAGAGGATTTTGGAAGTTCCCTAGGACACCTAACAGGGTACACCTCATTTACACCCTTCTAATACTTGTGCAACTTGAAAAATGGCAGCACTAACCAGAGAAAGAGCATGGTAGTACAGGTAATGTCTGGCTTGCCATTTCTTTGCCATATCAGAATAGACCAGTGGGTCTCAAACTTTTTTACTGGTGCCCCTTTCACATCGCAAGCCTCTGAGTGCGACCCCCCTAATAAGTTAAACACTGTTTAATATATTTAACACCATTATAAATGCTGGAGGCAAGCAGGGTTTGGGGTAGAGGTTGACAGCTCGCGACCCCCAGTTTGAGAACCCCTGGAATAGACATTACTGTAGCTAGAGACCTATCAACAGTTATTGCTAAGGCTGCCATAGGGTTTCCATTCACTCACAGCTCTCTGAAATTTTCACCTTTCAGGCTGAAATTTCCCCAAATTGGTCTTTGCCTGAATACTTTTTGTTTTGAAAGTTTAAGCAAAGATGTAGGATTATTCAGCCTATATTTATGTACTATATATGATACAATTCAATAGGTAGGCATGTGAACATACCTCAATGAATGCAATTAAGTCCAAGTAAAGCAGCATACCTCTCAATTAAAAGAATCTGAGTCATCTAGTCCTTTCCTCAGAAATAGATATACTTTGGCCTGGAGCTAATTGAATAATGAAGGTTATTCATGGATAATTATTGTATGAGAAATTGCCAGAGTTTGCAATAAATTTTATTCACAATGGATTATTTGACCAGCTCTGCTGTCTACTGCTGTGAATAAATGTTTCCAAGCAGTCAGATCACCTCATATATGAAACACACATCTCAATGCTATTAAATTAAATTAAGCATTTCTGCAATATTGTTCATAATTCACTGTAGCGAAAGAAATACTTTATTCTCTGAAGCAGCTTTTTATGGTGGTATAAAATATTTTGAACACCTTGAAAACTATCAGAGGGTTGCCTTGGGATTTGTCTGCCATTAAATCCTCTGATTTCTGCATCTCTATTTTCAGTGCTTGTGTTTTACGTCATCCAAGTGACAGTAGTTAATATACTCCTTTATCTATAAGTCATTTAGCTTGTATATTATTCCCTGATTGAATATCTTTTGGAATCAGGGTTTTTGTTTTACCTTAGACATATATGTAGCACATCTTTATTATTTACTAATATGTTCTATTTATTTAATATTATGTCCTTTCAGTCTGGAGGATCCCAAAGTACTCTAGAAATTGGGGAAGAGATTTAAGTCTATATAGTATAGTTCGGGCTTTTCAAAAGCACCTAAGTGACTTAAGAGTGCAAGTCCCATTGAAAGTCAATGAAACTGAATCTGAGGTAGAAAGTGGGTAATTTTAAGGACTAGATTAAGATAAACGTACTGATACCAAGTAGCTCCTTGCTCCGCAAAAGACCTCTTTAAGTCAATGGTACTAATCATGGAGTAGAGCAGGGTTCGGCAACCTTTGGCACGCAGCCCGTCAGGGAAAGTCGCTGGCGGGCCAGGACGGTTTGTTTACCTGCAGCGTCCGCAGGTTTGGCCGATCGCAGCTCCCACTGGCCATGCGTCACCGTTCCATGCCAATGGGGGCTGTGGGAAGTGGCGCAAGCCTGTTGTCAGCTCTCAAGCTGCCTCATCCACTGGGAGTGACACCTCCCTTCTCATCTGCGGAGACATAAGGTCTCCCTCTGCCAGGACAGGGCTGGAACTGCCCCCTTTGCTGTTTCTCTGTCTTCACAATTCCTTCCTGGAATCACACGGCAATATTCCTTTTTACTACAGGTTATATTAACAGCTTGAGACATAGTTAATACCCATGATAATTTCTCCTGGAACACAATCCAACACACCAACATGCAGCCTTCCCACTTCAAGAGCACTTTAGCCAAAGGCACAGTGGTTTTATATTTTCCCAATGCTAGGAGTTCTACATTTCCCCCAGGTAACATGTCAAGTTTCCCCGACCTTGCCCTTGCTGATCAGAGAGATCTGGATGCCAGTGTCCCTTCACCCTGGGCATTCTTTGCCATTGGCAACTTTAATAAATTCAGTAGCAAGCTCCAGTGGGTCAGACCTTACAAAATTCATCAAGAGCCCTTCACGCACCTCTGTTCCTGTGGTTAGGACAGCAACATTAAAATGGCCTGCTTGGGGTGTGAGCTTAGATTCCCTTTGTTTAGGGCAATTATCCCTCAGGTGCTAAGTGGAGTTACAGATGAAACACCTTTTGGAACCATAGTCCTGTGAAGGGAGTCTGCAAATGTGATTAACAGAAGGAAGTTGGTTCTGGGGAGGTGGGTGCCCAGGCTTCCAACTGCCTTCCCTTTTCCCAAGGGTAAAATGAGTTCCCTCCTTTACACTGGGCTTCTACCCTTCTCTTTGTGCCTTGCACTCACTGGACACTCTATTTTATACATAGGAATCAGGCAGATCTGCTGCTTCCTGTACAGAACCCAGGGATTTACCCCAAATGGCTTCTCTGAGGTCCTCAGAGCACACAGGCATGAAATGTTCCTAAGCAAAGAGGTCAAATAACTGGTCATAATTCTCTGCTCCCTTCGTCTTTGCCCATTTTCTCGTAAAAACACATTTTACGTACATAGTCTCTATGACTCATCTTATTCTTTTTGAGGTTTCTAAACCTTAGCCCACACACTTCAGGGGTAATTTTAAATTTGCCATATATCAAAGCTTGTTCAATTTCCAATTCATTAAATATATTTAATGCTTTAACTGAGAGCTTTGTAACCAGGGTGGAGCGGGGAACTCCCTGTCTTCTGGGATTTTATGCAGTCACAGAGTATTCCAAAAGTAGTAAAGTATTCTTCAGTACAATCTGTTTCCTTGTATGCAGGGCATAGCTTAACCCAACTGGGTGTCTTTTGAGAAGGATCAATTACTGCTGGAGGATTTTCTATTTTAATTCCCAGACCTTGAGTTCAAGGTGGCATTGCTTCTCTTTCTCTTCTTGTTATAGTTTGATCTGAAGGGTTTTCAGCTGCAGCTTCTCGTTCTGCAGCTGCATCTATTCTGGGCTCATCTTGAAGCAGGAGGTTTGTCTCCTCCTGTCACTGAAGCCTCTGGGACCTCAGATATACTCTGGGGAGCCAGCTGCACTCCATGGAGCCTGTCATGCTCCATGAGGAGAGTTTTCAACTCAACCATCTTTTTTTCCATCAAAGAATACGCAGCGCTCTGCGCACAACTCTTCTAACTGCTTTTTTTGTGTATTTAGCACGTTTCTTTGTTCATCCTACCCTTGCTGCTGTTCTCTTTACTTTATGGTTCATTGGTTCTCTTCTCTTTACCCAAAACAGGCAAACAGAAAACAACGAACTGTGACCTTTTCTGACTGTTCCCAGCCTTCTCACTCTGAATCACTTAAAAATCTAGTTTACCAGTGCTGGAAGTGTAAACCTCAGTCTGCTAGCCCACTGTGTGTAAATCCTGCCAACTACACCACTGTGATGCTCTCCACAGAGCAGCTCAGAACTGTATGCCGTTGTGTTACCCCTCTGCCTTAGCAAAAGTGCTTTGCTGGAGATTAGACTGTGCATCAGCTCCCGACCGCACCAGTCTGTCTCCTTCCTGTCACTTTAATATCCTGGAACCAACATGATTACAACACTGCATCTATGCAATTGTAGGAAGTTGTATTCACTCCATGCTGATTTTACATTTCATAAGTCTGATTAAGGTCTGGATTTGCATTAATGGTTATCCAAATTGGGAGACCTAACTATAGATGTTCTCTTACTTGATACCATATAATTGATAAACTCATCTTAGAATTGTATGCTTCTTACATTCAATGATTGTGGAATTTATTCCCTGACAGATTATTCTAATAGACTACTCCCATTTTATAACTTTGTGAGGTCATAGGCCATGATCTTGCAAACATGTATACACATGGTCTATGTTAGTACCTTGAGTAATCCTTTTGACATCAATGGGACTACTCAGGGTAGTAAAGCTGAGCATGTGTTAAGTGTTTGCAGGATTAGGGCCTTCGTAACTTTTCTTGTGGGTTGGGTTAAACCTTATTGTTATGGGTTGGGAGTAACTGTCGCTTTCATTCAGGACAAATGTAAAGTCATTGTAACTGGGTGACTAAAACAACAGCATTAGCACCCAAAGCAGAGGCACAATCTACTTGTATGCCTCCCTTAATGTGCTTTTTATAAAGAGCGGTAGTCTTTGCTAGTGGGTATAATACACAACAAAAATATTCTTTTTTTGGATCTGACTTGGTGTACTATCACATTTGTGGATGCTCTTGGTCTTAGGATATGTGCAAGCTCTATGATGAAGAGTTACTGTTTATTCCAAGATAAGAAGGAAAAGCATTGAAGCCTAAGAAATGGTAATACAAGTGTAACCCTTCTGCCAGGCCAAGTTGATAGCAGCAAGGGCCGGGTTCAGTACGCAGGGGTTCCCTCTCATCAAAGCAAATGCAAAACTGGCTCGAACCCCCACCCAGTGACCTGGGAAAATCTTACACACCCCCTGGGTGCCTCAAAGAGGCAATAGTTCCCCTCTCGCAAGCACAGAGTCTCGGTGTAGTAGAGAATCTTTAATAACATGAGGTAAACGACATCAGCATTAAATTGGGAAAACACCACAACTAGTGTTCATTAACCAAACCATGAGCAAAGACCCATCCCAGCAAATTGGGCCACATCCTTTCCCTCGGGTTCTTGAGTCCCAGAACCCAAACGTCTCTTGAGTCCAGCAATCCACAAATCACCCAAAGTCCAAAAAGTCAAGCCCCAGAGTTCAAAAGTTCATCTGCAGAGTGTTACTCCCCAGTCTGGCTAAAAATGTGCCTGTGTGTGGGGGGAAAGAGGTAAGGGGCACCTTACATGACCTGAAGCTGACTGCCCCACAGGGCTCCGCTCTGCACAGCTCTGCTCCGCCATCTCATGAACGCTCCACCAGCCTATCCACAAACAGCACCACTGCACTCTAGATCTTCCTGCTCCCCACTACTTGACACAGTGCTCAGTGATTTCAGCTCATAGTAGTGGGAGCCTTGGTGCTGGTGCACCATAAGGCCAAAGTGAATACAGCACAGTACCTGTAGCAAGACTCTTAATAGACCCAAAATTAGCTCTGACGTTCCACAGTGGAGAGAGACAGAGGTGCAATTGGTGTTTCAGGCCCTCACAAAGGGGCCCACACCACCAGGTACTAATACCTGTCTCAAACCTCTCTCAATTCACAGAGTTTTGGAACCCATGTCGCTTGCCTAGCGAGTGCTACTTAGTTGATGGTGAGTCCCTCCATCATAACAAAAGGCCAAGTACAGTTCCAAGCACAGTTCCCATAATCAGGGTAATAACAATTTATTCTTCCTGCCCCTATAACAGAGACACTGGGGATCCCACAACAGCCAAAGTGACCATTTGGGCAGCTGTGGCCTCATTCTAGGCGGGGTGGGTGTGCCTATGCAAATGATATCGGCCCCTGAAGTTCTTTTCCACAACTTGCCACACCTCACCACCAGATGTCAGGGTGGAGCTCATCCTGACTCTGCTTACACAAGAGCAGAAGATTACACACTATTTAAAACCTTCTTCTGCAGGACCATCAATTCCAATATAATCTGTTACTGTAGCTGGTGGACACCAATTTTTACCTCTACATATTACACTGTCCTTAGAGCATCCTTAAAATACCTGGGACCATCTGTAGTTGTCAGTCTCTCCCCAGTTTCTGTCATTTATTTCAGTCTTTTGCTGGTCTGTTCAGGCTTCTGAGTGTCATGTTGGTGGATTTGGCTTCTCTCTATTGTTCTACATGTTTTTCTAGGTTGCCCAGGTGGTGTCCATATTATCACTTAACGTAGAAGTTGTGTTGGTGGTATTCTTAAAACATGTCCTAAATATGTTCACTGTTGTCTTCTTATTACGTTTGATGCTTTAGGTTGGTTTGCTCTCTTTAGAATTGCTGACATTGCAAGGAACTCTTTCCAATAAACTCGAATGATCTTTCAAAGCCATTTACTTTGGAATGAGTTGATTTTCTTAACAATTTCTGTTGTGGATTTCCATCACTCTGTTCCATGAAAAAGAAGGGCAGACATGATGCCAGTGTTAAAAATTTATATTTTTTTCAGTGCCAGTGATGCACCTTTTCAAAATCTTCATGACTATGTAAGTTCCTATATTTTAATATTCATTGCTTAGCAGCTAGCATGGTATCACCATCACTGCCCATCTCACTCCCAAGGAAAGCAAAATGGCTTAATTCTGCTAATGCTTCTCCATCTACTCTGATGGTTGCTTTTGGGACATTGATAGCCATATATTTTGTCTTCTCATTCTTGATGAAAAACCCAACTTGTTTTGCTGAGTCTGCCAAAATCTGAGTCTTCCATTTGGTGTCCCTAGCTTCTGTTTGCCAGAAGCTGGGAATGGGTGACAGGGGATGGATCACTTGATGATTGATTACCTGTTCTGTTCATTCCCTCTGGGGCACCTGGCATGGCCAGTGTTGGAAGACAAGATACTGGGCTAGATGGACCTTTGGTCTGATCCAGTATGGCCGTTCTTATGTTCTTATATATTAAGTGGAGTGTTTAACTAAGCAGGCCAGTGTCGTCAGCAAAAACATGGCAATCCAATTGTGCTTTATCATTTCTCCATATAATTCCTTTATGTCTACACTGGCAAGTTTCTGCACAACAAGTTATACCACTTTTATTAGAGCGCTGGAATTAAACCGCTGTTGCGTGTCCACACTGTGTTCCTTGTGACAGTGGAGCACATCCACATAAGCAGCTCTTGCAACAGCCAAGAAAGCAGTGCATTGTGGTAGCTATCCCACTGTGCAACTGGCTGCAGGGTGCTTTGGGAAGGGTTTGCAGTGCCTTCTGGGGCAAGCACAGCTTCACATGATGCAGGTTTCCCAATCCCATTGTTCCATGGGCATCCTACTACATTGCCAGCTGCTTTTCAACTGAAGAGGGGTGGGGGCAGAGTGTGTGACAGGCAGTGTGTGCGTGTATGGAGGTGGGGGGGAGAGACAGTGTGTTTTGGGGGACAGAGTGTGTCAGCATGCTGTCTTCTAAGTTCAGACAGCAGTAGGAAGCAACCAATCCTGAGGCAGGGGGAAACTCTAACATCAGCCCCTGCCTCCCTCCTTAGCGTGCGCTCTCTCTCTCTCTCTCTCTCACACACACACACACACACACACACACACACACACGCGCGCGCGCGCACGTGCGCCCCTGCCTCTGTGTTCAACAGCATGATCATTCCACATTAATGGTTTGCTTTGTGCCCTGGAGCAGATTAGCACAGCACACAAGGGCTGTCAGAAATGGAGCTTTGAAAGGGAAGGGGCACATGTCTCCAGGGTAGCCGAGTTCAAAACAATGAGCAGAGCAGCCACTTTAGGGATTATGGGACACTTCCGGAGGCCAATTGATTGCTTTCTGCGCTGTAATGTGTTTACACTGCCAATACAGTGCTGGACTCTCCGCGCTGTAAGGCGTATGACTCTCATCAAGGTGTATTTTTGCAATGCTACAACTGCGGAGTTTCTGTGCACTAAGTGGCTTGGCAGAGAGTACACCTTGGAAGTTACACCCCAGAAAGCTGCTTTACTGCGCAGTAACTTGCCAGTGTAGACAAGGCCTTAGTTACCTTCTGTGGTTATTTTCCTCTTGACATATTAAATGACCAGTGCAAACAATAGTGGGGACATAATACACCCTTGCCTTACTCCAGTTGTCAGTGCAAGCCATTGGCTCAAGTTGTCACCATCTCTAACTGTACAATCAGTATTATTATATATATATATCTTTCATGATTCTGATTATTTTTGCTGATATTTTTGAAGTATGCCATAAATTTTCAGAAGATAGCCTTTGTGTACACTGTCAAAAGCCTTCTGGAAATTTATAAAATTTATCACAAGAAGTGCTTGCCACTCAACACTTTTGTAGCCCAGTGGGCCAGCTTACCTCTATTATATTCACTGCTTTTCATTATATTCTGCTTTATTATATTCAGCAGTAATGCAAAGAACCTACAGGCTTGTATCCTGTAAGACTTTGGCTTCAGCAGTTAGCATGAGGCTTGAGGCCTATGAACTTTGGCATAGATAAACTTAGGTAACTCATAAGTTTTGGGCAACTGGAAGTAGAGTGTAGGGGGGAATTTTGTCCATAATGACATCAGCGAACCACAGAACATGAACTGACACCAGCTTCTGGAAGGTTTTGGATGGAACATCTGACCGCAAGAGTGCCATGGCAACAAATTGATGTATATGATAATGGGATGAAATCATAAATACACTAACCTATAGAAAAAGGACACCTTAACATTGGTAAGGGGAGGAAATACAAATAAGGAAGAGGGGAGAAACCCCTATTGAATATGCATTAGACATGGTAACATCAACGTAACCTATTATAAAAGTGGCATCCCAGCCTGGGGGCAGTAGTAGAGAAAGATGTAGCCCCCGGGAGGGGCCAGAATGATGGCCACTTGTGAAGATGAGGAGGGTGACGGTGATGAGAAAGATACTGGCTAACATTTCAGGTTGTTCTGCAAGGGAAAGTGTGAGTATGAATGTTCAGATGTACATTCTGTATTATCGCTATGTACCTTACTGAGTTAGAGTGTGTGTGACTTTGCTAAATTTATTCATAAATTATTTATTTGTAAATATAAAAGAGCTCCTATAGTGTGAGTATTGCACCTGTGAACATTGGAGTTCCCAACTATATAATAATTTTAATAATACTGGGCCTGATATTGGGACAAGAACCTGTCAACCCTTAAATTGATAACTGGGAATTTTTAGTCATAATCTATAGATCAGGCTACTCTTTGTTCTAGAGTGCCTGAGAACAACAAAATTCTGTACGTTCTCTCAAGAGACTAAAACCTGCTTGTTCCTCTCGAAATTGGAGATTTGTTTCTTGATCTGTTCCAGGTTGATGCTGCACATGATTTTCCTAGGCACGGAGAGGAATGCGATTCTAGGTAACGCATTCCAGTGTTTCACCACCCTCCTTGTGAAAAAGTTTTTCCTAATATCCAACCTAAACCTCTCCCACTGCAACTTGAGACCATTACTCTTTGTTCTGTCATCTTTCAGGTAGTTGAAAGCAGCTATCAAATCCCGCCTCATTCTTCTCTTCCACAGACTAAACAATCCCAGTTCCCACAGCCTCTCCTCATAAGTCATGTGTTCCAATCCCCTAATCATTTTTGTTGCCCTCCGCTGGACTCATTCCAATTTTTCCACATCCTTCTTGTAGTGTGGCGCCCCAAACTGGACACAGTAGTCCAGATGAGGCCTCACCAATGTCGAATAGAGGGGAACGATCACGTCCCTCGATCTGCTGGCAATGCCCCTACTTATACATCCCCAAATGCCACTGGGCTTCTTGGCAACAAGGGCACACTGTTGACTCATATCCAGCTTCTCGTCCACTGTAACCCCTAGGTCCTTTTCTGCAGAACTGCTGCCTAGCCATTCGGTCCCTAGTCTGTGGCGGTGCATGGGATTCTTCCATCCTAAGTGCAGGACTCTGCACTTGTCCTTGTGAATCTCATCATTTCTTTTGCCCAATCCTCTAATTTGTCTAGGTCCCTCTGTATCCTATCCCTACCCTCCAGCGTATCTACCTCTCCTCCCAGTTTAGTGTCATCCGCAAACTTGCTGAAGGTGCAATCCACACCATCCTCCAGATCATTAATGAAGATATTGAACAAAACTGGCCCGAGGACCGACTCTTGGGGCACTCCACTTGATACCGGCTGCCAACTAGACATGGAGCCATTGATTACTACCCGTTGAGCCCGACAATCTAGCCAGCTTTCTATCCACCTTATAGTCCATTTATCCTGCCCATACTTCTTTAACTTGGTGGCAAGAATACTGTGGGAGACCGTGTCAAAAGCTTTGCTAAAGTCAAGGAACAACACGTCCACTGCTTTCCCTTCATCCACAGAGCCAGTTATCTCGTCACTGAGCATTGAGTACATTAGCTTTATCCACATCCTCTGTCACTAGGTTGCCTCCCTCATTCAGTAAGGGGCCCACACTTCCCTTGACTTTCTTCTTGTTGCTAACATACCTGAAGAAACCCTTCTTGTTACACTTAACATCTCTTGCTAGCTGCAACTCCAAGTGTGATTTGGCCTTCCTGATTTCACTCCTGCATGCCCGAGCAATATTTTTATACTCTTCCCTGGTCATTTGTCCAATCTTCCACTTCTTGTAAGCTTCTTTTTTGTGTTTAAGATCAGCAAGGATTTCACTGTTAAGCCAAGCTGGTCGCCTGCCATATTTACTATTCTTTCTACACATAGGGATGGTTTGTCCCTGTAACTTCAATAAAGATTCTTTAAAATACAGCCAGCTCTCCTGGATTCCTTTCCCCCTCATGTTATTCTCCCAGGGGATCCTGCCCATCAGTTCCCTGAGGTTGTCAAAGTCTGCTTTTCTGAAGTCCAGGGTCCGTATTCTGCTGCTCTCCTTTCTTCCCTGTGTCAGGATCCTGAACTCGACCATCTCATGGTCACTGCCTCCCAGGTTCCCATCCACTTTTGCTTCCCCTACTAATTCTTCCCAGTTTGTGAGCAGCAGGTCAAGAAGAGCTCTGCCCTTAGTTGGTTCCTCCAGCACTTGCACCAGGAAATAGTCCCCTACACTTTCCAGAAAACTTCCTGGATTGTCTGTGCACCGCTGTATTGCTCTCCCAGCTGATATCAGGGTAATTGAAGTCTCCCATAGGAACCAGGGCCTGCGATCTAATCACTTCAGTTAGTTGCTGGAAGAAAGCCTCGTCCACCTCATCCCCCTGGTCCTGTGGTCTATAGCAGACTCCCACCACGACATCACCCTTGTTGCTCACGCTTCTAAACTTAATCCAGAGACACTCAGGTTTTTCTGCAGTTTCATACCAGAGCTCTGAGCAGTCATACTGCTCTCTTACATACAATGCAACTCCCCCACCTTTTCTGCCCTGCCTGTCCTTCCTGGACAGTTTATATCCATCCATGACAGTACTCCAGTCATGTGAGTTATCCCACCAAGTCTCTGTTATTCCAATCACATCATAATTCCTTGACTGTGCCAGGACTTCCAGTTCTCCCTGCTTGTTTCCCAGGCTTCTTGCATTTGTGTATAGGCACTTGAGATAACTTGCTGTTTGTCCTGCTTTCTTAGCATGAGGCGGGAGCCCTCCCCTTTCGCACTCTCCTGCTCGTGCTTCCTCCCGGTATCCCACATCCCCACTTACCTCAGGGCTTTGGTCTCCTTTCCCTGGTGAACCTAGTTTAAAGCCCTCCTCACTAGGTTAGCCAGCCTGCTTGCGAAGATGCTCTTCCCTCTCTTCGTTCAGTGGAGCCCATCTCTGCCTAGCACTCCTCCTTCTTGGAACATCGTCCCATGGTCAAAGAATCCAAAGCCTTCTCTCTGACACCACCTGCATAGCCATTCATTGACTTCCACGATTTGGCGGTCTCTACCCAGGCCTTTTCCTTCCACAGGGAGGATGGACGAGAACACCACTTGCACTTCAAACTCCTTTATCCTTCTTCTCAGAGCCACATAGTCCGCAGTGATCCGGTCAAGGTCATTCTTGGCAGTATCATTGGTGGAGAAGCAGGAAGGGGTAGCGATCCGAGGGCTTGATGAGTCTCAGCAGTCTCTCTGTCACATCATGTATCCTAGCTCCTGGCTGGCAGCAGACTTCTCGGTTTTCCCCATCAGGGCGGCAGATAGATGACTCAGTCCCCTTGAGGAGAGAGTCCCCAACCACCACCACCCACCTCCTCCTCTTGGGAGTGGTGGTCGTGGAACCTCCATCCCTAGGACAGTGCATCTCATGCTTTCCAATTGGTGGAGTCTCCTTCTGTTCCCTTCCCTCAGATGTATCATCTAGTCCACTCTCCGCATTAATACCTGTGGAGAGAACGTGGAAACGGTTACTTACCTGTATCTGCCCTCCTGGTACATGGACGCTCCCCTTTCTTCTTCTGGAGGTCACATGCTGCCAAATTTCTTCACCGTCCTCCTGTCCTCGCTGCGCAGCCTGCTCTGAATCTTCAGAACATTTTGCCCTAGTAATGTTATCCTCTCCAGCTACATTCCCATTTTTAAGTTTTCTGATGACTTTTCTATCTTCTTCCACTGTAATATCTCCTAAATCAATATCAAGCCATGTATTTCTAGTAGTTTTCTTGGTCTTGGTCTATGTAAAAAACAGACTGAAAAGGTTATACCCATCTTTTCCTTTGTTTTTCTTCTGTACTAAGAGTCTTTCTATTTGCATCTTTAATAAGGCCCTCTAGAGTTCAAATTTCCTATTAGCTGTTTGATTGCCTTCTATAAGGTTATAAGCTCACATTTTTGGCTAGTATCTTCAGCCTCTTCTAACAATATATTCCCTTTTATCTTTTCTAGAATTCATTTTAACCTCTTAATGTAGAGCTCTGTATTCTTCTTGCCACTTGCTTGTCTCTTCATGTCTTGGCATTAATGAGATTTTGCTTTACAATTCTCTTTTCCACAGTTGCCCAACTAGCACTGCTAATCCATTATTCCCTCTTAGATTTCATTAGTATGACTGTCTTCTCACTTTCTAGTTAACATTCTGATGTTTTCCTACAGAGTGTTAATGTCTTGGTGTTCTTTGGTTGTCACCATCAGACCACTGAATCTCTTCTTCAATTCAAGCTGAAAAGGACTTTTTGTGTCTTGATCTTTTAATTGTGTGCTGTTGATGCACAGTCTATTTTTAACCTTATTCAGCCTCTTTAATTTGATCTTCAATTTCATGATAGAAAGGTTATGGCTACTGCCCATGTTTGCTCCCCCGTATATATGTATCTCTGCCAATGAGCTTTTAAGTCTCTTCTGAAATACAGAAGTGATCTAGCTAGTTCTTTGTAGTATCATCTGGGGAGTTCCATGTCACTTGCTGGATTTCTATAAGAGGGAATATTGTTCCACCTAGCACTAGATTGTTCACATTGCAAATTTCTACTAATTGTTCACCATGCTGATTCATGTTCAACCCCCTGCTGCACTTGCCCATAACTTTATCAAACCCATAGTTGTTACTTCTAACCACTGTGTTTAACTTCCCGACTGTCACTATGATATCATGTTTTGGGACCTTGGTTAGCACAGTTTGGAACAAACCATAAAAAGCATCTTTTTCCCCATCTGGCTTTTCATTGGGTAGTGCACAGAATGGTATGAGTGCTAGACTGAAGTATCTAGTCTGAAAGAGAGCTCTAATAATTCTTTCATTGATTGATTCCCAGTCAGTGTCTGCTCTGTGCCCTTTGACATTAGAAATGCTATGCCAGCTTCATGTCTATCATCCACATTCCCAGAATAGATGGTCTTATTTGTTTCTCTAAAGTGTAGCTTGTTCGAACCTGTCCATCCACACTCACTGTTTACACAAGAACCTCAAGATGGCCCATTTCTTTAATTTGAGAGGTTTTAGTGGTTTCATACATTGTTCTTACATTCCTAAATTCCAATTTTCATTACAGATCTGGCATTGAACAAGAGACTTTTTGGGACATGGACTTTCTGATGGGTTTGACCAATGCCCATCATATTCTTCACATGAAGTTGATCTCTTTTTCAAGCCTGCTGCACACCAATATGACCTCTGGTCTTTATTTCTAGAATCAGTTTGTTTTACATGATGGGGTTACCAGCCCTGTGCACAACTTTAGGTCCAAGGCTCCTTACTCATTATTTGCATATGTGGACATTCCCCCATTCACCACCTGGGAGACATGCTTGATAGAAACTCATTGCTTCAAATTAATTGGACACAATATAATAAGTTGCCCAGGTATGATCATGCTGCTTGGTTTATACACACTATTAATTAGAACTGGTTGGAAAATTTTGATGAAGTTCATTTTAATATCAAAAGAAAAGCTGGAAAGTTTTGAATTATTAGATTTAGCAACACTACTTTATTTCACACAAGACCTTATTTTATTCTACAATATTAGATTTCTATGCTCTAGCAAATTTCTGAGTTATGGAATTATCTGTAGTACGCAAGGATAAATTCACAATATCGTGTCAGCCATGCAGAAAAACATATAAATAACCCAAATATCGCCTCTATAAAATTAGACCCTGTAGTATAATTAGATCATTAATAGCTGTGCATTGGATATATTTACTGGGAGAAGGAACAACAGATTTTATCATTTCTCATAAAGTCCCCAAATGCAAATTTACAATGTAAGGAGTGGCTTTCAGCACGATGAAAGAAATTCACTGACATGCCTGTGAAACTTGGTCACCTTGATATGTTTCTTGTCACTTGGTTTCAAATCTCTTTCAGTTGGTCATAGCCATCAAATGTTTGTTTTACAAGAAAAAAAAATCAAGGTAGAATTATGTTTCAAATTTTTTCCTGACTATTTCTTTGTATTTTATTTTCTAACTTAACATATAGTACAAGCTTCTCAAGATAGTTCCACCACTGCACTTCAGTTCTTGCAATCTCTGCTGTTCCAACACTTAGCCTCTCTTGGACAGAGGTTGTCAAATGACCACAACTGACAACCTGTTGAAGGGGCATGTTTTGAGATAGACAAATATTTGGTTGAGGCCAAACAGATTTCACTTTTGAATTGAATATATACCATTAACTAACTCTGACCCCAAAATTAGCCACTTAGTTTCAGTACAATACAAACCATGACCAGCCATACGGTTAAGCATTATATCCAATCCACTGCACAACATATCCATCATTCATAGCAATTTGGGGTTGATGGTCCTCAAGAGTAGATTGTTTGCATAATGCATGGTTAACCTGGCTCAAAGAAAAGTAGATATCCTGACCAAATAACTCAAAAATGAATAAATTCATATATGCTTGAAAGTATGCTATAAATATCTCTTCCAGACAAGAACATGTACCTGCAGTGCCAAGAATTTTAATAAGAAAGTTTCATCCTTTTAAAAATAGTCAAATGCAATCCAGTACTAGCAAGGGGAATTGGATTACCTGAACTTTGCATCTTCTGAAGGTCAAAACTTATTTCTGTCATAACAACTTTGAAAATTAACTATCTTGTTTAGATAGGCTTGTTTCATTTTCCCCCTCTGCACTATGAATTTATTTAAAAACTAATTAGTCATATTATAGAAGAAGTTATTTACTGAGCTGAAGGACTCAGAATGTATTAGACTTTGATATACATTTTATTATGTATTTTATAGTCAGGCATTTATCTTTCCTGTGTATTCTGTTTGGAGTTTCATGAGCTGCAAGGAATGCAGCATTTTAAAGAAATTGGAAAAGGAAAACAAAACATAAAAAATCCCCAAACCTTTCCCCCCATAACACCTGACACAGAGGATTGGAGTTGCTATTTTAAATTTTTACGTTTCAGATTACAGCTGAGAGAATAATTATTTGGTTTGGGAGCCAAAACAAAAAATCTGGGGAAAAAATTGGTTCAGTTCAAGCCCATGCACTCCCCATACCCCACATTTCTTTAATTTAGTTTCATGTTGTTTTGGGGTATTTTTCACACTTCTGTATTTTTTTAAAGAAATATTTAGCTAAATTTCAAAATAAAGCACCATTTTGAAACGATGCATTTCAAAAAGGCCAAGACAAAACTGTTTTGACTTTTCCAATTTTTTTCTTCAATTTTTTCTTTTTGGCTGAAATTATTGACTGAATTCAGCCTGAACTTGCAAATAGCATCAGTGCCCCCCCCCAGAATGCATTTTTGATAACTTTACTATTTGCTGAGATTTTTTTCATCCAACTGCATCAGACATTGTTTACAATACATTTGTTACCATAAGTCACTGTGAAACTTTCAGGTACATTTGAATACTGTTTTATTATTTACCTCAAAGCTCCCAAATGTTCACCCTCAGATCTAGAGCTTTGTGGGAACATGGGTGTGGTGACTTCCCAAGACTGAGGCTGGCCAACAATACCAGCCTCAGAAGGCTTGGTGAGGTCAGTCTTCCCAGTCACTGAACTGGTTAATTGGATTGGAAAATGGTGATGTAGGAAGGGGTGAGGTGAGGTGACACAGCAGAGGTCGGGTAATGCAAAAACCCTGGTGGCTCCTTGAACCTTGAGCTGCATTGACATCAAAGTATGTGGTCTATAAATGATCCAGTTCTGATCTCTTGCACCAGACTCCTGCAGGGACCTAATGCACAGCAGAGAGAGCTGAAGAAACTCAGGGTCCACATAGTCTCCCAGCCCAATATGGGGCAGAAACTCCAAAGAGAAGAGGAGAGAGTTTGCATAAGCAGAAGGAGCCAGCCATCTGAGAGAGCTGTGGGGATCGTGTATACACAAAAAGGGGCAAAAATAATATCATTCACAGAACTAAAATAAGTTTACAAGTGAGTGTGAATAACTGAATAATGAACAAGTTGAAGGAAGTCTGCTCACAGGTATTCTCCAAGCAAAAGAGAAGGCTAAATTCCTTGGATAAATTATTCACGTTGGATTACTCAGCCTTAGCTCATCTACACATTGAACAGGAATGAGAAGACAGAAACATGAAGGAATTTGCATGTGGCAGAACGCAGAAAGGATGAGCAATCATCTATCTTAGCTCTTTAGAGTCTCTCTGAAAGGCACAACTGGAGATACAGGAAAGCAACCTTAGCCACCCATGACAAGTCCTACAGATGGATCAATAGCACCTCATGATTAACTATAAAGACTACTCAAATATCTGATTAAATCATTATGGGGAATTGACCATTATATCTTTGCCCACAACCAGCCCAACTAACCACTAAAGTGCAATCTCTACACACCTTCACCTGAAGCAGCGGGCACTAGCCACTATCAAAGACAGGATGCCAAATTAGAGGGACCACTGGTCTGATGTGGCATAGCAATTGCAACTTCCAGACTTTGCTGTGCCACAGATAGGTAAAGGATCACAGGTTCTTATTTTTTTCTGAACAGTTTCACTAATCTCAATTAAGATAAATCACACTAGTTTTAATAAAGCACTTTGGGAAATCTATTCTTAAAACTAATTGCATAAGAACAGAACCTTGGAAAAGTTCACTCCCTTAGATATAAAAACAGAATAAGGCTGTCTTAATATCTGCTCTTTACTATCCAGTAGGTTACAGGAGTATTTTAACTTCTTCTGAAGGTTCTCTAAAAGTTCAGTAATGGTGACATCACTCATCCAGCACAGGCACAAATACAGGGTGAGTCAGTTTCCACAATCTCTTTTGATTTTTCCTAGTTGAAGTTCAGTTTCTACAATTGATGCAGGTTGTGGAGGAGTAAGTATACCAAAGGAAAAGAACCCCTGGAGTGTCTGTCTGAATGGGATCTCTAGAGCAAATAGCTTGTGCAGCCATCTTACTGAGAAAGCTCCAAACCTTCTAAATTAACTCTTTACTGAAAGTGCTGGGACAGTCAATTTTGCACACCAAAAAGCCACACTTTTTTTTAGGTTTGTATTTATTCGACAAGCACTTACCACATAGGCTATGGAGAACGTACAGTGTTTAAAACAAGCCATAGCCTGTGCTCACGTTCATTGGTGCAGCTGCACTGAAACCTCTGGATTTGTATATATCTATACCATGAAAGAAATTGGCTCAGCAAATGTGGAAAATTGATCTGCTTCCCCTTTGAAGACTGGGTCACCATTGGCTTTTATTCCACAGCTACAATCTGCCCCATGAGGCAAAGACCTTATGTTGAACTCTGAAGGTCAACAGTCTAAGGCTGTGGCTACAGTACCCAGCTTACAGCAATGCAGCTGTGCTGCTGTAGCTGCTAGTGCAGACACTCTAAGCTGACAGGAAAGAGCTCTCTCATCAACTTAATTACTCCCGGCCCCACGAGAGGCAGTAGCTATGTCGGTGGGAGCACTTCTCCTGCCGACATAAAACTGTTTACACTGGCACTTAGGTTGTTGAAAATTATGTTCATAGAATCATAGAAGCAGGGGCCGTCCCTAACCATTCTGGGGCCCTACACAGCCCCCCTCCATGGAGGGGTAGGAGGCTGGCCCCAGGCCTCTGAGGGGGAGGAGGGCTGGCTAGGGGGGGAAGGGTGGAACCGCCGCCAGCACTCACCGGTGGCGTGGCTGGGGCCAGGTTGCTGCACTTCCCGCCGCCGGTGAGTGCAGGCCCGGCCCTGTTTCAGTCCTCAGGGGAGTGGGGGCAGGGCTGGGGCAGAGCAGGGGCGGGAAGAGGTGGGGCTGGGGCGGAGCAGGGGCTGGAGCAGCACGCAGCTGCGTAGGGCACCAGGGAATTTGGTGCCCCAAATTTCCTGGTGCCTTACGCAGCTGCATACTTTGCGTATGGGTAGGGATGGCCCTGCATAGAAGATTAGGGTTGGAAGAGATCTCAGGAGGTCATCTAGTTCAACCCCCTGCTCAAAATTGGACCAAACCCAACTAAATCATCCAGGTCAGTGCTTTGTCAAGCCGGGCCTTAAAAACCTTTAAAAATGGAGATTCCACTACCCCGCTAGGTAACCCACTCCAGTGCTTCAACACCCTCCTAGTGAAATAGTTTTTCCTAATATCCAACCTAGACCTCCCCCACTGCAACTTGAAACCATTGCTCCATGTTCTGTCATCTGCCACCACTGAGAACAGCCTAGCTCCATCCTCTGGAACCTCCCTTCAGGTACTTGAAGGCTGCTATCATATCCCCCCTCACTCTTCTCTTCTGCAGACTAATATATAAGCCCAGTTTCTTCAGCCTCTCCTCGTAAGTCATATGCCCCAGCTTATTCAAACCCCTGAGCGACATAACTTATACCAATGTAAGCTGTAATAGTACATAGCCTAAAGCGCTAATGGAATTTAAGAGGAAAAGTTCCAGAGCTGAGAGCTCTCCACTGAGAAAGGCCTGCCTCCAATTTATAGATGTTCAAACACACAGAACACTCACAAGCCGATCTCAGCTGCCATGGCAGCCCACAAGGAGGAAAGAAAAATCCATGCCCCTGATCAGCATAGTTAAGACAATCTAAATCGCTGTATAGACAACTCTAGGTCAACTGAAGAATTATTCTGTCTGCCTAGCTACTGCCTCTCGGGGAGAAGGATTACCTATCCCAGCTGGAGAACTTCTGTCGGCATATGCAGTGTCTATGCTGAAGCTACAGCGATGCAGCTGTGCCACTGTAGCATTTTAAGTGTAGACAAGGCCTGAGTCTAGAAATCACATAGGCATAGATACCTGTGTCAAATTCTAGATTTGAGAAAAATTTCCCCTTACCTGGTAAGGTGACACTAGTAAAGATACATTCAGACACGGATTCCTCCAGAGAATCCATGAACAACTGGAGATCCAAAAGCATGTCTGAGCTCTGAGCTCTTTTTTGGGGGTGTGTGGGGGGGAGGGGCAGGGAAAGGTGCATGAACAAAGCTATTCTAAGCTATTAGACAAAAAATAAAAAGAATAATGTCTCACTCTAAACCAGAAACTTTTGAGCAAAGGTTCTATTTTAGTAAAATTTTCCAGTTTTCCACTGTAACCAAAAATTTCAGGGTTTGTTTTTCATTGTTTCCTTCTCGTCATGGAGTAAGTGATATCTTCAGGTTTTTCCTTGCCACTTTTAAATTTTTCCTTTTGCCATTTTAGAACTGTAGGGCGATCGCGGCTCTCTCCCCATCCGTCAGGGAGAGAGGCCACACCCAGTCGTTGCAATGTCCCTAAAGCGATTCCGTTCCGGGGGGAATTAGCCAACAGTTAATAGGCCCAAGACTGCAGTCCAGGCCGGGCAGCAACTGGGTCTGTGAGCCCCAGCCCTCAGCCAGAATGGGGCAGCACATAGTTAATGGTTCTGGCCCACAGTCGGGCAGGAGAGCAGTAAGTCTATAGGCCCGGAGCCCTCAATCAGGGCAGGACCATAATCAGTTAATGGCTCCAGCTTGCAGTCCAGCAGAGCAGTAAGGAGTCTACATGTCTGAGGCCCTCAGTCAGGGCAGTGCAGCAACCAGTTAAGGACTCTGGCCTACAGTCAGGTAGAGCAACACAGCAGTCTAGGGGATCAGCTCTCTGGCAAGAGAACCAGCAAAACTGTCTGGCATCCTAGCTCGGGCAGGCTCCAGACCAGTGCAGGCCTCCTGGCCTAAAGAGGGGGAGGCTGCCACCCCCAGGGTGAGGTGGCAGGGGTGGGTAGGGGGTGCAGGCCCACCCGACTCCACTGTGTCCCAGCCCAGGGCCTTAACAGTGGTGGAGTGGTCTGCCACTGGGTCAGCAGGGAAATCCAGTCACAACACACTGGCTGGCTTGCAGTCAGTAACACAGCCGAACCGTATTTGGCTTCCCTGGGCTCCTTCCTACACTCCCAGTCAGGAGGTACCTGGGTTCCAGGGTTGTCGTTCGTCTCCCTGGGGTAAACAGCTAGTGGCAGCCCCAACAGCCTCTTGGTGTCCCTGGTGTCTGGCAGCTCCGGCAGTCCCGGCTGTAGTGGCCTGTTAGGGGGCTTATCCCTTCACCCACTCACTTCCCTGGTCCTTCTTGCATGAACAGAGAGCAACAATACCCAAAGTCCAAAGGTGCAAACAATTCAATGTTTATTGGGGTGAACTTCCAGCAAGCATGATTCCAGTTTCCTTCCTTAGTGTCCCCCATCCCAGCTCTGACACCACAGAGCCTTACCTGTGTCCCTATTCCCATTTCCCCCCCTTAGCAAAACATGATTCCAATTTCCCCATCCCCATTCCCTGTTCCCATTCCCCGCACCTTTACTTCCTGATTGACTGCAGACTATATAGTAAAACTTGAGTTCTGCTTAGCCTTAACCTTAACCAATCATTTTCCTGAAATTTAACTAACCAATCCTAACATATTGTAACATGATTATTTAACCAATTATATCCCACCACCTTAATTAGTTTATACCCAGCAAAATTAATTATACAGTAGACAGAAACAATCACAGAACCAGACAGAGATTACACAGACAAACAATATGGAAATGGGGACTACAATGATAGAACAACACAGAAATGAGGATTTCACATCCCAGCTATTGATAAGTGAATTCTTGCCAGACAGGATGCTATCAAACTAAGTTTCCTATTACATTTTCTAGGCACTTTCCTTTCTCTGGAGGTGATAGATCGAATCGCCTTTCCAACAGCCCCAGATTGCCTTATTTCAATGTGACTAGTTTGGAATGTGAGGATGTGACTGTTTGCTTCCCAGCTTATGGCTGCCTCTGCTGCTTAGTCAAAGGCCTTAGCCTAAGAACAGGGCCTCAGACTGTCACAGTAAGAGAAGGCCCTTAAGCTGGCAGACAGTGATTTTGATTCTTTCTTTTGTACCTCTATAACTAGCTAAGTGATAAGAATACCCCTAAATTCTTAGAGTATAGGCCTTCACAGACAGGCCTGAATATCTATATCCTAACATGGCCTCCGTCAGGTCTGGGCTTCAGCAGCGAGGGGGAGATGTCCTGCTCCTCTGGCAGATCTCTCTCTCTCTCTTCAGCAGCGAGGGGGATATAGAGGGACGGCCCTTTATATTTCTGGTTCCTGTCCCACCCTATGCTTCCAGCAGGGTGGCCATGGTTGTCCCGGTTCTGTCCACCAGGGGGTGGTCATGGCTCTCTCCCCATCCATCAGGAGACCATGCCCCCTCGCTACAAGAACCTTCAAATTTGTGGAAGCTGAGAAGTTATTGGGTGACAAATGGAGGGGGAAAAAGGCCAACCAACCCACCCAGCCTAACCTGGACATCACTTATTATATGCTGCAGTCAGTGGAAAAGAGAAAAGAACAGGCAACACCAGTTACAAAAGTGCCATGCGAATGCCTGTTCTCACTTTCAGGTGACATTGTAAATAAGAAGCAGTCAGCAGTATCTTCTGTAAATGTAAACAAACTTGTTTGTCTTAGCAATTGGCTGAACAAGAAGTAGGACTGAGTGGACTTGTAGGTTCTACAGTTTTACATTGTTTTGTTTTTGAGTGCAGTTATGTAACAAAAAAAAATCTCCATTTATAAGTTATACTTCCACATAAAGAGATTGCACTACAGTACTTGTATGAGGTGAATTGAAAAGTACTATTTCTTTTTTATCATTATTACAGTAGAAATATTTGTAATAAAAATAATTACAAAGTGAGTACTGTGCACTTCCTATTCTGTATTGCAACTGAAATCAATATATTTGAAAATGTAGAAAAACATCCAAAATATTTAATAAATTTCAATTGGTATTCTATTGTTTAACAGTGCGATTAATCACAATTCTTTTTTTTTTTTTTGAGTTAATCACATGAGTTAACTGTGATTAATCAACAGCCCTAATTTTGGCATGAAAGTGACAAAGTTCTCACAAAATATTTTTTCAAAATTATTTCCTTTTTTGACCAGCTCTGATTAATACCTTCAGTAATGGGAGAAGGCACCATGCTTGCCATGCTCTCTAAATGCTTTCTCAGCTCTTAAGTGTCAGTGCAATTTCACATCACCCAAGCCATAATATTGACTAGGCACAGGGAAAGCAAAGACAATACCAAGAGAGTTAGATTAGAAGGAAGGTGTCGCAGAACTGCATATCATCTGTACATGGATAGAAATGCAACCCAAACTGCCTCACTATCTCCTCCATCACTCTCACACACACATCGAATAGATGCCTGTGATGAACCTATGACAGAGTGATTCAGGGCATCTGCCACAGAATATAGGTTTGATGTGCTACCTAATAAATAGTGCTACTCAGTCAATACAATGACCCAGGGAAAAGCAAGAATATCTTACAGGTGGGGAAAAAAAAGGATTTTTTCCATGGTAGATGCAAAGGAAGACAGATTGATCCTGTCTCGTCTGCAGTGGATATGTCCTCAGCTGTATCAAAGCTATCAGTGTTGCACTTGAAGGGCAGAAGAAAAATGAATGTGCTGTGGAAGTGAGAGTGTTGCTACCTGAATATATCCAGGACATCTGCAGAGTATGAATGAGCAAGGATCCAACCTTTATAATATTGTCAGAGCCTTGAAGGAACTAGGTTCCACCAAGAGCACAGTGGCCATGAGATGCCACAAAGAAGAATGTAGTTAAAGAGAACTACAGGCCAGTTATGGTGGGCAATACCAGGTGTTACTCTGCCATTGGAGGACTCTGCAGTTTTAAAGTACTGGATTGTGTATTGGGACAGGGAGTATGGTATTTACTAAATATCCAGTGGGCCAGCAGACAACCATACAGCAATAATCATGAGAACCCACATGACTGGTGAAATATATGTCTTATGGGCTGGATGGGTTCATTATGGTGAGTCAAATGCCTTTTCTTAAACCTCATTGTACATGTGATGATTAGGGTGAAACAAAGATTTACAAACCAAATGGAACAGAGCCACCAGTAAATAAATGACCTTCTTTGGCAGATCAGATGAAGTGGTATCAATAAAATTCAACTGGGAACAATTCACCTTTGTGGTCATGCATTCCCTTTCCTTCAGTGACAGGGCGTGCCATGGATAGATGGGAAAAGGTTTCCATAGCAGCCTGTTGTGTGTGTGTGGGCTCTCCGAAATAAAGTTTCTTCCAAGTGTTCATTGAAACATGGAGGGAAATTAGGCCTTACGATGTAAAGTTGCTTAAAAGTTGTTCAGAATATATAAGACATGCAGCATTCATTAGAAATGCCAAAAGTGATTTTTTTATGGTTTTCACATCCTCCTACTTTGCCCAGTTAGATAGCTGGTTGCCAAATCCAGAAATTGATTGACAAAGCCCTAGCATTTGAAAACTCAGAATTTGCTGGCCAGTATTATCCTGATAAAATGTGCAGCAATGTCACAGGGCAAGTGTGCCCCATCCCGTCTTGGGGCTGGGCGGGGTAATTACTTCCCCACGGTCGCGTCCCCACGACTACCCCTTGTCTTGGGGTTGTGTGGACTAACGGTAAAAGTCAATATGGCTGTTCTCTCGCTCAAGGTTGTGTGGGCCAATGGCCACAGTCAGGGTGATGGCCCCTTCCCACAGGGCTGTGGCACCCAATGGCAAGTGCGCCCTGTCATAGGCAACAAGTTATAAGATTCCCCAGTATGGTGTTATTAACAGAAATTCCAAATCCCACTGCCTTGCCCAAACAGAAGTGGACAAACAAGTCTGTCCTAAACAAAGGAATGTATGCTCTACGTAATTTTCATTTAAGCAGTAAATAGAGTCATCATTCAGGGAGGGAAACAAAGGAAGCCCAAACAGGTGAGAAAAATCCAGCAGGGAACATCTTTTCACATAGACTCTGTCTCCTTGTGCCCAGCTCCAGGAACCCATCTCTCCCCACTGCCCATCCCATTCACTGCATTTTCAGAGACAAAAGAATCATAGAATCATAGAATATCAGGGTTGGAAGGGACCCCAGAAGGTCATCTAGTCCAACCCCCTGCTCGAAGCAGGACCAAGTCCCAGTTAAATCATCCCAGCCAGGGCTTTGTCAAGCCTGACCTTAAAAACCTCTAAGGAAGGAGATTCTACCACCTCCCTAGGTAACGCATTTCAGTGTTTCACCACCCTCTTAGTGAAAAAGTTTTTCCTAATATCCAATCTAAACCTCCCCCATTGCAACTTGAGACCATTACTCCTCGTTCTGTCATCTGCTACCATTGAGAACAGTCTAGAGCCATCCTCTTTGGAACCCCCTTTCAGGTAGTTGAAAGCAGCTATCAAATCCCCCCTCATTCTTCTCTTCTGCAGACTAAACAATCCCAGCTCCCTCAGCCTCTCCTCATAAGTCATGTGCTCTAGACCCCTAATCATTTTTGTTGCCCTTCGCTGGGCAATTTATCCACATCCTTCTTGTAGTGTGGGGCCCAAAACTGGACACAGTACTCCAGATGAGGCCTCACCAGTGTCGAATAGAGGGGAACGATCACGTCCCTCGATCTGCTCGCTATGCCCCTACTTATACATCCCAAAATGCCATTGGCCTTCTTGGCAACAAGGGCACACTGCTGACTCATATCCAGCTTCTCGTCCACTGTCACCCCTAGGTCCTTTTCCGCAGAACTGCTGCCTAGCCATTCGGTCCCTAGTCTGTAGCGGTGCATTGGATTCTTCCATCCTAAGTGCAGGACCCTGCACTTATCCTTATTGAACCTCATCAGATTTCTTTTGGCCCAATCCTCCAATTTGTCTAGGTCCTTCTGTATCCTATCCCTCCCCTCCAGCGTATCTACCACTCCTCCCAGTTTAGTATCATCCGCAAATTTGCTGAGAGTGCAATCCACACCATCCTCCAGATCATTTATGAAGATATTGAACAAAACCGGCCCCAGGACTGACCCCTGGGGCACTCCACTTGACACCGGCTGCCAACTAGACATGGAGCCATTGATCACTACCCGTTGAGCCCGACAATCTAGCCAGCTTTCTACCCACCTTATAGTGCATTCATCCAGCCCATACTTCCTTAACTTGCTGACAAGAATACTGTGGGAGACCGTGTCAAAAGCTTTGCTAAAGTCAAGAAACAATACATCCACTGCTTTCCCTTCATCCACAGAACCAGTAATCTCATCATAAAAGGCGATTAGATTAGTCAGGCATGACCTTCCCTTGGTGAATCCATGCTGACTGTTCCTGATCACTTTCCTCTCATGTAAGTGCTTCAGGATTGATTCTTTGAGGACCTGCTCCATGATTTTTCCAGGGACTGAGGTGAGGTGAATCATTTGTTGGACTCTGGGGAAGGGATCCTGACCTGAGAGTTTGGTTAGTAGTTTGCTGGAGCATGTGATGAGAAACTTTGCTTGAACCTAATATACTTTGTTAAGTTAGTCATTAATAAATGTCTTACCTTTATTTGTAACTATTTCTGACTTTCATGCCTCGTTATATGTACTCACTTAAAATCTCTCTTTTAGCTAATAAACTTGTTTACTACATTAGCTAATCCAGTGTGTTTAAATTATATTTGAGATTATAGATTGGCCGATTATTCCCTTAAAGGGATAACAGACAAAATATTTCTACTGTCTAGAGAGTGCTGGGCAGTACAGGACATACATTTCTGGGGGAAATCTGGGACCAGAGGTATGTTGGAGTCATCTGTATAGCCAAGGCTGATGAGAGCCAGAGAGTGTAACCCAAGTGGGGCTGGCAGGCTGCAGTTACACAGAGACACTCAGAGTGGAAAGCTGTTTGTGAGCAGCCTAGGTAGGAGCTACTTCAACACGGCATTATAAGGCACCCAAGATTGCAGGAGAGGGGTGACACAGCCCATCACTAGTCTGGACTGTACCCCTGGTATGTGACAGTTATCTATTGCTTCTGCTCTGATGTGAGGATGGAGCACCAGTGCCATAATACATGTACAGGCCCCCCCAGGCAAGTCTGAACTAATTCATGGAACAAGCCATTAGACCCACAAGCAATCTGGAATCAACAGATCCATTACGTGGGGACTGGCTAAACTGCATATTTCTGCTGCCTGCACTACATGGAGAATTTACTTCAGGAAAATTAATTAGACACATACCCACTTCCCACAGGTCAGGCATAATATTTTGAAACCAGGTCTGTATATGGTGGTTGGGAGGCATTGCCTAGTTATATTACTAAAAACAATGTTAAGAACCATTAGTTTAAGGGGAAAAAAAACCCCAATTTGCCACAGTATGGCAGCCAGAAAAAAGGGGTGAACTTGGTTTGTTACTTCATAATAGCCACTGTGATGATTTGGGGGGGTTGTCTGTACCACTTCTGAATTGTGGATGACTTTATGAAATTGCATATGAAGTTACTGTGTCATGGAAAGCCTCTATGTATGTGGGACCACCATAATTTAGCAACATCGTAGAGCAAGACGGTGGGTGAGGTAAATAGCTTTTATTGGACCATTTATTGTTGGTGAGAGACACAAGCTTTTCAGCTTACACAGAGCTCTTCTTCAGGTCTGGGAAACATACTCAGAGGGTCACAGCCAAAAACAAGGTGGATCAGCTTGTATAGCATAAGGAGTTAACACATATTTCAAAGGACCATTCAAAGTGAAGGGTTGTGTCATGTCTCTGCCAGGCCACAGACAATGGTGAGTGATCAGCACTATTCAAAGGAAAACATCTTGGGACAATGAATTCTAGTTGGGGGAAGACACTTCCTCCTCTTGCCTGAAGGGAGGTGGATTTGGAGGTAATGGAGAACAGAAGAAGTAGGTGACCCGAGCAGCCATCTATAAAGGGACTGGCGATGGAGGGGGAAACTCGGGACAGAGACTGTTAGGCTGAGAAATTAGTATTTGGGTATTAGTAATTTTCTTTTAATTGGGAGTCCTACAGTGCAAGGATAGGAGAACCTGGGATGTATTTTGATATAGCCTGCTGCAGATATCACTGTTGCAATAATTGAGTCTAAGCGTGACTAAAGAATAGGCCATCTAATGGCAATAATAGGTGCCAAAGTCTGATTTTTTTCTTAGGTGATAAAAAAATAATTTAGCACATGCTATATGTATTTTTCATATCACTAGGTAACATTAGATCAGACCTTCAAAAGCTCTATTAGCAAGTTCCCATTTTTGTTCACTGTTAGAGGACTCTCTGAGCTTAGATTCCTGTTGTTGCTAACTTATTTTCAAACCTGCTTTGTCTCAATCTGCTTTTTCCAGTTTGCCATGAATTTCTTTAGGAAAGTGCTCAGTTACTGAGTCAGACTGTAGGAATTACCTAGCTAAAGCCTCATGCTACATTTTGAAAATTTAAGCCCTGGAATAAGGGTTTATCCTTGTGCGTTCCTACCCTGTCATATGGTCCATTATTATGGTTACCATGCCAAAAGGGTTAAAGCCAAAACTTTCACAAGTCTCCACTAATTTTATTATCTCCATTTTTGATGCGTAGCTTGAGACACCTACAATCTGATGTTCAGAGGTGTTAAGCACCTTCAGGTTCCTTTGATTTCAGCTGGACTTGTGGGTGCTTAGCACCTCTGCAAACCAGGCCCTGAATGTCTAAACTGAACATCATACTGAAACACTGCAAGATTGTGGACACTTGATAATTTGTGCCTGATTGTGTAGCTAAAATTACCACAGATTTTATGCATCAAATCTAACGTGTTTATGAGTAAATTATGCTTCTAAGAGACTGCTCAGCAAGGAACAGGGAAGGTGCATTTGTGCCAAGAGGCATTTTACACCCAGGATTAGGGACAATATCAATGTCAACATGCATTTCTTCTAGAGCACCATCCTGGACCCATTGACTTCAGTGGGGTCAAGATTTGGTTCTTACAGAAAACTTAACACTTCCATTATTAATGATTATGGATATGGATTATGATTAAATTAAGCAAAATTCACAGAACAGTCATGGTAAAATGCACAAAATCAGGATATGGTCATGGTGGGGCTGAAGCCAAAATCCGAGCCCCACTGCCTGAGGCTGAAACCGTCCCCCGCCACCTGGGGCCAAAGCCCTAGCCAAAGAAATTGCAGGCATCTGTTAAAGCAGTGGTGGGCAACCTGCAGCCCGCAGGCCGTACTCAGCCCACCCGGATAATCTGATTGTGGGCTGCGAGACATTTTGCTGATGTTGACAGTCCGCAGGCATGGCCTCCTGCAGCTCCTAGTGGCCGCGGTTCGCCGTTCCTGGCCAATAGGAGCTGTGGGAAGCAGCAGCCAGCACCTCCCTGTGGCCCGCTGCTTCCCATAGTTCCCATTGGCCAGGAACAGCAAACCACGGCCACTGGGAGCTGCTGCAAAATGTCTCGTGGTCCGTACCATTGTGTTAAAATCATGGAATCCATAATCTTCATGACCAAATCATATACTTATTAATGATGTCTTCTTACTTCAAACAAATGCAGTAAGATTCTCATATACCCTGCACTTCTATATATGTAGATATGCACTCATATATTCCACCATGGCTTACTTCCTTCTGTGTACATCCTATTATTAGTCCTCTGGCTCTGCTTTCTGTACCATTCGTTCCCTCAAAGGGGATATGCTGCAAGGATGGATATAATTGCATACCCTATAATTGTATAGGGTATGCAATTATATCCATCATAAGTCATAAACTAAGTGTCCATCATAAGTCATAAACTTATTTTCACATAGTGTTAAAATGTTGTGATGGCATGAGCTATACTTGGATTCTTCCCTAGCGTACAGGGGTATTGTAAAGATACATTTTTTAATGTTTATGAGAAGGTCAGAAATTAGAGGCATGTTCTGAATGAAGCAGGGATCGCGTGATTATGTAATTGAAGACTGCGTCACAGTGCATATGCACTAGGGGACAAATCAAGGTTGTACAAGTTACCTTAATTCTGTCATTTCCTAACTTTTCAGGGGTTGTGAGATAGAGCGCACTCACCTCTTATGAGCACCTCCTGTCGGCTGAGTGTGGCAATGCAATTTTTCTTTTCCACCTGTCACCTCCTGTAGGTTGTTGACCTCATCCTGTGGCTCTTCATTGGCTCAGTCCCCAGCTAAGAAACATAGTCAATAATGGATGAACCCCTTCCAGGGTAGCAAAGGTCCAACGGGGCCTATCATTGTGCCCTTGTTAGTGTCTTTAGCCCTGTCTCTGGTCTCAGTTCCCAGCCCCTTCTGTGCTAGCCTTAAGTCCATCCCTGCCTTGTTATAGAGCAGTGCTCCCTTGAGATTTTGTCTTCATCTGTTCTCACTGCCCCAGCTCTCCAGCCAGGTCATCCCTTAAGTTCACTCCCTTTCCAGAGTAGAATAGTTCAACAAATGGTTGGCCCTCTCCACGGTCTTCAGCCTGGGCCTGGAGATCTCTGGGCCTGTTTAAACTCCAGCCCCTTTCTAAGGCTTTTAGTAAAGAGTCTTATCTTCTTCTTGGGGCTTAGGCCACTTCCCCAGTGGCCAGTGTGGGGACCCAGGCCCACCCATTACTCCGGGTACCAACCCAACTCTGTAAACAGCAATCACGTACTGCTTCTCTTAATAGTTGCTGCAACTATTCTCTGGGCTGCTTCTCACATAGTCCCATCTCCCTCACCTGTTACCAGTCCTTGGGTTCTCTCCATCTGCTCCCAAGCCTCCTGACTTAGAGAGTTTCTCTGCCCTACCCCTGTTTTAGCAGGGTCTCTGCCAGACCTCTTTGCGCGGAGAGTTTCCCAATATTCCAGCCCATCCGCACCCTTCTGGGTCCCAGCCAGAAACTGACCTAGTCAACCCCTATGTTACCCAGGGTTTTCAGAACCCACAGCAGTGGTAACTTAGCAATTTCACTCCACAGGCGGTCTCAGGAATAAATCAATGGGAACACAGCAATTCCAGCTATAAAAGATTAATGCAAGTAAGCATGCTCTATCTAAAACTGCAGTTTATTAGATTTAAGCACACAGAGACATAAGCAACAGGATTAGAACATCCCACATATTTACCTAAAATCTGGAACTGTATTGAGTAATTAATAGTGGGTATGCAGTGACCAGTTGCTCACCTGCTGGGGAGAAAAGGTGTCAGAAAAATGTCTCTCAGGATGGCTTCAGAGACTGGCCAAAATAAACTGTATTAGCTAGTCTTTTATAACTAACTTCTATAAAACACATAGGTCATAATGACCCGCACTAAATCATCACTTTTCTTAACTTTCAATTAACTACTTATCAACAAACATTCTTAATTATAATACTTCTATATCAAAAGCGCCCAAATTCAAGTTTCTTGTCAACCAAGATTTTCAGTCTCAGTTGTTGACATTTCTTTCCCCTCCTCCAATTCTGATTAGCAGAAACTACCAGCTAGTTTTGACCTTGCCTCTAAAATCCTGCTTTCAAATTAACCCTATCCTATGTGGTGTTTTATTTTATTAATTCATGGTGGCTGAATGCACACAATATGGTTGCAATTAGCTTGATCATGTTTTGGTGTACGCACACCCCTTAAATCCAGGGCAACACCTGCAGTTCCTTTTAATTGAGCCTACCCCAGAAGCTCTGATTGCTTCCCGAAGCTTTTCTAGGCAGATCTGGAGGAGTTACCCTCATTGCTCCTGTTCTGGGACAGGTGTGATAGGACCAGAAAGCCTCCAGCATGGAGCCTCAGAGGGCCTGGTATGCTTGTCACAATTTGACTTTGAAACATTAACATTCTTTTCATATCGATTTTTGGATGTAGGTGCACTGTTATACTGCATAACACTTAGGGCCGTATCCTGTAGCCCTTACTCACACAAGAAGCCATACTGGAGTCAGTGCAATTGCTCCATTTAGTAAAAGGAGAGTTGGATCAGGCTTAAAGTAAGTATTTCTCAAACCTAAATAATTTTGAAACACCCATATTGCTTAGTTTGCACTAAACACATTCTCCAAGAATTCATTAAAAAACAAAATAAAGACTGTTGAGATTACAGCTTGGCAGTATAGTATATAAAAGATATTTTATTATAAAAATAATCTTAACATTCTATAACAAGAGGGTACAATAATTCCCTTCATTACAGGAATTAGTAGGTGAAATTCTATGTCCTGTGTTATGCAGAAGGTCAGATTAAATTATCATAGTGTGATTTTCTGGCCTTAGAATCTCTGATGTAAATTGTTGTATTTTTTAAAATAAAAAATAAAACAATTTCATCTGGGTTCCAGGATAACAACTTGTTTTCCAAGTTTTTGCCCCTGTATGAGTTGGCTTATATAATTTATAAACATATATACCAGTGGTGACTAGAATAGTGAATATAATAGCGAAATATTTTTTAATACTGATAGAGTGGTGGTTGTATTTTTTGTATGCATCATGTTGCAAAAAACAAAAATGACATTGGCATTTCTTCACTGAGGTTACCTGCAGTATAGTAGCTGATTCTTATTAAATTATAGCTATATGATTTACAAGCACTATGCCCTATTCTTTTCAGTACTAAACAAATATTTACTTCGCTGGTCTTAGGTTTTCTGAAAATCAAGCCTCAGTGGGATACATTTATAAATAATGTATGTTATATGTTTGCTCTTGGATGCCTTTGTGACTTTAAAATTTTATCTACCTCTCTGCAGAGATCATTAAAATTTGATTTTGGTTGGCAAGGTTGCTATTGTATATTATCACTCTCACTTTGGGGGATTAAATTATTTTGCTATTGTAAACCACATTGGATCAAAACCTGGCAACAATTTGTCAGCCTGAAACCCAGATGAAACTGTTTTATTCCAATGAGAAGTTTTGCTTAAAAAAAAGAATAATAAAAAAAAATCAGTGGTGCAAAAAAAGGAGACTACCTGTGTGTGTGTGTGTGTGTGTGGGATTTATACCCAACAAAATGGCGGAATATATGACGTGCACATATGTCCATTAGAGATTAACTCTTTCCTGGCCTAAATCACTAGCCTTACATCAGCTGGAGTCAAATGGGAGTTTTGCTCAGTTCCAACAGACAGTTACTTTGCTTCTCTGGGCCTCAGGTTCTCCATCTATAAACAAAGGATAATGATATTCTCCTTTCTAAAGTACTTTGAGATCTACAGATGACAGCGCTGTATAAAAGCTAAGTATTCATTATTATTATTATTATTCAGAAGGAGTTAGTATTAACCCAAATTCAGCTCTGGTGCAACCCAACTGAAATCAATGAAGGTTCACCCTCAAGATCTGAATTTGGCCCTTGTAAAAAGAGTAAAAGGCTCTATACCCTGGTACCAGCAGTTTGAGAAATACATTTTCTTAATAGGAAATTTTACTGTATTTCTGTGCTCTGAAAAAGCTCACACTTAACAGATGAGACAAACCACCAACCAAATGGGGATTGTGATTAATATAAACAAAAGTATTGTCAAGATTAAAATGGACAAAGGTATTGTCAATGTATTGTCAAAGGCCTCAAACTTCCGGAAGCCTCAGAAAGCAAGCTTTGCAGAATTAAACTGAAACTTGTGGTCAGGATGCGCTGCAACCAGATAACACTTTAGACAGACTCATATGAATTGAGATAATCTATTAGTTATAAATTGGTTAGTCTCTAAGGTGCCACAAGTACTTCTTTTCTTTTTGCGAATACAGACTAACACGGCTGTTACTCTAAAACCTGAGATAATCTATGTGCTCGTAATTGGATTATTGACACACATTGACTACATTTGAGATAATTGGCTACATGGAGATAAACTGTGCACCCACACACAGCTTATAAAATCAAAGCAACCACACTAACCACACTAAGAATTTGGCCCACCCTGATTGGTTGGTCTGTTTTAAAACACAGCCGACAGATAAGATAAAAAGTATGAAGGCACAGGACTAAAGGTGTGTGTTTTGGTCATAACGGGACCCCTCTTCGATCGGGAAACCTGACCCACACCCCCTGAACCGAAGGGACGTGCACTTCTCGACTGTCTGTACCTGGCCAGTGCGGAAAACAGCCGACTGAAGGGTAACGTATTTTCAGACAAATGCAGGGTAAGATTATGGAGTGAAGAAGTCTGGTTGCTCGAGCTGAATTGATCTCAAGTTTGTATCAATACTATAGTGTTAAGAATAGTAGTAAGTAGTTAATACACGTACTTGTGCTTGTCTTCAGTATAACTTGCCATTTATATTAATCCTTATTCAGTGCTGGTCTTTAATCTTTCTTTTCTTATTTTGTCTGTGTTGCCTTTATAGCCGGAAGTCATTAAAAACCTTTTTTGAGGAATATTTTGTAGTTTTAATTCCTCTTATACGGGCACTACTCAACCTCATTACATCTGTGTTGGGTGGTGGGAAGTAGCAATCACCCAGGGCACAATTAGGGCCTTGATGTGTGTCCTCATCTTCCTTCATCTCCGCAGGGATGAAGATGAAAAAAATAGGGTTAGTTTGTCCCCTATGAACAAAACATCTTTGAAAAGTACTTTCTGAGAAAGCAGCTGGAAATCTTACATCTATTCAAGCTCTTTGTTCCACTTAGAAGCCAGGAGAAGTATTCTTCTTCGGTTCATACACTGTGTTTTTTCACAGCAGTGCTGCACTTAAATTCTATATTTTCTAGAGCAGTCAGCATTGTGATTTGCCTACATGGCTGCCCACATATAATTACATGGATAGTGATTTTTAACATATTTCTTCTTGCTATTATTGATTGTCCTTCTCATCATGTTACATTGTGACATCTCTGAAACCAACTTTGAGCAAATTGTTCAGAATGAGCATCATTTTAACTGGCAGCAATGCTGGATTATTGTTTTTCCACCTTGTCAGTCTAGCACAAAAAAGCACCAAGAATGCACAATTCACTTACAAATGATCTTCAAGTAAATGGAAAGGTAACCAAATCTAAAAGCCCAGTCATCCTTGAAATTGCCACAATTGATTTTATGTAGCTTTCTGTCAAAAACTGCTTTTGTGTTCCCAAGACATGATCTGATACAGTTGCTCTCTGAAGCCTTGTCTGTTAAATAACAGTGCTTGATTAAATAGATATGTAAAACAGCATTGCATAAAATGATTGATATTACATTACTTAAAATCAATATAATCTGGCATTAGAAGTGAACCAAAGAACAGAGACTTCAATTATGATTTCCTAACAAACGCAACCGATGCTGTCATACACAGGACCAAGGAGACTGTAGAGTTTGAGGATACATTTGCCTTGTCTGTCTGATATCACAGGCTATAGGATTTCAATCTCTTGTGTGTTAAGAGAATACTGATGAAGAACAGAATGGAAGATTTTATTGTAACATGTCATACTGTCACATATGCATATTATAACTGTTGGTGAAAAAATTCCACACTTCCTTTCAGACACATACTGTTATCTATGTTTTATGTAGTCATTTAGTCTATCTATTACAGAAGTCAGAGCTTTTACTGTCTGAGCCCATCCCCTGAATGGGGGGAGCATAACTCTTAAAATTCGGTTTTCAAGTGAATATTTGTCTTCAGGAGTTAAAAATTTTCTTTCTCTAAATACTCCCCAAATATTTATTTGCTTAAAACTCACTTTTTTTTTGTGCCAGTTTAACCCATTTGTGAGAGGAAAAGTGGACATAGATGAGATGCAAGCACAATCAGTTTGTTTTCAAGTCAAAAGTATGTTTACAGAGAAATGTTTACAGTATTCCCACCCCGCTTTCCCAGTCAATGACAGAGAACACATTAGGCCTCTAGAGGAAAGAGTACAATAATTTATGCTTCTGTATAACAATGGAGCACATTCTTTGCTGGTCTAAACTGATATCCCTCCACTGACTTCAATGGAGTTTCATTCATTTACACAACCAGAAATTTTGGTCCTGGAATTTTAAACAGTAAGTGACTTTAACTGAGATACATAGGCTCGGCAGAATTTGATATTTTAAAAAAAATATTTTGATGTATAAAATCAGTGTTTATTTTAAAACATTTTTTCATTTTCATTGATTTAAATGTTCACAGCTGTGCAAAATTATGGGTTTTAATAATTTTTTATCAATTTAAATGTTCACAGTTGTGCAAAATTATGGAGGAGGGGTTAGACAATAATTATTTAATGGCAGACGGTGAGATTCAAAAAATTAAAGCTTTATAACCATTAAAACATATCACAGGCCAAAATATACAAAGTAAATATTCTTAAATCAAACACTAATAGGTTATCAAGCATCATTGTTCATTCTTGACCATCTGTACATTTAGATTATTATTGATGGAAATAATTTCTCATCGGTTTGTTTGTGTGTGTGGTGAAAACGACGTTTGCTGACGTTTACTGATAAAAATCTAATTTTTCCAAGCTTAGATATATATTTTGCTCATTGTGCTTCTTTTACCTAATAATAATTTTAAAAACTTCCTAGGAAAAATAAAATAAACTCAGGAAATTAGTCAATACCTACCTAGTGAGAGCCCACTGGTTAGGGCCTTAGCCTAGGACTTAGAAGACCCAGAGTCAGTTCCCTAGTCTGTCACAGACTTCTTGTGTGGCCTTGAGCAAGTCACTTAAGGTACATTTATGCTGCACACTCCCTATGGGTATAAAACAGCAGTGTAGACAGAGAGGCACTCCTTAAGCAATTAAAAACATGCTTGAACCTTTAGGGTATATATCCTGCACATCTCTCTACATGCCCAAACAGTACTACACTGCTATTTTTAGTGTATTGTAGTGTCCTGCTGCCCCCTGCTGCTGAAGTCTTTCCCTGCTGCAGGGGTGTTGTGAGTAGGGTGACCAGATAGAAAGTGTGAAAAATCGGGACGGGGTGTGTGTGTGTGTGGGTGTATAAGAAAAAGCCCTGAATATCGGCCCTGTCCCTATAAAATCAGAACATTTGTTTAGCCTGGTTGTGAGGATAAATATGTTAAAGATTGTGAGGAAATTAGACACTATGGCATTGGGGGCCATAATAGTTACTTAAGGTAGAGACCAAAGTAATAAAAAAAATAAACATGAAGGTCCACCAAGGTCTGGTCATGGAGGTGACGCTTATGTGCTGATGCAGGGGCATCAGCTATCTCCTTTTTCTCAGGACCCCAAAGAGAACCACTCTGCAGAGCTGGAATTTGTACGTGGGAAGGGGATTGGGAGGGATGTGAGTAGCCTCATACTGAGTGGAGAAAACATACATCATCCCCCCACTGGCCTCATGAACTTTGTGAGGCAAAGAGAATACATCATTAGTCATTTTCTATGGCTTGTTTCTGCAATAGAGATTTCCCTGTAAGGGAGTCTGAGAAGGGAAGGTAGTCACAGCCAGTGGATCCTTGCCAGCATAGGTCCACATCATTGGGAAGGAGTGCCAGGGGTCTGGCATATCCCAGCTAATCCACAGGGTTTCTGAGTTGGCCTGGCCAGCTATTCAGAGAGAAAAGTACCTCGTCCCTGTATGGAACAACTGGGGAAGAACTCACTCTTTTGGGGATCACTTTGGAGCTTCCCTTCTTGTGGGTTTCTCAGATGTTTGAGTACAAGGACATGACCTAGAAACAGAAGCATAATAAACTGATGTGCACAGATATTATCTTCACATACAGTAGTGATAATTGCTGGCTAATATAGAAAACATTTGGAATTAAATATTAAGGCCAACATTTTGAAGGGTCCACTCATTTTGAGAGCTGAACTTGTGATGCATTGGGCCTGATTTTCAGAGATGTTGAGTACATCCCCAAAGCATCTCTTATCTCACTCTAATACATCTCTTATCACACATAGGCAGCAAGACAGTCACCCTCCTCCCCAATGCAGGAAGACAACCAGATCAGCTGCTGTTTCTGGTGCATGGAGTTGGTAGTTATGGCTGCTGTGGGTAAGCAGGGGACATTGCTGGGCCTCTCCTATGGACAAGTCCCATAGAATTCAGCAGGGATGAAACCAATAAGGTTCTATAGAAACTTAATCATATCAGAAATGACTTTAAAATGCCATAGAATTTAAGAGAGACTGAAATCCTTTCAATACTTTTTTTGGGGCAACTTCATAGAATTCTACAGCCAGGTTTAATGCTTCTATGACATTCTGTAGGAGAGCTCAGAAAGATTACCATTTTCTATCAACTGCTATAGGAACCTTTCCACAAAGACCAGGGATCCAAAATGTTTCTTTTCCCAAGCACATCACAAAAGATTGGACTTTAAAGCTTGGTCTTCATTTTTTAAATGATGTCTTCAACATTTTTGTTATTAAATGTTCATTAATAAAAATTCAATCATTTCACACATCTTAAAGTTAATATTGAGCTGCAATGGTCCCTTGCTTTCAGTGGGAGTCTGTACACAGTGTCAGTCTGTATTCAATATAGTGTACAATGATATCACAGTATGATCCTTGGTCATCCATGCAGCATAAGAACACGATAGAGAAAATTAAATGACTTTATTATCCTGTCCTCCCACTCCCCACCCCACAGTCTATTTTCTCCGTTTAATTTCAGTAGACCATTGTAAGTTCTCTTGAACATGGAAACAGGAAATTTTTGTGGGGTGAAATTCTGACCTCATTGATGTCAACAAGAGTTTTTAAATTTAAGGGCTATTATTTAACCTATGTTATTTGTAGGAGAATGGGACTCAAAGAGCCTTTTTGACTTTGGTGGGGGTGGGAATGAAAGTATAGATACAAATATTAACATTTTTGTACACTTTGTGAAACTACTTGGAAATTTTACATGGTTATAAGAACAACAATTTTGAAAATAATAGTAAATTGGATGTCCCAAACAAACAACAATCATTCTGATTATGTTCTTGCTTCCTATCTTGTCCTCCCTATCTCTTTCCCCTAAATTCCACTATAATTTTAACAATATTCTCACAGACTCCTGGGACCAAACTTTCATCGTGCCCTCATGGAAATGTCCTAAAAATAGAATAAGGCCCTCTGAATAGAAAAATATCTTTGAATATTGAATAGAAAAAAGTAACTTTTCTTATCAGTATTTTTGGACCACCATTCTATAGAATTTATAGTAAACTATATCCTTGCTATTATAATAAATAATATTAATAATATGTAGTTCTTATACAATGCTTAAAAATCTATAACATGATGAAAAATTTGAAAGGTATTTCCTATTGAAGTTATTAGATTTTTTCAGCCATTTCTGTACAAACCTATTGCTTTCATCCCCATAAATTTGGTGGGACTTTACATAACCAGGCTTCTCATTTTTGGTGATGCAAATAATGGCAGGTAGGACTATTAAGGCTATGTCTACACATATTTAGTGAATAGCGATGCTGGGGTCAATGTAGCTTAGGTCTATTTACTGTTGTGTCTACACCACACTGGGTCGACTGGAGACACTCTTCCGTTGACTTACCTTACTCTTCTCATTCTGGGTGGGTACTGGGGTTGACCAGAGAGTGCTCTGCTGTCGATTTCGTGGATCTTCACTAGACCCGCTAAATTGATCCCTGGTGCATCAATCACCGGGACGTCAATCTGGCAGTAGTGTAGACATAGCCCAAACCACAGAGGGATCAGATGGCTTGAATAAGATAGTGACTTTTTTCATGATCCCTTTTCAGCATAGAACTGCACTTTAAACTACTGAAGCAGAGATGTGATGTAAAGGAATTGGGTGTGGTTAGCACTAGTCTTCTGTCTCCAGTTTATCTATTAACTATAATCCTTCTTACTGTTGATGTTTGTGCCTATTTCTAGAAAATTGAAAACATAGCACTATTACACAAAATTATATGGTGTTTCCCTTTAAGAAATAAAATATATTAATTGTATCTATAAATGTTTTTTTCTAGACCTACAATTTAGCAGCAGAAATTATAAAACTGAATTAGTGAATAAATCAAAGAAAATATTTATTTACAGACATGTAGAGATATGTTACAGCATTATTTTAAAAAAGGGTTACGAACCATTACACAGGTGTAAATGGGCAAAATGTTGAACACTTTTAACTTTAGTTACCTTTCAGTACTGTCTATTAAAAATACCACTGCTTGGTTGGAGCTATCTACATAGTTTTAGTACGATTATTTTTTCAGAACCAAGTAATATACTATGATTCTACACAAAAAAACCCCAGCAATGGTACTTAATACAAGAATTTACAAGAGTAAAAATCTTTTCCTCCAGATCAAGCTGTAAAACTAACATTCAGCAAATCTTTTCCATTCATGCAACTGCACAGATTGAAATAGCAATCTTAGACAAATTGAGGGTGGGAGCCTATGTAGAAAATGATTTTAATATCCTAATCTAGGATGGTGTATAAATAAATTGAGAAAGCTGAATATTCACTAGCCAAACTGATTTTGACTCACAATGTTATACAACAAAAGTAGGTACTGCGACTTCACTCACCCCAGGTCCCAAAAATGATCACTGGATGTAACTGTGGCTCTAGAGAATTACAACTCAAATGTCTCTATGGCTATAATATCATTTTAAATGTTCAAAAATGATGGTTTCTGGTACTCAGTTCATTCCCAGGGTAAAGTGATGCTGAGGTTCAATATTATAGCTCTGATTCTAATTTACACTGAGGTCCCTGGGCAGCTGACAGTGTAAAGGTTCCTTAAAATGTTTGTAAATTACATTTACACTGCCAGAGTGGTGTAAAGGGGCATTAGTGTAAATGGGAATTAGGTCCTAAACACTTACTGGTTTAAACACTTACTGTGCTGCAAAGAATACGTAACACAAAAAAGCTAGTAAGCCAAGTGTATGTGACAATGGCAAGCAACTGTATACTGTATGTGTGACAGCCAATAAAGCATCAAGGCTTATTTAAAATACCAGCATCTCTTCAATGATTTGAATCTAATGTGCCATTAAGAAAACTAGGAGAATACATTATACAGTACAGCAAACCCATAGCTTTCAAATGTAATAGTATCAATAGACCTCATCTTAGATGTTATTGTGCCAGAAAAAGTATACTTTCAGGAATAACATCGCTGTGTTGAACAGTGTTGTCTGGTGAGACTGCGAAATCACTCCTGTAAACACCAAAAACAGATGATGGCACATTAAGGAATAATGTAAAAACCTGGTGTGGTATTTTACAGTTCAGAGTACCCACTTAATCATGGCTTTGTTGGTGCTGACCAGGTTCAGGGATTGCTCATTCAAACCATCTGTAATACAGCATTACAAATTATTTTAACTACTAGCCACAGTTCCCATAATTGATCTACTAAGAGGACATTCTCCATGATTTCAAAAAGTCATCAGCTCATATCTTTTAAGCCCTTACTCACTCCTTACTGAGGCAAAACTCCCACTGAATAGATAGGATTTGGATTTATTATTTATTTTTACTGTAAATCAAATAAGAACCGTGGGCATTGTTATTAATTTTTGCCGCTATAAAATGGGCATAAGATGGAATAGTTCTCTCCAGTTTTTAGTAAGTTTAGAGAATAACAACAAAAAGGACAATTATATCTTTAAAATACTTCCCTGAGGTATTTCAGTGATTACCAGACTATTGGTGTTATTTGGGTTAATATTAGTGATTGTAACATTTTGTTTGGGTTTGCTGTGATTGTAATATAAAATGGGCCCTAGTCTGCATCCCTGATGTTGAGCAATAGTTACTCATAGTATTGTTCTCATTAAAGTAAATAGGCAAAACTCTGCTTTCAGTTAAACTGGTATAACTCCACTGATTTCAGTGGAATTATCCTGAATTTACACCAGTGTAATTGAGAGCCAAAATGTCTTGTTTTCTCTATTCTCCTATTGACTTAAGTTCTCCACACAGTCAAGTGGAGCCTGGTGCACACTCTCCCTCACATATATTTAAAGGGTATCTCTCCTTTTTTATAACTGGCCCTTACCTAAAGCCAGTCTGGATACAGTCTTTGGGTCTTCTCCCATTTTCTTCATTGTGAGGTCACCATCAATTACTCTCCACCTCTCCATCACATGCAGCCAGTATCATCAGGTCTAGTCCAAAGCTCATTGAACTATAATGGGAGTCTTTCCATTGACTTCAGCATGCTTTGGATCAGGTCCCATGGAGAATGGTTGAAAGGACAGGACATAAAGTCATCTTTAGAAATGCTGTCAGTTTTGTTCAATGAAACATCAAGTACTGCAGGACAAACATGGTAGTGCAAGTCACATCTCTGTAGTTCAGTATCTTGAAACATACTGCAGTAGAGCTCCACTTACATGGATGAGATCTCTCTCCTGGCAACATGTTCTAAATGTGGCTACTTCTAAGCAATCCAGCCAGTAAGACTTTCCTTCTTAACTCTAGATATGCCTCATGACTCAACCTCAAGACCTGCCTCTCTCTTGCATAAAATGTTTTCTATCTGAGTGTATCTCATATAAAGATGTGGATACTTCTTCCCTGTTATGAGTGTCTTCTGAACTGGTTCTCTGGAACCGTGAACAGTCCTATCATGAGAACTGAGATACACTGAGAACAAATTGGCACTTTCTTTCAAGAAGAAGCAGTTACACCAGTGGCTAATATAGCTTAAGTGTATTAAAACACATTTGAGTATCACATAAGAGAAATAATGAATCAATTTTGTTTGAAAAGAAACATGATTTATTAAGAAATTATATATTGAATTCCCCTACAGCCTCTGTGAGAATGGATTATTCCAACTTCAAGCATGTGCAGAATGCTTGAGAGATTGAGGAACGGAACGATCCTATTGACTGAAAGTGAAACAAAACAATTGATAATCTACTGTAAGGTTTCAAATATTGGCAATATATAAAACATTCACCTGTCTGGAATACAGTTTGGATAGGACATTCACTGGCATGTAAACTGTTCCATAAGGTAACAACAAACTGCTTTGAGACAGTAACAGATACAGATGAAATAACTGTGCTAATCTATGGCATCACAGAGAGTGCTTGTTTGAAAAAAAGGGATTAATAAGTGGGTCTAATTTATAGTTTATCAATTGATCTGATATTTGACATATTTGCACTTTTTAGCAATTACAGTGAAATAGTGCATGAACAAAGCAGAACTATTACTTTGCCTTTCAATATTATCCCTACTAGTAAACATAATTATTTTAAACTATGAATATAATGAAAAGTAATGAAAAATACCACACAACATGACTGATCATACGTCTTTGATCATAACATGACTGTGTTTGAATTAAGCTATAAACATAGAAATGCAATATCAACTGACTTTAAATATGCTAAACAGTGAAACATGCTAATCATAAAAATAGCTTTTACAAATATACATTTGTATACAGTGTCTCTCACGCCTGTTAAATATGTCCTTCATATTATTATCATACAGTACCTTGGCCTTTAAGACATCAAAATTAAAAACAAATAATACCAATAATTAGCCAGAGAAAAACACATTTACAATCTAAACCATAAAAATCTGACAGTTGTACAGCTTAGAACATATAAGAAATGAAATTTCTAAGGTTTGAACAATAATGTCCATTTTAATAAGTAAAGTGAGTTTTCATACAAATTGAATCAAAGGTGTTGCTAGCCAGTAAGAAACCGCAGTTCACATTTCTGTGGGGGACTGGAAAGGGGAAGTCACAGTTTCTCTTCTCAGCCTCCAAGGGGCTCACACATGACACCTCATCACTTGATCTGTAGAAACTGAAAAATGAAACGTTTGCTTTAGTATGAAAACATGGGCTTTGTTTCAGCAGCACATGAAAAAGGCATCAGGATAAACTGCAGGGGAAAGGGAACAGGGCAGCTTTATTTCGTCAAATCAGCTTTATTTATTTATTTACATGGTCAAATCACTCAGTGCAAGCATCTGACATTGACACTAAATTAATTACGTTTTTAAGCTAAAAGGAATGTCATGTAACTGCTACAATGGACAGCCGATACCATAAATACCCCTAAATTAGAATGCATTGCCCAGAATTAACTACACTGATTCAAGTCACAACCCAGCTCTTTGGTGAAGTACACCTCTCTTCAGTAGTTTATATTTGTAACAACAGGGAAAGGAAGAATGTATCTCAGCTACTTCGTGAGATAATGTAGAATACGTTGACCTGCATAATTACATGTATTCTAAATACACTGCATATGGCTCTCTATATTTTGCGTTTCATGACACTATTCTCCTACCTTTTTCCAAACTACTACATGCCACAAGGGGCCACAGCAATGGTTCCCTCAACCCACCCAGCAATATTGTTAACCTATCCAACTATACTCTTAGCCCAGCAGAAGCAGCTGTCCTATCTCGGGGCCTCTCCTTCTGCCCCTCCACCCCCACGAACATGATACAGTTCTGTGGTGACCTAGAATCCTATTTTCGACGTCTCCGACTCAAGGAATATTTCCAACACACCTCTGAACAACATACTAATCCACAGAGACCTCCCTACCAACACTACAAAAAGAAGGATTCTTGGTGGACTCCTCCTGAAGGTCGAGACAGCAAACTGGACTTCTACATAGAGTGCTTCCGCCGACGTGCACGGGCTGAAATTGTGGAAAAGCAGCATCACTTGCCCCACAACCTCAGCCATGCAGAACACAATGCCATCCACAGCCTCAGAAACAACTCTGACATCATAATCAAAAAGGCTGACAAAGGAGGTGCTGTGTCATCATGAATAGGTTGGAATATGAACAAGAGGCTGCTCGGCAGCTCACCAACACCACTTTCTACAAGCCATTACCCTCTGATCCCACTGAGAGCTACCAAAAGAAACTACAGCATTTGCTCAAGAAACTCCCTGAAAAAGCACAAGATCAAATCCGCACAGACACACCACTAGAACCCCGACCTGGGATATTCTATCTACCACCCAAGATCCATAAACCTGGAAATCCTGGGCGTGCCATCATCTCAGGCATTGGCACCCTGACAGCAGGATTGTCTGGCTATGTAGACTCCCTCCTCAGGCCCTACGCTACCAGCACTCCCAGTTACCTTCGAGACACCACTGACTTCTTGAGGAAACTACAATCCACCGGTGATCTTCCTGATAACACCATCCTGGCCACTATGGATGTAGAAGCCCTCTACACCAACATTCCACACAAAGATGGACTACAAGCCGTCAAGAACACTATCTCCGATAATGTCACGGCTAACCTGGTGGCTGAACTTTGTGACTTTGTCCTTACCCATAACTATTTTACATTTGGGGACAATGTATACCTTCATATCAGTGGCACTGCTATGGGTACCCGCATGGCCCCACAGTATGCCAACATTTTTATGGCTGACTTAGAACAACGCTTCCTCAGCTCTCGTCCCCTAACGCCCCTACTCTACTTGCGCTATATTGATGACATCTTCATCATCTGGACCCATGGAAAAGAAGCTCTTGAGGAATTCCACCATGATTTCAACAATTTCCATCCCACCATCAACCTCAGCCTGGTCCAGTCCACACAAGAGATCCACTTCCTGGACACTACAGTGCTAATCAACGATGGTCACATAAACACCACCCTATACCAGAAACCTACTGACCGCTATTCCTATCTACACGCCTCCAGCTTTCACCCTGACCGCACCACACGATCCATCGTCTACAGCCAAGCTCTGCGATACAACCGCATTTGCTCCAACCCCTCAGACAGAGACAAACACCTACAAGATCTCTATCAAGCATTCTTACAACTACAGTACCCACCTGCGGAAGTGAAGAAACAGATTAATAGAGCCAGAAGAGTTCCCAGAAGTCACCTACTACAGGACAGGCCTAACAAGGAAAATAACAGAACGCCACTAGCCGTCACCTTCAGCCCCCCAACTAAAATCCATCCAACGCATTATTAAGGATCTACAACCTATCCTGAAGGATGACCCAACACTCCCACAAATCTTGGGAGACAGGCCAGTCCTTGCCTACAGACAGCCCCCCAACCTGAAGCAAATACTCACCAGCAACCACATACCACACAACAGAACCACTAATCCAGGAACCTATCCTTGCAACAAAGCCCGTTGCCAAATGTGCCCACATATCTATTCAGGGGACACCATCACAGGGCCTAATAACATCAGCCACACTATCAGAGGCTCGTTCACCTGCACATCCACCAATGTGATATATGCCATCATGTGCCAGCAATGCCCCTCTGCCATGTACATTGGTCAAACTGGACAGTCTCTACGTAAAAGAATAAATGGACACAAATCAGATGTCAAGAATTATAACATTCATAAACCAGTCGGAGAACACTTCAATCTCTCTGGTCACGCGATTACAGACATGAAAGTTGCGATATTACAACAGAAAAACTTGAAAACCAGACTCCAGCGAGAGACTGTTGAATTGGAATTCATTTGCAAATTGGATACAATTAACTTAGGCTTGAATAGAGACTGGGAGTGGCTAAGTCATTATGCAAGGTAACCTATTTCCCCTTGTTTTTTCCTACTCCCCCCCCAGACGTTCTTGTTAAACCCTGGATTTGTGCTGGAAATGGCCCACCTTGATTATCATACACATTGTAAGGAGAGTGATCACTTTAGATAAGCTATTACCAACAGGAGAGTGGGTTTGTGTGTGTGTGTGTGGGGGGGGGGGGGTTGGGGGGAAAACCTGGATTTGTTCTGGAAATGGGCCAACTTGATTATCATACACATTGTAAGGAGAGTGATCACTTTAGATAAGCTATTACCAGCAGGAGAGTGGGGTGGGGGGAAAGAAAACCTTTTGTAGTGGTAAACACCCATTTTTTCATGGTTTGTGTGTATAAAAAGATCTTATGTACTTTCCACAGTATGCATCCGATGAAGTGAGCTGTAGCTCACGAAAGCTTATGCTCAAATAAATTGGTTAGTCTCTAAGGTGCCACAAGTACTCCTTTTCTTTTTGCGAATACAGACTAACATGGCTGTTACTCTGAAACATGCCATTTATGTTGATCACATGCTTTAACACTGGGGGGCCGAGGAGAGTTCCTGTTATCTGGTTCATGAGTCTTTTCCCAGTTGCTTTCTAATAGTTTTAATATTATTATTGTGTGCATGCATTAGGCCTGTCCTGTTTATTAAGGATTAGATCTTATTTGTTTTAGTTAAATACCATCACTTTTTGGCTTCTATTGTGGCTTTTTCAGCAATATTGTTTTAGAGTGGGAATGTAGTGGAACTTCCTAAAGGCATTATGCCTGCAGATACCTGCCTCTGCAGACACTAGGGTCTTGGGATAAATACCCACTGAAGGTCATGAGAAGCTTTTCATTGACTTCAGATGGGCATTGGATCAGGCCCTGTGGGAGCACTGAGCCACTAAACAGCTGCAACACCCATTAGAAGTGCACAGCAAGAGCTCCCATCTACAAGGGTTGGAAGACAGAAGTCTCCTCAACTGTGCAGAAAGTTTTGATTAAAACCAAGAATTTTCCATTTTTGTTGAAATTTTCAGCAGAAATTTTTAAGTATTCATTGAAAAACCAAAAAATCTTTTAAACTTTTTAAACTTTTTGACAAATAAAATTGAAACCTTTTGACCAAAACCTGAAAAATTTCAGACAAAAACTGAATATTTTTCAGCCAACTCTGGTTTACAGTGGAAAAGTTTCAGGTTTTTGGGTTTTCTATTGAAAAATCAAAAGTTTTAAAGAAAAGTAGATGCTTCCTGCAAACATTTATGTTGTATTGAAAAAAACACAATTTTCTGTTGAAAAGATCAGATGGAATTTTTTTTGACCAGTTCCATTCCCAACAGCACTGGCCCAAGTCTTCTTAGAGCTGTGTAGCACTCCGGAGACATTATGCATTTTCACTCCCTCCTTATCCCAAGGGAGCATCAGCATTCTGGCTGTACCCAGCACAGGTAGACAGGGCTGTGGTGGAGGGTCCCCATGCCCTCCCATCCTTGTACAAAAGCACCTACCATCTGCCGCTCTGTTTTAAGTGAAAATGATATTTAAAAATATTATTCTCCACACGCATAGAGAAGTTTTTCATATCGCCCTATTTTTAGCACTGTATCCTTAGACAGACTTAACTACATGAAAAGGATTTTCAATCCTCCCCTTAAGTCAGAGAGAGGCCTGATGGTTGTTAAGTAGCTATTCATCTTGTGAGAGGAAGAAAGCCTGCGGTTCCACTGTGCACCCCATTAGCTCCAGAGACAGTTCTCCTTTTCTAGCCTTTTGTAGCCTCACTGCTACATTATATATGCAAAAGACAATAATTATCCAAGGAAGAAGAGAGACAGATTTTCAAATTATTTATTGAAGCTTTTTCCTTGCCATAAACCTTCCAGGCATTTACCTATCGCTAGTAATAAAAAGCTTCATTAGATTACTATTATGAAGCAGTGCTGCTCACCATCTGGATCCAAACTGTGAATGTTGCTTTGCTGTCATTTAGAAACAATGGTAAAAATTTACCAGTCCCACAAGCAAAAAAATCTTGTGTTTTCTTTCAGTACATGGGCTTGTTATTTGTCTCTTTTTCTTAAAGGCTCGGAAGAAAGGTTAAAATGTTAGATATTCAAGCTTCTATTTTCTCCAGAATGACAGTCACCCAGGGCTATGATTAATCTAGTGTAATATAATACTAATTTTATTCTACTTCTTTCTGCTGAATAGTGTGTAATTTATCTACTGGCTTTATGGTAGCTCTGATGATATTAAAAACAGTCATGATGATTAATGTTTTTTTTTAATCTTTTCATTTCCTTCCACTTATGTATAAAAAAAACCACCCTGACACAATAGTGAGGAAAATGAATTACATTCAAGCAAGCAATATGGCTTTCATTTGGTGTGGTTATAAGGGAACATATCAACCTCAAAAGCAAGATTCAAACATATTGCATTAAAAATTGGATAACATATAGCAGCTGCAGTCATAAATAATATCAGACAAACAGTAAATACTGTCCTACTTGTGATAACATCCCTTGGGAAAATGAAAAGTTGTTATGGACTATTTATTCATTCATTTTCCTCCTGAAATAATTTGCCTTTGCAATTCTTTTTCTATATGGTTGACTTGTTGAGCATAGGATACTGGAGGAACTCTGGTCAGTCATGTACTGTATCTTAGTTTTACAGAATTATTGTTGCTCCTACAGTTCCAATGCATAATGACAGGTTTCAGAGTAACAGCCGTGTTAGTCTGTATTCGCAAAAAGAAAAGGAGTACCATCATGTGGCAGCTTAGAGACTAACCAATTTATTTGAGCATAAGCTTTCGTGAGCTACAGCTCACTTCATCGGATGCATACTGTGGAAAGTACAGAAGACCTTTTTATACACACAAACCATGAAAAAATGGGTGTTTACCACTACAAAAGGTTTTCTTTCCCCCCATACCCCACTCTCCTGCTGTAATAGCTTATCTAAAGTGATCACTCTCCTTACAATGTGTATGATAATCAAGGTGGGCCATTTCCAGCACAAATCCAGGGTTTAACAAGAACGTCGGGGGGGGGGGGTAGGAAAAAACAAGGGGAAATAGGTTACCTTGCATAATGACTTAGCCACTCCCAGTCTCTATTCAAGCCTAAGTTAACTGTATCCAATTTGCAAATGAATTCCAATTCAACAGTCTCTCGCTGGAGTCTGGTTTTCAAGTTTTTCTGTTGTAATATCGCAACTTTCATGTCTGTAATCGCGTGACCAGAGAGATTGAAGTGTTCTCCGACTGGTTTATGAATGTTATAATTCTTGACATCTGATTTGCGTCCATTTATTCTTTTACGTAGAGACTGTCCAGTTTGACCAATGTACATGGCAGAGGGGCATTGCTGGCACATGATGGCATATATCACATTGGTGGATGTGCAGGTGAACGAGCCTCTGATAGTGTGGCTGATGTTATTAGGCTCTGTGATGGTGTCCCCTGAATAGATATGTGGGCACAGTTGGCAACGGGCTTTGTTGCAAGGATAGGTTCCTGGGTTAGTGGTTCTGTTGTGTGGTATGTGGTTGCTGGTGAGTATTTGCTTCAGGTTGGGGGCGGTCTGTAGGCAAGGACTGGCCTGTCTCCCAAGATTTGTGAGAGTGTTGGGTCATCCTTCAGGATAGGTTGTAGATCTTTGATAATGCGTTGGCGGGGTTTTAGTTGGGGGCTGAAGGTGACGGCTAGTGGCGTTCTGTTATTTTCTTTGTTAGGCCTGTCCTGTAGTAGGTGACTTCTGGGAACTCTTCTGGCTCTATTAATCTGTTTCTTCACTTCCGCAGGTGGGTACTGTAGTTGTAAGAATGCTTGATAGAGATCTTGTAGGTGTTTGTCTCTGTCTGAGGGGTTGGAGCAAATGCGGTTGTATCACAGAGCTTGGCTGTAGACGATGGATCGTGTGGTGTGGTCAGGGTGAAAGCTGGAGGCGTGTAGGTAGGAATAGCGGTCAGTAGGTTTCCGGTATAGGGTGGTGTTATGTGACCATAGTTTATTAGCACTGTAGTGTCCAGGAAGTGGATCTGTTGTGTGGACTGGACCAGGCTGAGGTTGATGGTGGGATGGAAATTGTTGAAATCATGGTGGAATTCCTCAAGGGCTTCTTTTCCATGGGTCCAGATGATGAAGATGTCATCAATATAGCGCAAGTAGAGTAGGGGCGTTAGCGGACGAGAGCTGAGGAAGCGTTGTTCTAAGTCAGCCATAAAAATGTTGGCATACTGTGGGGCCATGCAGGTACCCATAGCAGTGCCGCTGATATGAAGGTATACATTGTCCCCAAATGTAAAATAGTTATGGGTAAGGACAAAATCACAAAGTTCAGCCACCAGGTTAGCCGTGACATTATCAGGGATAGTGTTCTTGACGGCTTGTAGTCCATCTTTGTGTGGAATGTTGGTGTATACGGCTTCTACATCCATAGTGGCCAGGATGGTGTTATCAGGAAGATCACCGATGGATTGTAGTTTCCTCAGGAAGTCAGTGGTGTACACTGCACATCCACCAATGTGATATATGCCATCATGTGCCAGCAATGCCCCTCTGCCATGTACATTGGTAGACCTGGACAGTCTCTACGTAAAAGAATAAATGGACACAAATCAGATGTCAAGAATTATAACATTCATAAACCAGTCGGAGAACACTTCAATCTCTCTGGTCACGCGATTACAGACATGAAAGTTGCGATATTACAACAGAAAAACTTGAAAACCAGACTCCAGCGAGAGACTGTTGAATTGGAATTCATTTGCAAATTGGATACAATTAACTTAGGCTTGAATAGAGACTGGGAGTGGCTAAGTCATTATGCAAGGTAACCTATTTCCCCTTGTTTTTTCCTACCCCGCCCCCCTCCTCAGACGTTCTTGTTAAACCCTGGATTTGTGCTGGAAATGGCCCACCTTGATTATCATACACATTGTAAGGAGAGTGATCACTTTAGATAAGCTATTACCAACAGGAGAGTGGGTTTGTGTGTGTGTGTGTGGGGGGGGGGGGGGAGAAAACCTGGATTTGTGCTGGAAATGGCCCAACTTGATTATCATACACATTGTAAGGAGAGTGATCACTTTAGATAAGCTATTACCAGCAGGAGAGTGGGGTATGGGGGGAGAGAAAACCTTTTGTAGTGGTAAACACCCATTTTTTCATGGTTTGTGTGTATAAAAAGATCTTATGTACTTTCCACAGTATGCATCCGATGATGTGAGCTGTAGCTCACGAAAGCTTATGCTCAGATAAATTGGTTAGTCTCTAAGGTGCCACAAGTACTCCTTTTCTTTTTACAGTTCCAATATGAGCCCTCTGGCTTTTGTACATGACCTATCCAGTGATGAGCTGCCAAAATCTTAACAACCGGTTCCCTCCTCACCCCACAAGGGGGTCATGGCCCGCCCCCCGGGACTCCTGCCCCATCCAGCCCCCTGTGTTCCTTGTTGCCCCCCCAGGACTCCTGCCCCATCCACGCCCCTCCCCTGTCCCCTGACTGCTCCCAGAACTGGGCAGGAGGGTCTCGTGGACCACCGTAGTGGTGCCCACCGCGTCCTGCCCCTAAGAGCCAGAGGGACCTGCCGTGGGGAGAGTTGGGGAGTCCCGGAGGTGCTTACCTGGGGCGGATCCCAGGAAGCATTCGGCAGGTCCCTCTGGCTCCTAGGGGTGGGGTAGCATAGCTGGGGGGGAGCTGGGGGAGCGGCCACTCCGCCCACTGATCACATCAAAAGTGGCGCCTTAGGCACCAACTCCATAGGCGCCCTGGGGCTGGAGGGCACCCATGGGGAAAATTTGGTGAGTGCAGAGCTCCCACCGGCAGCTCCCCGCCCTGTGCCCGGCCCCAGCTCACCTCCGCCTCCTCCCCTGAATGCGCCATCCTGCTCTGCTTCTCCCCCCCCCGCAGCTTCCCGCGAATCAGCTGACCGCACGGGAAGCCTGGGAGGGATGAGAAGCAGGCGGCAGCTTCGTGCTCAGGCCCAGGGAGGCAGAGGTGAGCTGGGGCGGGGAGCGGTTCCCCTGCACGCCCGCCGGGTTACCTGCTCCAGCCCGGGAGGCCCTCCTCGTGCCCCCCGCCCCCCCCCAGCTCACCTCCTCTCCACCTCCCTGGGCCTGAGCACGAAGCCTCCGCTTGTTTCTCAGGCTGCCCAGGCTTCCTGCGTGAACAGCTGATTAGCGGGAAACCTGGGGGGGGGGGCCCCGCGGAGAAGCAGAGCGGGGCGGTGCGTTCAGGGGAAGAGGCGGAGTGGAGGTGAGGTGAGCTGGGGCTGGGCGGGGAGCTGCCGGTGGGTGCTCTGCACCCACCAAATTTTCCCTGGGGGTTCTCCAGCGCTGGAGCACCCACAGAGTCAGCGCCTAAGGTGCCACTTTTGGCCGGTTGTTAAATTTAGAAGCCCTCATCACTCATCACCTATCCCAAACCATATCCAATTAATTTAAACTTTACATTGCTGTAATACCATGTACAGATTTGCAGACCTAAATTAAATGTTAAAGCAAAAATCCATGTGAGAGCCTATTTGCATGGCAGGATTTACTGGCTCCAAAGTTTCCCAAACTATACTCAGCTAAAAACTATGGAATCAATCATGGGGAGTTGAGACTCCATGAGATTCACTCTGATTCTTCCACGGGAATAGTATTTAGTAGGTTTGCCCCTGGCCTTCCAGAAAAGAGATAGATTCCACTCCATAAATCCATGGATCTCTGTGAATCTGTCAGAGGCTAGACACATTTGTGTGGCACTTCTTTGCCTTCACACTGTCACTTGTCCTCCTTCTGCTCCTGGTTCTCTGCTACCCTTGAACATCAAGAGCTATGCTGCAAAACTTTCTTCCTGCAGTTTGCACTACTGCATTATCCGAGGGGCTTTTTTGGGAGCAGGCAGCATTAAAATATGATTTATAGCAGCACTGATTGCAGAGCCTGTCCAAGAGCTGCACTGAATCAGTGAATCTTTTGGGTGTAGTGGGCACCCCCATCTCCAGCACAATTTGGGGCTGTACTGGTCATTTCTTTGTTTCTGTAGCAGAGCAGGTGTTTGTAGTCACTTTGCACTGCTTTACCTCCTGCTCCCCCCAGCTCCTTTTTGGTTAGACTTTCTGCTGATTGAGTCTTGGTTTCTGCTGGCAGAACTGTGAACAAACCCTGCACTCTTTCTGCACTAACTTACTGTGTTGTATCCCACAGGCTTGGGGGCCGGAGAACATAGTGGAGAGAGACCAGTCAGCATGACCTCCCCAGTTCCCTCCAAAAGTGTGGAGTTCCTCTCTGGTGGGGCTCCCACAGGCTTGAGGGAAAGGCATGCTGCAGAAGCTGCACTCCCTCTTCTGTGCCCAGCCTAGAGCTGTAAGTGCAAGCTTCTCTGTGAATGCATAATTGCTGAGCATATGCCTTTGTTTAGAGAGTGTTAGAAGTGTGACATGAAAAAAAGATTGCAAAGATGTTCACAATTAAGATAATATGGGACATGTCTTCCACCACCTAGTCAGGCATAATGGGCGCATTCAGAAAGTGAATAGAGGGTAGGGTTGCCAGGTGTCCAGTTTCTGGTCAAAAAGGGCACATGACAGTGTTGGCTCAGAAACACTGACCAGATGCCAAAAGTCTGGTTATCACCTCAGGGGTGCTGGAACAGTGGGGGCCAAGCAGGTGCCACCCACCGCAGTGCAGCTTCCTGGCTGCGGTGGGTGGCGCCTGCTTGGCCCCCACTTGGTTGCTGAGGAAGCCAGGGGGCAGAGTGCTGTGATCATCTCCCAGCCTGGCTTTGCAGGCAGCAGGTGAGTTCTGGGGCAGAGGAGGAGAAGGGGCAGGCCAGCTCAGCTCAGCTACCTGCCTCTCTCTCGTGTTTTCGGACTAGAGAATGCATAGGTTAGGGGTGGGTGGACATTACCTTAGATTTCTCTTCTACAAATAAATCATTATGGAGCCCAGTCTGCAAACACATCTATTCTTGTGAATAACTTTGGAGCCATTCCAATCTATTAATAAAGTACATATTATAAGCTTTTAAAAAGTTATATACTCTTCAGCGGATGGAATTGGTACAGTTCTTTTGATTTCTTTCCACAGTAATAATTTTGGGCCCAATCCTGCACATTTACTTACAAGAATAATCTTTGCTCATGGAACTAATCCTATTGACTTTAAATTGACTTCAATGGGATTGCTGATGTGATTAAGGAGTAGTCAGATGGAATTTGTTGGCATCCTTTCATCTATGAGAGACAGTGGTAATTGCAGCCTATGATGTAAATGGTTTGCAGTGTCTCATGTGACTGAATAGTCCAATCTGAGATTTGCATGATCTTTGGCAGTTATTGCAAATGTATGTATCTTGGTTGGGAGCAGCTTGCTTCCTACAGGCTCTTTTCTCTTCAAGCTGTAGTAGCCAGCTCCTGTCATGGACTTGGATACCCCGATGGAGACGATGGCACCACTTGTTACGATCACTTGCCAAGATTTCCCATTGGTCAGGATCAATTCCAAATTCCCTCATATTTTGCTTGCATGTGTCTTTATAGCAAAGCTTGGGATGTCCTGTTATTCTTGTTCCCTCTGATAGCTCCCCACGTAGCATGTCCTTGGGTATGTGTCCATCTTCCAACCTACTCAGATGGCCCAGACAGCGCAGTCGTCTTTGCTTGAGCAGGGCTGTGACACATGGTAAATTTGCCCTCTGAAGAACCTAAGTAGCTGAACTTTTGGAATTCTAGCTGGTTTGCATTTAAGGTGATTGAAGGATCTTTTGGAACCCCCTGTCCTAATACAACCATTTTCTCGTTGCTGATGGTGAGAGCAAATGCCTGACAGGTACTTGAAATGCAGACCATGAGTTCTTGTAGATCTTCATTGTGGGCTATGTGGGCAGCAGCATCAGCGAATAGAAGTTCCCTGAGTAGTACCTTTTTGACTTTGGTCTTTTGACTTAAGTTGTGACAGGTTGAAGAGTTTCCCATCTGATCTTGTATGGAGATAGACTCCATCTTCTATGTCCTTAAACACATAGTTCAAGAGTACCAAGAAAAAGATTCCAAAGAGTGTAGGGGCATGAAATAGGGTTTTCAGGATCAGGTCCTTGAACATGTCTCTGTCAGTTTCAACTTCTTCTTTTCAAAATGTTCAAAACTATTACAGCTTGTTTAGTAACAATAAAATGCCAGTTTTAGTTTTAAAGGGGAGAGAGCAGCGAGCCACGAAGGGAGAATGGCAGAGGAGTGAGTGGAGGGTGGGGCCTTAGGGGAGGTGGCAGAGCAGTGGTGTCCGGTTTTTAGAAATTGGAAAATTCGCAACCCGAGTAGAGGGATATTGTGTAGTGTGCAGATGTTGGAAAATGTATTGTATGTTCGCCCCTAAATCACTGCCTGAGATAAATGTTTCTAACAAGCACGAGCACAGAGTTCACCTGCTGAAATACTACATCATTTTTTTGAGCATTATCATGGTGATATATGTTTAGAAATACATAGCATAGGCAGATAAATGGATAAACTACTCCTGAATACCTCACACGTATAAGACAAAAATGAGGTGCAAATCCTCAAGTGTCAGGGCCTTCCAAGTATCCTTGCTTAATTCCTAATCTTACTCTTTCTCTATCATTTCCTTCTGACCTCACAATATTACCATTCTCAAAGCTGGACTCCTGGCTGTAATGGGTTTTGTGGAGCTGGCAGCAGCCCTAGCAAATGCTGGTTAATATCTCAGAGCAGGCAGGCCTGATCCCCTGCCCTTATGTTTCTGGTCCCATCTCCTGGGCATTAGACTAGATGGTCCTTGCGGCCCCTGTGGTTCCTTGTAGGCAGTGCCTGACTCCTTCCCCAGTGGCTGCTGCTGCCACTGGCTAAGTGTTGCCTGTGATGAACGGGACCCTCACCTGCTGCCTCCTTCCACTTTCCCCTGCTCCCCCACAAAAGTCACAATAATGGTATGCTTTTTGGGTTGTTCCTCCTCAGATTGCAGTCAGAGGAAAATCAGCTGTGAGGTGCATCCCCTTCTGCAACTCTCTCCTGTTTTGTTCTCTAGCCTGTGGGGAAGGACCCCTGAGAATGCTGGGTCTACATCCTCAGACTCCATTGTTCTCCCTTCCAGCAAAACATAGCCTATTTCTTTTTTTCCTTCTTAAATAGATGTTACTGATTATGAAATGTGTTGTATTAACAGCCCTGGAATCTGAAGACCTAGGCCTATCTAGAGAACACATACATCATCAATTTAACCCTAGTCTATCCATGAATGGTCCAGAAACTCCTCTCCCACGGCCCCTAAAACAGAAAAAATCAGGGCACAAGCGTTGTACAATGAAGTGAGCTGCCACTCTATTTATTTGGAGGGTCTCACACTTCAGTGCAAGACTGTAGGTAGACAAAATGGACAATCCTTCTCTCACCACCAGCACGTTTGCCTCACAAACACTTTGTAGGTAGAGACCATGTGCCTTTTTTTGCTAAAGTTACTTTTAAAAATGGGAAAATGCCAATTCCTAATAGAACAAACATCTCAAACATATCTCACTCTATTAATAGTTTTCAATCTATAATTTTCTTCAAAATTAAAGTGAATTTGAAATTAAGCAAAACACATTTGGACATTACTAATTATCATTGTTTATGATTAAGGCTACTTTTTAGTCATGGGTATTTTTAGTAAAAGTCACGGACAGGTCATGGGAAGTAAACAAAAATTCACGGCCTGTGACCTGTCCATGACTTTTACTATATACCCCAACTAAAACTTGGGGTGGGGAGGTGGGGGACTGCCCAGGGGTGCCGCGGGTGCTGGGGGGGGAGGGGGCGTCCCGGGTTCTGGGAAGGAGGGGCGGGTGGCAGTGCACGGCCCGGGACCCCCGCTGGTGCAGGGGGGAGGAGGCTTGGAGGGGCCGGCACACTCTGTAACTCTTCGCAGTCTGCTTTGGACTTAATTATCTTGAGTAATTTTGTATCATCTGAAAACTTGGCCACCTCACTGTTTACTCCTTTTTCCAGATCACTTACGAATATGTTGAAAGCACTAGTCCCAGTTCTGATCCTTTGGGGACACCGCTATTTACCACTCTCCATTCTAAAAAGCTGACCATTTATTCCTATCATTTGATTTTTGATTTTTAACTAGTTACTGATCCATGAGAGAACCTTCCCTTTTATCTCATGATAGCTTACTTTGCTTAAGGTGAGGAACCTTGTAAAAGGCTTTCTGAAAGTCCAAGTACACTATATCCACTAGATCACCCTTGCCCATGTTTGTTGATCCCCTCTGAGAATTCTAATAAATTGGTGAGGCATGATTTCCCTTCACAAAATCCGTGTTGACTCTTCCCCACCAAATCGTGTTCATCTATGTGTCTGATAATTCTGTTCTTTACTATACTTTCAAAGAATGTGCTTGGTACTGAAGTTAGGTTTACTGGCCAGGAATTGCCAGGATAGCTCTTGGAGCCTTGTTTAAAAAAATGACATTTTGTTAGCTATCCTCTTGGCATCTAGTTTAGCGATGGATTATTTTGCATCCATTTGCACACAGAAATATTTTAGCAAATGATATCTTAACATCTTTGTTGAAAAGAGTCCTATGAAAACTTCCACACTTATAAAATCCTAAGCAGTAGCTTGGTGATCTAAACCTCAGGTTCTAAATAGCGTAACCAGTTCCCTGGGATGACAGATTCAGATCCTGACACGGTCAGCTCAGTCCTTCATCTTTCCCAGCTATCTACCATGAAATTTACTGCCTGTGGCTCTTTTGCATAATACCTTAATAATTGAGGCTTGGTCTGCTTTGTACAGATCCTGTGGCTCTTTATATCGATATAGGGGTTTGAACCATTGTTTCTGGCCAGTTTTTCTGGGATCTAGTAAATATCTTTGGCAATACACATGACTATATAGGCCTGCATTTCATTTAGTTATGATGTCTACATAGTTTCTATAGTTATTTTTGAGTCACCTCTCTCTTTATGTCTGAATGCAATAATTATGGGCCAGATCCTTGGCTAGTATAAATTGACATATCTCTGTTGACTTCAGAGTATCTATCAGCTGAGGATCTGGCCCACAGTCTAGAAAACATGGGTTTGTGTTTTACTGCTTGTGATATATCAATATAATGTACATAAATTACTACATTTTTGCTCTCCTTTTTTTTATTCATAGTTTTTTTTTCCTTGAGAAGAGTGAAGTCAAGAAGCGGGAGACATAAGAGTTTGTCTGGCACAGACCAAAATCAGTGAAATATCGGCTCAATTCTGCAATGTGCTACGTGCCCTCAATCCCACTGAAACAAGCTGAAGTGAAGAAAGCTCTGCACATGCCAGGATCCAGCTCTATGGAGCAGTAACTGTGCAGATGCCCCTGTGTTTCCTGAACCCCAAACATGAGCAAATATCGTGCCAAATGCTGAGAGGTGCTGCAACTTGCGCTGAAGGCAATGATAATCCCATTTTAGCACCTCTCAGGATCTGGCCCATTCGAGTGGCATGAGATGTAAGTCAGTCTTTCTACTGGCATGCCAGCCAGCTCACTTTTAAGCATGAGCCCTGATAATGCTAATGGTGCAGATGAGGTGTTTTTGGGATTCAGAGTGCTGTCAAAAAGTTGTAAAAGAAAATTTTAGCTGCTTTAATCTCTGCTTGATATGAGGAGTGGGGATTCCCCAGTGTGAACCGGTAATCCAATCAGCATTAATGCTAAAGGTAAGAATTCCTGCCCTACCAGTGCCAAGGGAGCAGGACTGAATGGAGGGTTTAAACTTTAAAGAATTGCTGAAAATCCTACTCTAAGGCCACTCAACATGACTAAGCTTTTAATTTTATTTTTTAATGTTTCACTAATGTGTGTTTTAGGAAAGTGAAAGACTGAGAGAACTCATTTTAATTAAGGAAACATCTGTTAAACTTGCCCAGTTTTGTCTAATATTGAGGAAGGAATTGGAGAGGGGAAAAAATGTAGACATTGTAGGTAATGTAAAGAGCAAGGCAAAACAAAATGGTGGGAGAAGAAAAGGGATGTTAATGGGAACAGGTAGTTGAAAGAGTCTGGAATGATGTTAGAGAGTCCACAATAGGCCCAGGGGAAAGGAGAAGGAATGAATGGAGAGGAAGAGGGACGGGACAGTAACAGTAATGAGTAATAGGAAGGTATTGCAGGTGGTGGAGAAACGGTCCTGAATGAAGGCAATCAAAAAAAAAAAAAAGAAAAGAAAAAGAAAGAGGGAGGTAGATTGTTTTGACACTTGCCTTGGAAAAGGGTGGGTTTGAGAGTGTGATCCTGGTGGACAGAGAAGAGAAGTAATGGCATGAAAGAGCAAGCAAGATTTACCAGAACATTTGGAAATGAGAAGAGAAGCAGGACATAAATTTAATAGTATATTTTAAATAGCTTCTCTTAGGCTCTTTCCCCATTAATACTTATTTTACCTATACATGACAGTGCATAATAGCATCTATCAATTTTATTCTATGAGATTTTCAAGAGTTTTTTCTATTAAACTTAAATGACAAAAACTGAAATGCTGGATTAAAGATTGCATTGTGCTATGTAAATGTAGAACCACTGGGTGCACTCACTTAACTCTCTGTTGTCACCTTCTTCAGCTCTGCCCCTCACAGTCTGTGTGCCTCCATTCCTCTTCCCTTATTGCAAATGCAGCCTCCTTCTTCCTCTTCTACTCAGTTTTCAGCTTTTGTATCTTATTAATGATAATTTGATTAGCTCTGGCAGTGTGCTAGATATTTTTCAGAACTTAGAATAAAACTTGATCTTTGTAACAGTAGCTACTGGAGTCAGTGTATACTGACCTTTGTCATGTGACATGGATGTTGACTTTATTATCCTGAACCAGATCATTACCCACCCAAACATCCTTATACTCTAAGAACCCAAACTTGCTCTCATTGAAGTTAATGGTTAAAAAATCCAATTGAATTCAATGGGAGCACGGTTAGGTTCTAAAATAAGTTTATACTGCCTTCAGTACTTGGAATAGTCTTCCATTTGTTGTCTGACAATCCCTCTCTCCTTCAAACATACGTCTTCCAGGAACTGACCCATCTTTCCCTTATAACGAATAATTTCTATAGAGAACTTTACTGGCGAGACCAAGGCATTCTATCTATGGAGGCAGAATGACTCAGCAGGGCACTAGGATTATACTTCCTTAGTGGGAGGAGGAGCAGAATTTGGATTTTATATTTTATGCTCGTTGGAGTAAGGAGTATGTCTTACTCTATGTTTGAAAAGTGCTGTGAAAATTTAATGTATGTAATGGTCAATAGCAACATAACTGGAGACTGCTGCTGTACATCCAAACAGAGTAGACTAGGTTAAAATGGAATTTAATCGACGTCCAAAACCTTGTTATCTGGAAAGTTGAGCCAGTAATTTTGTTTCTAACAGGTTAGTTGGTTTGTATTTAAAGGAATTAGATTGCTACCATTTTAATAATTATTTCCCTTTTCTGAGGTCCATAAATGGCCGCACACTGATAAATTCAAACTGACTTTCACATTATGGTGTTAAGAACAGGAGTACTTGTGGCACCTTAGAGACTAACCCATTTATTTAGTAGTATTAAATTTGTTAGTGTCTAAGGTGCCACAAGTACTCCTGTTCTTTTTGCGGATACCGACTAACATGGTTGCTACTCTGAAACCTGTCATTATGGTGTTAGCCAGTCATAAAAACATTTAAATAATATTTATATTTTCTCAGAAAATAAGACCTTTTGGTAACAATGGGTCACTAACTACAGTGTCTTTGGGACTGCTGTAGAAAGGAATAAAATAATGTTTATAATTTTTGTCAATTTATTCAGAAAAAAGAACAGCTACCTTTTGACTTTTCAGCATTGCCCCACTTTACTTCCACAAAGATGCTCTTTGATTTACAGACATGGTTTGAAGGAAAATATTCCCTCTGATGGTTTTATTATTGACCGTTCTTGAATCTGAAGCATTTTGATAAGGACTGTGAAATGAATGTTTTCCAGGGGAACTAAAGCTATGTACTTTCAAAGTCTGGCACACCAGGAAAAATGTATGATATATGGTGACTGCTCAACTACAGTTAAATCAAAGAATTGCAGGATTGAGTGGATAGGTTTAATCCTTAGTTCAATGCACAGCCCAAGCGGCGTGGCTGTGTCCTTAGGAACTTCTCAGTGTGAGGTAGAAACTTCTACTGAGACTGCAGAGCAATAGCATGGTCCCCTGACACTGCTTCTCCGGTGTCCGGGCTGGAGATACTTTTGTAGGCAGTGGAAATATTCAAAAACATCTTGGGGTCTGATCCAATGCCTAATGAAGTCAACTGAAATACTTACACTGATGTAAATCAAGAATAACTCCACTGAAATCAAAGAAGTTATACCAGTGTTAACTTAGTGAGTACAGAACTTACTCTATTTAAAGTAATTTTGTCCTAATATTAGCAAATTATTTAAAATTTCTGTAATCTTCCTGAGTTAAAGTTACAAATTCAGAACCTATTTTTCATGAGCACACAAAAATCTAGTTTGGAATTTATGTTGGATTTTTGCAGTTAAAAAGTGTTAACTGCCTAGTTCTGTACAACACTTAGACAGGGTTTGATTCTGCTCTCATTAGTTGCACACTGCTGTATTTCCACTGACTTGTATGAAGTTACTCCCGATTTACATCAGGAGAAGAATCAGCAAAATCAGGCTAGTAGTATCAGACATTAAAGTCAAGTTATATCAGAAATGTATTTTGCCTATTCACTGTAGTATTTTGTGTGTGTCCATCCGAGAAAAATATTTGACCTGACATGAAAGTTGGTCTATGCTATGAAAGAGACAATGTGGGTGAGACAATATCTTTTATTGGACCAACTTCTGTTGGTGAGAGAGACAAGCTTTAAAGAAGTTGATCCAATAAAAAGATTATCTCACCCACCTTGTCTCTCTTATATCCTGGGACCAACATGGGTACAACTATACAGCCTGCAATAGTTGGCCTATGTCATGAGACTATTGTGTGTCTGAATCGATCTGACACAGTAACAATTGTGGGTGTAATAGTAAGAGATGATTTTTTTTAAATCATGCTTTTGGTAGTTTTAAAAATGGGCAATTAAAATAAATATTTTCATGTCTTAAAATACTGAATACCATGAGAGGTGAGAAACCATTTGTTATTTTTTAAAAGCTTAAGGTAACAATAGAGACCTACCAAAAAGCCAAAACAAAACAAAAATTGATCCAAGAATCCGAACAAACTTACTCAGTGATGATGAATCTGCTGGTGACTACCTGGCAAGCTAACAAACAGCGCAAAAAGATAACAGCTATCCTTTTCAATCACAATCCAAGAGCAAAGAAAGAGCGAGGCATAAGCTATTTAGACAACTCAGCACAGTACAGCAGTAGTCAGAAATGCTTTTACATTTCAAATATATTGACAAAATATCATCCATGCTAATGTTTCAAAAAAGGCTCATAGCTAAAACACTGTCAGGCTAGAGTTCCTGTTAACATTTGGTATACAAGAGTTTTCCCCAAAGCAGGCTTTATTTATTGACAGTATATCTAGTAATTAAGAGTATTTTTATTTTGGATTGCCATAGCATGGTATTGGGTTTTAGCAGTTTATTCATACTTTTCAGAAATAGTCTAAATACTTGTAGGTTGTACTAAGTTCTTTTATTACTTTTCTCTAGAAAAACACTAATTCAACCTTAACTGTAAATGTCTTTTCTCAGAATTGGTGTCTCTGATTTAACCACTGCAGAACACACATGACTTCTGTGATTTCAATGGGACTCGAATCTTGCAGTAGGAGAACAGGGTCCAGTATGTCTCCAGGGTCCAGTATGTCTCCAGAGTCATAAATACATCTGTTACACGTGGGTGGACTCTTCACTGGAAGCCACTAGTGGAGATTACAGCTGTTAGCTCTACTGGGCGTTACAGGACGCATCCAGCAATTTCACTTCAGAGGAACATACTTCAAAAAGAGGCTAGATGCTAAAGGGTCCAACTTTTTCCTCATTGAACTTCTGGCATTAATTTTATAAACTCAGGGCCTGATGCTGCACTGGTGTAAATCAGCATAGCTCCAATCACTTCAACAGATTACATGGCTTGACTGCTGAGAATCTAGCCCACACAGATTTAAAACAGGATAACTTCAGTGATGTCAAGAGAAATATAAGTGAGTGGCGAATCAGGTTCTGAGAACTCAGATTAGCTCATACCTAATTATCTATATGTCTTTGCAGACCATGCTATAAAGGTAAATGATTGTTGAAAATTCAGGAGGCCCAGGATTGTTGGGTATAGTATTTCTGAGAAAATAAATTAATTTTTTTCTGTCTTGTTGAAGGGTATACCTGTTAGTTCCATGGGTAAAGACTTCTTACATTTTTTCCCCTCCAACCCAGAAAGATTTAGTTTGAAGACATCTTGGGGTTTCCTCCTGACAAAGTTTGTAATTATCCTGCATACACTACTTGGTAAAGATGTATTTTTCATATTGCATGCAGAAAGCAAGTATACACATGCACAGTTTTGCTTGTGCACCAGTGGAGACTAAGAACTAAAAATAATATTCACCACACATTGAACAGCAGCACAGTTGGGAATACAATCCAACAGAATCCTGACTAGAACTGAGTGAATAATTGATTTTTGTTTGGTGGCTCAACTGAAAAATCCCCAAAAATTTGTTTCAGGATGATCCAAAATAGAATTCTTCAGTTTTTCTCATTGAAAGGAAAACAAAAACAAAAAAACAACCCCAAACTGGTCTGGGTCAAACTAAATGCATCATTCAACCTGGAATTAATTTTTTTGGTTTTGCTTCATTTTTGTGTTTTTTACCCTTAAAACAATAAATCTAGCAAAATTTCTAAGTAAATCCTTGTTTTGAAATGAGAAGTTGAACAGTTTTGACTTTGACTTGAAACACAACATTTTGACTTTTCAAAATCATTTTTTATTTCATTTTTTTCCTGGCCAAAACTATTTGCTGAGTTTGACCCAAATTTTTGGATAATTTTGGTCAACCCAAAATCACATTTCAGCTAATATATTATTCATCTGAAAAGTTTTGCCCACTTCTATTCCTGACTCCCAGGTTCCTGCTCAAATCACTGGATCTGAACAACAGAATAGCCCACACTCATATACGCAACCTTTTAAGTCTCTAGAAGCCTGTAGTTTAGCCATATAAGTTATGCATATTGTTTTAAAAATTGATGTTGTGAAAGAGTTTTGTTGTTGGATACTACATAGAAAAGTAGGTAAAGAGGGGGAGGGATAGCTCAGTGGTTTGAGCATTGGCCTGCTAAATCAAGGGTTGTGAGTTCAATCCTTGAGGGGGCATCTAGGGATCTGGGGCAAAAATTGGGGATTGGTCCTGCTTTGAGCAGGGAGTTGGACTAGATAACCTCCTGAGGTCCCTTCCAACCCTGATATTCTATGTGAAAGATGATGGGCAAGTTCTTCTGCCTGTTTAGTATTTTTTCAAGTGTGCAATTTTAGGTATCCAGAAAAATAACTGAATTGCTAAAGGGTTTAATAGACATGAAGTGAGTGATGGAAATCTTGTTGGACAAATTCCTAAAGCTATAGTGGATTTAGATGAAAAAAAAAATCAAGTTACAACCAGTGAGAGTAACATGCTCAAAATCCTGTACTATGCTTAGGAAGTCTACCTCGGAGTAGCTGCCAGAAAAATGTGGTATGGCAAGGTCTTTCCAATGACTCATTTATACAACAGTGTGAACAATAAATGAGTCTATTGTGATACTGCATATATTAAATATAAAAAAGGGCATGTCAGAAAGTTTCTTGCAATTTTCTGATTTCTGATGACATGCTTTTATTACTTTTTCCATTTTTTCAGTCACAGGTTATTAGATTCACGGCAGCTTTAGAAGGTGCAACACCTTAGTATCTGTCAGGTATGCTTCTGCTAATGACTTTCTTAGCTTGCTCAAATATAAGTATCGTGCACTGATATTCATCAAGTGAACACAACCTTTTACCTATTCATTTGTCTTAGGAATGAAGAACTCCATGATTTCAGTGCTATTGAGAAAAAGCTCACTGAAGTCCAAAGTGTTCAGTACACCAGGGAAATTGTCCAACTGTATTTCTGTTGACATTAAAACATTCAGACTAATCAAAACAAGATTCTGGCCCAGCATCACTTCAGCAGATACAATAGTTGAACCTTCTACTTGATGGTATAGTTTCTTCTGTGGAAACTAGTACAATGGAAGAATGTGCAATGTAGAAAACATGTTGCAAGCTACTAAATCTTGGAGAGCCACATCCAGTTAACTCTATTGATTAGAGTGGAATCACTCTGGCTTATGTTGATGCAACTCAGAGCAGAATCTGGCTCATAATCTTTAAAGCAAATCTGGTATTAGAAATCAAACTTAGATGACTGGAATGTGAAATACACTAGATAAAATCCATCATGCTTTGCTTGAGATATGTAAATACAGGACTTGGCTACAGTAGTACTTGCTTGTGTAAGATGTGTATGGTTCAGTAGAATGATTCTTTTATTTCTTTTCAGTACAGTTTATTTTACTACCTAAACATAAGAACATAAAAAAGCCATACTAGGTTAGACCAAAGATCCATCTAGCCCAGTAGCCTTTCTTCTGGGCCAATGCCAGGTGCCCCAGAGGGAATAAACAGAACGGGTAATCATCAAGTGATCCATCTCCTGTTGCCCATTTCCAGCTTCTGGCAAACAGAGGCTAGGGACGCCATCTCTGCCCATCCTGGCTAATAGCCATTGATGGACCTATCCTCTATGAACTTATCTAGTTCTTCTTGAACACTGTTATAGTCTTGTCCTTCACACCATCCTCTGGCAAGGAGTTCCACAGGTTGACTGTGCGTTGTGTGAAAAAATACTTCCTTTTCTTTGTTTTAAACCTACTGCCTATTAATTTCATTTGGTGACTCCTAGTCCTTGCGTTATGAGGAGTAAATAACACTTTCTTATTTACTTTCTCCACACCAGTCATGATTTTATAGACCTCTGTCATATCCCCACTTAGCTGTCTCTTTTCCAAGCTGAAAAGTCCTAATCTTATTAATCTCTCCTTATATGGAAGCTGTTCAATACCCCTAATCATTTTTGTTGCCCTTCTCTGTACCTTTTCCAAATCCAATATATCTTTTTTGAGATGGGGCGACCAAATCTGCATGCAGTATTCAAGATGTGGGCGCACCATGGATTTATATAGAGGCAATATGATATTTTCTGTCTTATTATCTATCCCTTTCTTAATGATTCCCAACATTCTGTTTTCTGTTTTGACTCCCTCTGCACACTGAGTAGATGTTTTTAGAGAACTATCCACGACTCCAAGCTCTCTTTCTTGAGTGGTAACAGCTAATTTAGACCCTATCATTTTATATGTATAGTTGGGATCATGTTTTTCAATGTGCATAACTTTGCATTTGTTGAATATTGGCATTCTTGTAAAAAAAATGCAAGAAAATTTAAATTTTCTTGTTCCACGCAGGTTTGCTATTTTACCAAAAAAGTAATTCCTTGTTACTTATTAGTAGGGACAAAAATTATCACAATGGGCCTGATCCAAAGTTAACTGCAGTCATTCTATACGCTTTGCATCAGGCTCTATAGTGCTAGGAAATGTTTGGAATATGTACTTTGTAGATACTTTGTAGATACTAAAGGGAATTTGTATTTATAGATACTAATTTGTCAGAAAGTTGAAATTCAGTGGTCGAAATATGGTCTTGTCTGTATAGTCCAAGGTATGTGGTGAGTTCCAGTGTGCTGTGATGAAGATAGAGAAGATATGTTGATATTATCAAATCATATGGCAGTGATTTAATTTTTGCATGATAAAACTGAATGCAGCAAGAAAACTAACCCTGAGCTCTGTATGTTTCAGTTACTGGTGTGCTTTATTTCTGACACATGATTCTTCATCTAAAGTCAGTAAAAGCATGAAAAATGCGAAGAAAATAGACTAGGCTGGATACATACACTACAGAGGGCTATAAAACAGACAATGAAATATCTCTGTGAGGCAAATGTAACAGAAATGTAGTTAATAGATAGGGAATAAATTCTGATCTCAGCTGCACCAGTATACATGGGGAATAACTACATTGAATCTATGCCGGGGTCGGCAACCTTCGGCATGTGGCCCATCAGGGTAATCTGATTGTGGGCCGCCAGACATTTTGCTGACATTGACTATCCGCAGGCACGGTCCCCTGTAGCTCCCAGTGGTCGTGGTTCACCGTTCCTGGCCAACGGGAGCTGCAGAAAGAAGTGCGGACTGCAGGGATGTGCCGCTTCCTGCAGCTCCCATTGGCTGGCAACGGTGAGCCGTGCCTGCGGATGGTCAATGTAAACAAAATTGAGATCACAATCTGGTCTAGTGACTGCATAACTACTGAACCATCATTGCATTATTAGTAACTATTGTAGTTTGTTATGATTATTTATTATGAATGGCATCCAACTTGATGGATGCTATTCTTCTCGGACAATATAATATAGATGGGTTTAAATGCTTTGCTGATTTGAGGTCTAAATCTGTACGACAAGAAGTAATGGGTTTAAGATTCAGCAAGGGAGATTTAGGTTATATATTAAGCAAAAGTTTCTAACTATAAGGGTAGTTAAGCTCTGGAATAGACTTCCAAAGGAGGTTGTGGAATCCTCATCATTGGACCAGGTTGGACAAATACCTGTCAAGGATGGTCTAGGTATACTTGGTTCTGCCTCAGCATGGCGAGATGGACTTGCTGATCTCATGAAGTCTTTTCCAGCCTTAAATTTCTGTGATTCTATAATCTAAACTTAATCTGCATTGATTTCGCTCTCTAACATTGCTTTTCAAAAGGTGTGTATTGTAAATAAATTAGACTAGGATAAATCATCAATTGTTTGATTTTTCTTATTCTCTCTCCACAAGGAAATAACCGAACCAATTCACCTTTACAAATATTTTTGCATATGCTCTCAGTTATTCTGATATATGTGCTGCAGTAGAAAAGACACTTTCCCCATCTTGATTCTAAATCCCTATTTTTAGGAGATTATAAATTTCAGAAAATGTGCCCTGAAATTTTTCATATTTGTTCCTAGCCCCAGGATAAATTTTTGTATGTGGAAAGTTTGGTGAAATCATGTTTGTGTGAAACTTCTTTTATTATATTAAAAACTGGCTAGATTATTCTCTTAAGGGGAACAATCACTGTCTTTTGCTTGAGCAGCAGTCAATTGATATGTGAATCAGTTTGAGTCTGGGAGCTAGAGAATGAGTGTGCAAATGAACAAGAAGCAACTTGAATTAGCAAGCCCCACATAACTAAATTATACCAGGAAAAAAAAGATAAGGAACAAATACATAGACAAACACACTGAGGACCCACATTTGCAAGATGCAAATTGACTTTTCAGTGATTGAAGTATCATTGACTTAAGTGGGAGTAGAGAAGGTGCTCAAGACTTCTTTAGACTTGACCATAATATTTATATATCTCATCTTCTATTAAATTTATGTCAATTTCTGAAGGCACCTTAACAAAATTAAATATATAATAGAATAGGTGAAATTCACAAAATACATAATGAACTGCCCGTATCATATCATAATAACTTTTGCCCAAGGAGCTGAGTATCAGAATGAGAGCTGCTGAAGAAAGACACATAGGTCAATTATACCAAAACAGCCACCCTAAGAGAACTGCCCATTGCTTAGATATGCTCTCAAGCAATATTTCATAGCAATTCCTTCTCCCTCACTTCTTTCTAATTGTGTGGCTCTTTCACTTCCACACATAGCTAAAGTCAGTAATGCTTTAAGTTACCACTGGACAAGGAACTAATGAAGAAGGAAAACAACATGCGGCCAATAGGAAGGCAAAGAGCACCAGAAGAGGAATCTACTCTACCAATCACCTGAATCCTCAGATCTAATAGTGAATTTAAGGGCACTCATTTATCATTGGTGGGGAAGCAGTAAATAAAGAAAACTAATGCTTTCATAACTTGAAGTCGAACTGTTCTTGCAAACCAAAAGTGGTCTCACTGACTGCAACACAGTCACCAGTTTTCCAGCATTTTCCCAGGAAGCTCTAAAAATACTTCTAAATACGTTAAATGAACACAGGTGTGCACTGTTTATACAGTATGAATAGGAGATGAACTAAACCATGGAGGCAGTGTCTTTAGTGGGCTTTTCATGGTCTCTCTGCCTCACAACCTAAACTACACTATACCAAGCAATCTGTTTGCCTTGTGGAGATGGCTGAATTGCTTTATACTTTCAGAGTAACAGCCATGTTAGTCTGTATTCGCAAAAAGAAAAGGAGGACTTGTGGCACCTTAGAGACTAACCAATTTATTTGAGCATGAGCTTTCGTGAGCTACAGCTCACTTCATCGGATGCATACTGTGGAAATTGCAGAAGACATTATATACACAGACACCATGAAACAATACCTCCTCCCACCCCACTCTCCTGCTGGTAATAGCTTATCTAAAGTGATCATCAAGTTGGGCCATTTCCTGCAGAAATCCAGGTTCTCTCACCCCCTCACCCCCCTCCAAAAACCACACACACAAACTCACTCTCCTGCTGGTAATAGCCTATCCAAAGTGACCACTCTCCTTACAACCTGCATGAAAATCATTTGTGTGTGTGGTTTTTGGAGGGGGGTGAGGGGATGAGAGAAACTGGATTTCTGCAGGAAATGGCCCACCTTGATTATCATACACATTGTGAAGACAGTGGTCACTTTGGATGGGCTATTACCAGCAAGAGAGTGAGTTTGTCTGTGGGGGGGCGGAGGGTGAGAAAACCTGGATTTGTGCTGGAAATGGCCCAACTTGATGATCACTTTAGATAAGCTATTACCAGCAGGAGAGTGGGGTGGGAGGAGGTATTGTTTCATGGTGTCTGTGTATATAATGTCTTCTGCAATTTCCACAGTATGCATCCGATGAAGTGAGCTGTAGCTCACGAAAGCTCATGCTCAAATAAATTGGTTAGTCTCTAAGGTGCCACAAGTCCTCCTTTTCTTTTTGCTTTATACTTGTATATCACATATTGTAGAGGGGAAATAAAGAGAGAGAGGTAAAGTCACCAAATGCAAAGGTATCCATAGCGAATTACAGTGTATCCAGTAGGTAAAATATATCCTACTACTACTTAGAACTTGTATAGCAACTTTACATCCATGGATCTCACAACATTTTACAAAAGAGAACAAGTATCATTATTCCCATATAACAGATGGGAAAACAGAGGCTCAGAGAAGGGAAGAGTCTTGCTCCAAATAATGATGTAATTAACAAGCAGGCATGAAAATACAAGGATTTCATAACCACAGCAAACATTGGCTCTGGTTTCCAAGATGTACAACACTCAGTCATTCAGGCCATGTCTACATTAGGGAACCTGAAACCTGGTTTAATCAATACAGTGGTAAAAACACCAGAAACCACCACTTTTGTCTACAAAATGGCTCCCACTGGTATTAAAACCAATTCCCTTGAACAGGTATTAGCACTAGAGCTGGTCAGCAATTTTCCAATGAAACAGGTTTTCATCAGAAAATTCAGTTTAGTCGAAACCAAAATGTTCTGCAGAAATGTTTTGGTTTTGATGAACTTTCACCAAGCTTGCTTGGTGGGCTGCAGAGGAGCCTGGGTTTCCCAGGTCTGCAGCTCTGGTGCAGCCCTGCCATGCAGAGCTGGGAGCCTGGAGAGACATGGCTGGAAACGGGGCTCTTAGGGCTTCTAGGTTCCTCACTCTGGCAGTGAGGGTCTTCCCAGGCTCCCAGGGACTCAGGGGAAGCCTGGGGAGTCCCTCAGAGGTGGAGGCAGCATCAAAGTGTCATTATTAACATTTTTGTTAATCCTGATCCTAAAAAAATTATTATTGGACTTCCATGGTTATTCATAATAACTGTATACATAGCCATGGCATGTTAATTTCTTACCAGCTCATTGCTGCAATCCTCATCAAAATCCTCCTCTATTCCATCAGTCATCTCTTCTCCATCCCCATCTGCATCTGGCCCTACTTCAATAGGCTCTTCTGTAGAGTTATCTGCATTCTCTGATATGCATTCCTCTTGGATCAACTCAGCATTATCTTCCATTTGCTTCTTTTGAGCTTCTGTAAGGAAAGCATACCCTGTAGAAATTCAGTAACCTTTTCTGTTGCTTGGAATGAACAGTGCTCTCAGGCAGACTTCATACCTCCATTCTCCAGATGGAGCTAGGTTTATGAAATATGGTATGTTAATATCCACCAGATAATTATCATCAAATTACCTTACTCCTAAAGTTACTGAGTAAATCATCTGCAACACCGGCGCACTCAGCCAATCAAAGTGAAGGGACCGAGTACAGTCAGTGGTGCAAAAATACACAGTTTTGCCCCAGTCATGCAATTCTCTGGACTCTGCTGTGTTGTGGGAACCCAGTTTGCATAATCGTTGTGCAGTTAAATCCCTGTGCTCTCACTGGCTGACAGATGATAATGGCCAATAAGTGTGCAGGGATTTGCATAATCATTGTGTGATTATTTCTCAATAAGTATACAGTTAATAAATCCTACTAGTCAAACTGGTCCCATTACTAAGGGCTGGAGTAGCAGTTGCAGCACCTCCTCATTCTCTCTGTTTGCACAGTGTGCTGGGACAACTGGATCCATTTATGGCCCCTACCCTTGGCTCAAATGCATTGCTGCTTTCCATTCCTGCCAAAGTGGGGTCAACATAAAGACTATTTTCAAGGCACGCAGAGCTCATGGAAGCTCCCCTGCATGGTCCACCCTGCTCAACTCCAGTGTGGGACTTAAGTGATGCAGATGGCCTTGCATTTGTCCTCCATACCTTGAAGAATTTCACTCAGGCAGCAGAAGTCCACAGGAGGGATGGGAGAGGACTGACAGATTGTCTTATAGAGTAGTTGGAGGAGCAGCAGAGCAGGGGGCTTGGAGGGACCAAAGACTCACTCCTATTCACTTTAGGATGAAAGGATGAAAACCTTTATGCACTCAAAATGACAGCAGGTTAGGGGACTATTTGCCTGTAGCTGGGTTAGCAATGTTATTTCAGTCTGAAAGTGACAATACCTATCAGGGATGGAACTTACAAAACAAAAGAAACATTTCTGTCTTTTCTAAACTGACTGTTTTATATTACCAGCAAGCTCATCTCATTTCTTGTTACACAGTGAATGAATCTGAAATTGGCTGTGAAGTTATATATCTTTCAGCTTTATGAATACAATATGGTTTCTACTTTAAATTATTACATGCCATACCTAGTACTCAAAACGCCTGACACTGTTATGTATCACATAATCTTAAGCAAAGACAGCACTAGTTTCTCCCTCTGTATATACACATTTGTTTTAATCTCTTCAGTCTTGTTAGCCTTTGACCCCACTCCCTCTCAAATTGTGCTTGCTAAAGCTTCAGAATAAATAAGGCTTTGTTTCCTTAGACCTAACATCTTTACAGAAAGAATCTTGAACTCAAAGAATTAAGGAACATCATAGGTATCCTCTTTGAAATCAATGTGGTTGTACAGATTTTTAGTGCAAAAACCAGCCCATGGAGCCTTATAAAATATTCAATGTTTACCAGTATAACAGCTTCATAGTTATAACTAGTGATGTTAGCATAAGCTATAGTATCAGCCAAATTTCTGCTATGGCATTTGATTCAACAGTTTTTTGGTACACACTTGTAGTGCTATCAACAAATGGTAACCACCTAAAACCTTTTTAATTTGCTTAAGCATTGCTTCTGCTCTTCCTCATTTCAAGATCTGTGCTAAGGAGGAGAATGTCTTGAAAGGCTGGAAATTTCAGAAGACAAACTTTATGCATAAGATATTAAACAGCATGAACAGGCACTGTGAGCTCCTGCTCAGAATGAATAATGGAAATCGTAAAGACAAACAGCAGATAAGAAGCAGTGGAAATTTTAATCCTTTTTATATGCAGCACTGCATTTTGTCTCACTGCCTTTATGAAAGTCATATTGAACTTTTTCCCTGCTTACTTAATTTAGTGTCTTAAAATTATAAACAGCAAATATAAGGTGAGGGAAATATGATAAAAATATTCTTAAACCTAACAAAATCTATTGGATATGTATGTAAAAGAAGGACAGGACATTATAAAATAAGGAGTTGAACGACAGCATATACATAATAAAAGAGACAGGAAAACCACACTTTGGTCAAGACTTTCAAAAATGGGTGCTAGCGTTATGTTCCTGATATATTTTGATGAGAGTTGTTGGGAGCTTAGCACTTTTTGAAAATCAGGCCACTTTTTAAAGTGTCTAAGTAAGAACTTAGGGATAGGATTTTCAAAGATGCCTAAGAATTTCAGTGTCCAACTCCCATTATACTGGATACTTAAAACTTTTAGGATATTTTGAAAATCCACACCTCAGACCCTAACTTTAGGCACTCATTGTTGAAAATCTTGGTCTTTGTATAGACAGAAAAAAATACTCTCCTGCTGCCATCTTACTGAATCAGAGCAGCCAGCCACTGCTCTGTTGTGGCTTCCTTCTCCTAATTTCCACCAACAAATGAGACACACTAAACATTCAGTTTTTCTCTCTATAAACTCTAGCTATTGAGCTTGCAGAGTTATTTGCTCTACCAAATAGATCCAGCTTTATAGAAGCTTCCAAATAAGTATTAGTTATTAGGGACACAATTTGCAGCAATCCACAGTATTAAAACACAACATTTATCACTTGTAGAGTTTGAGTTTCCAACCTGAGCCCATAGCTGAGATTGACAAGCGTGACATCGATTCTTGGTTGAAAGACTAAAGTAAAAACACCTCCGTCTCTCTTATACTATTTGTATTTAAAGTGAATCTAAAGAACTTATGCAAAAGGGAATGTAAACTGTGCACAACCATTGGGATATAAAACCACAAGGCAATCTTTTACCCTCAATTTCTCTTTTCTGTTTTCAAATATTAAAAATTTCAGGATATTGGTAACAATAAAGAAAAGAACACTAGCAAAATTTGCAAGGTGAATTTATCCCCTGAGCTTTTACTGGTTAGTCAGTGAATAAGTTCAGTAAAAACACTGAATTCAGATTCTAACATGTATCATTCCTCAAAAGGAATAACTTCAAGTCCTTAGAATATCCTTCTGAATGGCAATGTAAGTTCATGAAAAAAAATTAAAATTAAAAAATTGCAACCGAACGTACATGCGCTCTCTCTTTTCTTAATAACAAAGTTATGCCCCAATCCTCATCCCAGCATGGAGCCAAGAGACACCATCTTTGTACTGGACAGTTCTGCACTGGATACACACTTTTTGAAGTGCTTGGAGGAGAGGAAGGTGATCAGGAACAGTCAGCATGGATTCACCAAGGGCAAGTCATGCCTGACCAACCTGATTGCCTTCTATGATGAGATAACTGGCTCTGTGGATATGGGGAAAGCAGTGGACGTGATATATCTGGACGTTAGCAACGCTTTTGATATGATCTCCCACAGTATTCTTGCCAGCAAGTTAAAAAACTATGGATTGGATGAATGGACTATAAAGTGGATAGAAAGCTGGCTAGATTGTCAGGCTCAGTGGGTAGTGATCAATGGCTCGATGTCTAGTTGGAAGCTGGTATCAAGCGGAGTGCCCCAGGGGTCGATCTTGGGGCCGGTTTTGTTCAATATCTTTATTAAGGATCTGCATGATGGGATGGATTGCACCCTCAGCAAGTTTGCAGATGACACTAAGCTCGGGGAAGAGGTAGATATGCTGGAGGGTAGGGATAGGGTCCAGAGTGACCTAGACAAATTAGAGAATTGGGCCAAAAGAAATCTGATGAGGTTCAACAAGGATAAGTGCAGAGTCCTGCACTGAGGGTGGAAGAATCCCATGCACCGCTACAGGCTGGGGACTGACTGACTACACAGCAGTTCTGCAGAAAAGGACCTGGAGATTACAGTGGATGAGAAGCTGGATATGAGTCAGCAGTGTGCCCTTGTTACCAAGAAGGCTAACAGCTTATTGGGCTGCGTTGGTAGGAGCACTGCCATCGAGGGAAGTGATTATTCCCCTCTATTTGGCACTGGTGAGGCCACATCTGGAGTATTGTGTCCAGTTTTGGGTCCCCCACTACAGAAAGGATGTGGACAAACTGGAGAGAGTCCAGCAGAGGGCAACAAAAATGATCAGGGGGCTGAGGCACATGACTTACGAGTAGAGGCTGAGGGAACTGGGCTTGTTTAGTCTGCAGAAGAGAGAGTGAGGAGGGATTTGATAGAAGCCTTCAACTATCTGAAGGGGGGGTTCCAAAGAGGATGGAGCTCAGCTGTTCTCAGTGGTGGCAGATGACAGAACAAGGAGCAATGGTCTCAAGTTGCAGTGGGGAAGGTCTAGGTTGGATATTAGGAAACACTGGTTCACTAGGAGGATGATGAAGCACTGGAATGGGTTACCTAGGGAAGTGGTGGAGTCTCCATCCTTAGAGGTTTTTAAGGCCTGGCTTGACAAAGCCCTGGCTGGGATGATTTAGTTGGTATTGGTCCCGCTTTGAGCAGGGGATTGGACTAGGTGACCTCCTGAGGTCTCTTCCAGTCCTAATCTTCTATGATTCTATGAAGAAAAGGAATTCTCTCATCAGACCACAGAACAGCAATGGAAGCATTCTGCAGATCCCTTGTGTAGACTCCAAGAATCTTTCTCCCCTCCCACCTTCCTGGTGGAAGGAATGGAGAGCCAGGGGACAGGCTCTGCACCTTAGTGTTTTAAAACATTTAAAAATTATTGGACCAGATTGTAGTATTAGTTATATCCATGTAAATCCAGAATAATTCCACTGAATTTAATGGAAAATCTGGATCACTGTATCTATTTCCTACCCACTTATCAAGAGAGCTCTGTGAAGGGTATTCATTGCAGTACTTTGGGAGATATAATAGTATGATTCAATATGAATCAACATTTTCTCTTTCAGCTGATTTATATTTAAATGAGTACATTACAATCCTTTTTGCAAAAGTGCAAAGTGGTTCTCAAAGTCCAGTGACATGTGGCTTGTTTTGCATAGTAATGTGTTTTATATAAAAGCTCCCTGAAGTGGGGATATGCCATCTCAACTCATTTCCTTAGACCAGTGATTCATTTGGGTGCTATACAACTACATATTCTCTGAATATATCACCAACTTTTATCTAATTTGCTTAAAATTTTAATGAGACAAAGTGGGTGAGTTAATATCTTTTATTGGATCAGTTTCTGTTGGTGAGAGACAGACAAGCTTTTGAGCTTACACAGAGCTCTTTATCAGGTCTGGAAAATGAACTCAGAATGTCACAGCTAAATACAAGGTGGAACAGATTGTTTAGTATAAGTAGTTAACTTATATTTCAAGGTACCATTCAAGGTGAAGTCGTATGTTAACACCTCTCCAGTCATGGAGTGTGGGATGGGGAATGTTCTAGAGAGAGTTTCATGGATGTGTGGTGGTTGTTGACTCCATGCACGGTATCATCCAACAATTACAATCCATACTAGATGGAGACAACATCCTGAAAGAAATCTTTCCTGAACCCCCTCTTCTGGCCTTCAACTAATCCCTCAACCTCTCCAAGCTCATCATCAGAAGCAAGCTCCCCACAAACCAGGGCATACCAACTCAAAGCGGCACCAGACACTGCCAGAACAACAGATGCAAAACCTGTAGACATATCTCCACTGTTACAATGATCAACATCCCCATGACACACCTTTCAAGATCAAGATCCATGATTCCTACACATGTGAGGTACCTCATCCAGAGCATTAAATGCCCCAATTATAAGTATGTAGGTGAAATGAGACAATCACTATGCTCTTGAATGAACTCACGGAGAAAAATGATAAAAGACAAAAACCATATCACCTTTGGGTGAACACTTCTGACAAAATGATGACTCTATATCTGACCTCTCAGACCTCATTCTCAAAGGAAACCCGTGCAACACCTTCAAAAGACGACCCTGGGAGCATAAATTCATAACTTTGTTAGATACTAAAAATCATGGACTGAATAGAGACACTAGATTTATGGCTTATTAAAACAATATATAACCCACTTAAGACCCCCCTCTCCAAACTTCCTTCCATCCCCTTATTCCTATATGACTGAAGAGGGGATAACCAGCCATTTCACTTGAATGTTTCCTGGAAATATGTGTTATTTACTTATGCTAAATAATCTTTTCTACTTTGTATTTAATACCATGACACTCTGAGTACATTCCCAGAACTGAAGAAGAGCTTTGAAAGCTTGTCTCTCTCACCCAAAGAAGTAGGTCCAATAAAAGATATTACCTCACCCACCTTGTCTCTCTACTGTCCTGGGACCAACATGGCTACAGCACCACTGCATACTTTAAATTTTAATGTAAACCATAATTAATACATGTTGTACACACTTCTCCTATAAAGATATATCAAGCTCTGTATTTACTATCTGTCATAGATTTGAAAAAGAACCTAATTTTTATGGGCCAAATTATGGATCTACACCAGCTAAGGAACTAACCCTATATGTAGGGTTGTTTGTGATTGATTATAACTAGCTTCTAATTAATAAAGACTGTGATGTACACACAATATACAGCTGGTTGGTGTGACGTGTAAGGAATTAGCTAAGAAAGTACCATTGGCGTTGATAGGAATTATTTGGCTAATTTTCAGTGCAGCATCATGAAAATATGACTAACTTCCTAATGACATTTCATTACTGCACTAACAGTGTAATACATAGATCATTAAACTGCAAGCTTCTGTAAATCTAAAGGCTTGTCTCAAACTGGGGGTAAGCTGATTCAGAACTAGAACATTCCCTGCTTTACACTGGTGCAGCAGGTCTATATTGAGGATTTGCATGGCGTAACTACCTCAGTGTAGCTGTATTGAGGCAATATTTTCTAACATAGACAATAGGTAAATTACTTTTGCATGTTCAAGAATGTATTTGTCACTCTAAAAATTCTTTTCTATAATGCATCTTTGGTTCCTGAAGAGCTAGTTGGAAAACCGTTTTTTTTTTTTTTTTGCTACTATACTATAGAACACATTCTTGAAATTATTTTGGTGAAAGATATTAAAATCTTATTCCATCAGTCCAAATTGTGGTTTAATTTACCTTCATTCTGACTCTACATTATGTAGCAAAATGTCTGTAAAGCTTTTATTTTCTCTCTGTTTTGTCAGTTTGAGTGATAACTATGCCCTGGTTTAATTAATCTCTTAATAAGCTCTCTGTGGCTAAAAATCATTTTCACCTACCTGCTTCAGCCTTCTGCTGTTTTTCAATCTTCTCCAGTCTCCCTAGCAAGGAGTCAATTTTTGTTTTGATTTGGGTTAATTCCTTCTTGATTGTTTGCAACTCATCTGATTTTACTGAGGAAGGAAAACAAAAAAGGCAGAAAACATGAAAGAAACAACAATTTCACCCCAAAGACGCATCTGAATATATTCTGTCCCATTCCCTGGTAAACATAGCTCAAAGTATGCTTCCTAATATCACTACACTCTGATTTCTTTCAGTTCTTTTGGTGAATGAGTGTTTAAAACCAATTTTGTCAGTTACAAATGTGGAATCCTAGTAGAATGCATGGTACTAAATCTTGAGTGACAGCAGATCATGTAGGGGGTGTAGCTCAGTAATAAATGTTTGCGACAAAACAGTTAAGGCTAGATCAGATTCAGTCTTGGCAAATGCAAGTCATATTCAGTGACAATAAACCTATGATGTGACGTAGATTCAAATGCAGGGAATGATTCAAACATGACAGGCAATTTACAATTTAGTAATGGTATTTTGCAGTGCAATTTTCTAATAATAAATAATAATAATAAAGAGTCCCTCCACTGCAGTAGGTATTTTTCAACAAGACTAAATAGTAACAAATGCTGGAGCAGCCAAGGACATAATGTTTTGTCCCAGTCAACGGCTTTATCGCAAAAGGTGGTGTTGAGTATTATTGCTTGTTAAAACTTTCAATTCGTAGTAACTTCTTGTATTTTTCCCCGCTGCAGATAAAATACAAAAATACTATTTTTGTGATCATGTCTAGGGACTGGCAAGTCAATTCCAATAAATTAAGACTCAAGTGACATTCCAAAGTGTTTGCAGTAATTTATTTTTCATTTATGTGCACCCTTGCATGCCCTGCTTCCAGCTGGGCTTGTAAGAAGAAGTACTGATCTAACAGGAAGGACTGTTCATGGAGGTATTCTGGCTTCATCAGAAACAGGAAGTATTGGAGACCTCATAAACAAATCTATTCCCATGGAATTTCTAGCCCAGTTTCGTAGACTGAGGAGAAGCTCCAAACTATGGGTTCAGTTGTCTTCCTCCTGTCGGAAGAAATTATATGGGATCTCTACAAAGGTCTCATTCTTCCATGCCACCCTTAGATCTCTGGTGACCTATCCCCACCTTTGCCACATAGCTCCAAAGGAGTCATATTGTTAAGGCTTCTGAAGGCAAAAGGGGGTCCTTATCCCAAAGAGTGAGGGGGTGGTAGTTCAGAGCAGTTCTAGTCGTAATATTGTTATAATTGGGCTTTTTAACCCTTCCACCCTTAACTCCATGGGACTGGAGGGAATATGATGTGCATCTGTCTGACCCTGCCACAGATAGATTCTGGACCCTGGAAAGCTTGTTGTGGGTCTGGGTATTGGGTACTTATCTGATCTAAACTTCTGAGCCTTCTGAGCTTTGTTCAGTTAAATCCCGATAACAAGGATAGAATATAGCATATTACTATTATTATAGAGGCTTCAGCAGCCTCTGTGGCCTTGTTTTAATCTAGGGGTTTTCAGGCTATGCTATTCAGCCAGCTGAAAATACAGCAGTTACCCCAAAAGTGGTCCTTCCTATTACTCTGCAGCATTTTTCACAGGGCTTAAAACATTCCCCCCCCAGCAAAATGGGTCTTGGGTTTGCCCAATACCCAAATGTTGTAACAAAATGTTAAGGTTCTGACAACTTGTATGAGCAAATGCTATTGCTTCCCTTGAGGGAGAAGGGACATGTTTCTATTAATAGTGGATTGAAGAAGCAGTATGTATTCCAAGCTGATATGGTGTGAATTTTCCCAACAGGGAATGCTGTGTGTTTGCTGCAGCCAGCTGGAGATGGACCTAACATGGCCAAGCAGCAGTTTTGAAGTGCTCCCTCATTGGGGAGTGGCAGGCTTGACAAACCTAAGAATGAAAAAGTCAGAATAGACATCACAAGAAACCCATGATATTTAGTTCCAACCTAAAAGACGCACCTAATCTGTCCCCATTGTGCAGTGGGGAGGTTGGTGCAGGATGACAGGGCATGCACGTGGGGCCACCACTCTACCCATGCCACAGAACTCAGCTCCACAGAGGATCCCTGTGTACTGCCAGGTTTGGGAGGAAGAATGTGGTGGGAGGCGGGCCCGGACAACTCTGTGAATCTAGCAGTAAAACACTGAAGTTGCAATAGCAGCCATGGATGAACCCTACTGCTATTTGTTGCCTGCAGTGGGAGAAGTCCTTCCCCTCAGCCTTACAGGACTCCCTGGTGCCAAACCCATTTTCTCAAACTTTACCTGAGGCAATGGGGCTGAATCTAAATGTTCCATTACCACAGCACTCATTTCAGGTCAATATTAAACAAAAAAGGACAAGATAATAGAAAAAGACAAAGGCCACATTTTTCAAATGCGCAACAAAAGCAACCTTTGCCATACAACCACTTGTGCGTGTGTGGGTAGGGGAAAAGGGAGACAGGTGTTTGATTTGCATGGACTTCTGATTTGCAGGGATTAGTGCAGGCCTTTGATTCTCTGACCCTGGTGATTAAATTCTGCTCTCAGTTACATTTCACTAGTGTCTACCTGGAATAATTCCCTAGAAACTGATGGAATTACAGTGTTATAAAAACTGGTGTGAGAGAAGAACAGGCCTAGTGTTCATATATAGAAGAAAATGTAACGCATTAAAGCATTACAATTAAGATTTGTGTGTTACAGCGGACATAGACGGCTAGCCCCTACTTTTTTTAAACTCTCGAATAAAAGTCCCATCCTTCTGATTTTTTTCTAATAGGTCTCATCCAAGCAACAAAGTTTTTTACAGACATAAGATACTGTGGTTACAATTACATATTTTCAAACATATTTATCTGCTTTCAAATACGAGGATAAAAAATAATGGAATAGCTTATTTGGTTTTTATATTAGTTTGTGCTTGTGCAAAACACTATTAAAACAATTCCTTTCCTCTGCAATGAGGAAAAGTTCTTTTCCGGTATTTATTTTTCCTCATAAAAATGTGGAGGTATAAGTGACAGCCTGCACTCAGCTCAAAACAGAGGATTAAGGTGGATGTCAATTACGTATTTAGAAATGGAAGTGCTATTGTTGAATTGCCCAATATTTGGAAAACATTGCCTACCATAAGTACAAATTGATTCACCTGCAAACTATGATTCAGATTTCTTTATATAGAAATATGTCATATATTTTTATATAACCCCCCTCCAGGTTAGTATAAAACATTTTATCTATTTACAGTACTTTAGACTTCAGTGCAAAAATGGGTTAGCTGATGAAGCCAAACGTAAACTATATAGTCCAAATGAATTCACCCATTTAAAGGTATAGCTTGATATATGAGGTCTCTTCTTAAATACCTACTATCCATTCATAAACGCAGTAGAGAGAAATCGGTTTAGTATTTTCTGCCTGTTTGGCATTTTAGAAAAAAGAAATACCATACTTGAAAAGCTTCTGAATCTATTTTTCCATCAGAAAAAAAAGTTTGCCATTTAGCATCAATAGAACAATTTCCATCTGCTTCTTCATACTGTTAACATACATGTAACACTACCAGTTATGTGGTCCATTTTATAAGCACCTTCTTGCTAATATGGAACAATTTTAAATCAAAAGGCTAGAAAAAGAAAAGAGAAAAATATGGTCAATTAAATTTAGGTCAAATATATTCAGAAAAGGATGCAAATTCACCAAGCTTATTTTGTGTTGGAAGAGCAATCTGGGAGCTCAGACTTCTAATACTTGCTAGAGAAGAATTCACTGCAGTTATAATGGCTTGTTTCCATTATTTTTGCACATACAGTGACTAATGGGCAAGGCTGCCCCTTGTGGGGAGTATAGGAATTTGTGTTTATGACAATTACATCATTTATTTATAATGTTACTACTGCATTCCATGAGTCCACAATAAGATTCTCTATAGGGTTCACTGTATTCAGAACCAGCCCCAAACCAGACCTAATCCAAACCTCTCTAAATTCCAGAGAGGGGTTCTTTGAAGCCTTGATGTAAAGCCATGCCGACTGTTATTGGTATGGACCTGTGTGATGCAGCGTATAAGCCACACATTGGAACCGAAAGGGTTAAGGAGCAGTTCTGGGTGCAGGTGACTCCACACCCCGGCACCTGAAGAGCCTGCTCTAGCTGGAGGAGGAGCTTCAAAGGGAGCCAGACAGCTCAGAAGGGGACAGGCAGGGAAGGAGGACAGGCCTATCCTGACAGTACCTGCACAGGAGTACTGCAGAAGCCTTCACTGTCAGGAAGAGGGTACCAGCTGAAGGCTCAGTCATTTTCTTTTGCTTTCTTATGTTAGCCTTTGAGACTTTGTTGGGAGGGAAACGGGAATCAGGGAACCAGGGAATCAGCCTTGAGACTTTCCAGGGTGCTTGATACTGTTGCCTCTCATGGGGCCTTGATTGGGAGAGCATAGGCTCCTCTACCACCCACTGACGGTACATTAACCACCCTTCCACAATGCCCTCTCAGGAGTAAGGAGATGGGTTGAGACCCTGAAAGCCCTGAGGCGAGGACAAGCTACATAGAGGGATCAGGAGATGAACTTAAGACTCTCATTGTTGGGAGGATGTGGGACTCTAAACGTTTTTTTGATCTCTGTTACCCTGGAAGAGGACATTCTGAATTGGTGACCTGGCTGGAAGGCTGAGTCACTGCCTACCAAGATGCAGGCCATCACAGTGTTGGAGTGGTTGCTGGCAAGAGGCACTGGAGTCAAGGGAAAGTAGAAGCCCAGTGGCCTAACTGCTAGATTATACTACCAGTAAGCCCAGCCCCTGAAAGAGCCTATTTTTTGGTTCCAGTTCTAGTATGGATGAAATCTTGCAGGAATTGTTTTTCCGGTGAGATTTCTGCCCAATATGGTAAAAGTCGATTAGGGCAGCTGATTTCATGAGATTTCTGCTATTACGTGATGAACCCTCACAAGAACAGCCAACATGATTTTGACATAACTGATTCTGCACCTTATCCCTGACTTGACTTTGAATTAAAAAAAAAAAATCAAGCAAAAAAATGATGTTGCTCACTGGTAGAGAGACTTGCCACTTAAATAATAATAAAATAAATATATATTACAATTAGAAATAATAACTAATTAATTCAAGAAGTGTGGATTAAATGACAAGAACTAATAGCAATAAAGCAATGAATTTCTTTATCCTACATGTCAATCTAACACAATCTAACACAATTTTCCTCCTGTACAGAGGAAAAGAAGCAACAGAACAAACACATTCTCTGCTTTCAAACTTGAAGCCCCTGAGGGAACTGCCTGGATATTTTCCTGATAAACACCTTAGAATAAGCTGATTACATTTCTGTCCAAGTCAACAAAATAATGTCTCACCTTTATGGATGTGCTGGTTGGACCTGTAAAAAAGGGAAGTAATTCTAAGGGAAAATCAAGCGTCAAAGTCTATATACTGTACACCTGTCTCTTTTTAAAAAACTTTTGATTTCCCCTGTTTATTTTCATGTGTGCTGCACACAAAAAGAATATTTTTCTGTAATTTATTCAAGCATGTGAAAGAGATTTTGCAACTGTAATTCATATGCAACTGTGAGAGAGTTTGAAAATCTAATGCATGGTTGCAAAAATGTGGCCTTAATACTTTTAATAAAGCAGCCTACTGGTCTCTTCAAGATTAAGAGCCCAATCCAAAGCTCATTAAAATCACAAGGAGTCCTTTTACTGACTTTTGTGGGAGTTCGATCATGGCCTAATGCACAAGTATAGGCCTCTGAAGGCCACTTGAATCAAGATAGAGCACGGCATGTTGGGATCTAGAGTCCTTGAGCTGCACCTCTGTATTAAAAATATAGGGGTACTGCAATTTGCTCCATTTTATACACATGTGGCATGGCCCTCGGGCTCATAGCAAGTTGCCAATGTGGCCCATAATTGGACAAAGTTTAGGTGCCCTGATCTATAGTGGGAGCTATTAAAATCTTGATTTTTGCCACAATGCACTATTTCCTGGAATGGAATTTCTTGGAATAGGGAATACGGCAATGTTGTGGTGTAGGAAAAAACCCTCAACTAAAATAATTTATCCTCCTGAGGCAAAGCAAACCCAAGAAGCCAATTCATATTAGACTATCAGTGCAGACAAGTAAGGAATTGCATGTTCCTATACTAACTTCTCATAACTACACTACACTACACTTCCTACACTACAGCAATGAAAAATGAGGGCAATACTAGAGGAGATCTATCTGCATTTTGATTCCTTACAGAATATCCTTATAGATTCAAGGGCTGCAAAAGAGACTACAAAACAAACAAAACCCAATCACGCTTAATTGGGAGCTTCCCTCCTCTGCTCAATCTTAATAAATACATAGATTCTAAACAATGCTGAAGTGAAAAAGAAGATCATGAGGCATGTGCTGTTTTTCAAAAATGATACTAGGAGTCTTGGTACATTATTGAGATGACTGAGCAAATAAAAATAGAATGGTCAGGGAGTGGGGGAATATTTAAAGGAGGATACACAAGTGAACAAAACATGCAGCCCTGTTTGTGTCCATCTTCAGGGGAATACAGAGACGAAGAGGGACACCTCCAGAGATACACTCAGAAAACACTTCATGCCTGTGATAGAATCATAGAAATGTAGGCCTGGACAGGACCTCAAGAAGTCATCAAGTCCACCTCTCTGTGCAGAGGCAGGTCTAAGTAAATCTAGACTACCCCTGACATGTGTTTGTCCAACCTGTTTTTAAAAACTTCCAATGATGAGGACTTAAAAAGTTTCTCCTAATATCTAATCTAAATCTCCCTTGCTGAACTTTAAGCTCATTAATTCTTGTCCTACCTTCTGTGCACGTAGAGAACAATTGATCACCATCCTCTTTAGAACAGCCCTTAGCATATTTGAAGACTTATCAGATCCCCCCTCAGTCTTCTTTTCTCAAGATTAAACATTCCCAGTTTTTTTACTTTCCTCATAGATCAGGTTTTCTAAACCTTTTTTTTCATTTTTGTTGCTCTCCTCAGGACTCACTCCAGTTTGTCCACATCTTTTTCTCCAGTTTTCATTCAGAACTAAACACAGTACACCAGCAGAGGCCTCACCAGTGCCGAGTAGAGTGGGACAATTTCCTCCCACGTCTTACATACCAACACTCCTGTTAATATACCCCAGAATGATATTAGCCTTTTTTGCAGCTGCATCACTTGTTGACTCAAATTCAATTTGTGATCCATGATAACCTCCAAACCCTTTCCAGCAGTACTATCACCTAGCCATTTATTTCCTATTTTGTAGTTGTGCACGTGATTTTTCCCTTCCTAAGTGAAATACTTTGCATTTGTTGTTATTGAATCTCATTTTGTTGACGTCAGACCAATTTTCCAATTTGTCAAGGGTTTTTCGAATTCTTATCCTGTTTTCTAAAGTGTTGCAATTTCTCCCAGATTGGGGTCATCTGGAAATTTTATAAGTATCCTCCCCACTCCATTATCCAAATCATTACTGAAAATATTGAATAGTACCACACCCAGAACTCTCCTCTGTGGGACCCCATTAGATATACTCTCCCAGTTTGACAGCGAACCATTGATAACTACTTTTTCAGTATGGTCTTTCAACCAGCTGAGCACCCACCTTATTGTAATTTCATAACAAACCACAGTTTGCTTATGAGAATGTCATGTGGGACTGTGTCAAAAGCCTTACTAAAATCAAGATGAAACAAATCCACTGCTTCCCCACATCCTCTAGGCCAGTAATCCTGTCAAAGAAGGAAACGAGTTTGGTTTGGCATGATTTGTTCTTCACAAATCCATGTTGGCTGTTCCTTATAACCTTATTATCCTCCAGGTGCTTACAAATTGATTAACAATTTGTTCCAATATCTTTCCAGGTATCAAAGTTAGGCTGACTGGTCTATAATTCCCCTTGTCCTCTATGTTCCCCCTTTTAAAATATCAATACTATCTTTTTCCTTCTCCATTCTTCTGGGACCTCCTCTGACCTCCATGAGTTTTTAAAGATAATTGTTAATAGTTCCAAGATTGCTTCAGCATCTTCCTTAAGTACCCTAGCATGAATTTTATCAGGCCTTGCCACTTGAATACATCTAACTTATCTAAATGTTCTTTAACCTGTTCTTTCCCTACTTTGGCTTGCATTCTTTCCCCCTTGTTTTTAATATTAACTAGGTTGAGTATCTGGTCACCATCAAACTTTTAACTGAAGACTGAAACAAAATGGGCATCACACACCTCAGCTTTCTTGGTATCATTAGTTATTAGCTCTCCTTCCCCACTAAGTGGAGGACCTACATGTTTCTTCATCTTTCTCTTGCTTCTGACGTATTTAAAGAATCTCTTCTTATTGCCTTTTATGTCCCTTGCTAGGTGTATCTCATTTTGTGCCTTAGCCTCTCTGGTTTTGTCCCTACGTGAAGCTAGAAGCTATTCTTCTATACTCCTCCTTAGCCATTTGTCCATGTTTCCACTTCTTGTAGGATTCCTTTTTGATTTTCAGGTCATTAAAGAACGCCTGATGGAGCCATATTGGTGTCTTACTGTTCTTCCTATGTTTCCTTCACATTAGGATACTTTGCAGTTGTGCCTTTAATATTGTCCTTGAGAAACTGCTAATGCTCCTGAACTCCTTTTCCCCATAGATTTTCTTCCATGGGACCTTACTTACCAGTTCTCTAAATTTGTGAAAGTCTGTTTTTTTATAGTTCATTGTGACTATTCTGCTCACTCCTCCTTTTCTTTAGAATAATGAAATATATCATTTCAAGATCACTTTAACCCAAATTGCCTTCCACCTTCAGATTCACTACCAATTCCTCCCTGTTGTTCAGAGTCAAATCTAAAATGGCTGCCCATCTGGTGACTTCTTCAACTTTCTGGAACAAACTGATGTCCCCAGTGCATTCCAAAAACTTACTGGACATTTTTGTGTTTCTGACAGATGTCTCGGTAGTTAAAGTCCCCCAGTAGAATCAGATCTTGTGTTTGGATATTTCTTTTATTTGTTCTAGAAATGGCTCATTTACATCCTCTTCCTGGTTTGGTGGTTTATAGTAGATCCATATTATAATATCACCCCTATTTTTTTTACCCTATTCACCTTTACCCAGAGACTTTCAACCTGTCTGCCTCCCACCTCCTTCTGGATCTCAGTGGGGGAAGTGGAGGCCCAACAACTTAATGACTAGGAGATGCCACTAGCCTCACCCCCCTCACAATGCCTGATACACGAGGTTCTATACAGGAACTGTTCTGGACATTGTAGTGGGAGTGGGGAGTAGAATGCAAGGAAGGAGCAGAAGGAGGGCAGTCTCACAGTGGGTGACATGGATCGGTCATGGTATTTGAGCAATCAAGGATGAACAGTTTGGAGACAGAAATTGAGAAGTTCTGCTCTTCCTATCCACCACCTCATGCTGTCCTTGCATAATCACTCCAATTACTCTGCATGCCCATCTCAGGCTGGGGCAATGCCTGTGGCTTGTTGTTGTTCCCCAGCATTGCCCAGCACTGCTCTCTGGTTTTATTACACAAGGCCCAGAATCTGTAGAACATACTTTTCCTGTTAACATTACTGGTTTCTCCCATTACCTGTCTCCAATGGTTCTGTCTGTACAAGGAACTACACCTATTCTGTGAGAGACAGTGAGTGTGCTGTGCCCTGCCCTGTCCTGTTGATGCTTTCACACACAAGGACACCATGGCGGTAAGACAGGTATTTATTTGTAAGCCTCTGTGTCTAGCACCCGGGGATGTATTTTGGCAAACACATTGGGATGGGGCAGTTCAAGCAGGGAAAACTCACTATGTTATCTCATTATTATGTCATGTTTGTAATCATTTTCCTATTTTACTTTCCAGTCATGTGTACTGTTGCTGAATTCATGTTTTTTCCCCGCTAGGTGCGCTTTTGTTAAGTGATGTCCAGATCTGTTAAGAGGATCTTTCTCTAGGCCCCTCCATGCTGCCTAGTGTCTGACTCCCATCCCCCTTTTCCTCTTCTTCCAGTGAAGATCCAGGGGGCTTTATCACTCCACAGGAGTGGTAGGGAAGAGATAAATGGATGCTGAAGAGACATGGGGAGGTAAGTGAATTTCCCAGGGCATGTTTTGGGAGGTGATGATGAGGGAAGTGGGTCAAGTCTATTTTTCTTAGTTAAGTCCCTGATCTGAGTGCAACTGACAGACTACTTTGATTATTCTCTGAATGCCCAGCCCTGCTTTGTGCACCCTCTTGAACAACAACAAGACACTTTTGCCTGCACTTCTCCTTCTTCTGCCCTCCCCCGAAGTCAACAGCAAACAAAATCCTAATGATATCAATGAGAACAGGACTGGGCCCATAATTCCCACTGAAATCCGTGGGAGACAGATTGGGCCTCAAACTGTCGACAACAAAATACTTCATAATGTTGCTTAATTACAGCCTATTTCTTTCATGTATAGCAAGTGCATGAGCTTCCTGTCAATGGAGGTTTTTAAGAACAGGCTAGACAAACACTTCTCAGGGATGGTCTAGGCATATTTAATCCTGCCTCAGTTTGGGGTGACCTCTTGAGGTCTTTTCCAGCCACTGCATTTCTATGATTCTATGAGATGCCAAGGAGATCTCATGGCATTGAAAGTTTGAGCAAGCCACTTTTGACATAGAGGAAGATGAACATTAGACAAGAGTCAACATTACAAATCAGGGTAATTTTTAAATGATCTGTAACTGAAATGCCATTAAATAGATTTCCTCCAAACTTTGCAGAAATGTTTTTCTTTGCTTTCAGAGTAAGTCTGGCAATTCTCAAAGCCAAACCAATTTTCCAAGACAAAGTAATAAAGGGACTAAAACAAAGGGTTGCAATGGAAGATGGTAACAACCTTAACCAGAGTAACCATCAGGATAAGAGTTACAAAGCGTTTCCCCTTATTAAAGCCAGTTCCAAGAAAAGCTAACTGATATAAGCAACTTACATTTGGATCCTGAAGAAGACGCCCCACTAGATGTTGATCGTGATCCCCCTTTCATGGAAAAAACCCCTTTCCCTCTACGAGTTGCTGTCATGGTCACACGAGGGCGCTTCAATGGTATCACTGCACGAGGTGGTGGTGGGACACGACCGTGGTAATCAAACAATCTGAGAAAAAAGAGAATAGTTTTACAAATCCTGAGATGTGGTTTCATGTCCTGGTGATCCTGTCAATTATATTTTCATGTTATTTTAGAGGAAATTTCTCTTTCAAATCAATCACTTCATATCACAGTCAAATTAGATTTCAAGGACCTCTGCACATGAAGTGCCATATTTGGATTTCAGTCACAGCCCAGTGTGCATAGCTCTCAGATTTTGTGTAATTAAATGAGGGATGCTTTATGGAGCGCTGTTATTTGCATCATGGAAAATCCATCTCCTGCTCTCTGCAGATCCACTACATTTCATTGAGCACAAATAACTGCTACACACTTTGTCGTGATGACATTTTGGCTCCTTTATTACATGCATGGTTTGGATTTTAGTTTTCCAGCTCCAGACTGCACACACATTAAACGGGATGGACAGTCCTGAGACCAAACATTAAAGAAAATAGTGCAACAGTGTCATGCTGCCAAATGATGGATTTAACCACCTGTGCAATTGTGTAAGGGACATTTCACTGAGAGAGGTGTGCGTCTGTCAGAGAAAGGCATTAAAAGAGTGGAACCTGTCCAAGACAGAGTGACATGTATTCTTTTAAATAAAAGATGGAACACTTTGAAACCACCAAAACTCCTGGGACTACTTTAATGAATGACCCTAGTGTGGGCCCTCTGCATTATGGCAACTATGAATTCAAAAAATTCCCATTCAAGTGAATGAAAATACTCCCTAAGTCCCCACAATGGAGTGTTCCCCAATTAAATTCCTTGAATCCTAAACACAGTGGATCAATACCAGTTCACTAATCTGTGCACAAGTTAGGGGACAAGGGGAGAGAGATAAAAAGCTGACAGAAAGCCTAGGAAACACATTTAGAACATAAAAGCTGTGGGCTAGGGAGGGGATAAAAAACTAGAGGATCTGGGCAGGGGGATTTCACCATCTCATTGATATTAACTTACCCCTTCTTGCAAGTCCCCTTGCAGCTCTATGGTGATTGGTTTCTGTGGTTGTGAAGGGGCAGCAAGGGGTGGTGATGAGGGATGGGAAGGGGCAGCAAAAGATGGTGGACACCAAACCATGGAAGGTCTGAGGTTTCCTGAATGCTGTAATGCCCCCTAGGCAGGGTTTGGGGGCTAGCTGCTGCTGCTAGGGGAGCCAGGCTGCCAAGGGCTCAGAGGGAGATAAAGGGAGTGGTCAGGAGGTGGAATGGAGACATAAAGTTACAAACAGTCCTGGTCTCTGGTGGATCTCAGCATATATGTAGGTTCTGTGCGCTGAACTTCCTTCCTGTTCCTCAGGGAGGTGAACACCAAATCCGATGGAACATTGAGGAGGAAAATCTGCTAATGAAAACTCAGTTTCCAGTCCTCTGTGCAGAAATAGCAGGGAAAGACATTTACTCTCTGTGTGCAGTGCTGTTATATAGTCCCTTGAAACTTTAGTAATAGCTAATAATAATAATATTTATATAGTGCTTCATTTTCAGAGCAACCATGACACATCTCCTGTGACTGAGTTAGGTAAATATGTGGAAAGAGACACACAGAAAGAGTAAGGACTTGCTCAGGGTCAAATATCAAATCAGAACCAGACCCAGAATTAGAACTCAGGTCTCCTAATGTATGTTTTGCCTGATACATGCCTAATCCACTAGACCAGAGTGCCTTTACTTATCTGTGCCTTAATTCCACAGTCATTTAATCCTGCTGTGTCATATTCTCTTATTATAACCCTGTGCCACATGCATTACAAAGTCCTTCAACTTAAGGTGAACATTCAATTCTCAACACAGTTAACTAACTGTGTATTCAGTTCATCACTGAAAAGTTAACACTGTTTTTAGTGTACATATGGTATGCTTTATTATCAATATGGCCTTACCAAATTAAGGGTCCATTTTGATCAGTTTCACGGCCAGAGGGTTTTAAGATTGGTCAATTTCATGTTTTCAGCTAAGCTGTTTACATCTGAAATTTCATGGTGTTATAACTGTGGGGGTCCCAACCCAAAAGATACCCAGAAGTGGGTTTGATCTCCCCACGTTGCACTCCCCTAGAACCGCTATGCAAGGGAAGGATAAGTCCTGTTTCTCCTCAGCCCAGCAGGAACTGGCAGCTAGAAACCCCCTGGTTGGGATGCTCCCAGCAGCAGGGGGATATCGGACCCACTTCCACAAACCTCCTCCAGCTGCAGGAACCTCTGGGGCTGGAGCTTCCTGCAGCAGAGGGAGGCACTCTGAGATGGGTCTGATCTCCCCCTGAAAGTGAGAGCAGCCGTGCAGGGGGAGGGCAAGTCCTCTCCCTCCCCAGCCCAGCCAGGACTTGCAGCCAGCAGCCCCCTGGCTCGGGCACTCCCAGCAGCAAGGGAGAGATCAGATTTCATGGGGAAGGGCTTATTTCATGGTCCGTGACACGTTTTTTACCGCTGTGAAATTGGTAGGGACCTAATTATAAATCATATGAACCAACCAGTGCGTCACTATCCTGAGAGGTGGTGACCAGTACACAAAGTTTCAACGGAGGTGTAAGATATCCTGTAGTGGACCATCCTGTACCCAATGACTGGAAGATAGCTAATGTAACGCCAATATTTAAAAAGGGCTCTAGAGGTGATTCCGGCAATTACAGACTGGTAAGTCTAACATTAGTACCGGGAAAATTAGTTGAAACACTAGTAAAGAATAAAATTGTCAGACACATAGAACAACATAAATTGTTGGGCAAAAGTCAACATGGTTTCTGTAAAGGGAAATCATGTCTTACTAATCTATTAGAATTCTTGGAAGAGGTCAACAAACATGTGGACAAGAGGGATCCAAGGGACATAGTGTACTTAGATTTCCAGAAAGCCTTTGACAAGGTCCCACACCAAAGGCTCTTACATAAATTAAGTTGTCATGGGATAAGAGGGAAGATCGTTTTATGGATTGAGAACTGGTTAAAAGACAGGGAATGAAGGGTAGGAATAGATGGTAAATTTTCAGAATGGAGAGGGGTAACTAGTGGTGTTCCCCAATGATCAGTCCTAGGACCAATCCTATCCAACTTATTCATAAATGATCTGGAGAAAGGGGTAAACAGTGAGGTGGCAAAGTTTGCAGATGATACTAAACTGCTCAAGATAGTTAAGACCAAAGCAGGCTGTGAAGAACTTCATAAAGATCTCAAAAAACTAAGTGATTGGGCAACAAAATGGCAAATGAAATTTAATGTGGATAAATGTAAAGTAATGCACATTGGAAAAAATAACCCCAACTATACATACAATATGATGGGGGCTAATTTAGCTACAACTAAGCAGGAAAGAGATCTTGGAGTCATTTTGGATAGTTCTCTGAAGACGTCCACGCAGTGTGCAGCGGCAGTCAAAAAAGCAAACGGGATGTTAGGAATCATTAAAAAAGGGGATAGAGAATAAGACGGAGACTATCTTATTGCCCTTATATAAATCCATGGTATGCCCACATCTTGAATACTGCGTACAGATATGGTCTCCTCATCTCAAAAAAGATATAGTGGCATTAGAAAAGGTTCAGAGAAGGGCAACTAAAATGATTAGGGATTTGGAACAGGTCCCATATGAGGAGAGATTAAAGAGACTAGAACTTTTCAGCTTGGAAAAGAGGAGACTAAGGGGGATGTGATAGAGGTATATAAAATCATGAGTGTTGTGGAGAAAGTGAATAAGGAAAAGTTATTTACTTGTTCCCATAATATAAGAATTAGGGGCCACCAAATTAAATTAATGGGTAGCAGGTTTAAAACAAATAAAAGGAAGTTCTTCTTCACACAGCGCACAGTCAACCTGTGGAACTCCTTGCCTGAGGAGATTCTAAGGCTAGGACTATAAGAGGGTTTAAAAGAGAACTAGATAAATTCATGGTGGTTAAGTCCATTAATGGCTATTAGCCAGGATCGGTAAGGAATGGTGTTCCTAGCCTCTCTTTGTCAGAGGTTGGAGATGGATGGCAGGACAGAGATCACTTGATCATTACCTGTTAGGTTCACTCCCTCTGGGGCACCTGGCATTGGTCACTGTCGGCAGACAGGATACTGGGCTGGATGGACCTTTGGTCTGACCCAGTATGGCCATTCTTATGTTCTTATGTTCTTAGAATTAACTGTCCACACTGGAATTTTCTACCTAACCTCCCACAGTTAGTATTTGAGTGCGACACAGAGGCTCTTTGGCAAAGGATACCCCCATTCTTTGCAAACAACTCTCACTTCAGACCTGACAAACTCACTACATCAAACATGTCTTGCAGGACATTTATCCATAAAGAATAAGGTCTACAGAAAGCTAACTTGTCAAGATTCATAATCATTGTGAGATGTATGTATGGGTAATATTTAAGGAAGAATGTAATTATATTGCAAATATGCTTTATGGACTTGTGGAGTAAAAGTTAGTCACCAGATCATATGCCTAGGTGATGGCCCATTCAAGCAGGAGGGAGTTGTCGCTCTGCCCTGGTTAGCCGGTAGTGTAATGTAAGGCTCAGTTGCCTAACCTTGCTCCATCCCAAGACTAGGAATGAAAAACCATCAGAGACAACCACAAACATCTGAAACCCCCTGAAGGTAAAAAAAAGGAACATTACAACAGACAATCACCCTGTCTATGAATAAAGATAAAAGATTCTTTTGGTTTCACATAGGGTGGGGAAACCCTGTACCCTGTCACTGAGGAAACATCTTGGGGAGCAGAGATGTTCTCATGAAAAACTGGCTCCTGTGAAGCTGGCCAGCTCTGTAACAGACTGAAATTTGGAGTGGAAAACCTATTATTAGATAAGAAAGGTAACTCTTAATAAGAGTAGACCCAGCTTTGCTTTTTATGATTTTGTTTTGGATCATAACCATTTGTTTCCACCACTCTCTCTTGTTTCTAATTAACTCTCCATTCTTTCTTAAATAAGCCTTTTTATTAAAAGTGAAAAGAAAAGGAGGACTTGTGGCACCTTAGAGACTAACAAATTAATTTGAGCATAAGCTTTCGTGAGCTACAGCTCACTTCATCGGATGCTCAGATAAATTTGTTAGTCTCTAAGGTGCCACAAGTTCTCCTTTTCTTTTTGCGGATACAGACTAACAAGGCTGCTACTCTGAAACCTTTATTAAAGTGGTGATTGTTATACAGGATTGGGGTTTAAGTTTAAATTGGAGTACACTGCTCCTCTGGGGGGGAAAGATCTGGGATTTCTGTGAGTAACCATTGTCAGGGACTGGATACCACCTGAATCAAAGGGACTTGAGTACACCTGTTGTTAACCTGCAAGGCAAAGACAGGGTTGGAATAGCCCAGAGGAGAGCACTTTAGTGATTAATAGCCTAGTTGTGTTAGGAAGCTAACTAAGCAAGAACATAGAATGTCTTCTTGCTCTTGTATTAAGAGAAATAGTAAATAGGAGTGCCCAATTCTACACCATGCTTTCTCTCTCTACTACTCCCTATTTTGTACACCTCTATCACCTCCCCTCTCGATCATCTTTTCTCTAAATTACACACTCCCAAACTTTTCAATCTGTCTTCATATGTAATTTATTTCTTACCTCTAATCATTCTTGTTGCCTGTGTATTACACCTAGATTACTGAATCCTAAGGTAGGCTGTAGGGTTGCAGAACTCACATAGCTTTCATGCTTGGGGACAATCAGTCACAAAAAAGTACTTTGTGAAATGCTTGTACCATCATAGCAACTCCGATGAAGAAATTCAGAGAAAGTGAAGGTGAAAACCCCACAAATGAACCTCTCTTAGGATGAGGTCACTATATTATTACCAGGGTCTGATAAAGTGGGAGCATGATGAGGTGCTGGCTCACAGTTCCAGGTGTCTACCATCTTCATTGCTGCCTGAGGTGTTAGGGTCATTGAGTAAGGGATGCAAAACAAATGGCCACAAAGGAACCTGCATAGGTGGCCTACTGGATGAAAATTTCTTTGTTTCTAAAATGCTTCAAAATATAGATTTACAGGACACATTACCACTTCATTTGTTTTCTCCCTAAAATTTCAGGCCCCGTTCTGTCCCTGCTATGGTCCCTTTGCCCTGAATAAAGGGGTTCACCTGCTGGCGTAGTGCTGGCAGAGCAGCCCCACACGACTCTCCTCTGCCGCCCCTAGTGTAGGTGTGTGCTGGAGGCAGGCTTATAAATAGGAGGGAAGAGGTATGGTAAAAGAGCACTGTGCTCTGGCTGTTGTGGGCCCCAGAGTGTCCAACAGGCAGCTATGGTAGGTAGTACTTGGAGTAACACTTGGTGCCGCTCTGACTCACACCAAGAGATGGGATCAAGAAAGAATTTGGATCAAGAAAGAATTTGGACGGCACAAAGGTGGCATTAAGTCCGCCCCACTCACTGTTGGTCTGTTCTTCCTGCAAGGTGCTGTAAAAAAATGGCCCTCCTCTGTTCTGCATACCCTATCTGAATCTATACCTCTGCAGTTGCCGCAGAATAGTATAGGCAAATGATTACATGATGGGAGATCTCTTCAGCTTTCTAAAGAGAGGCCTGAAAGAACACATTTCTCAGGAGACATTTCACAAATATAAACATCAAGATAAACACTTTCTCAAACCCTCATACTTAAAGAACTTCCACATCTGCAATGTATCCCAGTGAAATCATACTGGGGAAGAACTCTGCAGGGATAAGAAACCACAGACTTTTCCTTTTGTATCCTTTAATTTTTCAGTAAAGGAAAAGCTCAAAAAAGAGCTTTCAGACAGTCAGGACACCAACAGAACTGCTTAACGTGAAGAAATGGGAGGACCCGGGGAGTGGGGGGGATGAATCTTCAAGGTTTTCTGTAAATCTTATCCTATATTGAGGTCTATTCCTAGAGAGTTTTTTCCCCAAAATGCAATAAAGATAATGAATATTGTGTAAAATTAAAACCAAAACCCTCTCTAAGTAAATTATGTGACAGCATTATAAATAAATAGTGAAAACTGTGTAGGATCTGTAGAAATAAAATCACACATACCGATTGTAGAAATCATCCCTGTAGTAATCATAATCAAAGACATAACCTCTGTGGAAAGAACACAAAAAGCAATAATGAACTGGCATATAGAAAAATTACTTTCATTAAAATATTTGTGGTATTATTGTAATACTAATTTATTTTCACAGTCAAAAACATTTGAAGACTGTTTCCAGTCCCCCAAATTTCTATAATTGTTAATGTATGAAAAGGATTAGCAAAGTTATTTCTAAATCTGATATGATGCCATTTTGCATACTACTAGTCTTTGGTACATTTGGGAATGTGAATTATTATTAACAGCCCCTACACATAGCAATGAAAGAAGCTGGCAGCACATATGGAAAGAAATTAATACAGCATAACAGCTCATGATTAGATGACTATTAGTATAATTCTTAGGGCTCAAATGAGGCAAGGACTCCAAATCTGCGGCCTTCCTCTTCCCTCTTTCTGTGTTCATCTAGGTTACCCCTTGGGAGGGTCAAAAAGGCCTGTAATTAAGAACAACAGGCAGGGGATGAAAACATTTGACCCATGAGAACATGAGGTGGTAGGACTCTTGCTGCCTGAGCCTTCTAACTGAAAAAACCCTAAAATGTACAAGGAGAAAGAGAAGCGATTCTAGAAAAACAGAGGATGTATCTTACAAACAGTAACATATCCCTGATGTCTGTTTCCATGCCGTTCCTTTAGGTTTTGAAAGGGAAATGCATGCCACTTTGAGAGAGATGGGAAGAAACTGTCTGGAGGCATACTGAGTAACTAGACATCAAGGCAAATAAATGCAGGTGGGAACTGGAAAGGCCTAGAGAACAACCATGTTTGATATGGGAAGTGCAAAGTCAATTTAGCATGGTCATTCCTGAGTATCCCAGTCACAATAATCACCTCTTGCCACTGTAGCGAGTGTCAGTAATGAAGCCTATCACAGTGGCCAAAAAAAAAAAAAAAGAAGAAGATTGAAGAGCTGGTAAAAGGTCTGCACACAACAAAATGAGCTGCAGGGGATTTTTTACTCTCCCAGCTACTGCAGGTACTCGGTCAAGGTCAGGGAAGACAAAACACACATTGCTTCAGCTGCCTGAGAGGATAAACTATTACAAGTAAGTGAGGGTGAAACTCATTAGGAAATGAGCCAGGAGCACAGGAATAAAAGGGAAGAAGATACAGAAATTATCAAAGGAAAAATTAGAAGATTTAGACAAGAAACTAGAAAAGAAAAAGGAGAGAGGGCCGGATTTAGAAAGGATGAAGAAATAGAAGAAAATGTGTGCAGAAAAAAACAACAATGGAAACACACAACAGTAAGTGTCTTATCAGGGATGGCTTTTCCCAATGGTAGGATAGTATGTTTTGGACAATCCTTGTTTGCAGAGCTGATCAGGAGGAAAAACAAACAAACAAAAAAACCCAGATTTTTTCCTTCAACATTTAATTTTGAAGTTTTTGCAAATAACCTGTTTTTTAAAATATTTCTCTGTGTGTGCAATTTAACTGAAAATGTTTGGCTTTTCCTTCCGATGCCCCACCTCTTTCTTTCTTTTTTTTAATTTTTGTAAGGCCCAGAGCTAGGAAGGTGAAAGGGAAAAGAAACTGTCTTGTAGGAGAAAGGGGAAAAACGCTAGCTCTGACAGGTGTAATTTAGATCGATTATAATGTCACCCCAATGCAGTTCTGTACCAACATTTTGTTATATTGTTTGGGGGACTGTTTGTGTGCTGGTTTGGGGAAATATATTAAATGATGAATGCAACTGTATTTATGAAAGGGGGCAGAAATCATAAAAGATATACCCTGGAGAAGGCGCATCACCCTGAGCGAACACGCTGTGAACTTAGGTTGGGTAGTAAGCCCCAAATAGCTCAAAAGGAGTAGGTGTTCTGTCTTAGAAAGGGTCTTGTCTGCTTAGAAGTCTTGTTTTGCTCTGGGTTTCCCACCCAGGGACTCAGGGCCCTGTGTGAAGCTGACTTTGTACCAGCAGCCATGCAGGTGTTGCAGATTTCACTGAACCAGACCTTGGAAGTAGCAGGCCTGACTGAGCTAACTGTGGATCCAGACCTGGCAAGCACTGGTTGGAGTGGGACCAGATGTCATGGGACTGAAGCAGACAGGCTGAACAGAAACACCACCTGGCACCCATCTGACATCTCCTGAGTCTAATCGCGAGTGAGTTTAGGTGGGTGAGGGTTGTGTTGTGAATAAAGAATTCTGAGCCCCAACAAATTGGTTAATTAATAAGGGAGACTTGGGGGTTGCCCATGCTCCTCACACTGTTTAGGTTTTATAATTTCATTTTATTATATAAATAGATGTTTATCTTGTTTTCCCCAAATAAAAAGTATCTGAGGTTTCATATTCCTAAATCCTCCTGGTGAGTGCTTGTGAATGGGGAAGAAACACCTATAAAGGTTATGGATGTACATGTGAGTGTGTGTCACATTTTATATTCCTAAAACCTGAGAGTGGATAAGTTTTTAAGATGGGGGCTCCATCCAAACATTTTAGATAGGATCCTCAGACATATGTTTGTACCTGGTCCTTGTTGCTGCTAATGACACCTAACAAAGGGCTAGACTCCATCCTCCCCTCCTCCCTCTTCTTCCATTTTGCCACTGAAAAGGGGGATAATGGTAGGAGAAGGAGGAAACAAAGGGGGTGATATAAAGTGAAAAGCCTGAAACAATGAAAACTGAAACCCAAAACATGCCAGGAGCTCATGCCATGAATTATTCACTCAACCCTAAGGAAAGCCCATACACGAGGACTCCACAGTTCCCTTGTGCAACACAGGGCCAAGTTCCAAGGAGTCTCTCTCTGTGACGCAGCTACAGGTGAGGGGAAAAAGGGTGTGTGGTAAAGACAGAGATCCCATGAGCAGAAATTGCGGGCTGGCCAAAAACCCTATAAAAAGGAGAGCTCAGCAAGCCATAGCAGTGGCCATAATCTAACTGTAAAAGCGCCCCACAACCTGAATATGGGTTGAGGGTAGATTTCCTTCTCCGTGATGGATGGCCTTCTGTGGAAATTTATTCAGGCTTTGTACAGAGACCTAGGCCCCACCTTTTACCCATTGTTAGGCAAACCAGCAGCTGTTGGTTTTGCTACTGAACGCCAACAGATGTCATCATTATTTACCATACAGCTAATGCTTATCATTTTAATATGTTTTACGAGTACTTTGCTGTGGGTAGGGATCACACTGTTTAAGCTCTCGTTTGCAATTAAAGCAAACTACCCTGTAAGGCAGGGATCGGCAACCTTTGGCTCGCGGCCCGTCAGGGAAATCTGCTAGAGGGCTGGGATGGTTTGTTTACCTGCAGCGTCCGCAGATTCGGTCGATCGCAGCTCCCACTGCCTGTGGTTTGCCATTCCAGGCCAATGGAGGCTGCGGGAATCGGCGCGGGCCGAGGGATTAAATTGCTAATTTTTGTTGGTTATTGCCAGAGCTCTTAGTTTTGCTGTTTTTTTTAAAAAAAAACCTGTTTAATTATATCAAAAGATTTTTATACTGTCACGCTCTGGTCTTACTGCCCAAAATACCACGTTGGTTGTAATTATCTTTTATTGGGTCCAAAATTTCAACAACTGCAGTAAAATCAGACAGAAAGGAGAAGTACAATTTTTCCTCTGGTTTTAATCTTCATCCTGAGAAACACCAGCAGTTGACTTAAAAAATAGAGGCGTTCTCCAAAATCTCTCTAAAATGGGGTAGATAAATGCATTTGGAAAGATATCCGTTACTGACAATAGTTTCTTTAAGGCTCAGTCCTGCTGAGGTGCCTGCCCTGCATTCTTACAAGTTACCAAGTGTCTTCAATTCCTCCTGAAGTAAGAGTGAGGTAAGAAGGAAGCCCTGCCTCTTGCAGGATCGACTCCCCTGTACATTCCATTTGATAGGCTACCCAAGGTTACCTATTTCCATGTCAAGACTGTTTTGTGTATTGTGAGTGAAATAGAAGGCTCATTCAAGGCCCTTCATGCTAACTAAATCCTACGGCACTGGTGTGTGGAGAAGGGCACAAGTGCAGCATCCGTACAGGAAGTCTCTGCATACCCTGCATGTTGTGAAGGAGGCTCTACTCTGGTAGCAGAGAGATAAGCAGAGGAGGGCCATTGGGATGGAGCAAAGGAGGCCATTTGATCTACACATCTGGCAACTGCGTAGCTGCAATCACTGGCATACCAGGTACAGGCAACTGCAGCTGCTATTTCACTCCCTAGGCTGGATCAGTAGAGATGGAGAGGCTACAATGCAGCTCTTTGGTCAATCCCCAGAAGGAGGGATTGAATTGTGTTTTCCACCCCTCCCTTCCCCCCCCCCCCAACCTGTGATTAGTTTCCTGGAGAAAGCTTGTTTAACTGAGGCTTTGTACAGGGAGCTATGAGTGCCATATTATTAAATCCCATATATTAAAATGTATAGTAGTACAGTTACCCAAAAAAGTCTCTGGCACTTTAGGCGCGACATCTGTGTGCTGTCATCCTCTATTCTTTGTGGGACATTTCTGTGCACAGACTTAGTCTGCTATCCCATCTCAGAAATGGGGCTCCTCAGCCCACCTGCCCTTAGCCCAAGGACTAGCGCTGACCCCCCAAGATATTCAGTTACTTAAACACACCCCTATCACAGAACTCTGCCAAAGATGTGAAGCTTCTGGTATACAGTGTAAAGCTACTCTCAAGGGCATACAGAAACTGTGAAGCATAAAACACATACTTTGTCCAGAGTCTAACATATGAATGCTCTTTTCCTTAATCACATAGAGCTCAGGAGAGTACAGATCAGACAAAACAATACATGTCTTAAACTGCTATGTTCTCACTAGCTTGCCCTTCCTTTGTGAGTCCTTGGGGACCATCTGGGTGCAAAGAAAGCAGGCAGGCAGGCAAGGTGTCCTCAACTCATGCAGAGTGTTACATGTGGGGTGACCTCTCTCCCTCATGAAGTCCCTTCCCCAGTTTGAGACCTTGCTCTCTCCTGCCCCATGTTTGCTCTTTCTGTCTGGCTTCCTCCATTCCTGCGTATCTTGCTACTTAAACTCCTCCTGGCCACCTTTGTTCTGTCTTTTGGATAATTTTCCACAGCGCCTTCCTTCCTCCATCACTTCAGAGGAGTTAGCTACACTGGTTTTCTAACGATGCCGCTCACCATCCTTTAGGTATTTGCCCTGAATAGGGTCCTTGAGACTGAAGCACCACCCCATTGTATCTCTGCCTGGTGTGCTCCTGCTACTGCATGTGAGTGATGATAGATCCACATACATATAGGCACTCATTATACAGAAGTTTTTCATAATACCACTTCACACTATTAATCAGAATTCATAAGTTGTACTGACATAGCCCCAGATCATCACCGTAAGTTTTTAGCCCTCGTGGTTGTTGATAAGAGACTGAAAATATGAACCATCTGTACCTGAAAAGGCTCAAAAATAAAGAATCCAAAATGTGTCATTTAAACAACCTCATGATTTTCAAGTCAATGTGATGATTTTGGGGGGAGCTGATTCATGATTTTTCAATGCTTGACAATACTGTAATAATGAGGTGACACTGTAAAAGACCAATATATTCTCCCCAGCTACAGCCTTAATTGCTCACACTTTTCCAAGCCAACAGTCAGTCACAATGATTTAGTCACTGCTACACTGCAGAACATGAAGCTGCAAATTAGCAGATGATCATTGGCTCAGAGATCAAGGTGACTGCAGGGCTCTTAACCTCTTGAGAGTTATTCCCTAGCAACCAATCTGTGTTACAGATGCTGCAGGAAATCTACTTGTACTGTCTAGCTTACCAAATATACAGCAAGCTGGAAACAGAGAGAGGTTTAAACAATCCTGTGGACTAGTTGAATCAGCAGTTTCATAATGGCATTGAAAACTGGCTAATAACCTACCCACAAACATACGCCATCTCTTCAACATTAACAACAGCACTGTGTGCGTGAAGCTGCTAACAAAATGAAAGACACAGTAAGACACCCTGTAATGCTCACTCTGAGCCCAAAGAAAACTCATCAATGAAAAAGTAAGATGGATTCCTGTTAAGCTCAACATCACTAAAAAAAAAAAAAAAAATCCTGCTGGAATTGGTTGCGTGCTGCTGGAGATGCTGTATTTTTTAACCACAGTTCACTTTAAATTCTGTAGTCTTTAAGAATAAAGGATTCCCGAAGATTTTCACAGGTATAATTTTGAACACGGGCACATGAAAGTTGAGTATCAGGAGTTCTATGTGTTTCAGTCAAGAAATGCAAAATTGTGCTTTTCTATGTACCTTTGAAATAAAATTAAATTTATTAATTATTAAGCTCTTATTTATGTTAAGACATTGGTTTTTTTGTGATCAACATTCTGTGGCAGCAAAACATTTTATAAACTTTTATAAACCAAGGATCAAATTCTGCTCTCATTTACTTTAAAACTTAGACAACTCAATTGACTTCAGTGGAGTAATGGAGAGCAGAATTTGTTTTCAGTATTTTTATTGCAGTAAGAGATTGAATCTTGCATGTGATTTACCCTGTAGCTAATATCTCTTTTGCTTTCTTCAGTACAGATTCAGATTTATTTGTAAATTGTAAATGTTTATAAACCAGGCACGATGCGTCTTAATAGAATTGACAGCACTATCACCACTAACAACATCCATTGCTCCTTTGTTGTCAACGCTTGATAAAAATATTCAATACTAAAGCAATATTCTTTCAATCCAACTCTCTTTAGGAAGTACTTGTCAACACAATGATTTAAACTAGTGATCCAGTCATTTGTAAAATCATTTCTCCTCTCACAAAGAACGACTGCAAAAAATGTATCCTTTCAATACAAACGGGATTGAGCCTAAGTTAAACTGATATCTAAATATTAAAAATTGCAGTCAAAAATTTAAAGTTGGGGAACTGTGTGACCTATGTAGGGAATTAACAATGGGATATGGAGCCTTTCACCTCTAAACTGTCAGGTTGAATCCATCTTTGAGGCTGGTGGTTACTAAAAGCCAGTGTCACCTGATTGATTTTCTGTGGTCTATTTGAAAAAAATTGGAGATCTCAGTCCAGTTCTCAGTGGACAGGAGTCCACATCCCACAAAAACAACACTACAGGTGGCACTAATTAGCATATTAATTGACAAGCTCACCACTGAGGCCAAAGACGGAAGGAGCAGGGGGACTCAACTACCGTCTCTATAATAGAGATGCTCCCATTTAGGTCAGGGTTGAGACACATTGGGAGAAACTTATTTTGCAGCCCATGCTACATCTGCTCTGGGGATAAACAGAAAACAGTCTTTAGAGTCTGATTTTGGCTGACATACTTACTGTCAAGGGACAAATGTCATTAGTGATTTCTCAGACTAACATGTTCTGGAGGGTTTCTCGGAAACCAGAAAGTGCCAGAGGATAAAAAGGAATTATAGAAAATGTAAGTTTTAACTTATTTCTGTGGCGTAGTTCACCTTTTCAAGTAGGCAAGGTTCCCCACCCCGTTTTTCCCCCAGTCAAAATGCTTGAAGATGGTAAAGTTTCAAATTAGCTGATTACCTGGAAATTTCAATTATTGGTCAATTTTAACTGTGTTTGTGCACATTTAGGCAAATCAAAGGGTCCAACATGTAAATACTGATCTGTGTGTATAAAATTAAGGCAGGAAAGACCCATGTCATCATTTCAAAGGTTCTAAGATTTCTCTGTAGGTCTGGATTAGGAAAAGAAGGAAGGGAATATTTAGAAGGACTGGAAGGCAAAGTCTTACAAAGGAAATTGACAAGATCAGCATGGTTTGTTTGGAGATCACAAAGGAACACACTTTCTTGAGATACAGTCATTTACATAGACTATTTCTGATTTCTGTGGAAAAATCAAAAGGATTTCTTGAAAGTCCAACACACAGGAACTGCACCTTGTCTGTAATAATAAAGCTAGTTTCTCTCTTGCCTCCATATTTGTAGGCACAATTCAGTCAATTCTACCTTTTCAATAAACAGCTGCTATAGCAAGCCATGTATACATTTAATAAGGGCCCGATTCCGGCACTCAGAAAAGTGAAAGGGATTTTCCTCATTAACTTCATGGGAGCTGGTTTGGATCCATAGGTTGTATGTACTGTTAGGAAATATTTGTACTCCATATTCAAAAACACATTCACAAGATGAAAGTAGTTTGCCACTAAAATGTGATTGGGAAAATCCTGAGTCTGGTGACCAGCATGAATAGTGAACAAGCCACTTAGGCCCCATTTTCCAAAGTGGAGTATGCGACATTAGGCCCTTCCCTGGGATTTGTGAGGATTAGTCTAAGCTTGTAAAGCACATTGAGGGACAGATTCTCCCCAGCAGAGGAACTCCACTCGGGGCAACAGGGGATATCAAGGACATCAGGGATAAGGCTCTCTGATTCTAAGAAACAACTGGCCCCGTTGTCAGAGCAGCATAGGGTGCATGAGAGCTGCAAAAGGGCTGGATCTCTAATGGAAATGTAGCCCAAAGAATGTCACATGCTGCATCAGTGCTAAGTATTATTATTGTTCCTGCTCAAAAATCGCTGTTGTGCGTGTGTGCACAATGCATTCGACTGTGGCTGGTTCAGTGCTTTTAGAAACCAAATGCTGCATCATTACTTTTCTAGTTCAAGAATCCTAAATAAATCTACTTACTGTTTCCATGTATTTCTACCCCCGGTAAATTTTTTTTGGTCATCTGATGTAATGTCCAATTTCTTACATTTTCCCCAGGAGAACTTTAGACCAAAGAATGAAAAAGTTTTTTACCTTACCATTTCCCAAGGTGTCCTTTAATTGTATAGAGCAAGTGAGGCCAGCCTTGATGCCACTACAGTATTTTTTTAGCTCAAGAGTAATGAGCTTCTGCCCCTTAAAAATCTGTTCCGAATTCAATGTATTCAGGATACTCCTGTCAAAATGTACATATACATGATTGATTATCCAATTTATTGGTAATATTGTACATGTCACAGGAGTGCCATTTAACTCAGTTTGACAAGTGCAGGAGAGTGTCATCAACAAGTATAGGGATAAATGACAGGTTTAAGCTTTTCAAATGTTGCTACAGCATTTCACTGAATGGCGGATTGATAAATTAAAATTACAGTTGCAGCATCAGACCTGAAAGAATAACCACTTTAGATTACAAAAATAGAGCTCTGGAAACTTTATATACTCTCAAGAGAGGTAGCCTGAGGAGCAATGAATGCAACAACAAGAAAAGCACAGTATATAAAGGATTCATTAATTACAAGGTGACAATTTCAGAGTTATAAAAACAAAACAAAAACAACAAATTCAAGGGCTGGCTCTTTCTCCCTTTACGCAGTCATAAAATACTGGCGCTAACCCAGTGAAATTAAGTGGGCTTGATTTTGATCTGATAGACAGTATTTACACCAGTGTAAATCTGTTGACTTTGATGGAGTGACTTCTGATTTAAACCAACATAATGGAGAGTGGAAACAGGCCTATTATTGCTGGACAATCAAAAGACAATTTGGTTGCCCAGTATTTTATCCTATTCTACATCACTTGTTTTTTCAAAAGTGTAGTTGGCAAGCAGCATACAAAATATCAATATTTATCAACAGATAACTCTGGGCGATAATTGAAATACTATATCTATGTCCTACTCTAAGTATAAGGAAACACTATTTTATCTCTGACTCACTGTATAGTAACTGTTGGAAAATGCTGACATTTTAATGGCAACCACTGTACCTGTTAACTTCTCATAAAGCCAAATTGGTATAGGAAGTGGGAGAAGAGTCTCCTCTATAAAAGAATGCTTCCATATTCTGGAGAAGGATGTGCTGCTTCACTTTTTTCACAAAAAAGAAAACAAGAAGTGGTAGGAGAGAAAGAAGACAGGAGGCAAATAGAAGAAAACAAAAAGGAAAAAAAGAGGGAAATTACTTACTTTTACCCCCGGCTCAGTAGCCTTTCTTCTTTTCCATTCCCAGCATGCATTCTTTGTCCAACTACCTTATATTCTTGAGCACTCTCACTGTTTTGTACAGATAAGTTATCTGCTCACCACTTGCATTGGGTAATTGATATAGTTGACATTTTCTACCTGGTATGGTTGTACAGATAGGGCTTGAGACTCCAATGTACTGAGCGCTTTATTTCCATTCTTCAAATCATTTAAGCACGTCATGAGTTATCCCTTCTACAAAGAGATCAGTTAAAAGGTGGGCATGGATAAAGAAAGAGAAGCCAACATGGATTGCCCACGCTGTGTCTATGAGTGAGTGAAGATGATCATTCACGGTAGTTGTGTCAGACATAAAAAGAAAGCATCCGTAAAAATGCTCTCTCTCCAACCCTATTGATAAGTCTGTCATCCAGGCCTCCATCAATCTCCTGTCCTGATTATTGTAACAACCTTCTTTCAGGCCTCTCTGACATACAAGTTGCCCCAAGCTTGCCCATACAAAATGCGGCTGCCAAGATCTTCCTTAGGACCAACTTCTATTGGTGAGAGAGACAAACTTTCAAACTTACACAGAGCTCTTCTTCAGGTCTGGGAAATATACTCAGAGTGTCAAAGCTAAATACAAGGTGGAACAGAATGTTTAGCTTAAGTAGTTAAGAAATATTTCAAGGGACCATTCAAGGTTAAGTGGCAAGTTAACACCTCTCCAGTCAGAGAGAGAAAGGGGAAAAAAAGCTGGGATGGGGGTTAGCGGGTTGTAGATTGCTGTAATAAACCATAAATCGAGGCTCTCTGTTCAGCCCATGTTTTTTAGTATCTAGCATAATTATTAATTTAAGTTCCCAGACTTAAAAAGCCCAGGGCTGCAGGGAGCCCCGGGCCCTTTAAAGTGCCAGCCTGGGGAAGCCGTCCAGTCCGGCATGGTGTACTGGCTCTTGCCGGTACGCCGTACCAGACCGGACCGGCTTACTTTCACCTCTGCCTGAGATATATCAATTATAATTTCATCGTCCATACAGATGACCTAAACTCCCTCATAGATTTCCACTACAACTTCAACAACCACCAGCCACCCTTTAAACTCTCTCTAGAACATTCCTACACTAGCACGAACTTCCTGGACACCATGATCAGCCTCAGAAATGGAACCCTGCAGACAACTATACACAAAAAACCTAAAGATCACCACACCTATCTTCAAAGCTCCAGTAATCAGCCTAAACACTAAGAAATCTGTTATCTATAGCCAGATACCACAGAATATGCTCCAAGGAGAAGGTCTGGGTGTAGTGGGGCAACTTCCCCACTCCTGGGAAACAAGGATTAAAAGCAGCCCTGGACAGGGCTGCGGCTCTGAAAGGCTAGGCTGATTGGGGAAGCAGCCACAGATGGGGCCATGCCCCAATCAGGCCACAGCTGGCCCTACAAAAGGGCTATGAGCCAGGAGCTGAATGAGTCTCACTCTAGCCCTGGAGTGGGAAGGGCTAGCTACCTGGGAGCGAGAGTGACAGCAACTCCAGCCTGGTAAACCCTCAGGCTGCAGGCCTTGTTGAAGGCCTACAAAAGGTACTGGGGCTGCAGAGGGGCAGCCCGGGGATAGGCAAAGGCAGCAGGTCCTACTCCCTTGCCAATGATGAGTGGCCATTATAGACTGCAGTCTGCCCCAGTGATCACTGGCAGTAGCCACTGAGGCAAGGTGGGCTTAGAGGCTTAGGGGTTCCCCTGGGAGGGGAGACCCAGAGTGTGGGGGGTACTGCTGGGGCAGAACCCTGAGGAAAAGGGCACCAGTGTCTGGGAGGGACATGGGGGCCTGAGGCATGTGAGACACAGGCCAGCAGAGGGTGCTCCGAGGCTGGAAAAGAGCTAATTCCCAGATGACCAGCAGGAGGCACCACGCCGGTGAGGCTTTGCTTTGCTACACTGGGATATACACCTTTTTAAATAGCCTTCACCAAACAAGGACACCCCAGCAGAGAAGTAGCTGCATGAGAGAATGGGCCACAAAATACCCTGAGAGAACCTGCTTCAATACAGAAATAAACTCCCTTCCAATTAGCACACCTCTAGTTGTCAAATACCATGTCACACTGGAACCCATACAGGGTATTATCAAACAATTACAACCACTGCTCGATGGAGACTACATCCTGAAAGAAATCTTTCTTGAACCCCCTCTTCTGGCCTTGGCTACACCCCAAGTCCTCAAAGCTCATCATCAGAAACAAGCTCCACACAGACCAGGATGCACCAACTCAAAGCAACACCAGACCCTGCAAGAACAGATGTAAAACCTATCGACATATCTCCACTGCTACAATGATTAACACCCCCCACACATTTCAAGATCCATGGGTCCTGCACATGCCTATCACAACATGTGATGTTCCTCATCTAGTGCACTACATGCTCGAATCACAACTACGTGGGTGAAAAAATACAGTCACTACACTCTCGAATGATCTCACACAGAAAAATGATAAAAGACAAAAACACCATATCACCTGTAGGTGAACACTTTTCACAAAGTGATAACTCTATACCTGACTTCTCAGTCCTCATCCTCAAAGGAAACCTGCACAACACCTTCAAAAGTTGAGTGCTGGAGCTTAAATTCATAACTTTGCTAGATACTAAAAATCATGGACTGAATAGGAAGGACACTGGATCTATGGCTTATTATAACAATCTATAACCACTTACATCCCTCTCCCCAGTCCTTTTTTCCCCTTTCCCCTCTATGACTGGAGAAGTGTTAGCAGGCCACTTCACCTTGAATGATCCCTTGGAATATGTATGCAGTGTTGTTGTAGCCGTGCTAGTCCCAGGATATTACAGGTGGGTGAGGTAATATCTTTCATTGGACTAAATTCTGTTGGTGAGAGAGACAAGCTTCTGCGCTTACAATAAACTTGTCCCGTGTTAACTACTGACACTAAACAATCTGTTCCACCTTGTATTTAGCTGTGACGCTACCTTTCACAGACCTGAAGAAGAGCTCTGTGCACATTTGAAAGTTTGTCTCCCTCGGCAACAGAAGTTGGTCCAATAAAAATATTGCCTCACCCACCTTGTCTTTCTAATATCCTGGGACCAACATGGCTACATCACCACTGCATATGAGATCTTCCTTGTCTATCAGAGTTACAGTGTCATCCCTCCCTCTGAAAACGTCCACTGGCTCCCCCTCTTCTATCCCATCAAACCTTCTTGTTACTGCATTCAAATTCCTGCATTAAGCTTCCCCTATATACTTATCTGTCCTTATTTTTTTTCAGATGAATAATCTTTGTGTTGTCCTCCAATATATTGTAAATCTATATTGTCTAATTCCCATGTAAACTGCTTGTGGTAGGCACTAAACATATATATGATTTGTACAACAATGAAGTAATTGATGGTGCTTAATAGGTAATAAATAATAAATAATAGTAGCCACGTTCCATTCCCAGCTACCTCTTTGTAAATGCAGAATAACTTGTTGAAGTCAATGGCCCAGATCCTGTTATTTATCTGAATGTAAATTGGCATTATCTCCAATTCCTTCAATGAATTTACTCCAATTCTACACTGGTATAACTGAGAGCAGATTTTGGCCCAATATTCTCAGCTGGAGGTGACATGTGGCACTAGAATGCAACAACATTCTGTGAAATGAAACATTCCATTGGGATACTGGCCTTTTTGCTAGTCTGTACATACACCAGCAGATATATGTGGAAGCACTGCTAAGCAACATACCCAGTACATTAAGCTCCAATGAAGCAGTAAAACAGACACACCTGTTGTTTAGCAAAATACTCATGGGGGGAAATATTTAATTATATTTTCTTATACTTCTTATTCCTTAAGAACATAATACTAATGCACTTTTATAACGTGCTTTATTCAACAGCTTTTATATCTAGTAATATTTTAATAAATATTTTATTCTATTTTAATATAGAATTCATAAATGGTATCCAAGTATACAGTGTTATCTGCTCCAGAAACAGTGAAGATATGTCCATGATTGTTAAATGCTAATAAATTCAATCCCACAATTGGAAAGACACATTTGTAATTGTTGTTAACTGAGATACATTAATCATCATGTTTCTAAGACAATCAGCCCTTCGTTGCCTGAGAAATATAAAATTACATTACATTTATAACACTGCAAACTATTGCTTGAGAAAAATAATGTACTAATATGAATATGACACCATAAGTAAATATTTAGAGAAGTTTTCATTTACAATGTTTATATCACTACAGGTAAACCACACTTTACTTCAGCAGTACAAAAATATCTTAGAGTAAATTTGCTTTTGTATAGTGTATTAATTAAGCTATTATAATAATTTACTTCTCAGTTTTGCCTATAGCATACTGTCCTATAATCCACAAGACTCCGTGAAGGAATTGAAACTCTTAAAGTCTCTCTCTCTCTCTCTCTTTGCATATGCTTGCTGATCTTACCTCTAGTATTTTCTGTTTTCTCCCCAGAAAAACACATTACCATTACTCATCAATATTGGATTTACATGGTTGTGAAGTTATTTTTCTATGAATGCTTTACACAGCAGGACAGTTTTATAGCCTATAAAGTATCAGACAGAACATGAAATATGTCTACCTATTGATGCCTAGATAAGGTCTGGTTGAAACCAAATGGCATTTGAGCACAGATATAAAGTATGATTATGTTTAATATTTTCTATTGACTATACAGGAGAGCTTCATTTTGCAAGTAAACAAAGCTTTACACAATACCCAGCAACTACTTCTATCAGTACAGTAGAGACGGGAACAGTTTGACTCAGTATGATGCAAAGGATCTGTGTTAATGAAGTCTAATTCTTTCTGCTGCATTGACTTCAGCATCCCAAAAGCTGCAGTTTCATTTCTCCTTCTCTAGATCATCCAGTAACACAAAGTTCAATAGCACTGGCTAAATTATTAGTTTCAAATAAATTATCCAACTAATTTAGCCCTTTTTTCTGTCTATGATTCCATTCTGGTTTCTGTGAAGGTATTTACTATTCCTAGATATTTGACAAATAGTTCATGTGAACACATTTCAGTCTCTAGGTTGTTTGTGCACTTCTGATTGTTTTGTATTTGTTAGTCATAGGGTGTCTGTGGTTTGGAAATCTAACTGTGGTTTTTGCTCCCTGATTAGATGATAGGAGAATAATGAAGAGCAACTGGCACGACTCCAGTAGGAAGACTTTGACAAATAATTACTTATTCTAAAACTCATGAAAATGTTGGGATTCACCAACACTTTCAGAAATTAGCTGGTATTAGTCTGAATAATATGATGCCATGAGTAGCCTTGGAATGAACTTGCCCCATTTAGTTCTTAAAATATCTTCACCTCTTTTTAGAATGATTCAACCAATTCTAAAACCCAGCTTCACTAGAACTAGGACTTGGCTAACTTTAACTTTAAATTTAAATAATGTAATGAATGAGGATGGGCTTAATGGTCTGTAGTCACTAAACAGTATCTGCTGGTGATACCAGAGATAAAAGGCAGAGGTGTCCGGAAAAAATGATCTGTTTTCTGCATTCTGCCTGTCCCCTAGAGGATTGATCCTGCATCCCTTAATTACCCATGTGAGTAAGGGATGTAGGATCCCTGTGATGAAGCTGAGAAACCTAACACCACCAAAAAATGGGTAAAAGAGAGCCACCCATCTGTACCTACAGCCAATGCCAGGACTGGAGGGAGAAGAAAAGGAAAGAACCTGGCTCAGTTCTGGGCTGACTGGCCAAAAGGTAGAAGTTAGCTGCCTTCCTATATGAAGAGACCATCACTAGGAGCCTGATGGCTGGGGACAGCCTCCAGAGAAGAAGCACTGAATCCCTAACCAAGGGAAACTGCTACGGAGATGGAGGTGCACCCAGGATCTGAGTGAACTGTGTGACTGAGATACTGTGGGGTTAGGCCCCATCAATCTTACTGCTGCCCTTACTGCCCGGAGGGACCTGAAGCATGTCAGAACACTGCAAAAAATCCACAAGTGGCCACTACTTGAACTGAGCCATTATAGTCCAAACAGACTGTAGAGGCCACGCCCCAAACAGAATGACAGAGGTCGGAGGTAGCCCCGGGCAATGGACTTAGACTCTCTACTGGGAGGTCCCTGTTTGGGCATTGATTCACAGAGGGCCCTGGTGGGGAGGGAGGGAGAAAGGGAGGGAGGGTCCAGGTCCACCTACCACAACTAAGGTACCTCTGCCAGAGAAGCAAGGGGCGGGAAGTCAGGTGTGCCAGCCACTAGACAATCTGACCCTCAGAGCACCCTCTTTATTTAAAGAGTTTAAAATTATTTGTAACTATCTGGCATTGCTGTTGAAGCATGGGTGTCAGTGAACCTGAAAAGCTAAAAGGATATTTGTACTGTCCACACACATGGTAGCTGCTGCCTAGATGGATGATGATGGTAATAACAACACAATTTGTAATTCAATATTAATGATCAGAAAATATATTATAAATTTTAATACAGTACTCGATACTGACAAAATGAAAATACAAATGAAACTTTAAATGTGTATTTACTGTGTTCAAACCTGGAAGAGCAGCATTGGTTTCTGTCTCACAGGGCTGGGTCCAGTTCCCCACTCAAGGTGAACGCGGTCACAGCACCACTCAGGTCTGGCCTCGTGGTCCCTCTGTTGTGACCGAAGGGTTGCCGGACCTATTTTCAGTGAGTGGCGCTGTGACCTCACGTGCCAGCTTGCAACACCACTTGGTTTGGGACCCCTCTCAAATGGAAGCCTGGGGCAAACTGCCCTGGCCCCCAACTGTTACCCTTGCCACAGTTGCCAACTTTCACGGGGTAAATAAGCACCCCGATTTTCATAATAAGCCAAAAATCAAGCTAATCCCATTTCAAAACAAGGCCAAAACAAGCCAATCCCTAAGAACTCCAACGCTCTATGTAACTAGATCCTTCCGGCGTGCAGTCTGGGACTGTGATGGGCCCGCTGTGCACCCCTGACTCTCTCCCACCCTTTGCCCCTGCTTGCCCCCCTTGCCTCTGCTTGCCGGGAGCCAATAAAAAAAAAAAGGCAACAAGCTACAACAAGCAACAAGCTACAAGCCAAAAACTTAAGCCAACAAGCAACTCACAAGCCAGTTATGCCAAAAACAAACCGCGGGGTTTTTTGTGGGTTTGGCATGTCTGCACTGCATGTGTGTGGCTGAGAGTGCCACAGTGCTCCGGAGTTCTCTCCTCCCATGAGTTTTCCTTCAGGAACTCCTGATACATTGCAGTTTCCTCTCTCCAGAGTTCTTTCCCTGCCTCAGCTCCCCGGTCCCACCACTGGCACTCATCTTATGGTATATGTTTAGGAATTAGTAATAGACACTCCCAAGAATAGGTCTCTGTATCCTGTGCAACTGTATTTCCTCAGCTACTGCATTTATGGTATCTGTCTATATGTACATCTGGTGAACCCTGTGTAAGGGAGTGTTTGCCAATTCTGTATCATGTATGTTGAAAGGAAACCGCTACCAAAACAGCAGAGAACCCTGAAGAAAATAGTGTCTTCAACACCACACTTCAGGTCCCAAGCTACAACCTGTTTTTGTTTTTAATTGAGTAAGCCCTCTTTTTGCAACATACCACTACTTGCTCTGCTTTGCCATCCAGTTGCTGCTATAGGAAGGAATTATCCGCTCTAGCATTGCCTGTTACTGTACTCAGGAGAGGCTCTGGATGGGGAAGCCAAAAAGGTGTCAGAGCCCTGAAAACACTCTACTTCTTGTGAAGCCCAAGAAGCTTTATAAGTAGCAGGAGAAATTCAACATGTTTTCCTATGACCGCAACAAAATAGGCTTTTTGTCAAGGACAGTGAGCAGCAAAGCTGGAGCAAGAGGCCCTGTTGTATAGATGGCACCAGGATCCTTATCTGCAGAGGGTTACTGCTACTGATTTGATATTAACCCAGAGCATAAAAATACTACTTACATACTGCTTCCAGAGAAACAGTAATGGAAAGGTAGTCTTGGGTAACAGAAGTGAAGGAGACAGAGAAAAAGAGAAGGGCAAATGGAATAACCAAGAGAGGGAAAAGTGATCTCATGCTCTATTGCCTCTCTCAATTATGAAGTGCAACATAACTAATGATTTTAAGGTCAGAGAGCTGAAGAGGGATTTCTTAGGGTGTTCATTCAGTCAGTTTGTCGCTAATCAAAGTTAATGGAATTAGAAAAAGCTTTCCTTGCCCAAAATATTAGTACGTGTTTGTGTGTGTGTAATGGAAATAATCAGGGAAACATTGGGGCAATACTACTGTTATTTAAACTGCAGCTGAGTGTAACAATAAATAAGCTGGAATCTCTACGCAGACAGAGACAAGATGAGACTACCAGCACACTGAGAGAGGCAGTAATTGGAAACGGAGCTGCACCCTTTCTATCCAACTCTCAGTAATCTCAGATTTTCAGGAAGATCCTCAAGCAAAGAGCTCTGTATGAACCAGTATGAGAGTCAGTGCTGTGGGTGGATGAGGTGATTATTTAAGAATCTTAATTAGCCTGATAGGAAACAGAGAATATTAAATCTTAAATCTTGTGGAAAGCTACTGGGAAAATTGTGTATCCAGTAAAGCTCTTTTAAAGTATAGCACAGTGGTTTGCAAACTTTTCCATACGAGGACCCTCATTCTGTATTAGCCTCCTGCCCAGTTATCTGGGATCTAGCTACACCTCCTTCCCATTTAGCAATAAGTGAAATACAGGGCCATTGTGAACCCCTTGACATCCGAATGTGACAACCCCCCCGCCCACACACACACACGTTGCTGCTATACAAAATGGAAAACTCAATCTCTTCCACTTTTTTTAGGCTTGCCCTGTATTTAAGGTAACTGTTGTCTCCTGGGCAGAATAAATTCCAAGCACAGAGCCTGAAGTGATTTTCAGCCAAAGATACGGTTGCTACCTTGCAAAGAGGGAGCTCTATATAGGTTAGAATTATTATATTCAAGTGTGTATTCCCTCCTCTCACCATCCACGTGGTCCTGAGAACATTACTCACGCTGAGCAGCTGGCCCACATGTAAGAATGCGACGAAGGGCTGCAGAATTTGCTAAGTTTTTAACAATTAATTTTAAAAGCTGCCCTCTCCCTCACTCTGGTTATCCTCCACTTTTCTCAAGGAAAGTATTTTCCCCATTGACAGCTAAAAGCTGAAGTGGAGCATCAGGGATAGTGGACTCCCCCTTCCCATCAGCCAGTCAGGGGTTAAGGTTTTGTGCCATTGTTATCAAAATAATCTTGCTGTGCTGCCATGGCGTTCTTATTCTGCTTCATGCTGTGTGTATTAAACCTTGTTCAAGGAATTAATGAACTCGAACGAAAGAACCTCTACTGAGCACCTTAGAAAACAGAAATATCTGGTTCGAATATTAATCAAAGGAAATAGCTAATTCATATAGGGCCTGATTGCTCCTTCTGATCGGAATTAAAAATCTGCAAAACTTCCTCTGGAAGTGTTTTCTCCACATAGTTCTGAGGGGTGAAATTTGCACTGCCCTCCAACCTTGAAATCAACCGGAGGCTTTTTCCCCAGAACTCGAAAATCCATGGGGCACCTAGATGATCTACAGGAGACCCTGTACCTCAGAACTGGCTTTGGGACCCTCCCTTTTTAGCTCTTAGGTAAAATGTCTCCATTTGGCCTGCAATGCAGCCAGGGCTTCCTCGGCTGGTGGTCCATAACATAGAGGCAAGCAGCAGAAAGTTAACATAGACAGGCTCAGACTGCATTAATTCTTATCTGAATTCCCAGTGGGACTCAAATGGGGTGCGGGTCTGAGAAGGTGAGGATAATTCACATATTCCCCCAGCCTTCCCTTTTCCTGTTCCCTGCCCAGGTGTAGTTCCCTGGACTCCTAGAGCTTCCTCTGTGGGCTCTTGGACAGGAAGGAATGGTACAGGAGAGAAAACTAAATCCCTGAACCATGAAGCCAGGAGTAGATCTGCACCAAAATACTAGAGAGACATTCCCTACTTTTTTTTTTTATTAGCAGTCATGAGGGATATTTGCAAAAGTCATTGGAGAAGGGAATGCAAAATTAAAATAAAGATTATTTAGGAGGATGGACCGTTCATACAGTAAATGAATAAACAGGTTACATTTAGCCAACACTAAACATGATACTTAAGTTTCAGCACAGATTATTATATATCCCTCTAAGGCAAATGAGATGGAGGTATAATTCCATTTCTGAGCTGTGTCCTATATCTAAACTACAGTCTGGGGATGAAATACCTGTGTCTTAGAAATGTGCAAAAATTGCAAAGGTTTGGTTAAAATTATGCTATGTATGCAAGATTTTGTTGTGTGTTTATTTAATCCAGAAGTTTGCATTATAAATAATGTTGAAAGATTTTATATTAAGCAAGCATCAATTAAAATTTATAGAAATAGCTTTGCCAGTAGCGAGAATAAGGATTTTATGTAGTTTGACAGTACTGTAAGGAAATATAGATATGTAAGGAGGGAAATTTACAGCAGGACTTGGCATTGCTTTTTTAAAAGTATCTGAAAATAATTCCAATTTTGTAGCATGAAATTTTTCCAGAATTTAGTCACATACACTGGGGGACAGCACTGCGAGCTTCATCATCCCATTTAATCAAAGGGACCTCTCCTGGACCATGATTCAAGAAAGCACGTCTTTTCAGGACAACACCTAACTATGTGCTTTCCTGAATTGGGATCCTACTGAGGATAGGGTAGCTCATTCAGGTGATGGGGTCTCTGCTAAGATTGTCAAAAAATGTGTCAATTAGTGCCAATTTTGTTTGTGATTTTTCATAAGAGGACAATTATACACTGTGTAAATTCTCATCTGCACATGGAGTTTAACTTTCCAGAATAAATTTCAAAGGAGATAATGCTAAAGTGGAACAAGGCCCTCTTTTTCTGGAATACGAATGTCCAGACACGGAGTTATTTAGGAATAACTATTGTGCATTAAACTCAGACACATATCTTAATCCAAATTAACTTTCATGTGTAGACAACCCCTAATAAACTCTGACCACCAACTCATTTCACATTCCAGCCCATCCCACCCCTAGCCCACTTTCCCCATCTCCAGATCATCCCTCTTCCACATGTGTAACGTTTACCACAAATGACTAAGCTTGAAAAAAGATCTGAAAAATTAGCACTTTGGATTTGACTTTTTTAAAAATCTACACAAAAGGAGGAGAAATAGCTTGACTCTCAGCTGACAAGATGTTTAAAGCGAATGGATTTTCAATCACTGTGGAAAGCTACTGCCTGCTTATTAAGTAAACCTATTCTGTGCAGCTGGCAGAGGCTGAAAGACATAAAAAGAATCAGCTGTATTTCTCTCTCTTCCTGTCATGACCCTTCTGAATGGAACCCAAATGTGACATATTAAATGGCAGCAAATAAGGCACACATTTTAAGCAGTGAGGGTAATTAATCATTGTAACAATTTACCCAGGGTTGTGGTGGAAATTTTTTAATCAAGACTGGATGTTTTTCTAAAAATAATATGCTCTAGTTCAAGCAGGAATTAATTCTGGGAAGTTCTGTGGCCTGTGTAATAAAGGAGGTCTGGCTAGATGATCACAGTGGTCCCTTCTGGTGGGGGATAATCACATCTTCTTTGTTCAGGAGATGTAGGGACTATGACCCACATGTACTCCAGGTGTGCAAATTGCCCCAGGAGGGTGGTGAGGGGCAAAGAAGAAATGGGCATCATTCTCCTCTACCTTTGCCTGTGGAAATGGCCACCCTTGGAAAGGAGAATAAACACCACACCATTCTAAGGACTTGTCTGCATGGAGACACTCAGGAAAGTTCATCCAAATTAATTTTCAAAGCGGGTTAAGGTAAACAGAATAAAGGCTTTGTCTACATGATGTGATAATGTGCACTACAGGTGTATGATTTCTAAAGCACACTAATGTATTGTGCGCTAATTGGTCCACATGGATCCTGCTGGCACACACAAAAAGTTCTCTAGTGCTTGAAACAGTGGTGTGAAAGTCCACCAGTGAACTTCTACTGCACACCAGCAAGGTCTACACAGACCAATTAGTGCACAACACATTAGCATGTTTTAGAAGTCGCACCCTGTAGTGCACATTGCTGCACTATGTAACAAGTCCCATGGCTACTGTTATTCTGAATAAGGCCTGGTCTACACTAGGAAATTAGGTCAGAATAACTACTTCACTCAGGGGGTGAACAATCCACACCCCTTAATGATACAGTTAAACCAACCGAACCCCTGGTGTAGACAGCACTAGGTTGATGGAAGAATTCCCCCGTTGACATAGCTACCTCCTCTCGGGGAGGTGGATTACCAATGTTGATGGGAGAAGCCCTCCTGTCAGTGTAGGAAGTGTCTTCACTGAAACACTAAAACAGCACAGCTGCAGCGTTTTAACTGTAGACAAGCCCAAAGAGTGTCCTCAGAGGGGCTTACGGTGCTTTAACTACACGTCTTTAAATTTACACCTTTAGTTAATTCAGATTAATTTTCTGAGTGTCCCTGTGTTGACAATCCGTGAGTCTCTGTCTATGCTCACCGTAGCTCCCACTGGGGCAGTACAGCTCCTCATCATTTCTACACACGTCTAATTAGCCTTTGGCATTTAGGTTGCTACATTTAATATTGCTTTGCATAGCATGCACACATACAAACGCACAAAATCAATCATGAAGATCCCTATTGGTCATTAGCCTAGACACTGCAATAATAATAATAAAAAAGTATAATTATCATTCGCTAGCAGTAAAATGAGAAGGTGCAAGCAAGTCTCCACTGCACAGTGGAGATAAACTAAAAGCTCACCTGCAGAAGCAAATCATCTGTAAGTAACCAAAATTAATTTAGACAGCTGCTTTGGCCTACTCTAAATGTAAGGGACATTACAGGGTACACGTGCTATTCTAATTAAGGTTGAGTCAGCAGCTCTATTACAAGCACTTAATGTAGTTTCAGGAGTCTATGGCTTCAACTGTCATTCTGGGCTGAAATTTGAAATCCAATATCTCAGCATGGGAGCAAAGCCTCTGAACAAGTTAAAACAAAAATCAGTTTGCAATTAGGTGGAGTAAATCCCTGACACAGCACTAAGAAGGAAACCTGTTTGCTCAGGCCTGTGACTCAGCAAGTCTGTTTCTTCTTCCTGGCTACATAGGAATGGCAAAAGGCAAGTATATAGGCAAGGAAGTTACAGATGAGGGAAGTTTTTGCATTTTGACATATGATAATTATAACTGAGGAAAACAAGGATGTGCCCCAGACAAACCTCTGCACAGTTCTGCATAGAGCCTGGGTTTCATTGTTCAGATTATCCTTCCTGGGAAGCAGCTAGTTTGAGCAGCGAAATCACAGAGTTGTTATGCTGTGTTGGGGGTAAATTGACTCTACAGAGTGGTAGCTAAAAACAAATGCAGTATTGTCAACCCCAAACATTCAAAAATCATGAGATAGTCCCCCCAAATCATGTGATTATAAATGATTAATTATGAGATTTTTTCTTTATCTGCCTTCTGGTTTTTGAGCCTCTATAGTACACCTATGCCAAGTTTCAATTTTTTTCTACAACCACAAGGAATATAAACTTTTTTTTTTTTTAATGAAAACAGAGATTTTCATCTAATCACCTGATTTCAGAAGCTGGCGCTTGAGAAAAACACCAAATATCATGGTAATTGAAAAATTGTGAGAATTAGCAACACAAATTGGTGAAATAATAATTCATTTGGTCATTTCCAGTGCAAAAGCAAGAACAAATTTAAAAAAGCATTTTATTCACTTTAGACATTTCTGAGTGCCTAAGGAAAAAAACAAATTAAATTATACGTCAAAAGTAAAAAAAGAGAAAAAAGTATGCAATTAATTCAAGATACGACCAAACAAATCTTAGTTACTTTATATGGCAGAAATGAAGAAAGATTAGGCATAATCTGGCATATGTTGATGCGTGTAATTTTATTCATGCAACAGTCCCATTTTCATCATTGAGACAACTCATATGAGTTCAGTTATTTGTGGACAGAAATGTTTGAGGAATCTGGTCCCTATTTTCACTACATTTTTGACTCCATAACTCACATGTTTCTCTGGTTTGCTTTTATTTTATATATACCAGTTATGGAGCATTTCTTGACTCCTTGGTTTTATACTATGGTTTGGAAGTTACGGATCATTTATGTGCTCAGATTAGCTCTTACCTGACTACTTTGCATCAGGACCCTTTGCCTGTTGTATATATTCTTAGCAGTATACAATACTACAGTTTTGAGGACTCAGAACCAAGGAGAAAGCATGAGGGAATGAGAAGAGACCAAGAAGACAGAATTGGATAGAAAAAAACAAGGAGAGTGAAGTGGAAAGAAGAAAGAGAGAAAACAGTGTGTTAGAGCAGATTTAGAGAAAAGTGATACTGATACAGGGAAGACAGACTAAGAAGAGTGCAGCTGTGACTCAAAAATACAATACTAATACTTACCTTTATGATATACAAACAAAGGTGCATTTACCAAGTGAGTACTGTTTTCCAGAATACAACATATTTAAAAATAATGTTTTAAACAGATGAAGAATTGCTTGAATTAACAAAGTATGAAAATTGGTGACAGTGCATGTGAGGTTACAAGTTTAATAACTGTTTTAACACACATACCAATATACATATGGTTCATAAGCTTGAAAAAGATCTGATTTTATATTTTACAAATTTGAATGAAAAACAGCAATATTTACAAACAGTTTTATCAACTTAATTTTTGCACTAGTAGTGACATTTTAAAAACAGCATGTTAATTGTATTAAAAATACTGTCAAAATTCATACTAGATTAATATATTTGGTAACATGAAATTATATTAACTGATAGAACAACATCAAGACAACTAATACAACAGTTGTCTACAAGAGCATCATCTAACATATATGTAAAATCTCCTCTGTTCATTTCAGTTAATCAGCAAAGACAAAACATTTTTTGTCATGTTTGGGTGGAAGGAGAAATCAATGACTGCTGACATTTATTGACTAAAATCTATGCTTTCCAACCTTAGGTATAGTAATGAATGACTGTTTAAATGAGAGAATTTAACATTTCAACATTTTATATTTGATTGGTCTAATGGGGTCAACAATATTGTATAATGGTTAAAAATATATAGATATATATACATATATAAACATACTCACCCAACAGACAGGAAAGGTTCCTTTGAATCAAGTCTGTTAAGTAAATAACAGATATTTTAAAAATATATATATATACACATATTATATTGTATAGCATTTAAATTATGGACTTAAAAGGCTCTAATGGATCTATTGCACTTTATATGGTGATAATGCACAATCTGGCAGCAATAGCAGAGCATCAAGGTTCTGATCCAACTCCCATTGAAATCAGTTACAAGACTCCCAATGACTTCAACTGGCAGAATGTTTACAAAGCAGCAAACCAGAGGCCTGATCCAAACTAAACCCACTTCAGGGTGCATTTCACAGGAAGGCCACTTGACTTGATAAGCAGTGTAACAGGATCATTTTCATCCCACTCATATGTTCATATGTTCCCCCTCCATGCTGCCTACTTCCATGTGAATTCTTTTTCTCCTATGCTCCAGTTCAGGAAGATACTTTACTACTAAAAACTGAGTCTTGCATGGACATGTGAGTTGCCCTTGTGACTCCAAAACTCCATCTTGGAGCTAGACTTTGCATAGGAGAGAGGAGGGGGTCTCCACCCACAAGAGAAAGTCTATTTAAACCCGTGGGAGACCCCTCCATTTTGTCTTCAGCTGCCTCTCCGCCCCCAAGGATGCCTGAAAGAAACTGGAACAAAGGACAGTAACTACAGGGGGTGTAAGTAATTGCTGGACCCAGACTAGAAGGAGACTAGTCTGTAAAAGGAAGCTTATTGGAATTCCTCTGAGGGTGAGGTTTTATCTGTATTCCGTTTTCTTAAACATAGACTTGCGTGTTCTGTTTTATTTTGCTTGGTAATTCACTTTGTTCTGTCTGTTACTACCTGGAACCACTTAAATCCTACTTTATGTATTTAATAAAATCACTTTTTACTTATTAATTAACCCAGAGTATGTTTTAATACCTGGGGTGGGGGTGGGGGGCAAACAGCGGTGCATACCTCTCTATCAGTGTTATAGAGGGCGAACAATTTATGAGTTTACCTGTATAAGCTTTATACAAGGTAAAACAGATTTATTTGGGGTTTGAACCCCATTGGGAGTTGGGCATCTGAGTGTTAAAGACAGGAACACTTCTTAAGCTGCTTTCAGTTTAAGCCTACAGCTGTTAGGGGACGTGGTTCAGATCTGGGTCTGGGTTTGGAGCAGGCTGGCGGGTCTGGCTCAAACCAGGCAGGGCACTGGTCTGGTTTTGTGAGTGGATGTATATCATACCCCATAAGTCCCCAGCTGGGAGGGCAGGGAAAGCAGAGGTGGAAGTAGTCATGGCACATCAGGTGGCAGCCCCAAGGGGGTTTCTGTGATCCAACCTGTCACACATGCTATTTCCCTTGCCTTGTTATGCCACGTATCATCCATTTTGTAGAATGTCATCACCCTTTTAGCTCAGGCACTTCTGGCAGATGTGTCATGATAGTTTTGGTGTCCATAACATTAACTGGGTGTGAACGTGAGTGAAGGGCCTTGTGAAGAGGGGTTAAAAGAAAAACTCTACAGACCTATTTTGAGAACTTAGGTGATATATAAGTGGTATATAGAGTACATGTAGGCCCTCTGTACAAGGGTGAATTTCATTTGAAAGAGAGTACTACAAGGAATAAAAGATAAAAAGCAAAACAAACTCTATAAAACATTTGTCAGCGTCTTTTTAATAATGATGATAGCCAAAGAGAAATGGTGGCATGTCTCTGGAATTGAACACCTTAACTACTACAAAACCCCACAAAAATCCAACCACACTAAACAAAAATACTACAAAATAATGTATTTCTCAAAATCTACTCTCTCCCCACTCCACAATTTTATTAGGTACATGATATAGTAAAGATTTAGTCAAAAGAAAATTAGGTTTAGTACAAACGCTTATAATAATCTAGCCAGAAGTTTGTTTTCAAACATGTATTCATCTTAGCACATTCTAAAGACAGTCAACTTCAAGTATTACGTTTACTTTTAATAATGTTCATCAACTTTTGCAAAGCATTTAATTATCAGGAAGAGGTTTCTAAGATTACTGGTGGGAACGCTTAAGCACCTGTCTTGCTCTTGACTGTTGGATGCAATATACTTGAAATATAGTTTCCTGGGACTGAAACCTGAGTTTTTAATACAACTTTCACACATGTGCTTTAAGTAAGGGTTGCGTAGATGTCAGAAACCCACCACAATGTATTTTCTGTGCATGTTTCTCCCTCCTCTCTAGCACTTAAGAATAGAGTCATCTGTCTCCACGGCAGCGTCTGCCCTTTTCAAGGGACTGGGTTGCCCTGTGTTGATGTATTTGTGAGTGGATATATATCATACCCCAGGAAAGATACTACAGTGTAAGACTGCATTACCTTTACTGCAGAACTCCCTGGACAGTCACTAGTGCCTGTCAAGTTCTATGCCAAGCTGACAGGAAGCAGGATGGTCAGTGGGGGCCTCCATATAGATGGCCGTGGCTTCCTCCCAGAGGATCCATATTTTGGGGGTGTGCCCTGTGGCTCCATCTGTAAGGTGCAAGTCCTGTTCCCATTATGAATAAAACAGGTAGAAACTCTGTGATGATCCTTACAGAGTTTCCTTTTCCCTTATCATCCCTCCAGTGGGTTTTTCCACGCAAGGGGGTGATCCAGCCCTCATAAGAATCTCATAAGATTTGGCCTCTGATATTTTCTTCATAACAGTAAAGATGAAAGAGAACTGAAACCACATCTGTGTTTTTGTGCAGTCTTACAGCAACAATTTTGTCATGAGGAGAGCTCTGGGACATCAGTGTTCTGATGAAGGACATAATCTGGTGGGTATAATACACAAAGGAAATGTTTGAGGTAATGTTCTCTGGATAAAATACTGCAATTAAAAATCTATTTGAAATTCATTCTCAAGATGGAATTCCATTTGCTTTAACTGTGCTGGCCTAAGTTTGACCCCCCTCTATATATTTGACTAAATGCTTTTAGATAATATGCAGCATTATTTTAAATTAGTTCAAGTGTTCCAGGTAATAAGAGAATACAATCATCCATTGGCCTTTTATTTTAACAGGTAATTCAGTGCATACAAATTAATATAAAGGCTCTAAAACTGCAATTCAATGTAAAAGAATATACTACATCTCCTTTAGTGGCAGTATTTATCTATCCATGTTATCAATTATTACTTCCTTCCCAGCGACTCAGAACCCAAAATTCCTCAGAGTTTTAAAGTATTTTATATAGCTAAGAGTGACACATCCTAAAAGGTAATCCTAGGTTGCTGCAGAAGAAGTTGAGATATTTCTTCAGCAGACCAACTATTAGAAGAGGAATGTTTGCTCTTAAGAAGAAAAAAAAGGATCAAACCCTAAAAGAAAGCAGGAATACTGAAATAAATAAATACATAAATACAATAATATTTTAAAATAATGCAGTAACAGTAATGACACAATGAAATGATATATTTTATAACCTATGATTTGTTGCTATCTCTAAAATCTGGGTGCTAGAACCTTTCTGATTTGCAATGTTTTTATCGCCCATAACCTGCAGTGCTCATGGGGGAAAAATGTCTAATGAAAGGGAATCTCAATAGCACATATACACTTTTTTTAACACATTGCATGATTCTTGGCCTATTTTCAGTGGGCCTATTGGCACAACTAACTTGGTACCATGTGCATCCAATGATACCTTTGTCATGCAGTAGATGTACTACTTTTCCAAAGTTTCTAAAAAAAAATCATACACATTGTACTATAAAAACTAGAATAATGCAATACATGTCAACAGTCTCTGCAACAACTATCTCTGCAATATGTCAACAAATCACATATAGGAGACTGGAAAAACCTGAGGTAAACTCTAAACCTTTAACCTTAGCATAATTGTTCTAGTTAAGATTACAGGCAAGATGCCTTTTTATATCTGGGACACAACTCAACATACATAAATCAATTTCATTTCAGGCTAAACCATCTCCTCTCTCCTTCCCAAAATCTATTTACAGGAAATTTGGATACATCATTGACAACATCATTGTTGTAGATAGGCAAACAGAATTCGGCTAAATGGTCCTCTAAGATAACTCATTTGGAATCAATATATGCTTAGTGCTGATGATTCATCATTCATAGCTAAGGTGTGGACAAAAACCACTCATGTTGTATTTCTGTTTGCTACCTTATTCTGCTACCTCAAGTGTGACAAAACAGTCTACTCTGGACCAAACAAAGCAAAGTTCAGAAACTAAGACCAAGACTTCCAAAAATGACTCCCGATTTTGTACATCAAACTTGAGAACAAATTTCAGAGGGTAGGTAACTCAGCACTTTCTGAAAATAAGGCCCCTTTAAGGTGTACTGTCTCAGGAAATGGAGTTTGACTCTATTGTTGATGTCAGCTTGTCTGGATTTACAGCCTGAAAATACTGATTCCATTATACCTAGCGCCAGCAGCCACATTGCAGTTGGCATGCATAGCTTTCTGCTGCTTTAGTTGAGTCTGTTATGTCCTTGAGGTGGCGAAAAGGCTTCTGAAAGTCTTTTCATGGTACTTCTATAGAACATCTAGCAATACAGGAAGTAGTAATGCACCAAAGAGAACATAAAACTATACAAGAGCTTCTTCCAAAACCATAGAGGATACTCTAAAATACATCATTCAGTGGAGCATACTTACACTTACATCATGTTCCAACCAGGACCCTGACTTTGCAAATAACGATATGCAAATTGGCCAAGAGAAGGCTAAAAATGTATGTCACTTGCTGATAGGGTGGCTGTTGATGTGCAGAACCAGGCAAATGGCTCTTAGGTCTGTGATACGCAATATAGGGTTTAAACTTAGTTCTTCCTCCTCCTCTTCCTTTTGCTTTAGGGCAACTGCAACAGTACTGTGATCTGGAGGATTTGAACAGTTAATTCCTCTGATAGGAATCTAACAGTTCAATTTTATATGCTATTAATGTCAGAAAGTTTTGCTAGTCAAAAAGCATTTTGAACTTCAGTCACTTCATGGATTGGCTGTGTAGTTTTATGGTATATTTCTTGATTGATTTGGTTGACTTATTTACGTGTCAAACAGATCTGTCCTTGTGCATCCTGTCTGTTTTAGAAGTAGAGATTTAACAAAAATAGATGTTAAATCACAGAAAATTGAGCTTTGCAACTATTGTTGTTTGCTCATCGATGATCCTTTAAGTTGATGGTTGATGGACAAGGACAAGTTACCACAAGCACAGGCTGGAAATTTTTCATCTAAACTTTTTTTTTTAATGCAATTTTTGTAAAAATCAACACATTTAGAAAAACATATTGACTTTGATTAAAATTTCCAAGACCAAAAGATTTTTTGAAGCAAAAATATTTTTGTTTTGGAAAATTTTCATAAGAACATAAGAATGGCCATATTGGGTCAGACCAAAGGTCCATCTAAGCCCAGTATCCTGTCTTCTGACAGTGGCCAATGCCAGGTGCCCCAGAGGGGATGAACAGAACAGGTAATCATTTCAATTTGAATTTTATTTTATTTGGGGGATTTTCATTTTTAGACTATTTTTATTATTTTACATTATTTCATGTGGATATTGCACTACTAGTAGTGACATGCCATCATATAAAATAATATAAAAAGATTTTAAAAACAGAAATTAAATTTCAAACTAAAAAACTAAAATTCTAAACTGAAATTCTGAAATTTTCCAAAAAGAAAATTTTCTGAAATGGATTTTTTTCAGGAATTCAGTTTCATGGGACATTTTGAAAACAGTATTTTTTTTCTTTCACCTTATTTCTATTTGGAACAAAAAAAAAATTCAAAAAGTCAATATTTCCCAAAAAATGGAAATTTCAATTTTTGACCAGCTCTAGTTACTACTCAAATGACCATTCAGAATATTTTTTGAATTAGTGCACCATTCATGGTTACTGGATCCTGGACCTGAGAAATCTTCATAATGAAAGTTTTGTGAAATCTGATGTTTTTCTTCAAAAAATTTTATTTTTGACAAATCAGCATTTTCTGATAAAAACTTAACTAAAAAATTCCTGACCAGCCCTATTCTGGAAGGTTTTACATTCTCCTGTGGTTCCCATAAACAGCATTATAATGTTTGCAATTTGTATTACAGAGTATTTTCATATTCCTTGAAGCATTAACTACTGGTCTGTATCATAAGCAGAATACTGGACTAACTGCATTCAAGGTGTGATCTAGTATGGCTATTTAAATTTTCAGGATGAAGATGAAGGGGATACACGGAATGTTTGGCAGTCACAACATTTTCTACCAACATGTTAAATAATTTTAAAATCTTTCCCTTAGTGCTATGGGTAAAACTCTTGAAGCATTAAATAAGTGCAGCATTTCATCTCTGTTAATTTTTCTCTGTGCTTTGTGCCATTAGGGTGAAATTTAAGATGGTGACAGCTGTTTTAAAACAACAAAGAAATGAAGCATAATATTCTTTTCCCCATTAGCATAATAGAACAAATATTTTATTTGAATTTACACGAATCAAACATAAAAAAGCACCTTTGCCGTACATTGAAAATACAAATACTAACACAAACTAAAGAAAGCCAAACAGCTTCTCTAAAACGCAAAAGAAAACAGAAACCAATACACTCCAGCCCCCAAATACCACCCCTTAATGCAACTCCTCCTTCTCCAAATGAGAATTAAACATTGGATAAAAGTAGCCCTGTGTATGCTAAATATATATGTTTGCCTTTGCTGAATACATGTAGGTTTGGAAGGATTACGTTTTTAATCACTAAATGTTGGTAAACATCTATTTGCAGGTATGGCAGGGCAGGGCAAATCAGGCCTACAGCTGCTCCTTAATCATAGAATCATAGAATATCAGGTTGGAAGGGACCTCAGGAGGTTATCTAGTCCAACCCCCTGCTCAAAGCAGGACCAATTCCCAACTGAATCATCCCAGCCAGGGCTTTGTCAAGCCTGACCTTAAAAACCTCTAAGGAAGGAGATTCTACCACCTCCCTAGGTAACCCATTCCAGTACTTCACCACCCTCCTAGTGAAATTTTTTTTCCTAATATCCAACCAAAACCTCCCTCACTGCAACTTCAGACCATTACTCGTTGTTCGTGTTGGATAGAAGGATGGGCTTTTGGTATAACAAAAGGAAGGCATTTTCTATAAAGGAAGAAGGGGATTAGCTAACCCTTGCCTCTCCTTGCCCCCACTTCACTAAAGGTGTGACCTGAATATTTGGCATGTAGAAAGGCTAAAAACAAAAAAGATCTGGGTCATATAAAGTTCATTTAACAATGTAACATTTTTGGTTAAGTAGAACAAAACATAACTTATGCTCAAAGAGTTACCTAGCTTTCTGTACTATTAGACTAGGGGAGAATATTTTGTACCTAGACTTTAATGTTATTTACTTTATATACCTATACATTATCAGTAACATTTGCTTTTATTTAAGACAACCTGCACTGGGAGCTGGATTCTATTTGACGAAGATGAGGATTGACAAGTGCCTCAGAGAAAAACAGCTCTACACTCAGGGAAGGCAAGCTCAGATTTTATGGGTGATGGTCTGGTTGCATGGGCATGGCTGAAGGAGGATTGCCAGCCATCCACCCTAAACTGACAGAAAGGAGTATTAATAAAGTCCGTGTGACTGGGGAGACACAAAGAGCCTAAATTGAATTTGCTCTGCATACCACAAATGTATAATATTCTGCTCCACCCATCGCAAAACATGTCCCAAGCTCTATTACAAAACACATTAATTATCTCTAAGGGCATTCTTTTCTTTCAGAAGATGACACCCTCAACTTCAATTCCAATCACCTTTCTGTAAATAGAAAATTTGCTCATTTCAGTGTTCTCATTCTTCTAGCGAAAGGAAGCAAACTCTAGAGGAAAAAAGGCAACCCCATACCACTGCTATCATTTTAAATCTGCTTATCTTGTTTGCTAATAGTTGCTAAATCCTGCAAAAAAATTGCTTCCCATCAACAGTAACAGTGTGGGAGTAAATATACTCAGCCATCTTTCTTAGGATTCTGTCTCTTGACTACTTCAATCATTTTTTGAAGAAAGTGGACATCAATTGACCACCTCCTACACTGAATCAGAGTATAACAAAGTCAACAAGCACTTGTCTAAAAATATTTGGAATGAGTTCATCAGAGTAGGCTGAAGAAAATAGTGGTAACTGAGCTAATGCAAACGATCAGTACTACTTTGTTGCATGCCTGTTTATAGTCACGGATTGATGAAGGTTAATGCCTACATGCCTTCTGAGATTCCCCAGGGTAGAGGGTTAATCTTCCTTTCCCTCAGTGACACTCTGACAGGTGTTATGGACCCATGGAATATTTTTTATCCATTTTATAAATTGTATATGTATCCTTATGGGTTAGTGGCTGTATTCCTGATTCAGTGGGGGTTTAGGGGATACAGGATTTCCTGCTGGAACTAAAATCACTGGAGGGTAATCATTGCAAATCCCAAGGCAGCTAACAAGTATGGAGAAGTCTCATAACCTGGAGGAAATGGCATCTACTGTTTTGGTCTGACTGAAAAGCCCCAGCAAATAAAGAATTGAAAATTGTATATATACTGACCGTTGTGATGTCTGGAGAGAGATCACGCTCCCCTGATCCGAAAACTCTCATGGAACTATTACCAAGAGAGTTAGACTTTATGGATAGGGCCTTCAGTACTTGAGAACCTGCCAAGGTTCCACGTGGAAGATGGGTCACTCCTGGTAAGCTAGACACATGTATGAGCCATTGATTGTTTTCAAGACATGCTTTCTCTGTAATGCTTTTGTTCTGAATAAGTGGTATATTGTGTCATGTGAGCTGGTTGGTCACTAGTTAACCTTGTCATTGCTCCTGAGAGAACAGGACTGCCTCTGCTGAACTAAAGTAAAACCTGCTGAGATAAACACAATGAATTACAGCAGGGGTGGGCAAACTATGGTCCGCGGGCCATATCTGGCCTGGGAGCTGTTTTAAGCCGGCCCGTGAGGTCCCGCTGGGGCACCGGGTCGGGGCCGCAGCATGCGTCTCGGCCCCACTCCGGCCAGGGAGTTGGGTCGGAGGCCACACCATGTGGCTCGGCCCCGCTGTGGTGCTCCAGCTGGAGCATGGGACAGGGGCCGCCCCACGCGTAGAAGCTGGAGAAGGGACATGCCACTGCTTCTGGGAGCCGCTTGAGGTAAGCGCCGCTCTGAGCCTGCGCCCTTGAGCCTCTCCCCATGCCCCAACCCCCTGCCCCAGCCCTGTTCCCCCTCCCACCCTCTGAACCCCTTGATCCCAGCACGGAGCATCCTCCTGCACCCCAGACTCCTCATCCCCAGCCCCAACCCAGAACTCGCACCCCCAACCAGAGCCCCCTCCGAAACCCCAATTTTGTGAGCATTCATGGCCCGCTATACAATTTCTATTTCCTGATGTGGCCCTCAGGCCAAAAAGCTTGCCCACCCCTGAATTACAGGCATCTGTGGCCTAAATTCCTGTTCTGCAGGGAGAGGATTTCAGGATCCTGCCCCTAGAAAGGTGATGGCTAGAGGCCTGAAGCCTAAGTGGGGTGCCCTCAAGCAGGCCATGAAGGGGTCAGAAGGTGTAGTTACCTCAGCAACTGTGACAGACAGTACCAATAAAATAACTGGTGACATGCTGCACTGTCAAAATATGATTCATGTTTTCATGCTATGCCCTTGAATAATCTCACTTTGTAGGACTGGATTAAATAATACACACATTTTGACACCAGTAGATATTTTTAAACTGTTCATTTCCCAGAAGCCCTATAACCACATCACTCATCTTTATGAATCCATTTCTTACATCTGTTAGTAAATATTAATCTTTTATGATTCTTTTTATATTAACCTCTCATGATTTCTTGAACAGACATCCCTGAGTCTTTTCTGTGTTAGCCAGAGATGCTGGCTAAACTCTAATGTTAAAGAGGGTTTTACTCTGGAGAAATGAATGTCTTTGCCCTCGTAGGCCTATACTTATCTACCCTGTTTTACTCTGAACTTTAGCTGAACCAAGTGTGTTATCAATAATCTGAATTTTAGTTGGACTGTAGTATGTTATTAAACAATGGATTGTGTGTCCTTTTGTGATCGAATGAACCCCTACACACTGTTGTAATAATCTTTCTACAAAATGTGCCTTGTGAGATATCATTTGAAAACTAATAACTACTAGTCAATAATATCATGGTGAAATGTGTGTAGCAACATTATATGTAAAGATATAAACATTAATTGAAATTAGGTCTGAAATATGTTTACTAGACAAGTCTGGGTAAACTAGTTTCTCAAAGGCAAAGGACAAGCTGACAACTCTAGCCAGGTGTCATCACAGATGATGGACAATAACCTATCAAATGGCCATTCTTTGGCAAGGGAGGGGGGTGGAAACAAAGAGATCTGCATCTTAGCAAACAATAGCATGAAAGCTCTTTCACCATGAGACTCCATGACTCCACTCTCAGAGCGGGAATGAACTTTATCTAGGGCAGTGGCTCTCAGCCTTTCTAGACTACTGTACTCCTTGCAGGAGTCTGATTTGTCTTGCATACCGCCAAGTTTCACCTCACTTAAAAACTACTTGCTTACAAAATCAGACCTAAAAATACAAACGTGTAACAGCACACCATTACTGAAAAATTGCTAACTTTCTCATTTTTACCATATAAATTATAAAATAAATTGATTGGAATATAAATATTGTACTTACATTTCAGTGTATAGTAGTATATAGAGTCAATCAAGAAGCTGCTATAATCAATTAAGGCTGGCTAATCAGGGCACCTGGGTTTAAAAAAGGAGCTCACTTCAGTTTGTGGTGCGCGTGTAAGGAGCTGGGAGCAAGAGACGCTAGGAGCTGAGAATAGAACGCGGACTGTTGGAGGACTGAGGAGTACAAGCATTATCAGACACCAGGAGGAAGATCCTATGGTGAGGATAAGGAAGGTGTTGGGAGGAGGCCATGGGGAAGTAGCCCAGGGAGTTGTAGCTGTCATGCAGCTGTTACAGGAGCTACTGTTAGACAGCTGCATTCCACAGGGCCCTGGGCTGGAACCCGGAGTAGAGGGCGGGCCCGGGTTCCCCCCAAACCTCCCAACTCCTGGTCAGACAGAGTAGGAGTTGACCTGGACTGTGGGTTCACGAAAACGGCCAAACTGAGGGCTGCCGTGAAGTTCCAAGGCGAGCAAATCCGCCAATAAGCGCAAGACCCACCAAGGTAGAGGAGGAACTTTGTCACAGTACCCAAGGGGTACATGTACCCTGGTTGAGAACCACTGATCTAGGGGGTAACCTTCAGGAAAATGCAGTTCCAAAAGGGGACTGGACTATAAAGTGAGGGGCAAAAACACCCCCATTCACGTCTCGCTCTTTCAACTAAGATGACAAAGGAAACCAGCCCATTTGACTTTGGGAGTGATCCTGGCCTGAAATTTGGTCAGCCCTGGTCCTGGGAGCATGTAGTAAGAATTTTATCTTGAAACACATCTAGTTGCTAAATTTAGGACCAGAAAATGTTTTCTCTTTATTTCTCTTGTAACTATTTCTAACTTTAATGCCTTATACTTGTACTCACTTAAAATCTTTCTCTTTGTAGTTAAATAAACTTGTATTCTTTAATCAAAACTAATCCAGTGTTGTGGCTAAACTATACTGTGTGGCTAACACCATTTAGGGTAGCCAGCTGTTGTATATTGATCCACTAACATATCTGGATTGTCCAGGAGAGAACTGGAGAGTGAAGAACACACATTTTGGGGGAAAATTTGGGACTGAGAGTGTCTTGGGGTCACCCTGCAAGTGTAACCAAGGCTGGTGGAAGCCAGAGTGTGAATGATGTGTAGCTGGCAGGCTGCAGCTATACAAAGACACTCAGGGTGTGAACTGCATACTGAAAGACTATTTGTGAGCAGCCCAGGTCAGAGCTACGGCAGCAAAGCATTGGAGGCACCCCAGTTTGCAGGGTCGTTGTGACACAGGCCCTCACTGGTCTGGATTGCACCCCGGAATGTCATACCTTTTTACTCTAAACTCTTGACCTTTAGGGAGATGTCCAGAAAGGGCCCACTTGTAGCCTATATGGGGAAGATGTTTTCTGTAATTAATAAAATAAACTCTGAAGAATGCCTTTAGTTTATCAGTAATTAATCCAACCAGTTATTTCTATCATAATGACTTGGTTTTAGATATCCTTGAATTGATAAAATTGTGGATGGTTGAACAGATGTCTTCAGTTTATCAGTTATGTAAACCAGACACCAGGAAAAGAAGTCTGTATAAAACATTCAATTTGTGAACACCTGGAGGATGAAGGCGTATTCACTAGCAGTCAGCATGGATTTACCAAGAACAAATCATGCCAAACCACCTTGATTTCCTTCTTTGGCAGGGTAACTGATTTGGTGGACAGGGGGACTGCAGTGGACATAATATAGCTGGACTTCAGCATGGCCTTTGACACAGTCCCATATGACATTCTGATAAGTAAACTGGAGAAATGCAGGCTCTACAGAACTACCGTAAAGTGGACACATAATTGGTTAAATAACCACAAACAAAGAATAATTATTAACGGAATGATATCGGATTGGAGGAAGGTCTCAAGTGAGGTTCCACAGGGATCTGTTCGGGGTCCGGTGTGTCATATTTATTAATGACCTGGATGTAGGTATAAAGAGAATACTGATCAAGTTTGCAGATGACACAAAGCTGGGAGGGGGATGCCAATACTTGAGAAGATAAAGCTAAAAATTTAGAGGGATCTTGATAAATTGGAGAACTGTGTTATAGACAACAAAATGAAATTCAACAAAGAAAAATGTCGGGTGCTACACACTTAGGGAATTAAAGTCAAATGCACAAATACAGAATGGGGAAAACTGGCTTGGCAGCAGAACTGCTGAGAAGGATCTGGGAGTTGTGGCTCACAACCTCAATATGAATCAGCAATGTAATGCTATTGCAAAAAAAGCAAATGCAATTTAGGTTGCATTAACAGAGGGATAGCATGCAAGTCACAGGAGGTGATAGCACCTTGTCTCATTTTTCCAGTCTCAGATCTGGTACATAACTTTCCTTTTCTGTACAGTGCTGTATTAAGTATTGCTTTGTTGTCTTACTTAAATAAAATTTCAGTGGTGTTAGTTATTTGACATCATGACTTCTTAAATCTGAATACACAACATGCAAAAAAGCCACTTCTCAACCAAAAGTTTTGGCAAGGCCAACTGCTTGAAATATATCTCTGGACATTTGGAGAACTTGCTACAGTTTTGACTGGACTTACATTGTCACTCTATGCCTGCTCCTCTTATCCCCTTGTCCCCTGTACTATACCCCTCATTCCCTTCCCTTCCCTATTCTTTCAGTAAACTTTCACTGTGTTCCCTCCCCTCACTCACCGAAAGAAATTGTGGCACTAACATGATATTTGCTATATCCCACTGTTCACTCTGTGTGGTATGCCCTTTCCCTGGCCCTGTGTCTATTCAGGTCGTAAGCTCTTCAGGGCAGGGACTGTCTACTTCCTCTATGTGTGTACAGTGCCTAGCACAATGGGGCTCCATTCTTGGTTGACCCTTAGGCAATACCATAAAAACATAATTAATAAAACAACCTAAAGTATTTATTGAATAAACTATCATCAGTACTGAATCATATCTGGATAGTTAGTGCATGTGAGAATGGTCCAGACAGTATCCAAAAACATTCATTAGATAATACACTTACAGGAGTATTTCACAACTAATACTGATTTGTGAATAGTCTTTTTTATATGTCCTCCTGCATCAGTCTCTCCTTCTAAACATCTATTTTCAATCATATTCTATAGCCCATTTTCTCTTTAACTCTGTGTACGCTAAATCTTCTCCTCAGGTATCATTCATCAGATTATAAAATATACTATCCGACTGCTGGTTGAAAAGTAGCAATCTCATGCTTTTTCAGCCTCTCCATTTTTTTAACCTTTGTTTGGTCACAAAATACCAAAGCTATAATCCAATCTCATACTTCTGCTGCCTTTTGCAGTCCCCTTGAATGATGTGCCCTTACAGTGCCACATCAGCAACTCCAAGGCTGAATTACAGCCTGGCATACAATTAGGGAAGGTTATTGTTATCGGGGATCCAGTGCCTAATTATGGACCCCAAATCTATGCTCAGAAGCACAGCACTCCCTGGCATCCCTGATTGCCTGTTTAACAGCACCACTGAAGGCCTCATAAATGTTAACTTTTCTAATTTTAAGACAAGGAGTCAGTGTGTATTTCATATTAGCACAAGCATCCATTGTTTTGTTCCAAAGGCCTACTGTATGCCCCCCCTTTTTAAGGTTCCTACAACACGAGTATTACTAATCTACTGTAAATACAGTTTCTAGCAGTGCAACCTTGCTATGACTCTAATCTGAATGCATGACAGAAAGACAAGTACCTGCTTCTAATTTTGCTTTATAGATATATGTTGTAGATTCTACTCTTTCATTTAACCTAGTAAAAGCATGGGTGAAGAACTACAGAACGAGTCAACTTTACTGCTAGGATTTGATGAGTAAGTTCCAGTTTCTCTTTTTTATTTTATGTTTTATTTCTTGAGAGGGTAGTGAGAAATCAGGACGTAAAGATAACTGGCATTTTTATTGGCATTTTACTCTCTCATACTCCTCCTTCTCTAATATCACTAAATGAGATCGTTCATATAAAATACTAGCTCAATTTTGGGCCCCGATTCTGGAAAAAATTCACATGCAGAACTCCCATTGTAATCAATGGAAATTCCATGTATATGAGACTTATAGCATTGGGCTCTCTTACTGTCTTGGAAGGAAAAGATTGTTTGCCTGTCCAGCTATATGCCTACTGTATATGGGTGGAAATCTAAGGACATCAGTTATGTGTAACTCACTTCTCCAAGTACTTCAGACCTTTCCAGAATTTTTGGATTAGAAGCCAAAGAAGACTCCTTGGAGACTTCCTTCATTCTCATTATTAGCACAAATTTGAAAAAGAAGGGAGCCAGATGTTATTTCAATGGAATCAGAAGGTATTTTTTTTCTGTCCCATTTAGATACAAACAAACAGAGATATCAAAAAGTCATTAGTTGTAATTTGTCAGCTGTTTTTAAACAGATGCTGTATTCTGCTTTAGAATCTGCAGGAGATAAAAAAGGGCGAACTATTAGATTATAAATTAGAGAAAGCAGCTGAGAAGGAAAGATTATAAGCAAACAGGATGTATGCTTTCACAAAACATGCTTATAAAGTACCTAATCTCTCAGCATATCTGTGACATGGAGTCCAGGCTCTAGGATCTTGTGGGAGAAATATTCTCAATCATGCAATACCACAAGCCTTCTTCTACAAGGGGAAAAAAGCATCAACAGCTGCGTGGAGGAGCAGAGCTATTCTGCTAACTCAGGTAGGAGTGTCTCATTAGCTCTCATTCAGCAGAACTAAAAGGCGGAGACTTTCCCCACCAGGAAGGTGAAAAATAGAGTGGGACAAGATTCTGCAAGCTTTAAAGAATAAGTAGTTCAGAAACACTGAGGGGAACTATGTCTAAGTCTAGTCCTGTTTCGAAGTGTTGTGGAATAAGTTGCTTTTGAAGTTCAATAAATGCAAACACTAAAAACGGGGGTGGAGGGGGAGCTGTGTAAGAACATAAGTTGTACACAGTGAGTTGTAAAGAAGTGCAGAACAACATCTTATAAAGGATGTTATTTAATTCTTAATTTAATTAATTTAAAATAGTGAAATACAAGAAGATTGCATCAGCAACTACTGTCAAGGATACTAGGAACCAATATATTATTTTAGCTGCTACATTACAGATTGGAAACAACAGGACTGGGTGAATAATTCAGGGTGAAGAATGTATTTGACAAATTTAGACCTTTCTTCTGTTTGTGAATATTCTATAGCCACATTCTGGATAATTGCTGATGTAAATTGGCACAGCTCCACTGAAATCCATGTCAATTAATGTGAATCTATTTCCATCAGCACAGAATTTGGTCCTTTGATTTTTATGAACTAATTTGTTATTTGACAGGCATTTCACAAGGGGCTGTGCCTTAAAAGCCAAATAGAGCTAACAGCAAATAGTTATTATTGAAGAATGGTTTATATGTGAACATTTTCTAACTCAATATGCCATAGACCTGGTCTCCATGACATCTTCATGGCTGTACCATTTTTGTCACTGTGGAGACAGCACTTCCTGATACAGGCAAAACTCCCATTGCATCCAATGTGAATTTTGCCTGCATAACAATTGCAAGATTGATGGCAATTTTTGAGTGCAAGGTTCAACAATTCCCATTAATGCTCATTGAAAAGAAGGGCTTAAATCCCTGCTCACCGCACTTACAATATGCCCTGTCTAAACATTTTTAAGAATGTTGTTTTCTGACCACTTTCAACGTGACAATAGATTTCTCATCACAATGAGATTATAAAAGCAGTGTCCTTCTTAGAGTAACATCAATAATGTTGGAAATCAAATAGCTCATTTCATGGTGAAACATAATCAAAGGCACCAACAGAATATGTTTCTGTAAAATGGAATATGTTAGTCTGAGTCAGGAGGAGGATCATGCTGCCTGGGTGTGCTGGGGTGTAGCAACCCTGCACTAGGCCTGCAAGGGTTAACGTGAGCCCGTGGACACAATCAGCCTCATCCTGCTACGGCTGCAGTAAGCATCAAACCTGAAGGAAGGAGTTAAAAGGGCTGAACCTGACTCACTTAAGGCTTAACCAAGAGCAGATCTCCGCTGGTCATTCAGCGAGACAAGCCAGGCTGGAGTCAGGTAGTTGAGTGGGACTGCTGGTAGATAGGAAGGTAGACCTGCAACAGGGAGCCTACAGCAGTTAAGAAGGAGAGTCAAAAAGGAAGTCCATCCAAGACTCTTGTGGGGAGGGGTTGTAGGGAGGAGGACTGCCCTGTGAAAGGAGTGGAGCAAACTCTTCGTCAGAACCAGCTGGAGAGCAGAAATGGCTAAGAAGCTCTGCAGTGAGCCAGTGGAAGAGCAGAAGTGGAGTTGATATACTGGGAGCCCAGGAAGAGGCTGAGCCAAAGGTGCAAGACAGGAGAAGGCAGGATGTGGTACATGGAAGCAGCATGGAAATGGTGTAGTCATGTCTTGGCTGCCTATTCAAGGGTCCCTGGACTGGAACCTACTGAGAGGGAGGACCTGGGTTCCTCTATCAGCCCACCAAGGAAAGTGGAGCAGAGCCCCCTCCTGACAAGGTGTAAGAACTACTAAAACCCCACTGATACCAGGGTTAATGAGCCCAGACTTGGACTGAGGGTCCAACATGAAGGTGAAAGGACTAGTTGTTGGACTGTTAGTTTACCCCAGAAGGGGTGGGCCTAAATGTGACTCCACCAGACAGCCAAGTCGCAAGAAGCAGTAGACCACTGTAGGGCTGGAACCTTTGTCAGCAGGGGCTGCTGAAGGAGAAGAACTTAACTATGCCACACCCAGTCACCAGAGGTGCACTGGCTGGTGAGTCACATGCTTACAGTGAGCTTAAAATAATATATCATAGTCTTTGATAAGAAAATGTTCAAAGGACTAAATGGAAAAAAAAATCAACTCTGTATATGAATGGGAAGAATATGACACTTTCTAGTGTTTTTTGTAAAGTCATGGTTATTTAAGATATTTGGGGAAAGTGAGCAAACAGATTTAATTTATATTTTGCTAAGTTAATATCTAGAGTCTCTTGTAATTTAATTTATATTTTGCTAAGTTTATATCTAGAGTCTCTTGTAGATCAACAACAAAAAGAAAAACACATGTATAATTGGAAAAAAGAGGAATAAAAAGAGAAGAAAGTACTCAGATATTTTGAGATATTCAACTGAGTGAGACAAACCTAAAATTCTAATTCTTATTCTTCTCCTTTTCCCCGGCTAACTGGGGTTGAGTTGCCAAATCAGTCTTTTCCAGGCTTGTCAGTCCAACACTGTCTCCACATCCGCTCCATCCTCCAATACACAGTCCATCCACTATTTTCTTGGCCATTCTCTTGTTTTCTGCCCACTAACTCTCATCTGCAATTGCTTTCTAACAGGATTCCCTTCACTCATCCTTCGTCCATGTCCATAGCACCTCAGTCCCCTCTCTTACAGCTTCTCTCTGATACTGCAGACCCTAATCTCACTCCCCGAAGACATCATTCTGCATGTGGACCAGCATTGTCACCCCTCTCATTGCCTCAAACATTTCATGTCAATGGCTTCAGTTCTTCTCAAGTTCTCTCTAGTTACTTTGTTGAATGCTTTCTCCAAATTGAGGAAAGTCAAAACATGCTCATTGTTTTCCTCAAGCTTCTTTTCCACAGTCATCCTTTTTCCTTTTATAAGACTAAACTGCTTCTTTCCTAAAATGGGCTTTACTACTTGGTGAAATGCAACTATCTATGATTCTAACAGTCTCATGCAGTGGGACAGCAGCTTAATTCCTCAGTCATTGAACTGTCATGTATGTCACCTTTTTATTTGTATATTGGTACTAATATGGACTTCTCCATTCTCCTGGGGTTTTCTTTGTTTTCCAAACTGTGCACAGGACTCATTTAAGCCAGTGCACACAACCTATCTCAAGGCTTTGATCATTTCTGCTGTGACTTTGTCCAGACATGCTACTTTTCTAGGTGCCATCTTCATCAGTGTTGCCTTGAAGTCTGCCTCTGACAGGTCATTGACATCTGTAATTATTGGTTCACACAATGGTAGCATAGCATATAAAGGTTTTTTCTCATTAAATAGACTCTCAGAGTAGTCTCACCATTGGCTATATACCGTCACAAGCAGATTGCCCCCAGCATCCTGTAAAAATGGTGTGCTGACTTTGTCTGCTTTCCTTCTTTTAATTTTTCTGCACAATTGCATATATATATATATATATATACATATATATATATATATATATGGCATGTTGAGGGTAGTTGTTCAGCTCATGATACAGCTCATCTAAGACTAGGATTCTTGCCTTTCTGACTTCTTTTGCTGGCCACTTGGAGACTCTATAGGTGGTAGCTACTTCTTTCAAAGGCTTATTTTTCCATCACCTTTCTGGCTTCTCTCATTTCATATGGTTTTCTGCACTTCTTGTTCCACCACCATTCTTTATGAGATTGTGGTCTATCCAGCTTAAAGCATCCACATAGCACCTCAGCTTTTTGGATGAATACATTCTTGAAGATATACCACTCCTCTTCTGCTGTTCTAATCTGCGTATCTCTCAGCTCAAAACTTGTGACTGTCTCCCTAAACTTGTCTGCATTCACACTGTGCACTCTCCACATCATGATGCATGTCTTGTTAGAGAAAAGCTCATACCAGATCCATTTGCCAGTCATAAGAACGGCCATACTGGGTCCATCTAGTCCAGTTGCCAGGTGCCCCAGGGGGAATAAATAGAACAGGTAATCATCAAGTGATCCATCCCCTGTCGCCTATTCTCAGCTTCTGGGATCAGTCACGGTCGTTACCTCCAATGGCTTGTGTTGGGGTGCGACTGCTTCACTTGGGATAACCTTACAATCCTTAACCATCTTCCTCTAGTTTACTAGGGTTAGCAAGAAATCTATTTTTGTTGTTACTATGCTACTTCAGTATGTGTACAATGACTTTCTCTTTTCTTAAAGCAAGTGTTGGCAATCACCTTGTCAAGACTACAGACCTAGTGGTCACAACAGGAATCAGGCTGAGTCAGGTACCAGGAGGTAAGAATCAGAGATGGGCCAGAGGACAAACAGAGAGTCAGGCTTCAGGCAGGGTCAGGTTACCTGTAGGTCAGAGTGTGAGACAGGCCAGAGGGTGAACTGAGAGTCAGGCATCAGGAGACAGGTAGGATCAGATTACCAGGAGGCTAGGGTCAGGCACCATGCTACAGACAGCAATTGAATAGTGAAGTCGAGGATGGTATGTACATGGTATTCCTTGTGACCCTGGATTTCAACTTGTGGAGGCAGCATCATGGTTCAGTCAGGGAAGGGGTTTTCACTGTAGCGCTTTAGAAGGGAAACATGTAAAACTGGGTGTATTTTGAGAGACTGGGGAAGCATGCTCCTGAACAATGCAAGCTCATTAATAGACTGTAATTTCATTAAAAGAAATGATTATGTACCAGCCTTTGTTAACCTGAGTAGAGATTCCCCAAACACATCAACCAAAACCACACTGGTTTAAATAAAACAATAAACTAGAGAGGGATAGATCTGTAGTGATTATAAGTGATAAGGCATAAAAGTCAGAACTGGTTACCAAAGAAATAAAAAGATAAAACTGCAACCTCATTCCTAAACTTTACCAACCTAAATAAAATCTGAAGCAAATAGCTTTCTCACCCCCACTAGATGGTATGACAGGTCTCAGTTCACAGGCTGGATTTCCTTTCAGCCTGGGATCACTCCCCTTAGTTCAGTGTTCTTCAGGTACTCATTCATGTTATGAGCAGACCGATATAAGGTGGAGAAGAGAGGAAAAGTGGTCAGAGGTCTTGCCCCCCTTCTTATATCCTGACCCTTTTTATTAAAAAAGTCCTTGATAGGTCATAGGTTCAGGCAGTTACATGGCAAATGTGAGCTGCCAACTGTTCTTCAGGTGAATTGTAAATTTCTTGTTTACAACTCCCCTCCTGGTGAAACTCTGATTTAATAGGTAATGGCCTTTTAGCACCTAGCCAGTGTGCCTTTGTCTTTGGAAAAAATGGTCTGAAGGCATTACCCAGAACTACAGTATATTTCAGTAACAGTTATAAGTAAAATTTCATAGCTCTATATACAATGCCGTTACACACATTTTAACAGGACAATGATATTCAGTAGACTATGAGTTTTTAAATGATACCTCACAAATCATTCTTAATACAAAATATAGCCATATAAAAAGTGGTGAACATGGGGTACAGGGTGTCACATAGGGTACTGGTCCATCCAGTTAGGTATATGCAGCTTTTGCTTGTCTCTCCAGAGTTGCCCAGTACTCTAAGTTTTCTCCCTCCTCAAAAGGGTTTAATCTGGAATTTTCCTTCTCCTGTGTGAGCTCCCTACCACTGCTGGAGGTCCCCACCTGGCCTGAAATTATTTTCAGTAAATGCCAGCAGGGTTATAGCATACTGTTAATATACAGCCAATGATACACTAAAGAAGGAATTATCTTGAATGCTGCAACTTTCAAATGGAATAGAAATGCTAGTTTTGAGTTGACCTGGTGGAGTGACTTCAAGAACCCTTTTTTTTAACAGTAAAAGAAATGATCGCTATGCTTTCCATGCTCTCTCTTGAAATGAACAAGAATCCCCAGACTGCTCAGAACAACAATGGATGGCTCTGACAATTGGAAGACAAAACACTACAAAACAAACTCCATGACAGCTATCTAAAAATAAATCTGGGGAGCAGACGGGAAGTACAGAAAGAGCGTAAGCAGTGGTTTAAGCCTGATCTATAGTATAAAGCTACAGAACCAAAAGGAAACATGATGGGAAACCTAATTCAATCAACCTTGGGATGGAGATTATAAAAATAAAAGATACTGAGATCAACAAAGTTTTTTGTCAAAGAAAAATAAATAAAACTTCAATATAAATATATAACCATGTGAGAGAACATCTCTACACAGTATAATAAAGGACACCCCACCAGTAACATAGCTAAATGTGCACATTTGAAAGAGACTGATTTAATCTTGTTCTTGAGAATATCTGTTTAACACTTATGGGTTTTAATACATTGTAATGCACTTGCTATTTAATGTGAATAATTGATAGCATGATAAATCAAGTGTCCTAAATATGCCTCACTACACAAATCAATTGGATTACTTAGAAAAGCTATTGTATATTTAGGAAGTTGGTGGGAAGTTGCTATGGAATCTCATGATAGTCAAATGGTGCAGATATGTAGATTTGCAAGTTTTAAAAATATCTTGGAGAGTGGAAAAACTGATAGTCTGTCTCTGAGAGGAACCTTTGATATGAGTGCAGTCTTTTATTACACCAGTCCAGACAGGCACTGCTGTAAGTACCATAATAGTGTGGTGTGGCAGTCAGGCCAGCTAAGAAGATAGAGCAAGCTTATGACCTCACAGTGATGGATCTTACTAAAGTCCCATTTCCTCATAATCTAGTCAGTTTGTTATTTGCCTCACTCTAAATCCCAGTCTCTCATTCTCAGCATGACAAAGGTTAGATACAATATGTTGGCATCATGTGAGCCACTGAGTGGAAAGAGTAGGAGAAGTATGGGCTGCACAACTCAGCTTTAGGCAATTAAGGAGTGACAGTGAAGTAACTCCATCCTTGCTACCTTGGCATCATGAGGAGCTCTGAAGGTAAGTTAGAATGTAAAATGGTGAGCTCCTCTGAGTTCTGCCAAGGATGAAGGAAAATACATGTGGGAGAACATGTAATATGCAATATGCCTCTCATTAAATCCTTGTTTGACACTTATTTTAAAGGCCAATGAATAGTAATGTGTATAGCAAGGCATGGCAACAAGCAACTTGCAGAATTCAAAATAACACCGCTGAAAACCTGGCCTTATTTGGTCTTTAAAAAAAAACGACATAAAATGTCCACAGTTGATGGGAACCTTTTAGTTCTTCGATTCACTGCCTACTTTAGCAAGTTCCAGGAAATTGGAAAGGACAGTGCATACTATTAAAACATTTCTTTATAATCAACAGAAACCAGATTGCAACCCCATCAACATTTGTTGGGGTTGATTCTACTTTCTTATGCCAGTGCATGTTGCTGATATCAACGTAATTCACAAATGCATTTTCACATGCTTCTGAGCAGTTGATTTAATGAGATACAAACTGAAATACTGGTAGACTGAAAATACAGCACGCGACTATTTTGCCAAGCCAGTGCTCCCAAAAGCAGCATTCGTATAGTCGTGTCAGCACTTCTATTCTGTACCTTGTAGTTCAAAGATCTGCAAGTTAGTCATTAAACTTAAGATTTGCTTCAGGCTGGAGCCAGGTAAAAAGCTATTTAAAATAGATTTGTCTAATTTTGTATTCTGCAGATGTACTGTACTAAAATATGGAAGTTTACACCAATTTTGGACACTCTGGGATTTATGTTCCCCCCTCTCACTGAACACCTATGTCACTGGCTCCAGTACTTACACTAGGCATAAACCTCGAGTCACCAAGGTACTTAAGCACATGCTTAGTTTTAAGCAAAAGCGCTTCTAGCATATGGGACTACTTACATGTTTAAAATTAGGTATGTTTTTAATATCTTCCTAAATCAAGGCCTAAGCCCTCTATTGTTCTCACAATGGTTTTAGAGCCCAAGCAACACAAGGAAGTTCTTTCAACAGGGAGTTCCACGCTTGCAGGGCTGTGATCAGGCACTTAGTTTGGAATAAGATATTAGGAAAGTGATTAGTCACTAATGCAGATTTTGGACCTTTAAGAGTTAAACGTCTCTGTTTTTCACACCTTGTAGAAAAGTATTTAGTTGGCCAGTAATAAAATGCATTTTCATATGAATGTTTTCCACTCATCTTCTACAATTCAGGACCTGACCCTGGGCCATGTTGAGCACCTAAATCCCTACTCTTATCAATGGGCATGGAGAACGCTCAGCACCTCATGGGATTGGACTCTAAATTAGGGATAGAATTAAGCAGAGCCCATACTAAGGAGAGGTGTATACCTACCCCACGTAGGAGGAACCTGTGCAGCCGTTCTTTTCTCAGGACAGTAGAATGCCTCCTGGAGCTAAGGCAGCCACTCCTAGGTAAGGTGAAATTTACTTCCCCATGCACAACTGGAGTGTGTGGAGTCATGAGCTCACCTCCCTCATTGCTGTGTGCCCCTTTGAAAAGGGATGAAGCAAAAAGGCTACAGTTCTGTCTGTTTTCTATATTGACTGTGCAAGGAGCATGGGGAGACTCCCTCCTCCAGCAAGCGGGCAGGATCTGGTCCTTAGAAACTAAGGGCTAATTTCTGCTCCCATTAAAGTACATGGCAAAACTCCCATTAACTCCAGTGGCTGCAGGACCAGGTCCAATATAGTGTGGGAAGCTGAGATTTATTAGAGTTTATTTATTTGTGTGTGTTCTACATTGAACAGCAACATACAGTATTTATCAACTCGTCTCTGTTCTTTAGATATACTGTGAATTCCTAAGTTGTAACTGGTATCAAGAGCCACAGTGCAGAACTAAAGGAAACAGCAGAAGAGAGAATATATAACTCACTGTGAAAGTGCTCTTCATAAAAGCCACAGGACATGCTCTGTCTGTTATTTGCATTCATCACTTGTCCTTCACCAAGCCAACGTGTGAGATTTTAATTGTCAGCATATTTTGACGAGACACATTGGAAGCGAGCAGCATAGCGTCTATATCACTCAGACGTCTAGTTCCAGAGTTCAAAGCTGATTGAGCAAATGCCTTTCTAAGTGGGCAGTCTGTCCGTCCCTTGCAACTTACTCAGAACAAATGGAAACAGCACTTCTCAAAATACCAACAAGAGCTGCTGCATATATATGTAGAGGGGTGTCATAAAATGGAAACTTTTGATAAGTTATTACACATTACATGTAAAGAGGATTGAGAAAGAAAAAGAGGTAGTAAAAAATAAATAAGGTACTGGGAGCAGCAGAAGCAGAGAAGAGAGAAATAGGAAATGAGCTAGCGGTTCAACAGTGCTAAATAATATCCTGAGCTAGCAGTAGTTAGAACCATTGAAGAGACTGGTTTCAGAGTAGCAGCCGTGTTAGTCTGTATCCGCAAAAAGAAAAGGAGTACTTGTGGCACCTGAGAGACTAAATAAATTTGTTAGTCTCTAAGGTGCCACAAATACTCCTTTTCTTATTGAAGAGACTGTATCTCAGCTCTTAGAGGAACGCAGTTCATGTTACTTAAAAATATTTGCTGGCTGATCAGAGCTCAGTTATTGCTGTTTCTGAAGATGGATGAACAGTTAAGCTCCTCAATCAGCCATCCTGTAAGGAAGCATGCTTACAGAGAAGGAAAATAAAGTATTCTTGAAGAGAGAGGATGAAATAGTGGCCCCACTGAAGTCAATGGCAAAACTCCTATTGTCTTCAGTGGGGCCAGGATTTCACCGAGGGCCCCTAAACTTTGGCCTCCTCAGACAATAGTTCCAGATAGTTAGTGTGTAAAAATAGACAACTCAATGCAGCAGATGTGTGGCGAAATATAGAAATACAGACGTGAGTGTGCATGTGAGAGAAGATGATCACATACCCATTTCTAGGAACCTTCCATTTAGTTATTTCCTTGACTGGGAAGAGTTTATGATCACTATTAAGTAGGGCTGTCAACTAATCGCAGTGAACTCACATGATTAACTCAAAAAATTAATCACGATTAATTGCAGTTAAACAATAGAATACCAATTGAAATTTATTAAATATTTTGGATGTTTTTCTACATTTTCATATATATTGCATTCTACGTTGCAACTGAAATCAAAGTGTATATTATTTTATTACAAATATTTGCACTGTAAAAATGATAAAAGAAATAGCATTTTTCAATTCACTTAATACAAGTACTGACAATCTCTTTGTCGAGAAAATGCAACTTACAAATGTAGATTTTTTTTGTTACATAACTGCACTCAAAAACAAAACAATGTAAAACTTCAGAGCCTACAAGTCCACTCAGTCCTACTTCTTGTTCAGCCAATCGCTAAGACAAACAAGTTTGTTTACATTTACAGGAGAGAATGATGCCCTCTTCTTATTTACAACATCACCAGAAAGTGAGAACAGGCATTTGCATGGCACTTTTGTAGCCGGCATTGCAAGGTATTTACCTGCCAGATATGCTAAACATTCATATGCCCCTTCATGCTTCAGCCATCATTCCAGAGGACATGCTTCCATGCTGATGATGCTCGTTAAAAAAATAATATGTTAATCAAATTTGTGCCTGAACTCCTTGTGGGAGAATTGTATGTCCCCTGCTCTGTTTTACCCACTTCTGCCATATATTTCATGTTTTAGCAGTTGCGGATGATGACCCAGCACATGTTGTTCATTTTAAGAACACTTTCACTGCAGATTTGACAAAATGCAAAGAAGATGTGAGATGTGAGATTTCTAAAGATAGCTACAGCACTTTATTTAGGGTTTAAGAATATGAAGTGCCTTCCAAAATCTGAGAGAGACGAGGTGTGGAGCATGATTTCAGAAGTCTTAAAACAGCAACACTCCAATGCAGAAACTACAGAACTCGAACCATCAAAACATAAAATCAACCTTCTGCTGGTGGCATCTAACTCAGATAATGAACATGAACATGCGTCGATGAGCACTGCTTTGGACTGTTATCATGCAGAACCCATCATCAGCACGGACTTGTGTCCTCTGGAATGGTGGTTGAAGCATGAAGGGACATATGAATCTTTAGGGCATCTGGCATGCAAATATCTTGCAATACAGGCTAGAACAGTGCCATTAGAATACCTGTTCTCACTTTCAGGTGACATTGTAAACAAGAAGTGGGCAGCATTATCTCCTGCAAATGGTTTGTCTCAGCGATTGGCTGAACAAGAAGTGGGACTTGCAAGCTCTAAAATTTCACATTGTTTTATTTTTGAATGCAGGTTTTTTGTACATAATTCTACATTTGTAAGTTCAACTTTCATGATAAATAGATTGCACTACAGTACTTGTATTAGGTGAACTGAAAAATACTATTTCTTTTGGATTTTTTACAGTGCAAATACTTGTAATCAAAAATAAATTTGAAGTGAGCACAGTACACTTTGTATACTGTGTTGTAATTGAAATCAATATATTTGAAAATGTAGAAAACATCCAAAAATATTTAAATAAATGGTGTTCCATTATTAACAGTGCGATTAATTGCGATTAATTTTTTTAATCACTTGACTGGCCTACTATTGTGGTTGCTGGTTATTATCTCCTGTCTCAATTACCTGAAGTGAATTAAGTGGAAAATATGTCTGAAAGTGAATAACAGCTTGTTAGAGAAAAAATTAAAATACGTACAGTACAATTACAGAAACATCTACATACAGTTTGCTTTTTATGTACTGGTTTCTCAAACTTTGCATATGAATACTTCTTGAGTGGAAAAAATAAAGCCAATGAGATACCATTGTCCATATACACAATATATCATCATAATAGTTTGATAAAATGATGGCCACCATTACAAATGTTTCATAATGCATTCAAAATAGTGGTTGTCATGTCAGTGAAAAGTTCACTTTAACCTTTTAAACACAACAGATATACACTCCAAAGTAAAGGTCTTAGCCTTCAGAATAAAATTCTAGAAGCCAGAATGCCTTGTTGCATTTAGATACACAGGTTCTTCAGGTTAGCCACTTTTTGAAACAGTAACACAAAGATATAACAATTCCATGGCTACACAGGAGTATACCACCAAACCATAGTTTCAGAACTCAGTTGTCAGTAGTGATTAAAAACTGAAAACCTTCTGCTCTAAACATAGAATCCTCCACCACTTGACCTAAAGGAGAATTTATAATGCTTAGCACTTAAACTGGGTGATACTTTTTATGTTCACAAGGCCCTAACATTAGTAGTCACAATAATTCAGAGCATATTCATAGAATGGAGCATAAAGTTTTGAAATTAAAGCAGCAGCCAAACTTTTCAAAATAACTACTGACTTTGGTTGCCTCAGTTGTTGGGTGTCCAACTTGAAACACATTAAAGCAGCCTGGTTTTGGAGGAAAGTGCTCTGCATTTTCTGAAAGTCTCACCCCTTGAAGGTGCCTTCAAATTGAGCATTCCGAAATGGAAGCATCCAAAATCAATAGTCTATTTTGAACATGTTGGCCAGCATGTTTATTAAGCTATCAATATATAATTTTATCTTTCTCACGCACATGCACACACACAATTTTGTTAAATAATGTGTTTTAAAATGTTTAAAATGATTTTCTGTCAAGCACTGCCATTTCCATTACTGCTAATACTACCCCAAAATGCCCCAACCAAACAAAATACCCCCACCCACTCAAAATAAAACACCTCTTACCAAATACATTAAATGTAAGGATCTGGTTTAAATGTATTAAAAGTAAAGCAATCTAGAGGGAAAGGTCAAATTCCAGACTGAGGATCTGAATCTCACGTCACTTACACTGGAATACACTAAGTACACATGTATACAGCAACCGGGAGTGTGCTTCCCAGCGTGGGTAGACAGACACATGCTAGCTCTGCTCCAGATAGTATGTTAAAAATAGCAGTGTAATTGGGGGTACCATGGCTGGTGGCTCAGGCTAGCCACTCAAGTACATACCCAGGGGGTCAGGGCAGGTTTGACACTGACAAATGACTTGTTAAATAGCTTGTTAATATTTTAATGCTGTCTGGGTATGTAATGCATTCATACAAATTTGAAGATAATTTTATTTCCTCTGCAGATGTTTTTCCTGTTCTACTTGGCACACAAAAGATATGGGCTGTGAGTTCTAGAAGAGGCAATGGGTGACATCCTAGCCCCAGTGAAATCAATGATAGTTTTCCCATTGACATCAGTGGGACCAGGATTTCATCCAATATGCTGATTTTTGGTTTTTTATTTCTTTTCTGTATCTGCGCAAAATCATCACTGATGATCTGAAAAGGCATTTGAACACCTCCTGGGATTATTTATTAGAAAAGCCATTTGGTTTTTGTTGTCCTATCAAATCTGGGTATTATTTGTACTTTTTTTGCCAGTGCATGTAAGGCAGGAATTCTGCTTTTTCACCTGCTTCTTGTGTCTGTGTCAATGAAGTGCTCAGTAAAGACACTAAATGGGCAGCTTTAACCTATGAAGTCAAAGGTAATTGTTCTGGAGTGAATCTATTAAGAAGTATAAAATCTAACAGCACAGTTTTCACCCTTTTCTCATGTTCTAAAAGTTTTGGTTCCCACAAGACTTTACATTTCTGCCACTCAACATCCCCTTGATGTAATGTGGCACCAAACACTCTAGTTACCCAGTGAAAAATACCTACTTCATTTAACTCATATGGGCTATATCCTGGCACCTAGTTAGAAATATTCTTAAAATAAGAACAAGGCCTTCAGGTTGGTATAATTTTCCCAATAAAAATGCAACTAATTCCCAGCTATTGTAATAAACAACCTACCTGTAAAGGGCTGAAAGTGGCCGCTTGTTTCCAGGTTTTGGTCTGTATGGTTTTGGTTCTCCTGCCATGTTGATATCTGAAAGCAAACATTCGGTATACATAAGCCAAAGCTTAGCAGCTAAGAGTGAGTCTGCACACACACAAGATGCTGTGAAAATAAATAATAAAAGATAGAACAGGAAAATAGACCTAACACTCTGATCAAGTTTTAACTGCTTTTAAGCTGATGCTATAAAAGTGTCCTTTTAAAAAAAATCTTGCTACCTTGCCTATGGGTTTAAGCAACACACCAGTCAAGGATAATATATAGAATTCATATTTTTTGATAATTTAATGGTGTGGTTTATGGAGATATTGTTAAGTTTAGGCTAATAACGTATCTCTGGTCTGGAAATGATCTGAATAGAGATTAGACAAAGAGACAGACAGTGCTTTTGAGTCACTTCACCATTGTTCAGAAAAGTAGCTGTCACATGCTGCTGTGAGAGCCCACGGTGACTCAGGGAGAATTCCTCCTTGAGATCAAGCCAACGTTTGAAGGAGTACAGCATCAGCAGCTCCCACCGTATACCAGCCACCACAGCTCTCAGCATTTAAATATGGCAATGGGTCCATGTCCCCCACCTCCTGGTGTCCCTTTTAGAGTTAAACAAATACGTTTGTGGTGCTAGCTTGAAATGGATCTTTTACTCAGGGAACACAAGGTGTGTGATTCTGACTAGTCCCTATGCACCACAATCTGGTCCACAGATTGCCATCATCTCTGCCTTCCTCAAAAAATAAATTGAACTGCAATGTAAAACTACTTTTCCCAAACACAACCCTTTAGAGGAAGTAGAGAAAGTTCTGAGGGCAAGTTACCTTCATAAAATGTACTTTATTGTTTTAAATGTGTGTAATTGACAAAGGAGGAAATACATTGTAATTTCCATATATAATTTTATCCTAAACAGTTACTTTCTCAGACTGTGCATTTCAGTGAAATGCTAGAAGCCTTGTATACTTCATAGTGTATCTCCATTCCCTTACCCAAAGAGTGTACAGTGATCCTGAAAATATTCTAACGTCTGACATGTGAGAAGTCATTACCCACCCTGGATCTATTTACTGTACTCTCTTTGCCCTTCCTGGGAGTCGTAAACAAGGACAGAGCTAATCTGATGAGGGCACAATAGAAAATGTTCAAAAATCCATTTTTAGTTCTAGTGACAGTTACCAATGAAGGAAAAATCACAGCCTATTCTGTTGGGAATGCTCTGACTAAAATGGTTATACCCATACTTACACAATAGCTGTGGAAAAAGAGGGCTCCTGCAATTTCATGCACAGAGCCTTTAACTCTGCTTTAAACAGAAAGCAGTTTGGGCTATCTTATAGAAATAAGGTATTTTTCCAGGAAATTGGACATCATAGTGTCTATACCGTGGAAGCCATGTGGAGAAGTAACCCTTTCACCTCAGCAAAGAAATTTTGTGACACCGTTATACATACTGGACTAATTCACCTGGTATTTATGCCAATATAAATCAGGAATAATGCCAACAAAGTCAGTGGAGTTACAGCAGTTTTACACTGAAGTGACAAAGTGACAAATTCTTCAACAAAAAATCTTCAAAAACAGACTCCAACTAGAGACTGCTGAATTGGAATTAATTTGCAAACTGGATACAATTAACATAGGCTTGAATAAAGACTGGGAGTGGATGGGTCATTACACAAAGTAAAACTATTTCCCCATGTTTCCACCCCGCCTCCCCCACCCCACCCCGGCTGTTCCTCAGACATTCTTGTCAACTGCTGGAAATGGCCCACCTTGATTATCACTACGAAAGGTTTCTCCCCTCTCCCCCCTCCCTGCTCTCCTGCTGGTAATAGCTCACCTTACCTGATCACTCTCCTTACAGTGTGTATGGTAACACCCATTGTTTCATGTTCTCTGTGTATATAAGTCTCCCCACTATATTTTCCACTGGATGCATCCGATGAAGTGAGCTGTAGCTCACGAAAGCTTATGCTCAAATAAATTTGTTAGTCGCTAATGTGCCAAAAGTCCTCCTTTTCTTTTTGCGGATACAGACTAACATGGCTGCTACTCTGAAAGCTTTCAAGGACTCACATTGATTTTTTAGTCTCTAAGGTGCCACAAATACTCCTTTTCTTATTGTCCTGATAAGGACTTTGCTTCAGATTAGAGGACAGCAGAGTGGAAAGCAGTAGTGTGGGAAGACCACCTGTAGAGAGAGCAGACTTGGTCTCTGGCACATAGCCCAGAAAGTCTTAGGCATCAAACTTTCCTTGGTAAATTCAAAAGTTATAATAAAACTCTTTATATCTTTGACTTGCTTCCCACACAGAAATTTGTTTAGTTTCAGAGTAAGCTGCTCAGAAAACTAAATTGTGAATAAAAAATCTTTATTTTAAAATTTTTAGTTGAAAAATATTGGATTTCCCACTGGATGTTTCATACCATTTCAATAATTTCTTATCAAAATGAATATTTTTAATAAATTTTTACTTTAAATACTGTTTCATTATAAAATATTGATTTAAAATGAAAATTTTCATTTCAAAATCTGCAATAGAAAAACTAATATTTTTTTGTCTGGAACTGACAGTTTCCCAGAAAGGGGAAAAAAAATCATTTCGGCTGGAAAAAATTTCCACATGAAAAATTTCAGCCTGATCTAGTTTCAAGTAACGTTGCTGTGTTGGAATTGGCATTACACAAAATCAGTGGTTCTCGTACTTATTTGATCGGGCCCCTCTTCTTTGTGTCAGCAGTCACTTATGTGCACCGTCTCCCCCACAAGTACATATACTGCCACTCAGCTCTGCAGGCAGCACCACGCCAGCAGCAGCACAGGAGGGAGGCAATGTGAAAAGGGATATTTGTCATCACTTTTCATAGCAGCCTTAGCACCCCATTGCCACTCTTACTTCTGTGCTGTTGCTGCCACCCTGGGGCTGACAGCAGGAGACCTGCCACCTCAGGATGAGGGATTGGGTGGGAGGGAGAAGAATCATAGAATCATAGAATATCAGGGTTGGAAGGGACCTCAGGAGGTCATCTAGTCCAACCCCCTGCTCAAAGCAGGACCAATCCCCAATCAAATCATCCCAGCCAAGGCTTTGTCAAGCCTGACCTTAAAAACTTCCAAGGAAGGAGATTCTACCACCTCCCTAGGTAACGCATTCCAGTGTTTCACCACCCTCTTAGTGAAAAAGTTTTTCCTAATATCCAACCTAAACCTCCCCACTGCAACTTGAGACCATTACTACTTGTCCTGTCCTCTTCTACCACTGAGAACAGTCTAGAACCATCCTCTCTGGAACCACCTCTCAGGTAGTTGAAAGCAGCTATCAAATCCCCCCTCATTCTTCTCTTCTGCAGACTAAACAATCCCAGTTCCCTCAGCCTCTCCTCATAAGTCATGTGTTCCAGACCCCTAATCATTTTTGTTGCCCTTCGCTGGACTCTCTCCAATTTATCCACGTCCTTCTTGTAGTGTGGGGCCCAAAACTGGACACAGTACTCCAGATGAGGCCTCACCAATGTCGAATAGAGGGGAACGATCACGTCCCTCGATCTGCTCGCTATGCCCCTACTTATACATCCCAAAATGCTATTGGCCTTCTTGGCAACAAGGGCACACTGCTGACTCATATCCAGCTTCTCGTCCACTGTAACCCCTAGGTCCTTTTCCGCAGAACTGCTGCCTAGCCATTCGGTCCCTAGTCTGTAGCTGTGCATTGGGTTCTTCCGTCCTAAGTGCAGGACCCTGCACTTATCCTTATTGAACCGCATCAGGTTTCTTTTGGCCCAATCCTCCAATTTGTCTAGGTCCCTCTGTATCCTATCCCTGCCCTCCAGCGTATCTACCACTCCTCCCAGTTTAGTATCATCTGCAAATTTGCTGAGAGTGCAATCCACACCATCCTCCAGATCATTAATGAAGATATTGAACAAAACCGGCCCCAAGAGCCTGAGTCCGGGGTGCTTCCTGGTGAAGCATTGGGAGGGGAGAAGCAGAACCAAAGCTTGTGTGGCCAGGCTCCAGCTGTCCCCTTTATCCCCACCTCCTGGATGCGCATGGCCCTTTTGCAGGAAGTGATTGAGAACCATTGTTACCTGGGTTGGACTTCCATTTACCTTCTGGAAAACTGAGTATTAGAATTGGAATGGAAATTTCATCCTATGACCTTTACTATAATTAAATCCTTCCATGCTATTTTAATATGACAGCTTTAGGTCATTGACTTTGCTGACTTTCACCATCTCTTCCTAAAACTCAGTCAAATTTTGGGGAAAAAATGCAATGTTTATAATCTGCTTTTGAAAAACATCTAAGGTCGCAGCATTAATTTCCATATATTTTTCATGTCTATCATCCACTTTTCTTTATTGGTTTATGTATTTATTTTTCCAGAATTTTGACCAAGGTCACTTTGAACACTAAAGAATTCTCAGATCTTTTTTCCATACCCTTTGGGTACAGAGCAGTGTTATCTTTGTGATTTAATTGTGGACCTACATTCATAAAGTTGTACAAATTCATCCAATACAGATGAATGTTTTTGTTTTAACCAAATACTGTCAGAAAAATAACATTATCAGAAAACACAGCAGGAAAGCTGCTCAGACTCAGTTAAGATACCATCAGGTGCAAATAAATCCCTAAAGGCACTACCTGGAAAAACTGAATTGCATTATGGTATCAATATCAATAGTGAGAATTGCTTTTTAATACAGGGAATATTTTGAAGAAAAGGCACATCCATGGGGCTTTTCCATTTATTATTTCTGTTATCGGTTTTCTTTTCAATCAGTTTAACTGTCTGCCTTAAATGTCCCTTGAAATGTGTGTTAACTCCTTATGCTAAACAACCTGTTCCACCCTGTATTTAGCTGTGACACTGAGTATATTTCCCTGACCTGAAGAAAAACTCTGTGTCAGCTTGAAAGATTGCCTCTCTCACCAAACAGAAGATGATCCAACCAAAGATATCACCTTGTGTCTCAAAAGAAAATTGACAATTGAAATTCACTAACTGTTGTCACATATTCTTATTTTTATTAAGATAGTGCCTAAAAGCCTCAGTCATGGACCAGGACCCTATTGTGTTAGGTGCTGTACAAACACAGAACAAAACAATGCTATCTGCCCCACAGAGTTGACAATCTAAATAAATAATATATATACATATGCACATCTATATATTAGTATTCTCAGCTAATGTCAGTTTAAAAAGAACATTTTTATTGAAAATTGTAAGGGCAGGTCACATGCAAGGGACAGTAAAATCTATGAAACATCTTGAATTCGATGAAATACAAATATGCCATCATTACACATATGATCGACTGACTGGTGTCTACAAGACCGCAACTGAAAAAACTGCTGACCTGACAGGATGCCTGAGAAGTGTGCTGTCTACCTGAAGCCTGCAGCTGAGACATTACAAAAAGGTTGCTGAGGAGCATCCATCCCTCTGACCACTAGGCCCATGCTTCACATCCGTGTGGGCACTAATGATACCGAGGTATGACTCTCAGCAGATCAGCAGTGACTACAGGATTCTGGAAGCAGGGAAGGAGAAGTAAGGGGCCAAGGTTGTGTTATTGTCCATCCTCCAAGCTGAGGACAATGGCCCAGGCAGGGTGACATGTATCCTGGAGGTGAGTGCATGGATGCACAGATAGTGTCGATGGGAGGGATTTGGCTTCCTCAACCATGGGATGCTGTTCTGGGAAGAGAGTCTGATGGGGAGAGATGAGGTCCACCTGGTCAAGAAGGGGAAGAGCATAGAATCATAGAATCATAGAATATCAGGGTTGGAAGGGACCTCAGGAGGTCATCTAGTCCAACCCCCTGCTCAAAGCAGGACCAATCCCCTACTAAATCATCCCAGCCAGGGCTTTGTCAAGCCTGACCTTAAAAACTTCTAAGGAAGGAGATTCCATCACCTCCCTAGGTAACACATTCCAGTGTTTCACCACCCTCCGAGCAAAAAAGTTTTTCCTAATATCCAACCTAAACCTCTCCACTGCAACTTGAGACTATTAGTCCTCGTTCTGTCATCTGCTACCACTGAGAACAGTCTAGATCCATCCTCTTTGGAACCCCCTTTCAGGTAGTTGAAAGCAGCTATCAAATCCCCCCTCATTCTTCTCTTCTGCAGACTAAATAATCCCAGTTCCCTCAGCCTCTCCTCATAAGTCATGTGTTCCAGTCCCCGAATCATTTTTGTTGCTCTCCGCTGGACTCATTCCAATTTTTCCACATCCTTCTTGTAGTGTGGGCCCCAAAACTGGATGCAGTACTCCAGATGAGGCCTCACCAATGTCGAATAGAGGGAAATGATCACGTCCCTCAATCTGCTGGCAATGCCCGTACTTATACATCCCAAAATGCCATTGGCCTTCTTGGCAACAAGGGCACACTGTTGACTCATATCCAACTTCTCGTCCACTGTAACCCCTAGGTCCTTTTCTGCAGAACTGCTGCCGAGCCATTCGGCCCCTAGTCTGTAGCGGTGCATGGGATTCTTCCGTCCTAAGTGCAGGACTCTGCACTTGTCCTTGTTGAATCTCATCAGATTTCTTTTGGCCCAATCCTCTAATTTGTCTAGGGCCCTCTGTATCCTATCCCTACCCTCCAGCGTATCTACCTCTCCTCCCAGTTTAGTGTCATCTGCAAACTTGCTGAGGGTGCAATCCACACCATCCTCCAGATCATTAATGAAGATATTGAACAAAACCGGCCCGAGAACTGACCCTTCGACGGCCAGAACATCCCTCAGCCCTCGCTTTTCCCGCAGCCCCCATTGACTTGGAGCAGTGAACCGTGGCCAGTGGGAGCCGTGATCGGCCAAAACTGCGGATGCAGCAGGTAAACAATCCGGCCCGGCGCGTCAGGGGCTTTCCCTGAAGAAGCGGTGGACCACAGTTGAGAACCACTGGTATTGAGGGATATCACTTGTTCAGGACAGGCAGGATAAAAGGGGAAGAGAAGTTGCATTATACATCAAGAACAGATATACTTGTTCTGAAATCCAGAAGGAGGTGAAAGGCAGACCAGTTGAAAGACTCTGGGTTAAGATAAAAGAGGTAAAAAATAAGGATGATGTCATGCTAGGGGTCTATTATAGACCACCCGATCAGGAAATGGAGGTGGATGAGGCATTTGTAGAACATATAAAAGAAACATCCAAAACACAAGGCCTGGTAGTAATGGGGAATTTTAACTACCCAGACATCTGCTGGAAAAGTAAACAGCAAAACACAAATTTTCAAATAAGTTCTTGAAAGATATCAGGGCAATTTTTTGTTTAAGAAAGTGGAGGAAATATTGAGGGGGACAGCCATTTTAGTATCAATTCTGACTAACAGGGAGGAACTGGTAGTGAATCTGAAGTGGAAAGCAATTCGGGTTAAAATGGAAGTGACAGATTTCATGATTCTAAGGAAAGGAAAGAGTGCGAGCAGCAGAAGGGCAATGAACTTCAAAAAAGCAGACTTTAACAGACTAAGAATGGTAGGTAAGGTCTCATGGGAAGAAAAACTAAGAGAAAAAGGAGATCTGGAGAGCTGGCAGTTTCTCAAGAATACAATATTAAAGGCACAACTGCACACTATCCTGATGTGAAGCTAAGATAGGAAGATGAGTAAGAGGCCATTAGCTCCATCAGGAGCTCTTCAATGACCTGAAAATCAAAAGGGAATCCTATAAAAAGTGGAAACGTGGACAAATTGCTGGGGAGGAGTACAATAGAATAGCAGAAACATGTAGGGACAAAATGAGAAGCTAAGGCACAAAATGAGTTACACTTAGCCAGGGACATAAAAAGCATTAAGAAGACATTCTTAAAATACATTAGGAACAAAAGAAAGGAAAGTGTAGGTTCTCTACTTAGGGGGGAAGAAGGGCTAGTAATTGATGAAAACAAGAAAGTTGAGATGTTTAATGCTTGTTCTGCTTCAATCTTCACTACGAAAGTTAAGATGAGCAGATACTTAACACAATATTTCAGCAAGGGGGAAGGAAACAAGCCAAAATATGGAAAGGACAGGTTTAAGTATACTTAGATAAGTTAGGGAAATTCAAGTCGTCGGGGCCTGGTGAAATTCAGCCTAGGGTACTTAAGGAGCTAGCTGAAGCAGCTTCAGAACCATTAGCAATTATCTTTGAGAACTCTTGGAGGATGGGAGGCAGGAGAAGGGCAAGCATAGTATTTATCTTTAAATAGGGGAACAGAGAGGACCCAGGGACTGGTCAGCCTAACTTTGACAGCTGAAATAATACTGAAGCAAATTATTAAACAATCAAATTGTAAGCATGTAGAAGATAATAGGGATACAACAAACAGCCAGCATGGCTTTGTCATGAACATACTAGGCCAAACCGAGCTAATTTCCTTTGTTGACAGGATAACTGACTTAGTGGATGGGGGGAACCAGTAAATGTGTTATATCTTGATTTTAGTAAGGCTTTTGACAGTCCCACATAATATTCTCATAAGCAAATTAGAGAAATGTAGTCTAAATAAAATTACTATAAGGTGGGTGCACAACTGCTTGAAAGACTGCAGTCAAATAGTAGTTATCAATGGCTTGCTGTCAAACTGGGAGGGTATATCTACTGGGGTCCTGCAGGGGTCAGTCCTGGTACTAGTCAATAGTCTCATTAATGACTAGGATAATGGAGTGGAGAGTATGTTTATAACATTTTCAGATGACACTAAGCTTTGGAGGATAGGATTATAATTGAAAATGATCTTAACAAATTGGAGAATTGATCTGAAATCAACAAGATGAATTCAATAAAGATAAATGCAAAGTACTACACTTAGAAAGAAAAAATCAAATGCACAACTACAAAATGGGGAATAACTGACTAGGTGATAGTACTGCTGAAAAGGACGTGGTGGTTATAATGGATCACAAACTGAATAAGTCAACAATGTGATGCAGTTGTGAAAAAGGCTAATATAATTATTTGTTGTATTAATAGGACTGTTGTACTTATTGTCCCACTCTCCTTGGCACGGGTGAGGCCTCAGCTGGAATGCTATGTCCAGTTCTGGGCATCACACTTTAGGAAGGATGTGGACAAACTGGAAAGAATCCAGAGAAGGGCAACAAAAATGATAAGAGGTTTATAAAACAAGACCTTATGAGGAAAAGTTTAAAAACACTGGTAATGTTAAGTCTTCAGAAAAGAAGACTGAAAGAGGACCCAATAACAGTCTTCAAATATGTTAAGAGCTGTTATAAAGAGAACTGTGATTGTTTGCCACGTCCACTGAAGATAGGAAAGTAATGGTCTTAATTTGCAGCAAGGGAGAGTTAGGTTAGATATTAGGAAAGTCTTTCTAACTGTAAGAGTAATTAAGCTTTGCAATAGGTTACCAAGGGATGCTGTGGAATCTCCATCACAGGAAGTTTTTAAGAACAGGTTAGACAAACATCTGTCAGGGATGGTCTAATTTTACTTGGTCCTTCATCAGCACAGGGGGCTGGACTTCATGACCTCGAGGTCCCTTGCAGGCCTACATTTCTAGCATTCTATGGTTTCCATCACTGCTCAGCAGCACATGAATAACTAAGCAGGTTAGCATTGCTTTTTCACATCCCATTATTTTCCAGTTCTGTGTGCTTTGACTTCCAGTTCTGTCTAAGATTAGCAGTGAATTTGTCAACATTTCTCAGGAAAGATGATTTCATGCTGTTTCTAGACCAAATAGAAATCTTGTGAGATAACACGGTTCATCCATCATTAGATTCACAGGAGACATTTACATTTATTAAGTCATAAACTTTGTGTAAAATAAAGCTGTTGGCAACAGTATGAAGATGTACCTGCTGTTAATGATTCTCCCCTCAGGAATGCAAATGAATAGAGGCCTTGAAATCTGCAGATATCCGTGGACCATGTGTGCAGATTGTGGGTCGGATGTGGACACACATTTTGTATCCACGCAGGTCTCTACAGATAAACATCACTGCTTACACTGTAAAATTAACGGATACATTTGCAATTTGACAAGAGACACAGTGATGCATGTTTGCTTCTCTGAGGGAATGATCAAGCCCATAGGCTCCTGAATTGTTATGACTCATCATGTAGTATATAGTAGTAGCAGTAGTATTTAACATTATCACCACAATATTATTAAGGTACTACTATATTTAGAAAAATGACTATGCAAAAAGGCACATTATTACTCAACAAAATCTCTGTGTATTCAAAGTCATATTTGATTGCTTTTCTGAATAAAATAGTTGTTTACTACTTTGTATACTTAGAACAGCGGAGCCAATAAAGCTATGAGACAAGGACCTAGATTATTTTCTGTCTTATGCACCATCAGCAGAATTGATAACTAATTTTGAATATGGAATCTTTGTTGCTAATAATGTTGTCCAGATCCCTGAGGTTTCAGGGCTAGCAAATTACACATAAACTAAGTAAATTTGATATGTAAATCATTGAGACACAACATACGTGGAACTCCACAATGATATCTGCACAGCATGTCCACTTCAAAACAATATTTAATTACAGTTCTTGAAATCAATGATGTGTCATAAAAACCAGAATGCGCCACATGTGGGGAACTTCAAACAATGCATATACTATATCAAAGGGAATTGTAACCAAGTCATGTTATACTTAGTAGTTATCTACCTTACAAAATTTAGACAGTATATCATAAGAACATAAGAATGGCCACACTGGGTCAGACCAAAGGTCCATCCAGCCCAGTATCCTGTCTACTGACAGTGGCCAATGCCAGGTGCCCCAGAGGGAGTGAACCTAACAAGTAATGATCAAATGATGTCTTGATCATCAACTTCTTGTCTCCCTTAGTAATAAGAGTAAACCATTTATGTGGCTTGAGTAAGAAAGCAATTAAGTTATTTTAAATTGTGGGAAATGCCAACTGCCATAAGTGGGTCTAGGCTTTGTTCTATGCTACCAAATTTTTGGAGCTGTGAAGGAAGAAACTTCCCAGAAAATTAATTACAAACTCAAATAAACATTGTTCGTAAAATATTAAATGAAGGTGTGTTACATGCTACTCACCTATAGTGCTAAAAATAATTTGCTCACATGTATCCGCTGCATTTGCATGCAAGTAGCTGGAAATTTTCTTTATACTAACTAAGATGACAGCTATTGTAAATGCTTCAACCAGAAAGAGCTGCCTTTTTGAATAGTGTAAGAAAGTGCTTTGTTCAACTATCTCTTCTTAACACCATTGATTAACTAAAGTGGCAGGCATGCTGTTGTTTGAAACTCTTCCCTCACCCCACACTCCCCAAAACCTTATTCAGTTCTACAGAAAATCCTGACCCTTCTAAACAAACTTAGAAAACAGATCTTGCACCAAGTTGGCTCTCTGGGGATGCAGAAGGGAAATGGAATTCTCTACTTAGGTTGCAGAGGAAGAGCAGAGCTTTGTGGCAGATACTGCAGCCTTGGGGCTTCTATAGTTTTCATATCCCCTGTGCTACCCTTTACCTGTGTAGAAGCACATTCCCTGTCCATGTCTTAGGTGACTCTCCTGAAATGCTCCACGTAGTGGGGCTCAGATAGCCACTGTGCAACAATTATCTGCAGTGTACAGAGGCGGAGACCTCCTTCCTCTCACCCCAAAAGGGAAGTGCACTGGTTCATTGCCTTTGAGGCTCTTATCCTTCCACACGATTTGGTCCAGGGTAAAGAACTTCTACAGTTACCAACGGCTGCACCTCAACTGGCCAAACTACAGTATGGGGCAAGTATAATCGCCTGCCCTCTAGTGGGCGCCTTTGCATTTGAAGATGTGTTGGAATTGTCCCTCCCTGGCATGGTATGAGCCCAACCAAGTTCTCTGCACAGCAGCGCTCAGGGATAGTAGAAGCCAGGGCATAGAAAAGCTAGGGCTGGAAGATCCACTACTACATGGATCTGTCACCCAGGGATCTGCAATTGGGCTGGAGTAGCCTTTGGTGCAGCAATTCTGGAGCTGCTCCATCACTGAGAGAGCAGGGTTTCCATCCCACATGCATCTGTGTAGGGCCTAGCCTGCCTACTCCTAAATATAGATGTATATAAAGTCTAAAAGGACAACAGAGGTGGGGGGGGGAGGAATGTCACATGACATTTATTTATTTTTGCCTTTTGGAGAGCAACAAAACTGCCTTGGATGTCAGGATAGCCAGTCCTAAAAAAGTTCACGTGGGGATTGTCACATAATATTATTGTACCCTTTGCATTATTACTTTACACTGCTATTATGAATAGGAAGCATGTAGTTGGTTTTAGTGAGGTAGCACCAGTCCACAAGTGAGTGATGTGCCACAACAGTGGTGACATGGTCTGTCTTAAACAAGGAGTTTGTGTAATAGCTGTGGGCATTATCTTCTATCTCACAGAAGATGCAAGCCAAGCTTGCAGCTTTTTCATATAGTGAGGAGCTGAGTGAACTCCTTTATTCCTTTGCCTTCTCTTGACAGCAATAAAGATGCTGTTTACAAAAAGAAGATAGAGCGCCTGTGTTTCAGATCAAGAATAATTGCTACAGGGCAGCAGCTACCAAATTATTTGGTGTTCCTCTTCAGTAACCAAAGATAGTTATTTTCACAAGCTTCTGGTAAATCTTAATGTTGAGTAGATGTTTAAGTGCCTCAGCACTGCACTTAGCCTGAAGCAGTGACTTTCAACATTGCAGCTGGGATGCAGTAAGAGACTCTCATATTAACTCCTTCAGACCTGCCAATGTTCTGTTGGAGGAGAAGGTATTTGTACTTGGTTTTGTATTTGTATTATTTGTATGTGTAGAGGCTTGTAGGGGCTTTGTGCTGGGAGAGAAGCTGAGCCCTGATTAGGGGGCAGGGCTTCTTTGACTAGGGGTCCTATAAAGGTAGCCAGCCAGCCAGGCAGTGGCACAGGAGCCAGCAAACAGAGCTGTAAACAGGGGAGTTTGAGGGGGAGTTTGTCTTGTGGTGCTTGTTGGGGGTTTGTTTTTGCTGTGGGTGATGGTGTTTTGGTGTGGTTTGTGTTTCCCAGATTAACAGGATTTAGGTGGGAAGACTATGACAGATACAGAGGCAGCAGCGGGAGTGACCCATGTAGCGGAAGACACAATGAAGATGACTCGATGTGGAAGCTGCGGTATGTACATGATCCTGGAGGGGGTACCTGGTAAGAGTTTTGTCTGCATGAAATGCCGTCTGATAGAGCTGATGGAGGAAAAGATCCAAAGATTGGAGATGCAGGTGGAAAGTCTGGTTGAGTTTAGAAGGGGGTTTGAGTGGATTATGGAGCAAAGACATGAGGCAGCTGAAGGGAAAAGCTCAGATTTGCAGATGGAAGTAGGACTGAAGAATTCTGAGCGGAGACTGCTGGGTGAGGAAAGTGGACAGTGGAAGCATCTGACTAAGAGAGCCAGGCAGAGGAAAAGATGGGTTAGTGAAGGAGAAATAGAGCTCAAGAATAGGCTTGCAGAGTTGGAAAATGAAGAAGGGGCTCAGCAGGTGGTCTTTGAAGGTGGAAGGGCAAGAAAGAAGAGAAGAGCAGCTAGTCCTATAGGAAAAGAGGAAAAGTCAATGGAGACTACACCAAATATGAGCCCCAGGAGAATACAGGATGGATTGAAGAGGATTACAAGGGAGAATAGGAATGGAAAAAACTTGCAGCCAGAGGGAACAGGGGATAGACTGGAGAATAGCACCGTCACCAGGAAAAGGCAGGTCTACGTGATCGGGGACTCCTTACTGAGAAGAATAGACAGGCCTGTAAGCAGAGCTGATCCAGAGAATAGCAGGGTGTGCTGTCTTCCAGGTGCTAAGATACGGGATGTAGACCTGAGGTTGAAAAGGATCCTAAAGGGAGCGGAAAATTATCCTTCATGTGGGAACAAATGATACTGGTAGATTCTCGCTGGAACGTATCAAGGGAGACTATGCCAGGCTGGGGAAGACGCTTAAGGAAATCGAGGCTCAGGTGATCTTCAGTGGGATTCTGCCTGTTCCTAGAGAAGGGCAACAAAGGTGTGACAAGATTATGACTATCAACAGATGACTCAGGCAGTGGTGCTATAAGGAGAGCTTTGGGATGTATGGCCACTGGGAGGCATTAATGGACAGAGGACAGTTCTCTCGGGTTGGACTTCATCTGAGTAGGGAAGGAAATAGACTTCGAGGATGGAGGCTGGCACAACAGATTAAGAGAGCTTTAAACTAGGAATTTGGGGGAAATGGTTGGGAGATGTCCAGATAATTTCCAAGCCGGATTGTAGCATTGAGAGGGAAGAAAACAAAGTAAGAAAGGACACAGCCATGGGTAGGAGAATGGACATAAGGAGGAATGGCAGTGTGGATACCAGTCTAATTGGTCATACTGGCTGTAGAATGACCATGCCTAATTGGGTAAAGAATGTGAGCAAAGCCAAACAGCAAAAATTAAGATGTTTGTACACCAGTGCGAGGAGCCTAGGTAACAAAATGGAGGAACTAGAGCTACTGGTGCAGGAAGTGAAATTAGATATTATAGGGATAACAGAAACATGGTGGAATAGTAGTCATGACTGGATTACAGCTATTGAAGGGTATGTGCTGTTTAGGAAAGGCAGAAATAAAGGTAAAGGTGGTGGAGTAGCATTGTATATCAATGATGAGGTAGACTGTAAAGAAATAAGAAGCGATGGAATGGATAAGACAGAGTCTGTCTGGGCAAAAATCACATTGGGGAAGAAAACTACTAGAGCCTCCCCTGTGATAGTGTTTGGGGTGTGCTATAGACCACCGGGATCTAATTTGGATATGGATAAAGCCCTCTTTAATGTTTTTAATGAAGTAAATACTAATGGAAACTGCGTGATCATGGGAGACTTTAACTTCCCAGATATAGACTGGAGGACGAGTGCTAGTAATAATAATAGGGCTCAGATTTTCCTAGATGCGATAGCTGATGGATTCCTTCATCAAGTAGTTGCTGAACCGACTAGAGGGGAATACCATTTTAGATTTGGTTTTGGTGAGTAGTGAGGGCCTCACAGAAGAAATGGTGGTAGGGGACAACCTTGGTTCAAGTGATCATGAGCTAATTCAGTTCAAACTGAATGGAAGGATAAATAAAAATAAACCTGCGACTAGGGTTTTTGATTTCAAAAGGCCTGACTTTCAAAAATTAAGGAAATTAGTTAGGGAAGTGGATTGGACTGAACAATTTATGGATCTAAAGGCAGAGGAGGCCTGGGATTATTTTAAGTCAAAGCTGCAGAAGCTATCGGAAGCCTGCATCCCAAGAAAGGGGAAAAAATTCATAGATGGGAGTTGTAGACCAAGCTGCATGAGCAAGCACCTCAGAGAGGTGATTAAGAAAAAGCAGAAAGCATAGAGGGAGTGGAAGATGGGAGGGATCAGCAAGGAAAGCTACCTTATTGAGGCCAGAACATGTAGGGATAAAGTGAGACAGGCTAAAAGTCAAGTAGAGTTGGACCTTGCAAAGGGAATTAAAACCAATAGTAAAAGGTTGTATAGCCGTAATAAATAAGAAGAAAACAAAGAAAGAAGAAGTGGGACTGCTAAACACTGAGGATGGAGTGGAGGTTAAGGATAATCTAGGCATGGCCCAATATCTAAACAAATACTTTGCCTCAGTCTTTAATAAGGCTAATGAGGATCTTAGGGATAATGGTAGCATGACAAATGTGAATGAGGATATGGAGGTAGATATTACCATATCTGAGGTAGAAGCGAAACTCGAACAGCTTAATGGGACTAAATTGGGGAGCCCAGATAATCTTCATCCAAGAATATTAAAGGAATTGGCACATGAAATTGCAAGCCCAGTAGCAAGAATTTTTAATGAATCTGTAAACTCAGGGGTTGTACCGTATGACTGGAGAATTGCAGCATAGTTCCTATTTTTAAGAAAGGGAAAAAAGAGTGATCCGGGTAACTACAGGCCTGTTAGTTTGACATCTGTAGTATGCAAGGTCTTGGAAAAAATATTGAAGGAGAAAGTAGTTAAGGACATTGAGGTCAATGGTAAATGGGACAAAATATAACATGGTTTTACAAAAGGTAGATCGTGCCAAACCAACCTGATCTCCTTCTTTGAGAAAGTAACAGATTTTTTAGACAAAGGAAACGCAGTGGATCTAATTTACCTAGATTTCAGTAAGGCGTTTGATACGGTGCCGCATGGGGAATTATTAGTTAAATTGGAAAAGATGGGGATCAATATGAAAATTGAAAGGTGGATAAGGAATTGGTTAAAGAGGAGACTACAGCGGGTCATACTGAAAGGTGAACTGTCAGGCTGGAAGGAGGTTACTAGTGGAGTTCCTCAGGGATCATTTTTGGGACCAATCTTATTTAATCTTTTTATTACTGACTTTGGCACAAAAAGTGGGACTGGGCTAATAAAGTTTGCGAATGATACAAAGCTGGGAGGTATTGCCAATTTAGAGAAGGACCGGGATATCATACAGGAGGATCTGGATGACCTTGTAAACTGGAGTGATAGTAATAGGACGAAATTTAATAGTGAGAAGTGTAAGGGTTTAGGGATTAACATAAGGGTTTAGGGATGCATTTAGGGATTAACAACAAGAATTTTAGTTATAAGCTGGGAATGCATCAATTAGAAGTAACGGAGGAGGAGAAGAACCCTGGCATATTGGTTGACCACAGGATGACTATGAGCAGCCAATGTGATATGGCTGTGAAAAAAGCTAATGCGGTCTTGCGACGCATCAGGTGGGGTATTTCCAGTAGAGATAAGGAGGTGTTAGTACCGTTATACAAGGCACTGGTGAGACCTCACCTGGAATACTGTGTGCAGTTCTGGTCACCCATGTTTAAGAAGGGATGTATTCAAACTGGAACAGGTATAGAGAAGGGCTACTAGGATGATCCAAGGAATGGAAAACCTGTCTTATGAAGGGAGACTCAAAGAGCTTGGCTTGTTTAGCCTAACCAAAAGAAGGTTGAGGGGAGATATGATTGCTCTCTATAAATATATCAGAGGGATAAATACCAGAGAGGGAGAGGAATGATTTAAGTTCCGTACCAATGTGGACACAAGAACAAATGGATATAAACTGGCCATCGGGAAGTTTAGACTTGAAAATAGACTAAGGTTTCTAACCATCAGAGGAGTGAAGTTCTGGAATAGCCTTCCAAGCGAAGCAGTGGGGGCAAAAGACCTACCCGGCTTCAAGATTAAACTCGATAAGTTTATGAAGGAGATGGTATGATGGGATAACATGATTCTGGCAATTAATTGATCTTTAACTATTCATGGTAAATAGGCCCAATGGCCTGTGATGGGATGTTAGATGAGGTGGGATCTGAGTTACTACAGAGAATTCTTTCCTGGGTATCTGGCTGGTGAATCTTGTCCATATGCTCAGGGTTCAGCTGATCACCATATCTGGGGTCGGGAAGGAATTTTCCTCCAGGGCAGATTGGAAGAGGCCCTGGGGTTTTTTCGCCTTCCTCTGTAGCATGGGGCATGGGTCACTTGCTGGAGGATTCTCTGCACCTTGAAGTCTTTAAACCATAATTTGAGGACTTCAATAGCTCAGACATAGGTGAGAGGTTTATCGCAGGAGTGGGTGGGTCAGATTCTGTGGCCTGCATTGTGCAAGAGGTCAGACTGGATGATCATAATGGTCCCTTCTGACCTTAATATCTATGAATCTATGACACATTTTAAACAACATGGCTACGAACTTCAGCCATTTTTTCCTATTCTTCCAAAATATTTTTCTCTCTTTTCAACACTGATCTAGATGGCTTGTCTGCCCCACATCATGTCCTTTAACTCCATATTCTGTGAGGCTTAACTCTCCATGCCAAGCTCCAGTTCTGAGACTTGATGCAAGGGGGTTCTGTGGAGTCTTAGGGTTTCCTTGCTTCATGCTGTCCCACGCATCTGGCCTGGCATTTCTTGTTATTATTAAAGATAGTCAACATTATTCATGCAAAAAGTTCTTCACAACACAAGTTGCAAAAAAAACCCTGTTGACATTCTTGCCTTTCCCATTTTTTTGCAAACTGTTCCTGTGACATTTGAAATTGATATTTCAATCAAAATTGTAATCTAAATTTCCAACATTATTGAAATTTTTCATTTTCTGTACTATCTTACTGAAAACTAGGTTTTTGATTTAAAAAGTCTCAGATCATTTCATAAAACAAAAGACAAACAAACAAAAAGGGTCTGTTTTGAACCCTGCATAACAGAAATGACTTCAATTGCTTTCACAAAATTGTTTTCCCAATTTTCAACAAATAATTTGTATTTCAGTAGCACTTATGGATGGCACATTCAGTTGTGGTCCTATTGTTCTTGATGCTGTACAAACACCTAGTAAGAGAATCCCTGCCTCTAGGAGCTTCCTGCTTAACTGGACAGCCAATAGAGACAAAGGAATTGTCATCCTGATTTTGTAGACGGGAAACCAAGGACTACAGTGCATTGATCATGCAGGAAGCCTGCGGCAGGGAACTGAACCCAGATCCCTATTCTAGTGTCTTAACCACAAGACCATTATTCTCAGCCAGATTGCTCTTATTTTGGATCAATCATTCTCACTCTCAGCTATCAAATTCCTCCTTGAAAATCACTTATTTTGCCTGGTTCTTATGTTCTAGTTATCCACCATTGCCTAGAGTGAGCTACTCCTCCATTTTGATCCCACCTTATTTCCTTTAAAAAAAATTAAAATAAGAAAAACCAGAATGTGTAATATTTATTCACCACACATAGGATTAATGTTATTTCCCTTCTTGTAATAAGAAAAGGAGTACTTGTGGCACCTTAGAGACTAACAAATTTATTTGAGCATAAGCCTTTGTGAGCTACAGCTCACTTCATCTTGTAATGTAACCCATCTTACTCCTTCCTGTATCACTTCCCTTTGCTTGTTATCATCATATCGTAGATATATCAATTTTAGATTATATATGTATATGTATATATCAAGTAAGCACACACAATGGACAGTGATACTATAATAGTGTATACATATTAAAGTATATAATAATATTTGCCATACAATGCTATATGAGATCCAGGAATTATTTCCTATTTCAAGTATATGGAAATATTACACTATTCCAGATACAATATGGTAGCTGCTGTGGAAATTTTATCTGTAATGTGATTGCTGTAAAATATTTATGAAGCACTGTCACAGTATTAGAGGGGCCCATATTTTTTACATAAAATTTTAAAATACCCATTTTCTCTAGCATATTTAAGTATTTCAGAGTATCCCATGGCATTCACTGACCTGTTTGCCATTTTCTTGAACACTTCAAGGTTGAACAAAATGACAGCACAGGGAGGCATAATTCCGCCAAAGAATGACACAAGGGAGACAGCATTATTCAGGAGCTAATTTTCAAATAAACAACATGCCAAATTTCAGTACAATTAACAGTTACGTTAATTGCCAGTTACTAATTCTCTCTCACTTCCAATGCACACACTTCCCTGAGTGGATTCAATTCATACTGATACCTAAACCATAACTATGCAGCTTGCTACAAGCAGGAGCTACAGTACACTGAAAGTACAGGCAAGCTTCAGAATAAATGACACAGAGTGGGTCTGTTCTGTTTAGCAATAAACATAATTTGTGTTTCCCCAGAGGAAGGTGTAAATGGATGATGGTAGGAACATAAGAATTGCCAGACTGGCTCAGATTTGTGGTCCATCTAGTCCAGTATCCAGCATCAGATACTTCAGAGGAAGATGCAAGAGCCCTACAATAGATAGATGTCGGAAAATATTCCCCTATGAAGATCTCATCCTAATAATTAATAGTTAATGATTGTGGTAATCCCCGAAGCATGAGTTTTTATCTTTTTTCCAATAATCATTTTGTTAGCATCAACTAACATAACTCTAGATATTCCGATTATCTATATAAACAACGCATCTCACTTTGCTTCTTATTCCCTCTCATTCTACTCCCACTGAAGTCAAGTGAACTCTGGATACTGACTTCAAAAGATTCAGGTTTCACCTTGTGTGCAGAGATTCTTCATGTGCACTTTATAACCTATTCTTCACAAGTTCTCTGTTGAGCAGCTTGAAGTGTATTCTGTGTTATTAGCAGTATTTTGAATCTAAAATAGCAAATGTTATGCAAAAATCAGTTTATAAAATAAACTAACTGTTTTAAACCTGATTTAAACTCAATTTAAAAATCAAATATATTAGAAAAATTGAGACCATAAATATAGTTTGTCAAATTTAATTAAAAAAAAATCAAAGCAGTTTTAATAAACAAATGTAAAAAATCATCAACCCTGCAAACCCTTTCTATATGGTTGTCTTGTAATTTAAAACAAAAGTACTATACACTTCTGGGGGGAAAAGTGTATAATGTGCATAGGTTTTAATTAATTTAACTCCAGGTTTAGTAGGCTGGTGTTTAGGACATCGTTAATTCAAGATTGCTCAGTGTTTGTAGTATAAATCTGTATTTTCAAAAGATTAGGAGTCAGAAGTAAAAATTAATTCCGGGCCGTGGCAAAAATGTGTTTTGTTGTTGTTTTAAAATTAAATATTTTATTTATTTTTATATATATGCGCACACACATACACACTTTTCTGTATGTAATATATATAAAATATACACACAGTATATATAAAATTCACACACTATATATAAGAATGTGTGTGTGTGTGTGTATGTGTGTGTGTAATCATAGACTGGAACCATTTTTGCCAAATCCTGGAACTAATTTTTACTACTGACTCCTAATCATCTGAAAATACAGATTTATAACGCAAACACTGAGAAATCTTGAATTAGAGATGTCCTATACACCAATCTCTAAACCTGGAGTTAAATTAATATTATTGAAATTGATGTAGGAATGAATTGCTTGAATATACAGCAAATAAAACATTCATAAACCATGGAAATTTTCTTTCTGAAAACTGTTATTTATCATCATTTTTAAAGGGACCAGTGGTGACATAAATCTTATCTGGAACTTCCACCTGCAGCTTTCAGAACTGTCAGATTTTCTGCAGTGCAATGAAAACCTCCCAGTGGCTGACCAAATGAAACAGTTCCCTGAGCTCACCTGGAAACATTAATCTTTTGGACACACTGAATCAACTGCTAATTTCATGTCTGTCATTTTTACGGAAAAGAAAAGTTTTAAAGCCTTCAAGTTCTATTATTTTAAAATATGTTTTTAGTTAAAAAAAAAGATTGTCTGTTTTTATAATGTTTGTATTTATTACAGTCAGTTTTAAGTTTTAGGACTGAGTAGTCCCATTAAATATAAGGGGATAAAACTCTGACAATGTCAGAACAGCATGTTTCCTCCTAATGTGTGGACAGTTAATGTATAGATCCCTGTTTGGCAACATTTTAACGTCAGGAAACATTTTATACTCTTAAGTGTGTTCTTGGATATTGCTAAATGCTAAATATATTTATTCTGGACTGACAGCCATAGTATTATTAGCGTGAATCTTAAAAGCTCAATGCCCACACTTATATTCTGTTGTGACATAAAATTATAATCCTTTTCTTTAATAGGCCATACTGCTGCTTTACCAAACTCTCTCTATATAATCCTGTGAATAGAAATATTTGTGCTGTTGTTTCATTAGCAATTACTCGTCGGTGGCAAAAGTAGCGGTTGTTGTTTTCTGATGAAGAATTCTGAGAGTGACATTTTCAGAAGTTCCCAATATGAGCATAACTCTGCTCTCACTGAAGTCATCAACAAAACTGACTTCAGTGAGAGCAGATTTAGGTCAGTGCTGATGGCTTTGGAAAGTCCCATTTACGCTTATATCACACAGTATGATAAATTTCATCTGGTTTAAACATCTTGAATAAGAGGTTGCAGACAAAGGTCTTAACTTTTTTGGAAAGAGCTGAGATAAAATTTGGGAACATACAATAAGTAGCTAAAATAGGTGCAGCCCTGCATACTTCTGCCTACCTCAATCATCACTTCATGGTCACTGTCAACTTGAGCATGCCAGCTTTCCTTAAGAAAAAGGAATAAACAATGGATGCAAATGAGCCCACCATCCCTGAGTGGTTTTGTTCCTGGTTATATAGCTGCCATTGCTTATTATAAAGAAGATACATATAAGCCCCTGCAAAAGTGATCCAAATAATAATGAGAAATTACAACTGGGTTTGCATGTTCTCAGCTGTGCATATTCATAGAACATGTGATATATAGAGCATGGCCCTTTATTTTAGTGTGTAGTGTGTGTATTTATTTTAGTGTGTAGCGCTGCTGAATATGTGCAGGTCTCTAAATCCCGTATTGTCCAGTATGAGAAACAGCTTGAGAAGTTCAGAACCATGATTCCATTTGATCAGATGACATTTGAGGACTTGAATGAGGTCTTCTCTGAAACCAAATTGGACAAGGAAAAGTATCCATACTGGCCACACAAACCTATTGAAGACCTGTAAATCTGTCCAAAAGCAGTTTCTGGTGACTGTCAAATTCTCTAGAATCTTTTAAATAATGTAATTGTACAGGGCTTCAAAAAAAAATGGGGGAGGGATAGCTCAGTGGTTTGACCATTGGCCTGCTAAACCCAGGGTTGTGAGTTCAATCCTTGAGGGGGCCATTTAGGGATCTGGGGCAAAAATTGGGGATTGGTCCTGCTTTGAGCAGGGGGTTGGACTAGATGACCTCCTGAGGTCCCTTCCAACCCTGATATTCTATGATTCTGTGTAGCTGAACTGGGTATTGACCCAGATCTCCTGACTGCAAGTCCAGTGCCTTACTGTGACACATGGCCAGAAAGGGTTAAGCATCCTGCAAGATAAATAATCCAAATACAACCTCTAGAGACATATTATTAGATAATGTTTGTGGTTTTTTGTGTTTACGTATATATTTTTAGAGGTTAACAATGTAACCAAAGAGTTCCTGTCTATGCTGTATTCTGTTAATTCAGAAATCAAAAGGAGATCTTGACATTTAAACGAAATGTAAAAATAGTAACATCACTGTATTCATCTCTCTTTGAAATGTATAGCAAATCACTTGTGAATGGTGGAAAACAGGCAATTGCTTTATGTTAATCCCTGTAGCTAATTACCGGTGATACTTAGGAAACAGGTCAACTTCAAAGTCTCCATGATTGCCTACTGTTCGCCTAAGGACTCCGAGCTGTCAAGAAAAGACCTGGAATTGTATAAAGGTGTCTTGGGTCCTGATCCTTTTTATCTCAGATCTGCTTGATGCTTTATCTAGGGAAGCTTGAGTCGTAAGACTGAGATCTCCAGTCCCATCTGGATCACCCTCAATATGAACATTGGACTATAACCTATGGACTCATTCTGAAAGAACTCTTTGCAACTGCAAAGCTCACTATCTCTACTATGAAACTGATCTCAGACCTGTACTCATTTCTGTATGTATGCTGATCTTTTAACCAATACTTTCTTTTCTTTATCAATACATTTTAGTTTAGTTAATAAGAATTGGCTGTAAGCGAGTATTTGGGTAAGATCTGAAATATTTATTAACCTGGGAGGTAATATGTCCATCCTTTGGGATTGGTAGAACTTTATTATATGATAAGATTTTCATTTTCATTATCCTCATCATATTTGACTTGGGTGTCTGGGTGGAGGTCTGAGGCTGGGTTGCTTTAAAGGAACTGTGTTGTTGGCTTCTGGGTAACGAGTAAGGTATTATGTGCTGGCTTGGTAAATCTAAGTATTGGAATATCCACCAGCTTTGGGGATTCTCTCCCCATTCTTTACAGTTTACCCTAATTGAGTAACCTCAGTGTGGCTCTCCTGGGACTCCGGTCACACTTAGGGCTTGTGTACACTGGCACTTTACAGTGCTGCAACTTTCTCGCCCTGCGGTGTGAACAAACACACCCCTGAATGCTGCAAGTTTCAGGGCTGTAACATACCAGTATAGACAGTGCACGCTCCTCATGGAGGTGGTTTTTTTAGAAAGCTGGGAGAGCTCTCTCCCAGAGCTGTGCCGCAATTACGCAAGCCCAGTTAAAGTGCTGCCGTGCCCTTACTCACTGCCCTAACTCACTGGACTACATTGCTTCACATACTGTATTTGTTGTAAGAAACTTTCCATTGCCACTGCATTCAGTGTTCCACAAAGGACTAAAAATAAGACTACAGTTACACCAAACAGTAGATATTAGTAAACATATTCATTCACTTTATCTTCTTATTCCATGTAGAGTCATGAGCAGCAACCTCTGTAAATACTACAGGATCAACAATAGCAATTAACTTCTCATTTTGTGCCTTTTCCTCTGCCTTTCTTTTTTGTTGCTCCTTAGAAGCTTTTGTTTAACAGTATAAAGTGTTCCAAAGCCTGAGGTTAATAAAGAGAGATCATAAACTGCACCACACAAACATTTTCTCATAGTCAAGTTGACAAAAATGGCCAATTGCCAAGACCAAACATCAGTAAACTAGAAGAAACAAATGTTTACTGCAGAATATTTACAAGCTGTAATCTTGGAGGAATCAGTTGCTACATTTTGAGGGTTTTTGTTTTGTTTCCATTATTTATCTAGGTATTTTGTCGGGCAAAAATTAGATACTAACTCTAATCCCGTATGTGGCATGTAGCCCAGATGGCTCCATCTCTGTTTTATGCTTATATTCAGATGACAAATGAATTTGTCTGAAAACGTATCCTAAATGGAAATGTTAATCTAACCTTCTGCCCTTACATGACATGAAAATATCTCAACCAACCCTGTGTGAATATTGAAAAGTGTGTAAATCGTTTTTTAAAATGAACACACACAGAGTATACTCTGAGGAATTATTATTTGGCTTTATACATACATTGTACAAGTTATTCGTTCATAAACAAATTCCTGTAGTAAATGTATCCAAGAATACCTTTCTGCCAGCTTTTGTTAGTACAGATTGCTAGCTATTATTTTCTAGATTAAAACAAATACATTTTCCTTTTATGAGATATCTGTGCAAAGGCCAGACTACAATTATAGAAAAGCAGACAATATAGTGTAATATAAACCATTCCCAGAATGGAAACAGAACCTACTTAAAGATAGTGGGTTAGATACAGTCTTTGTTTATAACAGCTTCTGCTGGAGTAACCCAGAACATAAGACCTCCGGTGGTAAAAGGTGCCCACTACCTCCTCTCCTCCAGGATCCTGCAACCAGCAGGTCTCTAGTTACAGCTTAAAGTAGGGATGGGGAAACTACTGCCCCCAGGCCAAATACGAGATGTTTTAAGCTGGCCTGCGAGGTCCCACTGGGGGGCAGGGCCTGGGGCTTGCACTGCACCGGCACTCCGGCCGGGGCTCTGGATTGGGGGCCACATCACAAAGCTTCCGGAATCCACGGCATGGCCCTGCTCTGGCTCCTACATGCTCCAATGGCTCCCTGCGGCGCTCCAATGGGAGATGCAGGTGCGGTGCTGCGGATGGGGCAGCGTGCAGAGCCACCTGGCCGCGCCTCCACGTAGGAGCTGGAGAAGGGACATGCCACTGCTTCCGGGAGCTGCTTGAGGTAAGTGCCACCGGGAGCCTGCACCCAGGGCCTCTCCCCATGCTCCAACTCCCTGCCCCAGCCCTGATCCCCCTCCTGCTCTCCAAACCGCTCGATCCCAGCCTGGAGCACCCTCCTGCACCCCAAACCTCTCATTCCCAGCCACGCCCCAGAGCCTGCACCCCCAGCGGGAACCTGCACCCCTGCCCCAGCCCTGATCCCCGTCCCGCCCTCCAAACCCTCAGTCCCAGCCCAGAGCACCCTCCTACACCCCAAACTCCTCATCCCCAGAGCCCACACCCCCAACCAGAGCCCTCACCCTCACGCTCTCTTGAACCCCAACCCCAATTTTGTGAGCATTCATGGCGCATCATAGAATTTCTATTCCCTGATGTGGCAGGCCAAAGATTTTGCCCACCCCTGGACTAGATGATCTGGTAATTCCTTCGAGCCTTAATCTCTTTGATTCTAACATTTAACTGTGACACTAAGGACTTACATCATGGCACCATATCATACCATGGAGCAGCCAAGTGAAGTAGAACCCTGTTATCCAAGAGTTTAGAAAGATCACAGAGATAGGTTTCTCCTATATGAACTGAGCATTGGCTTAAAGGCACAGGATATTGTTCTGTAGTAAAAGTAGCATTTTTCTTATAGATCAGTTACAGTCACTGATTTCTTTTGCTGAAACGGCCATACCTGCATTATAATTAGCCTATTCCTGAGTTACAGTAAGGAGAGTGGGAATGAACTGAATGAACTGTTACAATTAAATACTATATCATAGCTCTCTCTCTCTCCACAACAAGACAGTCATAAACCTGCCTGATAAAAATAATTTTGCTGGTGCACACTTTCTAAATGCAGACAATAATTATGGCTTCATTCACAGAGCAATCAAAAATAAGCATATTTTTCTTAAGCACAATTGAAGTTACCTCTGAAATAATTAGATCTGATAAAAGAACACCTATCACTCACTTCTGCTTTATGGCTTGATGTGAAGCAGGAATAATAAACCATGACAAAAGACAACTGCAGAAATTTAAAGAATAAAAATAAAAATAAAGTCAATTGTGCAGAACCATAATCCTCCCTCATGCTAGAATTATTTTAAGTGATAGAAGGCAAATAGAAGTATAGTAGTCACTAACAGACAGTTGGAAATTTTTTGGCTTCACACCAGTGGTCTGCCTTCGCCATGTTTACAAGTGAACCAGAATGAAGCTTGCAAGACTAATTCTTGCACAATAAAACAAAGGAAATGAAAACGATGAAGGACAACTTCTTACTGAATGTAAAAATGCAAGTGCATTTGCTGCTGTTTCTAATCGTTATTATTGAGCTCTGTTATGAAATCTTTGCCCTATGTACGTCCTTTGTATTGCTGTCCGTATTGTTAGAGTCCCAGCAATAATTATAAAAACAGAGTGACAATGTCTAATTCTTATATAGAGACAGTAAATTGAAAAATATTTCCCTTGATTTTTTTTTAATGTATTTAATTTTCCACACTCAGACACAAATTTAGATTTGTGAGTTTCTCTTCTTATCGGACCAGAAATAAAGATAATCAGTAACCAGATTTCCCTTCCTTTTACCCTGGCATCACTTGAAGAAGAGAGATTGCAACAACTCCTTGAATTTCTTTGGGATTATGATTGAACCAGAAGTGGATTTAAGAATAAAAGTCTAGAAGGTAAACAGAATATGGGAGCCCAGTGATGAAACATTAATCAGATAATTAATTTTATAAATTTTATGAAAGGTATAAAATAATTTTCTGTTATTCACCTAGTTCTAGTAAGGGTCTTGAGTGAGAGACCCTCCATCAGGTAAGGGACTGACAAAGACTCTCCTCAAAGAGGGCCCAGTTGGGCCCAGAATTTCACCTTCATGATTTTAAAACTCCGAGGCAGATCCAGAAATAGACCTGCATTAGAAACAAAACCAAAGGCAGAGGGCTTTCCAGGAATGGAATAAAGATGTACAAATACAGTTAAAATGACTGGCCTGAGCAGACACGCCCAAAGCATAGTGGATCTGATTTATCAACGTTGCACTGACTTGCTCTCGAGTCTAGTCATAGAAGTTTTATTGCTGAGATATTTTTACTCTCTTGATTACAATGGTCTCTACTTTGCATTTTCACTTTACATGTAATACTAGATAACTGTAGCTAGAACTGTTGGTGGGTGGTAGTTTCTGAAACTGCTTACTAAGCACAAGAGGAGTCACAAATTATAGTTGTCAATCTGAAAAATCTAAGTATTAGTACAATATTAACTAAGGGGGAAAATACATTTAAGATTGGAAGCCTGTATTCTGGGTTGGAATTCAGTTGGATTAAAGGCATAGGAAGAACATGTCCATGCCTAGCCTACCCATTGTATCTAAAGTGTCAGTATTTATAAAACAGAGATTCTACCACTGGGAAGCTTGCTGTTGCTTTAGTTAATAAGATCTAGACATTTGCATTTGTTCCTGTTTTAATGATACCAGTACTTTAGTTTAAAACAACTTGTGACATGCATGACAACTTGTGGTGACACCACTGTGCTATATAACTGACATATAACTAAGAATTCCACTGTTGTATGCAGTGTTGCTGTAGCTGGGTTGCTCCCAGGATATGAAAGACAAGGTGGGTGATATAATATCTTTTATGGGACCAACTTCTACTGGTGAAAGAGACAAGCTTTCGAACTCCACTCTCCACAAAGAGCTTGTCTCTTTCACCAGCAGAAGTTGATACAATAAAAGATATTACCTCATCCACCTTCTCTCACTCACGTGACCAAGAATGAAGTTGTCTTGAGCATCAAGGAAAAAGCTGACTGATCCAGGATTCAAAATCTGCAATGAAGCAGACACATCTACACTACTGAATGCCCAAGAAAATAAATATGACGGCAAGAATCACTTTGATAAATGTTACTCAAAAATCACAGTTTATAGCTTTACACAATTTTAAGATGCATCTTCCATACATTTTGCTTAATGGACAGCAAAATGTCATGCAGATGAAAATAGTGGTGCTTATAATTCTTTGAATTCCCCATAAATGGAATATTTGTTGTCCTGTCATACATTGTTCTTTTCAGAGCAATTGATTACATTAAGTAGATTACAAATGCAGCCAATAAAAATGGTATAAGATTATAACAAGATTTCTTTGTAAGGAAGATGAAATGGTTGGGACTGCAAGGTTCCACAGTAGGAGAGACATATGGGGAAAATGGGTCATGGTTCAGGTAAATTCTGATTATTACAAATTACATATCAGTAAATTCTAGGATTTAAATCTGATTATTGAAGTCTAGTTGCTTATTCACAAAAGTATGCAAGGGATGCTTAATCCTTTAACAAACAGCTGAATTTTTAAAATTGTATTTGCATGAGGCATTTTTCAGGTTACACTTTCCGTACTCATTTTCAGCCCATTACCCTTAGTTATGCAACCATGCAATACCTTACACAAGTCCCCTCTCATTTTTCTATTATCAGTACTGTTTATTATTTGTATTATGTCACCTGTGCTAAGCTCTGTACCAAATACATAGTAAGAAACAATCCTGGCCCCACAGAGTTTTTAATCTGAGGCCCCAGTTTTGGAAACCACTTCAGCAAGTCCATCCTGATTCGGAATTTAAGCACATTCTGAATAGAGATGGACTTGCTTTAGTGGTTTCCTGAATAGGGATGCGTTCCTAAGGCAGACCTTAAATAGATAATGTAGACAAAGGGTAAGAGAAAGGAAGTAGCATTGTCCCCATTTTGCAGATGGAGAACTGAGGCACCGAGAGATGAAATGAATCACCCAAGATCACTCAGGAAATCTGTGATAGAACTAGAATAGAATACAGTTTTCCTGAGTCCCAGCCTCTTGCCTTAACACCACAGCACTAACCTTTCTTCCTAGTAACACTCAAATCTAGAATCACTGTGCTCTGACACAGTGGGTCCTACCTGGAGGGGCATAGCCCTCAGGTGGATCATGATGGGGCAGTTGGAAAGTCACCTGAATGGCTGAGAAAACAATTGGAAGAATCTCCTGGTCACTGACACTCAGCAGAAATCAGGAGAGGGCAAGGAATTAGTGATGCCAACTTTTGTGATTTTATTGAGAATTTCACAATATTTGGAAGTTTTTTGATTCAAGCCACAGCTCTTGGAGCCATGTGTGTAAATGTGAATTTCAGCTATCATTACTATCCATTGTATATGTAAAAAAAGCTTGAAAATGTGAACCCAAAGACTCAAACACCAGAAGTCAAATAAAAAGAGCCCACAAAAAAAAAAGTCTGTTTTTAAAAATCTCATGATCTCTTGGGACTGGACTAATGATTACTGAATGCTTGAAACTGGCCATACTGGATCAATTACTCTGTCCCTCTTCCACTCTCTTTTGTTCCTGAACTCGGTAACAGTAATTCCTGTGATGTTGCACTCCATATGCTTTATGGCAATATGCTTATGAATGCAAATATGATGTAACTGGAATATGCTTTATGCAAAAGGTCTCTTGTAAGGTATCATTACAAAGCTTATAATCTACTAAGTGTGTTCATCCTATTTGTTTGCATGTATTATTTCTATGTCTGGAGTTAGGAGAATAAGATAAGCATTCAGGGTGCTTCAGAATCAATGAACTGTAAATGGCTCTGTTTACTTGCAAACCTTCCTGTGTACGTGTAGGCCAGCCCAGGAAGAATGGAGGCTGGCGTCTCATAGGACATGTGACCATGTCACATGATACTGGAATCCATCTTTAATCTGGAACTTTTCTATTTAGAAGGAGGGGTGGGGACCCAGAGAGACAAAAGATTCCTGCCTTGGGCCAAAGCTACAAAAGGGGGTGGAGCAGGACAAAGGAGGCTGGCAGTCATGAGAAAACCCCTGCTTACCACCTGAGATCTCTGCTGGAACTAACAAAGACTGTATCGGGGAAAGGATTGGGCCCAGACTAGGAAGGCATCTAGTCTGTGAAAGAAGCTTATTGGAACATCTCTGAGGGTGAGATAATACCTGTAATCAGTTTCTTAATGTATTAGGCTTAGACTTGGTGTTTTTGCTTTATTTTGCTTGGTGACTTACTTTGTTCTGTCTGTTATTACTTGAAACCACTTAAATCCTACTTTTTATACTTAATACAATCACTTTTGTTTGTTAATGAACCCAGAGTAAGTGATTAATACCTGGGGGAGCAAACAGCTGTGCATATCTCTCTATCGGTGTTATAGAGGGCAGACAATTTATGAGTTTACCCTATATAAGCTTTATACAGAGTAAAACAGACTTCTTTGGGGTTTGGAGCCCATTGGGAACTTGGTGTCTGGGTGCTGGAGAGGTAACCTGCTGAGCTGTTTTTGGTTAAAGTCTGCAATTTTGGGGCCGTGGCCCAGACCCTGAGTCTGTGTTGCAGCAGGCTTGCGTGTCTGGCTCAACAAGGCAAGATTCTGGAGTCCCAAGCTGGCAGGGAAAACAGGTTCAGAGGTAATTTCAGCATGTCAGGTGACAGTCCCCAGGGGGTCTCTGTGACTGAACCCATCACAATTTCCTCCTGCCCAAGCCCACACTGTGCTCAGTTCTGGGGAGCCAGCATCGCCATCTCTTGAAGCAGCACAATGCTAGAGCTGAGTACCATGTCTGTGGCAGTCCAGGTGGTGGTGTAAGGGAAGAGAAGCATCCCCAGAAGCCAACATTAGCCACCAAAGCAGGTTTGGATTTGATAGTGATGAAATTTTGTGAACCATTTTTGCAAAATGTTTGCACCAAATAGGAAAACTTCACAAGATTTTGCAAGAAGTCACTGCTGCCATGGTGGATTGCATCTGAACTGGATCTGGAAAATAGGCTTGTTCCAGATCTAACATAAAACCTTTTAATCCTTCCTCCCAACTCCCTCCTACAAAAAGTATGTATTCAAATTTGTGTTTCTGACTCATGCCTTCCTCTAGCTGCAAAGTGCGAGGGGACAGGAAATGAGGAGAGGTTGATACTACACACTGATGCCCTAATTATCTGTGTCTTTAGGGCATATTCCCCAGGCTCTCTGCAGTTCATAGGCCACACCTATAGATGCCTTATATGCCTTTATTCCTGTCCCAAATAATCGAGTATGTGGTACATTTCCATTTTCTGAAACCAATATGTTTTGAATGTTAACTTTTTCCTCAGAAGAGATGAACACAGAACTAAGTATTACTGGGCAAACAATGAGGTAAATCTGTAATTGCTCCTAAGTACCATAGTGACTATATGCTTCAAAAATGCAGATATTTCGTGTAATGGAGGAAGATGATCTTTGTCTCAGGAGAAAAACAGAAGACAGTGGTTATAATTTGTTGTGGAAGCCCCCATAACTTGCTAGGTGCTATCCAGCAAACAGGAAAAAAGTGCAAAAAATTGAAGATAACAAGCAACTTACAAAAAGTGAGTGGGGGGAGGGGGATATGATCAAAATACGTACCATTTTTATTAAATATACAAACTATATCCTCAACTGTCCCTCAACCTTTGAATTATTAGTTTGCCAATTTGTTGGAGACCAAATGGAAGCTGGGGGTGTTGAGGAGATTGTTGAATAAGATGAAGGTAAATTCAGAGAGCACAGAAAAAGACACAAAGAAGTTGTGTAAGAAACAGGTAATACTTCTCCATTCTTCTTTGTGATGTGATAGAGAATCTCTGTCATAGCTCATTTCAAACTCCGTCCATACGAGCCTTTGGGGTACTCACTGAAGAAAATGGATACTATTAATCCTGCAGTTGGATTAATCCAAGATTAGGACAGTCAGGCTAAAATTCTGAATTGTCAAATGAGCTAAGAAATAATAGAATTATGCAATTATATATGATTGCAATTACTATACAAAAACCTGTAATACATCTAATTAGCACAGTAACGATCTGAGGCACAACAAAAGAAAAGAAAGACAGTCTTTTTGTAAATAGAAAATGTTTTGCCTTCCAACACAGTTTCTGTTTCATAACCATATCATCTTAGGGGATGATAATACCTAAAGAATCAACTTTTTCTCATAGCTACTCATTGCATTTTTCACCAAGTCACCGGTACCTCTAAATGATGCACAGCTATTTCTTCTCTAAATGAATGGGCAGAGGCTTGACTTAGACAAGTATTTAAAAAAATACTTTAGGGTGCCTTGGAAAATCCAGTCATTTATCTAACAGATTAGCTACCGCACATTCCCTGACAACATGCCTCAAACCTTGAGCACTAGGAACCACCTTCAGGGATTACTGGATAATTCACTGTCCAGATGCAATCAGTGTATTACAACTGTCAAACAGGGTTCCAACTAGAGTCATTTATGATGATGACACCTGTCCACTGGACCAAGACCATGAACTAAATTCTTATAGACCATGAAATGATGACTCTAAATTCCTCTTGACTCGGACCAGAATTGTCTTAGTGAGCAATGATGAAAGATTCTGCACCTTATAAAGAATTCCCCATGCTATCCAGTCTGTCTTACATCCTAAATTTTTATTATTTAATTGATGATATTTAAATTCAAAGTGTAAAAATGCATTAACAGTGCTCTCCCGAGCTCCATGCAATTGGAATCCTGAAAGGGAGAATCCCCACAGGGATGCTGTGTAGCATCTACTTGGTATCTCATCTCTAATCTCTCTTTTGGGAACAGAGTCCATTACTCTGACCCCCTTCTACGCCTCTGGGCCTCTCCCACTGCCGTGTGTGTGTCTGTGTGTGCACATGCATGTGTGTGCACGTGTGATGGAGCCTATAGGAGTAAGGTTCAGAAATAAGTAGAAATTAGGTTTTGTGCCTAAATTAGCCTAAGTGTCGAGGAGTATTGGAATTTGAAGTAGTTAATATGAGGAAAATTAGCTATAAATTGGAAATAGAGAGTGACGGGAAAGTAGGAGTTAGCAAGGACATGACCCAGGACTATGTTACCGCGATGTTTTGGTTATAATTGGTTTAAGCAAGGTTTTTAATGAGTGTTTTTGGGAATTGTGAATGCTTTATTAAAGTGCTATCTATACCGATAGTATGGGAAAAACATTGGTGTAGATGTTAATTGAAATGTGTAATGTAAAAAGCCAATAAGGAGATGGCAGAAATATAATCATGGTACGGGCAATTTAATGTTAATTAGTATTATACTGGAATATAAAAGGAGTAATTTTGCTGATTTGGGGAGCGCTCCAATTAACCTCTAAAGGGTACTGTTAGGTTCCAGGATTATAAGGCTGTATGTAGTGCTGTCCATGTGACACACTATTTCATCTTTGAGTGTAAGTATAGTTGTATTATTGTGTAAGTGGTAATTGCATCCTGTTTGCTTAACGAATCATTTCTCTTTTGAATAAAGTTTGGTTTTATCATTCTAAATGTTTCCTAGTGGTCCTCTACTAAATAGATTTTCTGTAACTGACCTAGAGACTGGAACCTGAAAAGTAAGTTGGGTTTTATTGCGCCCTTATCTTTAACAACTTTAATATTAATTGGGGACATTTCAACATAAAGGTTATAAAAGGGGACACGTGATCCACAAAGTAGTTTAACCTAGTGATTCTGGCTGAGCTATACTTTGTGGAGGGCCCAGATTGGTGGCAGCGGGGAGAAAAACTTTGAACTGCTTTCCTGCCACACCTCACTCTGGAGCCTCAATGCTGCTGTCAGCCATACCCTCTCTTCCCTTGACATAACCCCTACGCCAAGGGGAGGCAGGAGAGAGTGGCACGGAGCCAGATATGTGACCCTACCCTTCTGTGATAAACTCCTCAGGTAGCTGGATAATCTAATTTGTAGCCCCTTTGCAATACCAATGCAAAGCAGTCCTAGGAAGGCCCTGGAGCTGATCCTGTATACATACATATGTATTCTCTAGCTGTTGCTAAAATAGCTGTTATTTTATATAATAAAAGCAGAGTGACTGCAAAAATCTTTCATTTGTAAACAAGTATTCTTCATATGCAAGTCAATAATATAGAGCTCGGTGAACAATTTAAAACAAATAATACATACACCGATGTCACCTTTTTCTGTTTGGGAACTGTCCATACCTGGGCACTGTCTCTGCCCTTGTCATGGTCACTTCCACCAGTGCCCAGTTCACAGGTTTGCTCTCGTTGCCTTGCTCTGCACACATTCCTCTTCACTACACAGAAACCTCTCTGTGTGCAAATGATAGGTGCTGAACTCAAGTGTTTTCACTATCTATTCTTTTTTCAGCATCCTTCAGGACTGAGCCACAAAATAAATACAAATTATGTTCTCATGAATGAGATTTCACTCAATTTTCTATTGGCCAGTAATATTCTAATAGTAAATTAATAATTAGTTACTTCACTCTTGCATGTATTGCCATTGACGTTAGTAAGAAACTCAATATAGCTGCATAAACATGCAAAGTAATTACATATTTTACTAGACACATAATGATTACGGCATATTTCAGACCTGTCTGTATCAACTGTTTTCTGCAATTGTTTCATGTTCGTGCATTTTCATAATTTTGCTTGAAGAATCTCTACAGGTTAAATTTCTCACAGCTAGTGACAATAGTATGTGTGAATGTTCCATTAAGCATTAGTGACACAGAGTGTCTATTCATCTGTCATTTTTAAATATAGAGTAGAATAAAGAGAAGAGGGAACTGTAAGAAAATCATTGATCCAGTCTCTTTAAAATACTGGTTTAAAATAGGTTTCCAGCCAGCACCATTAAAATGCTAAAACATGGTCATTAGCACAGAAGAAAAGAGCAGAACTCAATTGGAGTGGGGGATGGTATTTGTAAATAAGATACTAAGATCCAGGCAAGACCAAAGTGGAATTTGAAATGCTAGGTTCTGAGCAAGGAAATAGGCAAATAACTCCAGAGCAGGATGGTCTTCAGGGGGATGTCAGCAGACGTAGAGGACAACTGCCATTTTATGAAAGACAAGAGACTATTCACCTGATCAAATATTAAATAGTTGAAAGGCTGATATAACCTTGACCTGTGGGTCTGATATGATAATCAATTCTGTCACATGTTCAACACCCAAAATGGCACAAACTATAAAGGAATAATGGACTAGGATCTGAAAGATAAAATTGAAAAGGAAGATGACTTGAAACATCTGAGACTAGGGGCAATGTCCTTGACATGCTGCCTAGTAAGAGAGCGAGAGAGGAAAAATGATTCACTTTAGAGAAAGGTAGACATTAATTATTTTCCCTAATGACACAAATGGGATCTATCAAGCTTAGACTAGATATGTCATCCAAAATATGTGGTTTGTTTTAACCTGATTGTCTCTCTATTCTTAGAAAATTCGGCCTCTGTGGTTTTGAACTGTTTGGGAATTTCATGCATACCATCCTGATGAGGTGAGGAGCCGACTTTATCTTTCAAGAAAAATAGCAAATGGACAGTGTCTGAACTGTTCCAGATTATCAATGCAAGGCCATCAACTAATGAGCTCTCCTATAAGGTGTGTTGCTTGCAGGATTGCATCCTCCAGATGCACAGGAAACAACTAATGACCGTGACTACACATCAAGTTTAAAAGGACCAAAATGACAATTATTGCTATAGTTTAAAAAGACAAAATGGCACAGCTTACAGCATATTTCACCATCAATGGTGGAAGCTGTAGCATCATACAATGATAAAACACCTGTCTTGTCTACACTACAGCTATTGCTGTAGCTACTACTAGTGGTGTTGCATTGGTATATAGCCAAGGCCTATAGTATGAAAAGAAATCTGGTCCTAACAATATACCCTTTAATTATGTTTACATATTAAAAACATATAACATTTCTGAAAAATATACAAGCTACTTATTGCTGAGCTTGAATTTCAGACATAGTGGTTAATTATAAAAATTGTATCTTACTACTATGTACATAAAATTACTATTCTGAAATAGACCGATAATCCACCTAATCCAGTATCCTGATTGCAGAAGTGGCTATTGCATGATATATCAAATGAAGGTATAAATTCTCATGAGTCCAAAATTTGTAATACTATGCCATGGGACAGTGATATGCTGGAAACTCCCAGAAGTCTCTTTTTAAAATTCTGCCATCAAACTAAATGAAGGGCGTGGAATATTTTTTTGTGTGTGCCTCTACTGAAGAACATCTCTTCCTTGCCTAAATTCATGCCTGTTGCAGAGAACATATCCCTAGAGTTCATAAAAATCTTCTAAAGGGCACATTTGTTGTTTTTGGAATGAAAAAGACTACAACAAAAAGCAAGTATCTTAAAAGAAATTGCCTGGGAGAATCCTCAAGGTGCCAGCCTCCCCCGTTTACAAAGCCTTCACTTCTAATTACGCAGGTGGAACACTTTGCTATGCCACATATGTAGTATATAGTTTCAGGAATAATGTCTCAAGATTTCCAGTCAATGCACTTAACGTAGATGTTTGTCAGATGAAGTTGCCTCATGTCTTTGTAAATACAGCCACCTTCTCACAAACACCTTCTCATAAACATAACCAAGGGAAATAAAACAATCCCCAATCCCTCTGGCTGACAAATATTTTGTACCAGAGAGGTAAGAAAGAAATTTTATGGTAGCCACTTTTGAAGATACTGGCAACACAGGACTTGTGTGATGGAGATATCTTTCTGCCCCTCCAGTTAGTGATCATCTTTTATCCTAGTACTGGAGGATTTTATATCAGCTGCTGTAACTATAGATGACACTAATTTAGGTAACTTTATAAATCAGCCATTAAACATTGATTTTTTAATATATTCACAGTTCAGTTCATTTGAAGATATAAAAAACAAACAAAACACAGCATATTTTCTTTTGTGTTAACCAACAAGCAGGTCTGTTGGTTTTAAAGTATAACTTAAAAAGAAAAGTTTCAGAGTAACAGCCGTGTTAGTCTGTATTCGCAAAAAGAAAAGGAGTACTTGTGTGTGGGGGGGAGAAAACCTGGATTTGTGCTGGAAATGGCCCAACTTGATTATCATACACATTGTAAGGAGAGTGATCACTTTAGATAAGCTATTACCAGCAGGAGAGTGGGGTTGGGGAAGAGAAAACCTTTTGTAGTGGTAAACACCCATTTTTTCATGCTTTGTGTGTATAAAAAGATCTTCTATACTTTCCACAGTATGCATCCGATGAAGTGAGCTGTAGCTCCCGAAAGCTTATGCTCAAATAATCTGGTTAGTCTCTAAGGTCCCACAAGTACTCCTTTTCTTTTTGAAAAGAGAGACTATGCCACAAGTACTCCTTTTCTTTTTGCGAATACAGACTAACATGGCTGTTACTCTGAAAAGTATAACTTGAAATTTGATTTTGGCTGTTTTAAGATACATGAAATGATTTAGAAGTTAGAACAAAGAATTCCTTCAGCAACCTCAAGAGGTTTTAGACATTTATCTCAGTTGTTTTTAGTCATCCAGGTGTCAGTTCATTGAAGAGCATAATTTAGTGTGAACCAATTATTTTAAGCACTGAATAGAGATTTCAGAACTCTCTTCCAATTTACACTGAGCTGCAGCAATGTCATGCCTTTGTTGTTAAAGTTTAAGAATGTTACCTATGATCATTTTTACAACCAGGAAAGGCTTAAATAGTGTTTATGTGGGCTGTTTATCAAGCAGATTAGGCTTTTCCTCACAGTTAATGTTTATAGGCCCAACACACAAGCTTCAGCAACATTCGTTATGAGTTTCACGTATCCAGGGTCTGACAGTTTTACGATCCTTCACAGTGACTTGCATTCCTAAATCTAGGGGGCTCAGAGTTATATTTCAGTGAGAACTGAACGGCCACACTTATCAGGATTATGATAAGCATCAAAATTACTCTTCTTAGAGGAGTTTGAAATTAAAACTGTTGCAGCAACATATTTCTTTTGTGCATGAGCAGAAGTAATATCTGGCAAAGGCCACATGCATACAGCTTTGATTAAAACATGCATCAAACTAATTGCTCTTTCACACAGACACATTCCAACTTTATCAACATCCTTGTTTAACACTCTCCATTTTCCTTGGTGAACTGACTAGGCTGAGAAGATTAATTGATCAAAATAATTAACTGGCATTGTTGCAAATCAAATTTGCACAGATGTGGAAATGAAACAGGTGTAACCTGCATGCATTCTTGGTTGGTCTTTTGTCAAGAGATTGCAGTCTCAGTTTTAATGTAAGGACCTTGCCAGTAGTTATACATCACAAAACAAAGCTAAACTATGCATGCCAAATGCAGGGGGGGAATGATGCCTGTGATGCATCACACCTGAACAGCAGCAGCACACAGACAATGAAAGGAAAGTGCCAGAAGGAATCGCTGGTGTGCAGTGATGAAATCAGGAGTGTTAATTAGACAGACACTATTTAAGACTATGTAGCAGCCTAACATGCCATAAAATTAAAGGACTGCTACACAGCAGGTTTACTGCACATCAGGAAACACTGACAAAGTTATGCTCCATAATCAATGGATGCCTTCAGAATACAACATTCTTAGGGTTTACAATATCACCCGAATTACTGAAATAGCTTTGAAATGGTTCCATTGGGGAAATTAATGAAACGCAACGAAATACGCTGAGGAGCTATGCTATATCCAATATTTTTGGCCTCATGGTAACATGTTGAGCTTCCAGCTGCTTGAGAACTGAATTTCAGTTCAGACAGAATTTCTGGTCCTTGCCGGTAAAGTTATGATGCCAAAAAGAAAGGATCCATTTGTTTTAGCATCTTTCATTAAGTAATCTATCAGGTTGTTCTGGTATAAATTTTGGAAAGACCCAGAACTGTTTTTCTCCACAGAATTAATAGAATGGGACAATATCTTTTAAATTGCTTTTAAACAAGGGATGAAATGAGTTGCTCCAAAATCCCCAGACAGGTGAAATTTAGATGGCTCTGAGAGTGAGAGAGTTCTTTCAAAATAAGGTTATAATTACTGGCTCATTCTCATTCTGAATTTTTACATCCTGATCACGTGAAGAAGAGGAATGTTTGGTATTCCTAAAGGAGGTCCAAAACAAGACACCACATGGAAATGCTTTAAGTGTAGTCTATGAATGAACAGAACACCATTCCCACGCATCATTTTTGTCTACATTCTCCTTTTACCTAGGGCTGTGTCCTATTTATTGTAAAACAAACAACAACAAAATGTAAAGTCAGCAATACAAGTCAAAGCAGAATTTAACTATGCAGAATAATTTCTGAAAAAATGTGAGGGACATAGGAGATGTGTGGCTAAAATAATACAATCAAGATAGGTTATTCTAAAAGAAAGTATGCCTGTGAGATTATGAAATTTTTCACACTAGTGTTATGGAAATGCTGAGAATAATTCAATTCAAATACCATAGTACCATGTTTCCTCTGATGATTTTTAATTAATTCTTGTACTATCATCATCCATGACAAAAAAGAGGAATAAATCCAAGCTCAGAGATCACAAGATAGTACCTCCTTGTGGTTATCTGGAAAATCAAACTGAAAGTTAATAATCTAAGGATACTCATAGAACAGCTTACTTTTAACTGGTTAATAAAACACAGGATGAGAACCCTATAACACCTAAAATTTCCACTAATACTTCACAGATGCTTCAGTACATCATACAAACTCAAAGATGAAAGCACACCATGGAATACAAAGTCATTATCACAATTTGAATCTAGAAGTCCCAATAAAAGGCTACTAAATCTTCCTTTAAAAACCCCGAATCTTGATATGATTGTAACAAACCTTTTGGTCTTTCTCAACACAGACAAGCTCATCAGAGAACTCTTAACCTTGCTGTCATGTGTTTCCCAGAGGGTGCAGCAGCACATTCACACCAGCAGGTCATATGAAGTGTTAAATTATATTCATGTTCCAGAGGTTTTGAATTATTTAAATTTGGAAGATTATACTAACACTGAGCAGTATGAGTATATTCAAGACTGGTGATGGCTTCACTTACAAACTCCTGTTACTGCAGGAATTATAAATTGGCTGCTTAATTTGCATTTGGTTGAAGCATGGCCAAATACGTGGTTCGTCAAAAAGCATTTATTTTACAAAATGTAATTTAAATTGGTCTGGCTGATGGTTTTGTTCTGATCACAGAGAATTAGAAACAGAATAAAAGATGTTTGTTGCTTTTTAATGCTCCTCTAATAAAGGACATGCAGTAGGGACTTGCCAGTTTTGCCTTACATCAATAGAGAAGGCAGGGCGGCAGATTGTCAGACACAAATAGTAGTTAGGTGCCTAGCTGCCTTTTAAAAAATCTCCCAGTTGTCAGTAGTATCCGATTTTCCTTATCCTTACTAGAGGGAATACCTAAAATACTACAAACCATGAGATAAAGTTATTTGATTACCTATGGAATTGTCCAAGGCAACTGGCAAGTTTTTAAGGGTGATCATTGTAAGACCCAACCTTGTACCTGCTGAAGTCAGCAGCAAAACAGCTATTGACTTCAACGGGACTACATTCAAGTACACAGTATTTTTTTAAAAAACAACAACGATATACTGAAGAAGTGTTAATGTGTAATATGGAGTCAGCACTTCTGGGAGTAGCATAAAGCAAAATGAAAGTAGACAACATGTGGGACATAGACTTGCGTTCCAAGTAACAATCAGCTCAAAAGAGTCGTCCTCCATTGGGGTCCCTTTTAGGGCCAATGCTACAAACTCTAGCTCTGGGGCCAGTTCTCAATATGCTGCATTTCAATATCGAGGAGATATTGGGGGCAAAAAGGGATATCCTCCTCCAGCTAGCTACACATCTTGAAGCACATGCAGTTGTGCTCCAGGGGACACACTCCATCACTGAAGTGCAACTTTCAGTTACAGTCTATGCTGTCGTGGCTCACCACCATCACAAGGTGTGGTGACATCTTATGTTAAGCAAGAGCTGTCTGCTGTCACTATATTGACATCTGGTCCAAATGACATTCTAGAATTGGGAGGCAATAAAGCTGAATGAGGTTACTCTGATCAGTTTTTAGCAAGCCTCCATCCATAGGGTGACCAGATGTCCCGATTTTATAGGGACAGTCCCAATATTTGGAGCTTTTTCTTATATAGGTGCCAATTACCCCACACCCCCTGTCCAGATTTTTCACATTTACTATCTGGTCACTCTATCCATCCAACACTTCCTGTATCTTATTTTTCCACTTGAAAAGGCACAAAGTGGGGAAATGAGATCATCCAAAGTCATTTTCCTTAGATTGCTGATGCAAACCCAAGCCAATAATGACTGAAAAGTTTTACTGCCTAATGGCTGTTTGGTAGGCCCATATGAAATAAGTTTAGTGTTCGCCATTAAGTTCCCTCACAAATGTCTGACACCCTTTATGACAGTGTCAGACAAACAGAATGGTCTGGTCACCTCATGGTTAAGGCACACTATCAAGGCAGTAGGGGATAGCTTACACTGCTGTTTTCACTGCATCTGATGTGTGGGCTGCAAGATAGTAAGTCTTTCCTGAGCATTAAGGGCTTGATTCTGTGCCATTTAAGTCAATGTGAGTTTTGCCATTAATTTTATGGCCTAGTGCAGAGGTGGGCAAACTACGGCCCGCGGGATCGTCCGGCCCAGCCACTGAGCTCCTGTCCCAGCAGGCTAGCCCCTGCTCCTCCCCTGCTGCCTCCCCTCCCTCACAGCCACACCGCCATGTGGGCAGCACTCTGGGCAGCGGAGCTGTGCACTCATGCAGGGCAGCGCGGCAGCGTGTCTGGCTCCGGCCGGACGGTCTGGCTCCCAGACATATTGCTCTGAGCGGCATGGTAAGGGGACTGGGGCTGGTGGGTTGGATAAGGGGCAGGGTGTCCTGGGGGGAGTCAGAGAGCAGTGGGCGATTGGATAGGGGGTTTGGTCCCAGGGGGGCATGGTTTGGTGCGGGGAGTCCCGAGAGGGGGCAGTCAGGTGACGGGGAACAGGGGGCGGTTGGATAGGGCAGAGGTTCGGGGGGGGCAGTCAGGGGACGGGGAGCAGGGGGATTGGATGGGTGGGGAATTCTGAGGGGGGCAGTCAAGGGGCGGGAAGTGGGAGGGGGCGGATAGAGGGTGGGGGCCAGGTTGTTTAGGGTGGCACAGCCTTCCCCACCTGGCCCTCGATACAGTTTCGCACCCTGATGTGGCCCTCGGGCCAAAAAGTTTGCCCATCCCTGGCCTAGTGTCATGACCCAAGCATGTCAAACCTGGGTCTGCAGGATTTATAGGAGCACCCGTGCTCCAACCCTCCATCTGACAAGCGTGTTGATGCTTTCCTAAGACCCATGAAGCCCAGCCCCAGTTTGAGGCTCTGCCCCTGCAGTCCTATTCACAGAGTCCCAGAGCAGCTGATTGGCTGGCTGGCCCTACTTAAGCCAATAGCTGGAACAGGAAGCTGTCTGAATAACTGGACTCCAGTGGACTCTGGACCATGTGCCTTGTGCTTCCTGCTCCCGCTCCCGCTCCAGCAGCTTGGTGTCCTGGTATCCTGACCCTGCATGACTCCTAGAATCTGATTCATGGTTCTGACCTTCAGTTTGTCTCCTGACTCTGACACTCTGGTATACTGACTTGGCCTGACTCTGGTTCCTAACTTGTGGTTCTGATCTCCAGTTTGTTTCCTGCTTCTGACCTCCTGGCATCCTGACCCAGCTGACTCTTGTCTTGTGACTGTGGATTCTAGCTCTCTCTACTAGGTCTGGCTGCCCACGACCCAGCCATGACACCTAGGTGCATGATCAAGCACTAGATTCCAATAACATTAATTAATAAAACAAAAAGGGCAGTACGGGGGCGAGGGGCGGGAGATGACATTCAAAGGCACAAATTGTAATTAGGAGCCTAACTCCCATTAAAAGTGCCTTTCATTTGGGCTTTTGAAACCCCAACTCCCCTTAACTATACACATACACAAGATTGAATGTTCTCAAGTGCATATTACTTGCATATAATTAAATATATGCATGAAAACCCATTGGTTTCAATTGCTTTGTGTGTGCCAAGAATCAAATGATAATGGGAAAAATTATATATTAACCACTTCCTAGGGATTTTAAATACTCACAGTAAAACAGATGGCTTTTGTGTACCTAAGGTGCAAATTCCTGGCAGGAGGAATATTATGTGATGGAAATGGGAACTACTGTGATGCTACTGAAGGAACTTTCAGCCCTCCTATAAGGTGTATTACAGTATTTTTCCTTTTCCTTCCAATTGTGTTTCTGTTTACATACCTGTGTCCCCATTTGACCATTAGAGAATATCTAGCAACGTTTAGATGCTAGCACACCCAACTTTCAAATCGAGCTACCATGTGTTTTGGACACTAGTTGGCCAGATGGCTGAATATAGATAAATCCTTGGTGGATCTCTCTATTTGTCTGAATACATACTGTACAGCCTACAGGAATATGCCTCAAATGCTGATGCCACTTTATTTTTCAACTGTAATAAAGGTTTTTTTCTGTATAAATATTTTTTACTAAATACTACATGCAATTCTGAGCTTGGACAACAATGTGAATGTATTTTGAGTGGAACTCAGGGAAATATTCATAGCAAATTAACTGTTTAAAGGGTTGGACCCTCATCCCTTTTTCCCCTCTTCACAATAGTTTAAACAGACTGAGTTTATATGAATTTGTTTGTTGTTCAAAATTGGTCAATAAACACTTTTCAGCCTATTCACTCTTACTATGCTTATTAGACTTGTGTCTTCAACTATTAGTGACTATTCACCTAAGTTATTTATCTATTTTCTTCCCTGAATGGATGACAAACTTTTATACACAAGAGGAGAGAAATCAAAGATTTCGAGATGGACATAGGAACATTTCTAACATAGAAGTTCACATCTAGTATTTATAGACATATAGTCACACTAGTATTCATGAGATGATGCTCTTTCCTCAGTCTCTTAAAATAAACCTCAAAACCCTCTAACAAAAAACATTGCTAACAACTTAAATCATTTGCATAAATAGTCTCAGAAAACAAATATAAGATTGTGAATGTCATCGGGGTAAGCAGTCTTTACGCCAGTGAATATTTGTGAAATCTTAATCGCATTATTAGCCAAGTATTAATTTTGAGGAAGGAAGTTGTAATTAAACTAACAGGGTTTATTTGTAACATCTCTCTGAAAAAGATTACAGTACACTACGAAGACAGCTAATTTTCTTGTGCCCAGTTTTTCCTCCAGATTCTCACTTCTGCATACCAGGAGGAAATCTGTAGGTCAGATATAGGCAAAATATTTATATGATTATCAATAAAATATTCCATTTATGTTCAAAGTAGAGTATAGCTGACTTGAGCTGCTCCCTAGAAATTTAACTCCAAAATAAGCATTAATATGCTCATTATAAAAATCACAAATTCACAGCTGTTCATCTGTGATAATCAAGATAAAAAATAAATGTGAAATATTTACAGTATATATTGTATTTCTTTTTGCAATCATTGCATTCTTCAGCTCAGAATATCAGGAAAAAGCTTAAAATGGCAGATTTTTTTCATAAGTGCACATCACTGCCCATGCATGCCTTTATATGAGAGATGATCATGTAGAGAATTGTTTGTTGTGCACTTCTACTTCATCGTACAAGTTAAGTAAGTCCCTTTTCAGAAAAGGAGAGAGGTTTCTGTCCAGACAGTTTTATCTGCAATAACTGTTCAAGGTCAAGTGTGCAGCATATATCAAATAGCTTGGATGTCCAGGGGGAGGTTACTGAGGAGTCTTTGAACAATCTGTCCTTTCTAAAGAGTTGATGATTGGGACCAGTGGGAGTATGATGTTTAGATATTATGATGATGGTGCGTGACAAAATATGAACCTCAACAGACAGACCTACTAATTCAGTGATATGAATTTATGGAAAAACATGCTCTTAATGCTTAAAAGCAATCTGAATTCCAGGAAAAGACTAAAAAGAGGTGTCTACCACAGAGCTAGGTGAAATTTTTCAGACAAACATTTGATCCACTAAAAATGCAATTTTGGTCTACCCAAAGCTATTTACAAATCTGTCACAAATTATTTTTCTGGAACTTAGGTGGTGACCCTGCTGTCACTTTATACTAGTGGTTAGGGCACTTATCTAGGGGTCAATTCCTCCCTTTGTGTGATGTGGGGAAGAGACTTGAACCTGGGTCTCCTACTTCTCAGGAGAATGCCCTGTATGTGGAGATGCGTGTCTCTCACTCTCTCATGTAGAAGCAGTTCCACTGTGTATAAATAATTAAACAGTAATTGGAGCAGGGGGACTGGAACCTGGGTTTCCCACGTCTTGGGTGAGTGCTCTAATCACTAGGCAAAAGGTTATCAGGGAAGTACCACCTCCTCCTCCAGCTATTTTGTGAATCTAGCTTAGGTTGAAGAAAATGTTTAATTTGTCTGAAATTAAATACGTTGACTTTTTCAATTTGCCAATAGTTTTTTCAGAATTTTCAGTTTTTGTTCAACCCAATCAACTTTTTTAAACTGCAGCAAACTGAGAAGTCAAGTTATTTGCCCAGCACTGCTTTAGCTCCAGTCAGAGCCGGATTTAGGGTCAGGTGACCCAGGCAAATGCCTAGGGTGCCGGGCTAGGGGGGAGTGGGACTTGGGGAGCTGTTTTTGTTGTTAGTGACAAAAGGGAAAATAGAATGTTTGCAATAATGTTTCAGATATCCCATATGTGGATTCATTTCTCACTAACCTCCTAGAATATTCTGGACCTTTGTAGAATCTTGTCGAACATTCCAGACTTTCTGAGAAGTACATTTTCCTCAAACCTCCTAGAATGTTGTCAGCCATGGGTATACAAGGGGCAGGGTGTCACCAGTCAGAGACAAATAAGAACAAACTGAAATGACACGAGAACCCAACTGAGATATTGTGCACCTTGTTTTATTGTGTAATTGTGAAAGTGTACTTGTGTTTTAAGACTTGAAGAGTGTAAGTAGTAACTGATAAAGAACATATTTAACGAGATGCCGGAGATATCTCCTATCTACGCAACAATACTTTTATTTCTTTTGCTATGCTTAACGTTTAATGTGATGTTTTCAGCATCAACTACCAGGTGGAAAATCCTTATGTATAATGTTACAAATCTGACCATGAAGCTGTTAAGTGACATGCGCTGGGAGAGCTACATTGACAGTGTAAGGCCAGTGAGGTACTAAGTGACTGAGGTTTATGATGCCCTTATGGAACTGGCGCAGTTAAGCAAAGCCAAGGCTGAAATCCGACATGAGGCACAAAGCCTGGCAAACCAGATCACGGACTTCAAATTTCTGGTCTCCATGTGGTTTAGCACGATATTCCGTTCCAAGTAAACATTGCAAACAAGGCATCACAAACTCAGTCAATGGACATCGCGACCGCTACTACTTTGATGAGAAGCTACCTTGACTTAGCTGTGGCCTGTGAGCCAGGAGCTCAGAGAGTCTCTCTCTACTAGTGGAGAGAGAAGGACCTGGCTGCCTGGGAGAGCAGGGTACCTGGAGTGGAGCAGGGCTGGAGAACGGCTAGAGGAGCTGGGAGCTCCAGCCTGGAAAACCCCCAGGCTGCAGGCCTTGCTAAAGGCCAGGAAAGGTACTGGGGCTACAGAGGTGTAGCCTGGGAATAAGCAGAGGCAGCTGGTCCAACCCCCTGGCCGATGATGAGTGCTTTACAGATTGCAGTCTGCCCCAGTGAGTGGGGGCTACATGGTGACTGGCAGTTGCCACTGAGGCAAGGTGGGGATAGAGGGTTGGGGGTTCCCCTGGGTGGGGAGACCCAGATTGTGGGCTACTGCTGGGAGCAGAACCCTGATGTAGAGGGGCACTGGGGTCCGGGAGGGACACGGGGGCCAGCAGCAGGAGAGACACCAGCCTGCAGAGGGCACTCCGGAGGCTGGAGAGTTAATTCCCAGGACAACCAGCAGGAGGCACCGCACCTGTGAGTCATTGCCTCACTACAGGCATGAATAAATACAGATTTACAGATCTTATATGACAGGGATAAATCATGCATGCAAATCATGAAATGGGCTACAAATGCCATAAAAATAAGTTATTCAGAAGTTTAACAAATGGGGGATGGGGGCATAGATGCTCCTCGCCTGGGGCGCCATTTGGTCTAAGGCCAGCCCTGGCTCCAGTCTTTATTGTGAATGAATCTGTGGCCACTTTATCAAGACTCAGTACAGAGGAAGAACAGCGAACATAAAATGACCTCCACTAGGAAGGCTTATCGGGGCAACATCACTGGAGTTTCAGTGTCTGTCTGCTGCATGGGGCAGAGGTCACATTTTACTAGCACGCAATGCTAATATGCTGCTATTTTCTTATGATCTTAGTCCAATCATGGAGGCCAAATGAAGACAGATTCTTCTCTCCTCCTCCTGCCCTTTCAGGCTGTTTTTGATAATGGATGAAAAGTGTTTATGCTTTTTCCCCTGAAAAATAAAGAATAGCACATAAAATGAAGAAAAGCTGCTTTTAGAGAATCAAGCAGGATTGCTGTTTGTAAGAGGACTGCTACAGAGGCTCCAGTTTTGTCCTGAAATAACACATTGCCCTCCAATAGCACAACAAAACAAAACGTTTTTAAAAATAAGTAAGCAAAATCTTAAGGAATGGAAGTGATTACCAAGAAAATATAATCCAAGCACAAAATATCATCCAAGCAGCAAGGCACACACAGACCTAGCTATATCATGGAACCAGAAGTGATTCCACAGTTAGCAATACAATTGCCTTTGAAACTGATTAATAAGACAGCTGCCCAGGAAATCGAAGAACGTGTATTTTGTTTAAAGAATTATGTGTGGGTGTTTTTCTAAGGCAGTTTCTAACTCACCAGGGGTCAAAACAAACCTTACAATACAATATGAATTTATAAAGTGCTTCATGTGATAAGCAAACCTAGGCACTCTCTCTAGAAAATGAAGACAAACACAAAATAAAGAATAGTTTGCAGAGATCACTTGAGGCTTGGAGAAAAAATAGACATCTTCTTAGTGTTAAGCAAGGGCAGAAAATTCTGTGACCTTGAGCCACAATTAACATAAGCAAACAATTTATGAGAGTGCTTAATATATTAATAATTACAGGGATTGAGATGGAACAGAAGGAAGCAGAAGTTTAGGTGAATAATAGGATCAAAAACATGCAAGATTTCAAAAGTAAAACATGAAATAGGAAAAACGATTTTAGTGACTGAAGCTAAGAGCAAAATGTTGACAATTTGTTTCATAATTATAGTTGCCAAAAATGAGGTTCTCTTAGGGCCAGATCCTGCTCTTACACAGTCCTTCAGTAGGAGTTTTGCCTGGAAATGACTGAGAAATAATTTCTGGATTCTGCTCTCAAAGAATAAGACAGAATTACACCTTTGCAGTACAGGAACACTGGCTTCATTTTATGTAGCATTTGGATCATGGCTGATGCTTTAAAAGCAGTAAACGCGTATTTAATTGTTTATCAGATTTTAGATAAGACTCAGATTTGGAATGTATTTTTGAACTCTTTATGATTCCTTTTTTATAAAGTTGTCAGTGTGCAAGGACTGTACATAGTCCTCTCTTTAGTTATGGCTTGATACAGGTCATATTTATGGGATTTATCAGACCATGTCTTTAATATTGCCTTTTTTATATGTTTAATTTCCCAATGACAACTTTTAATGCTGTATTAAGAAAGGATTGCCTGGGTAGTGCCAGGAAGAGAGCAGGGATTTCAGTTTTCCAATATCTTTCTGATTGTGGCAAGTGTTAGAAAAACAGAAAATACCCTCATTTGGTTATAACAAGTTTATAGGTCAAATGTTACATGCATAAAGGAGCATGCAACTCCCACGGACTTTACTGGGACTTGTATGAAAGTAATGTAATCAAGGTCAGACTTAATCTTAGATTTTAACCTGGGGGTTTAACTGCTGGAGTTTTTACAAACACCTTTCCTTTTGTCCAGGTGTCAGTATGATGACACCTCCAAACATCCACAAGTACTGCCTTAACCTGGAACTACATAAGTTTAAATGTTTTAACACTTGTTTAAAGAAAATTCAGTATTGTAAGAAGCTAAACTGGTTGCAGATGGGAGATGTAGTGAATAGGACTACAAATCTGTCCTAGACAGAGGATAAGATAGAGGAAAAGGTAGGACCTTGTAGTAGTCAACCAGGCAACTAGGAGCCTTAAAAGAATAAAGTAGACCATGGGAGAAGTTCATAGATTTAGAGATCTTAAGGCCAGAAATCTGACCTCCTGCATAACACAGGTCATAGAATTTCAAACTAGGATTTTTTTTCTTTTTTAGAAAGACATCCAATCTCCATGTAAAGATTCCAAATGTTGGAAAATCTACCACATTCCTAGGTAAATTGTTCCAATGGTTAATTACCCTCACTATTAAAAATTTGCACTTTATCTCTATCCTGAATTTATCTAACTTCAGCTTCCAGCCACTGGGTCTTTTTATGCTTTTGTCTTCTTCATTAAAGAGAATCAGAAATCTACTATCAAAAATTTTGTCCCGTGTAGGTACTGTTAGACTGTGATTAAATCACCTGAAGCTTCTTTTGGATGAACTAAGTAGATTGAGTTTTCTAAGTCTTTTACTATAAGGCAGGTTTTCCAAACCTCAACTCATTCTTGACGTTTTAGTGTGCTTTAGTCCTAGGATTTGTAAACTTGAAGCCTGTCTAGCTTTTCTGTGTTTTCGCATACCCTGAGAGTCATGCATTTTTTGATACAGACCTCTTTTCTTTTCCAAACTCTTTGCATTTGTGTATATACATAAAAGGGGCTCTGATCCCTGACTACTCACCTTTGTATTTTTGTTAGACTGCATACCCAGTATCTTTTCCTGTCCCCTCACTCCTAATATACAGACACAAAGACGACCCTGCAATCAATCTGCAGCTCATGAACTAAGTACAAGCTGTATGCTTTGGCAACACTACTTAATTTGACATCAGTCATGAAATTTGTAATAAGTAGGTAGGTTTGTGCCTGGCAAACAAACATCTGTACTGGTGCAACTACTCAGTTTACCTGAATTTCCAAATGGCTTTGTTCTTCACCTCTGCTGTATTTAGGGATTAAAAAAAAAAAAAAGGTCACTTTTGGTACCACTTAGTGAACCACTGGGTTGTTTCTTTCTTTTCTGATATCTGATGCTCATGAAATGAAAATGTGGCATCAGAAAGATCTAGTTTATTATCCCTCTGCATTTCTTTGAGGAACATACGTTTCAAGTTTTATTACCAGTGACAGAGAGAAAAGAGTAATTTGTAAGAAGTACTTACGTGGAGCCTTCTCAGGTCAAAATATGAATTCCTACGTTCCGTCCCCTCCAAGTTGTGCCAAGAGTACATTCTACTTCAGAAGCATAATCCCCTGCACTGAGTAGTATTTATATTCTTTGAATAATATCATCTATGTGATGTGAATATTCAATAGCCTTTGTTCTCATATAGGTGATCGATGTCTTTTTGCTCACCCTCATTACTGAACCACTTAATTGCACAGAACTCCATTTCCTGAAAAGGTGTTCAGGGATTGGAAATATTGTGGAGTGATCTTCCACCTAAGGCAGTTTTACATAAAGAGCGCTGTCTCTGTATCCTGCCAAAGATATATTCTTATTCTTCAGGTCTCTGATATTCTATGGAATGGGACAGAGGTTTCTGATATATATCTGGGTTAGTGACTACAGTTGTTTCCCCCTATCAGTTAGTTGTCAAGTTATCAGACACTTGAATTCCTTAGCATATCCTGTGTTATAGCCTTTCTTTGAGGGGAGTTTCCTGTCTATTTATAGCTGGGTGCTGCAATCACCCTGAGAGACAAAGAAGAGATGGAAGTAGCCAAGATCTGATCACGCTAAGGTATAATAAGGCATAGTTGGTACCAGGTTGGTTGACAGAAGAGACCATGCTATCCTTAAAAGTGTATAAATGGGGGAAGCAGCTGATTTGGGGTGAACAAGAGGAGCAGCAGGATAGCAGCACATGAATACAGAGGATGACATGCTACAGGACAAAGTATTGGTAGTATTGGTACACACTGTGCATTCGAACTGGAAGTTTACGTAACCTGTCAGCATGTGTTATCAGCATGAGAGTTTCTTCTCTCCCCAGCAAGACAAGGATACTTGACAGTGGATAGCAAATACACATATTAGTTAGCACATGCTACCAACACACCTTTAAATCATAACCTAGACTAAGCCATAAATATGATGGTCTTTTGTTACTTCAGCATTTTATATTGCAGCAGGTAATGAGGTAATATACTAGATAATTTGTATTACTCAAAACTCTGCAGTAAGCGTACTTCCCCTGCATGGATGGAATTCCACAACTGGACAATGGAACCTGGGGCCCAAAGGCAAAGTCAGACAAAATGAATTTGACAGGTATCATGAAAGAGGTAGAGCATGTGCCCTGAGGCCAGAACAAACAGAAGAACAGAGAGAAATCTAAGTTTTTTTTTTCTTCCTCATAAGGTTCAATTACAAACAAAAGTCTGTAGGCGTTAAACAAATCAGAACCTTCCAAAAAATCAGTCCTAATTAGTAGGGCTGTCAAGTGATTAAAAAAATTAATAGTGATTAATTGTGTGATTAAAAACATCACAATTAATCACGCTGTTAAACAATAATAGAATACCATTAAATATTTTTGGGTGTTTTGTTCATTTTCAAATATGTTGCTTTCAATTACAACACAGAATACAAAGTGTATGGTGCTCAGTTTATATTTTTATTACAAATATTTTCAATGTAAAAATAGTATTTTTCAATTCGCCTAATAAAAGTACTGCAGTGTAATCTCTTTATCATGAAAGTTGAACTTACAAATATAGAATCATGTACAAAAAAACCTGCATTCAAAAATCAATGTAAAACTAGAGCCTATAAGTCCACTCCGTCCTACTTCCTGTTCAGCCAATCACTCAGACAAACAAGTTTTTTTTTAAAATATGTATTTATATATTTTTGCAGGAAATAATGCTGCCCGCTTCCTGTTTACAATGTCACCTGAAAGTGAGAACAGGTGTTCTCCTGGCATTATTGTAGCTGTCATCACAAGATATTTATGTGCCAAATGTGCTAAAGATTCATGTCTCTTCATGCTTCAGCCACCATTCCAGAGGACATGCATCCACCCATCCAGAGGACAGATTCTGCTTGATAATAATCCAAAGCAGTGTGGACCGAAGCATGTTCATTTTCATCATGTGACTCTGATTCCACCAAAAGAAGGCTGATTTTCTTTTTTGGTGGTTCAGGTTCTATAGTTTCCACATCAGAGTGTTGCTCTTTTAAGGCTTCTGAAAATATGCTCCACACCTCATCCCTCTCAGATTTTGGAATGCACTTCAGATTCTTAAACCTTGGGTCGAGTGCTGTAGCTATCGGATATTGGAACCTTCTTTGTGTTTTGTCAAATCTGCAGTGAAAGTGTTCTTAAAATGAACAACATGTGCTGGGTCATCATCTGTCATAAACATACAGCTAAGGGTAGCATAAAATCCCTCCTGAGTAGCTGTACTGAATCTTTACCTGTAAGGGGTTAAGAAACTCAAATACCCTGGTTGGCACCTGACCAAAATGACCAATAAGGAAAGAAGATACTTTCAAATCTGCGGGGGGAGGGGGGGAGGTTATTTGTGCTCTCTTTGTTTGTGCCCTCACTGGATGGAGAGAGACCAGGCAGGTAACATATCTCCTGAAAATATACCTGAAATGATCCATCTAAAATTACAGCAATTGTAAGTAAGGGCAAGGAAATGCATTAGATTATCTTTTGTTTTAGCTTGTGAATTTTCCCTATTCTAAGAGGTAATTTCATTCCTGTTTTGGGGAAGCCGAGTCAGAGGGAAATCCTCTGTTTTAAGTCTTTTTATTTACCCTGTAAAGTTACCTTTCATCCTGATTTTCCAGGTGTGATTCTTTTACTTTTTTCTTTATAGAGTTTTTAAGAACCTGATTGATTTTCAGTGTCCTAAAGATAAAGGATCTGGTATGTACTTATATTAAAGGCAATTGGTTGGTATATTATTCTCAAGCCTCCTCAGGAAAGGGGGTGAAGAGGCTTGGGGGATATTTTGGGGGGATAGGGCTCCAAGTGACCCTTCCCTGAATTTGTCTCAATCACTTAGTGGTGGCAGCAATACCGTCCAAGGACAAGGAAGGGAATTTGTGCCTTGGGGAAGTTTTTAACCTAAGCTGCTAGAAATAAGATTAGGGGGTCTTTCATGCAGGTCCCCACATCTGTACCCTAGACTTTAGAGTCGGGAGGAAACCCTGACATCATCCGAGACTGCTATAACATGAAATGGCAGAATGTGGGTAAAACCATAGAGCAGGAGACATACAATTCTCCTCCAAGGAGTTCAGCCACAAATTTAATATTTTTTAACAAGAATCATCAGCATGGAGGCATGTCCTCTGGAATGGTGGCCGAAGCATAAAGAGGCATATGAATCTCTAGTGCATCTGGCACATAAATACCTTTCAATGCTGGCTACAAAAGTGCCATGCGAATACCTGTTCTTACTTTCTAAATAAGAAGTGGGCCACATTATCTCCCGTAAATATGAACAAATTTGTTTGTCTTAGCGATTGGCTGAACAAGAAGTAGGACTGAGTAGACTTGAAAGCTTTAAAGTTTTGCATTGTTTTGTTATGGAGTGCAGTTATGTAACACAATCTACATTTGTAAGTTGCACTTTCATGATAAAGAGATTGTCCTACAGTATTAGTATGAGGTGAATTGAAAAATACTATTTCTTTTGTCATTTTTACAGTGCAAATATTTGTAACCAAATATAAGGTGAGTAGTATACATTTTGTATTCTGTGCTGTAGTTGAAATCAATATATTTGAAAATGTAGAAAAACATCCAACTATTTAATACATTTCAGTTGGTATTCTATTGTTTAACGGTGCGATTAAAACTGTGATTAATTACAATTTTTTTTAGTTAATCGCGTGAGTTAACTGCGATTAATCGACAGCCCTACTAATCAGGTATGACACATAAGACAGATAATCTTTTCTTTGCCTGTCACTTGTTCAATTATTCCACTACAGGATCAGGCCACCTGGAAAGGCCTTCAGTTAAAATGGAGACATGCATAAGGTTGGACACTGTTTGTTTTTCCCAATAAAGTCAACTGGTATCATGGGTATTTCCTGTCAGCCCCTCAGCAATCTTCTCACATCAGCAATTCATCTGTAGGCTCAGCTTCATCATTCTGATTTTACCATTATGGATGACAGTCCATACAGTACGTAGATAATATCCAGGAAGGGAAGACCTCTCACTCTGCAACTGTCAAAGAACAAGGACCTTGAACAAAGACAAGAGAGTCTGGGAAATTGTTTGAATCTTGTACAAAGCTTTAGGCACTAACAGGTGATATGTACAGTGACCTCATGAAAACACAACACAGATTATATTAGTATTAATCATGAATATTAATTACTGCTTATCACATAACTCTAATTATAACAATAACAGGTCTGCTGGCAAAAGGTATTAGTTCAGTTGGGACCCAATTCCAAGCTCATTTAAATCAGTCAGATGATTCTTACTGACTTTGAGCTTTTGTCATTCATCCCCTGAAACTGCTTGGTATCCAAGGTTGCTGTTATGAATCGAATAAGTGGATATATTTCTAATATTTCAAACCAACTTTTTGGACTTTGCCTGTGTCACGGGGTCATTCACTGGCGCCTCCTGCTGGGCATTTCAGGAATTAGCTCAACCACATTGAGTGAGCCCTCGGGTGGTGATATCTCTCCCATCCTTGCCTCTGCCTGCAGACCCGTTATGGCTCCTTCCTCTCGGCATCAGCTTCATGGCACAGCCCTCCAGCCATATCACCATCCGGTTTCCTCCCCTTCTGGGAGACTTCTCCAACACTCCTCACAGCGAGTCCACATGAACTGAGACCTGCATGAAAGACCCCCTAAGCTTGGCAGTCCACAGCTGGGCCGCTCCTTCAGCGACTAGTGGGGGCGGCCCAGACCCATCCACTACTCCGGACCCCAGCCCAGGGACCCTGCAAACAGCAGCTGCCTGCTGCCTCATCCTTCCAGCTCACTGTCTCTATTCTCTGGGCCACTTCCATGCAGGCTCAGTTCCTTCTGCTCCTGCCTCTGGCTCCAGCTCCTTTGCCCTCTTCCCTGGGCCTCAAACCTGTAAGTCCTGGCAGCACACCAGGAGCCCTCTCGGAAGCCAGTCTTCTCCCTAGGGCTCCCTGCAGCAGACTTACTTGCTCTTGTCTGCAGCTTCCTTTTATATGGGCCAGCTGGGCCCTGATTGGCTGATCCAGCGGCCGCCCTAACTGTCTGCAGCCACTACCCTAATTGGCTGTTTCCCCTGCAGCCACTCCTTTGGCTGCCTGCTGCTCAGCCTCCCTAGGCTGGTTTTTACCCTACCAGCGCCAGTGCCTGGCATGCGGCCCGTCACAGCCTGCTATAGACTCTCACCTTGACATTGTCATTTGTGATGGACATTCCAAGGACAAAGAAAATAAAACTGAAGAAGGCAACAGATAAGTACCTGACCTCAAACTGCACAATCCTTAAAGTTTGGGTAGGTTATAACTAAGGTATATTTTAACTCCCGATTAACAGCACTGTCTAAGGAGATAGCCGTCTTTATCCCTGCAACAGTCAATCTGACAACTGTCCACAGACTCCGAGCATCAGAGTCTTCAAGAAGAAATCCTGCATCTCCCCAAGCAATATGAGAGTAGGTCCATAAAGACCATTCCCATCATTAACAGCAGCTTCAGAGGAGGCTAGTCTAAGATTTAAACTCTGTCCCCCAAAGCACTTATCTTAGATGGAGAAATGGTTACCAACATTTCAGTGTTTATAGTTACTCCTGGGGGCATTCTGCACCAAAAAATTAAATTCTGTGTATAATATTTTAAAATTCTGCAAATTTTATTTGTCAAAATAACTCTACATAGTCACACCAGTTTCAATTATTTTGGTAGTTTATTTCAAAATAGCAGTTAGCTGGTATGTCTGTAACAATACAGACAAACATAAAAATGCCCCTGGGAGTAGAGTTAAAGAAACCCCTATGACAACCCAGTTCTTGTTTCTCTGCCCCCTCCCTCCAGAGGCCAGCCGGGGGCCAGACACCTACAACCCCTCTCCCCTAGAGCCCACATGTGTACCCCCCCAAGCCAATACACCCAAACCCCCACATCCCTGAGCCCAACTGCGGGCCACCCCACCAGCCAGATACCTGCAGCATGTCTTCCCCCCCGACCAAGCCCAGCCATGGGGCCCTCCTGGCCCAGATACCCACAACCCCTCCTCCTCAAGGCCCAGCTGCGGGGCACCCTTGGCCCAGAAAGCTGCATGCTCTCCCCCCCACCCCCGAGCCCAGGGATCCAGAGGAAGAAACAGTCTTGAATGGAGTTTCCTGTGCACCACCCTCTCCTTCCCTCAGGGCATGCTGGGAACTGCGGCTGCCAGGAACCCTCTAGCTCCCTCTCCCTCCCCGCAGCAGTGTCTTCTATGTGTGAGCTGGGCTCTGCAGAGTCCAGTGGCCCCTAGTGGCAGCTACCACCACTGCAGCCCATTTCTGTGTGGGAAAGGAAATTCCGCATGCACGTTAATTCCTGCATTAAATTCTGCATTGTGCAGTGGCACAGAATTCCCGCAGGAGTATGTAGTATAATGGGTCAGATACATCAATATATTCAGTCACCGAGGCAACACAAGTGAGAAAGTGTGAATCTAACCCAGTAGTTATTCAGTATCCTTAGAGTGGTGCGGATAATGCACACTAAACATGTATACATATATATCATACATGCACATATTACCAAATTTTGATATTTAGTGAAATTATGTTACTAGTTTACAGTAGTATTTTGTCTAATTCCCATTAGTTGTAATCTACTTGTGAAATGAACAGAATGTGTAATTCACAAAATTATAAATAAACAGTTTCATTCTGTTATGCTGTGTCTCAGACATTCACTCTTACAATTGCATAAACTATGTCATTTTATGCAGTCAGAGTAAAATCCAGAATTAAGATAATATACCGTGATTTTTCATTTGATCTCAACAGGGTTGTTTCCAAAAGTCTGATGTAACAAAATTCAACAACAAAAGCTACCCTAATACAGAATGTCATACTGTTGGGTGGATTAGAATTAAGTAAACAAATGCTGCATCCAAAATGAAGTACAAATAAGCTTAAAAGTAGAGTTATATACAAGTGCCAGAGGTAAAACAGCTGCACCTTGCAAATGGCTCCATTTTTCTGTCTCCCTTTCTGAATAAGAGTGCTCTCAAATTGTTTGTAGCAAACAATTTTTGTATGATTGCACTCTTTTTCGTACTTTCAGAAGCTTTTGACAAAGCAATGCTGAAAATTATGTGCACCATTTAGCAGACAGAGAAGCCGGAATTAATGAATAAGAAAGCCCCAAAGCTCACTTGCCTTTTGTGCCAGATGTTCAAAACATTTTCATAAGAAAATGCCAACAGTTTTTTCTAATTTATGCTCAGAATAGACTCTCTAATACATCTCATTATTGTCTTTTTAGTGCTACCAAAATTGACTTCAAGAATAACATCTGTGTTTTGCTTGCTTGAAAGTGTTCTCCAAGAAAAACTGATAGGAGAAGTCAAGGATTAAATGTCCTATGTAACCTAGTTAGTACTGATATCCCTCTGTGATATTTCAAAACAATTATTTATATGCATTGTAACCTTCAAATAGCTTTTGAGTTGTAAGATTAGGGAAAGTATCAGAAAATCTCCCAAATTACACACACACACACACACAATCTCTGCTAAGATATTTATATTGACATTTTGCAGATTCTAATTAAATATAAGGTATTAAAAATTGCCTGCTATAATACAGCAGATGTTTGGCATAATGGAAACGGTTATAACAGCAGTTTATTAGCATTTATTAAAATTACAAACCAACTATTACTTTAGTTTTTCAGCAAAATCATTCCAACAGCCATTGTTGTAATTATACTTCTGATTCCTCTCATTTGCAATTCAAAATTTCCTCCTATTGGTAAATCAGACTTTCCTTCATCAAAAAGAAATCTGACTACACTTCATAAAAATATCCTTTCTTGGGTCTCATACAATGTTTCCATGAATACCTTGGAATATTTTCCTCCCCGTCCCTAAACTACCTCCTTATTTTTGACTGTGCCCATAGAAAAATGAAAACCTGGCCACCCACACAGACACATTCACATGTGCACTGAAATTAAACAGGAGCACAAGGGAACACAAGACGATAACTTTGGCAACAGAAGGACTTCTAAGCTGTTACTGTTGGAGTTCGTACCAGTCTTTACATAATAACTAAACTGAAACCATCATTGCTGTTCCACAGCAAAAATTAAACAATGTCAAAGAAAAGAGATTTGTCAAAGACACTCATTCTGTTCCTTGCATCCACTACTTTTCTTCCTTTAATATAATCATCTACTTTTTTAAAATTTGTCATAAAATATATACCTGTTCAAGCTACGAAGAAGGGAGAGGTGAATGAATGAAAAGATTCATTTTGTTAAAAAATAATCCTATGTTGCCATTCGTACAGTGTTGTAAAATGCCAAGGTTCATCTGACATATTTGGAGGCTTTGCATTTGCATGAAAGTGCTTCTGATCTTGTGATAAACATATTTGTGTTTAAATGGCACACTAAATAAGAGAGAAAAGAATCCGGAAACTATGTTATTGTTGCAGTAAACCAAATTCAGTTATACACAGTGGGTTATCTATTTTGTTGCTTGTGAAGTTACCAGGACAAAGTTTAAGGTGGGTCTTTTCCTGTGAATGTGAAAAGGGGGAGATGGATCTCTATGTCAGAGGTTTTAGAAGCCACAGACAGGTGTCTCACTGAAACTTTTTTTACAGGCAGTGTATCACTTTGGCTATGGGATACAAGAAAAACTACGCAAGACCCATACAGAGCTTCATCTCTGAGAGCCAAAAACTGGCATTCAGTGGAAAAACTGGAAAGAGCCCTAAACGCTTAAGAGTAACAGTGCTCCTGTTAGAACAGCCTCCATATTTGCTTTAATTTTGGTTGCTGCTTTTCCCACACTCCCTCCACACAGGTTTTCTAAATGGAATATCTCCCTCCCAAGCCCCAAACTACCTCCCCAACTATTTTTTTGTCTCACTTTACTTGCACTTTCAGTAGTACATACTTTACAGCCTGACCCATGACATTACATTTTGATTTGGCTCGACTCCTCCAGAACATTATGCAAAGGTGTCTAATATTGTTACTAAAATTGCTTAGCTAATGCCATATTTTAAGACACCAAACAGGCTCTTGGAAGTGGAAAATTTGGCCTTTAGCATGCTGATGAGAATTCAGGATATTTTTACTTTTAAACATATTACTTATGATGCCCCCAATAGTATGTGTTGTTTAAAGTACAGTAGCTTCTTCCCACAGAACAAACTGTAATTGTGGAAAATGACCACTTTTGAAGTTTAGCACCTCTAACCTCCCAAATCTACAAAAAGAATTTTCACAAGGTGAGAATGTGCTAACCCTGTCAAGGTGAAGGATATAACTATCAAATCATTGTGCCCTGAATAAAGGACACTGGGGCTAGACTCAACTTACATTTAATCTCTCTTTGTTGATTTTATAAAGCAGTCACTTACTGAGGGTTTCCATAGTAACAAGAGAGCTAATTTTTAATTTTTAAGATCCTTCATCCACTTAACAAATAGATACTGTAGCCTAAAGAGTAGCAAATACCACTCTTGCTGTTCTGGTGTTATTTAACTACTGTGGGGAAAAGTAATATATAGTTTTCAATAACATTGGAGGGTTTTCTCCTCTCCCCTCAATGGTCTGATATATATATATATATATATAAAAAGAGTTCAGGTTTTACTTACATCTTTGGTTTCTGCGTTTGCTCTTGTACATAGTCATTGTGAAGAAATTCCACCCTCTAAGAAGTAACTGCCTTGAACACAGACACAAAAGAAAGGAGATTGTGCTTCTGCTTTGCAGTGAGACAGTTGCTCACTGACAGAAGGTAACCAGCAATGTCTCAGTGAAAGCCAGGGTAATACCATTTTTGTAAAATCCAGGGGAGATGCTACTGGCTCTAACTATTTTCTCTAACATGAACCCTAGGGAGCAAATGAATTTCTTCCTTTATTTTCCCTAACATTAGGGAACCTCAAATACAATCCATACAGGATAAGGAGTCATACTAAGCCATGCTGCATTAAGAATGCAGTAATTTATGATTTAATAGTTTGACAAGAAAGATTCCGTGAAATAGGAAAGGTACATGGAAAATATCTTGCATAAGTACCTGTATGCATAATTAAAAACTAACTTTTCATTGAGAGGCTGCAAAATATGCATGTAAAGGCATTAGAAATATTATACACCCAAACTTCAATTGCTGACTCAGCAAAACTACCATTAGGCTAAATTAACAGAATTTTTGCTTTAGGAATATGGACTACAAAATTGTGGGAAGTGTGGTCTAGATGAAATTCCTATAAGATGGGTGCACAACTGGTTGAAAAAACATAGTAATTTTCTGTCAAAACCAAACATGGACAAGGGGGATCTAGTGGACATAATGCACTTAGATTTCCAGAAAGCCTTTGACAAAGTCCCTCACCAAAGACTCTTATGTGAATTAAGTTGTCATGGGATAAGAGGGAAGATCCTTTCATGGATTGAGAACTGGTTAGAAAAAAGGGAACAAAGGGTAGGAATAGATGGTAAATTTTCAGAATGGAGAGGAATAACTAGTGGTGTTCCCCAAGGATCAGTCCTAGGACCAATCCTATTCAACTTATTCATAACTTATGTGGAGAAAGGGTAAACAGGGAGGTGGCAAAGTTTGCAGATGATACTAAACTGCTCAAGATAGTTAAGACCAAAGCAGACTGTGAAGAACTTCAAAAAAGATCTCACCAAATTAAGTGACTGGGCAACAAAATGGCAAATGAAATTTAATGTGGATAAATGTAAAGTAATGCACTTTGGAAAAAATTACCCCAACTATAAATACAATATGATGGGGGCTAAGTTAGCTACAACTAATCAGGAGAGAGATATTAGAGTCATTGTGGATAGTTCTCTGAAGACATCCTCGCAGTGTGCAGCGCAGTCAAAAAAGCGAACAAGATGTTAGGAATCATTTAAAAAAGACAGAGAATAAGACGGAGAACATCTTATTGCCCTTAGATAAATCCATGGTACGCCCACATCTTGAATACTGTGTACAGATGTGGTCCCCTCATCTAAAAAAAGATATAGTGGCATTAGAAAAGGGCAACTAAAATGATTAGGGGTTTGGAACAGGTCCCATATGAGGAGAGATTAAAGGGACTAGGACTTTTCAGCTTGGAAAAGAGGAGACTAAAGGGGGATATGACAGAGGTATATAAAATCACGAGTGGTGTGGAGAAAGTGAATAAGGAAAAGTTATTTACTTGTTCCCATAATATAAGAACTAGGGGCCACCAAATGAAATGGGCAGCAGGTTTAAAACAAATAAAAGGAAGTTCTTCTTCACTCAGCACACAGTCAACCTGTGGAACTCCTTGTCTGAGGAGGTTGTGAAGGCTAGGACTATAAAAGGGTTTAAAAGAGAACTGGATAAATTCATGGAGGTTAAGTCCATTAATGGCTATTAGCCAGGATGGGTAAGGAATGGTGTCTCTAGCCTCTGTTTGTCAGAGGGTGGAGATGGATGGCAGGAGAGAGATCATTTATCTTATGTAATACACCTATAACTGCTGGCTGAGTTATTGATTTAACGACTTCAAGTTACAGACCACCATTTACTTTCGCTTAAACCGGCAAGTGACCTGTGCCCTTTGCTGCAGAGGAAGATGAAAACCCCACAGGGTCTCTGTCAATCTGACCTGCAGGAAAATTCCTGGTGAACAGTTGGACCCTGAGCATGTCGACAAGAGCCACCAGTCAGACACCTGGAAAAGAATTCTCTGTCATGACCCAGAGCCCTCCCTATCTGTGCCCCATCTCCAGCCAATGGAAATATTTGCTGCTAGCACTCAGATTGGCTACATGCCATTGTAGGCAGTTTCATCATACCATCCCCGATATAAACTTATCCAGGTTTTTTGCCCCCAACTGCTTCCCTTGGAAGGCTGTTCCAGAACTTCACTCCTCTCTGATGGTTAGAAACCTACATCTAATTTCAAGTCTAAATGTGTTAATGGCCAGTTTATAGCCATTTGTTCTTGTCTCAGCATTGGTTAACTTAAATAACTCCTCTCCTTCCCTGGTGTTTATCCCTATGATGTATTTCTAGAGAACAATCATATTTCACCTCAGCTTTCATTTGGTTAGGCTAAACAAGCCAAGCTCCTTGAGTCCCCTCTAGTAAGGTAGGTTTTCCATTCCTCTGACCATCCTAGTAGCCTTTCTCTGCAGCTGCTTCAGTTTGAATTCATCTTTCGTAAACATGGGAGACCAGAACTGCACACAGTATTCTAGATGAGGCTGCACCAGTGCCTTGTATAATGATACTAACACTTCAGTATCTCTACTGGAAATAACTTGCCTGATGCATCCCAGGATTGCATTAGCCTTTTCACAGCCACCTCACATTGGCAGCTCATAGTCATTGTGTGATCCACCAATATACACAGGTCTTTCTCCTCCTCTGTTGCTTCCAACTGATATGTCCCCAGCTTATAACAAAAATTCTTGTTGTTAGTCCTTAAGTGGATGACCTTGCACTTTGCACTATTAAATTTAATCCCATTTCTATTATTCCAGATTTCAAGGTCCTCCAGATCTTCTTGTATGATATTCCAGTCCTCTTCTGTATTGGCAATACCTCCCAATATTGTGTCATCATCTGCACATTTTATTAGCATACACTCACTTTTTGAGCCAAGGTAATGTATGAAAATATTAAATAGGACTGGTCCCAAGACTGATCTCTGAGGAACTCCACCAGTAACCTCCCTCCAGCCTGACAGTTCACCTTTCAGTATGACCCACTGTAGTCTCCCCTTTAACCAGTCCCTTACCCACCTTTCGATTCTCATATTTATCCCCAACTTCTCCAATTTAACTAATAATTAGATCTACTGCATTTACTTTGTCTAAAAAAATCAGTTATCTTCTCAAAGGAAGTGATCAGATTGGTCAGGCATGATCTACCTTTTCTAAAACTATTTTGTATTTTATCCCACTTGCCATTTACCTCTATGTCCTTAACTACTACTACTTTCAAAATTTGTCCACAACCTTGCATACAATTGAGGTCAAACTAATGGGCCTTTAGTTTCCTGGATCACTTTTTTCCCTTTTGTAAAGTATGTATCTTATTAGCAATTCTCTAGTCATATGGTACAACCCCCAAATTTACAGATTCATTAAAAATCCTTGCTATTGGGCTTAATTTCATGTGCAAGTTTCTTTAATATTATTGGATGGAGATTATCCGGGTCCCCAGGATTTGGTTCCATTGAACTGTCTGAGTTTGACTTCCACCTCAGATGTGGCAATTTCTACTTCCATATCCTCATTTCCATCAACCATCCTACCACTACCCCAAAGCGCCTCATTACCCTTATTAAAAACTGAGGACAAGAATTTGTTAGGTGTTGGGCAATGTCTAGATTATCTTTAAACTCTACTCCATCCTCAGTGCTTAGTGGTCCCACTTCTTTCCTTTTTTTCTTTTTATTTATATAGTGATAGAACCTTTTACTACTGGTTTTAATTTCCTTTGCAAGGTCCAACTCTGCTTGGCTTTTGGCAGTTTTCAATTTTTCCCTATGCTGTTTGACCTCCAAGAGGTTGATCCTTCCCATCTTCCATTCCTTATAGGACTTCTGCTTTCTCTTAGTAGCCTGTTTGAGATGCTTGCTCATCCAGTTTGTTCTGCACCTCTTCCCCATGATTTTTTCCCCCTTGCTTGGGATGCAGGCTTCAAATTGCTTGTCAACTTGGACTAAAAATAATTCGAAGGCTCCTCCACATTCAGATCCTTGAGTTCTTCAGTCCAGTCCACTTCCATAACTAATTCTCCTAATTTTTTAAAATTTGCCCTTTTGAAATCAAGGACCCTAGTTACAGACCTAGCTTTGTTTATCCTTCCATTTCGTTTAAACTAAATTAGCTCATGATCACTCAAACCATGTCCTCTACAACCAGTTCTTCTATCAGGTTCTAACTACTCACCAATACTCAATCTTAAATGGTATCGCCTCTTGTTGGTTCAGTGACTATTTGGTGAAGAAATCTGTCAGCTATCCCATCCCAGAATATCTGGATCCCACATTATTAGTAGCACTTGCCCTCCAATCTATATCTGGGAAATTAAAGTCTCCCATAATCACACAATTCCCAGTAGTATTTATTTCATTAAAATATTAGTGAAATCAAACATCCAAATCAGATCCTTGGGGGGTCTGTAGCAAACCCCAAGTGCTATCCCAGTAGAGTCTCTGCTACCTTTCTTACCTAAAGAGATTTTGACCCAAACCAGGTTCTGTTTTATCCATTCCCTCACTTCTTATTTATTTACAGTCTACCTCATCATTAATATACAATACAATGCCACTACCACTCAAACTCCCCTGTTTTCTCCTCTGTTTGGTGGCTCCTGTGCTGCTGGTTGGCTGCTTTCAAAGATATCTATTTGGAAAAAGCTCTTTAAGTAGATAGTCACATAGACCTCCATTTTTAATAAGATGCTTTGTCTTAATTTCTTCACTATCTTCTAACATGATAATCATATGGAGCTAGGGAAGGGAGGAAGAAGCACTATATGTTATTTTAAATGTATGGTATATTTGCCAAAAGTTCAGGCATTTTCCTAATAGGAGAACTTGGCTTCAAAAAATCATACTTTTCCAGACAGATGAGACATGATCATTGCTGCCAGAGAGGCAACACAATGGGAGTGATTATGTGCTTTGGAAGTAGACATGCATTCTGCTTTGGAGTTCACACATAAGTAATCCTTTCTTCAGCATAATCCTTGACTTCAACGGGATTACTCACATGAGTAAGGGGTTCCAGGATCAAGCCCTTGATGGTTTGAGACAATGATCCTAATATCACAAATGAAAAGACATCAAGGAGTTGAAGATAGAGAATGCTATCAGGAAAAATGATGTGCTGTCACGAGACACAGAGGGCCTAAGACAGTTTACAAAACTCCAAGCATACCACTACAGCCTTCACAAATGTTGTTAAAAACAAATGATTTTAGCCAAATGAATCAACAGTAGATCTCTGAACTATTCAAAGAAATCCAAATCCAACTTAAAATATCATAGTCAAATTTTCAAACAAAAGTACCTAAAGTTTATCCTTATTTTGGTAAATAAACATGGCTTCCAAAAGTGGTGACCATAACTAACATCCATTGTCTAAAAATATTGGCCTATAATATTTTATTTTCTTATTTTCTGCTCAATGAAAACAAAAATACTTAAAATATAAACCCACCTATGTGAAACTATATTGATGCCTATAATTTTACTTTCCTTATTACTTTCCATTACACTCAATGTTTTGTTTATATCTCCAATAAAAACATTTTAGAGTTTCTTGTGGTATTCTGCTAACATTTTTCTTTTCCCATTCTTTTCTTTAATATTTCACTAATCACAATGTGAGAGAACTCTATCGATTGAGGACATTCTGGCTCCGCTGAATTCATTGTCAAAACGTCCATTGACTTCCTCTCGTCTATGCCTAAAAACATTGCACAAGAGAATTGCTAAGCTTGTTAGTCATGTCCTAGGCCTGTTAATTTTGACCCAGACAGTCTGGCTTTTGATTCTTCTATTTTCTTCTCTGTTGGGACCTGACCAAAAGTGTACTTTAGATTTTAGCTTTCAGTGTTGGACTAAGATACATCTTACTACAGGAGGTGAGATAGGAGGATTCTGGGAGAGCTTCTTGACAGAGCTGCAAAGCAAAATAGCAGAAAGCAGGTAATGCATGTACTTACTGGCATCTGATAACTTGGCATCATTAAGGAAGTAAAGGGAATTAAAGAGAAATCTACATACCCTCATCCCCACACACACCCTGTTGTTCTGAATTTGCACCAGTGTGACTGAGGATAAAATTTGGCCCCAATAAAAGAAAATGAAAGCAACGAATAATAATCTCTCATGTTTATGTAGCAGCTTTCATCTGTGGGGATCTCAAAGTGCTCCACAAAGTGCATATGGTACAACTGAAGTGCAGTCATATCTGTTGTGATGGTTAGCAGCAAGGTGGAAAACTGTCAAGCACCATAATAAAAACTCAAAGTGGAAAGTTCAGCTAAGGAAATTGGCACAAATTATAATAATGCCACAGGAAATTTATCGCTTACACAGAGTAAAAAGGCACTGAGGGCCAGACACTCAACGGGTCTATATCAGCTAACTTCCACTAATTTAATAAAGCAAGGAGTTCATGTTCTGTTCTCTCTCTCTGTTTGGCCAATTTTGTTTGATTCCCAATTCCAAAATGATTGATTAATATGCCTACAAATTCCAAAATGATTGATTAATATGCCTACAAATGGCTGATAGCCCTTCCTGCCTGCTTCTAATGAGCTGCTGTGCACAATAAGTGCTGCTCCTTTTAGACTGGCAGCAATATAGAGTACTTTCTATTCCACAGTGTAGTTGTTCATTTAGCCATTATTTTAAATAAGGGATAATAAACTTCTATCAGTCATTTCCTCTCAACAATGGCTGATCAACCAAATCAAGTGTCTCAGGTTCTTATCTTGTCTTAGACACTTGATGGTAGAGTCTATGATGGAATGAATATTGTAACTTTTGCTTTGGCAGGTAGAAAGCTCTGTAAATTGTAAATCAGTCGCAAATGACTTATTCCTAACTCTTTCGTTTGCTTTCAGTGTTCCAAAAACTTTGTGTTTATTCTTTCTAATCTTAGATCTGTCTCTTCGCTAAGCCTACTAAGTTCTTGGTAAGTTTGTTCTTGACAGAGGAAAGGTAGATGAGGTAATTGGACCAACTTCTGTTGGTGAAAGGGACGAGCTTTTGACCTTCGCAGAGCTACTCAGGTCTGGAGAAAGTAACCAGTGCTGCATATAGATGATATGCTTGTGGGGAACTAGGTCATATAGCAGCTCACTATCATAACACTGAGGAGTGCATATAGTTTAATCTGGGTAATAGCGAGTGTCTATGTGGCATAATCAACCTCATAGAGGTTGCTATGACTCCACATAGATATACACGGGCAGTTAAAATGTATGGTATAGAGACCATTGCTTTAGTAGACTCAGGAAGTGCAATCATGCTGGTGTCTGTGAAACTACTGGGGTGGAACCAGTCATTTCAAGCCAAATGTACAGGAGTAACCTGCATATATGAGACAGTTAATTACTACTCGGCCATTTCCGAAAAAAATAGAGGTTCAGGGAAGCACCACAAGGGTGACAGTGGGAGTAATTCCTAAACTTCTGTTCCCCATGCTCATAGATGAGACTTCCAGGGTTTGGAAATCTACTCCTGGTGAAAGAATTGGTGGAAAACCAGTAATCTGGGGACCAATATCCTGGCTCTAGTAAATAGCACTCCTCTAATTCTCTCTGAACTAGCTCAACAACTGGTAAATCTCAGAAAACTAAATGAGAAAGAGGGCAGACAAAAGATTGGGGACCAAAATCTTGGCCCAGAATCAAAAGTTGTGTGGGTGGTCTCATCCAGCAGGCAGTGAGGCAAACCTGAGGTGGAGCACAGTTCCACATAGAAAAATCCTGGGGGTAAAACTGAAATAAATCTCCTCGAGTTTGGATATATTGGACCCTCCTAAGAATTTTATGCAAGACCAGACCATTGATTCTCCATACCAAAATATTAGAAGAGTAGTAGTCAAGATAAATGAGATCCCAGTAGAGGGGAAAACCAAAGCTCCAGGGCTTTACTTTGTTATAAAAAAAAGGACCTCTTACATAGATTGATCCAGCTCAGGAGCAAGAACTGAAGCAGCTTCTAGTACTCCATGGACATAGAAAGGCAGCATTAGATCTGGCCCATAGTCATTTGTTTGGGGGACGTTTGGGGGTCCACAAAACACTAGATAGATTCTTATGAAGGTTCTTTTGGCTGGCAAAATGTATGGAGACTGGATTCTATTGCATCTCCTGCTCTGACTGCCAATTGCACAGTCCACAACCTCAGTTAAGGATCCCTTTAATAGCCATTATCAGAGAGCCATTTGACAAGACAGAAATGGACCTGATAGGAGAAGTCAGTCCGAGGTCAACAGTGTGCTTTTTGTTCTAAATTATTCTACCTGGTGTCGGGAAGCCATATCCCTGTGAAAGTGTCCAAGACTATAGCGAAGGAAATACTCCAGATTTTCCCTTAGGTACAAATACCCAAGGAGACTGACAAGATCAGGGGCTCCATTTTGTCAAAGATGATGAAAGACCTCTGTATGATGCTTTGAATATGGGTCCTATGCATCTCAGGTTACTGCCCACAGACAGGTGGCCTGGTTGAATGCTTCAACAGAATGCTGAAGAGCATGATAGAGAAAGCAGTGAATCAAGATGGGAAAAAATGGGATCCCTTACTGCTCTGCCTGATGTTCGCTAATATCGGGAAAAATCCAGGCTTCCCTGGGGTTTTCCTCCTTTCAACTGTTATATGGTCACCACTCCTGGCATATTAGACATTGCTAAGGAAGACTGGGGGTGAACAGCCTAATCAAGGAATGAACGTCATTGAACATGTGTTGCAGATGCGGGACAGAATATCCCAAGTTATTCCAATAGTGCATGAACACATGGAAAAAGCACAAAAGGCCTTACAAGCCTATTATAATCCACAAGCAAGTGTTTGGAAATTCCAGGCTGGTGATCAGGCAATAGCGTTGGTGCCCACAGCAGAAATCAAGCTCTTGGTCAGATGGCAGGGGCAATACAAAGTACATAAGAATGGCCGTAAGGTCAGACCAAAGATCCATCTAGCCCAGTATCCTGTCTTCCAACAATGGCCCATGTCAGGTGCTCCAAAGGGAATGAACAGAATAGGTAATCATCAAGTGATCGATCCAGCCCCTGTTGCCCATTCCCAGCTTCTGGCAAACAGAGGCTAGGGACACCATCCCTGCCCATCCTGGCTAATAGCCATTAATACCCATCCTCCATGAATATATCTAGTTCTTTTTTGAACCCTGTTATAGTCTTGGCTTTAACAACATCTTGACTCTGCATTGTATAAAAACATACTTCCTTTTGTTTGTTTAAAATCTGCTGCCTATTAATTTTATTTGGTGGCCTCTAGCCTCGTGTTATGAGAAGGAGTAAATAACACCTCCTTATTTACTTTCTGCTCATCATTCATGATTTTATAGACCTCTATCACATTCCCACTTATTAGTCTCTTTTCCAAGCTGAAAAGTCCCAGTCTTATTAATCTCTCCTTACACAGCAGCCGTTCTATACCCCTAATCATTTTTATTGCCCTTTTCTGAACCTTTGTCAAGTCCAATATATCTTTTTTTGAGATGCAGCCACCACATCTGCACAGAGTATTCAAGATGTGGGTGTACCGTGGATTTATACAGAGTCAATATGATATTTTATGTCTTATTATCTATCCCTTTCTTAATGATTCCCAATATTTTGTTTGCTTTTTTGACTGCCGCTGTACATTGAATGGATGTTTTCAGAGAACTATCCACAATGACTCCAAGATCTCTTTCTTGAGTGGTAACAGCTAATTTAGACAACATTGTTTTATATGTATAGTTGGGATTATATTTTCCAATGTTCGTTATTTGCATTTATCAACATTGAATTTCATCTGCCATTTTGTTGCCCAGTCACCCAGTTTTAAGAGATTCTTTTGTAGCTCTTCGCAGTCTGCCTGGGAATTTAACTATCTTGAGTAGTTTTGTATCGTCTGCAAATTTTGCCACCTCACTGTTTACCCCTTTTTTCAGATCATTTATGAATATATTAAATAGGACTGGTCCCGGTACAGACCCTGGGGGACACTACTATTTACTTCTCTCCATTCTGAAAACTGATCATTTATTCCTACCCTTTGTTTCCTATCTTTTAACCAGTTACCAATCCATGAGAGGACCTTCCCTCTTATCCCATGACTGCTTACTTTGCTTAAGAGCCTTTGGTGAGGGACCTTGTCAAAGGCTTTCTGAAAATCTAAATACACTATATCCACTGGATCCCCCTTGTCCACACGCTTGTTGACCACCTCAAAGAATTCTAGTAGATTCATGAGGCATGATTTCCCTTTACAAAAACCATGTTGACTCTTCCCCAACAAATTATGTTCATCTAGGTGTCTGACAATTTTGTTTTTTTACTATAGTTTCAACCAGTTTGCCCAGTACTGAAGTCAGGCTTACTGGCCTCTAATTGCCTGAGTCACCTCTGGAGCCCTTTTTAAAAATTGGTGTCACATTAGCTATCCTCCAGTCATTTGGTACAGAAGCTGATTTAAATGATAGTCACAGATGACAGTTAGTAGTTCTACAATTTCACATTTGAGTTCCTTCAGAACTCTTGCGTGAATACCATCTGGTCCTGGTGACTTATTACTCTTTAGTTAATCAATTTGTTCCAAAACCTCCTCTAAGTGCAGCCTAGCATTGGAATCAGACATGGCAGCACTGGTCTATCAAGGTACACCATTTCTCAACCCAAGTAGCCCAACCCCATACAATTGAAAGGGAGTGGAGGGGAAAGGGATAAATGACAAAGTCACACCTGACAGTTCTGGAAGGATGGCTGAAGGCAGGTATATCAGTCTTAGAATAGTTAAAGCCATTTTTCTTAAGAACTGAAAGAAGTTACCTCAGGTTATTTATGCACAGTAATTATGGACACCTGAGCTTAAGTAATGACAGCATATGATCTTTAAGAAACCTCTTCCAATGAGAGAGAGAGACAGAATAAAAAAGCAAGCTGCAGAAGGGTTGTGTGCAGTGAAGGAAAAGGCTTCTCCTCGGTAAAGAGATGTTTTTCTCTACAAGGGAAATCTCGTATTTATTTCTTATTTGGGGAAAGGGCCTTGGTTCCCAGCATAGCCAGGCCCAGAGTCAGTTAGGGAGAGTGGCTGCAGATTGGTAGCCAGCATAAGACAAGGCAGTATTCAGTGGGAGTTAGGAAATGTACTTTGTTTTTGTTTAAAGAAGCCCCTCAGGCCAACCTAGGGCCTAACCTGTAAAACAACAAAAAAAACAAAAACGAATGTGAATAACTAAACCTCTGGAGTAGGGACTGATTTACCCCAAGACCTCCCTCCTCTCTTAAATGCCAGAGGGAGAAACGCTGAGCCCTGATGTGACAAAAGAGGTGCATTGTCACAATTTGAAAAGCTCCCTTTGTCAGATTCTAATTAGAAATGGGATACAGCCAGATCTTTTCTTTGAAATCTGACTTCTATACTGAACTTTGGTGGTGCAGACTGAATAGGTCCCAGATTCAAACCAGGAAAAACCCTGTCTCCTGCAGAACTTTTAAAACCAGAAACATGGTTGGTTTATTTTATAGACATAGCCAAAACCTTGTGCCAGAAGCTGCCTGAACATTCACAATTATGATAGAAAAGAACTCAGATCCAAAGCAACCCACATTTCCTTTTGCAAAACCAGATAAGCACTGTTTTACAAAACCAAAATCCAGCCTCCTCTCCCCATGTCAAATTAAAATAAACTAGATAAGTCTTTGGAATGTTTGCTTTACTGTGAAAATTCTGAGACTGAAGCATGAAGAATTAGGAAAATCCAATGTTGCTCAAAAGTTTGTGCTTGGAAAATACTTAGCAGATGTCAAAGGAATCAGTTTGCTGATTTTAATAGGGCACATGAATGAACAGTGTCATGCACGGCAAGAATGACATTGGTTCTGTTGTCTGTAGCCACAAATCCACAGGAAGGGGAAGAACAGGTGAGCCTCTCCTCTTTGATGGCATCATGTCAGCTGCTGGTGCAGTTCTGATCATCCTTCTTCCCCAGAGCTGACCCACTGGGAACTCATATATATAATTTTTCACTGGTTTGACATTTGTTCTCTACTCTGTGTTGATTATGTTGAGGTGATTTATGTTTCCCACACAAATGAGAATACCAGTAACTGAAATGCCAGCATTTCTGACAGATGAATAGCTCTCCTGAGTTAAATAAGATGGCTGCAGGGTGGATATGCTGGAGTTTAGATAGAAAGGCGAGCAGCAATGCCACCACTCTGCAGAAAACAGCTGTAGTAGCCTCAAGAGATGGGATGGTAAATGCATACATCCATGCACAGAACACCTGCAGCAGCACATTTAACTCAAGCCTTGATCACACTCCTGATCCTGCTAATATTAATTGCACATTAACTGAATTTGACCTGTGCAGTGTAAAGCCAGAGGATGGAAGATGAGGATGCCTCCCTCTCCATGCTTTGATTCACTGGTGTCACGACATCAGTGATTCAAATGAACTAGCAGGAAATGTAGAGTTACAGCTTCTGCTGCTACCAGTGGTTGTCCTTTCCTTGCTTATTATTGTCTCACTGTGATCATGGATACAGCCCCTGCTTTGCTTTCCGAGCAAAGGGAGCACTTGCCCTGACTCAGTGCACTGGAATGAGGTGGGTTTTCATCAGTCCTCATCACTAACATTTGTTCACTGCCACTCATCAGTAACCTCCTGCCTTATGCCCTCCCTGTTTTCATCAGTGGGGGGATGCAGGGGTCAGCTCTTTTTGGGAGTGACACATCAGAAGAATTCTCCATTTTAAATCTAGCCTCAGCCCCTGCCTCTCTGGGGTGACATGTACTGTAATTCCTATGGAGAAAATGAACTCATTTTAAAGGAACCTTTCCTCTGCTCAAGCAGGGGAGAATGGAAACCTGACCCTTACTTTCTAGAAAACCCTGTGGGGCTCTGATACTGTTATCAGTTATCACTGGTAATCCAGAGATTTGAGCAAGTGAGGTTTGGCTAATCAAGGTTCTTCTGTATTTAGAATTTCAATTCCAGGAAAAATAAACACAAAAAGGTGGTTTTTCTTCCATGACTGACTCAGAGACTCCGGGTCTCATTCTGCTCTCACACTGGTTTTACACTTTCATTCTGACTTTAATGGATTTACCTCAGATTTACACAGGGCTAAGTGAGAGCAAAATCAATCCCTCAGACTTTCCCCACTGAGTTAATGAGACAAAATGAGTCTCTGTTGATCTACCTGGGTACATGGAAGCAGAGAACGAGAAGAAATGCCAGGCAGTTTCAACCATGTGATAAAATCCAATTGACCCAGCTTGAAACTCAAACAGTGAAAGGTGGCATTCAAATTAGTGATTTCCAGTAAAAGAAAAATAAAACTGTGTGCTAATTTGTAAAGCCCTGCAAATCTGCGGATATCAGCTTCATATCTGTGAACTATTTTTGCAGATCACAGATTGGATGCAGATACAAATTTTGAATCTGCGCAGGGCTCTGCTAATTTGAGGAGGTGAAAATTGTTATAGTAATTTTGCATTTTCACTGAAATGCCCTGAAAATATGAAGGGGCAAATCTGAAGTACTTCTAATTCTGAATCAATTTTTGGCACAACTTTAGTCATAAACATACAGCCATACAGATTAAGGCCAGAAGGGACTACCAGATCATCTAGTCTGACCTCCTGTACACCACAGGCCACCACCACCACCCAGGACCCTCACAGTAAATCCACCAACTGAAATTAGACCTAAGTATTACAGCCCACAGTAGACTATTATGTGCCACAAGCCAACCTCTCTGGCCATTCAGTAAAAGACTTAAGGGTGGCAATTCTGCAACAGAAAATCTTCAAAAACAGACTCCAGTGAGAAACTGCTGAGCTTGAATTAATATGCAAACTAGATACCATTAACTTGGGTTTGAATAGAGACTGGGAGTGGCTGGGTCATTACACATATTGAATCTATTTCCCCATGTTAAGTATCCTCAAACCTTCTTGTCAACTGTCTAAATGGGACATCTTGATTATCACTGCAAAAGTTTTTTTTCTCCTGCTGATAATAGCTCATCTTAATTAATTAGCGTCTCACAGTTTGTATGGCAACTTCCACCTTCTCTGTATATATATCTTCTTACTATATGTTCCATTCTATGCATCCGATGAAGTGGGCTGTAGCCCATGAAAGTTTATGCTCTAATACATTTGTTAGTCTCTAAGGTGCCACAAGTACTCCTGTTCTTTTTGCGGATACAGACTAACATGGCTGCTACTCTGAAACAAGCCAAGAATAGGAGGGATCAAGGTGCAACAGTGCTCAAGATACCTGCAACGGCAGGAAAATGATTAGGTGAGCTATACCAAGATAACCCTGGCAGTGACCCATACTCACACGCTGCAGAGGAAGATGAAAAGGACATTGTCAATCCAACTTGGGGGGAAATTAATTCCCTGCCCTACATACAGCAATCAGTTAAACCCTGAGCTTGTGAGCAAGAACCAGCCAGCCAAGCATCTGAGAGAGAATGCTTGGTACCACCTCAGAGCCCTGGCCCATCCTACCCATGGCCATCACTGATGCTTCAAAGAAAGAAGATAAAAACAAAAAACAAAAACAAACACCACAGAATACTTTGAGGAAAAATCTCTTCCTGACCCCTTCAGGTGGCCAGCAGGAACCCTGAGGTCTGAGTTAAGAATATAAGACAAACTGGAAGTCCAGGTCTGCTGAGCCCTGCCCTCTGCTATCACAAGCAACCCCGTCATATAATCATCTCCATTTTTTCAGAATAAAAATCAAAATTCTAATATATGTACTCAACTAGGAAAATCAAGAAACTATCTTCTCATCAGAGTCCAATGTGGAAATGTGATGTTATCAACTGGACTTTATAATTTAGATAAGCTTTCTTCTATGAAGGCACAGTACCACTTGCAGAACAATGCTACAACACTATCATGAGTGCTTCGAGAATTCAAGTTCCTTATAGTGATACAATATTTAATATGAATCTTAACTTACAGTATATTAGGAGGATATGGCCTATTGAACATCCCTCTATCAGACCAGGAAATTACAATCAATTTGTTTTTCTAAATATTAACCAAAATATTGCTTATAACAATTTGTTTAAATAAATTTTTAAAATACCCAAGTTCAAGGGAAAGAGGATCAATTTTGTTTTTGTTTTTTCCTTCTTTCTTATTAACTGATACATGGAAAAAATATCTTGACATCCAGGAACCTAACTGTTACATTGGTCATGGCTTCTGAGGTTAAGAAAATACAGGGCCAGATTTTCAGCTGTATAAATCAGCATAAATCCATGGAAATTCAGTGGAACTATTCTAATTTGAACCAGTTGAATATTTGGCCCTCAATTTCTAACTTTTCAGATTAGAAGATGTCTTTAGTTCAGAGATTAAGTTAAGATAGACAATTCTGATCTGGAGATGGTACCACTGGTTAAATACATGATTCATAGATACTAAGGTCAGAAGAGACAATTATGATCATCTAGTCCGACCTCCTGCACAACGCAGGCCACAGAATCTCACCCACCCATTCCTGAGAAAAACCTCTCACCTATGTCTGAGCTACTGAAGTCCTCAAATCGTGGTTTAAAGACTTCAAGGAGCAGAGAATCCTCCAGCAAGTGACCCGTGCCCCATGCTACAGAGGAAGGTGAAAACCTCCAGGGCCTCTTCCAATCTGCCCTGGAGGAAAATTCCTTCCCGATCCCAAATATGGCAATCAGCTAAACCCTGAGCATATGGGCAAGATTCACCAGCCAGACACCCAGGAAAGAATTTTCTGTAGTAACTCAGATCCCACCCCATCTAACATCCCGTCACAGGTCATTAGGCCTATTTACCATGAATATTTAAAGATCAATTAATTACCAAAATCATGTTATCCCATCATGATCTCTGACTATCTACTACCCAATCATTTTCTTGAGTAGCGATTGTCACTATGTTGGCAATAGCCATTCCTGAAAACATATATGACATCAGTACTTCCAAGAATGACTGTACTGGATGATGATCAATTGGCACCACTCCTGAAAGTAATGCCCTACATTGATCCATAGGGGGTTCATATGCCCAAGTAGGTAAAGCTTGTGTGAATCCCCTTAGTTACTGTAACTACAAGACAGATGTCCTTAAGATAGAGGTGGACAGTGGATTGAGATACTTGCAATGTTGACCATTATGGAGCATCATTAGTTAAACAAGAGAAAAATATGAAAAATACTTTAAAATATTCACAAGGGAAGTGGAATTAGTTCAGAGATTTATAACACCTTTGAAAATGCAAACACACTCTGATTTTGTAAAATTATAGATAATTTAAAATAAAAGAAGGATTTTTAGCGTTTTAGAGGAAATAATGCCAATTGAAACATCAGCATTATAGCTCTTATTGTGTATTAGACTGTTTCATTTGACCTAAACTATCTCTTTGCATTTTAATGTCTCACCACTCTAAAAGCTTCTACGATTTCATTATAATCCCATTTTAAGATACAGCGATTTAAAACAAATATCTAAATTAGCCTACAAAGATGCTATACAAAAAAACAGATATAGTTGTATTCAGCTTCTGGACAGTAAAGGCTAAATCTTAGTAATTTAAACAAATGAAACTTCACCAGTTAAGAATATTCTCTATTTTTATATACATTATCAGAGTAGAGTCCGAATTACATGCTATCCAATAACAAAAATAATCTGTTACCTCTCAGTGGACCTGATTCTGATCTTGGCTTCCCAAGTATAAATCCAGCCTAACTCCGATTTCAGTGGGCTGCACAGGGAGTAATTCTATGCAGAATCTGGCCAATAACTTTTACCAATAAGGAGACAATTATTCATAGACAGAGCATAACATGGAATGATCCCACCTCAGCACTGACTGCCCTAATCCTCCGGTTGAGAAAGTTAAGTCCCATGATGGGAAAGAGCCAAGGGGAGATGGAGGGATAAACTCCCTTAGTTGAGGTAGGATTCAAAAAAGGATTAGACATTTATATATGAATAATAAGAACAGTCACAACTATAGTAGATAGGATTTTTTAAAAAGAAGGAATATGAACCTCATGCTTCAGAAGATTACAGCTATGATGCCAATTAACTCCAATCTGGCATTCCTCCTGTTCAATTTAAAGTTTTTTTCTTTTGGCAGATTGCAGATCATTACACCTTTTGCATCCAATTCAGTAGAGAAGTTATACACCTGTTTAATCATCTGCATTTGCAGGCTGCACTTCAATCCTAGTACACAAGGGACTTCCCGTTCCATTATTTCAGACTCTCATTAATATCCATCACACTGACATGCCAATATGGGTTAGCGACATGAGTTCATTTGCGCCCACTACATGAAACAATTTTACTTTCTGCTTTTAATGTTGGGCAGTCACTGATCTTTTTGTAGGGTTGCAGGATTAGGTTTTACTCAGCTCTAATAAAGATTTTTAAATTCACTTTTTGTTCATTTATTTCTAATATTAAAAACCAGATTTGTTGCAGAATCTTGTTTTGTAAATGTATAAAGAAACCCAAACAAACTGCTTCTACATTTTCAAGAACTTGTTCACCAGCTGGATATTCTGAAGTACATTTAGCTTTTGTGTTTCTCTGCAATTTGTATTACAAGTGACATTTCTGCAAAATGATCGCATGCTTTTATTATTATATAAAGGATGATGCATTCTTTGTGCTAGGCACCTTCGTGCCATAGTGCTATTGTCATATTTATTGCAACCACATCTGGTGTCTTCCATTTGTTTACTGTAGTATTCTATCACTATGCTTTAAACTGTATTTCACGTCTTATTAACACTTTCATATAGGAAGCAGCTGTTAGTAGCCCTGCAAATATAAACTGTCAAGTTCATTTCTCACAATAAACTTATTTGGACCTAATTATGAGTTATGCCAAAAACAATTCAGTCTCTAATCAATCCATCTGTTAATTAATCAAATTCACATGACTTAGCTTTGTTACGTAATAGTCAATAGTCTTATATGGCAGCTACTTGTTTAGAAAGCATGTGTGCCTTTCCCAAGCATCAAACTTGAATGGATCAAAGTATTCTAGAAGTTTTAAAATGACTGCCTTATGCTTCCACTGGAATGTAATATAGACCTCCAGTGTCTCTGCGCTGGTTACTGATAGCAGCATGAAAGATTTTGCCTTCTTACTTCCAGGAAAACATGGACACAATTTAGTAATCACTTCTGCAGTTCTCTTCCAGGCCTCCTTCCAAATGGAAGGATTCAGATGTCTTCATTTGGATACTTTTTGCAATAGACTTACTTTAATTCTAACTGCACATAAAAAAGATGCAGTACACTTGAGTGCTGGCTGGAGAATGGTTATTACTTCTGAGTTCCAAGCACTTGATGTAGAATAGGGGGATTAGCCTATTATAAATCTATTATACGACAGCAGTCTAGTCACGGGCTACCAGTACATTGAATTTCACGTATGACAAAATAATAAAATAAAATGATCATAGAACTGTATCAGTTATATCTATAATGGCCCTGATCTAATATCACAGAGACAGATTTCATGTTAGGTGGGATGACTTGATGTGGTTAGCGGAATATCCACATTCATCGTTAAAAACATTACAAGAAACAACACCTGTTCTATTTTTCTTCCAGATAAAACAGAAAAGAATCTATTTCTATGAACATAGCCTATAATTGAACAGTTGTTATGTCTAAAGCATCATATGTTGTGACAGCTCTCTCTCTATTGCCACCTACTGACAGCACTGCTTCAATTTCAAAGCCACGTATGAAACTAAAGAAATAAGGGTCTTTAGTTTCTGATGACAAGGCAGTCCTCTTGAGCTCTGTACCTGTAGCTGATGATTTCACCAAAACCTCTCAGTGGAATACTATCCTGGTTACTGTATCTATAAATTTCTCTTTCTGATTCTCTGTGCGCAGCATTTCACTGGAATTGCTTAAGTTATATTGCCTTTTTCACACCTTATCAAAGAGTTTGTGTTTCTTTATATATTTATAGTTCTCTCATTTCACTCAGTGTATTTGAACTGGAAAACAAATGAAGAGACAAGCTATGTTAAATAAAAAGTTCAAATGTTTCTACACACACATGCTGGAGTTAAGTTATAGAAGTAAAACCCAGCAGCTATATTTACTGTAAGGGCATCATATTAAAAAGCTCCATTCGTACAATAGTCAGCTATGGATTCAAAGTTAGCAGTTTTAGCTAACTGATAGCTGAACTGGCTGAGTTCAGCAGCACTGGAGGGAGGTAGTAATGTTTTCCTAGTCCTGCTAGCCACTGGGGTGAGGAACTTCCTGTTTGCCTGAACACCTTTTGCTGCTAGGGAGCTGTGGGTCTTCCTCATAACAAATGGCAGTCTGAAACGGAAAGATACAATGGACAATCATCCAGTTCCTTCTGAAGAACAAGATGGAAGCCACCAAGGCCCAGGAGGGAGCAAGTGTGTGGTGGGAGGAACAAATGTAGGCAGTAAGTGCCCTTTTGACAACCTTTCTACATACATATTTATATTCACAGATCAAAGAGAGATTTAGAGGAAATGTATTGTGCAAAGTGCAGTGCTCATGTAAAGGCCTCTCACAAAACTTCCTAGGATACTCCTAAGAATAATTACCACTCTCCTGTCCCAGACCAATAAGTACTTACATAGTATGTTTTCAGTAAGATTTAAAGCTAACAGCGTTTTCAAAATCCTGTGCACCAAGGTCTCCAATATTGATTTCAATGGAAATTGCACAGGAACAACTGATGGTAGAATCAAACCCTTGGCCCCAGAATTCAGCCAAACTTCTTAGTAAAAACAGTGAGACAGTTATCAGTATAACCAGGAATGGATCCACCCCAAAGCCCTGTTCTCTCACCCCAGGACACATGTAATTCCCATTGAACCTAATGGATGGAGAATATGGCCCTAGGAGAGCTGCTACCTAAGCATAGGACCCACTCTTGCCTCCCCAAATCGTTTACCACTAGCAAGTATGGTAAAAGCTAATGTCAATTCAGTAAAAAAAATATGTTGTAATTTCTCTTACTCTTTTGTCATTTCTGATTAGGTAGCTATGATGAGGAGCACAAGTTTATTTTCCCATGTCCAAAAATCCATCTGGTTCCTAATAGTTGATCTTGTTTGTCAAAACTTTATCATAGAAAACACACATTTCAGCTGTATACATAGCCCTGACTGCAAGGAAATATCCTCTGACAATACAAATGATAAGAAAGTACAATATTCCAAGAATGAGTCCATAGAGCTCTAAAGTATGATGAGGCTATTATAAACCAGAAGAATGGCACATCAGCAATGAACTTAGAAATTAAGGCATTTAAAATCTAAATCTAAATACCAAAGTCCTTGAAGTGTGTGGTCTAAAATAACTGTAGTTAACTTGGTCCACCTCAAACATTTGTGAAACTACTTGTTTAAATGTGTTCACTATGAATGAAAAATGTGATATGTTTCACAACGAACCATGCAAAAACCAGTATTCTTGAAATAGTTTCTTCTTTGTCAGTTACTTGTTCAAGGCTGTATCTATATTGTATTTTTTGTTGTCAAGCTTGTTAATAGAAAATTGGTCCCCAACTTATCCACTTAATGCAAACAGCCCCATAATATTTTATTTGTATTTATTTTTGCCCAGAGCGTGCTACAAATCAGCTCTTTGTCAAACCTTTACAAGAAATAACTTCTTGTGTGATACAGCCATTGACAGAGCCTTGCTATTATTGACCCTTAGTCAGCAAAGCACTTCCACATCTGCATGAGTAAGCATGTAACTATTCTCATTGACTTGTTAGTAATTGTAATAAGAAAAGGTTTTGATTTTGGTCATTACACCATATTGTCACTATAACAATTCAATGCCAGAGAAGTATGTGCGCTATTTTGGATTTTTTGCCCCCTTTATTGCCTGTTTGCCTCCTGTACAGAGGACCCAGTTATAATTTACCTTTAATTCTTTAAACTGGATTTTGTTTGCTGATATGCAAGGCACATTGGTGAGTAAAGTGTCCCAAGTAAGCAAAAGTTTTGTAAATGTATTTAAATAAGTTGTCAACGTCCTATGGTTTTGTTATAAACAAATGAAATGTTACTGCTAAGCATGGACAATCCTGGCACTTCTTTAAGAACACTAAGTCTTGGAATATTGCACACTGCCGCTGATTTTTAAAGATACCTACTGCAGTACTGGCTCACAGAAAAAAAGGATCTCCAGTTGAACAGAAAATGTATTTTTTTTTTTGAGTTTTGAAAAGTTGAAAAAAAAAATCATTCTGGGTCAAATGAAATGTTTTGTTTCAACAAATCAAAATATTTAATTTCAATTTTGAATATTTTAAAACATTTTTGATTAATACAATAAAATCAAAGGAAATTTTGAAATGAAAATTCATTTCAACCCAAAACCCCCAAAACATTTCTTATGAAAATGTCAAAGTGAAGTGTTTCAACTTTTTCCTGAATTTTTGGGGGGACCAAAGCAATTTGGTAAAACTGACACAAGTTTGCAAAACCTTTTGGTGTCACTGAATGTGGCTAAAAAATGCTTCAGCTGGAAAAATTAATCAAGCTATCTTTGGGAACAGTCAGGGATCACAGTAAACCAGGGGCGTGCCTGATTTAGGTAATAGCTTTCTCCCAGGGATACTGCCTTGGTGGCTACAGGAGAGCACATAACAAAGAAGACTTAAGTTAACTTAAAACTCTAAGGCAGAGGTGGCCAACCTGTGGCTCCGGAGCCATATGCGGCTCTTCAGAAGTTAATATGCGGCTCCTTGTATAGGCACCGACTCCGGGGCTGGAGCTACAGGCGCCAACTTTCCAATGTGCCAGGGGGTGCTCACTGCTCAACCCCTGGCTCTGCCACAGGCCCTCCCCCCTCGACTCCACCCCTTCCCACCCCTCCCCATAGCCTGCCATGCCCTCACTCCTCCCCCACCCCTCCAGAGCCTCCTGCGCACCACGAAACAGCTGATCAGCAGGGATGGAGAGGGAGGCTCTGATTGGGCAGGAGGCACTGGGAGTGGGGAGGGAGCTGATAGGGGGCTGCTGATGTATTACTTTGGCAATGTACACTGGTAAATTCTGGCTCCTTCTCGGGCTCAGGTTGGCCACCCCCGCTCTAAGGGGATAGAACACCAGCTTTATGGACTACAGTTCAAATCCAGAGCCCACTCAAATTAGTGGGAATCTTTCCATCAACTTCAGTGCGCTGTGAAAGAAGCCCAATACCAATGGATTTAAATTAAATCTTTAAGGGATGGACAAGTGTGCAATAGGATTTGAAAAATGGAAATCAATAAAGATAATATATTATGGGGACATAATGGAATTCTTATTGAAAGAACTCTGAAAAGTAATGCATGGCAAAATAGGGAAGGATGTTTGAATGCACAACAGCAGCACAAATGGGGCTGTAATAACCACTTGCCAGACCCTCTGCTGCAAAGTAAATCACACAATAGAGAATGAGTTTAAAGATATTTTTCCAATGTACCATCCTTCAGACAGCTAAGTTTTTTTTTTAATTGGAATGAAAACAGTTAATCAATAGGTTGCGCAGAGAACAGACAAGAGGTGGTAAGAGCCTACGAGGATGAGAGACATTGGAGAAGTAAAGCATTAGAATCAACAGTGAAACGCAAGAGAGGAACAACATTTTTATTTAACTGAAGACTGCCCGTCAAGACAGACTCTAGTATGGAAGTTTGGGATAGAAAGTAACAATAATAGTGTGAAGAATGAGCTGTAGCTCACGAAAGCTTATGCTCAAATAAATTGGTTAATCTCTAAGGTGCCACAAGTCCTCCTTTTCTTTTTGCGAATACAGACTAACACGGCTGTTACTCTGAAACCGATCATGACAGGGAATGTTCACAACATCAGACTAGTTTTTATCCAATTAGACGTTTTCATGTATATTTATACACACACGACTATTGTTCACTGTTCTCTTTATGAAACTCACATCAAATTCCTTTTTATGACAATAAGATTTCTTCATTTCCTTTTGACTTTCTTTGTAAGAAAATTGGCTTAGAAGTGGATGCATTTTGTGCATGCATTTAAACCTGGCATAAATAAATAACAGATGAAATTCATATTTCATGAGTTTACAATTGATTCTGCAGCATATGATTCTGGTGCAGATCTGTAACAGAGGCTTGATAATGTATTTCTTTCTCTGATTAGTTCTGCAAACACTGGATTATCTGTTTTCATGAAAATCAAGAGGACTCCTGCTACTGAGATGCAATATATTACAAGGAGGACACTAAAATATACTGTGCCCCAAACAATTTGTTATTGTTTGTCTTAACATCTCTTTACCTAGGAACTCGTTACATTTTTATAAATGTTCATCACCTGTTAAGAATAGTAAAAGATTAGTGCTCCCTCATGATTTAATCACAATTGCTTAGCGAGTAAATATATTTTACTTATAACAGATTGGGGACATTTAATTATGTAAATTTATTTTGTTCATTTCCATATACTCACTGATGAGTGAGACTGGAAGCCAAGGTGTAAGAGAAATTTCAGAATCTCTTTTGTAAATATCTTCCCTTCTTTAATTCTCTCTGTTTCTACATGGTTGGATCTTCTTTTTCCCTAACATAAGTCTCATTTGATTCCAATGTGAAGAAACCCCACCATCTTGTGGTCAGATGCAGGCATGACACTGAAAGACAGAAGTCTGGTTAAGTAGAATGTCTGCATCACAGAAATTGCAGATAAACACTGCTGTTGGAGATGTAGCTCAGATGATATTAAGAAAAATAAATATACAAAAATGTTTATTTTTTGGTTGAGTATTAACATTTGAAAACTTGTTTTTTTACCTTAGATTACATTTTCTCAAGATCTGTAATTTCTCTGTGTTTATTAAAATAAATATACGGAATACTGCAAAGAAGAAGATAATTATTTAGAAAATTTCCCAATTTTGAAGGGTGATAATTGTATGATTTAAGGGTATTCTTATAGTTATTTCAAAACCAAGCCAGACCTCCTCCTTCCAAATTTGGACCAATACAAGCTGAGATAAACCAGTTAAGTTTGCTATGCAACAACAATGTATTTACTTGTCACATCATTTGCAATCCCAAACACTTACAAGCAAACAAATGAAGAGTTAAGGCCACCACAAATCTTACAATGCCCAAATAAGAATAGATAGGGAACACTTCAAATTTTATATTTGCATATTGTATACACACACACACACAATTTAATAAGATTTTTGATACTATCTCATATGACCGTCTCATAAATGAACTTAAAAAAATATAACCTAGACAAACCTACTACAAGATGGATGCACAACTGGTTGGAAAACAGTACTCAGAGAGTAGTTATCAATGGTTCACATTCAAGATGGAAGGGCACATGAAATGGGATCCCGCAGGGATCTGTCCTGGGTCTGGTTCTATTCACTATCTTTATAAATGATTCAGATAATGGCAGAGAGAGCACACTTAGAAAGTTTGCGGACAATACCAAGCTGGGGGATTGCAAACATTTTAAAGGACAGGATTAGAATTCAATATGATCTTGACAAATGGAGAAATGGTCTGAAATAAATAGGATGAAATTCAATAAGGACAAATTCAAAGTACTACACTTGGGAAGGAATAATGAATTTCACAAATGCATGAAAGGAAATGACGGTCTAGGAAGGAGCACTGCCGAAAGGATCTGGGAGTTACAGTGGAGCACAAGCTAAATAGGAGTCAGCAATGTAATTCTTCCACTTTCCTCAGCACTGTGATAAGGCCTCAACCGGAGTACACGTCTAAGCACCACACTTTGGGAAAGATGTGGACAAATTGGAGAAAGTCCTGTGGAGTGCAACAAAAATGATTAATGGTCTACAAAACATGACCTACAAGGAAAGATTGAAAAAATGGGTTTACTTAGTCTGGAAAAGAGAAGACTGAGTGGGAACATGATAACCTTCTTCAAGTACGTAAAAGGTTGTTATGTAGAGTAGGGTGATAAACTGTTCTTATCCACTAAGGACAGGACAAGAAGTAATGGGCTTAAATTCCAGCAAGGGAGATTTCAGGTTAAACATTAGGAAAAAATTCCTAACTGTAAGGGTAGTTAAGCACTGGAACAAATTACCTAGGCAGGTTGTGGAATCTCTGTCACTGGAGGTTTTTAAAGAACAAGTTAGACAAACAACTGACAAGGATGGTCTAGATAATACTTAGTCCTGCCTCAGTGGAGGGAATTGGACTAGATAACCTTTCTGTCCTACATTTCTGTGACTGTATGTGTATTCGCAAAAAGAAAAGGAGTACTTGTGGCACCTTAGAGACTAACCAATTTATTTGAGTATGAGCTTTCGTGAGCTACAGCTCACTTCATCGGATGCATACTGTGGAAACTGTTTCCACAGTATGCATCCGATGAAGTGAGCTGTAGCTCACGAAAGCTCATGCTCAAATAAATTGGTTAGTCTCTAAGGTGCCACAAGTACTCCTTTTCTTTTTGCGAATACAGACTAACACGGCTGTTACTCTGAAACCTGTATGTGTATTGAGGTCTTTGTGGGTCACATTCTGGTCGCTGCTACAACTGTTTTGCAAGCTGACCTCTGGCTACTGGAGAAGGGGGGATGTAAATTCACTTTTGCATTGTTCAATTATTATAAGTTATTTTCTTTACTGCACGGGTGTGACATCACAATTGGCTACTATCTGTACTGACAATCTCAGATAGTAGGCCAAAGGCTGAAAGGGTATGGAGATTGAACAACTGTCTCGTGTAGAGGTGCTCAAGTCAGGTCATGGTTGCAAGGTGCAATGTGAGGGAATTATTATTAATTCTTCCTTTTCACGAAGAGAAGATTTAGTCTCCAGTTCTGTCATTCTGGCACTTTTTTGAGCCCTGAAACAGAGTTACATTTTTAAAGCATGCTATTTCCATTGCTTATTTGTTTTCTGTATACTATTACTTTGCTGTTTTTAATCTGTCCTACCAAAAGAAGATAATCTGCTCAAGGAAATTTCAGAGTAATTGTCATGCATTTTTCTTACAACAGTCGTGCAACTGACAGGCTCTCATCTAAACCCTTAGAAGTAACAATTCTTATGGAATTCTCTGGGAGCTGCTGGGCAAATAATTTTTCAGTTTAACCAGCAAACTTGGAGAACCTTTGAAAAATCCAGACACATATTTAGGTGCTGAAAGATGAATTTAGAAGCCTAACTTTGAAAATCTTGGCCTGGGTTCTTATCTTTAGGCATTCAGGTATGAACATTAATGTGAAAAAAGGCATTATGACTATTACAGATAGGGGAAAAGATACAATCAGCTGGATTCTCTGGCCCACCAAGTTCACTTTGCACCATGGCACCTGCTGCTTCCTCCAACCTGGCATAAAGGGGGGAAGGCAGGGTGTGTCAGGGTGGATTGAGAGCCTGTCATAGGTGGGGACTAGAAGAGGGGTGCTGCAGCTGGACTCCACCATGCCTGATCCTCTGCTGGCATGATGGAGCTTACACCGGTGGTATTAGAATAGCCCACTTGCTGCTCCAATTTCTGCCAGGTATAAGCAGCTGAGGACCAGGAAACAGTAGTCTGTGGCTGCACTCTCTGTATCTGAGCTGTGCTCAGTCTCAGTGGAGAATCAGGGCCAATACATATAGTAAGTAATCTTAATACACAGCCTTCTCACATTGTAAATGATAGGAAAGATGATGCACTGGTAAAAAACATTCAGATCTTTACAAATGAAAACAAGATGTTCTAGTCTACGTGAAGGCAGTGACATTCAACAAAGTTCGGTAGACTTATTTCTCTGCAGTGCCCATAATTCATGTAAAGCAATGACAAATAGAAAGTGCATCCACTTTTCTAAGAACTCATTGCAATGCTGTAGAGGCTGAAGTGTAGCCAATAATTCTATCACGAATCAAAGGCAAAAACAGTTACAATGCATATGCTATACGCATAAGAAGAATGCTTTTTTGGTCTCTGTACTGTACATCTAATTTAATTTCTACCCTAACATTCATCTTATTTATGAGAGTATTAAATACAAGTAGATGGTCTCAACTCTCTGTGTCAGCAACTCTTGTTAGGCCTGACATGCTCATTTCACCCAATACACTATTGCCATACCCAAAAAGTGGCATATATCATATCCTTGGAAAACTAATGCCTCACTGATCATTAATATTATTGAGCAATGTATGTATGGATTCTGTACAAAGTGTTATGGATATGTACTAGAATTATGTCCTTAAGATGCGTTATGGAAGGAATGCATAAGCCCAGTCTGCCTTAGACAAAGGAACATGTATTTGTATGTCTGACCAGCCTGGTCATCAGGCAGAAATGACGAAGGTATATTTACATAAAAGGTAAACAAAGCCATCAAGCTAATAAGGGGAGGAGGAACTGACTAAACTATTTCCGCGGGGGGAGGAGGAACCAGCATGAAGTCTTCATGAGACCTCATGGCGTCTCTCCCCCTGCAGTAGTAAAGGAACTTTATTTAAGAATACATTTCAAAGGTTTACTGGGTTATAAAGACTGAACCCCAAAGAATATGCAATTGAGTCAACTGATTGTATATAATATTACTGGATTATAAAAGTGTATTGAGTAATGTATTTTATGAAAGCCTATAATACACTGGTGATTAATATCTTTGTGAAATGTACATATTAACGCTACATAAGAAAGTGTGGGATACTTATTATATTATGCTTTAAACCCTGTGATCAAACAAAGGGAGAAACAGGTTTTCTTTCAGAACGAGGAAAGGTAGCACGGTAGAATCAAAACAATGGAAGCCCCATTTACATATGGATCAGCAGGGGTAAGGGAAGTCCACAGAAAGGAAAGAAGGTCATCCTGCCTCTTGAAGCAGGGTCAATGAACTCAGAGATATAAGGGGAAAGATCCATTTTTGCATCTTTCAGCTAGGAAGACGAAAGGCACCAGCACCTTGTACTTTTGTGGAAGATACGGCCTGGGAGAAAGTCATAAGAACATAAGAATGGCCACACTGGGTTAGACCAAAGGTCCCCTAGCCCAGTATCCTGTCTTCCGACAGTGGCCATTGCCAGGTACTGCAGAGGGAATGAACAGAATGGGTAATCATCAAGTGATCCATCCCCTGTGGCAAACAGAGGCTAAGGACACCATCCCTACCCATCCTGCCTAGTAGCGGTCAATGGACCATCCTCCATGAATGTAGCTAGTTCTTTAACTACTTCCTTATTTACTTTCTCTAGATCAGACATGACTATATCATATCCCCCCTTAGTCATCTCTTTTTCAAGATGAAAAGTCCCAATCTTATTAATCTCTCCTCATATGGAATCTGTTTTGTTTCCCTTTTCTGAATCTTGTCCAATTCCAATATATCTTTTTAGAGATGGGGTGACCAGATCTGCATGCAGTATTCAAGATGTGGGTGTACCACAGATTTATAGAAAGGCAATATGATATTTTATGTCTTATTATCTGTCACTTTCTTAATTATTCCCAATATTCTGTTTGCTTTTTTTGACTGCCAATGCACACTGAGTGGATGTTTTCAGAGAACTATCCAAAAATACCACTCCGAGATCTCTTGAGTGGTAACAGCTAATTTAGATCCCATCATTTTATATGTATAGTTGGGATTATGTTTTCCAATATACATTACTTTGCATTTATCAACATTGAATTTCATCTGCCATTTTGTTGCCCAGTCACCCAGTTCATAGAATCATAAAATATCAGGGTTGGAAGGGACTTCAAAGCAGGGCCAATCCCCAAATAAATAATCCCAGCCAGAGCTTTGTCAAGCCTGACCTTAAAAACCTCTAAGGAAGGAGATTCCACCACCTTCCTAGGTAACCCATTCCAGTGTTTCACCACCCTCCTAGTCAAAAAGTTATTCCTATATCCAACCTAAACCTCACCCACTGCAACTTGAGATCATTACTCCACGTTCTGTTATCTGCTACCATGGAGAACAGTCTAGATCCATCCTCTCTGGAACCCCCTTTCAGGTAGTTGAAAGCAGCTATCAAATCCCCCCTCATCCTTCTCTTCTGCAGACTAAATAATCCCAGTTCCCGCAGCCTCTCCTCATAAGTCATGTGTTCCAGTCCCCTAATCATTTTTGTTGCCCTTTGCTGGACTCTTTCCAATTTTTCCACGTCCTTGTAGTGTGGGGCCCAAAACTGGACACAGTACTCCAGATGAGGCCCAATGCCCAATAGAGAGGAATGATCACGTCCCTCGATCTGCTGGCAATGCTCCTACTTATATAGCCCAAAATGCCATTAGCCTTCTTGGCAACAACGGCACATTGTTGACTCATATCCAGCTTCTCGTCCACTGTAACCCCTAGGTCCTTTTCCGCAGAACTGCTGCCTAGCCACTTGGTCCCTAGTCTGTAGCAGTGCATGGGATTCTTCCATCCTAAGTGCAGGACTCTGCATTTGTCCTTGTTGAACCTCATCAGATTTCCTTTGGCCCAATCCTCTGATTTGTCTAGGTCCCTCTGTATCCTATCCCTACCCTCCAGCGTATCTACCACTTCTCCCAGTTTAGTGTCATCTCCAAATTTGCTGAGGGTGCAGTCCATGCCATCCTCCAGATCATTAATGAAGATATTGAACAAAACCAGCCCCAGGACCAACCCTTGGGGCACTCCACTTGATACTGGCTGCCAACTAGACATGGAGCCATTGATGATATAGCCAGTCCAATGATATAGCCCTTTGAGCCCGATGATATAGCCAGCTTTCTATCCACCTTATAGTCCATTCATCCAGCCCTTTAACTTGGTGGCAAGAATACTATGGGTGACTGTATGAAAAGCTTTGCTAAAGTCAAGGAATAACATGTCCGCTGCTTTCCCCTCATCCACAGAACCAGTTATCTCGTCATAGAAGGCAATTAGGTTAGTCAGGCATGACTTGCCCTTGGTGAATCCATGCTGGCTGTTCCTGATCACTTTCCTCTCCTCTAAGTGCTTCAAAATTGATTCCTTGAGGACCTGCTCCATGATTTTTCCAGGGACTGAGATGAGGCTGACTTGCCTGTAGTTCCCCGGATCCTCCTCCTTCCCTTTTTTAAAGATGGACACTACATTATCCTTTTTCCAGTCATCCAGGACCTCCCCCGATTGCCATGAGTTTTCAAAGATAATAGCCAATGGCTCTGCAATCACATCCGACAACTCCTTTAGCACCCTTGGATGTAGTGCGTCCGGCCCCATGGTCTTGTGCATGTCCAGCTTTTCTAAATAAATAGTCCTGAACCACTTCTTTCTCCACAGAGGGCTGGTCACCTGCTCCCCCTACTGTGCTGCCCAGTGCAGTAGTCTGGGAGCTGACCTTGTTTGTGAAGATAGAGGCAAAAAAAGCATTGAGTACATTAGCTTTTTCCACATCCTCTGTCACTAGGTTGCCTCCCCCATTCAGTAAGGGGCCCACCCTTTCCCCGACCTACTTCTTGTTGCTAACATACCTGCAGAAATTCTTCTTGTTACTGTTAACATCTCTTGCTAGCTGCAACTCCAATTGTGATTTGGCCTTCCCGATTTCACTCCTGCATGCCTGAGCCATATTTTTATACTCCTCCCTGATCATTTGTCCAAGCTTCCACTTCTTGTAAGCTTCTTTTTTGTGTGTAAGATCAGCAAGGATCTCACTGTTAAGCCAAGCTGGTTGCCTGCCATATTTACTATTCTTTCTACACATTGGGATGGTTTGTTCCTGTGCCCTCAATAAGGATTCTTTAAAATACAGCCAGCTCTCCTGGACTCCTTTCCCCCTCATGTTATGATCTCCTAGGGGATCCTGCCCATCCGTTCCCTGAGGGAGTCAAAGTCTGATTTTATGAAGTCCAGGATCCATATTCTGCTGCTCTCCAGTTTTGAGAGATTCTTTTGTAGCTCTTGGCATTCTGCCTGGGACTTAATTATCTTCAGTACTTTTGTATCGTCTGCAAATTTTTCCACCTCACTGTTTACACCTTTTTCCAGATCATTGATGAATATGTTGAATAGGACTGGTCCCAGTACAGAACCCTGGGGGACATCACTATTTACCTCTCTCTATTCTGAAAACTGACCATTTATTCCTACCCTTTGTTTCCTATCTTTTAACCAGTTACCAATCCATGAGAGGACCTTCCCTCTTATCCCATGACCTTCCTTCTTATCCCATGCTTAAGAGCTTTTGGTGAGGGACCTTGTCAAAGGGTTTTTGAAAATCTAAGTACACTTGGTACCCTGGATCTCGCTTGTCCACATGCTTGTTGACTCCCTTGAAGAATTCTAGTAGATTGGTGAGGCATAATTTCCCTTTTCAAAAACCATGTTGACTCTTCCACAACAAATTATGTTTATCTATGTTTCTGACAATTTTGTTCTTTACTATAGTTTCAATCAGTTTGCCCAGTACTGAAGTTGTTGCCCTGGATTTGAGGGGTGTATATAACCCAGAATGTGATCAAGCTAATTGCAACCATATTATGTGCATTCAGCCACCCTGATGTAATGAAATAGAACACCACATAGTTAAGGGTTAATTTGGAGACAGGTATTCAGAAGTAAGGTCAAAACTAGCTACAGTTTCTGCTAATCAGAATGGGAGGAGAGGACAAACAAGTAAACAATTGAGACTAAAAACCTTAGTGGTTGGAAAACCTTGAGTCTAGATGCCTCTGATATTAAAAGTTTACTGAAAGTTACAAAAGTGATGATATAGTAGGATCATTATGACCTATGTGTTTTGTAGAAGTTAGTTGTAAAAGATTAGCTAATAGAGTGTACTTTGGAGCAGTCCTTTGAAGCCATCTTGAGAGACATTTTTCCTGACACCCTTTCTCCCCAGTGAGTGAGCAACTGGCCACTGCAAATCTGCTGTTAATTACTCAATACCATTCCAAACATTAGGTAAATATCTGGGATATTCTAAACCTATTGCTTATGTTTGTGTGTGCTTAAATCTAAGAAACTGCAGTTTTAGATAAGATTCATGCAAGTAAGAGTGCTTTATGAGACGGAAGTGCTGTGTTCCTGTTGATTTATTCCTTATATCGCCTGGAGTGAAATAGTTAAGTTGCCCCTGTTGGGGGTTCTGAAAACCTTGGGTAACAAAGTCAGGCTTGCGGGCCTATAATTGCCAGGATCACTTCTGGAGCCCTTTTTAAAAATTGGTATCACATTAGCTATCCTCCGGTCACCTGGTACAGAAGATTTAAATGATAGGTTACAAACCACACAGTTAGTAGTCCTGCAATTTCACATTTGAATTCCTTCAGAACTCTTGGGTGAATACCATCTGGTCCTGGTGACTTACTGCTGTTTAGTTTATCAGTTTGTTCCAAAATCTCTTCTAATGACACCTCAATCTGGGACAGTTCCTCAGATTTGATTTATTTACAAGAATACTTCCAGTTAAGTTCACTTTATTAATTTTGATATACTGCTGCTTATGTATATAGTCATCTGGTAGAATATATATTTTGCTATTACTGCATCCTGCAGGCCAATCTGTGGCTCACATAATATGGCAGCATAGAAACTACCTGCACCAGAGGTAACAGTGAGCAAGAAGAAGAAGTTTCCACAAAGTTGCTACTACTCCCCTACTCCTACTAAAAGGAAAAACGGGCCAGGGTCTGTGCAGAGCCTGATTCTGACCTGCTCCCTCACCTTGCCAGGCAGCCTAGCTGCACTGGTGCATCTGGCAGCACACACTGCAGCTGGTGTATACCCAGTTCAGTTGATTCCCTCCCCAGAGCAATTATAATCTTCCTCCGAGGCTGCTGCAAGTGCTGACCTTTTACTCAGAGTACATTACTATTTCACAATTTAGCCTGATCTGTAATCTAAAGACACTCACTGTACCACTGTATTTTTTTGAACAATTACTCCCATACATTGGTGTTGATCCTGCAGGACTTACAACAAAATACCCAATTTCAGTTAGCGTCAGCTGCGTAAAGACAACAAGATCAGCCTGCACATCATTAAGCCCATTTGAATATCTCTGGTTCCATAGACCTTTTTTGGCATGATGGATTGCCAAGTATTTACAAACTGTTACTTTTTCCAGAAGTGCCTGGGAAATAACCATTTTGCTGTGGATAAATCAGCATGTGCACACAGAAGTTTTACAAAACTTTTAACCATCAAAAATATATATATGATCACAGCCACCCTTATTTCTCCAGGATCTGTTTTAAAACAGATTGAGCAGATCTCAAAAGGAAAATAGTAAAATAATTTACTATTACTAAGATAAATTTGTAAATTCATATTTCCATAAGTTAGGAAAGTCATTACACATCCAGAAGTTATCAGCCAGGATAACTATTTTTAGTTATTACTGAAATTCTTTGGACTGAATTCTTGATTAAAATCTAAAGGAAAAAATATTTTTGTTGGTTTCATACTTTTGTTTCTTTCCAAACAAACTAACCGACTGGCCACTGGAGCTAAAACATATCAGGAATCAAGTCGTTTCTTTTTGCTGAAGCCTTCTGCTATATTGGAAATAATGTCTTTTGATATACCAAAGGAGAGACTTTCAAAAGGCACAAAAAGGAGTTGGGTTCCCAACACCAGTAAACTTTTTCAGGAATTTCAGGGCCTACCTGCCTTTTCTGCTTTGAAAGTCTTGCTGAAATTCAGTATTTTATACTAAATAAAGAGTTCAACTCTCTGGATCTTAATGGCGGAACAGTCTTGTATGGGATTTTCTATATACTCCAAATATTGGTTTTGGAGGGTCAGGATTTGTGATTCTGTTTTCTCTGTTAATCTGTTTCACATTCTATACATTTCCATTAAGATTGTACCTTGATTCTCATTTCTTCCTATAGAATTTCTGGTCTTTTTCATGTTTAGACCATGACTTGTTTAATGTGTTTTATCTTTATTTCACTTTCCTTTAAATCTTTCTTCTTATTTCATCCCACTCACTCCCTGAGTCATTGTTTTGGCTACTTATCCTAGGGCAAGCTCCAGTGCTATGTTTTGCTAGTTAAACAAATGTATCTATTGATCATATTAAGAAAATGGTGCTAATATGGTGATGTGTTTTGAAGATCACAGCTGCTTACTTTTTTAGAAGGCAAGAGAGACAATGATGAAAATTGTCCAGTTTTCAGAGAAAGCTTTCTGGGTTCTGCTCTTTGCTGTATTGCACCTTTAATATTTATTTTTGTTCTTTACCACATTTGGCATTAACTATACAGACGCCCTGACCTACGCAATTGTTCCATTCCGGAAAGCCTTGTGTAACTCGAATTTTGCATAAGTCGGAAACGTAGACCCTGTACATTAAGCAAAAATTTCTGCAACTCAAAATTCGTATTTCTGGCTTATGGAACTTTTTCCGTAAGTGCGAATTTGCATAAGTCAGGTCTTGCATAACCCGGGGAGTGTCTGTACTTACAATGCCCAATTTACATCCTGCAGGCTTGTGGGTGCTTCTCCCATCACACCACTCTTCCCCAACTTTTCCACTAGTGGAGGCCAGTGGGCCCCTCACTTGTGGAGTTCCACAAAGACCAGTTTTCTCTCCCATCCTTTTTAACATCTACATCCAACCACTACATGAGGTGGTCACACAACAGGGACTCAAGTGCCAGCAACATGTCGATGATATACAGATCTATCTTCACTACATACTGACACCACTACCAGTCAGATGGCCCAGTGATTGGATGATGAAATGATATCAGCTCATGGAAGAAGAACAGTTAGCTGAAGCCAAGCAAGATAGAGGTGATACTGGCGGGCAAAGGAAAGTATTTTGAAGAGCTTGCAGCTACAGTGCAGACTCCATTGGTTGAAGATACACACACACACACACACACACACACACACAAAAACACACACATATAATTGGTCAATTCAGTCACAGTCCAGGAATATTCTTAGATTTCTCACTGATGCTGATTTCTCACATAGCAGCATCCACAAATAATGAGTTGAGAGGCGATGGGTTGCTCCGTGCCTCGGTCCAAGCTCTCTGGAGGCTTTCTTTGCTTCCTGTTCGGTCTGGAACTGTTCCCTTGATGCTGGAGGCATCAGTTCCTCATTGGATTGTGGACCTAGGCTTGGTCCCTCTGGAAGCGATGCAGGTGATGGGGCTGTTTCCGTTGACTGTGAACCGCTCTCCGCTGGTGCACTATGTTGGGGTTCAGGCTCCGGCTGAGCCTTTTGTGTAGGGTTATCTGCTGCTGCCAGTGCAGGTTCAGTGGGGCCCTCTGGTGTTGGGATTGAAAGCACTGGATTCAGTGCTGGCACTGGTTCTGGTGCTGGTTGTTCCGCCAGTTTAGGTTCTGGGACTGGCTCTGTCTGGGTCTCTAGGACTGGATCCACTACTGCTGCTGCTGCTGACGTTGGCATGGGGTTTGGTTCCATCACTTCTGACTGGGTCGTGGTAGAAGTTTCCAGAATAGAGCTAGGTGTAACAGCTTGCTTAGCCTGGCTGTGGGTGACCATTCCCACCCTCTTGGCTAGCTTCACATGATTGGCCAAGTCTTTCCTTAACAGCATGGGGATGGGATAATCATCATAGACTGCAAAAGTCCACGTTCCTGACCAGCCCTTGTACTAGAGTGGCAACTTGGCTGTAGGCAAGTCAAAAGAGTTTGACTTGAAGGGTTGAATAGTCACTTGGATCTCTGGGTCGATTAATCTGGGGTCCACTAAGGAAGCATGGATAGCCGACACTTGTGCTCCAGTGTTCCTCCACGCGGTGACCTTCTTCCTGCCCACACTCACAGTTTCCCTCCGCCCTGAGGGTATCTGGGCCTGAGGACCTCTGGTGTGATTCCGGTGCAATGAACTGTAATCTGTTGGGGTTCTTGGAGCAGTTGGCCTTTACATGCCCCGGCTCATTACATTTAAAACATTGTCCAGCTGACGGGTCACTGGGGCAAGGTGGGTTGCTGGAGAATGGTGTGGCGGGACGATAAGGTGGCTGGAGGGTTCCTTGGGCGGTAGTCAGGGCCTTGGGCTGCCCCCGGTAGTAGGGTGTGGTCTGAGGTTCCCCTTTCTGGTATCCGCTCCAACTGCCCAGTTTTTTTCTTTTCTGCCACCTCCACCCATTTGGCTCCAATCTCCCCTGCCTCGATTACAGTTTTGGGCTTCCCATCTAGGATGTATCTTTCTATTGCCTCAGGAACACCCTCTAAGAACTGCTCCATTTGCATTAGGAAGGGTAAATCTTCTGGAGATTTTAACACTTGCTCCTGATATCCAGACATCCCAATGTTTCACAATGTGGTAGTCATGTCGGGTAAATGACACGTCTGGTTTCCACCTTAGGGCTCTGAACCGCCGACGGGAATGCTCGGGTGTTAGCCCCATTCTGACTCTCGCCTTGGTTTTAAACAGTTCATACTTGTTCATGTGTTCCTTAGGCATTTCAGCCACCACCTCAGCTAAGGGTCCACTGAGCTGCGGCCTCAGCTCTACCATGTATTGGCCTGTAGAGATGCTGTACCCAAGGCAGGCCCTTTCGAAGTTTTCTAAGAAGACCTCGGTATCATCGCCTGCCTTGTAGGTGGGGAAGTTTCTGGGATGGGAAGTGGTACCTGGAGAAGGATTGCTAGGGTTTGTTGAGCCTTTGCCTTCTCCATCACCAGTGCATGCTTCCTCTCTTTTTACTTCTCCTCCAGTTCTTTGTCCCTTGCCTCCATTTCTTTTTCCCTTGCCTCCATAGCTCTTCTGTGGGCAGTCTCTTGGGCTTTTTCTGCCTCTTTCGCTGCCTCCAGTCTGGTTAACTCCAGTTTGTGTTGTGCCTTGGTTTCTGTCATCTTAGCCTCTGTTTTTAACTAACTTTATACCCAAGAGTTAGAAAGAAAACCACAAAAAACCTGGCTTGTAAAATTTTGCTGTGCTGTAATGTGATACCTATGTTCTCTGATAGCTGTTCTCAATCTACAGAAAAATCCTTTTAAATATACATTCCATTCAGCACAGCTATTTTACCAGCCATTAAACAAAAGGAAATAACACATTTCTAGCTAGATTATTTACTAACTTTTTACAGGAGTTCTAACCTGCATTCCTGATCTGTTCCTGGCAAAAGCATCACAGACAGACAGACCTTTTGTTCCCCCCCTACCCCTCCAGCTTTGAAAGTATCTTGTCTCCTCATTGGTCATTTTGGTCAGGTGCCAGCAAGGTTATCTTAGCTTCTTAACCCTTTACAGGTGAAAGGGTTTTGCCTCTGGCCAGGAGGGATTTTATAGCACTGTGGACAGAAAGGTGGTTACCCTTCCCTTTATATTTATGACAGCCCCAAAAAGGGGACCAGGCTCATTGGGTAGCCTAAGCAAGGGATGAATTTAAAGGGCCCAGAGACGGGGCCAAAGACCCTGGAGAAGGCTGATACATGGTTTGTTGAACACTTTGCTACCTTGGAAGGGGTTTATTCCGAGTGTATGACTTGGCTGGAGGGCTGAGCCACTAAAGACCCACCATGTGAAGTCGACAACCTACAGGGGGCACCAAGGGCAGGAAAAGGCCTGCAGTACCAGACACAGCCGTAGGAGGCGAGTGTCCCACGTCACAGGTCCTCAAATTTGGGTTCTGCTGGCTCACTGTCAGGACCCCGCTATTGAACTCAAGCCTGCCAAGTCTTTAGTTGGCATCCTTAATTGCTGCAACACTGAGCTGCACTGAACCAGCTCCCCAACCAACAACAGTGTTAAAAACCTACAGGCCTGCAGCAACAACACTCCAGCCCCCTGACTAGATGGACATTAGCATTCTCATTGGATACCTGGACTATATAAAGGCCCCAACAGGAAGAGGAAGCTGTCTGAGCAATAAACCATTGCCTGCTGATTGCTCCTTAAATCACCTTGACTTGCTGCCTCCCTGATCCTGCCTTTTTGCCCTGCTGGCTCACTTGACCCTGGCTTACCTTCCTAAATCACTGACCTGACTCCTTGGGTTGGATCTTCTGGGTACTGACCCCTGTAAGAATTCAGACCATTGTCCCCAGCTGCCTCTGATATGGATTAACCTGCCAGCTACCCACACATACTTGACTACTGCTCTGTACTGTCCCCAAGCCTGCCTCGGCCACTAGACATTACGCTCACCTATGGCCCATGGTCAGTATTTGTTTCAGTACTAAGATGCTTTTAGCTCTTTAGTTCTGTCATGTTCACCTTGTACACAGTAGATTGCAGGTCAGGCTCTTGTACCGGATATGGACTGGCTACAGAGCTTTCTTTGGGGACAGAGATACCCCAGATGTATTCACTATAAGATCCTATAATGCACTGCCCAGAATGGCTGTTATGAGCTTAAGTAAGGTATGTTACACATGACATCACCTTGTGGCTGAACCATATTATACAGTTTAGAATTCCATTATGTCTCCTCCTTTACGTTTTACTTTCTTTCAATTTATAAAGTTTACATTATCACACTCTTTCAAGCTAGTACATATCTGTCTGTTAAGTATGTGAATCATACTGGTTTTCTAATTCCACAAGCTGAACGTATAACAACTTCATCCTCTGACTGTCCATGGTTTGCAATGACTGGCTGTGCTTGGTTTGGAATCTTTGAATCTTCTTTCTGTACTGCATCTTCTATCTGTTCTTGCTATTGCTGGTGCTTTCTAAGGAACAAACTGTAGATATTGATGGTTTCTGTTAAACTCTCCACTGTTGGTCTCGATTACATATGGTCTGGGTGATAAATTCCTTTTCTTTATGACAGTTGGAGTTGTCCATCCTTTTTCTCCATCCAGTTTGACACTAATATGGTCATCAGGTTTTAGACATGGAAGTTCTCTACCTGAGTGACATCTGTAATACAAGTGTTCATAAGCTTTTTTTGCCTTCTTATCCAATTCTGCTACTCTCTTTATGTCTGGCCACTTTAGAGATAGATTCTTTTCTAAAATTGGAGCAGTAGTTCTGAGTTGTCTTCCCGGACTATATCCAATAGCAGTTCTAGATGTTGGACTATATCCAGTAGCTGGACTATAACCAGGAGCAGTTATAGATGTTGATCTGTAGCTCAGAAGAGCAGGGGATGGATCTTCTTGCTGTAGGATTTTCTTGGCTGCCTGTACAGCTCTCTCAGCATCTCCATTCATTTGTGAGTAATGTGGGCTGCTGGTAATGTAATCAAAATCATATTTCATTTGGAATGACAAATTCTGCTGCAGTGAATTGCAGTCTGTTGTGTGTCAATAGTTGTTCAGGAATACTAAAACGAACAAAAGTGCATTTCAGTTTCTCAGTAACACTGCCTCATGTTATCTTTCAAGTACATTATTTCAATATCCCTGGAAAAACAGTCCATGGTAATCGGGTAATGGCATCCTCTGAATCTACATAAAACTGCAGCTCGTGTCTTCCAAGGTCTGTCTGGTAGAGTGTTTGTACAGTATACCGTTCAACATTGTCTCAAGGTTATTAGTACTGGGCCTCCTTTCAAATAATTTAGTATCACCAAATTCTCAAGTTCTTCCACCTGTCTCACTAACCCTGCATCGTGGCTGCCACGCTGCAGCTGAGAAAGCTGTTGGTCCCTTGATTATATATGAAGACAAAAGCTTTGCATTCAGAGTGTAAGTTGTTTCTGTCGTGGACTGGTCCATGGAGTTCAGAATACTCTTCGGGCCAAATCAGGCTTTATCAGATAATTTCATCTCAGGGAGGGGTTGAAGGTGATTGTAAGTCCCTGGTGAGACAATGATCACATCTGCTACTGAGTCACATTTTAAAGTCAATAATCTTTCCATGAATATTCAGTTTCATTCTCCAGACAGGGTCTGTGTTATCACATGTGAAAGATCCCAGAAACCATGGCTCTGATTGTAATATTAGTCAACTCCCTGATTGTTTTGGTATGGCAAATAGCTACCAAATATCCATATTCTGTGCATTCATTACACTTTGTGTTTTTGGCTGGAGATACACCTGTTGTACTATAATTTTGCCACATCTTGTTCAATTATCCTGAAAGTCTTTACAGTTTGCATGGAATGTGTCACTTTTAGCTTCAGGGCTTTTAAGGTAATGACTTTTAGCACTGAAGCTGTCCCCCTTTACAGCTTCTAAGCTAGTTTCTGGTTTTTCAGGTTTGTTCCAGTATTTCACAAGTTCAGACTGCTTTGCTATTTGCATAGAGGTGGCTAGGATTAAATTTGTCTTTAATTGGAGCTGTTGTGAAAGGCCCAAAACCCTGCCTGTCACTGATATTTTCACGTTTCGCAGTTCCCCAAAATGATAGGTTTCAGCCAATGGATGCGGAGCTCTTATAAAGAAGTCAACACTTTCTCCTGGTTCATGAGTTCTCTGTTGAAAACATGCTCTTTCATATACCACATTTCTCTGAGGTGTAAAGTATGCATATAACATAGCCAGATCCCTGTTACAGTCATCTTTTCTACTGGCTTCAGTATGGTCAAAGGATTTAAAGATATAATCTGCCCACTTTCTCATAGCACAAATTAAAGAAGAAATCTGGGTATCTCCAGTTTCCTGGTGGAGTTTTGTAGAAATGGGAAATCTTGCCAACTATGCTTCCATTCTGTCAATTCAAAGCTGAAGTTCTTTTGGGCATTGAAGAGTGGCATGTTGTTGAGATCCTGCAACCTTTGTAGCTGTTTTTCTTCTGTTTCTGTTCTTCTCTGGCACTAGTTTACTTCTGACATGCTGTAGGTCAGGCTCTTGTACCGAATATGAACTGGCTACCGAGCTTCCTTTTCCTTATCCACAATAAGATCCTAAAATGCACTGCCCAGAATGGCTGTGAGAGTTTAAGGCATATTACACATCATGCCACCCAGTGGCTTTACAGTATGATATAGTTTAGCATGCCTTTACAAGTTCTGAAGATATTGGTCCATGATGTCCATCTGTATGTTAAGGTAGCTGAGCTGCAGCATTTGAATTGCCTTGCTGCTGAAAGATAAAATTGTCTAAATCCAGAGAATTTTCTGGATTCTTTCGAAAGTTTTCGTAACTGTTACACACACTAAAGTTTCAAAGAGAAACTGCTGAGCTTCAGTTCATTTGCAAATTTGACACTATCAGCTCAGGATTAAACAAAGACTGTGAATGGCTAGCCAACTACAAAAACAGTTTCTCCTCCCTTGGTGTTCACACCTCAACTGCTAGAAGAGGGCCTCATCCTCCCGGATTGAACTAACCTCGTTATCCCTAGCCTGATTCTTGCTTGCATATTTATACCTGCCTCTGGAAATTTCCACTACATGCATCCGACGAAGTGGGCATTCACCCACGAAAGCTCATGCTCCAATACGTCTGTTAGTCTATAAGGTGCCACAGGACTCTTTGCCGCTTTTACACACTAAAGTTGATTCAGCAAAGGCTTGGGTTAAAAGCTGAACTCCAGATTATTTGAGAAGTTGAAAGTACTATACACGCTGATTACTATTAAACATATCTAGGAGATTTCATCATTGGTTCTGATCCAGTGTATGCTGTAGACCAGTCGTGGAATCTTAATTAGCCTTTTTAACTTGCTGTCTTGTAGCAAGCCAAGAAAATTGAACATAAGAATGGCCTTAATGGGTAAGATTAATGGCCTTAATGGGTAAGATACCATCTAGCCCGGTATCCCATCTTCCAACAGTGGACGGTGCCAAACAGTTCAGAGAAATTGAACAGAACAGGGCAATTATCAAGTGATCTATCCCCTGTCATCCAGTCCTAGCTTCTAGCAGCTAGAGATTTAGGCACACCCAGAGCGTGGGGTTGCATCCTTGACTATCTATGCTAACAGCCGTTGATGGATCTATCTTCCATGAACTTATCTAATACTTTTTTGAACTGTTATGCTTTTTGCCCTCACATCATCCCCTGATAATGAATTCCACAGCTTGACTGCACTGTGTGAAGAACTACTTCTTTATGTTTGTTTTAATTTCCTTGGGTAACCTCTTGCATTATGTGAAGGGGTAAATAACACTTCCCTTTTAACTTTCTCCACACCATCCATGATTTTACAAACATCTACCTTATATCCCCTTAGCTGCCTCTTTTCTAAGATGAACAGTCCCAATCTTTTTAATCTAACCTCATATACACGAGCTCCTCCTGAATTATACAAGGATTTAGACCAGAGGTCAGCAACCTTTCAGAAGTGGTGTGCCGAGTCTTCATTTATTCACCCTAATTTAATGTTTCACATGCCAGTAATACATTTTATTATTTTTATAAGGTCTCTTTCTATAAGTCTATAATATATAAATAAACTGTTGTTGTACATAAAGTAAATAAGGTCTTTTAAAACTAAATTAAAATGCAGAGCCCCCCAGACCAGTGGCCAGAACCCCAACAGTGAGTGTGCCACTGAAAATCAGCGTGCCATAGGTTGTCTACCCCTGATTTAGACCATGTATGTCTCATCATCAGATATACAGAATATGATGCCATTATCAAACCATTAGATTACAGAACACAAATCAATCAGTTAAGACATAATCATACAAGCTAAAATATAGTTGTCTGCTCCATGACTAGCCAGTCAATGGACCAAAGAATTTCTGACTAAGCTAGCCATTAACTCTCCAAGGTTACACAAGCGTTTCCCAGCCACATGGATTGTGTTTGTCCATTTTAAATGAGGGACCATTCCATTCTTTACGCATTGGTTTTAACATATGCCTTATCCTCGCCAACTTAGTCCTTTAGGATGCCCATTAATTCCCCTCCCCCCCCCCCATGTTCAGTACATGTATTTCAGGGTCAGATATGCTATGTCCCCAGAATCTTCTCTGGGACCTGCACTACAATGCTTCAAAGAAAACACCCTGTGTATTGATTATAATTATTTGTTTATGGTAGTGTGCACTATGTGATCGGTGCTCCCCAGACATTTAAGAGATGGTCCCTGCCCTGAGGAGCTCACGGTTTAAGGAAATACAGACAAGTAGACAGAAATTATGGAAGGGAAAACTAAAATTGAGGATTTTTATACAAAATCCTAGAATCACTGCTGGCAGTACAGTACACAGAGATGCAAACATGGGCAGGGTAGGTATTATAGGAGGGCTCAGGGATGGTTATCACAGTATATCAAAGGAGATAGCACAGTCACCAACACAAAAAGTCATCAAACAGGTTTAATCCCCTAAGTACCAGTAGATGTCATTTGAATTTGTCATTTGCATTTCTCAAGAACAAAATTGTGTCAAATCAACCTAATAGCTTTCTTTTACAGGGTAACAAGCCTTGCGGTTAGGGGAGAAGTGGTAGATGTGGTATATCTTGACTTTAGTAAGGCTTTTGATCCGTCTCACATGTCCTTCTCATAAACAAACTACGGACATTCATAGAATCATAGAATCATAGAATATCAGGGTTGGAAGGGACCCCAGAAGGTCATCTAGTCCAACCCCCTGCTCAAAGCAGGACCAAGTCCCAGTTAAATCATCCCAGCCAGGGCTTTGTCAAGCCTGACCTTAAAAACCTGTAAGGAAGGAGATTCTACCACCTCCCTAGGTAACGCATTCCAGTGTTTCACCACCCTCTTAGTGAAAAAGTTTTTCCTAATATCCAATCTAAACCTCCCCCATTGCAACTTGAGACCATTACTCCTCGTTCTGTCATCTGCTACCATTGAGAACAGTCTAGAGCCATCCTCTTTGGAACCCCCTTTCAGGTAGTTGAAAGCAGCTATCAAATCCCCCCTCATTCTTCTCTTCTGCAGACTAAACAATCCCAGCTCCCTCAGCCTCTCCTCATAAGTCATGTGCTCTAGACCCCTAATCATTTTTGTTGCCCTTCGCTGGACTCTTTCCAATTTATCCACATCCTTCTTGTAGTGTGGGGCCCAAAACTGGACAACGTAGATGGAGCTACTATAAGGTGGGTGCACAATGGGCTGGAAAACCGTTCGCAGAAAGTAGTTATCAGCGGTTTGCAGTCAAGCTGGATGGGCATATCAAGTGGATCAGTTCTGGATCTGGTTCTGTTCAATATCCTCGTGAATTATTTAGATAATGGCAGACAGTACACTTATAAAGTTTGTGGATGATCACAAGCTAAATATGAGTCAACAGTGTAACACTGTTGCAAAAAAAGCAAACATCATTCTGATATGTGTTAGCAGGAGTGTGGTAAGTAAGAAACAAGAAGTAATTCTTCCGCTGATTAGGCCTCATCTGGAGTATTGTGCCAAGTTCTGGGTGCCACATTTCAAGAAAGATGTAGACAAACTGGAGAGAATCCAGAGAAGAGCAACAAAAATGATTAAAGGTCTAGAAAACATTACCTATGAACCTATGAGGGAAGACTGAAAAAATTGGGCTGGTTTAGTCTGGACAAGAGAAGACCGAGAGGGGACATAACAGTTTTCAAGTACATAAAAGGTTATTACAAGGAGGAGGCAGAAAAATTGTTCTCCTTAACCTCTGAGGATAGGCTTAAATTACATCAAGAGCTGTTTAGGTTGAACATTAGGAAAAACTTCCTGTCAGGGTAGTTAAGCACTGGAATAAATTGCCTAAGGAGGTTGTGGAATCTCCATCATTGGCCATTTAAGAGCAGGTTAGAGAAACACCTGTCAGGGTTGGTCTAGATAATACTTAGTCCTGCCTGAGTGCAGGGGACTGGACTAGATCACCTCTTGAGGTCCCTTCCAGTCCTATGATTCTATGTGTGGCTTCCCCCGGGGTGCCTCTCTCTGAAGGGTCCCTCATTCTCAAATGTGCTTCCCACTGTCAGGTAGAATCAAGTCTGTTAACCCTCAGGACAAAGTAAGCAACCAATCTATTTTTGAAGACTTTGTAAGAGTGTGTGTGAAAGTATTAAGAGTAGAGAAAATGTCATCAAATTCTGTCTGGGAGGGCGGGTGGAAATGACATAGGAATTTTGTGACTAATACCGTCCCACTGGAAGGTATTATTTGTATTAAATCATTTATTCCCTCTCATAGGTGATGCAATAGGTACGCTTTATAACTTTAAAGGAATAAAAAAAAATAATCTCAGCACAAAATGCATTGGCTGGCTGAGGCTAGTCTGACTCAGTAAATCCACCACAAGGGAGTGATAGGTAAAAGATGAAGGAAAGACAGAAGGCCAAACTAATCATAGAATGGAGAGACAAGAGGGATATTTCATGTTAAATTGTATGTCAGAAGCAATTGATGAGAAGAAAAAACAGATGAGTTCAGCAAAATGGCAGTTGGCCTGGGGGGCCTAAAATAGCACATTGACCTTTTAGTTCTCAGGACAAAGACTTTAGATTATGGAGGGTTTGGATGTTTTTTAGTTGTATCTGTGACTGTCCCTATTGTGACTGTAATTTCTGGTTCTTGTTTTGAAGTTTTTATTTAATAAACATGAACAGCAGGGGAAAGGATTGTTGATAGGGGTTGGAGAGAGAATTGATGAGGAAAAGGTTAATTTTTTCTCTTCTCCATTTGTTGATGGACAGAGCCGTCCCTTGGGTAGGGTGGATCAGGGCGACCACCCTGGGCCCCGCACTTTGGGGAGCTCCGTGCTTCGATATAATCGGGACTGTCCCAATATTTAGCCCTTTTTCCTGCATCCTGACTGATGTACAATGGGGATATCATTTGTCCTGATATTGAGATGAGGATGCGGGTGAGGAGGTGAGGAAGGAGGTGGGTGGGTGAGCAGGGTGAGGAGGCAAATGGGGAAGTGAGCGGCAGGGGGGTGAGGAGGCAGGCGGTCGGGAGTGGCGCACCAGGCGTACGGCGAGGAAACTAGCAGGGAGGCGAGTGGCAGGCAAGGAGGCGAGCGGCAGGAGGGCAGACGGGATGGGGGTGAGGAGGCAGGGGGACAGCGAGGAAGAGAGCAGTGGTTGGGCGGAGTGCGGGGTCGTGCTGGATGGACAGCCAGGAGACTAGCAGGGAGATGAGCAGAGGGCAGGCAGGTGAGGAGGCGAGCGGCAGGTGGGCGGATGGACAGTGAGGAGGAGAGCGGTGGCTGGGCAGGTGGGTGTGCCGGGCTGACAGCGAGGAAACTAGCAGGGATGCTGATTTGTCCCGGGCCCTCCACCCCCTGAGGGATGGCCTTGCCTATGGACCTTCCACAGAATTCACCATTTGCCACAGAACTGAGTTCTAGAATCTCATTTTATTAAAAAAAGAAAAAAATAAGTTTCTAGTATTATAGTTGTAAAGAAAAATCTTGAAAGTGTGAACTGAGTCTAATTGATGCCCACCTGAGTCTGCAAGGAGCTTGAAACAATGGTTCTGAGAGACATGAATTGCCTCAGTCACCTTACACAACGCACCATGGATCCCAGCATTCTGCAGCTTTGGGGTTTGGTATTTTTCCAAGATAACACATAATTCATTATTTTGCTGCAGCCTGGCGCCCAACATTCCCTGCTGGAATCTGTCTGCAGCTGCTGCATGCTCTGCACAAGGGGCAAGTCATTGAATTATAGTTTACTCTTGAGGGAATTCTGCACCAGAAAATTAAAGGCCTGCATATTTTATTTGTCAAAATAACACAGTAACATAATAGCAATATAATCACGCCATTTTCAATTATTTGCGGCCAAGTATTTTGAAATAATTTACCAAAATTGAAAATGGTGTGATTATATTGCTATTATATTACTGTGTTATTCTGACAAATAAAATATGCAGGCCTTTAATTTTTTGGTGCAGAATTCCCTCAAGAGTACCAGTGGTACAATCTGGGTGCAGTTAGCTCAGTGGGAGGTTCAGGTGCAGGGATCGGGGGAAGAATCTGGATGCACAGGGGCTCTGTGTGGGGTTCTGGGTGCAGGGGGAATGGGATTTTGCAGGGAAGTCCAGGTGAAGGTGGGTTAGGGCTCAGTGGCATGGAGTGGGGCTCGGTGGGGTGTGAGGGGAGTCAGGGTGCAGCTGATTGGGGCTCAGTGGGGTGGGGATCCGGGGGTGGGAGGCTCCTGACGCAGGTGGTGAGGGTCAGGGAATGGGGGCTTGGGTTCGGGGCGCTTGGTGGAGGTTTCTGGGTACAGGCGGCTCCCAATGTAGAGGAAGGCTCAAGGGGGGGGGTTCCAGGTGCGTGGGTGGGGGAGGGATCACTGTACGGGGAGCTGCTCCCCGTCCGCCCAACCCCGTGCATCTGGACCCTCCTGCACTGAGCCTCACCCCCCTGCACCTGGAACCCCCACCCCACTGAGTCACACTGCCCCGCACCCAGACCCCGCCTCCAAGCCTTCCCCCCACAGTGCAGAGCTTCCTGCAGCCAGGGGGAGTTTCTGGGGGTTGATCTGACCCATCCCGGGCTGCTCTGTGAAGGAAAGGAAAGAGGGAGTGGAGGGGGGAACTGTCTCCATCCTCATCCTCCTCCTTCCCACTCCCCGTGCGCCCCGCCAAGCCAGGACTAAAGTCCCTAGGTGGCCAGGGCAGTCATATAGAATCATAGAAGGTTAGAGTTGGAAGAGACCTCAGGAAGTCATCTAGTCCAATCCCCTGCTCAAAGCAGGATGAACCCCAACTAAATCTTCCCAGCCAGGGCTTTGTCAAGCTGGGCCTTAAAAACCTCTAAGGATAGAGATTCCACCACCTATCTAGGTAACCCATTCTAGTGCTTCACCACTCTTCTAGTGAAATAGTTTTTTTTAATATCCAGCCTACACCTCCCCCACTGCAACTTGAGACCATTGCTCCTTGTTCTGTCTTTTGCCACCACTGAGAACAGCCTAGCTCCATCCTCTTTGGAACCCCCCCTTCAGGTAGTTGAAGGTCAGACCTCCCTCCCCTCAGTGATTTACCTCTCCTCCAGCTGCCCGAACAGACGCACCTGAGCTGCCCATGAGGGGTGAATGAGCATCGGTACAGCTTCTCTTTGATTCCCCACAGAAACCATTTTCTGCAGAAACTAAAGAGACTCTGCAGGGGTACGGGAGCATTTTTCTGCTGCACTGCAGTGGTGCAGAATTCCCCCAGGAGTAACAGTTCACTCTCCCTTCACTCTTCTATAGAACCAGGCAAAAGTGTGCTGGCAGGGAGCAAGAGCTAGGATCCAGCTTACAACCAAATAGCAGGAGGAGCCAGAAGTGCAGGCTAGGCAGCTAGGCTGCCAGCAGCCAAGGCTTGGGGAGCTGAGAAAATAAACTCCTGAAGATGACTATACTTTCTCTCTTCTCTGGGATGCACAAATAGGATTGTTAGCTGTCCAGTTTTCAACCAGAACACCTGGTTGAAAAGGGACCATGGCAGCTCTGGTCAGCACTGCTTACCAGGCCACTAAAAGTCTGGTTGGTGGTGCAATGGGGCTAAGGCAGGCTCCCTGCCTGCCGTGGCTCTGCGCAGCTCCCAGAAACAGTGGCATATTCCCCCTCTGGCTCCTACACATAGGGTCAGCCAGGGGGCTCCGAATGCTGCACCCATCCCAAGAGTCAGCTCCGCGGCTCCCATTGGCCAGGAACCACGGCCAATGGGAACTGTGGGGGTGGTGCCTGCGGACAAGGCAGTGTGTAGAGCCGCCTTGTCGCACCTCTGCATAGGAGCCAGGGGGAGACATGCCTCTGCTTCTGGGAACTGCTTGAGGTAAACGCCGCCCAGAACCTGCACCCCGACCCCCTCCCATGCCCCAACCCCCTGCCCCAGCCCTGATCCCCCTCCCACCCTCCAAACCCCTTGGTCCCAGCCTGGACCAGCCTCCTACACACCAAACCCATCATCCCCTTCCCCAGCTTGGAGCCCCCTCCCAAACCCTGAACCCCTCATTTCTGGCTCCACTATGAAACCTGCACCCCAGCCCAAAGCCTGTACCCCCTCCCACATCCCAACCCCTGCCTCAGCCCAGAGCCCCCTCCCATACTCCAAACCCATTGGCTCCACCCCGCCAGCCCAGAGCCTCCTCCTGTACCCCAAACCCGTCATCCCTGGCCCCAACCCAGAGACCACATCCCCCAGCTCTCACCCTCTCCTGCATCCCAACCCACCGCCAGCCCAGAGTCCCCTCCTGCATCCTGAACTCCTCATTTCTGGGCCCATCTTGGAGCCCGTGTCCCCAGCTGGAGCCCTCATACCCTCTCGCTCCCTAACCCCCTGAGCCAGCCCAGTGAAAATGAGTGAGTGAGTGAGGATAGGGAGAGAGAGCAACGGGGGTGGGGGGAATGGAGTGAGTAGGGCATGGGGCCTCTGAGAAGGGGCGGGGCAGGGGACAGGGGGGTGTTCGGTTTTCTGTGAGTAGAAAGTTGGCAACCCTCTGCATGAAGTACGGGAAGGCAATGCTGTGGGCTACACAGGATCCTGGTTGTAATAGAATATACACTTACTGGAATTTTTACATTTACGGAGAAAACTATTGCCATTTGAACTGAAAAAGTAACCTTTGGTGGGCAACAATGCTACCCACTATGGGTATTACAATCCACTGTTTTACACAACCCACAGGGCAACAATATAGTCAGCAGCTGCTACTAATACATACACATCAAGCTAATTCCCAGCTTTGAAAACTGGAATTCTGGGTAAAATCAAAACTAAGGTGAGATTTTCAAAAGTACTCAGTGTTCTCACTGACTTAAATGAGAACAGAGTTAGCCATATTTTCCATAACTGGAGTTAGACACATCACTGAAACACAAACTTCACGATTTTACAAAAAGAAAAGGAGTACTTATGGCACTTTAGAGACTAACAAATTTATTTGAGCATTGGGATTGAGCATTCACTGGGATGAAGTGAGCTGTAGCTCATGAAAGCTTATGCTCAAATAAATTTGTTAGTCTCTAAAGTGCCACAAGTACTCCTTTTCTTTTTGCGAATATAGACTAATGTGGCTGCTACTCTGAAACCTGTCTTCACGATTTTAGTGTATCAAAGCTTAGTCAGGCTCCTAAATCCATATTTAGATACATAAATAAGTGCTAAGCACTCAACTGTTCCCAGTAACCTCAATGTGAGCTCTTAGGTGCTCAGTAATTTTGAGAAGTATTTAGTATCCAATATGTGTAGGAGTCTACTTTAAGCTCTTACTTTTGAATGTCGCAGCCTATAGCCTTAATCTGAGTGCTGGATTTTTTTAGAATGAGTTTCACACAAGATCTCAAATGCAAAGCAATAATACAGGCCTACACTTGTCCGGGTAAACTGAAGTGTGAGCAAATGTACTTTGAGCTTGTACCACGTGGCGGCAGCAAAGGCTCTGTCAGAGCTCTTGCATTCCACAACCTCCACACAGTATGTTTGCTGCTCACAGTGTTTCCCTTTAGAGCAGCAAATACGATCAGAACAAAATGCAGTGTAATGTTTACTCCTAAAGGAGAAAATTGTAAGCACGAGGTTTACAAGTTGTTTCTGGCCAAAGGTGCTGAAAATGGATGGACCCTTCATAACATGGTCAAAATAAATGTTGAAAAAACCCAACCTGAAAAAAAAAATCATGAATAAAGGACATCAGAAATCCAATGATACCTCTCTTTGATGTGTTTGCCAAAGAATTATATATCAAGTGAACACACTATACCAAACAGGAGGGGCGTGCCTCCCGAGAAAAGCACCTTCACCAGTGTGCTGTGCCCGTCCAACAATTGCAGCGAGTTATTTGTTGTTGGTTCAAGCTGGCTGAGTTTATAGCAGTGCAAACCTAACAAGAGCACTAGCAGAGAGGCCTGATGTGTATTACAGGGTGTCAATCAGCCACACTCTTTTCATTCATGGCTGACTCTTGCCCTCAGTGCTGAAGCTCCTGTGTCTCTATATGCTGTTTTAGAGTCATTGAAGTTGCTGTTGTAAAGGGAAAAAAACAGGGAGAATGGAAATATGAGGCTTGATTGACACAGGAAGATATGGGTCTCTCTCAATGCCCTTGTCAGGTTTCCACCGCAACTTAGAAATTGAGAACTTGTAAGGCATGGAAGATTTTCATTATTCGTAAGTTTGCCTTCAGATTTTAAAAGGTTGAAGATGGACTGCCGCATACAATAGCATTGTTCTTCATTGTGGTATAGCTCTATTAGCATAACCTGAATAATTAAAGATGAGAAAATTCACTTCCTGATTTCAAACCTACCAGAACACTATGGGTTGAAATGTTGAACTCAGAATGTATTTGGGTCACATTCCACTTCTGACAAACTGGGGAAAAACAAAAACACAGGAAGGATGAGAAAAAGAAATCTATAGAGGCAAGAAAGGGTAGAAAGAGAAAAGGGCACACAGACAACGAAAAGGGGGAAGAAAATGGGGGATAGAAAAAGAGTTAAATGGGAAAATAAACAAACAGACTATATATATGATAGTGCACGCCACTTGTGCAAAACTAGGTTTGAGTTGTGTTTTCCCAATTGCTAACACAGATCACTGGTTTCCCTGTAGCTGAAAAAATAATCTGTTTTTCATTGACTCTCCTTTGGGGGTGTGGGTGAAACCTGGGTTTAAACTTCAGAGGAAAAGGTTTGTAAAGTCAAAGCTTGAAAACTTCTTGCCCGTGGGTCAACAGATGCGCCAGCATGAAGCCCTGCTGAATTCAGTGAGACATTGTGTGGGTGCAGCAATCTGCCTGCACACAAGAAGTTGCAGGATAAAGACTTACCATGCCACAAAGTCCACTGTTTATATTCATCCCTCCTAGTTCCTATGTAGTGAGTCAAATTCTGCTCTCATTTATACTAGAACAGGGGTGGGCAAACTTTTTGGCCCGAGGGCCACATCTGGGTATGGAAATTGTATGGTGGCCCATAAATGCTCATGAAATTGTAGGTTGGGGTGCAGGAAGGGTGAGGGCTCCGGCTGGGGGTGCAGGCTCTGGGGTGGGGCTGAGGGGTTGGGGGTGTAGGAGGGTGCTCCAGGCTGGGACTCAGGGGTTTGGAGGGCAGGAGAGGGGATCAGGTCTGGGGCAGGGGGTTGGGGCATGGGATGGAGTTGAGGTGCAGGCTCCGGGCAGTGTTTGCCTCAAGCAGCTCTTAGAAGCAGCGGCATGTCCCCCCTCCGGCTCCTACATGGAGGCTCTGCCAAGCGGCTCTGTGTGCTGCCCTGTCCGCAGACACCGCCCCACAGCTCCCATTGGCTGCAGTTTCTCGCCAACAGGAGTTGTGGGGCAGCGCTTGGGGCAGGGGCAATGTGAGGAGCTCCCCGGCTGCCCCTACGTGTCGGAGCCAGAGGCGGGACATGCCTCTGCTTCCGGGAGCCACGCAGGCCAGATTAAAACATCTGTAGGGCTGGATGCGGCCCCAGGGCCATAGTTTGCCCACCCCTGTACTAGAGAGTCACCCACTCTGTTGCTTCTTTTGGCTGAGCACATTGCAGACCCCAGTGGCTCCTTGCATCCATTCACCCCACCTCACCCCAATATCCCTGTGTGTCACTCTCTCATCCCCTTCTACTTCAGGGGCTCCTTGCAAACCCCCAACCTCTTCCCTCAAGCCAGGTCCTCTGGGAGCCCCAATACACCAGTGTCCTCTATTCTCCCCATGATGCAGGGGCTCTGTGTGCCATCCTGTTATGCCCTGCCTCACTGCTCCTTCTCCCCAAGTTAGGGACTCTTTATGCAACCCCATCCCCCTCTCCATCACACATCAGGGGCTCAGTGTGCCCCTTCATTCTACCCTTCCCCCAATGCCAGTGTCCTCCATTAGGCCTCCCTGTGCCCGGGTTTCTGCGCACCTGCCTAATTCCCTTCTTACCTTCACTATTCATATTTGTTTTTCTTTCTTGTTCACCCAGGGTGTCAACACTTAACATTGTGTATATAAAATCTCCCCACTGTATTTTTCACTGTATGCATCCGATGAAGTGAGCTGCAGCTAATGAAAGCTTATGCTCAAATAAATTTTTTAGTCTCTAAGGTGCCACAAGTCTTCCTTTTCATTTTGCAGGTACAGAATAACACGGCTGCTACTCTGAAACCAACACTTAACATTGTATTGGGAGGATGGGCAGAGCTGAAGGGACGGGTGGGGGGACTGTTATCCTAGAAGATGTTAATGGTTTCTGTTAACTGCTTCTTTGATCTCTAGACAGTTACAGAGGTGCTTGAAGATGCTGGGTCTGCTAACCAGATGCAAGACATTCTGCGTACCTGCCTCCACCTTTTCCCTTTCCAATTTACTGATTTTCACCACAAATCAATAGGGTTCTGGTAAATGAGGCCTAGAACATTCCCTGAAGATTTGAAATTGAGCAGATGAGATGTTCAAAAATTACCGCACGACTTCCAAACGGAGACATGCCATTGAGTGGAGCGTAGGACCTTGTTTCATTTGGCCAGTGACACAACCCTAGCGTGTGTGCGTTTATATATATATATATATATATATATATATATACACACACACACACACACACATATATATATATAACTGAAGAAGGTCAGATTCCATCACTATCTTACTCCATTACTTTGGGCTGGATTAGCACCACACAATGCATCCCAAGTAATGGGGCAGTGTGTAGTTGTGGTACCCAAGAACAGAGCACTTCTTCATTGGGTAGTAGGCTGTACAAGCCCTTTTTCCTGATGTAGGTTATTAACTTCTCCACAATGACTCGGCTGCACTGGCCAGTGGTTGGAGACAGGCCCCATCCACTTCCCTTCCCCTCTTCACCCACTTGCCCAGGTCGAGTAGCAGCAACCTGGTGGCAGCTGCTCTCTCCATGTATTGTGCAGGGGCCGGCTCATAACCAAACATTTGTGAGCAGTCCCGTTGAAATCAATAGACCTGAGTTCAGAGTGGGCAAGAGTGGTGGAATCAGGGCCATGGTGATGTGATGGGGCAGCTCTTCCAATATTACAATGATACATATGTTTGAGTGCGACTTTTTAAAAATAAACTTCTAATCTACAGATTTAACCAAGGTTCTTGAGCTGTTAACTTATGAAACCAAGGAAACACAAAGTAATGGCTGATATTTTGTTTTTAAACTCAGTTGAAAGCAATGAAAGGACAGAATCCAGAACATCTTTCACTGTGAATGCTGGGCTTGGTAGTTTGTGTTAGAAACCATGCAGTATTTGCCTATTTACTCCATATAATGCAAAAGCAAAGTTCAAATTCACTATATGGGGCTAAAGCGAATCTTCATAGCAATAATATCTAAAAAATCATCTAAATCAGACAAAAAGACGCAACAGCATGTAATACAGAGAAACCAAAAATGGAAGGGGGGAGGGGTCACACCCCAGCTCAGAGAGAAAAGAACCAGAGTGATGCAGATGGCTACAGCTGAAGTACTTCACATTCTCAGAAGAAATCCCCAGAACACAGCCACAGTTAATGGGGCCCAATGATGCAATTTCACATGGTTCAGAAAAAATGTCACCTTTAAGGATCTCTGAAGTCTCTCGCTTGCACTAGAGGAGGCCACATGACCCATTACTATACTAGCATTTGTATTTATAATAGAGGGAAAATGACGTTTTGAAGGTAATAGAAATCTAAATATAGAGCTAATCTAGAGTCTTTAAATTAGGCCATATGGCTTTAGAAATAATTAGGTCAAATGGTGTCATAAACCACCATAGGAAACCGACAAATCTCTGTGTGTCACTAAGAATTCTCAACAGAAATTGGCAAAGATTTGCAAGGCAATAATTAAATTCCAACCTGAGAATGACCTGCAAATCACTAAACTCTACAACACTGCCGGCTGCTGAAAGCCTTTGAAAGTGGTGACTGATGGGGGCGGGGGGGGGGGAGAACAACTCTGCAAAAATCTATGATTCTTTCAAGCAGCACATGACGAGAGAGAGGAACAAAGGAACAACTTCATTTCTTGAGTGCTCTTATGGTCTCAGGAAACAACTTTTTTTCTGGGGTCTGAATGAGCCTTATTTCTAAGGTCTACTGAACATTAGTGCCAAGTCAATACAAAAATAGTTTTCTTCACATAAAGTAAAAAGATTTATTTGCTCTGGGGAAAGTCCAAGCATTCAGTGGTGTCTCATGAATAAAACCTGGTCACCCCACTGCAGAAGGTTCAATATTGACTGTTGTCATAGGTCCACGGCAGATTTCCCACCGGCATATACGGGATACGCTTACATGGCTCTTAAATGTTACCTACCAAATCCTGCCCAGGGCTCCCAGGCCATATGATTTTATCCACATCTTCTATTATGAGTGACACAATATTAACGTATGCAAGGTAGTAGGATTCATATACTCAGTTGTATCTATGCCTTCAAAAATAATACCACCCAGCTCTTATTTAACACTTATCAGTAGATCTCAAAGAACTTTTCAAAGGAAGTCAGGATCATTGGGCAGAATGATTAAAATCTGGTGCAGTAAGATACTTGTCTAGTGCTCTTTGCTGAGGGGATTAAATGAGTGTACATTACTCTCCTCAGCGTCTTCACCTCTATCTTTGCCCCACCACCTTCCACTTTACAAAACCACTCCTTTTTAAACATCCTACCCTCTCCTTTGCCTCCTACCAGTTCCTGTAACTCATAGAATCATAGAAGATTAGGGTTGGAAGAGACCTCAGGAGGTCATCTAGTCCTACCTCCTGCTCAAAGCAGGATCATCCCAGCCAGGGCTTTGTCAAACCGGGCCTTAAAAACCTCTAAGGATAGAGATTCCACCACCTCCCTAGGTAACTCATTCCAGTGCTTCACCACGCTTCTAGTGAAATAGTTTTTCCTAATATGCAACCTAGACCTCCCCCATTGCAACTTGAGACCATTGCTCCTTGTTCTGTCATCTGCCACCACTGAGAACAGCTTACCTCCATCCTCTTTGGAACCCCCACTCAGGTAGTTGAAGGCTGCTATCAAATCCCCCCTCACTCTCCTCTTCTGCAGACTAAATAAACCCAGTTCCCTCAGCCTCTCCTCATAAGTCATGTGCCCTAGCCCCCTAATCATTTTCGTAGCCCTCCACTGGACTCTCTCCAATTTGTCCACATCCTTTCTGTAGTGGGGGGCCCAAAACTGGACACAATACTCCAGATGTGGCCTCACCAGTGCTGAATAGAGGGGAATAATCACTTCCCTCAATCTGATGGCAATGCTCCTACTAATGCAGCCCAATATGCCATTAGTTTTCTTGGCAACAAGGGCAACACTAGTTAAGCTTGACTAGTAAATCCAAGAATTATGAAAAATGTCAGTGAGCGCAGACAAATGCTGTATCCAAAGTCAGTCTTTCCTATGTTTCATTTAACATAATTTACTTATAATCAGACTGTGATTGACCTATGAGACTGTACGCAGTGTTGTTTTAGCTGTATTAGTCCCAGGATATTAGAGAGACAAGATGAGTGGCTTGTCTCTCTCACCAACAGAAGTTGGTCCAATAAAAAAAAAAATTACCTTACCACCCAGCTTGGTTCTCTTTATGAGAATGGACAGGATGGTCCACACAGGGCCCGTGCAGAGGTCTGTCAAAACTGCAATCCTGCCACTCCCTATACAGAGCAAGAAGAATGCTTGGTCAGGGCCCCTCCCAAAGAGTAGGTCAGCTACACTCAGGGAGAAGGATATTCCATCCAAAGGATGGTATAGTGAGTGCAGAACCCTGCCCACCAGGCTGATATGGGAGAAACCATGCTTCTCTTGGAAAGAGGAAGCTTGGTGCAGTGCTTAGGACAGTAACTTAGTTTTCAGAGTCCCTGCTCCAGAGATTTCTTGTACGACCTTGGGCAAGTGTCAAGGTTCCTCCCCCACTCTGAACTCTAGGGTACAGATGTGGGGACCTGCATGAAAAACCTCCTAAGCTTATCTTTACCAGCTTAGGCCAAAACTTCCCCAAGGTACAAAATATTCCACCCTTTGTCCTTGGATTGGCCGCTACCACCACCAAACTAATACTGGTTACTGGGGAAGAGCTGTTTGGACACGTCTTTCCCCCCAAAATACTTCCCAAAACCTTGCACCCCACTTCCTGGACAAGGTTTGGTAAAAAGCCTCACCAATTTGCCTAGGTGACTACAGACCCAGACCCTTGGATCTTAAGAACAATGAACAATCCTCCCAACACTTGCACCCCCCCTTTCCTGGGAAATGTTGGATAAAAAGCCTCACCAATTTGCATAGGTGACCACAGACCCAAACCCTTGGATCTGAGAACAATGAAAAAGCATTCAGTTTTCTTACAAGAAGACTTTTAATAAAAATAGAAGTAAATAGAAATAAAGAAATCCCCCCTGTAAAATCAGGATGGTAGATACCTTACAGGGTAATTAGATTCAAAACACAGAGAACCCCTCTAGGCAAAACCTTACGTTACAAAAAAGATACATAGACAGAAATAGTTATTCTATTCAGCACAGTTCTTTTCTCAGCCATTTAAAGAAATCATAATCTAACACGTACCTAGCTAGATTACTTACTAAAAGTTCTAAGACTCCATTCCTGGTCTATCCCCGGCAAAGACAGAATATAGACAGACACACAGACCCTTTGTTTCTCTCCCTCCTCCCCGCTTTTGAAAGTATCTTGTCTCCTCATTGGTCATTTTGGTCAGGTGCCAGCGAGGTTACCTTTAGCTTCTTAACCCTTTACAGGTGAGAGGAGCTTTCCCCTGGCCAGGAGGGATTTCAAAGGGGTTTACCCTTCCCTTTATATTTATGACAGCAAGTAACCTAATCTCTCAGTTTCCCCATTTGTAAAATGAGGATAATAGTATTTACCTATTTTACAGGATTGTTCTGATGCTAAATATATTATAGATTGTGAGGCCCTCAGATATTTAAGAAATGGGGGCCATACAAGTTCCTTAGATAGAAAGGAGGAGGGAAACAGCTTGCTCCAAGGACGTTTGGCAATATACATATATATTGACATTTCAATGGGAAAGTACTTGGGAAAGGAACAATCATTAATACAATGTTCTGCCTGAGACAGGCGACTAAGTTAGAGTTGATCCTGCTCCTACTAAAGTCAATGGAAACATGCCCATTGTTTCAATAGTACATCATCTCAACACGATCCTTACAAAAATCTGAAATAATAAATTCTTATAATTGAAAAAGGTATATATATATATATATACACATATAGCTTGATGCTTTGCATAGCCCCCTCTGTGAATTGCATTAATGTGAATTGCACTGCTAATTCTCTGCTCAGGGAGTTAGAATAATCACAAACATATTTCCTTACTTTCTCCATTTGGAATCAGTTATTGGGTCTATCAGTACTTTCTAGGACATTGGTAAAACAGCTCACTACATCAAATGGATTTTATTCCGTGTGTGTGTGTGTGTGTGTGTGTGTGTGTGTGTGTGTGTGTGTGTGTGTGTGTGTTTATATAATCACTATGCAGTACCAGGTACATCCACAGACTGCACACACACATGTACAGACTGATATGAAACACAAGGACATGTTATTGGTACAGAATCAGTAAATTTCACTGTATTCATCCACAGATTTATAAGGTCCCCATCACCATGGTATCTAGGTGAAAGTGTAAGGACAGGATTTTATAATTGTACTATAAAAATTGATGTAAACTTTGAATTAATTCTGCCAGCCACCCTTTTTGAATAACAGAAAGGAATGACTGTCTGAGACTGGGATCTGGTTTCCTATATGCATTATAAACTTCCCTCTAGTCATTTCTTTCGTTTAAGGTTTAGTGAGTAAAAGACAGGATCTTGTATTGGGTCTACGTTAATTAGATTAAAGGAATGTTAAAGGCCTGAGCCACAATGTAAACTGTTTTGACCACAAGATTTAGTGAAGTTTAATTTACAATGTATTCTGCTGAATATAAAATATTGCTGTCTTCTCTGTGAGAGATTGTTTGTGTGAATGAGGAATGCATGCATCAGAAAAAGATAAGGTGTGAAAGCCATCACAAATGTCCAGATGGTCAAGAGAAAGTGAGAGACTTGGAAACACCAGGAGACAATCAGAAAACATCCATTGTATCTGATGCTAAACATGTTGGCAGCACTGACGGCCTCAGAGGTGAGGCAACCACCCCCCAAAAGCAAGACAACACACAGGAGATAATGATGGGAAGCCCAACAATAACCATCAAATGATAACAGCGGAAAATCCCAAGATTACCACCACTTAAGGACTAATGATTACAGAATGACATTGCAAAATGCATGGACTCAAATGGGAATTTACAAGTATAAAGCTGGGGTGTTTTGCCATGAAACTCTGGGTTCAGTCCTGCCAAAACCTTGGAGCATCGGATCATGACTGACAGAACCCAGCTCCTCACTCGTGTTCAATCTAACTGGCCATTAGATTGACTCAAGCTACAACTATAAAAACATCAACTGGCAGGACTGTGTGCATGATGTGTGTGTGTGTGTGTGTGTGACTGAAAAGCATATGCTAACTGTTGTATTTTCAATAAATATGGCATATTTGCCTTCTCTCTTATAAAAGATCTCGTGTGCTTTGTATAGCAAAACAACAGTCTTGTAAATCTGTTTTCTTTTAGACATTAAACACATGCATGAGAAAGGTCACAGCTCCTCCAGTCTCCAAGACAGTGTTAATCACAATTTTTAAACCTCTCTCGGATTATAAGAGCAAAAGGCATTGCATTGTTTTTAAAAAGAACTATGTGCTACTTTGTACTGGTACAAAGAAACTAAGCTATGCCAGGTTTCAGAGTAGCAGCTGTGTTAGTCTGTATCCGCAAAAAGAAAAGGAGTACTTGTGGCACCTTAGAGACTAACCAATTTATTTGAGCATGAGCTTTCGTGAGCTACATCGCATGACGTGAGTTGTAGCTCACGAAAGCTTATGCTCAAATAAATTGGTTAGTCTCTAAGGTGCCACAAGTACTCCTTTTCTTTTTGCGGATACAGACTAACACAGCTGCTACTCTGAAATTTATTCTGTGAACTGTTACTCATCGTTTTCTTTATACATACAGTATTTGAACTTGTTTGTGTGTGAACATAGTGTCCCTCTTTCTACCTTGTGAGCATCCAGCCCATATACAGGGGTTCACAATAGATCAGGGACAAAGGGAGCCTCTCACAAGACACTAATGCTTGGCACAATTAGTCTTTGCACTACCTGAGTGTAAGAACCGCATGATACTAAGAACATTAGCTACTCCAAAGGGGCATGTAGGTTTGTGGGGGAGAGATGGCTGGTCACAGAGGACAGTGCAATATGCTTATCCTCCTTAAAAGGGGCAGCATATCCCCACGTACCAGGGAGATTCCTCAGACACAATTCCTCCCGGAACTCCTGTTGAGTTGGTGTGGCTCTGCACTGCCTGAAATGCAAGTCCATGGCTGTAAGTCATAATAGAAGCCTACATTAATAATAACAATTAATAATGAAAGAGGTCATCCTGATATAAAGTGACAAAGTGTTTCATCAGAGTGAGTTAGCTAAAATATACTGTTGTGAATTTATCAGGCTGTGGTTCTATTTTTGGCACCATTAGCTGGGTTAAGAATATTGCCAATATTCTAATTAATTAAACGTCACCACTGTAGCTGTTATCCTTGTGGAGAAGAGAGTGGGCAGAAAAAGTGAGATTATTTTTGAGATTGCTTAATAGAAAGCATCACCATGGTTCTTCCGAAAGGATGCAACTCTCTCTGGGCCAACCACCATAAACTTTTTGCAACTCTGACAAATGCCAATCCTTCGATGGCCAATAAGAAGGGTTAACAGTAGATACAATTGAAAAATGAACCTCCCTTGTTGCATGGCACACATGGAATAAAGGAAATTTGCCTTATAATACATTGTTCCATGCAGTTACTCGATTCAAAATCTACAGAACACATCAAGCTCTTTAGCAGTCACCACTAAAAGATAACATTGGAAAACAGCTTTTCTCTGAGAAGTTGAATTTTTCACTCCTAAACTACTCATAGTGGAAGGCACTAATCACATTGCATTTGTGGGGGAGTATACCATAATTCTTTTGGAGTGAGAAACCTATTGAAGCACATTTGAAACCAAACCCAATTTTGTGCCTTTAAAAATGATATATGAAGTTAATTCTTTTGAATGAGTTTGAACATCAATGCTTTTTCAAAATTTTTAAAGACTACCCTCTCAAACTCCTGAACACAGTGACCTGGCTCTGTTCCATTCCACTACAACCCTCAACTCTTCTGGAAACCTAATCTGGATCCCACAGCTCCTTTCCTGGTCTGCAACCCTCACAATAAGCCCCCAAATCTTCCCCCTCTCTCTACCACCTCTCCAAAGTCAACACAGCTTTCAGCAATTGCAAGTTGAACAGCATCATGTCTTGCAGCAGCTCTGCTGGCCCCTCGGTAATTCTATATTCACATTTCCTGTACTCTGGGGCACCTGTAAGAAGCCCTAAAGAGCAATGTGTGCCACAGAAGACATGTTTGGAATGTAGTAGGTTTAGCAGTGAAAATATCAGACCTAATGGACTCCATGATCAGTTCCTCAAAGATACAGGGACATATTGGGGTTGTGAGGAGGCACAGAAGAAACCAAGTGTTGTATGGAGGTACCACAGCAGGGTCCTTCTTACTGGGCAACACAGAAGGAATGGTCTCAGTCTTTATCTTCAAGGCCCCAATGGCATGGGCCCACGATTTATAAAACATTGCCTAAAATGCCAGATTCACAGTTTATAACTCTGCTCTTTTCAGGCACAATGGAATGTTCAACCAGAAGAGTAAAGTTTGCATGCACAAAAAACAGAGCTCTCTCAGTGGCCAATCCAAGACAAAAAATTGGCCACAGGAACTAAGGCCGGTCACAAACTTCCCCACTTTCCACTACACCCTTGCCTTCTATAACATAAACCCACAGCAACATGTATAAAACTAAACAACTCTGCTCCCTCCCAAGAACTCTCTACTACACACAAATTCTGTCTCTGGGGAGATGATGAGAGAAATCTATTATGCATGGCTTGTTCTATTAGTCACATCACTTAACTCACTACTGGAATGTGGTGAGATACTGCAGTCCTGAAGGCAATATAAGAGCCTCTAGAACAGAATTATCCAAATCTTTAAAGTGACACACATCGACAACTCCCAATTCCCATCAGTTTCAATCAGAGTTGTAGATACTCAGCACTTTTAAGGATTGGACTTCATTTAGTTAAATGGGGAAGCCAAGTTTGGAGGATGGTTCTTATTTTGAAAGAAATTGCCCACCCGAATAGGAACCTGAACCTCAAAGCCAAATCACTGACAAAATAACGACACCCTTGATACATTGGACTCTGGAATCTACAAGAACAATTTAGGAAAATTGTGAGGTTTGTTTCATATACTAGTTAACACAACCTCATCATCAATATGCTATTGCCTTGAGCACAACAGAACTGCATTTGACTGGTTTTGACCCTGGAAGAAAATTAAAATTGTCTTGTTATTTATTTACCCTCCAAATCACTGTGAAGTTGTAAGTGAACATTATTTCAATTATTTTGTTCTTCAGAAACCATGTTCTCTGTTTGTATTCATTTTAGTCTAGTGCTTTTCAAACACACAGAGGCTGATCAAATATTCACAACTTCTTTCCCATTGCTAAACTTACAATCATACAAGAAGCTGATATCATAAAGATGCCACTCAATATTCTAGTTGTACAACTGTCCTCCATCTGTGAACATCAAGGGCAATAAAAAGAAGTGTGCATGAAGGCTGACTTTTCCAAACCAGAGAGGGTTTGTTCGATTTGAAAGGCTAGTTTTATGATTCAGCTGGCTCACATTTCAATGAACTACATATCAGTTTCAGTCCAAAGTTTTGGATTTGGAGTCAAATAGGCTGGAAACCTTCATATAAAAAGGTTACAGGAGCAACCAATAAAGCCAGATAGTTAATTCTTCAGTGTGACCTGGAAGCTCTATTGGTGTCACGGTCCCTTGATTAAACTGATATCTATGACAGGCCTTGAGATGTGTGGTTTCGGTGACAGTGTTATCTTCACTTTCAAACTCTTCTCCCATTGACAGATTGGTTTTGGCTGCTAACTTATAGAGCCATACACTTTAAAGACAGACAAGTAGAATGTGCACTTCAATATTAAATGTAAAAAGTACATTCACATGAAGTCAGGGTTTCATATTGAGAGTTAAGGCTGAATGTGAAACCTTAGCCATCCAGCTATGTCATTTTTAAAATGCCTATAATCTCATTTAGTCTGCCTATACATATTATGCAAGTACATAGCATTTCTCAAACACAAGCCACTATTATATAATACAATTATTTCCTACAAGCTTAGACATGCAGCTACAGCAAAAGGACCATGAGCATAGATTGAAAGTCTGCATCCTAAAGCATACTCCCAAAGAAGCAGAATAAAACTTACGTATTTTACCTTAATATTAGGTGTAAGGATTTTTGAGCATTGACTGTGTGATGTCTACATTGCATTATTGTATTTTTGGCATTTAATTTCCTAGGTTTTTAAAATGAAAAGAAGTTCCCTATTGTGTAACTAACAGGTAAAATAACTAGACAAAGCCAAATGGTTGTGATCAAGTGGCCATATCCTGCCATTTTTTGTTTTAAATCAGAACTCCTGTTATGCCCTAATGCCATTAGTAAACTGTGAAGATTTTAAAAAGGTATCATCCAGCCCAGAGAAGCCTATTCTGGGTTAGTATTGCAGGCAGAACATGTATGCATGTGCTGAGAGGGCACCATTCAAAAATTCTCAGTAATTTCAATGGGAGCAGGATGAGAACTCTAAATAGCCAGGGTAAACTTTCAATGAGACAAACTATTTTAAGTGTGCCTACATCTCACAGAGGATGTTTCACTTCAGTCCCAAATAGCGTGCACACATGATGTGATGGAAATTTTTTAAAAAATATTATTTTATAAGTCAATGGTGGAAATACTAAGTTCAGAAATTCAAGGACCATTCAGCCAGTGCTATTGTGATGGTAGGGTATGACCCACAGAGTGACTGTTGGGTGACACAATGCCTTTATTATTAGCCTAGATTAAAGAGAGAGAGAGAGAAAAAAAAGTGTCATCTTTGATTTCTCCTCCCACACCAGCATATTTTTCACTTGTTTTCAGGACTCTTGTCCCCCTCCCCTAACCTCCTTATCTCTCTCTCGATTTTAATCACACAGTTCCACATCTTTCCTGACTCAGGCAACACAGGCCAGATTCTATCCCCTGTGCTGATGCTCTGCAAACAAAAAGTCTTTAAAGGGAAGAGCAGGTTTTCTTCCTTCCCCCATCTCCCTTGAAGGCAAAGTACATCATTATACACCTGGCTTCCCCATAAAACTTGTATCAGCTAAAAACAATCTCTGCTTTTAAATGTGAAAAGTAATAGATCAAATCAACTTCTCAGTGTGGAGATGTCATGCTATTTTAATGTGCATTCTATTGCAATAAATAGGATCCTTCATGACCAGCAATGTTTGCTTCTTTAATTAAGAAAGCTATACAGTTGTGCTCTCCCCTTTATAGCATGCTGTCTTGATCTCCTGTTTGACCTTCATACAAATACCCCATACCTGAAAATGTATGTTCTTCTAAAACAAGCATCATATCACAGTTAACCACCAACTAAATCCTACTATAAAATTTCTACACTTGCAGACACTTAACACTTTAAATTCTTAAACTTGCATTCGCTAATGAAAACCTTGAACCAATGGGCCTTAAATAAATAGGATACAAAAATCTATTTAGGAGTATGAAAATCAGAAATAAGTGGGCATATTTTGGACAAAACATTGCTGGTGGGAAAAAATACTGTGGATATGCTGCAGCATCTTATGTCTATTGAAAGTAACACATCAGCAATACATCAATGTACTAATAAATGTTTCATGGCTGCAATGTTACAACAGAAGAGGGAAGAAATATATCAGCAAGACATGGATGAATGGGATGCCTCTGTATCACTACAGATATTCCTTTTAGCCATATATGGATCCAACTTCCCTATTCTGAAACTTTCCGTATCATCTGCAGAGTTTATTATGGAAAGCTACGGTAGTGGCACTATAGTTAATATTGTAAGTGTGTCACTGCCCCTCAACCCCCCCCCACCCCACACACACACACCCAACCGCCTAAAAAAAATTTTCACCCGAAATTTTTGCTGCATGTTTTCTGGCCAGATAATATTTTGCCTTTTTTCCCCTCCCTCCCTCCCTCAGCAAAAGTTGTTGGCTAGTCAGACAAGGTGTCTTGGAGACGAGAGTATGAAAAATGAGAGTTTTATTTCTTTTTGGAAAGGTCTTCCCCCGCCGCCCCACCAATGTCATCACTCAAAAATGTCTTGGTCTAGAAACTTCACATTTTTAACATTCTATTGTCTTCTAGGAGAATCAATGACTTAAAAAAAAATCTAAGGAAAGTCGGGTGATTAACTACCATTTTATTCAGATGCTAGAGTTATGAATGTGGTATAAGAACCCATATAGAATATCATTGAACCTTTGAAAATTCTGTAAGGCACCGGTAAATCTATAAAGTTCAAATGGTTAATAACTGATGATACTACTAATCTAAATTGCCATTTAACTGGGGGTCTGGTATGAAAAAGAGCCTTGAAATTATAAACAAACTGCCAGGATTGAAAATTTGTCATAGTAAGTTTTCTTAAAATTCTACTGAAGAGCAGCTGGCCAGCAATGCCTCTACTTCAGTTTCCTGTTAGTGGCTCCTACACCTCTATATATGTAAACATATAGCACTCCCACTACAAGGCACAGTGATGTGAGAAGCTTCACCCACCCCCTCCACACACCACCCTGAGATTGCTGCTCTTCTTCAGGGGATGTGATTGGGCTCTGTGTCCTGTTCAACTAAATGGGGGAGCAAATCCTGCCTCCTTGACAAAACAATTATTAGAAACAAAACGCAGTGAGAAACACCTTGTGTTGTACAGGCAACCTTATTTCTGGAATTTCCCAACTTTTAAGTGCTTGACTTTGCAACCTTAACTTTCTTTTAACAATTTTTTTAGATGTAATTTCCTAGTTTTATTTTTGGAATATATTCGTTTTAGAGAACAAGGGAAAAAACAAATTCCATTCTATGCAACTGTAACAAATCCCTTAACATGCATCATCCTCAATGGAATCTGAAACCTGAAACCTTCAGCACTGCTGCACAGACTGCTACCACTTGCACACAGTAGCTGGCAGCAGGAAAAGGCTATTATCCTGGGGGCGGGAGGGGGGGGAAGTGGACCTCTGGGTATAGCTGTGGGTCCTGGGGAGGTTGTGTGGAGCCTAGGCACTAACCCTCCCTCCCCTTTATGCCTTTGGGAGCAATTGGCCAGTGGGTCCAGGCACTGTTTCCAGGTGTTGTTTATAGAGATGAGAGAGGGCAACCCAGTCTCTGCCCTTTGTGGTGCCCCCAGAGCATGGCATGGGCTGCTGTGGCCAAGTACCATGTCCAGAGCTGAGGGAGATACATTTGCACAGATGAGACCATAATGAAGACTATTCCCCTTCCAGCTCCCTACATGCCACACATCTTCTTTACACTTTTCTCCCCTCCCAGTTTCACTTCTTCTCTGCTTGAAACTGCCTCCCCTCTCAACATTAACACACACTTCCAATAGGATTTTTGAACATAGGGTAATTTATAAAACAAAACCAAACTCAGCACTGGATCAAGACTGTATCTTCCACTCAAGCTTTCAGTGCCTGAATTGTTCTATCTGATTTTAGATTTTAAAACATTCAGGACAGAGACGACATTTTCCTCTGTGTTTGTTCAGCATGTGGTCAACTGGCAATGATCAATCAATAACCAAACCCTGCAGTCTTTTCCCAGGCATAGCTCCTAATGACCTCCACTATGGGCAGCAAGAATTTCCCCAGTTAGAACACGCTGAAGCATAGATATTTGATTGAATTCACAAAGCCAATGCTGCAGAATCTCACCAGTCCAGTCTATGCTGAAACACACATTCCTCCTGCGCAGAAAACTAGTGGCTCCTTTTCAGCTGTAAGTAAAGATTTAATAGTAGATTCTCTAGTATGGCCTTGCATTGCTAAGATGTATTTTATTTTCACAAAACGTACCTAGGTACATGTAATACTGTACTACGGAAAATAGTCACAAATTACTACAACTCAACTACCATCGGAAAAATAAAAGAACAAAGTACATTTTATGATGCATTATCCGTGCTTTTTATTGTTTGCTTGCTTGTGACTGCTGCTTATTATACTAACGATTGTTTCACTGCTATGTTCTCTTCCTCCCCTGTCTTGTTTTGGTCTGGTATCTACCTGTTTTGTCTCATCAGAGATGTAGATCTTTCAGACAGCTCTTTTTATTCCATGTGTGTACAGTACCTAATAGTATCGAGCTGTGATCCCTGTCCGGGCCTCTAGGCAAGTAATGCATAACCACTTACAATATGTTTTGTGACTGCAGCTATAATCCACCCCAAAATATTAATACATGTATTTTTCTGACAGGCTTCATATATTCTACCTTTTTAACTTTTTCCTGGTTTTGCTGCCATTTTGCTACGGATGAGAAATTAGTGACCTGACCTTTTCCCAAAGCTATGAATGTAGAAAGGCATGTGTACAAATGAACAGTGGAGCAGAGATTTTAAAGGCACACAGAGCTGTATATTATTGATGATAACGTATAGCTGCTGGAGCTGAAGCATTTGTACTGTGTGCCCTCTTCATTTCTGCACGTGATTAGATTCTCTCATTAGAATGAAACCCATTTATCATCCTCACCGTACAGATAATATGATGATTGATGGTTTTGCAACCAGCTGCATAATATGCAAATATATGACTTTAATATTTTTACAAAACAGCATGCCCGTGTGCCTGTTTTAATCCCCTTAACACTCATATTATAAGTATGTCATGTAATACAAACACAGCAGGACCACTGGACCCTCTCATTAGAATGGACACAATTTAAATAGCAATCAGGCTTGCAGCTTTGTGGTATTATCATAGTACACATGGGTATCAGGTTTTGAAATGCAGTCATTTCTCTTCTCCAACACTATCTGATGCAAGACATTGTCTTTACTAAGAGCTGACTCATTAAAATGTCCCATGTTATTAGCACTCTACATATTTACATTTCCTAGATATTAGTAAAATTGTCTTACCAGCTAATGAGGGACACATATTTCCTCCTTAGGGGCTTGATCCTGTCTATATGTACTACTGACTTCATTGGGCTGACTCACAGCAGTAAGCCCTATGCCTACTGGTAAGTGTTTACAAGACTGGGCCACATGGGCAGTGTATTTCTCAGTTGGGCGCATAATATTAGAGTAATGAAATGTACTTTTGGAAAGTAAAGGAAATGCCTCAGATATCTTTCATCTTATATGAGCTGATAGAAATCCAATATGTCAATAGACTGAAGTCATTTGTAGACTGATTGCTTGTTATGTCAGAGATGGCTCAGCCAAAAACATATGCCTTTGCAGTCCATAAAACATCTGCGCTACTCAGATCCTTCATTTCTCAACCCTTCTCTAGGCACAAGATTGCACAAATATTTCAAGAACAAAATTCAATAAAGATGAAAATAGTAAAAGGACAGGCTAATTTATATTGACACAAGTGAACATGGCAGCTGATGGATAAACTAAATTATTTCAAATCAAATTGGACAGAGTTTGACCAATGGAGTATTTTCATGTGGATTTCAAATATGGGAATGGCAATTTCCTTTTCTGAGAATGGCAAAATGATCCAGACTGATTTTACTTGCGTGATTTTCTACACGCCTCACAGAGCGCTATGGATTCCCTATCCAGTTCTAGTTCTTATAGCACACCCAATCCTTGCCAGCATAGGAAACCAATAGATTGGCAATTAGAAGAGAATAGAGGAAGCCAGGATGGAGTCTTCTGCATGACAGAACATTGCCATCAGGCCCACTGACCTAGGCCAAACAATGTACATGTGAAAGGATATTCTTCCATAATCATTTCCACAAATGTACATAATGCCCAAGCGTTTCAATTCCTTCAACGCAGTGTAAATATGATTTTCAAAACACTGCCGATTACAGCTACAGAAATGGAACAGCCGCCATATGCTCTGTGGTGCTGCTGCCATAACATGCACTAGTGATACAGGAAAAGGATACACTTTAGATAGTCTCATTCCTAGATATGGTTAATCAGACCCCTTCACTCTCTTGTTCTACCCAGTGTCTCGCCAGCTATGTCCATACACATCACGTCAGCTGACAGTGCCCTGGTAGGCAGAATTCTCTCAGTGGAGGATCTGTGGGTGTGGAAATGGCTTCCCCAGAGGCTGGACTGAGACCAATCTTATCACCTTTTAAGCACAGCAAGATGCATATCTTCATGCAAGCATTTTCCTGATGGCTAGAAAGCCTTAATGTTGAAGAAATGCCTATTCATACCTTGCAGAGATTGTTCAAGAACTGTGAGTATGTGTGTGTGAAATCATTAATCAGCCTTTTCTCCCTGCCCCTGGTGTCATAGTCCCTCCCTAATTTGAATCATGGAGAGGAGGAAAGACGGAGGAAAAAGAAGAAAGGATGGAAAAAAGGAAGGGTAGAAGGGAGAAAAAAATATAAAGGGAGGAATACAAAAAATCCAATCTGAACTGTAAATATCAGAGCCAGAGATATCAAAGAAGTGCTTTTCTCCTTCTGCGCCCACTGTTTAATGGCACAGAGATATAAACCTAAGACATGCTATCTGAAAGAGAATTAGCCCTCTATTTCAATATTTTTATAGAAGTACAGGTGTTATAAAACGCAGGCAGAAGTTTTAAAGGCCTGATAATATTCTATTAGTTCTAAAAACTAATGATTTGACCAATGTGGATAAGCGCTCTCTCAACCTCAGAATGATTATGCACAGTCAGGACCAAGAAAACAATATAATTCATGCATATAATTTGATTGCATACAAGGCAAAAACATTTACTATTTTACCCCTTCCCTCTAGGCATTTGGCTTACCCTTTTGTTGTCAGTATACCTCAGTTTCCCTTCACTGGCTGCGATTACCCTTCAGTGGTAAGTAATGACAGCTTTTGCTTTCAAGGTAGGTATTACTCTTCTTGGGGGGTGGTTTAGCTTTGCATTCAAATATAACAGTCCACCCCTGCTGGAATAATTAAAAGTCCTAACAAAGAAAATAGTCCTTTACCACTCCAGGCCAAACAGTCTTTTGTCCTAGGTCCACCTTGATCTTTTCTCTTGATGTATGAGTGAAGGGAATCTTTCTCCCACCCTCTTTGGAAGATTCAGTCTGGGAGCGCTAAACGAGAGCAAGTGCACGTACCATGTCTCAAACCCACACTTCTTCTCTAATGAAGGCTGTGTTCTTTTGTTTCTACTATGGGTCTAAATCTTCACTCATCAGCACAAGGCTCACAATTATCTAATGCACTGAACATGGTTCCTTCTTGTGCCTCTTTGGCTCTCCTTCTCCATGGTTCTTCACAGGCCTCTTCCTAGCCCTCTTCAACTGGGTGAATTACTTCAGGTCTTACATTTTCCCTAGTCATTCCTCCCCACAACCATTCTAGCCTCTCTCCACGCTGCGGAAAGACAATTCCTTACAATTCCTTGGCACTCCTTCCCAACATGGCTTTAACCTGGCTTTATCCTACAGTTCTCAGAATCTCACTCGAACCTACATCTCCTGGAATTCCCTTGTTCCTTACTAAATGGGGACCAGACCCATATTTAGTCTACAACCTCCACTGAAAGTGTCGGCATCTTGTTACACTCCCCTTTAAATTAACTGGGCCCCAACCATGTTCCTGCCTTAATGGTAGTCATTTATAATGTGAACAATAAAAGATTTGGTGTTTTACTTAAAGCTATAGCTTCTTGAGTCAAGTGATTTTGTGAGAACAATATTTTTCTTTTTCTCTTTAAAGTGAGTTTCCAGCTCTCATAATTGAGGGGAAATGTTATCTCACAGCATCCTGAAAACTCTAAATATCTGAAGGCAGATATTAAAAATGAAAAAAAGGAAATCCCATTCAATTTTTTTAAGAATATATCTTGATTTTTAGCGTCTGACTTATAGTTTTTTAATGTTTGTGGTTGGTAACACCATAATTAGGGCCCTACCAAATTCGTGGTCCATTTTGGTCAATTTCACTGTCATGGGATTTTAAAAATCCTAAATTTAATGATTTTAAGCTATTTTAATCTGAAATGTCATAGTATTGTAATTGGAGGGGTCCTGACGCAAAAAGGATTTGTGGGGGGGGGTTCCTATTTTGTAGGGAGGTTAGCACTACTGCTACCCTTACTTCTGCACAGCTGCTGGTGGCGGCATTGTCTTCAGGGCTGGGCAGCTGGAGAGTGGCGGCTGCTGGCTGGGTGCCCACCTCTGAAGGCAGAGCCAGCAGCAGCAGTGCAGAAGTAAGGATGGTATGGTATTGCCGCCCTTACTTCTGCGCTGCTGCTTACAGAGCTGGGCCCTCAGTCAGCAGCTGCTGCTCTCCAGTCACCAAGGTCAGAAGGCAGCGCAGAAGTAAGGGTGTCAATACTGTGCCCCCCTAAAATAACCTTGTGACCCCCCGGCAACTCCCTTTTGAGTCAGGACCCCCATTTGAGAAACACTGGTCTCTCCCATGAGATCTGTATAGTATAGAGTAAAAGCACACAAGACCAGATTTCATGGGGGGAGTTTAGATTTCATGGTCCATGACGCATTTTTCATGGCCGTGAATTTGGTATGGCCCTAAACATAATAGTATGTTGTGACAGGATGCAGTGGTATTTCCCTGACCCCCATCTGAAGTGTTAAAAACTGCAGTTTACATGGTAACGGAGGTCATTCTGCCTAATTGATAGAGTGCTGGACTAGGACTCAATAAACTTGGGTCCTATTCTTGGTTTTGCTGCTGGCCTGCTAGGTGTCTTTGGGCCTATCATGTAACCTCTCTTTGCCTTGGTTTCCTCATCTATAAAATGGGAATTATGACACTGCCCTCCTTGGTAAAATGTTTTGAGATCTACTGAGGATCTCCATATAAATACCACTATAATACAACACTTATTCCCATCACAACAATCCTCAGTTGACGGGAAGAGATAGAACCAGAGTACATTGTTGTTGTAGTACATTGTTGTGTTGGTCTCAGAATAATAGTGAGACAAAGTGGGTGAGGTAATGTCTTGAAAGCTTGTCTCTTTCACCAACAGAAGTTGGTCCAATAAAGATAGTACCTCTCCCAACTTCTCTCTAATAGAGCTAGAGTACATTTTACAAGAAAAAAAGACATTATATTTACCTCTCAGAGTCTGTAAATATTATGCATTAACTGGCATAACAATGAAAAAAGCCACCAACCATGTATATGTAGAAATATCATGATTATGGTAAAGGTGCAAGCATAATATAGGTTTTATGAATTATTGATAAAAGTATGTTACAGGGTTAAATATAGAGAACCTTGCCTAAAGGACACTGCAAAGACTGTGTTCGAACAAATCACACCCAGACAGTTGTTAAAGTGATTGTGGGGGTTAAGTGCTCCCTTATGTCTGGATGCAGACTTGCTGAGAAAAGTGCTTCAGTGGACATTGTTCTGAACCTGTCTGAGGAGTTCCTTTGTGTTGCAGAACAGGTGAACATAACTGGTCGGAGAAGGGTGGATTAACACCTAAACCCATTTGAATAAGCTACTGGTCAGCGTTCAGACCAATCTTTTCCATGCAGTCCTGCTGCATGTGATTTAGGACCAAAGACTTTCCCTGGTGACAACAGAGAAGTGAGATAGGACACCTGAATGGACAGTGTGCTGAGAGCTTGTGACAAAAACATCTAAGGTCAGAGAGGGAGCCAGTTTTTGGCTACAGAGATAGACAAAACACTATTGTAGCTGGGGTATCTGCATGTGCAACTATGTGTATGTAAGTCTTGCTACTGTAAAACAATCAGATAGAAAATATCCTAAATTTGTCATAAACTTTGATTCCAACAACAACAAAAACCTGACCCACTTCAACCCCTCAAAGTGTTACTGATTGACAAAGAGGCAACTCTATAATTTAATACGGTCTCATTAAAATTTAACTAAATTAAAATGTATGGCATATTTCTGAGACCATAACCATTTTAAATCAGGTAAAATTAATCTGATTTTCTGAACCAAGAAGGATGGTTTCTGATCTTCTAAATCATTTAGATTACGAACTAATTCATAAGAATTTTTTTTTTACTTGATCATAACTACTTACAGGTAACCTTTAGTTTTGCCAGGTAGAATATATGCGCAGCAATCTCAGTAAATTCTGATTTTAAAATGTTTATTTTGGTCTATAAACCTAGATAAGCTAAAATCAAAAAAATATACATTCTATGACTCAGATGAAATATTTGCTTTTCTAACATTTGTATTAAAAAAGTCTCAGTTGATAGTGGAGAAGTAACATTAAAGAATTACATATTTCACCTGTAGCCAGTGTCTGAGATAAAACTAATGTGTGCACTAGTCAATATACATCAGCTACCTTCAGAAACGGATACTTTTTCAATTCCAAGATGGTTGCAATATATCTAAGTGATTATCACAGGACAGCCCTGACTGGAGCAACCTCTGCCAGTAGTTCTCAGCATAACTGGTGCAACTGCCTCAGTTTCTCCTTCCAGAGTTCACCAACAGAGTCCAAACAGTAGTGCAAATGGCACTTGTGAAGTTAAATACAGAAGAAAACCCCATGAGCATCACAAATCCCAACACCATAATCCAGGCAATATACCAAATACTGCCCTGTAGGGAGCCAGGGTGGCTTCCCTCCGAACCAGAGGGTAAAGAGCCACACTCAGCCTGCGTGGGCGGGGCCAGACCAAGCTTACACCAACCCCCGGAAAGGGAGGGGTGGAACAGGAAGTACAAAGGGCAGGGCCCTTAGACCAGTCAGGGCAACACCAGGGAGGGAGACAGACACAGGCTGTTCCCGCCAGACCCTGCTGCTGAGCCAGGGGAGGCCCTGCACTAGGAGAAACCTGACCTGGAGGAAGGACTGAGGATACCAGGACTGCCAGCCGCCAAGTACTGGAGGAGCCAGGCTGTAACCCGGGCCAGCGTGAGCCTGACGTGGAGGGGGAGCTGGAGCTGGAGCTGCCAGCAGTGGAATACCCTGACGAGCTGGGGGGACCAGAGGGACCCGCTGGAGGACTGGGTAGGAAGTAGCCCAGGGGCAGAACTGCACAGTGCGGTGGGTCTATTTGGTCAGCGTGTTGCAGATGGCTCTCTGCTGACCCAGTGGCGGGACCCTCTCCTCCCGCCACTGTCAGGGCCCTGGGCTGGAACACAGTGGAGTTGGGTGGGCCTGCGTTCCCCTACCCCGGCCAACCCGCCTCAGGTAGCAGAATCCCAACAACGCCACTGCCTGAGGGGCGTGCCACTGAGTCTGGCCAGCACACCTCCCTCCGCTAATTCCCTCGTGACAGAAAGGTGTGACCAAGGCCTGCTGGTGAGGCAGTAGCTCCCCACTGCCCCCCAGCAGCTCGGTGGACCAACTAAACCCTGTCACATGCCCCAATGTCCTTCACCTTGCCCCAGCCCTCCAGCACTGCTCTGGTGTCCCTTACCCTGCCTGCACATCTCACATGCCCTGGCTCTCCAGCCTAGACCTCTCTGGCCCTCTGGATTCAGCTCTTAGAGGTGTTCAACCTATTCATAAATGATTTGGAAAAAGGGGCAAAATCTGATACAAAATTACTCAAGATAGTTAAGCCCAAAGAGACTGTGAGGCATTACGAAGGCCTCTCACAAAACTGGGTGACTGGGTAACAAAATGACAGATGAAATGTCATGTCAATAAATGCAAAATAAGGCACATTGGAAAACATAATCCCAAATATACATACAAAATGATGGGGTGTAAATTAACTGTTACCACTCAGGAAAGATCTTGGAGTCATTGTGGATAGTTCTCTGAAAACATCCACTCAATGTGCAGTGGCAGTCAAAAAAGCTAACAGAATATTAGAAACTGTTAGGAAAGAGATTGATAACACTGCAAATATCATAATGCCACTATATAAATCCCATGATATGCCCACACCTTGAATACTGCGTGCAGCTCTGGTCGCCCCATCTCAAAAAATACATTAGAATTGGAAAAAGTACAGAGAAAGGCAACAAAAGGGATTAGGGGCATAGAACAGCTTCCATATGAGGAAATACTATGACTTTTCAGCTTGGAAATGAGACGACTAAGGGGAGATATGATAGAAGTCTATAAAATCATGAATGGTGTGAAAAGAAATGAATAAGGTAGTGTTATTTACTCCTTTATATAACACAAGAACCAGGAGTTACCCAATGAAATTAATAGGCAGCAGGTTTAACACACACAAAAGGAAGTACTTCTTCATACAACACACTGTGGAACTCATTCCCAGGAGATGGTTTGAAGGCCAAAAGTATAACTGGATTCAAAAAAGAATTAGACAAGTTCCTGGAGAATAAGTCCATCAATAGCTATTAACCAAGATATTCAGAGATGCAACCCCATGCTGTAGGTATGACTAAGTCTCTAACTGTCAGAAGCTGGGAGTTACAGTGACCAGATAGCAACTGTGAAAAAACGGGACAGGGGGTGGGGAGTAACAGAAGCCTATATAAGAAAAAGTCCCAAAAAATGGGACATCTGGTTACCCTACTGGGAGTGGATGACAGGGGATGGATATTTGCCTGTTTCTGTACATTCCCTCTGAAGCACCTGGCATTGGCCACTGTTGGGAGACACGATACTGGGCTAGATGGACCATTGGTCTCACCCAGTATGGCTGTTCTTACTTTCTCACCCACTGGCTCTCAGAGCTGGAATCTCCTCCTTCTGCTGCTCTCAGGCTTCAGCTCTCCAGTCTTGGCTGTTTGGTTCAGGAAGGTCAGCAGCCTAACCCCTCCATTGGCTTCCTAGCTTCCAGCGCTGGCTTTGGCTTTTGAAAGTCAACACACTAACCTCTCCACTGGCTTCCTGACAATCCTTCCCTCTTTCCAGAGAGGTCCTGCAGAGAGCTTCCTGCTCTCCACAACTTTCCCCAGAGACCTCCTCAGTTTCCTTACTTTTTCTGGCTGTCACTAGGACTCTCCCCCTCTCAGCTTCTCCTCGTCCTACATAGCCCCCTAGGTGGTGTCCCACCCTCTTAATGGACCAAATTAGGAACAGCTGTCCTGGCATAGGGGAGCTGGACATACTTTTTTCACAGGGGCCAATCACCCTGTGATACATTTGTTACATCTACTCCAGAAATTTGATTTTTATTACCTAATATCCTGAACTTTTCATTTCTTGACTGATTCTCTAACTGCTCAATAATACAATATAATGTAACATTATCTCCAATTAGAACTCCACATTTATTATCTGATGATTGATGAGATTCCTCTAATTCAGCTATCTTCCTCTCTAAACGCTTTTAGTATGGATATCAGAAGTTTCTGGTTCTTCCTCCCAGTGGTTTCTGGTTCTTCCTCCCTTTCATTTCATTCGTAATGAAAGAGGTACAAGCAATTTTTTTTTAAAACACACTTTCATAACTGATGCAGCAAGCCCGGAGATGCCGGGGCTCTGAATTGCTAAGCCTAGAGGTACCAGGGCTCAGAACTTGGCAAGCCCTGGCACAAATTAAGTCCTGCTTACTTCTCCTTTTTTCATGTGATGAAGCTATTGTCTGCAAAATGGTGAATTATGAAGAACCTCTCCTTAGTGGATTGAGGAGCTATAGAAGAAAAGGATTGCAGTGGATAAATGCTTCTACGTAGTCTGCTCTGTGTAGAAACTCCAGATGTCAAGCAGATGTGTAATTGTCTGAGGCTTATCTGTTAACGTGTGTGTTTGTGTTTTCTCTCCATACCAGCTTGGAGTATATGAGAGAAATCTAAAACCACAACAGCCTGGAAAAGAGAAGACCAACTCCAGATGGGAAAAAAAAATGAAACAGACACCATCTTTTAGTGTATATTCCCTCTTCATTCCAGAATTCGTGTCCAAACTCTACCATAGAGAAACAAACCAAAGGGAACAAGGACCTACGTTTAACTTTTTCACAATACAATTACTCTAACTTGTTGACATTAGACGTTCAGGGAAAGAGGAAAAAATAGAAAAATAATACTATAGAACAAACCACAAATAAGCAATATTGGCAGCGCAATAGCACCCCTTTCTCCAAGGTAAATGAAATAATTCAGGAATCAATAACTGGTTTTCAGTCCTTGAATATTTTCAAACAAACAGGAGTGCTGATGGAGCAAGGAGATTTGGAAAAAAGCAGAGGGCTTGATGTTCCAGTGTTTTGCATCATTTGAATCTTTCATTTTTTTTTTAACCGATGTGCAAAACTGGGTTTAAAATGTTGTGTACACATCAATGTGAGCGACAAGTTCTGAACTGGTTGTGTTTCACACCCAGGTTAAACAGATGTAAATAACTACACAAGATCAAAGGCAGCACAAATCAGCATCAAGCTCTCAGAGAAAATTTTAATCTCCTCCTTCAATCATATCAGCCCACTGATGTGCCATAGAATGGGTCTAGGAAAGAGGTTTTCAGTCTGTGTTGAACATTTAAATTACTTTTAGCAATATATTTTTAGCTGAAGTTTGTATTAAATTTCATGCCCCAACATTAATCAAGAAATCAAAAGAGAATACTACCATACAGCATCTCTAATAAGTTGAAGATATGAGGTATAAATCATAACACTTTATTTTAATTGTAACTTTTAGGGTCAAATTCAGCAGTATGTTCTGAGAAGGGAATGGAGTAGAGCTTCCATATCTATAGTCTTATCTCTCTGACACCATTGATGCTAACCAAGCTCCAGGGAAAAGTGTTCGCCTTTCCCTGCAGGACTGCTGTTCCAATGAATTTAAGTCCATCAAAACAGGACTCCCCTCTGACAAAACAGGAGCTATTCAGTCATCATGGAAACTGTAAAGAGCAGTGACAGTGAGGGTCACATCATCTACCAAAAATAATTTTTGACCTGATATAGCCTCCAATGACTGGACAACCAATATAACCGTAGCATGCAAAACTAGCTTGGGAAGGAGAGTCATGATTGGTTGAATTCTCTCTGATGACATAATAGTACCACTTAAGAATGACCTGAACTATTGACCTAGTCCTATTTTTAGGCTATGATCATAACACTTAGATACAGCATATGCTATATAGCATGTAGCACATGCATGAGGTTTCAATGAGTTTTAACTACATGAAAAAGTTAAAAGAGTTTGAGTTAATTCATTGTTAAGATCATTTGGGATGATATGTCTGGGAACAAGTCTAAATTTTCTTAAAGAATCCATGTTAAAATTAATTTGAACTCAGATTAATTATCAGATATAACTATGTTCTCAGAACTTTCATTCTGTACTCAGAGTAAATACAATGTGTATGGGGAGTATATGCTGTCAAATCCCTGCTCTTCAGCGCAAAACTCAGCTCAGATGTAACTATGAAGTCATGAAAAGTGCCTCCATAATGTTGGGTATTCTAATTTCTACTCTTCACCCCTGTTTTAAATTGTACATCTGAAATCCCACTTACATCTTTACAGTGAATTATTCCTCTTCGGGCTGTCTCTGTTATCTCAAGTTAAGGAAATATACAGTCTCTCCTAGACTGAGATGCTGCAACCCTTACTTACATGAGCTATCATAGCTGAATTCACTAAAGTCAATGAGATTACTGACATGAGTAGGGATTACTGTTGCAAGGAAGGGTTGCAAAATCAGCCCCCTAAATTGTTGCATCAGAGATAATCAAATTACTACTGTCGTTTCAACCCCACACAGTTACACTAATGTTTTATGTATGATATACACAGTACTTTCAAGATTGGGTCACTAAAACATATGCAAATCTTTTAAAGTCACAGCACAATAGCAGCAGGAATGAGCATGGAAACAAACAAGACAAACTGGAATCAAGGATAATGCATATACTTGGCCTAATTTCCAGAGGTGCTGAGCACTCAGAATTGTCAGTGATGTCAAAAGGAGCTCTGGGTGCTCAGAAACATTGAAAACCAAATGGCTTACATTATCACCATTAGAACTCATTGGATAAAACACTGCGGTCTCTTAAAAACAAATATGTATATTTAATATACTGAAATTCATGCCTATTATGAACCACCTAGGGAAAAATCTCTTGCTTTCTAATTCTGACAAATGCAATCCAATTTATCATCCTATAAAAAACAGATACTGCTTCCAAAGTTGATCATGTCAACGAGAAAAATCAATGTAATGTGGCTGACAGTTTTCTTCTTACAACTGAGAATTTGACAGGACATCTTTTCTTCCAATACATGCTTCACAGCAGGACAGGATGCTGAGGGATGTGTAGTGCACTCTAGGCAAATTCCTAGACACCTGCTGTTCAACAGTAAAAACCTGCATGAAATGTGTGCTCTGCACTAGAAAGGAGTACATCGTTCAACAGCTCCTCTTTTCACTTCTCCAACTTTCTCCCATTTGGAAAAATCAAAGCCCTAGGCTTCTGTTTGTCTAGTGGTTTTTGCACCTCAGAATGCAGTCACCTTCTGCTAGTGCAATTTGAATCTCCTGTTTAAAAAAAAAGTGTTTAGACAGCAGTGACCCTGTCCCTCTAGAAATAGCAACAAGTTCTAAAAACTTAAGTCTTGTTTGTTTTAGGGGAGATAATACAACACAGAAGCATTTCCTTTACTTTTTTTAAAGGACTTGTTCTGTTCTCCTATTTAGAGTATTTTCTTGTTTTACTTTTCTTGCCTGTGTACTACTATCAATTGGCTTGAATATCTTTCTTCCTTTCATTTTAATTCTTTTAATGCTACTCTCCATCTTCATTAGTTTTCCTAGGGTCAGTTCTGAAAACGTTGTCATGCTTTTCTTCTGACCAGTTTCCTGATACTGCAGAGACGGTCACTGAAACTAATCTTCCTGCTTCAAACTCTGAGAGAGAAACTTCAGTGGGAGAAGATAACAAACAAGAACAGATTATACAGATCCCGCTGTCTGCAACAATGCACCATTCCTTACACAGCACACAGTTTTCATTTTAAATGTTCAACAGTTCAAACTGGTAAAAGTGGTTATTCTAATAAAGAGTTCAGTATTTTTGGCTTTTCAGTGTTGAGATAATTGTGCTCTTTGATATCAATATTAAAAAGCTTAAAAAATAACCCACACCACAGAACCATTGTTTAAGAACTAACACAATTCCTCTCTTTACTACCTGCCATTTTTCTGTCACTCTTCGTTCTACACTTCACTCCACCTGCCAGGCTGTTAGAAAGCTGCCACAAGTTTAGTGTTAAAAGCCTGACATTTAGCCTTTTCTCCTTAGCTTTAGTCAATCAACAGTATTATTCCCTGTCTGAACTTTCTGAATGCACTTTGCTAAATAGTTGGACAGTGTCAGGCAGACTGAAACTGTGAGATTGACTGTTTCTTTCCCTTCAGGAAATGTGCAATTGTGCCAAGTGCAACTGTTTGCCTGCTTGTCTGATAGCCTAGCTATCATTTGCTTGGTATGGGGAGACCTGAAAACTGTCAGATAATGGCTGAGCGAGGGAGTTTGTATCACCTCTGGGAAAACACCTGTCAGCTACTATGTACAGCCCCAATTCAATAGGAAGAAGACAACTAAGGCAGTAGAATCAAGGGAAGGAAACTAGTATGTGGCTGCCGGAAAGCTGATTGGCCAGAAATCATCACTATATATGCCAATCAGTGTCTCAATTGGCAGTTGTTTGGTGTTTGGATTGTTCAGATGAATGTTGTTGATAGACTGGGATATGTTTTGCAGCTAGATTGACTTCAATCATTTCTACTACTGAACAGTCATTTGCAGAAATACTGTTTCCTAAGGTGGCATGTTGAGAAATGACAATTCACTGCTGGACAATTTGGAAATACTGATGAGCAGATGGGTGTTTTATCTGCCCATCTGAGTGCTCAGTCTGTTTGCAAAAGTGAGGAGACAATACCTTGGACTAGAATATATGGCATGATTATTTTTTCTAAACAATACAGGCTTTTTATTCACAGTACTCAAAAGGCACCAGAGAATATTGTTTTCTGGAAAGAAAATCCCACACTGCATTTATAGATGGTTCCTTTCAAATATCCTCTTCCATAGTTTAAGAAAAAGTAGAGATGGGCCCAAAGCAACAGTCTGGAACTGAATACCCACAAACTCTGGGAAAGTTTGGATCTGGGACAAACTTTCTGGCTTTGGCACGGCTATATAGAAGACTCTGTATTTTCCAGCCTCTTTTTACACTAACATTCTACTGGGGGGTACACCAGAACTGTTAGGGCTTGTCCACATTACCCGCTGGATCAACGGGCTGCAATTGATCCAGCAGGGGTTGATTTATCGCATCTAGTCTAGACACGATAAATCGACCGCCAAGTGCTCTCCCGTCGACTCCGGCACTCCACCGGAGCAAGAAGCGAAAGTGGAGTCGACAGGGGAGCATCAGCCGTTGACTTACCACAGTGAAGACACAGCGGTAAGTAGATCTAAGCACGTCAACTTCAGCTACGTTATTCACGTAGCTGAAGTTGCTTAACTTAGATCAATCTCCCCCACCCCCACTAGTGTAGACCAGGCCATAGTCACTGTTACTCTCTGCCTCGGCTAGAGTGAGCTTTGCTGGAGATTAGACTGTGTGTCAACTCCCTGCTGCACCAGTCTCTCTTCCTCACCAGACAACTCCTCCAGGATCTCCCAGCCCAAACCATGCCTAACAAGTGAACTCCAGCCCTCAAGCACCTCAGAGTCTCTCTGCAGTGCAGTGAGCTGTAGCTCACGAAAGCTTATGCTCAAATAAATTTGTTAGTCTCTAAGGTGCCACAAGTCCTCCTTTTCTTTTTGCGGATACAAACTAACAGGGCTGCTACTCTGAAACCCCATGACTGTACACTTACAGAAGATATTAAGTTCCCTGCTCTTTAAAAGAGTCATTACATTACAGCTTATTAACTTAACTGTGGTAAACACACCTCCATTCAGACACAGCACTGAGCTGCTTTATAGTAAAAATAACAGTTTAGGTAATACCAAGCAGAAGGAATAAAGAGCAACGATTACAAACAAATACAAGTAAAAATATGAGTTCTCATGGCTAAGACCTAACTTAACAAATTACACACTTTTTTCAAGGTAGTTTCTTCACCAGTCTTCCCTTTCCAGCAATAGCTGACTAGCTCTTAGCCAGGATCCCCACAGAGTCCTAGGTGATTATTTTCCTTGTCTCCTCAGGTGAAGGAGAATCCAAAGTCTCTCTGTGTGTCCTTATATCTCACAGTTTTCCTTTGTGTCAAGGGTCAAATTGACTCCCTGAGGTTCAGTCTCCTGCTTCCCCCAGGGGGCCAACTCCATGTTGATTAAGGTATCCCTTGGTATATTCCAATGCAATGCCTCCTGCTGCAGTTTTAGAATGTAAATGTTCTCTTCCTACAACCTCCGATACAAATGAATAACCCATCAAATTTGGCCACACCTGGTTTGTGGTGTTGGCCTCTTTCCTTTGTCTTGAGAAAACCTGTTTATCAACTCCTCCTGATGTGACTGGTTTAAACACTTTTATCACAGACTTTAAAGCATAATATCAGTGAGCGCCCATAATTCCATAGACAGAACTGTCACATAAATTTCACGATAGTATTGACCAGTGTGTTATTAGTTTCATATGACACCTCACACTGCATATTTTGTACAGATATCATTGCAGTACTGTGCCGAGTGTGTAAACAGGGGTCTGTTGGGTCACACAATTTTAATTGTTCTCTCATGGGCTCCATCCTGGTATGTGTGTGAAGGCTACACATGGAGGAACCAAACCTTCCAGTTCACTGCAAATCTAGGACCTCACACTACAAAACTACTTTCTCTCTCTTTTCTTAATTGGCCTAAGTTTGAAACTATGTCACCGATTAATTTTTTTTATTATTAATATTGCAGCTGTGTCTAGAGACCACAATTGAGCTAGGCAAGAAATCATGCTAGACACCATACAAACAGTGTGAGGTGGTCCCTGCACTGTAGATCTTACAATCTAGATCAGGTGTGGGCAAACTTTTTGGCCTGAGGGCCTCACTGGGTTTCCAAAATTGTATAACCAATTTATTTGAGCATAAGCTTCTGTGAGCTACAGCTCACTTCATCGAATGCATCCGATGAAGTGAGCTGTAGCTAACGAAAGCTTATGCTCAAATAAATTGGTTAGTCTCTAAGGTGCCACAAGTCCTCCTTTTCTTTTTGCGAATACAGACTAACACGGCTGCTACTCTGAAACTTGTCAAAATTGTATAGAGTGCCGGTTAGGGGAGGCTGTGTCTCCCCAAACAGCCAGCCATGGCCCGGCCCCTGCCTCCTATCCGACCCCACCCCCACTTCTCGTCCCCTGACGGCCCCCCCCGGGACTCCTGCCCATCCACCACCCCCTGCTCCCTGATGGCCCCCCCGGGACTCCCACCCCTGATTGCCCTATCCACCACCCCCCACACCATTCCTGACTGTCTCCCTGGGATCCCTGCCCCATCCAACTCCCCTGTTCCCTGCCCTCTGACTGCCCCGACCCCTATCCACACCCCTGACCATACCTCCGAACTCCCCTTCCCTCTATCCAACCCCCCTTGCCCTATTACTGCACTGCCTGGAGCACCGGTGGCTGGCGGTGCTACTGCGGCGCCACCCAGAGCACTGGGTCAGGCCATGGCTCTGCAACTGAGCTGCCCGACCACCCAGAGCGTTGTGCTGGCGGCACGGCACACTGAGGCTGCGAGGGAGGGGGAACAGCAGGGAAGGGGCTGGGCAGGAGGGTCCTGCGGGCCGGATGTGGCCGTGGGCTGTAGTTTCCCCACCTCTGATCTAGAGTGGAAGAGGAAACAGAGGCAGAGAGAAGTGAAGTGAAGTGACTGCCCAAACTCACCCAGCAGATTAGAGGCAGAGCAAAGATTAAAACTCAGATAATCGGATTCCCAGGCCAAAGCCCGATCCCAATTGACCACAATGCCCCCCTAAAAGATCCACTGCTTTGAAGCAGAACACTTATGGCTTGATCTTACAGGAAAGTGGATGACGGTTGTGAGAGTAGTGATGAGCTGCTAATAGGGCAGCTGAGTATGGCAAGCCCGTAAGGGGAAGAAAACTGAAAGGAGCAAGTCCTATAGCTTGGTTGTGTGCAATATCAGTCAAGAGGTACTAAGTAGCTCTCTGTTAGCAATCCTTGTATAATTTTTTTAAATACTTGGATACCAAAAACAAAACAAAAAACGTATAAGTCACCAATATCCAGAAATATGAGATCAGAGATTTACTCTTGTTTTAAATCTTTTGCAGTGCCTACATATTTCAGTGAAGGGTGTTTATACACAGAAACAGAGTGTGGCATTTGTGATCCCCAGGAAAGGTGTTTTTAAGTAAGTTTGCCATATTCTTAGGGATCAGACTAGAAGTAGAACATATTGGAGTCCAATTATCCCACCCATTTGGGGCTAGGGGACACATTTCCATAACACTACATAGAGATTTAGTTGACAAAAAAACAGTACCTCCCACACATATTTTGGATCATTTTAAAGACATAGTAGAATGGCTACAATCATTTGTATAAATATTATATTTGAGGTTTTAAAACACAGGTTAGGGGTCTTGGAATTTAGGCACTTTAACCATGTGTATAGATGAACGATGAATTTATCTATCCCTGTGATCAGCTTTCTGTGAATGGCTTTGATTTGTTTTGCCCAGCAGCAATGCGTATAAAACAGCTTGCACCAAAAGGCAAAAAAAATACATCTTCCATGCCCAAGATTATTTTGTGCTGGGCAGCTTCCTGTCTCTACCGAGAGAGAGCTTATTCTTATGAAAAACTAGTACAGATGAAATTCTTAGTGGAAATCTTTGGCATATCTGTAGATGAGGAGAGTGGGAAAGCAACCAATTGTCTCAATCAAATGCTTGATTTCTGGTTAGCTTATGCCCAGGAATTCATACAATGATATCGTGTTCATCCCCTTACAAAACCGTTTTTTTTTCAGATACACCAAGCAATCCTTTACATTGTGTGTTCAATGGAATCGGCTCAGTGCTTTAAGAGATGTTTCTGGCATCGAAGAAGGCCCATTTATAAGTGGCTGTGGAAACCCATATCATCATGAGAGTGGAGACAAAGAAGTAGAATAAACTTTTGACCCGGTCTTCCCCCAGAAAACTGCTGACACCCCCTTTAGGGTATGCCTCAGAGCAAGGAGTGCTGTCAAATTTACCAAGTGGCATTCAAACAGAGTAGCTCCTTTTCCCTTGTCCATTCAAGAACTCAGTATTTTCTCAGCCTGAGAGTGCGCGCGCTAGCATATTTCAGGCTGCAGAGCTCATTTTTCCTTTCCTCAAATGTAAACCTGTGGACAGTCTTGTCACAAATTTCCCTGTCAATTCCCGAGCCTGATTAATGGGAAGGAGCAGATGTCCAAGTCTTTATCTATCATGCCAGACAGTTCTTTGTGATTTACTTATGTGTCAAGAATGACCCTTCCTTGTACTGAAGAGACCAGCACTAGAAAGGATAGCCTTTTATTGACTGAGCTGTCCACCTCCATCTGGGTATTGAAAGCACACATTCAGTGCTGCAGTCGTGATGGAGTGACTAATTACAGACTAGCACAAGTGTCTGAAAATGCACAGAGCAACTGCCATCGTCATGATAAAGGGCAAGAGGTTTCAGTTGTTCTCTAGGAAGAGATTTAAGTATTGTTGAAAATGAAGAGAAACAATAAATCTAGTGCATGCAAGCATGTTTCAATGTAAAACAGGCTGTAATCAGTGTGTGCCTGCACTTCGTTTCCTGTCTATTAAATAATACGTAGTTGGAAATTTATGGCAAATTGGGGAGAAGAGTGGAAATAGGTGAGCGAGGAGAGGGGCAGACAGAAGTAGCCAAGTAAAAGGGGGAGGGGAAGCAAAAAGAAAATGAAGAGAGTGGGAGCAAGTGAAAGGAGAAGTAGCCCTGACTCTACGCCCTGCAACATCACTGTGAGCAGGAATAGGCTAGTCCATTGCCTTTTACTTCTTTATTGCTCTGTGCCAGTGGAATCCAAGAGATATTAAAGGCCAGATACTCCTGGCATAGCTCCCCTTGTCGGACAAGCAATGGTCAGAGAATAATTACATTTTTCTGTTTGTTCCAACAGTAAAATATATCTGCAGTGATTTTGTTTTTAAGAAGGTTAGTTTTACATTACCCAAATAATGTAAATTGATTTCCACCAGTACGAAAACAGGTGAACCATGAGAGGTAACTACCCCCTCCCTCTCACAGAAGCCCCCAGAACTGCTTTAGCATCTGCTGTCTAGTGGCACATGAGGCTACCCATTTTCTTTCCCACTACTGTCTGGTTGGCTCCATCATAAGTCGTCACTATGATGGAAGCATCCTTTTTGATCATCATGTGATACGTCATTCTTTGTCCTCCATGCCTTCTCTTTCCTCCAGGTGGGATCCAGTCTAAAACATACCTTGTGCTTCTGCCATGGGGTAGCCTGGTGGCAGGCCAAACTACCATAATCCTCTCTGTCTACAGACTGAGGCAGCAGACTGCTGACTCATACAGCACAAGACTTCCACATTGGTTACATGATTTTACCAGTGAATTCCCAAGATGCTTCTTAACCAATGCTGAGGGAGTGCATTCAGCTTCCTGTTTTGTACTTCCCTCATTGGCCACATTTCTGAGACATACAGTTGTGCTGGAAGATCAACAGAGTTGAATAATCTCCTTGCCTCTTTCAGAGTTTGACAAATGGAAAAACAATCCACTGACTTTGCTAATGTTTGCTTTCACTTGCTTAATGAGCAGGCCATTAGCAGATATTGGACTTCCAAGACAGACAGACAAAATGATTACCTCTTGCATATTCTTCACCATCAATCACACATCCACCAGTGCTGACAGCATGCTCTCCTATCTCCATTATCTTGGTCTTCTGCTTACTAATATGAAGTCCCACTTTGGCAGTTTCCCCTTTTATGCTCATACAGCAGGGGCAGGCAAACTTTTTGGCCTGAGGGCCTCATCGGGTTTCCAAAATTGTATGGAGGGCCGATTAGGGGAGGCTGTCTCCCCCCAAACAGCCAGGCGTGGGCCCTGCCTCCTATCCGACCCCCCTGCTTCTCTCCCCCTGACAACTCCCCCAGGACTCCTGCCCCATCCGCACCCCCTGCTCCCTGTCCCCTGACCACCCCCCGGACTCTCCACCCCTGACTGCCCTCTGCCACCCAATCCAACCCCCTCCCCCATTCCTGACTGCCCCCTGGAATCCCTGCCCCATCCAAACCCCCTGTTCCCCGCCCTCTGACCACCCCAACCCCTATCCACACTCCCGACCCCACCCCGAACTCTCCTGCTCTCTATCCAACACCCCCTGCTCCCTTACCGCCAGCACAGAGCACTGGCGGCTGGTGGTGCTACAGCCGTGCTGCCCAGAGCACCAGGTCAGGCCACAGCTCTGCAACTGAGCTGCCCGGCTGCCCAGAGCATTGCGCCGGCGGCTTGGCACACTGAGGTTGCAGGGCAGGGGGAATAGCAGGGGAGGGGCTGGGGGCTAGCCTCCCGGGCCAGGAGCTCAGGGGCCGGGCAGGAGGGTCCCATGGGCTGGATGTGGCCCATGGGCTGTAGTTTGCCCACCTCTCTCATACAGGGTCTTTTTTATTCCATCCAAGTTGGTATCCAGTATGACTATATCATCTACAAAATGCAAGTCTCTCAGCTTATTTCTTGCCCAAAACTATACAAGTGTCCTCGGCAGCCGCCATCACTCATTTCATCACAAAGTCCATGCCAATGCAGAAAAGAAGTGGCATAGTACGCAACCTTGCCTTACACCAGTAACAACCTGCATATATAATTCACCATCACTTCCTTCCCAGATTTTAACATTCCAGCATCTATTTTATCATAGCTTGGTGCATTACCACTCTTCAGTTGCCTTCTCGCCTTAGTTTCCTCCTCAAATGTGATTTCTAGTGATGTAGTAAATCTGCTATTTCTTCACATCTCTCAGTATCCGTTAGCGGTTCTGGCTGGTTAAGCACAGCCTGGGAATGTTCCATCCAATGGTATCTCTCTCCATCCTTCCTTTGTGGTTCAAGCTGAGCCTTCACAATATTATAACAGTTTGAAAACTGTCATATCGCTTGCTTAGATACTGGAAAAAGCTTTTTAGAAACCCCTCTCTTATACTCCTCCTCAGCTTCTCATGTTTTATTTTCTATCCATTAACTCTTCTTACCTCTCCTGCTAATCTTTTAACTTCATTGTCGTCGTCTGCATATTCTTGTTGAAGAATAGCTCTTCAACTGCTGTCTTGCTCTTGTTAAATGCTCTTCTTTAATTCTTTTCACTCTTCAAGAAGCCTCAATGTACTAGATTGGAGCCATTTTTCTTTCTTATATCCTCATCCCCACTATAATCCTGGTTTCATCCACACTTGCTTCTTGAAAAACTGCCATTGTCCTTCTATGTCATATAGCAGTGTCTAACTCTTCAAATCTATTGCTAAGTTGCAGCTTGAAAGGTGCCTTCACTTCTGAATCTAACTTTCTAGTATCAGACATACATTTTTCTTTGCATAGTGTTACCCTCTTTTGTTTAATTTTGATGGTCTCCAAAATAAGATGGTCATTTCTGACATCAGCACTTGCCTGCACTGAGGTGTCCTTCAGTGATCTTCTCCAGTGCTTACTAATGGCAACACAATCAAGCTGTTTCTAGGTGAAGCAATCATTTGATCTCCATGTCAGTTTTTCCTTTTGTGGAAATAATGTATCCCCAACGCAAAGACTGCATAGGTCACAGAGTTCAGCAAAATGTTCTCCTTTGTCAGTCTATCCTGGGATCCCAAGTCTGCCCAGAGTGTGTTTGTATCTAGCACTATCATGACCAACTCATGCATTAGGTCTCTCATAAGAAAAAATGTGATTTACTGACTTTGCTAAGGATGCTCTGCAATCTTTCATAGAGACAGTCTTTGACCTATTCATTGCAATCATTTGTTGGCACATAACACTGAAAACTGAGACTTTAGCATGGTTTGTCACAAAGTGAGGAGTTAATATTCTTGAGTTTACAGGTTCCATATCTTCAGTGCTTTAGTAGTTTCCTTACTCAACAATAAGCCTACTCCTTCCTGGGGTTTGCCATCCTCTTCCAGAATATAAAACAATCACACCTTCCAACAATAATTTACCCCATCCAGTCCTCCTCATCTCACTCAAAGTCTACTAAGGCCAAAGATTTTCATTTCTCTGATAACTTGTATAAGTCTACCTATGCTTCAAAGTTATCTAACATTCCAACATCCAATTCTTGTCTTAACCTTAGTTGTGAAGATACCCTCTTTCAAATGCAGAATTTCCTTGTGGCTTTGATTCTTCATCACTGTGTCAGCCTGGATTTACTGGCTGGCCAGTACTATCTTGTCTTACGTCTAGCAGATCATGGTTCTCCACAGCTGATGTCTGTATTTGCAAATCTTTGACAGTCGTCTGGTCTTTGGGTTGTTTCCATAACATAAAGCATTTTTACATGGACTGGTTGTTAGCCTGACTCACAACCCTCTGCCAGGACCACCGGTGTACTGCCTTTAGTCTGGCGCCTATCATTTGACCTGTCTGGTTATGTGAGCCTACCAGCAGTTATACAACTGTCAGCACAGTTCTCAGAGTTCCACTACCACCTTCTTCCCCATTTAAAAAAAAAAAAGATGATAAAATAATCATGGTGGGGTGCATTTTTGTGATGGCTGGAACTACTCGGAGTATCATGAGGTCTAAACAGTTTCGATTAAAGGAAATTGTCAAAATCTCTTGTTTTATCAAAGCCACTTGAGTTTTTGACAGACTTAAACTAAAAGATTTTTGGTTCGAAGCTCTACTCCTGCCCCCAAAAGCAAGTTGGTGAATAGCTTGGTGGTTAGGGTATTAGCCTGGAATGTGAGAGACCCAGGTTTAAGTCCTTGCTCTATTTAATTTGAAGCAATCTGGGATGAAAAACTGAATCAATTAATCAGTGTGGGGACTTCCTGGATATCCCACATAACAAGTGAGTGCCCTAACTGCCATGCTATAGAATGAACACACAAATACTTGTTTTTGTTCCAATGCAGAAGGAAATTTTTTTTTTAAATATCAAAAGTTGCCGCGAAACAGTATTGTCATCCTCCCGTCAGCTCTAGTATTATGTTCACTATTTAGATTTAGAAACTATTGTGGGTAATGTTTACATCTAGGTTCCCAAATATGTATTTAATTTAGAATAATAAATGCTAGAGGTGCACTGAAAATATGAGGTGTAACAACTGTCTAATATGCATATTTAGAACTGTTACTATTACTATATAAGTCAAAGTAGTGAAATTTTTTTAATCATCAATTATACTTCATAGCAGTTAACAATGACAGTTTTTACTAGAACTACTTTAAAATTACTTTATTGTAATATATTACTAATGACATTTTGCATTTATAAATGTTTTTAATTGAGAACCTATTTTGTGTGTGTGTTTTTTACAACATCCATTCTGTAAGTATTCTAACATTACAAACCTGGTATGATGGATGTGGTATGATTATTTATTCTTGGGCTTAGGATGGAGAAGATTGGTTGGCTCATAAGCAAGCTGCTACTGAAACTATCCATTCTTCTGGCTAAAGTAGCATCAGCAGCATGACTGATGTTTGTCAATACTGCTGTGTGAACTTGCTGAGTTTTATATAATTTAGCTCTGTCTGTGAAAACGAATAGTTTGAGTATGCACAACCCACTCCTAATATAGGCCAATACATTCCTGGTCCTTAGACAGGTGGGGGGGGGGTGTGTGTGGGAGGGAGGGTGGGAGGGAGGGAGCAATGCTGGCAGAACATCTGCTTCCCTACTGCTGATAATGTTGTTGGTTAATCCAGAAGTGAAAGGAAACAATTTTGCATACGTTTGGCAGCTTCTCGGTTATTTTCAAACTGGTGAGTTTTACAGCATTGTTAGCTGGCAGAGCTGTGAGCATGAAAAGCAGCATTCACCCCCTGGTTATCACCTGAGGATATGTCTCTGCAGTCTCTTTTGAATCCAAGAAATAGCAGTCCCAGGATTAATCAACAACTGTTCTTTACATTCTTGCCTCTTCACAGATTATGGCCTGAATTCATGCTTGACAGTGGTAAATGGTCAAAGAGAAAAGAACTTGTAGAAAAGAGATCAGTTCTTGCTGCTGCAATTTGAATACATGAGGTGTAGAAAACACTATCTATTCAGATTTTCTGTTTGCCGATTACGGCTGGTTATCATTTTTTTTTGATCATATAGTAAAAGAAGAGTTGGCTAGTCACATTTATAGTTCCTAAGACGGAACCCTCTCTGACACTGGTAGGTAAAATAAATCTCAAAAGAATTCTGAAAAACTATGCATTTTTAAAATCATAGGTTTGAGTTCTGCATACTTATTCTTTGAAGTCTGATTATATTTAGTTCTTACATGAGCATGTAATTTTTCCATCCCTACTAAAACCCAGTGAGATAGACCCAATCTTTGGTGCATTCTGTAGATATTGTAAGATTCTCCTGTGCAGTGGCCAAGAACCTGTTTAAACCAGTGGAGAGAGGACCATTCTAGTGTCAATGGGATCCTTCACTGGACACATAGTGACGCAAGGGCTCTTACTCTACTCACCCCCCATCCAGTGCTGATATGGTAGTAGGGGAAAGAGAGCATAGTCAGAAAGGAAAGGGGTGTCACCAGGAGACCCCTGTGCTACAGTGATCCTTGGCTGCATTTTTGGGCACGAGGCCACTGCAGTCTGGCATAGCTCTAACATGATGTAGGGGGTCCAGCCTGCACAAAGCCCTTCAGCCAGAGATGTTCAGCAGTGAACTTTGCACTCTGTGCGACGTAGCCCCACTCCAGGATCTGGTTTACATTATCCAAGTTAAATGCGATCATTTGCTTAAGAGTTCAAACACCACTAATCACCTCCAAAACAATAGGCCCATGATACCTGGAAAGTCCCTACCAACGGTAGATGGCTTATTTCTTTTTTCTAATTATGGAATGTACATGACTACACCAATTTAATCCATAAATTAATTCTTAATGTGTTTGGGGATGGGTTTTCAAACTATCAATTTCACCAGAATGGTTTCTTCAAAATCTTAATTAAGGTCAAGCCAAGACTTGGCTTGCTAATGTTCAAAATGTCAATACTACTTGTTCCCCCTTACTGCCCAAAAAAGCTATTCCTATTCCCAAATTGGCTGAGTGCGAGCAACAATATGGTGGAAACTCACCATTCATGTGTTATGCAGATGCCAGAAGTGAAATACACCCTTCTCCAGTGTTGAAAAGTACTCTTCCTTTTATTCCACTACAGTATTTGTAGAATAGCTTACACTACATGCTCTGTCTGTGCTACAGTTAAGGGAACAGAGCAGTGATTACAAGAAGCACTTCAGGAGAAGACTCAGTGGCATTAGAACACCCTGAAGAATATCCTCAGCACAGAAAGAGTAAGGGGATTTGGATTAGGTCTCCTCCCTCCCCCTTCAGGGTAAAAAGGAGTCATTCCAGTCCCACGATGCCAACACTATGTAACATATACAATACAATCATATTTATCGGACACCTCTGCTACTACATTAAGTTGTTGACAGATCCTGAAAGCAAAATGGCTGAACTCTTTAAAGTGACCTTTCTCAATTAATTGATTTGCTGTTCATTGATCACATACAGATATTTAATTCAATTAGTTTTCAATTGTTTGCTAATGTGTCTATGCCCCGTTAGAAGTTCCAGTGTAATTCAGAATTAGATAACAGGCACTTAAGTGTTAGCTTAGTTTGGAAACACTAAAATAAGTGGCCAGTCCTCATTAATTCATGTGGCTGTCACTAACATTAATCATGATGAATTAATTCACTTTCAGTTAGGTGGATGTGATATGTAATTTAATCTACAAGAATTGCTAAGTAATTTTGCAATTAAAGTACTATTACCTTAAAATGTTACCTACCATCTACTTTCTAGAGTTTTTATGCCTTGTTTATTACATTTTTAGCATAAGTTAGAGAGATCAGCAAAATTCTTAGTAGAAAAACACCACGTAAGCAGAAGTACTGGTACAATGGAATGCTAATCAAGTCCCCAGAGCAGCTGCCAAAGAAACAGGCACCCTGGTAAAGGGGCTTCAGTATAAATGCAAGTATAAGAGCATTTAAAGGAAATTACTCCATCACTACCTCTCACTAGTGCATGCTTGTACATTGCAGACCTCTGTTAGGAGGAAAAAAGAATACAATCCAGACTGTACCAAAATGTTTCTTGCAAAATATTTCAACTAAGATTCCAGACCTCATCCAACACCTATTGAAGTCAGTGAAAGTGATTCCCTTGACTTCAGATCAGATCCATAGTCACCTTTCTACAAAATCCTTTATCTTAATAAAATGAGTATAATAAGAACAGTAAAATGTAATAATAGTCCAAGTTAGTCCTGGGTTTACCCTGAATAGTATCAGCATTTGGTGTGTACATTCTTACTGCCTCCCCTACTGCATATATTCTATGCATCTCAACTGTAGCAAAGTAACACAACATGAAAACAAGAAAAAGAAAAAGAATTAGAACACAATTTCATGTCCTATATGTATATATTTGTTTGTATGTGTATTTTACCTATCTACATATGTAGAGATTATGATTCTGTGCATGCATGAAGATTTACAAAGTGACACAAGACTGAATACTAACATAATCAGCTTCAAGGACGAATCAACAGAGAGACATTCTCCCTCTGACTCAAAAAAGAGCAATTCTGTTCAAGTCTTTAAAGAAAAAAAGTTCTTTTCAACTGAAGCAATGTACTCCCACATAAAGCAACAAAGGAAACACACCAAACAATTGTTGTTCATTGTATGAAGGGAATAAAGTGCAGACTAATGTGAAACAAATAGAGAAACCTACATTGTTCTGAGACTGACAGCTCTTGTCATCATTGTCACGAACATCAGAAAGATCATCATCTTTTATCATGGCTGTGAAGAAAATGGTTAAAGTCTACCGAAAGGCAAAATTGTGTGTGTATATACGTAGAAAATGGAAAGAAGTGATTTCTTACTCATCTTTACACTTAATATTGAGCACTGAGAAGGCTCGATGCTATAGGTTGCTCTGCATACATAAATTCCTGTGTGTTCTTCCTGGTAAGTGAAATCCTCTCTTGGGTAGAGGGCTCATACAAGCCTTATGCATCATCTGGGTCCTATTTAAGCTATCACTTTACATAGGCTTGTACTGGCCCTGTACACAGGGCCATCCCTAAGGGAGTGTGGAGCAGAAGTGACGTATGTGTCACTTCCTGGACCGACCCATCGCTTCCAGGACCGACCATGCTGGCCAATTGCCTCAGCCTGTGGGGCTCCCCCAAAGCACAGGGCCCGGAGCAGTTGCCCCAATTCGCCGTACCCAAGGGATGGCTCTGCCTCTACACAAAGGTGAATTTCACTCACTTAGTATTAACAGAATTAAGCCCAGAATATCAGGTTAAAAAAAAAAGCCGCTGGGGAAAAATAGCTTCTAACAGCTTAATTCTCCCTTCATTCAAAGAAACAAATCTTTGAAACCCGAAAGTAACCCACAAACACATACAAAACAAAACAACCCCACCAAAGGACATGAAGTCCAGAGACAACATTTTCACATATGAGTGGCTACCTTTAGGCACATAAGTCCATAACAAGGCACCAGCCAGTCTCTGATTCAGTGAGTTATTTAAGCACATGCTTGAGTCCATTCCCATTCAGAAAGGCACTTAAGTAAGTTCTCAAGTCTCCATAAGGTAAATCAGACTTAAACATGTACTCTCATCCTAAGCAGCAATGGACTGGTGAATTGGTGCCTTGTTGAGCCCTTTTTTAGAGGCCCTGAACACTTCCAAATTCCATCGCACCTGCATTTGAAATATTTGACTTAGTGCTGTACAAACTATTTTAAAGTATCCAAGTGGCATCATCTGACCTGTTTTTTCCACCCCCCAGACACATACTCCAATTCAGCAGTGAGCCTAGAAGCCACTAGGCCCCTCAATAACCAGAGGGTTCCAGAAAAATAATCCCCTAACTCTTAGGGCATGTCTACACTACAAAGTTAAATCAACGTAAGATAGCTTACCCCGACCTAACTATGGAGTGTACATACTGCAAGTCTCCTCCCTCCACTTAAACATGCCTGCTACACTGACCTAATAAAACCACCTGGATGAGAGCCATAGTGCTTTTTGCTATGTAGTTAGAGTGACACAGTGTCAGTGTAGATCAGGGGTTGGCAACTTTTGGCAAGCGGCTCATCAGGGTAATCCGCTGGTGGGCCACGAAACATTTTGTTTATGTTGACTGTCTGCAGGCACAGCCCCCCGCAGCTCCCAGTGGCTGCGGTCTGCTGTTCCTGGCCAATGGGACCTGCAGGAAGGGATGCAGGCCACCATGACTGCTCTGGTCACTGCTTTCAACTCTGCTGCCCTGCAGCCAGGTACACAGGTGAACGCCCCTCCCCATTTAAAATTGCTCTTCCTGTTTGGTCAGCCTGGAGAGCAACAGCCCAGCTGACCATGCCGGCTCCATGCAGCAAACGTGTTTCTGCCTGGAGTACATGGGAGGTGGTGAATCTTCTGGGTCTGTGGGGAGGAGGTGGCTGTGCAGTCACAGCTCCGCTCCAGCTGCAGGAACTTTGATATCTATGGCAAGATCACTTGAAGCATGGTGGAGAAGGGCTATGACAGGGGCATGCTGAAGTGCTGCGTAAAAATCAAGTAGTGGAGGCAGGTGTACCAGAAAGCAAGGAAGCCAAATAGACTCTCTGGGGTGGAGCTGCAGACATGTTGCTTCTACAGGGAGTGGCATGCCATCCACTGCCAAGAGCCCATGAAATACTTCAGGGATGCTGGAGTCAGTGGCCACTGGAGTGAACCTAGAGGATGATGTGCTGGTTGAGGAAGCGGAGGTGGAGAAGCACGGTAGACAAGCAAGAGGATGATCCACTGGCACGGCGAGCCAGGATCTCTTTCTGACTCCTGATCAGTGTAGCCAGTCCCAGCAGTTCTGCTCTGGTGAGCTGATGCAAGGGAGGGAGCCTCTGATAAGTACTCAACCCCTCCCCGCAGGCTGGGGCTGGGGCTACCAGTGCACTGTGTGAGTGCCAAGGGGAAGTGAGAAAGATGTGTGTGTTACTTATTTGGATCCAGGGTGTAAGTGCACTGACAATACCACCTCTGTCTATTGTTTCTTTAGCAGCTGCAGATGTGCCCTTGATGGTCTCCTGTACAGAGGCTGAGTGCCTCTCTCAGATAAAGTAAAGAAACTAAGGAGTAAAGCAGACACATTTAAGGAGATGCTGCAGTTGTCTGGTGCTTCGGATCGCGAGCAGAGAGCATGGAGGGAAGCAATCAGTGAGAAATTATGGCGGGATAGTCAGAATAGGAAATGGGCAGGAACAGGTAACAACCCTGCTCAGGGAGCAAACACACATGTTGCAGTCCCTGATTGAATATCAGGCTGAACACATCCATGCAGCCTCCCCCTGCAGCCTATACAGAACTGCCTTCCTGTATCTCCCACACTCCTCACCCCACACTGTCCTTGTGTCCTCAAGGGCCTCAGCAGAATCGCAGGCACTCCAGCCCATGGGACAGAATGACAGCAGAATGTCATTGCAGAATGACAGCAGACCATACACCCAACTCAGAGTCTCAGACAAATGTGTTTGTGGATTTCCTGTTCCTTTCCCTTTAAAGGTACCTTTCCCTGTATGTATGATGTTTAGGTTACCAATACATAAATATGTTTGCATGGCTGTGGAATAAAACTGAACCTTTGGAAAGTGAGGGAATCTTTATTATTCTCCAACCTATGGTGACTACTGCTAACATTCAGTGACGGTAGCAATAGGTTCATGTGCAGTATTCTAGTAGCACACACACACAGTACAGTAGAACTGCAGAGTTATAAACACTTCAGGAGGTTGTTCGTAATTCTGAACTAAACATTATGGTTGTTCTTTCAAAAGTTTAAAACTGAACATTGACTTGCAGCTTTGAAACTTTACTAGGCAGAACAAAAATGTTGCTTTCACTTTTTTTTTTTAGTTAGTAGTTTATAATTAACACAGTAGGGTACTGTATTTTCTCTTTTTCTTGTCTCTGCTTCTGCACTTCTGGTTCTAAATGAGGTATGTATTTGACTAGTTAGTTTGTAACTCTAGTGTTCGTAACTCTGAGATTCTACTCTATCATTACAAGGTTCATACCATGGTGGGGGGGGGGGGGGGAAATGGCTAACACACATTACTGTGGCCCACTGTGAAAATCTCCTTCAAAGCCTCCCTGATCTGAAAAGCTCACCACTGAGTCCCTCTTACAGCCCTGGTATCTGCCTACTCAAAAGCAGCAAACAGCTGTTTCACCTCCATGCTCCACTCCTGGGAAACTTCTCCCCCTTTTATTCACATATATTATGAAGGGCACAGCAAGCAACTATAACCATGCAGATATTTTCCTCACTGAGGTCTAACTTGCTGAGGAGACAGCACCAGAGCCCCTTTAAGTGGCCAAAGGCACATTCAGCAGTCATTCTGCACCTGCTGAGCCTCTTGTTGAAGTGCTCCTTGCTGCGGTCAAGGTGGTCAGTATAAGGCTTCACGAACCTTGGGAGCAAGGGGTAGGTTGCGTCTCCCAGGAGCACTGTTGGCATTTCCACATCCCCCATAGTAATCCGCTGGTCTGGAAAGAAAGGTCCTGCTTGCAGCATTCTGTACAGGCCTGTGTTCCTAAAGATGCATGCATCGTGCACATTCCCTAACCAGCCTGCATGGATGTTGGTGAAACAACCCCAGTGATCCACTAGTGCTTGCAAAACCATAGAAAAGTAGCCCTTTCTGTTGATATACTCTGTCACAAGGTGGTCTGGGACCAAAATGGGGATATGCGTGCCATCTATTGCCCCACCACAGTTAGGGAATCCCGTTGCTGCAAAACTATCCACTATTTCATGCACATTGCCCAGAGTCAGTCCTTCATTGCAGGAGGCGATTAATGGCCCTGAACACTTGCATCATTGCAACACCCACGGTGGATTTCCCGACTGCAAACTGATTTGCAACTGATCAGTAGCGGTCTGGCATTGTCATCTTCCACATGATTGCCACTTGCTTCTCCCACATTAGTGCTGCACTTATTTTGGAGTCCCTGCACCAGAGGAAAAGGGAAAGCTCCACAAACAGTTCCAGGGAGGTGGCTTTGCACATCCGAAAGTTCTACAGCCATTGCTAGTCATTCCAGACCTCCATAACAATGCTATCCCACCACCCAGTCCTTTTGTCTCAAGCCCAGAACTGATAGTCCACCATATGCAACTGCTCCATGAATAGCAACAGCAATCTTGAATAGTTTCTCTCGATGGCACACAGCTTGGAAGACACCACAGTTTCATCATCATCAGATTCGCAGCTCATGAAATACTGCAGCATCAGGCCCATTGTGTTCATAACACTTACAACAATACTGGAGAGCAGTGCAGGATCCATGCTTTCTGACAGAGATGGTGGGCAGGCAGTTTACAGGGGCTGTTGAAAAGTGGCACGAAACGTACTAGGAAGCCCATGGAATGATGGGACAGAGAAAGCTGCATCATGGGACACCGAGCCTGCTCCCAGGAGGCATTGCAAACCCTTTCCAGAACATTGTGAGGCAGACAGTGGCCTGTTGCACAGTGGCATAGCTACCTACAGCCCACTGCTCTCGGTGTTGATGCAAGAGCTGCTAATGTGGACATGCTCCACCAATACAAGGAGCATAGTGTGGTCATGCACCAGCAGTTTAATTACAGCTCTGGATATACATCGGTGTAAGTTAAGTTGACTTAAGTTTGTAGTGTAGACATGCCCTTACATTATCTGACCCATCTTTTACATCAGTATGTGATGCTTTGTCATGACAATGTATTATAGTGAAAATAAACAAGAGCACACACACATCACTGTCCACCATGCAAAAATAGACATAAATCCAGACACATGAGAACCCAAAGGATCAGAAATCAGGCCAATGAATTCAATTACAAGATTCCATTGACTCCACTGACAGTTGAATCAGACCTTTGACAAAGTGACCCTCCCAGAATGGTACAGCATGACTCCTCTGCTTAAAGTACTTGCTCTCTCCTGCTGGAGAGAATTGGTGCTAAGCAAGAGGTTGTCAGTAGGCCCCACTTCCTTCTATGACATCTTCAGTGATTGGACAACAGGTTTGCTCCCCTTCTAGCTTGCGTATGGCACACTTCCCTTTTCATTCAATGTGAAGTAAATAAATAAAGCAAATGAACATAGCAGACAAAGGTAAAACCATATCCAATGGCTGATAGTTGAAGCTAGACAAATTCAGACTAAAAATAAGGTGCAAATTCAGACTAAAAACAACAATGAAGGCAGACAGTCCAATTATATCAGCATGTCAGGGAGAGTCCTGTTTGCAACCAAAAAACACCAACTCTCAATTTAATAATGTTATCTCCTGCATAAAAATGGCTAGTGCCAGTGCTAGCCCATTGGGGGCCCTACAACACATAGTAATAAGGAAATAGGGGACCCCCTTGAGCTACTTGGGTTCTAAGCAATTGCTTAGTCTGCTTATGCCTTGTGCCAGCTCTGACAAGGATATTCCCAAGAATGATGTGTGTCAGCCATGTGTGTGCATGTGTGGATAACGTGATTAACCTCTGCTCTGCTCTTGCCAATGGGGGTGCAGGAGGGGCAGGGTCAGTGGCAATCAATGGTAGGGTACAGTATAAATGTGAAGCTTGGGGCTATGGTGGTGGTGCTGAGGTTGGGTAGCGCGAGATGGAGGCAGGTACTGGAACAGTCAGTATATCAGGTGCAAATTCATGTCAGGTCACACCCCATTCTTCCCCAGGCCATAGCTGCAGCAAGGAGGGACCAGATGGTAGGTTCAGAAAGGCAGGAAGCAACCCCACTCAATGCAGCAGCAGAGGTCCAGGGATCGGGGGGGGTGGGGGTGGGGGTGGGGTCGGTCATGCCCCATTCCCTCCCCAAGGGCCTTTAGGTGCAGCAAGAGGGGGATCAGGGAGGAGGTAAGGCCCCCTCCCAGGACCTGATGCAGCAGGCAAGGGCAGGCCCATGTGGTTCTGCTCTGCTGCAAATACCCTGCTGAGAGCAAATATATGGTATCTGCTTCCCCGAGAGCAACCGCAGCCCTGCCTCCCTGACCACCACCTACGACTCAGCTTGTTATAGCCCTGCCAAGGCATAGCCCCGCAAGGTGTGCCCGGGGGGCAAGAGGAACTGCAACTCCACTAACCTTGCTGTGTGTTTTACAGAGTACAAAGGACTGGTGGAGGCTGCAAGGAGACTGAACAAGGGTATTAGTGGGCAGGGCAAGCAGATGGCATTAAGGGTATTAGAAAGGGAGCATTGGTGGGACTAGGGGTCCCTGAAAATCTCCCCACTGTATATTCCACTGCATGCACCCGATGAAGTGAGCTGTAGCTCACGAAAGCTTATGCTCAAATAAATTTGTTAGTCTATAAGGTGCCACAAGTACTCCTTTTCTTTTTGAAAATAATTTGAAAATGTTGGTCAGTATGCGTGAGGATAATTAACCATTGGAACAACTTTCCAAGAGTTTTGGTGGATTCTCAATCACTGGAGATTTTTAAAGAAAGATTGGATTTTTTTTAAAAATATGATTTAGCTGAACTATGACTATTGGTCTTGCAGAAGGAGTTAATCCAGGGAAGGCCTAGGATGTGTGTTTTGCAGCTGACCAGACTCTACAATCCAGTTGTTGCTTCTGGCCTTAAAAATGTATTCATCTATGAATCTAAAAAAAAAAAAAAAAAAAACCATGGAATTCATCTTCTCAGTTGTTAATAGATTATCAGTTTGGTTCTGTAATTTCTTCTTTCAGCAGAACTCAAAACTCTCCAGGAAATTACAGTAACTCACTCAGATTTAGCAACTATTTTCATCATTTATATGCAAGATAACAATGGGCTGCAAAACTCTACAGGAAATAGGCACCCCCCAAAAACTGCTGAGTATCTCACTGTACATCTGTAGCTCAATTAGCTATGCAACAAAAATATTTTTGCACCTATGATTACTCATTAAAATATTAGAGGATACATTTTTCATCAAACAGAGTTATTCCCAACACATAATTTATTCAAACAATTGAATCACTTTTTCTGCTTGTGGAATATTCATGGACAGACTGTGTTTTTAGATAACCGATAACGGTTTTGAAATTGTTCACAGTATGGATTACAAACATTTAAAATTCAAGAATGGTGGTTATTTTTTGGCCATATAAATCACACAGTTTGTTTATGTTCACCAGGGAGGAAATTCACCCTTATCCAGAAGGTCAATTCAAGGTCTTATGGACCACTGAAGTCTCACTTCAGCTCTAGTTTGATGGCTAATAGGCACTATTTATATATTAATGGCCCAATGCTGCTGTAATCAATGTCAATGACAAAACTCTAATTTATTGCAAAGGAGGTCAAGATATCAGTAAATTTCCCAAGTTTATACAGAGCTGAAAAAAGAACCCAGACCTCTTGACTCAGGTTCTAACCACAAGATTGTCTTCCCCCACTTATAATCTGTATTGTAGGAGAATGTGTTGTTGCTTAAATTTAATTGATCTTCAGCCACACCCAGTAGTCCTTACTTAGGCCTCTTTCAGGCAAAATTCTTATTGATGCCTAAAAAAATATTGAATGTGGCCCTGTGCAGGAGCAGACTCCTTGCCGGAGTTCCTGCTGGTTGCTGGGTGTGGCATAGCAGGCTCTCTCCTCTCTAATGCCTGCCCTTGGTTATTCTAGGTTGATGGATGCCTGCCTCTTCTTGTGACTCAGTCCTCCGTTCAGGTCATGATTTAGTTCCACCCCTTCCAAGGTAACAAAAGTTAAAGACCAAAAACGTCCCAACACAAAAGATTCTTCTACTCTCTCTCGGGCTATTCATATGCCCATCAATGAGGCTTTATCTTCAGCCTCAGCCTGAAATAATCAGTCCTTATGCTGGGCTTGTACCTTTGCCTCCTCCCCGCACCTCACTGTGGCTGGTAGGAGAACCCAGGCCCACCCTACGCTCTGGATTCTGGTCCAGGTGGTATTACACTTCTAAGTCTACTCCTTCAGCCATGCTTCTATTTGCCTATCCCATTTCCTACCACCTCCAAGCCTGGTGTGCTGCTACCCTATGGTTAACCTAGCCCCCTCCTCTGGTTCCCAGGACACTGGCTTCTTCCTAGGTCTTGCCAGCTCATTCTCTCTCTGTTGAAATACTGACCCTTCCTGACTGCCTCTCTGTGCCTTACCCGCTTTCCAGGGCACAAAATAGAGATTAATTTTATCGCTATGGCCCTTTTCAGTCTGCCTTCCTAAAGTGTATGAACACTCTACCTCCTCTCTCCCAGGGTTTGCTATTTTGGGTTCCTCTCCTGGACTCTCCCCTAGGTTTCACTGCCCAGCTGGGTTTGTTAAGAAATCAAGCCTCAGACCCTCTCCAGGTGCACCAAGGTGGATTAACTGAGTTTTCTGACTCCTGTTAACTTTGTTCACCTGTGTGGAGTAGACACTCTGTCACAGGTCCCTATTAAATAACCCTAAATACTGTAATTAGCCTGCAACTCTGTTTTCTCTTGTGTGTAGGTCTGTCCATTTCTGTTAGTATTTTGGTTTTATCTTTCCATCTTCTGTCTCATTTGTCGTCATTTAAATACCTAAATAAAACTAAATTTAAAAGGGAAATGTATTTAGCTGATTAGCATAGGAAGGACTCTTACTTCAGCTATATTTAAAATCCTCTTTTCTATCTTAAATCCCTAATAACTACTATTTTTGAAAGTCACTGACTGATTAGAGTTAAAATAAGTCTCTCTCTCCTCATAGGAAACAAAACATAAAACTACAACACACTAAAAATGTTTTATTGAAAAGTTCCTGACCCAGCAATGCCCCTCTGCCATGTACATTGCCCAAACTGGACAGCCTCTACACAAAAGAATAAATGGATACAAATCAGACATCAAGAATTGTAACATTCAAAAACCAGTAGGAGAGCACTTCGATCTCCCTGGACACTCAATAACAGACTTAAAAGTGGTCATTCTTTAACAAAAACACAGACTTCAACGAGAAATTGCAGAACTGGAATTATTTTGCAAACTTGACACTATCAAATTAGGGCTGAATAAAGACTTGGAGTGGCTGGGTCACTACAAAAAATAATTTTCCCTCTGTTGATACTCACAACTTCTTGTCAACTGTTGGAAATGGTCCACATCCACCATGTTTGAATTGGCCTCATTAGCACTGACCCCCCACTTGGTAAGGCAACTCCCATCTTTTCACGTGCTGTACATTTATACCTGCCTACTTTTTTTTCCCCCACATACTCCATACATCTGATGAAGTGGGTTATAGCCCATGAAAACTTATGCCCAAATAAATTTGTTAGTTTCTAAGGTGCCACAAGGACTCCTCGTTGTGTTAGCTGATACAGACTAACACAGCTACCCCTCTGAAACCTGACCCACTCTAGTTGCAACTTCTGCCTTGGGAGGTGGCAGATGCTTCCAATAGCATTGTAACTACAACCTAACCCCTGGGCTAATGGCTATTAGAAGTAAACAAGTAAATGCTAAAAGAAATGAGAAAAGAGACTTTGCTCTATAACACACGCTGAGCATTTGCAGCCCTTCTCCTCTAATTATTTTTGCTTGAGATCATCAGCCACTGTTCCTGCACATTTAAAAAACACTTATGGTAAATATAGGTCAGTCCAAAAATAGATAAGGAACAAGCAACTGCTAGTTGATTTAGAGATCAAATCTTTTAATATTTAAACAACAAAAGTTTAGGTCCAGAGAAAGAGAAGTCCACCTTGAAAGTTCTCTCTTTTCTAGACCTATCAACTTGTGAACAACTTGATTACTACAATATTTGGCAATTTCCCAATCAACTGCTACAATAAAAAAAACCCAATAAGTAGTCTAACTGGCAACCGATTTTCCCTGCATCCTAGCAAATAGCTGCTTAGCACCTGTCAGGGTTCCTTCCCCACTCTGAACTCTGAGGTACAGATGTGGGGACCTGCATGCAAGACCCCCTAAGCGTATTTTTACCAGTTTAGGTTAAAAACTTTCCCCAAGGCACAAATTCCACCTTGTCCTTGAACAGTATGCTGCCACCACCAAGTGGTTTAGACAAAGAATTAGGGAAAGGACCACTTGGAGTTCCTGTTCCCCCACAATATCTCCCCCAAGCCCATACACCCCCTTTCCTGGGGAGGCTTGAGAATAATATCCTAACCAATTGGTTACAAAGTGAACACAGACCCAAATCCCTGGATCTTTGGACACTGAAAAAAAAATCAGTTCTTAAAAGAAGAATTTTATTAAAAAAAAAAAAAAGGTAAAAATCCCCTCTGTAAAATCAGGTTCGAAGATAACTTTACAGGGTAACAGAAGATGCACAAAACATAGAGGAACCTCCTCTAGCCTTAGTTTCAAAGTTACAACAAAACAGGGATAAACCTCCCTCCAGCAAAGGGAAAATTCACAAGTTGAGAAAAGAAAGAAAAACTAATATGCCTTGCCTGGCTGTACTTACAATTTCTGTAATACGAGAGACTGGTTCAGAATTGTTTGGAGGACATGGATTGATGTCTGGCCCCCTCTTAGTCCCAAGAGTGAACGAACACCAAAACAAAGAACCAAAAACAAAGCCTCCCCCGCCCCCAGATTTGAAAGTAACTTTTGTCCCCACTGGTTCCTTTGGTCAGGTGCCAACCAGGTTATTTGAACTTCTTAACCCCCTACAGGTAAGGGGGAATTTTAGACTACCCTTATGGTTATGGCAGCACCCTTTAAATATGAGCCGTGCAGAGTAGTGGCTTTTATTATGGAAGGAAAATGCTGAGCAGCAGCCGTCAATTTCAGACTAAACGAGACATAAAGGTCATGAGGAATGAAAAATGTAAAGCTGCTTTTATCTAAAGAAAGATCTGAATCAATTGTAATCAAATGACATATTGTTCAGCCGTGTAGATGCATTAGGCTGTTTCTCAACGCATTACTTTAGCAAGTATTTGCTTTAACTCTAAAGATGGTCATTATTTTGGCCTAATCATGTCCAAAAAAAACCTCAAGTCTGTAACTCCATTTAACTGTAACAACATATTGAAAACTAGCTTTTACTCAGTTGTGGCATCATTTTGTAGACCACACACTAAGAAATGACCAGGCTGTGCATAATAATTGAACTACTAACTGTTGGCTGAAGAAATTGTGTAGCTGAAACTTAAGAAATATATTTCTGTGTTAATATTGTTAATGCTTACTTTAAGAAACAGTTAGCCTATAAGGTACTGTGACAAAGTTCCTCCTCTGCCCTGGTGGGTCCTGCGCTTATTGGCGGATTTGCTCTCCTCAGAGATTCACGGCAGCCCTCGGTTTGGCCACTTTTGTTAGTGGCTCAAACCTGCCTTTCACTCAGCTAACCTTATCACTGGCCAGCATGGGGAAAGGGAGGAGAACAATCCCTGCAGTCTCTGCTGACCCACCTAGTGGGTCGGGGGATAGGCCAGGGACCTTCCTTTCTGGTAGGAACCACAGTCCAGGTCACATCTTCTTGTCTCAAATAGGGAGTTGAGGGGGATGGGAGGAACCCAGGCCCACCCTCTACTCCATGTTCCAGCCCAGGGCCCTGTGGATTGCAACTGTCTACAATGTCTCTTGTAACAGCTGTGACAGAGCTACAACTCCCTGGGCTACTTCCCCATGGCCTCCTCCCAACACCTTCTTTATCCTCACCAAAGGACCTTCCTCCTGATGTCTGGTAACGCTTGTACTCCAGCAGTACACCTACTCACTCTCAGCTTCTTGCGCCTCTTGTTCCCAGCTCCTCACACGTGCCTCACTAACTGAAGTGAGGTCCTTTTTAAAACCAGATGCCCTGATTAGCCTGCCTGTCCTAATTGATTCTGGTAGCTTCTTAATTGGTTCCAGCAACTTCCTGATTGTTCTGGAACAGCCCATTATCTTATTCAGGGAAAGGGACCTGCTTAATCTGGGGCTAATATATCTATCTTCTATCACTCTCCTGTAACCATCTGGCCTGACCCTGTCACAGTACATACATTTGTCTTTTTGGTTTAGAAGCATAACAGTTATTGTTATTGTGTGATTTTAAACCTTTTTCTCCCCTACCCCCAACTGATCATTGGTTAAAGCATCTGCTTAAATGCTTTGCTGAATCAGGTCTGTCCTTGCACCCACTGAAGTCAACTAGAGTTTTGCCTCAGACTTCAGGTTCATAGTCCTAGAAGTATCCATGGCATTTTGCAAGCATATGAGATGATACGAGAGACTGATCCAGTAAACCCTTACTCATGAGAGTAACTCTTACTCTCTGTCATCAGTGGAACTCAAGTGAGTATGAGTTGCATGAATAAGATTTTTGTAGCTTTAGACCCTAAATTAAAATATAGACATTAATTTTAATAATTATTTGTAGCCATATTTGCAAAACCAAAAGTGGTTCTCTGTTACCTTTTTGCCTTCCTCTTATAACATATCTGGTACTTGTAACTGGGCAGCAGGTAGTAAAATGCTGGTGCAAAGCCCCTCATCTTGTTTCTTGTACCTGGTACTTCCAACGAGAGTTAGAGGTGCATTAACTTTAGTCTATTTGTGCAGGCTGCAAAAACATCTAGAAAATATATTTCATGTTATTTTCTACACTATTTCCCATCACTTCAATAGCAGAAAAGGAGATTGCAATACCTGTATGCAGGTTGTCTGATGGGGCTTACGAATCTCACAAAGATAACACTGATAAATGGACTATTGAAAAGTTTCAAAACATCAGGAAATCAATTCCCAACCTGCCCGATCCAATTTTTCAAGAATGAGAAAAAAAATTCCCACCCAACTCAGTAAGAAATTGGAATCAATCCAAACCATAGTTTCTAAAAAGACATTGTTGAGTATGTCAATATGGGTTTTACAATGGATTTTAAAACCATAATTAAACTGCAACTACAGTAATAGATAAGACAAAAGACATTTAAATGGTATCCAAAATAAGCATTTTAATTTTTTTCTATTCGACTAACCAGGGGCCTCGAGAAAAAAAAAAACATTTTCTTCTAGGTGTAGTGCTTACCATCAATAGCTTCAATAAACATCTTCACCAGAGTAACCAGTGTGGGTCCAATGCAGTACTCACTGAAGTACACTGAAATCAGAACTGATGCTCAATAGTAAGTATATGGAATGAAATTTTGCACTGTCTTTCTACCAGTTGCAGCACAGAGGGAGGGGGTGGCAGCCTTGAGCTGTTCTTGGGGGCTGGAGAGGTCCCAGAGTTACTTAGTCTCACCAGGCCGCCCTATGTACTACACACCCAACATGACCTCTATGCCAGAATTTCTGAGGAGGGGCCATCAGAAGGATAGCCTTGAGCTGTCTTCAGCAATGCCTGCACTGGGGCATCTTCCTCCAGCCAGTACCAGGGCTTTTAGAGTAAATGTGGGACATATGGGCTCATTAATCACATCTTACTTAAAACTGTTATGCATAAACAAAAAACTCAAAACACAGGCCAAAGATCAGTATATCAAAATTCCAAATGAGAAAATAAAAAAGTAATTAAAGGCTGTAGCAAAATTTTGTAGCAGAGCCACATTTTAAAATATTGTTCCAATATCACAGCTATCATAACCACATACTTGTCCAGTGTAGAATTAGCTCATTCCTTTATCTAACATTCTGGCTGAGCTACACAGACTCTGTGTTATGACATTAGTACTCAAATATATAAGAAAAGCTTTTCAGACTAGTTACTATAGACCCCAGTGGAAGAAGAAAAGCTTATTTAATATGATATCACTATTTAAAACAATAGATTAATGTCAGGACAAGATCAATTTCAACAAGATTCACAGATGTGTACAGACTAGGAGTATTATCCCACTGAATGAACATTAGTACAGTAGAAGAACTAACTCTTGAGTCAAAATTCCTTAACAATGGGCTTAGGCTATTTAGGCACATACATGCACTGTTAGTTTTTATTGGTGTTATGTTTCATTTGCATAAAGGAGAAGCTAACGCGATCCATTGGAGTCAGTGGAAACTGATCTCTGCCATGAGATAGAACTATCTTAATTATTAATATATTATTATTCTTCTATTAACTGGGACATGCTGGCAACACTAATGTGGAAGGTAGGAAAAATGTTTCAGAGGAAACAGGAGGAGCTGAGTTTTTGTTGACTTCTGTTTGACTACCAGTGGGACACTGTAGCCAGGCGCAGACTCACAGGCTGCGCCTCCTGCTGGTTGTCTCAGGGAATTAGCGTTCCAGCCTCCGGAGCGCCCTCTTCAGGCTGGTGTCTCGCCTTGCTGCTGGCTCCTGTGTCCCTCCCAGGACCCCGGTGCCCCTTTCACTGCGTGCTGCCCCTTGGCAGGGCCCCACACTTCTGGGTCTCCCCTTCCCAGGGGAATCCCCCCACCCACTATCCCTACCTCACCTCAGTCATAGGCTCCTGCCAGTCACTAGCTAGCCCCCGCGCCCTGGGGCAGACTGCAGTATGAGCCACTCATCACAGGCAAGGTTGGGTTTGGACCTGCTGCCTCTGCCTACCTGTGGCTGCCCCTGCAACCCCTATACCTAATAGACCTTACCAGGCCCACAGCCTGGGGCTTTCCTAGGCCACAGCTCCCAGGCTCCCTTAGCCTATCCCCAGCCCGGTCCCCTCCAGACACTTGGTTAAGCCCCTGCAGCCAGGCCCTTCTCTCTCTCAAGGCAGAGAGAGACTCTCTCTGGGCCTCTGGCTCACAGCCTTTATAGAGCCAGCTGGGCCCTGATTGGGGCGTGGCCCCCAGCTGAGGCTACTTCCCCAATCAGCCCCGCTGCCTTTCTTCTGCAACAGCCCTCTCCCAGGGCTGTTTTAAACCCCTCTGGGCCCAAGTGGGTATCCACCCCGCTACAGACACCCATAGTATGTCAAAAAGACAGTTGGACATGGTAGACTGGATAACAGGAAAGGGATCAGCAGTTGATTTATGACAATGGAAATGTTACAAGCAGATGATGGGTATGGTGTTTGACCATTGGGGGGGGGGCGGGGGAGAAGAGAGAAGATCACTGAAAACAGATTCTGAAGAGACACCAACATAGAGAGGAAACAATCCAAGGAAATGCTGAAGGAATGGTCAGGGAGCAAAGGAATGAAGCCAGGATAATATGAGGTTACCAAAATTTAAAGCACACTGGGTTGCAGACCTAGGCAGATATTTAGGGTCCTCTGATGGGGGTTTGTGCTGGTTCAGTTTCTGGGGAAGGTACATTTAAGTGTAACCCAGCTAATGATAAAAGTTTTGTTACAAGCTGGTTAGCTAAGACTTAAGAGGAAATGATGTAGTGCAGTGGCTCTTAACCAGGGGTCTGGGGCCCCCTGTGGGGACGCAAGCAGATTTCAGGGGGTCACCCAAGCAGGACCAGTGTTAGAATCGCTGGGGCCCAGGGAAGAAAGCCTTGTACAGAATGTGGCATGTAAGATGTCTATGAAAAGTTTATGATTTGCTGGTTATGATTATGCTATCTGTATGCATGTATCGTTTTTGTATTAGAAATTATGAATATTGGCTCTATACCTGGATTTCAAATGTTTGCTACTGGGTAACGCCCACTAGGTAGTTAGCAAGCACATCTTGGAAGGACTATTCAAATTGAGTGGCCCATCAAAAGGACACAACTCACAATGGACCACGGGAGATGCCTATTTATAGATAATGGACTTTCCTGCTGTGACTAAGCAAAATTATGCAAGGACATGTGACTTGCCCATGGGACTCCAAGTTCCCATCTTTTACCTGTAATTTTCCACTAGCCATGCTGAGGGATTTGTTTGAAACAATGGGTTTCCCTCCACATGGCAGAAACTATAAAAAGCCCTGGAAACACCTCAATTTTGCCTCTTTCCTGCCCAAACCTCTGGACTATGGACTTATGCTAATGGGAGCATTCTAACCAATGGACTGAGGACCTTCCAATGATTTGAAAGCAACCAGAGACGTAACTTAAGCCAGCAGTTTATTCCATCACTGCTACAAGCCTGAACCAAGAACTTCACATTTATTGTATGTACTTGATTCCTTTAACCAATTTTAACTCTCACCTTTCTTTCTTTTTATAAATAAACCTTTAGATTTTAGATACTAAAGGATTTGCAACAGCATGATTTTTGGGTAAGATCTGACTCATATTGACCTGGACATGTGGCTGGGTCCTTTGGGATCAGAAGAACTTTACGTTTGATGAACCTGGTTTTAAAGAACTCATCTTTAAATCCAGTGTTTTTGGTGGTGATACAAGGACTGGAATATCTAAGGAAACTGCTTACCTGACTTCTTGTTAGCCAGTGTGGTGAGACAGACAGTTTACAGTTTGTAAACAGACAGTTTACTTTTGTTGCTGGTTTGGTATATCTTATGGAATAATAACCACCAGTTTGCGGGTGTGTCTGCCCTATTTCTCAGCAGTTTGTCCTGTATTTGGTATTCTCAGTTGTGACTTACTGAGGCATGGCTACAACTAGGTTCCAGCCCCAGAACTCTATAACCAGCAATCCATCCCTATTGCTCTTTCCCTGGGCTTGTAAGGAGGAAATTTTGTTAACCCAGTTACATGCTTAAACCACTGCCTGCAGCTGGAAACCAATTGTTATGCTTATTGCTGAAAGCAGCTAGAAAGGCCTTTCTGAAACCTTACTACAACTAAGAGACTTGAAGGGGTGGGGGCGGGGGAATGAGTGACCACAAGAAGTAAACATGACACTGTGCTCTCCTGACTTAAGATTTTTGCTGAAGCATGCAGTTTTCCATGATGGAAAGCCTGACAACAGTTAACTATTGCTATGTGAAATACAGCTGGTTAACTGATGGAAAACTCCACACTGAACTTAGCTTCTGCTCAGCCATTTTTTTGACAAACAAGCTATATAACACTAACTATAAAAAGAGAAAGAAATCAAGACTCGCTGGACACCTCTCAAGCTCCCCTGCAGATGGAAGGCTGACCACTGGACATCCACAGTTATTCGCTCAAGACCTCCTCAAGACCCTGGGTAAATATGAATCTGGGGATAATTTGGGGGTGCTCTACAAACCTGTTGCGGACATTTGTAAGTGCTGGAGATTAAATAAGGTAGAAGTTTTGAGTGAAAACACTTATGCTTGCCTGCTTGCATCAGTTATCTAGTGGCCAGACAGCTGTGTCTCCATTAATTCATTTCCTGCCACTACCTCGCAAAGAGTAAAAAGTTGCCAAGAGTTTTGGGTTCAGCAAAACCCTGGGTAACAGTCTTTTTCAACTATCAACCCTCCCTCCTACTGTTTCCTGGTTTTCAGTTTACCACTGGAGCTCACTCTACTTTTCCGTGGCTACTTCACCCCTTCTAACCTCTTGGCAGACTCCTCACTCCAGGGCAATCCAAGGGCTTATTTTCCCACTGGACTTCCCCCTTGTCTTAGCAGTCTCCCTCCTCAGGAAGTGATGGCAGACTTCTGCCCCTGTAGACCCTTTTTGTATTCAGCTTCTTGGCTTTATAGTATGGCCCAGCCCTTCCCCATCTGGTCTTCACTCTCAATTAACCCTACCCCTCCTCCTCTCAGATAACATTAGGTCACCCTATTGGCCTCTCAAGCCCCCGTTAACCCTACCATACTCCTTAACTTTTTCTTTTTGAGCTCAACAGATTAAGCTTTTTGAATCTACCATTATAAGGCATGTTTTCTAATCCTTTAATCATTCTCATAGCTCTTCTCTGAACCTCTCCAATTTATCAACATTCTTCTTGAATTCTGGACATCAGAACTGGACACAGTATTCCAGCAGCAGTTGCACCAGTGCCAAATGAGGTAAATAACTTCTCTATTTCTATTTAAGATTTCCCTGTTTTTCCATCCAAGGATATCCACCCTTTTGGTCATAGCATTGCACTGGGAGCTCATGTTCCGCTGATTGCTGAAAGCAGTGGATGTATTGTTTCTTGACTTTAGCAAAGCTTTTGACACGGTCTCCCACAGTATTCTTGTCAGCAAGTTAAGGAAGTATGGGCTGGATGAATGCACTATAAGGTGGGTAGAAAGCTGGCTAGATTGTTGGGCTCAACGGGTAGTGATCAATGGCTCCATGTCTAGTTGGCAGCCGGTGTCAAGTGGAGTGCCCCAGGGGTCGGTCCTGGGGCCGGTTTTGTTCAATATCTTCATAAATGATATGGAGGATGGTGTGGATTGCACTCTCAGCAAATTTGCGGATGATACTAAACTGGGAGGAGTGGTAGATACGCTGGAGGGGAGGGATAGGATACAGAAGGACCTAGACAAATTGGAGGATTGGGCCAAAAGAAATCTGATGAGGTTCAATAAGGATAAGTGCAGGGTCCTGCACTTAGGGTGGAAGAATCCAATGCACCGCTACAGACTAGGGACCGAATGGCTAGGCAGCAGTTCTGCGGAAAAGGACCTAGGGGTGACAGTGGACGAGAAGCTGGATATGAGTCAGCAGTGTGCCCTTGTTGCCAAGAAGGCCAATGGCATTTTGGGATGTATAAGTAGGGGCATAGCGAGCAGATCGAGGGACGTGATCGTTCCCCTCTATTCGACACTGGTGAGGCCTCATCTGGAGTACTGTGTCCAGTTTTGGGCCCCACACTACAAGAAGGATGTGGATAAATTGGAGAGAGTCCAGCGAAGGGCAACAAAAATGATTAGGGGTCTAGAGCACATGACTTATGAGGAGAGGCTGAGGGAGCTGGGATTGTTTAGTCTGCAGAAGAGAAGAATGAGGGGGGATTTGATAGCTGCTTTCAACTACCTGAAAGGGGGTTCCAAAGAGGATGGCTCTAGACTGTTCTCAATGGTAGCAGATGACAGAACGAGGAGTAATGGTCTCAAGTTGCAATGGGGGAGGTTTAGATTGGATATTAGGAAAAACTTTTTCACTAAGAGGGTGGTGAAACACTGGAATGCGTTACCTAGGGAGGTGGTGGAATCTCCTTCCTTAGAGGTTTTTAAGGTCAGGCTTGACAAAGCCCTGGCTGGGATGATTTAACTGGGAATTGGTCCTGCTTCGAGCAGGGGGTTGGACTAGATGACCTTCTGGGGTCCCTTCCAACCCTGATATTCTATGATTCTATGATTCTATGATTGTCCACCATGGCTCAAAAACCTTTTTCAGTTACTGCTTCCCAGGATAGAGTTCCCCATCCTGTCAGTATGGCCTACATTCTTTGTTTCTAGATATATATGTTTGCATTTAGCCATATTACAATGTGTATTGTTTACTTGTGCCCAGCTTACCAAGTGATCCAGATCACTGTCTATCAGTGACCTGTCCTCTTCATTATTTACCACACCCCCAATTTTTGAGTCATCTGCAAACTTTATCAGTCATGATTTTATGTTTTCTTCAGTAGTGTAGCCAGGGGGGAAGCGGGGCCAGTGGTCGCTCCCGCTTTGAGCACAAGTGGCGCATTTTTAATTTATAGGCGCATTTTTTTAATTTTTACTCACCCGGCGACGCCCCAGGTCTTCAGCGGCGGTGGCCTTCACACGCTCCAGCTCCTCGGCGGCAGCTTGGCGGCAGGAGCCTTCACGTGCTCTGGCTTGAAGGGGGCCTTCACTTGCTCCAGAGCCTCGGCGGCATTTCAGCAGCGGGGGCCTTCAGTGCCGCCAAGGACCCGGAGCACCGCTGGGTGAGTACAAGTGGGTGGCACCTTTTTTTATGTCTGCTGCCCCTGTTCGCTCCATCTAGCTACACCACTGGTTTTCTTACAGGTCATTTATAAAAATGTTAAATAGCCACAGGGCCAAGAACAGCTCCCTGTGGGACCTGACTAGAAACACACATTCAGTGATGATTCCCCATTCAGCATTATATTTTGAGACCTATCTGTTAGCCAGCTTTTAATCCATTTAACGTGTGCCATGTTAATTTTATATCATGCTAGGTTTTTTAAATCGAAATGTTGTGCAATAGTAAGTCAAATGCCTTACAAAAGTCTATTACATCAACAGTATTACCTTTATCAAACTTGTAATTGCAAAAAAAAAAAGATATCAAGTTAGTTTGATAGGATTTATTTTCCATAAACCCATGCTGATTGCCATTAATTAAATTACTCTCCTTTAATTCTTTATTAATCAAGTCCCATATCAACTGCTCCATTATCTCATCTCGGATCGAAGTCAGACTGATAGGCCCATGATTATCCAGGTCGTCCCACTTACCCTTTTGAAATATTGGCACAACATTAGCTTTCACAGTCTTCTGGCAATTCCCTGATGCTCCAAGACTTACTTAAAGGACAAGCAAGTTCCTCAGCCATCTCTTTTAAAAATCTTGGATGCAAGGCTGGCTGATTTAGAAATGTCTAACTTTAGTAGCTGCTGTTTAACATCCTCCTAAGATACTAGGGGAATGGAAAGTGTGTTATCATATGACTATATCATCTATTTTTCCCAAATATAGAACAGAGATATTTACTTAACACTGCTGCACTTTCTGCATTACTATTGATAATTCTACCCTTTCCATCAAGTAATAAACAAATACAATTGTTAGGATTCCTTTTGCTCCTAATATATGAAAAAATACTTCTTATTGTCCTTCACACTGCTGACCATATATTTTTCATTGTGTCCCTTTGCTTCCCTTATTAATTTTCTACAATTTCTAGCTTCTGGTTCATATTCATTATCATCAATTTCCCCTTTCTTCTATTTGTTTTATTATATATTTATATTTATAGCTTCCTCCAATTCCCTTGCCAACCAAGTTTGAACCAATATGGGCTTCTTCCTCAAATGTGGCTTTTGAGGCATCTAGTAAAGTGTTCTTAAAAAATCTCAATTATTCAAATTTTTCTCATTAAATTCTTCCACCCTCCGGATCTGGCTCATAACTGTTTTCAGATTTGTGAAATTGGGCCTTTTAAAGCACCGTGTGTGTGTGTGTGTATATATATATATATATATATATATATATATATATATGTATATATATATATATATATATATATATCACTGGTTTGTACTTTATTTTGCTTGCACATTAAAAGTGTGCTCAAGTCATTATCACTTGTACCTAAGTTACCATGAATTTTTAGTTCTTTGATTCATTCCTCTTTATTTGTTAAGGTGAGGTCTAATGTAGAATTCCACCATGTTGTATGCAACTCTTTGAGTTAGGAAATTATCATCTATAATATTTAGAAATTCCAAGAATCTACTTTTTGTAAAGGCAGCAGGAGATCTCCAGTATATATGTGTCGCAAATTGAAGTTCCCCATGATCACGAAGCTATTTTTTTCCCAACACACTGCAGATAGGTGCATAAAGAGACAGTCACTCTGTTCCCTAGTGTGATTTTGTGGTCTGTAGCAGACACCAACTGAACCCCATTTTGTGCTTTATCTGTTAGTACATTGATTCATAAGCACTCAAGATCATTGTTTTCTGAGTTATCAGTGACTCAGAAAAGGTAATGTCATTTTTGACAGAGCGTCACTCCCCCCGCACCCACTTTTGCCCACTTGATCCTTCCTAAATAGGTTATAACCATTGATTTTAACATTCCAATAATGGGAATCATCCCACCAGATCTCAGTTATACCAACTAGATGGGATTTACATTCATAAGTGAGCAATTCCAATTACTCTTGTTTGTTACTCAGGCTCCTAGTTTTTGTATATAAGCAATTAAGGAATTTCTTTTCTTCACGTCCTTTGGTTCCTTGATTTATTTTATTCTCAACATCCCTCTTTTTAACCCTCCTCTCCTGTTATTAGTCTAATACCCTCCTGACTTCTCTAGCCAGCCTGTCCCTCAGAAGATTGGTCTCCCTTCTACTGAGATGGAGGCCATCCAACTATAGTCCCGTCTCCCTTGAGAAAGTGGACCAATGTCCACAAAACCAAAACCCTACACTATTTACCTAGACCTATTTCTGGTTCACTTCCAGAATCTTTTGCCTTCTGTCTTCCTTTGCTTGTGGAACAGGAAGAACTCATAGAAGATTGCGTCTTCTTCAGCAGTTCCCTTTAGTCATCTATTAGCTGTGAGGTATCCAATGAGCTGTGTCTCTACTGATGATATGAACCATTATCGATGGATACTTACCAATTGACTTCAAACACCTATCTGATCTTAGAGTGTTGTCTTGTGTCTTAGCTCCAGAAAGGCTGCCTGTCGTGTGCCTGTCCCTTAAAGAATGTTCTTTTAATTCTTCTGAGTATTGAATCCCAGCAAGTATCACCTGTCTTTGGATGATTGGAAAACTCTTTGTGGACAAGCTTAATTCTTACAGGTTGGGCTGAGCTGCCCTCCACAGATGGCAGCAGGTTTAAAACAATCATTTTTCAAACAACACACAGTTAACCTGTGGAACGCATTGCCAGGGAATGTTGTGGAAGCCAAAAGTATAACTAGGTTCAAAAAAGAATTATATAAATTCATGGAGGATAGGTGCATCAAATGACTATTAGCCAAGATGGTCAGGGATGAAACCTCATGTTTTGGTTGTTCTGCAACCTGTGACTACCAGAAGCTAGGACTGGATTACAGGGGATAGATAAGTTGATAATCGTCCTGTTCTGTTTATTCCCTCTGAATCATCTGGCACTGACCACTGTTGGAAGACAGGATAGTGGGATAGATGGACCACTGATCTGACCGAATATGGCTGTTCTTATGTGTCCCATACAACCCTCTGTTCCCTTGGACCATCTAGATAATGAGAGATGTCTTCCACAATTTCCACATTGAGCACCTGGTATCGATTGGAAATTTCTAACTGATGAATTCTTCCTGGTCCTCTTCTCTCTAGTGGGCACAGTCTGTCTATCCTCATCTAGCTATAGCCATGTAGAATGCCATTGTGACCTCTTGCATTTGGTGGTTATGAACTGCCTGATCTCCCCTCTGACTTTCTCTCTCTACATCTCCTTGGCAGCTAGCTCCTTTCTTTCTTGAAGCTAGAGGACTGATGTTTCCTGAACCTGGCAGTCTAGAAACACCTCAGTTTCTCTGATTCTCAGTAGCATCTCTACTTGCTCATCTAATCCAACAATCTTCTCCATCAGCACAGCCATCAACTTGCACTTCATGCACAGGAGATGCCTTCTGGTTTCACACAGGAAAGAAAACATGGCATATCCACTGCAGGCCACCATCACTATTCCATCACTGGCCATCTTGAAATGACCCATAGAGCTGAAGCTGGAAGGAAAGTCGCTCACACTCCCTGTCTAAACTCCCTCTAAGACTCTCCTATTAGCTGCCTCTGTTCATAGCTTTTGAGCTCACCTAGCAAGTGATTTTCTATACTGAGTCTTTCTGCTTTGCTCAGCTCAGCTCTGCCCTCACCATCAGGGAGTGATTAACGAATGAGAGACTTCAAACAGACAAAGAACAAAATGTTGACTTTCACTGACTTTCAACAGAAAGCAAGTGGAGGGAGCAGAGCAGTGCTGTGCCCTTGGTGTTCTCTCTTGTTCAAAAGATGTCCTCCTGTGTTTTGAATCAGCTGGAACATATATTTTAGTGTGGTCGTTTCATTCTTAGGTGCAGTACTTTATAATAATTGTGCCTGCAGGTCAAAAATGTGTGGATCACTGTGGACAAGTATAAATCTGATATATTGGGGCAGTGTCTTTCCAAACACAGTTAGAAATAAGTGGTTTTAAGAGTCCTTATTATTTGAGTCCTTATATTATTATATATCAGAAACAGCAGGGAGATCAGCAGAACAGCAAGACTGGATCGTCTTTATGTTGTGAGGGCAAATGATGTCAGTGGAGAATCAAATTATAGAGGTGATGATTTTTTCCCCCAAGAGTCTTCTCTCCCTGCCAATCTCACCTCTGTCTTTCCTATATTCAGGCCCAGAAAGTTTCTCTTCATCCAGTTGCTGATCTTGGCCTCGAATCATTGAAATATGATTCTGTTTGCATTTGACTGAGTGCTGTTAAGTGTGTAGCTGACATTTTAATCCATCCTGTCTCAGAATTTCCCTTAGAATTTTCACACAGATTTTGAGTGGCGTGGTGGCAGGGGTGGGTGGGTAATAGGACATATCCACATTCAAAAAAAGCTAAGTGAGGATTTGGAAGGCAAACAGATGCCCATCATAGATCTTTTGGTGCAGTGGAAGAGGACTGGTTGAAGGAATCTCAGGGCTTGTCTTCACTACAGGGGTAAGTCGACCTAAGTTATGCTACTCCAGTTATGTGAATAACATAGCTGGAGTCAACGTAGCTTAGGTTGACTTTCCCCGGTGTCTTCACTGTACTGTGTCGATGGGAGACACTCTCCGGTCAACTTCCTTACTCTTCAGAGAGAGCTGGAGGACTGGGGTCAGAGCACTCTGCCATTGATTTAGAGATCCTAGACCCACTAGATCAATCCCTGCTGTATCGATTGAAGCAGCGTTGATCTCCCTGTAGTGAAGACCAGCCCTCAGCAATCTCACTATATACTGGTACATTCTTCAGGAGGGACAGCAGTTTTCCTGGTACAAAAGGATCAAATGATGTAGACGTGTCCAAGTGTGGATATGGGGTCAATAAGACATCATCGTTTGATGACTCCAGTGCTTGACCCTTCACTTGCCTGAAACCCAGCAGAGAAGGGACAAGGATAACAGCACTATCTAGATACAGTTAGAGGTAACTCCTGGAAAGCTTTTCAATTAGTTTTGAGGTTACATACCAGGTAGTAGTTAGGCAGGTCAGTTACATCAGATGCTTTAAGTACTGGCTGTTGATTATCTGCTAGCAGGTGACCCAGATGCTTGTGAATCTTTTCCCCAGTTCACAGGGCAGATGGTAGTTTGACAGGATTTGTGAAGCTAAGATTCACATCACTGAATCCCACCTTTTTTTTATTGTAACTACTGCCATAAAGCATCAATTACAGAAAACACTTTTAAGTCAAAGTATCTGTTGATACTCAGTTTACAAAAAGAAATCTGAGGAACAGCTTACATGTTTGAGGCTGTAAGGGCATCTGAAATCTCCTGAGTGATTTTCTCCCCTTAAAATAAGAAACCATTACCAATGAGGATGAGGAAGGAAAGATTCTTTATAATGGCTCTTGATGAATGATATCCAGAAGCAAAATCATAAAATACTACTTCATGAATTGCAAGAGAGGGACAAGTTTTCTTTTCCCTTCTTTATTATTATTGATTTTCTGTGAAAAGTACATTTTTCGCAAACTCAGTTGCTGCACTGAAAATATTCATATTTACATGTCATTGTATGTTATGCCTTTTAGCTGTGTGTTGTACAAATTGTTATACCAGGAAGTAAGTAGGGATGAAGAAGAGGTGAAGAGACAGATTGAGGTAGAACAATCTCTATTTTTCAAGGCTTTACTGGGCTACAATTTTTAATATGTTCTTTTATCCCTCTTCAAAATAACTGTTTCTCTCATCTGTCCCAGCAGTGCATGCTACAACCACACACAGCCCTGTTTCTGCTGTGCTGCATCAGTGCCCATGGAGGAAATAGGTCTTTTCTCTCTGGTTGATTGAGGAGTGCTTTGAAGGTGCTGATTCAGCCATGGAGACATAAGGGCACTGCAATGATGATAGGTGATGGCTAATAAAAATATGGCTAAACCAGATTAGATTTGAAAAAAAAAATCAGAGCAAGTTTATAGTCATAAGGGGACCATCATATGTTAGAACAAACATAAATGAGCAATACAGGAGATACTGAACATTAAGTAGTATGGCAAAGAGATCTGCTGAATATGCTTTGCACAGCAGAGATCCAAAAACCCCAAAACTACACGTATTCCCCCAATGAACACTTACAATCAATGACTACTTTTTACCATGTATATTTTACATTTAATGAAGAGGTCCGAAGGATGATGTACTGTATACCTAAAGGCGACATAAGTGCCATTTGTGTAAAGTGTTGGAAGGATTTAAGATATTCAAGAAGGTAAGTAAAGAGGGAATCTTAAACATTAAATCGGGTCAGATTTTTCCCCCTAGTTTGCTGACCCCACTTTGCAGGTTGGTGTGAATGGGATGGCACAATAGTCTTTCACCTCTCTTCTTAATTTTTTCCACAGAGACAGAATGCTCCCTTCTCACCCAGGCTGCTAATGTACTTGGCCCTCATGTAAGCTGTACAGGAAAGGGGAGGATCTTTGCATACTCCATCTTCCCTGCATGCCTGCTCCAGGGCTGATCTGTATCTCCACAAATTTCTAATGCAGACAAATGATAGTGGGCAGGGCTTTGAGTTGTAACAGAGAATTTTTTCCCAGGTGTCTGGCTAGTGGATCTTACACACATGCTCAGAGTCTAACTGATCACCATATTTGGGGTCAGGAAGGAATTTTACCTCCGGTCAGATCAGGGCCGGCTCTAGGTCTTTTGCCGCTCCGAGCAAAAAAAGTTTTGGCCGCCCCCCCCCCCATTTTTTTGGCTTTTACACATGTACCTGCCTGTACCTGAATCGGGGTCCTGCCGAAGAAACTAACAGTACAGTATTGGGGTTCACCACGGCTTCCAGCAGCAGCTGCACCCTCTGCACGTCCCCTTGAGCAGCGGTGTTAGCCAGCAGGTCCCTCTCGCCGCCTGCAGCTACAGCCCCCACCTGCATGCCTGAGGGCGCCAAATAGCCAGCTTGCTCCGAGCTCCCCCACTCCGCTGCGTTAACTAGTGGCAATTCTGGAGCCACCCAGCATGATAGATTTGCACTGCCTTCTTTTTCCTTACAGTCCCACCCTTCCCAACCCTGATCCTTCAGGGGCACCTGCGTGCAGGGCTCCCCCCGAGCCAGCCATGGGTGACGCTGCAGCCCCCAACCGTGGGAACGATCCCAGGAGTAACTTGGCTGTCGTCTCCCTTCTCTCTCCCACACTGCTCGCCTGCTGCACACACGCTCCCCATGCAGAGAGAGACCGCAGGGAAGCCCTGCCATTGCACAGGGAGGTGGCGGGGGCAGCTGCAGCGGCCAGAATTGGAAAGCAATCCCTGCCCATCACAGGCACCCTGCCGAGAGCTGTCCCCTCCCTCGCTAGTGCTGCACGCCCTCGTAGCTTTCCTCTGCCCTGATGCCTCACTCCTTGCACAGCCGCTCTCCTCTCCTCCCAGCTACAGTGTGTCCCCCCACCTCGCTCAGTCACCCCCGCATACGTGCATCCCCCCATGTGACCCCCTCCACACTGAGCCTTGAGTGCTCGCTCTCTTCCTACAAAGAGGGGCGCCCTGTGGCTCAGCTGACGGCCAGCTAAGCACTGTCTCCTCTACCTTGACTGTTACTTTGCTGCTTGACAGCGAATCTGGACCCAAGGCGGTCTCAGCCGGTCAAAATCTCTCTCTCTGATCTCGACGGAGAGACCCACGCGGTGGATTTTTCCAGAAAAAAAAAGGATGGCTGGAATGCTGCCCCTGGAAATGTGCCACCCCAAGCACGTGCTTGCTTTGCTGGTGCCTAGAGCCAGTCCTGGGTCAGACTGGCAGAGAGCCTGGGTTTTTTTTGCCTTCCTCTGCAGCATGGGGCACAGGTCACTTGCAGGTTTAAACTAGTATAAATGGTGAATTCTCTGTAACTTGAAGTCTTTAAATCATGATCTGAGGACTTCAATAACTCAGCCAGAGGTAAGGGGTCTATTACAGGAATGGGTGGTGAGGTTCTTTGACCTGCAATGTGCAGGAGGTCAGACTAGATAATCATGATGGTCCCTTTTGATCTTAAAATCTATGAGTCTAAGAGAATGTGTCTGAGATGCACATCTGTTTCCACCAGGTTCCATTTAATTGAAACAGAGGGTACAGTTTCACGTAACTCAAGAAATGCATTCTATTTAGACACAATCAGCTCTTAATAGGGTCCTATTGGTCTCTACCACATGTACCAACTGCAGTGTCTCATGAATATTTTTCCATTTTATTTCCTTTCTTTACATAAACTGATATATTATCTCTGTTCATTAACCAAAAGGGAGAAAAACATTAGACTGTTTGGACCACTTGAGCCATGCTTGGAATATTTGATCATTTGGGAGCTGATAGTGGAACCCTTAGTCTCATACGTGAGTAAGCAATCCACGTAACCAGACCCCTGGAATACAAAAACGGACAAGACAAGACCGTGCTAAATCCAAGTCATGATAAAGTCAATGGGACTAGTCATAACACAGATTAGTCCTCAAGGTGAGTCAGGGTGGCCCTAAGGTTTAGTGCATAATTTAGCCCATTATCAAAAGGCTGACCTGCTGGAAATCCATCTCAGAGCAGGCACATCCTGATTCTGAGAATACCTTCTAGAGAATACCTGATATAAATCACTTGCAGATCTGCACAGCTGTACCAGCTACAGGTTTTCAAATGCTCCTGTGTGTCTGTAGGGAACAGGAAGGAGGGAGCAGAAAGAGCCCAGAAGTTCAGGGAGGATCTGTTATCTCCTCTATCACTGGTTCAGCTCCTCTCTACCCTCTCCTCCTAGCAACTTAAGGCCTGTGAAGGGGGGAGAGGGTGGGAAAGGTGAAAACCCATGGAGCTGCCCACTGACAGAGACAACCTAAAAACCTCCACAGCTGTAGGACAAGCACAGATATGCCAAGGGCGAGATGTGGGGCTGGGATGGGTGCAGAGTGGATGTGGGGGCAGGGGCAGATATCGAACTGGGGGAAGCAGAAAATAATGGTTTGGAGTTGTGGGTGCAGAACGGATTTGAGACGGGTGCAGCGTTGATGTGTGAGCAGGAGGAAAGTGAATTGATCTGGGGCTGATAGGGCCAGCATGAATTGACATGAGGCTGGTAGGTGCATAATTAATTAGTGTTGGGAAATTAAAGGTGCATAATAAATTGATGGGGGAGGGCTGGAAAACAGACAGCTATGGTGCGAGAGGGGTACAGCATTAATTAACTGGGGTTTGGGGAGAGCCTGGAGTCTTTAATACCATCAGGCAATACTTAATGCAAATTTGTGTAGTGTTATGCATATTCAAAGTCTAAAGGGATTTTTTTGGTCACAAGATATTGGCAGGTATGTGCTTCTTCTGAAAAACAAATTCCCCTCCCTGCTATATCCTGACTAGAACTGGGTCAATAATGAAAAAATTTGTGCATCTTAAAATGCTATTTACCTAGCTTTATAAACTGGGAAAATCATTTAGATAGACTGAGAGAATACACATTAAAGAATTGGTTGAAAAATATAGTGAAATTTGTCAAATAAATTATTTGATTAACATTGTTTAACTAAACTCCCATTCTGATATTCTGGGATGTCCATTGCATGTGAAAAGAAATTACAGGGTGCCCAGGTGGGAAATAGCGTATCAAGGTAACATGAGAAGGACCATAATGGCTACACTCTGATATAAGAGAAAGAATCCTGGCTGCAACTACTAAATATGAGGGTAATAAAATCCTAATATTTTCTAACATGACCTGACCTAAGTCCAGACACACAGTGAAGAACTGGTGGGAATTAAACAATCATTTATACAAGCAATTGGAGAGCAACTCTTCTTTAATCTGGCATGTTGTGCAGGCTTTTGTAAAGGCAATACATTTCGATGAAAACTGGATGTGGAACCTTCTACTAACATACTCAGAAAACTTAAAGTAGAGAACAGTTACAGAAGTGGCTATGTGAGACACCAGTAAACAGTGATCTGAACTAGAACACTGGATTTTCTACAAAGAAATTCATTCTGGCCCTTTGCACCAGGATGTGCATAAAAAGAGATAAAAGAGTATAGCATTAAAGAGAAATCATGGGCGGAAATGATTGGGTGAGATTCTTTTGTCTGTTATGCAGGTCATCAAACTAGATGATCATAATGGTCCCTTCAGATCTTAAGAAAAAAATCTATGAAAAAACATACCAGAGCAAGAGAGCGATTTAACTGACATTTTTGCCTGACTTCAAATTCTTATAAATCTTGTTAATATTTATGTGAATCTTTCCTGGTGAACTGAAATCACAGCCAAAAGGGGGTTTACTATTATGAGCTGTAAGAAGCCAGTATATTTGCTTCTGCATCCCCACTCTTTCACTTCACTCTAAATTCCACTGAAGCAACATGTACAGTAGAGGGCTGAGTTAGGCCAGGTTTGCTCCCATGTGGACATTGCTAATATAATTTTAAAAGGTGCTGACATAAAACATTTGTATAAAATTTGCAGATTTAATTGTTAACAATATAATGCTGAAGTCACTTAATGGGATTAATGGCCTTTATTTTGTTCTTAATTTGTTATATTGCTTCTGCAACAATTTAGTGAAAAGAAACCAATCAGGACTTTATAAAAAAGCCAATTTTCTATAACACCATACACGGGTCATTTCATGTTCTGATACTTCCTCTTAATGCTCATGACCTTATTATAAAAAGAAATTAAATATCTGTCACAAAAGTAATATTAATTTGTTAGATTATATCTTTTAAAAACAGTACAGCTGTGCACAGAATGATGTGAACATTCTCAAATACACTGATTGAGCACCTCCACTGATTTTAATGGAGTTACCTTGGATTTATCTTGGTGAACTGGAAGCAGAATTTAGTTATCTGGATACATCATGAAGTATCAGCAAAAAAACCCCAGTATCTACTGTGTTAGCATATTTATCTATCAAGTAAGCAAACTCAAATACTACCAACAGCTTAAGAAAAAAGGGAAAATGAATTCCTATTTCACAGGCCCATTCTGCAGTTGGGTCCATACGGCAGATTCCTGTGCTTGTCTCATTGACGGAGATTGGAGTTTGAAACTGGTGGCAAAGCACTGACACATGCTCAAAGTAAACTCACAGTTTTCAAGATCAGACTTTTTCCCCCATTGTGCTTGTATTACTTTGGCTACATCAGTAAAATATAAATCTTTTTTATTCTTCTGTGATGATTTTGTAGGGGAGGGATAGCTCAGTGGTTTGAGCATTGGCCTGCTAAACCCCGGGTTGTGAGTTCAATCTTTGAGGGGGCCATTTAGGGATCTGGGGCAAAAATTGGAGATTGGTCCTGCTTTGAGCAGGGGGTTGAACTAGATGACCTCCTGAGGTCCCTTCCAACCATGATATTCTATGATTCTATGATCTGTCTGTACAATAGACCCACTTAGCATCCGGGTCCACCCAAATCTGAGCAGGGGTGTAGTGCTGCCACAGCGGCCTGGAGCGTCACTCCATTCAGGCACCTGAAATCCAGGACGGAGCTATGCGCCCGCGCTTCAGAAAGCTATGATCCGGCAGCTCTGCTTTGCCATTTTCTGAGCCGCCTCGTATGCGTTCCCAGCTTGGCAGGTGAAGCCCTGTGTCTGGAGGCACCAGGGCTAGGAAGAGGGTGTGGCATCAGGGGAGAAGCTGAGCTAGCACAGTCTGTCATTGCCTGTCCACCCAAAAATTGGGGCCCACCCAAATTTCCACTCCTAGCTACGCCACGCTTAACTTAGCTTTCTTTTTTTATATAGCAAGTATCAGTGTAGCATCTAGACAAAGTTAAACAAGGACAAAAGGATATTTTGCTCGTTCCAGTGCCTCTAGTGCACACATTCTGCAGGAAGGTTTTATCCAAGTGAATATACCATGATCTGCACACCTTATTGGACTCTGTCTGGTCCATTTCACATTTGTCTTGCTCCCCTTTCCTCTCTCATCTAATTTTAAATGTGCTAAGGATGGTGCCAAACTACCGTTAATCAACAGTAGCCAAATCCCTGAAATGTTGACTGAGAAGGAAGCTAGGGTAACCAGCTTTCACTCTTTTAGGCACTGAAAACAGAACATAAAAAAGTACATTATGAAATAGGTGGTAGCCATAATTTTATTTTGTCTGAGATTTTTACTATCTCAGCTGATGAATTTTGGAAGCTCTTATAAATTTTTAAGGCAATTCGACACTTTTTGCTAATATCGCACAGTACAGTGGTTTCCAATGACTGCCAATGAACTTTTATTGGACTAAATGTATTAATAGTGTATAGTGGTGTTGTAAGTTCCCTATCAAGATAACTCAGGATGGATATATTCTGTGTCATCAAGATTCATAGTGGGTTGCTTGGAGTACTCTTGGTAGTTGTACACAGCCACATAAAGTGATGACATTCCCTAATGATTAATATCACTGGCCTCTCCTTTCACAGAATTCATGGTGAACAACTGTCTGGTCCTGCAAACACTTCAGCATGCATAACTTTACTTTTGTGACCACTGACATCAAAGAGACTTTGTGCAACAAAGCTATAAACAGACTCCCACTGGCTTCTAATGGGCTTTGCATCAGGCCCCGAATATGTCTCTTTCTATTTGTATTCTTTCCCACATGGTGTACAATTTCAGAGGGAACAACCATGAAATTACAATAAATTATGACGTTTCAAATGTCTGAACTGTGCACTATGCCAATTAACTGAACGTGAATCATTGCTGAGATGTATCCTTCATAGTTAAGCTTCTAACAAAACATCCCTGCCTGCAAGCGTATCAGGTTTTAGTCTACTTCCCACACCATCCTGCAGTGATTCATTGATTTAACATTTTATCATGAGACTACAGCACTTATTATACAGTTTCTAAAAATACTCCAAGAAATTTTCAATTAATTTTTCTTTTGTCATATTTGAGGGGAATATTGGGGCCAGTGAACATAAGGGACTGCAAGGCCTTATTCTGCATGCCTGATTCACTTAGGGTGACCACCACTGATGGATGGAAATAAGGGAAATCCATATAAAAATGAGGGATAATGCTTTCTTTTAAGTGACATTTTAGGGAAACGCCATTTCCCTTAGCATAACATGTATTTTTTCTCTAAAGTGTACATTTCTACTGCCCTCAAGCATACAATCCAATTATCATAAACTTCAATTTAATGTTCAAATGGTACTTATTATCAGTGTTAATACATTTTAAAATAAGGGACAGGTGGCCACCTTAAGGTAAAAAATCAATGAAATAAGGGATGGTCCCTTAAAATAAAGGATGGGTGGTCACTGTAGTCTCATAGCAGATAGTGCAAGGGGAGCCTAGATCAGAGCTCCAGCACCACACTATGCCTGAGATCAAGCAGGCAGTCCCCATCCCTCCCTGCAGTGTGGGGCAGCAGCAACCTCTCTGTCACAGACCTGGTCAGGCTGCCCCTGCTGGCAGCTCACCAGACTGCTGTGAGGGGATGCAGATCTTGCATCCTCCATGTACTCTAAACTTCCCTGAGTCTCAGCAGCCGGCAGCGTGGTCTTCTTCTGTAGCTTCTCTGGAACATTTCCTGGGCACTCAGATTCTCAGTCTGTTATCCCCTTCATGGAAATGGAGACCTGCAGACTTCCAGGTCCAGCACTGATCCTCAAGATTCCCCAGTATCTTAAAACATCCTCTCCCTGAACACCACCCAAAGGTGTGAGCCTTCTTGTTCCCCTCTTCTCACACTGTGAATGAATCGGGGCAAGTGACACTGATTAATACATTTCATCTTTAGTTAACAGGTTATCAAAATGCTAGAATACACACCTCCACATTTCCAAAATAATGCATGTGGTCCCTAACTCTGTGGTTCCCGTTAAAAATCAACAGGAGTCGCTTATCTAAAAATGCACAGAGTTCTTCAAAAATATGCCCCCAAAAGTCAGGCTTTTAAAAAAAGTACTCTGTTTTGATTACAAGAGTTTTAATCAATTTCTTCTGAGCAATTTCGCATATGAATATTTAGCCATACAGTGTATCCTCCTCCACTAGGACCTTCTTCTCAGGTCTCATGCTTTTGCATCACAATGTAACCCTCAGCATTACATGCTCCAGGCCTGACTACATACACTCTCTCAATGTTAGCATTTAAGGTTGACTCCTCTCTATCTAGTCACTCACTCTGTCTCTCTAGTTGTGGCTTCTCCTGAGCCCTGACTCTTCATCTTTAGAGTTCCACAGAGTGGAATTTTCAGTCCCCTCCTTATTTAACCCTAGTTCACAACATAAATTCCAATCTTTTGAACAATACCGCATCATCACTTTTCCTCCTCTTTGTGTTTTACCCACACAAATGCATGGCTTTATCTCAGCTTCGTTCAGTTGAATGTTTCCCTTGTAAAAAGAACAGGAGTACTTGTGGCACCTTAGAGACTAATAAATTTATTAGAACATAAGCTTTTGTGGGCTACAGCCCACTTCATCGGATGCATAGAATGGAACATATAGTAAGATATATATATATATATACATACAGAGAAGGTGAAAGTTGCCATACAAACTGTGAGAGGCTAATTAATTAAGATGAGCTATTATCAGCAGGAGAAAAATTGAAAGAGGTGCATCTCTTAATACAGTTGCTTCTCTATTTCTTTCCTCATCTTATCCCCTTCATTTGCCTCCAGTTGTGTGTGTGTGTGTGTGTGTTTTTTAAACACCTTTGGCATCATCTTTGGCCATGAATGTCTCTCCTCATTCTATACTGTCATAAATATAAAGGGAAGGGTAAACACCTTTAAATTCCTCCTGGCCAGAGGAAAAACCCTTTCACCTGTAAAGTGTTAAGAAGCTAGGATAACCTCTCTGGCACCTGACAAAAATGACCAGTGAGGAGACAAGATACTTTCAAAAGCTGGGGGGAGGGAGAAAACAAATCTCTGTCTGTCTATCTGTGTGATGCTTTTGCCGGGACCAGAGCAGGAATGCAGGTAAGAACTCCTGTAAAGGGCTAATAAGCAATCTAGTTAGATATGCGTTAGCGTCTGTTTTGTTTAAATTACTGATAAAATAATTTGTGCTGAATGGAATGTATATTCCTGTTTTTGTGTCTTTTTGTAACTTAAGGTTTTGCCTAGAGGGATTCTCTATGTTTTGAATCTGATTACCCTGTAAGGTATTTACCATCCTGATTTTACAGAGGTGATACTTTTACTTTTTCTTCAATTAAAATTCTTCTTTTAAGAACCTGATTGCTTTTTCATTGTTCTTAAGATCCAAGGGTTTGGGTCTGTGTTCACCTATGCAAATTGGTGAAGATTTTTATCAAGCCTTCCCCAGGAAAGGGGGTTTAGGGTTTGGGAGGATTTTTGGGGGGAAAGACGTTTCCAAGCAGGCTCTTTCCCTGTTATATATTTGTTAGAAGTTTGGTGGTGGCAGCAATAAAGTCCAGGGACAAAAGGTAAAATAGTTTGTGCCTTGGGGACGTTTTAACCTAAGCTGGTAAAAATAAGCTTAGGGGGTTTTTCATGCAGGTCCCCACATCTGTACCCTAGAGTTCAGAGTGGGGAAGGAACCCCGACATATACCTACAAATCTGCTTATCAATATTTTCTGTATACATCATTGTGTTGATTCTACTTCTGATGAATGTCTCATCCATTCCCCCTTGATTGGACTATTGTAGTTTCCTTTTATACAACTTCCCCAGATCTCCAGAGTCTTGCCTGCTCAGAATGCTGATACTCACCTTTTGATAAGACAACAAATCATTCCCATCTTCAAAAAATACCATTCTAGCAACTCATTCACTTTAGGACCCATTTAAAAAAATTGCCCTTATGTTTAAAACCATGGCCCTTGAATCTTTGCCAACCTTCATTTTCATATTCAGGAACAGGCAAATAATTGCATGTACTCTAGGCATGGAATAATTTGATATGTACTTCTTATCACTTTATCTGCACATTTAGCTAACGAGGTGTGCTATCTATCTAGCTATGTGCCAACACAAACAGATAATTTCCATGTGCCCAGCAAGTATTTGAGTAAGTTGGGCATGTTATTTGCTAATTAAAAGCTTTAAAAAGCTGCCCCATAATGGACTTTCACTTTAAGTGAGATCAGCATTTTTAATACTAAAGGAATTTTCAAACAATTTCTGAGATCATTAATAGGATGAGAAAGGTTAATCCCATCCCATTATCTTGCATAGCTCTGGAATAGACCCTTTGATTGTTGGCTTCATTTAACAGAATCATAGAATATCAGGGTTGGAAGGGACCTCAGGAGGTCATCTAGTCCAACCCCCTGTTCAAAGCAGGACCAATCCCCAACTAAATCATCCCAGCCAGGGCTTTGTCAAGCCTGACCTTAAAAACCTCAAAGGAAGGAGATTCCACCACCTCCCTAGGTAACCCATTCCAGTCCTTCACCACCCTCCTAGTGAAAAAGTTTTTCCTAATATCCAAACTAAACCTCCCCCACTGCAACTTGAGACCATTACTCCTTGTTCTGTCATCTGCTACCATTGAGAACAGTCTAGAGCCATCCTCTTTGGAACCCCCTTTCAGGTAGTTGAAAGCAGCTATCAAATCCCCCCTCATTCTTCTCTTCCATAGACTAAACAATCCCAGTTACCTCGGCCTCTCCTCATAAGTCATGTGTTCCAGTCCCCTAATCATTTTTGTTGCTCTCCGCTGGATGTTTTCCAATTTTTCCACATCCTTCTTGTAGTGTGGGGCCCAAAACTGGACACAGTACTCCAGATGAGGCCTCACCAATGTCGAATAGAGGAGAATGATCATGTCCCTCAATCTGCTGGCAAATGCCCCTACTTATATAGCCCAAAATGGTGTTAGCCTTCTTGGCAACAAGGGCACACTGTTGACTCATATCCAGCTTCTCGTCCATTGTAACCCCTCGGTCCTTTTCTGCAGAACTGCTGCCTACCCAGTCGGTCCCTAGTCTGTAGCGGTGCATGGGATTCTTCCATCCTAAGTGCAAGACTCTCTACTTATACCTGTTGAAACTCATCAGATTTCTTTTGCCCCAGTCCTCTAATTTGTCTAGGTCCCTCTGTATCCTATCCCTACCCTCCAGCATATCTACCACTCCTCCCAGTTTAGTGTCATCTGCAAACTTGCTGAGGGTGCAGTCCACGCCATCCTCCAGATCATTAATGAAAATATTGGGGGGAGGGATAGCTCAGTGGTTTGAGCATTGGCCTGCTAAACACAGAGTTGTGAGTTCAATCCATGAGGGGGCCATTTGGGATCTGGGGTAAAAATTGGGGATTGGTCCTGCTTTGAGCAGGGGGTTGGACTAGATGACCTCCTGAGGTCCCTTCCAACCCTGGTATTCTATGATTCTATGATATTGAACAAAATCAGCCCCAGGTCCAAGCCTTGGGGCACTCTGATTGATATCGGCTGCCAACTAGACATGGAGCCATTGATCACTATCCATTGAGCCCGACAATCTAGCCAGCTTTCTCTCCACCTTATAGTCCATTTGTGGCTCTTTACCTCCAATACTATAAATTAGTTTCATGGGCTATTGGAACACATTCCAGAAATAAGAAAGACAGAAAAATATAGCAAAAAACTCCATAAATGCTTTGAAAAGTCTCTTTAAATATACATCAGAAGTTCAACCTCCTGGTACCCTTTCTCCTCAAACAGAAGACCTGATTCTGCTCTCATACCTATTTTACATCAGTTTAATTCCATGTACATAAGAATGGACATAAGGAGGAATGGCAGTGTGGATACCAGTCTAATACGTCATACTGGCTGTAGAATGACCATGCCTAATCGGGTAAAGAATGTGAGCGAAGCCAAACAGCATTTTGAGACGTTTGTACACCAATGCGAGGAGCCTAGGTAACAAAATGGAGGAACTAGAACTACTGGTGCAGGAAGTGAAACCAGATATTATAGGGATAACAGAAACATGGTAGAATAGTAGTCATGACTGGACTACAGCTATTGAAGGGTATGTGCTGTTTAGGAAAGACAGAAATAAAGGTAAAGGTGGTGGAGTAGCATTGTATATCAATGATGAGGTAGACTGTAAAGAAATAAGAAGCGATGGAATGGATAAGACAGAGTCCGTCTGGGCAAAAATCACATTGGGGAAGAAAACTACTAGAGCCTCCCCTGTGATAGTGTTTGGGGTGTGCTATAGACCACTGGGATCTAATTTGGATATGGATAGAGCCCTCTTTAATGTTTTTAATGAAGTAAATACTAATGGAAACTGCGTGATCATGGGAGTTCCACAGATATAGACTGGAGGATGAGTGCTAGTAAGAATAATAGGGCTCAGATTTTCCTAGATGAGATAGCTGATGGATTCCTTCATCAAGTAGTTGCTGAACCGACTAGAGGGGAATACCACTTGAGATTTGGTTTTGGTGAGTAGTGAGGACCTCATAGAAGAAATGGTGGTAGGGGACAGCCTTGGTTCAAGTGATCATAAGCTAATTCAGTTCAAACTGAATGGAAGGATAAATAAAAATAAATCTGCGACTAGGGTTTTTGATTTCAAAAGGCCTGACTTTCAAAAATTAAGGAAATTAGTTAGGGAAGTTGATTGGACTGAAGAACTTATGGATCTAAAGACAGAGGAGGCCTGGAATTACTTTAAGTCAAAGCTGCAGAAGCTATCGGAAGCCTGCATCCCAAGAAAGGGGAAAAAATTCATAGACAGGAGTTGTAGACCAAGCTGCATGAGCAAGCACCTCAGAGAGGTGATTAAGAAAAAGCAGAAAGCATACAGGGAGTGGAAGATGGGAGGGATCAGCAAGGAAAGCTACCTTATTGGGGCCAGAACATGTAGGGATAAAGTGAGACAGGCTAAAAGTCAAGTAGAGTTGGACCTTGCAAAGGGAATTAAAACCAATAGTAAAAGGTTGTATAGCCATAATAAATAAGAAGAAAACAAAGAAAGAAGAAGTGGGACTGCTAAACACTGAGGATGGAGTGGAGGTTAAGGATAATCTTGGCATGGCCCATTATCTAAACAAATATTTTGCCTCAGTCTTTAATAAGGCTAATGAGGATCTTAGGGATAATGGTAGCATGACAAATGCGAATGAGGATATGGAGGTAGATATTACCATATCTGAGGTAGAAGTGAAACTCGAACAGCTTAATGGGAGTAAATCGGGGGGCCCAGATAATCTTCATCCAAGAATATTAAAGGAATTGGCATGAGGAATATTAAAAGAATTGAAATTGCAAGCCCAGTAGCAAGAATTTTTAATGAATCTGTAAACTCAGGGGTTGTACCATATGACCTGAGAATTGCTCACATAGTTCCTATTTTTAAGAAAGGGGAAAAAAAATGATCCGGGTAACTACCTGTTACTTCGACATCTGTAGTATGCAAGGTCTTGGAAAAAATTTTGAAGGAGAAAGTAGTTAAGGACATTGAGGTCAATGGTAAATGGGACAAAATACAACATGGTTTTAGAAAAGGTAGATCGTGCCAAACCAACCTGATCTCCTTCTTTGAGAAAGTAACAGATTTTTTAGACAAAGGAAACGCAGTGGATCTAATTTACCTAGATTTCAGTAAGACGTTTGATACGGTGCCACATGGGGAATTATTAGTTAAATTGGAAAAGATGGGGATCAATATGAAAATTGAAAGGTGGATAAGGAATTGGTTAAAGGGGAGACTACAGCGGGTCATACTGAAAGGTGAACTGTCAGGCTGGAAGGAGGTTACTAGTGGAGTTCCTCAGGGATCGGTTTTGGGACCAATTTATTTAATCTTTTTATTACTGACCTCGGCACAAAAAGTGGGAGTGGGCTAATAAAGTTTGCGGATGATACAAAGCTGGGAGGTATTGCAAATTTAGAGAAGGACCAGGATATCATACTGGAGGATCTGGATGACCTTGTAAACTGGAGTAATAGGATGAAATTTAATAGTGAGAAGTGTAAGGTCATGCATTTAGGGATTAATAAGAAGAATTTTAGTTATAAGCTGGGAATGCATCAATTAGAAGTAACGGAGGAGGAGAAGGACCTTGGAGTATTGGTTGACCACAGGATGACTCTGAGCCGCCAATGTGATATGGCCGTGAAAAAAGCTAATGCAGTCTTGGGATGCATCAGGCAAGGTATTTCCAGTAGAGATAAGGAGGTGTTAGTACCATTATACAAGGCACTGGTGAGACCTCATCTGGAATACTGTGTGCAGTTCTGGTCTCCCATGTTTAAGAAGGATGAATTCAAACTGGAACAGGTACAGAGAAGGGCTACTAGGATGATCCGAGGAATGGAAAACCTGTCTTATGAAAGGAGACTCAAGGAGCTTGGCTTGTTTAACCAAAAGAAGGTTGAGGGGAGATATGATTGCTCTCTATAAATATATCAGAGGGATAAATACCGGAGAGGGAGAGAAATTATTTAAGCTCAGTACCAATGTGGACACAAGAACAAATGGATATAAACTGGCCATCAGGAAGTTTAGACTTGAAATTAGACGAAGGTGTCTGGCCATCAGAGGAGTGAAGTTCTGAAAGCAGCGGGGGCAAAAGACCTATCTAGCTTCAAGATTAAATTCAATACATTTATGGAGGAGATGGTATGATGGGATAACATGATTTTGGCAATTAATTGATCTTTGGGCCTATTTACCATGAATAGTTAATGACCTGTGATGGGATGTTAGATGGGGTGGGATCTGAGTTACTACAGAGAATTCTTTCCTGGGTATCTGGCTGGTGAATCTTGCCCACATGCTCAGGGTTCAGCTGATCGCCATATTTGGGGTCAGGAAGGAATTTTCGTCCAGGGCAGATTGGAAGAGGCCCTGGGGGTTTTTTGCCTTCCTCTGTAGCCTGGGGCACGGGTCACTTGCTGGAGGATTCTCTGCAACTTGAAGTCTTTGAACCATGATTTGAGGACTTCAGTAGCTCAGACATAGGTGAGAGGTTTATTGCAAGAGTGGGTGGGTGAGATTCTGTGGCCTGCATTGTGCAGGAGGTCAGACTAGATGATCATAATGGTCCCTTCTGACCTTAATATCTATGAGTCTATGAGACACCAATGAATTTACTCCTGACTTAAACCAGTGTAAGTGAGAGAAGAATCAGGCCCACAGATTTTAAAACACCACATAAACTCCAAAGAACCACATCATCCCTGATCCCTAAAAGGTGGGCAGGAGAGGGAAGGAGCTAAAGGCACAAAAAGCCCTCAACATTTGCACTCTAAAGACAATCACAGTCCTTGCTATATTCTTGGAAATATGTTTCCAAGTCTCACCCTACTAAATTATTGTAGTTCATCACTATCTCAATGAGCTCTGTTTACTATGTTGATTTTATGGACCAGATCCTCAACTGGTGTAAAATGATGTGTCCAAGTTATACTTAAAGATTTTGGGAGAGAGGGGGACTTCCATTACTGCTGAATCCATTCCAATCTCCCTATTTCCTATTAAAAGGCATGTTGAATTCCCAAAACAGAAAACCCATAACCATTGTTTTATGCAGAAAATATACCAAAATTGTACATTTTTCATTTCAGAGAAAATTTCACTTTCCATAAATATTTTCCCACAAACTACAATGTAATTCCTTCAGCCAAGAGTTACTGCTTTTGGAATACAATGGGCCGCTTCCTTCAGTCCAATTCCTCACTTGCTAAGCTTTATGATCAGGAAAAGTAACATTCCATTTAATACAACTCGAGTGTGAAGAAGAACATTTATTTCTTCTATATTTTGAGTGCTAAAAGTGCTGCTCCTTGAAACGCAGAACAGACCCCTTGACTGAAATTTAAAGCAAGACAATTAAGGCTTTAAAAAACATGAACAAACAAAATTGCCTCCGTCTATTGAATTCTAAGGTCTTGAAAGCTCCAGCATTATAGCCTCTGATGGCATTCCCGTCTCAACAGGTTCTGCCTGTCACCTCACACATGTTCACCCCTGTTGGTGGGAGAATCTTTGCCATGACAGCTCCCATCCGCAACAGTTTCCTGTGTCCCTCCACTTCATCAACTCTCCACCATTCACTTTTTCATCATTTACATTACTTCCTCTTCAAAAAAGCCTTTCTACATAAGAATGATGTGTCAGTTCATGGGGTATCAGCTCACAACACTGACACCATACCCACTTCTTCCCCCCAAATCCTGCCAACCAAAAAAAAGGGGCGGGGGGGAATAAACCCTAAAATTAAGGTTCAAAATAAAAAAAAAATAGCACCTCTAATCCAAACAGAACTGTGTCCTAAAAGAAGAAGATGTTCCAGAGACTCCTTGAAGTCCACTAAGGACTTTGCTATTGATTTTACATGGAAGGCACCTAGCTACTATGGTGATGGCAGCAGTATAAAACACATGAGATTTAAAAACAAAGACAAACCAATAACCATTTCTAGAAATATATTTTCATCCTTCCCTATGCCTTTTAATTTCTCTTCTGCTATGATGTTATTTAACTCTTTAAACTATTCAATAATTACAGTGTTTTGAGATGCAATTTGTATGAAATTTGCAGTTGTATTGGATACTCTCCCTTCAGGGGATAAAGGCCATCAAATAGAAAACACACATGGAGCTGGCTAGAAGGTAGTAAGGTAAATCCTGTTTATGTTTTTCTTTTTAAAAAGATCATGTGTTTTTCCAAGTTTCTGTATTGGTATTTTGAGAGAGAGACAGAGAGAGAGAGAGAATGCATACTATATCAAATAAAGTTTCTGTAAGCCAGTTGCTAGGTAACTGCTAATACTAGCAACAACAACAAATTGGGCTTGATTCAGGAAATTTTCAACAAAGTAGCTAGCCACACAAATGAGTCAATATCCCTGACATCTCACAGTTCTTGTGGTTTATGTGGTACAGCAAGCTAGAGACAATTCTGGTGTTTCAGGCCCTTAAGCATTGGCGGTTTTACTTAGTAGTTGAACTGTGATGATGCTGACTCGCAGTTTTAAAAAGCTGTTTGGCTGGGGGCAGTGGATGAAGTTCAGCAATTCTCCCCCCCCCCCCCCACACACACACACAAATGGAGGCAGGAACCTGTGCTGGAATATGTGGAAATTAAATAGTTTATTAATATGCCCCATTTAAATATATATTGAAATTCTAAAATGTTCCCAGATATTCATTAGACACAAGCAATCTCTGAGGTTTCACTGAGGCTGTCACTCTCCATAGTTTAGATTGATTTTATCATGCCCCCCCCTCCCCCAAAAAAGGCATCACTGATTTAAACTGAACCAAAATGTGAGAAAATATCTTCTAGTTACTGCCTTTCTCCCAAGTTACTACCAGTATTTATAACATGATCATGCAGATTTCCTAATTTAGGGCCCAATCTTGTACACCCACAAAACTATTACTGAATTAAATGGTAGATAGATGGGTTAGAGCTGGAGGATCAGGACCACAGTAGGATCATAAGCTCTGGTTCTGAATTTGATAGTGCACATGCAAACTGCCTCGCTGACATGCTATCAGTTGCAGGACTGAGGACAAAGGTAGGACATTGATTGACCAGTGCTGGATTTCCTTTCTGAGTCTACCACTGAGCTAAATGCCTTTCTGATTTAAAAAAAAAAAAAAAAAAAAAAAGCTTTATCTACTGCATTACTTACCTCTAGGTTTCTAAGGGCATGCAACCCATTTTGCATAAAGGAGAGTTAATGTCTCTGCTGCAGAAGTGGAGAAGTAACTTTTATAAACACTTGTGACATTACACAGGCAGCAGTAAATAATTGATTCACTTGGAAGATTACTGGCTCTAGGAGCATGGTTAAGAGTCTCTCACTTTTGTGAGGTATTAAAAAACACAAGATACCAAAGATCTATTTTGTGCAGAGACACAAGAAGAGAACGGATAAACAGTTCTATTGTCACATCAATTCAATTTACACAAAGGTGTATGTCAAAGGCTCTCTAAAGGTACTCTTTATTATCTGCTCTACTCTTTGGATGTTTTCTACTGTGTTGCCATGATTTAGAAAGCCCCTGAAGGGCTTCTGTACTTCTGAAGAGGGTGTGCAATACAGTGTGTTGTCTAAAATAATTATCTGTAACCACCACCTTACCTGAGGCTATATGTCAGTCTGTGCTCACTAGGTACTCAGAGACTGCATCTAATTTGGACCTAAAGGCAGCTGCACGTGAATAATACTTACAGAAATGAAACAGGATTGAAGCCATAATGGAACTAATTTATTAGTTAAAAAGGAAATAAACCAAAGAAGCTGTAGCTCTTACTCTTAACAAATATAAACTTTTCGTATCATATATCTTAGCAATTTTTTTGTTGTAGCATCCAGTAATGAATGTTCACAAAGACATTTGAAAAACATTATTTTAGTCATATATAAGCTTGGAAATTATTAGAAATTTATTGGGAAATGTTGGTAAACATTGATTTCACTGTACACACACAAACCAACAAAAATATATATTTCCAGCAAAAATGAAAATGTACAGATAGGCAAAGAAAGCAAAAGGCTGGTTGAGAACTTAAGGAGTCCAAATGCAGTGATTTAGATTTTTGAATATGGCTTGTTACAAATGGACTAATAGTAAAAACAGGTATGATTTGTTGATTTAAGGATATTTACCTTGTATATTTTGACGTGATGTTAAAAATGTGTGTTAACAGCTTATTAAGCTTTTTGAATCTCCACATTGACTGTCATTACATAATTGTCTGACAGCTCCCCGCCCGCAATTTCCTGCCACTGTGAAAATTTAAATCAATAAAAAAGCTTGAACATTAATATAGATATTATCTGTCAAAACTATAAAAACTGAACTCTGCCAAGCCCGGTCATGTATGTGACATGTTTTCTCTCCATATCAATAAGGAGGTGTTCTCGGAGGCTAATCTTGTAAATCAGGAGTAACTAATGGCAGAGTTACATCAGTGTAGGAATAATGTGATGCAGTGAAAAATCAGACCTTATCATTCAAACCTCCTCCCACCACCCCCAAAATACACTAAGATGTAGGAACTGCCATGATAACTCTATCTGCCTTAAAAAGGAAATTTACCCCTCCACACACCCCATTTAAGACCTGATTGTGGGGCTGAAGTGGCCTTTACATGAGGTAGCAGGCTTTGCACTGGCCCTCTGCACTGGGATGAATATATCACCAGCTAAAAGACAGAGGAACAGATTGCCTCCGCCCTTGCATGGGTGTGCAAGTGTGGGAGAAAGAAGTAAGGAAAGAATTGGAATCAGCACACAGCTGTGGCCGATGTGACATCCTCAGGTAGTTTTGGATGCAGCCCACATAACACATATGCGACCCACAATGCTAAATAGGTTGAGAACCACTGCCCTAGCACATAGGGAGAGCTCACATGTCAGGGCAGCGTGCTCCTCATTCTTGAGCCCACCCCCTCTGCGCAATGGCATGGAGGAAAGCCAGGTACATGCTCCAACTCCTTCACATTCCCTGTGGAGCAAATGGAGGAGCTCCTGTACTGTCCCATGTGCAAGGATGTGTGATTGTCCCTAGCCCTTCTGCGAAGCACACCGAAGGGAGAGAGATGGCACTTGTTGCAATACAGTGCCTCTCCAAACTCTTCCTGGCCTAAATGCCAAAGAGATGAGTACACTCTGGTACCCAAAGATGCAACTGGATGGACAAAAATGGAGCTGAGATACTCTGATAGTGTGGGGGTCTCTGGCTATGTTTCTGCTATGTTTACTGGCTTTTGAGTTTTTGCCCTAGGCAAATTGGGACATTTCCTATATTCCCAGCCTACAGTTATATACACATTAAGCACCACAAAAACATATTGCTATGCCTGGTATTTTGCTGCCCTATGGCCTATTTTGCCTGTCCAGTAGAGCTGGTCCTTCCTGGGAAATATTAGAATAGCATTTAAAAGAATCTGTACGGAAACTTGATGGCAGTGATAACACTTCTGTTCTCCTACTGTTCACTCTCATTTATTTAGACTGTAAGCTCTTTGGATCAGGGACTGTCTCTTACTATGCACTTTTACAGGTGCTTAAAGCACTGCGACCCTGATCTCAGTTGGAGTCTGTGCGTGCTACCACAACACACATACATAAATAACATGGTAACACCATTAATAACGCTCATATTTCTTAAATATTTTCAGATAATTATGTAAACACCTCATACCTGCTTGTAAAGTTAATTACATTAATGTAGTTCCAGTAATGCCATTGATTTCAATTATGCTGCTGTAAATGAGAGTAGAATTGAGCACAAAGTGTACAAGGAAATCCATAAAGTCAGGAGCTGGCATAAATTGTCAATCTGTTTAGAACATAAATAATCCAATGGGATTTATGAATACAGGACAACATAATTTTAAAAGTATTGCTTACTAGTCGCATAGTTCCATACACACACCTTTAAATCCACCCAGTTCTCATCCCTCCTCAAATATGACTTTGTTTAGTTAGTCTTCCCCCACTGACCTCCATCCAGCCTTCATTCCATTGTTCACGTATTTTAATTTTGTTTAAAAAGAACAAATTAACAATGGGTAACCTGATGTGGACATCACAGTACATATCGCTCACAATCTGTCCCTTCACCACATCTTCTTTCTTGGTATAAAATACTGCGGTGTGTTTAATTTCAATTGTAAGATCCTCATGACAGGGACCTGTAATTTTTTTTTTTTGTCTGTAAAGCATCATATACCTCTTCATGGTGCTAACTATTGCACATTAACTTTCTTCCCTTCAAATGCACAATTTACAACCAGCTGCTCCAAGAAGCAGTCATTTAAGGTGTCAAGAAACTTTATCACTGCATCCCGCCCTGAGGTGACATGTACCCAGTCAATATGGGGATCACTGAAATCCCCCATTATTATTATTGAGTTTTTTACTTTAATAGCCTCTCTAATCTCCCTGAGCATTTCACAGTCACTATCACCATCCTGGTCAGATGATCAGTAATATATCCCTACTGCTATATTCTTATTATTAGAGCATGGAACTTCTATCCATAGAGATTCTATGGTACAGTTTGATTTATTTACGATTTTTACTTCCTTTGATTCTATGCTTTCTTTCACATATAATGCCACTCCCCCATCAGCCCAACCTTCCGATATATTTTGTACCCTGGTATTACTGTATCCCATTGATTATCCTCATTCCACCAAGTTTCTGTGATGCCTATGATATTAATATCCTCATTTAATACAAGGTACTGTAGTTCACCCATTTTATTATTTAGACTTCTAGCACTGGTATATAAACACTTAAAAAACTTGTCTCCTTTTAGCTGTGTGCCATTACACGATGTAATTGAATGGGACTTTTTTTTATTTGATTGTTTCTGATCAGACTCTGCCTGTATTTTACGATTTTCCATCCTCTCATCCTCACTAGGACATAGAGATTCTTGATTAATAGATCCTCCCCAAGGGATGTCTGTCCATACCACGTGCTCCTCCGCACCTGTTGGCTTTCCCCCAGCCCTTTTTAAACTGCTCTACGACCTTTTTAATTTTAAGTGCCAGCAATCTGGTTCCATTTAGGTTTAGGTGGAGCCCATCCTTCCTGTATAGGCTCCCCCTTTCCCAAAAGTTTCCCAGTTCCTAATAAATCTAAACCCCTCCTCCCTACACCATTGTCTCATCCACGCATTGAGACTCTGCAATTCTGCCTGACTAACTGGCCCTGCACGTAGAACTGGAAGCATCTCAGAGAATGCTACCATGGAGGTCTTGGACTTCAATCTCTTATCTAGCAGCCTAAATTTGGCCTCCAGGACCTCTCTCCTATCCTTCCTTATGTCACTGGTACCTACATGTACCACAACCATTGGCTCCTCCCCAGCACTGCACATAAGTCTATCTAGATGTCTCGAGAGATCCGCAACGTTGGCACCAGGAAGGCAAGTTACCATGCAGTTCTCCTGGTCATCGCAAACCCAGCTATCTATATTTCTAATGATCAAATCGTCCATTACTAATACCTGTCTCTTTCTAATAGCTGGAGTTCCGTCCCCACTTCATAATGAATGAAGAGGACAGGTCACTGATTTAGAGTGATATGGATTGCTTGGTAAAATGGGTACAAGCAAACAATGTGTGTTTTAATATGTCTAAATGTAAATGTATACATCTAAAAAGAAAGCCATAGTTGTAGGATGGGGGGCTATCCCAGGAATCAGAGACTCTGAAAAAGATTTCGTGGTTGTGGTGGATAATCAGCTGACCGTGAGCTCCAAATATGATGCTGTGGCCAAAAGAGCTACTGCGATCCTGGGATGCATAAATAGGGGTATCTTGAGTAGGAGCAGAGAGGTTATTTTTTACATTTGGCACTGGTGCGACTGCTGCTGGAATACTCTGGTCAGTTCTGGTGCCCGCGATTCAAGAAAAATGTTGATAAATTAGAGACGGTTCAGAAAAGAGCCACAAGAATGATTAGAAAACCTGCCTTATAGTGACAGAGGCAAGAAGCTCAATCTTTTTAGCTTAACAAAAAGAAGGCTAAGGGGTGACTTGATTGCAGGCTATAAGTATCTACATGGGGAACAAATATTTAATAACGGGTCTTCAATCTAGCAGAGAAAGGTATAACATGATCCAGTGGCTAGAAATTGAAGCTAGACAAATTCAGATTGGAAATAAGTTGTACCATTTTTGACAGTGAGGGTAATTAACCATTGGAACAATTTACCAAGAGTTATGGTGGATTCTCCATCACTGGAAATTTTTAAATTGAGATTGGATGTTTTTATATAAAATATGCTCTATGAATTATACTGGTGAAGTTCTATGGCCTGTGTTATATAGGTGGCCAGACTAGATGGCCACAATGATCCCTTCTGGCCTTGGAATCTATACATCAATGAATCCTTTTTCTTCCCATCTTATCCACCTTGGCTTTCCTGATAACATCTTCCTTTTTCTCCTGCTACCCTTCTGGATGCTTATACAGCATCTCTTTGGGTGGATCCTCCTCCTCTGAATTCAAATCCTGTGCTTCTTCCTGTAAAGATTTTCTGGGTAGTATGAGTTTCTTTCCACCCTGCTAGTAATTTCATTTCGGCCACTATCTCTAATCTTGATTATTGTAACCCTCTCTTTGCCACCAATTTTCTTCCCTCCAGTCAATGAAAAATATTGTCCCCCCAAAATCCACTTTCTCTATCATATCAAATTTAAGCTTCATGTGATGGCCTAGAAAACCATACATATCTTTGCCCTGCTCAAACTCATATCTTAGCCAAACTCATATCTTACATTCTCACCCTGTTCCTGTCCCCTCCACTCCACCAATGATGTCAACATTGTTGCTCTGCTTATCCACTTGCCCCACAAACATTTCCGCACAATCTTGCATGTTGAGGAACATGATTAAGTGATTGGGTTTCCTGCTATTGCAGGAAGCTGGACTCAATGATTCAAAAGGTCCTTTCCACTCCTATAACCTATGGCACCTCCTATTCATGGAATCTCCTTCCTGACATGGTCCTCAAGGCTACTACTGCCTCTATATTCATATGGCTCCAAGAGACCCACTTCTAATGACACATACAAGAAATTAACTGTCAAATTATGGTTAGATTGTGATGACTGAAATTACCTACAATCTAAAAACCCCATCATGCGATTAATACATTTTATTATATAGAATGGAGCTTGGCCAATATATTTTTTCTACATCCCTTTCACCTGCCCTTTGTCCATCTTCCAGACTCTGCTCTCTTCAGCACAGGAAACTTACCTTCTTATGAGAGTGCCCAGCACAGAAGGGACATTACCAGAAACAGACAAAAAACAGAAGCAGCAATGATGGCAGTGATATTAGACCATTGACTAGGTACCATTTCAAAAAAAAATCTCTGTGTATGGGTAGATAGGTAAGGAGCTGCATGCAATGCACTGATTGCATTCCTTACGTACTGCACAAATATTACAGATTCAAGATCCAGACTCTAAAGCTGCCACCCCACTGTATCCCAAAGAGGTTTCGTAGCTAAGCACCCATGGCAACAAACTTCTGCTCACTACAAACCCATGGCTTTTTCTCATGCTTTATTTGCATACAACCACCTGACTCTCTTTCTTCTCTGCTTTTCTCTCATCTTTTTCATATAAAATAAACAAAAAAATCAAATTGGATTTTATATCAGCTGTTTCCCCTACTTCTTTTGGAGACTACATATAAAGTTGCTGCAAACCAGTTCCTCTATACAGTAGCTACCAATAATCACATCATAAAAGGTCAGTTCTACAAATATTCAGCAAACTAGCTACCAAAGGCTTAAGACATTTGTGATGAATTAGTCATCCTGACAACTAACCATTCTCCACAGTATCTTACAACTACTCCAAGCTTATGTGTTGCAGCAGGCTACAGATAATTTCTGCTGAATCGGGCCATTGGTGGTTTCATTTACTTGGGTGTTATTTAATTGTCACTCTTTTAACGTAGTTTTTAGCTTTTAAAACATCTTTCAAGTGCTAAGAGAAATGTCTTATGTTTTGTGTCAACAGCTAAGAAGCACTGAGATTTCACACCAAATTAGCAGGAATGCACAAAGGATATATGCAAAAAGAAAAGGAGTACTTGTGGCACCTTAGAGACTAACAGATTTATTTGAGCATAAGCTTTCGTGAGCCAAAGCTCACTTCGTAGACTACTAAAAGTAGGCAAAGTTAAGTCAAAGTTAGCCAATAATCACTGTAGCTAACCTTGACATTTTTCCTAGCCTAGATATACTCACTGTGGATTCAGCAAAACTATGAAGTTCTAACCAAAATATCCTGTCATATTATCCAGTTTTCCCAGACTTCTCACAAACTGCATGGCTGAGTGCTATAAGTGATTTTTATTGAGAGGCATTTTACCTAAAAGCAGTTAACTTTGACATATGGAGAACAGCTTCCATGAGAAAAATCAAGACTCTATATAAGAATATGTAAAAACACAAGCAAATAAAAATCTGTTTCTGTTTAGATTCAGTTCAAAGGGGCCAAATTCTTTTTTTAATTCCAGATAAGCAAGTGCAATACCAACTGATGCTACGTGGAATTGCGCACCTCTGCATAAGGTGCCTAAATTTTCAATATAACGTCCCTCTAGACACGTGACTTGGCACCATTTAAACAATTAACCTAGCTCATCCTCTTGCTTCTGCTATCTAAGATCTGATTTGCTACCGAAGTATGAACTGCGCACAGCTTTAGAATCAGTCTGATAAATGCAGTTTCTGTGCATGTGTGACGACTTAGTTGTGAAAGTCAAATATCAAAACCATTTCTTGATATTTAACAGCCCAAAATGTATCCTGTGTGGCTGTTGCCAGCCTAGAAGCAGCAAATATACACAGATGGTATGATTCTGGTCCTGGGATTCAGTGCAGCATGTTCCCAACCTGGTTCCTGGAAAAAAGGAAGACCTTCCACAGATATAATGCATGGGTGGGGCTCCTGGCAATTTCAAGAGGCATAGCCATGTGAAAAGTTGGGAGGGACAGCTGGGGAAAAGTTCCTCTGTACGGCATGCTTCCCTAGGAAGTCTCACCTTCTTTCATGCAGCATTAAGTTCTGACCTGTGAAACCTATTGTTTTGGGGCTTGGCTGCAGGAAAAGCGTGCACAGCCACTATGCTGTCCATCCATGGAGGGGTGAGAGTGAGCTGGAAATCATTTCAAAGGGCCCTTATGGAGGAATTGGTTGTCCAGGCAGATACACTGGACCTGCTGGATTGGGTACAGGATATCCCACTGGTCCACTTGTATACGTGCTCACACACTGCATCCCCTACACACACATTGTTCTGCAAATTATAATACTGTATAAAATGTTATATTTACGAATCTTGGGCCTGATCCTGAAAACATGTGTAATTTTGCTTGCATGCATAATCCTACAGACTTCAACAGGATGACTGGGTTTCAAGTTAAGCATGTGCATAACTGTGGCAAGATTGGGACCTTTTTCATTATTTAGTTATTAATTGGAATGTAACAACTATAAATATTGAGGAAAAAAAGTATTTAACCACACAGTACTTAATAGCATTCAACAGCCATGTCATTAAACCTAGCTGACATTTAAAAAACACTTTCCCCAGTTCAGTTTCCTAGAGCTATGACTGAAACAAACAAAGAAACAACCAAAACCAACATTCAGCACCGAAGATAGTTAATAAACAGGGGAAAGAGAAGAGAAATTAATACAACCAAACAATTTCTGCCATTAAAAATAGCCTATAAACACTTACCGAGTGGTTGTCCTGCAATGATCCTGGCATTCTCTCCTGCCACTGCAGCCCTTGCGTGCCTCTCACTCATATACTGTACAAATGCATAACCTTTGTGCACTGAGCAGCCAACTATTTTTCCGTACTTTGCAAAGATTGCCTCTATGTCACCTTTTTTGACAATGGCTGTGTTCAGATTGCCAATGAAGACTCTGGAGTTGATTGACTTAGGGTCATTCTTATTGGTGACATTGCTGGTCTGTGTTTTGCCGGTCATGGTTGGCTCACTTAGCTTTAACCCTTAAACAAAGAAGAGAAAGAAAACAGTTACCACTGGCTTCAGAGAGTTTCTCAGTGATAATAACTCACTTAGGCTAAATCCAAATTCATCAGTATTCTATTTTCTAAAAATGAGTAGCAATAAAACTGGCACTGTGAGTTTTTAAATATTATCAAGAAGTCAATTTTAAATCTTTCATTTTTATGGATTCAAATATATCCATAAATCTGGTAATCTAATGTTCTGATGTTCATCAGTGGGCTCTACTGCAGACAGTTGTGGATTTGGGCTTTGAAATTCAGCATTGACTTGTTAAATACCTAACTATCTAGAGCTGCAAAGAAAGAGAATGAAGCATTATCTTGTGTTAATGAAATGAACATTCAAGGCTAGGTAGAGAACAAACTCTAACAATGAAAGACTTCTCTGCCTTTGTTTGGTAAGTGTCAGCCAGTCACCATTAAATACCCCATTGAATACCACTGACCACTGTGAGGAGCACAGAGCAGGCTATTTACAGTTCATACAGTTTCTTACCATAATCTATATGTTTTATTAGAAACTAACAATTTTCTCCCATTAGAAATATCACAGGACAAAAAAAAATGCAGAGAAAGTACAAATGGCTAATTCACCTAGAATGACAAAGTATGAAAATAGACCATCTTTATGAAATAAAAACAGTGTTGTTGTTTTTTTCTGAAGAGGCAATAAACCAAATTCAGCCTTGGTATAATGTTACTGGAATCAGTAGAGTTACACTAGGGAAAGATTTGGCTTCAGATTGTAGATTTATGCCCTTATTTTTACAAATCACATAGCTTGGTGGAGCAGCATCAATATATTGCATGCTCTGTCTACTCCCATGAAAACAGCAGCTGCAACTTCCTGTGCTCATGCAGCCCTATGCTTATAAATAAGATCCACCTAACTTTGATAGGTTTCAGAGTAGCAGCCGTGTTAGTCTGTATCCGCAAAAAGAACAGGAGGACTTGTGGCACCTTGGAGACTAACCAATTTATTTGAGCATAAGCTTTCGTGAGCTATAGCTCACTTCATCGGATGCATTCAGTGGAAAATACAGTGAGGAGATTTATATACACACAGAACATGAAAAAATGGGTGTTACCATACACACTGTAAGGAGAGTGATCACTTAAGATGAGCTATTACCAGCAGGAGAGCAGGTCGGGGGGGGGGGGGGGACCTTTTGTAGTGATAATCAAGGACAGGCCCAACAAAGAAAATAACAGCACGCCACTAGCCATCACCTTCAGCCCCCAACTAAAACCTCTCCAACGCATCATCAAGGATCTACAACCTATCCTGAAGGACGACCCATCACTCTCACAAATCTTGGGAGACAGGCCAGTCCTTGCCTACAGACAGCCCCCTAAAGCAAATACTCACCAGCCACCACATACCACACAACAGAACCACTAACCCAGGAACCTATCCTTGCAACAAAGCCCGTTGCCAACTGTGTCCACATATCTATTCAGGGGACGCCATCATAGGGCCTAATCACATCAGCCACCCTATCAGAGGCTCGTTCACCTATACATCTACCAATGTGATATATGTCATCATGTGCCAGCAATGCCCCTCTGCCATGTACGTTGGTCAAACTGGACAGTCTCTATTTAAAAGAATAAATGGACACAAATCAGATGTCAAGAATTATAACATTCATAAACCAGTCGGAGAACACTTCAATCTCTCTGGTCACTCAATTACAGACCTAAAAGTCACAATATTACAACAAAAAGACTTCAGAAACAGACTCCAACGAGAGACTGCTGAACTGGAATTAATTTGCAAACTGGATATAAATTAACTTAGGCTTGAATAGAGCCTGGGAGTGGATGGGTCATTACACAAAGTAAAACTATTTCCCCATGTTTATTTCCCCCACCCCCCACTGTTCCTCAGACGTTCCTGTTAACTGCTGGAAATGGCCCACCTTGATTATCACTACAAAAGGTTTTCTCCCCCCCCCCCCATCCCCCCGCTCTCCTGCTGGTAATAGCTCATCTTAAGTGATCACTCTCCTTACGGTGTGTATGATAACACCCATTTTTTCATGTTCTGTGTGTATATAAATCTCCTCACTGTATTTTCCACTGAATGTATCCGATGAAGTGAGCTGTAGCTCACGAAAGTTTATGCTCAAATAAATTGGTTAGTCTCTAAGGTGCCACAAATACTCCTTTTCTTTTTGCTAACTTTGATAATATTTCATAACCAAGAAGCTAATAAGTATAATATGCAAATCATACATGCCTGAAGCTTCCTTTCCTTGCATTTATACCTGCTATCACTTAAGTGGAGGTAGAATGAGTATTCCATATGGCTGCTGGCATTTCTCCAGCTACACTAAGCAATAAATGGTCAAAAACATCCATATACATTAAACAACAATTTTAATAAATATGAGGTCATTCATATAGTAATTAAGTATATACCATCTCTTACAAGTACTTTGTTATTGCTCTGTTTTAATTTAGTCATATTTTAGTTGAGATCATATCACAATAGCAGCTCAAGCAAGGCATAATGGGAGAAGGTAGTCCAATTAAAAACTGCTTACAGTTAAAGCACTGGTTTCAGAGTAGCAGCCATGTTAGTCTGTATTTGCAAAAAGAAAAGGCGTACATGTGACACCTTAGAGACTAACAAATTTATTTGAGCATAAGCTTTCGTGAGCTACACGAAAGCTTATGCTCAAATAAATTTGTTAGTCTCTAAGATGCCACAAGCACTCCTTTTCTTTTTAGTTAAAGCACGGTTCGTTTCTCAAGACCTCCATTCTGGACTCCTAAAGACTGACAGTAACTAGCACAAGTATAATTTTTTTAAATCAATAGCTACCACATATTAAGAGCTAGAAGAAAGGAAACCATTGTTATTGAACTCAGTACAATTCCTAGGGCACAAAAATGTCCTCATCAAAAGAACCATTACCACGACTAGCACTATTTTTGGCACTCTTAGAAGAAACTGATTCAGTCCCACATACCAGATGTTGGCTTCAAGGGCCAGAAGGCACCATTCCAAGGCCAGAAGGGACCATTGTGATTATCTAGTCTGACATCTTGCATTACAGATGCCATAGAATTCCCTGCCCCCTTCCAAAATAATCCCTAGAGCATATCTTTTAGAAGAACATCCAATCTTGATTTAAAAATTACCACTCATGGAGAATCTACCACAACCCTTGGTGAATTGTTCCAAAGGTTAATTACCTTCATGGTGCGATCATGGTTGAGGCATGCTAGCAAGCTTGAGCTTTCAAAGCCAAGGAAAACCAAGTACTTGATTTATCAAAAGAACACACACACACAATATAGGCAATCAGTCAGGCAACTTTCACCAGCAATAAACTTACTTAATAATACAACATTCAAAGAATTTATAATTAGACAAAAGACTATTATTTATTATAACCACATCAATTCCAAATGGATCCTTGCCTGAAGGCACACAAACAGAACACACAACATTCAGCCTACAAAAGCCAATGAAGTAGCCTTCACCAAAGAAGCCTCCGCTTCATTGTATGGCAAGATTCGCACCAAAGTAACCACCCTTCCCTCCACATTGCAGCATCCAAACCCAGCAATCCAAGTTGGAGTGGTGGTATGGAATGGCGGCTAGGTAGGATCAGCTAAGAGATCTGTGATAACCCCATAAGTTTGCAGTAACTAACTACAATGGTTTTAGTAAAGCCACTTGGAGGCAGTATGGCCCAATGGACAGGGTAATGGCCTGCCTCCTGTCCTAATTTACTGTGTGAACTTCGACAGTCACTTCATCTCTCTATGACTCTGGTTTCCCTTTCATACTTTTTCTGTTTAGATTATAAGCTTTTCAGAGCAGGACCTGTTTCTCATTATGTTTATACAGCACATAGTACAGTGGTGTATGATCTGGGTTGAGGTCTCTAGGCACTTCCATCACATAAATAAATAATAAACTGGCAGTAAAAAGGATAAAAATTAAAAAGAAAACAGAAGTTAAATTATGGCTATAGCCATTAAAAATATATTATGTTCTAACTCCCCCATATTGTTTCACCATTTGACATGGGAGTTTTGGAGCATTCATTTGTTATTTGATTTTAAAAAAATCCTTTTTCATTTTTACACCCAATTTTGCTCTGCAATAGTTTAAATAGAGTTTGAATAGGACATTGTATCTTTCTGTCCTGTAACCAGAATTTGCATTGCAAAGTATATGATTTTGTGTCAAAAAGAAAAGTGTTTGTCTGGTGGGTTCTCTCATATTCAAACAAACAGTAAGGAAAATGTGTTACTGAAATTCAAAGAGTAAGAATAATATTAACAGTTGTGTAATTGAGACTGGATTGCCTTGCTGGGCTATGTATAATAAAACTGTGCATACTTCACAAAATCAAAGACACACAGGATTCTCCATTACAATGATAAAGAACTTACGATAAGTTTTGCATCCTGCTAACAATATCCATTTGTGAACAATGAATTGTACTCAGCATATCTGTATTCTTATCTACAGAATTGTAAATATGATATGCCTAAGCTCTGACAACTGAAGGAAAAAGAAAACCATTTACTTTTTGCAATTATTGCAGAACCTAACGTAGTATTTGAATTGATCTAATTTCCTTGCAGCTTTTAATAAGATATAACTCAATCATCTTGTTAATTTCTTACCATATCAGTTTTACAAATATCTTCTGTGCATACCAGCTGTGGTTATAAATATGTCTGGCATATAAGAGATATATATTCAAAAAGACTATTTCACAATAAGTATGCAACTTTTTATGAAATGCATTGATTTGTTTTGTTATGTTGAAACTGACTCAGAATTTCACCAGTAATAATAAACCCCTACACTGTCTTACTTGACTTAAGAACTAAAATCATTCCTCACCATGCAGATTACTAATGCTTTGGTATATTGAAATCACAACCCTCTCTAATTTAGTAATTTTCAACCTTGCTTCTAAAAGACCACCAGAATTTTATTTTTATGTAGATATGAATGCAACCTCCTTTGTTTTTAGAACAGTATGTTTGAATAATATATATATATATATATATATATATATATATATATATATATATATATATGCTATTATTTATACAGGGAGAACAGGTATGCATGGCAAATGAAACCCTGGCCCCACTGAAATCAGTGGAAGTTTGCCATTGCTTTTAGTGGGGTCAGGATTTTACCCACTGTCTTTGACCCAAAGACATTACAATATAAGGCTCCAATCCTGGAACGACTTACTTACATGCTTAACCTTGAGCATATGAGCTACTCAGCTGTTCAAAATTAAGCATGTAAGTAAGTCTTTGAAGGACCAGGTCCTAAAATGGGGTGAAAAATTCACACCCTTGAGAGATGTAGCTCCTGAGGTGAACAGTGCTAGGTCAAAGGAAGAATTCTTCCCTCAACCTAGCTACTGCCTCTTGAGGAGGTGGATTAATTACAGCACTGGGAGAACCATTCCCGTTGCTGTCGTGCATCTACACTGAAGCACTACAGCTGCACAGCTACAGTGCCGCAACTGTGTTGCTGTGGTGTTTTAAGTGTGGACGTAGCCTCAGCAAAACAAACTGACTATCCCAACAGGCTTCAAACAGGAGATGTGGTCAATAAGGTTTGTGAGTTTTCCAAACATCTCTTTCCTGTTTGGTTCACGCCATCAGGTTTTTCAGACATGACATTTCATGGCTTATTCAATGCACAAAAAACATAGGAATAAAGTTACCTATGTACATAATTTCTGGTTGCCAATTTCATTAAAACGTTGACTACTGCACAGTATTAAAAATACTAAAAACCACAATCACTGAAAATTTACTTTTTTAGGACTTGTGCGGGTTTCCATAGCATGGGAACTAGACAACATTTTTGTGACCTCTTGTCCTATCCATCCGTAAATGGGCAAAATGTAGCACTTCCCTACATGTTCTTACTTTCCAAACATAAATCATTAGAATGAGGACATCTTTATCTGAATATTCTCCAGAATCTATTCTGCTTTCAAGACTGAAATTCATGGTCCCATAAATCCTACCACACTAGCATTTTGCTAATAGTTGGTCAATGTTTTGTCATGATTCATAGCATGCATCCATTGTCACAAGGGTTAAGAGTCTGTAAAAGGTAAGAATACATGTTTATCACTGAAAAGCAAAAACATGTAGCAAAACATGTATTAGTTCTTTTTATTCTATATGAAATTCCGCTCCTTTCTAAATGTCTGAAGATGTGTATTTAAGCAGTAACAATAATGACGTTAACATACATTTCTTAGTGATTCAAACTGCAATCTAAATATTTTAAGTGTCCTTTGTTAGGCTGAAATGTCCTATAGCATGGATTTATCATACAATGGCAATCACATTTTATGAGCAAAATTCAGTGTTCATGTTAATTCCCTTTAATTGGCCATTAAAATAGTTTTATCTCAGCTAAAGTTAATCAACGATAAAACAATATAACATTTTATACACCTGCTGAAAGAAAGAATTTTAGATTTATTTGGACAAAAAGAAAAAAAATCTGTCATACTTGGGAAAAACTACATACCTGTAGCTTGGGAAAGCCTTGCTTCTTGGTTTAAGGTCATTTAAAATAAGCTACTGTATCTATGGTAAGCAAACAAAGAGTAATCAGTTACTGAGAAGAGGGCACCTGTTGTTAAATCACTAACTGTATGTCTACACAGGGAAGAAAGACATGGGCTTGGTCACATAGCCTGCGCTCCAGCACAAGCTCAGAAATCTACCCAGCAATGAAACAGCCCCGCAGCCTGGGTCCTGCAAGCCTCAGTTGGCTGGCACAAGGCCCGCTGCGGGTTATTCTTTGCTGTGCAGACATACCCTTAGTGTCAAAACATTTTGGGTCTGATATAATGCTTATTAAAATCAGTGAAAAGCCTCCCAATGAGTTCAATGATCTTTGGATCAGACCTTTTTAGTACAGTTTGTTTGTTTTGGTTTTACAGCTTTTTCTTTCAATTATTTTTAAGAAGTGCTTGACACATTGTGTCTGTAACATGGACAAAGCTCCCTTCATGCTGACAGTTCTGAGAATCATACCAATAAAAATATATCAATTCTTTCCAAGCCTGGAAGAAAATGAAGGGGTTTAAAAGACTTAGTAGATTGCACTTCTTGGTCTGCTGCTGCTGCTGTTCTTCTCAAGGAGATAAGCAGTTTATCATTCCCTGGATAAGGTGAATAAAAACATCCATTCTAATAAATCTGGGTTTTATGTAATACATACTGATTTGCCATAGCGCACAGAAAAATATTCTAGGCTATTTCTGTGAATACATTTATTTTAAAATAATTTAAACGCTCCAAAAAATGAAGGAGGACAATGAAAGAGTCAGTCCCTCAGGGCCAGAGAGTACATCAAGCAGAAATATGGGGCTGCAAAGGGCCAGCAGGATAGGGGGAAGTACCTTCCTGCTCCACCTATCGCTGGGCCCAGATATCAGCAGGCTCCTCTTTCCCTAGCCACATGGGCTGGGGAGAAAGAGAGGCACTTTTGTAGGGGCAGCCACTATATTTGTAGCCAGTTATCTTGTCTCCTCTTAGTTATCATTTAGTAAGATGATGTCTAGTTTGCTATTTTAATACTTCCTCATCACTCATTCCTTCTATCCTCTTTATCACTTTTGCTGCATTTCTCTGAATTTCCTCCAATGTAATAAAATCTTTGTTACTGAGGTGCTTAAAACTGAATGCAGTTTCTGGCTGTAGGTGCAATGATACCAGAAAGTATAGGAGGGGGGGGACAACTGCATCTCTCCCTTTTTAGCAACTTGTTTCTTCTATAAATTGCAAACAATATGTCATTAGCTTTTTTGTTGTCATACCACGTGGCAAATTCATGGCGAATTTGCTGTTCCAATTTTTGGTCTCTTTTGACATTACTGCTTTCCCTTTAGTTAAATATCTGTGTATAGTGTTAATTGTCCTCATATATGTCAGCTTGAATAGGTCAAGGCTCAATCTCATTCTGTTTTCTTATTTTAACTTTCAAAGACCTTTTACATGATTTCTCTGCTCTCAAAGACGTTTGTAACTACTAAGTTTAATACCATATGCAAATTTAACTCTTCCAAATCATTAAAGGTTTCAGAGTAGCAGCCGTGTTAGTCTGTATTCACAAAAAGAAAAGGAGTACTTGTGGCACCTTAGAGACTAACCAATTTATTTGAGCATAAGCTTTCGTGAGCTACTGCTCACTTCATCGGATGCATAAAGTGGAAAGTACAGTGAGGAGATTTTATAGATACACACAGACCATGAAAAAATATACATTGCAAGGAGAGTGATCACTTAAGATGAGCTAGTACCAGCAGGAAAGTATACTAAGTGAAACTATTTCCCCTTGTTTATTCCTTCTCCCCCTCCCCCCCGCCACTGTTCCTCAGACGTTGTTAACTCCTGGAAATGTGCTGGAAATGGCCCACCTTGATTATCACTTCAAAAGGTTTTCTCTCCCCCCACCTCACTCTCCTGCTGGTAATAGCTCATCTTAAGTGATCACTCTCCTTACAATGTATATTTTTTCATGGTCTGTGTGTATGTATAAAATCTCCTTACTGTACTTTCCACTTTATGCATCCGATGAAGTGAGCTGTAGCTCATGAAAGCTTATGCTCAGATAAATTGGTTAGTCTCTAAGGTGCCACAAGTACTCCTTTTCTTTTTGCAAATAATTAAAGATATTAAATAAAAACAGATCTAATGATGATCCCCGTAGCATCCTACTAGACAACTCTCCCACAACTCAATAACTTGTCATTCCTCATTGCTTTCATTTGTCATGTCCTACAGCTAGTTGTCAGTCTATGTGACAGTGTTCATACCCAAGCCAATTTGAATTTATTCTTCAACTAACATTTTCTAAGACATAGCATCAAATGCTTCATTGAAATCACAATTTGTGTCTTATAAGAACCTGTTTGTTTTTTTAATTGCTCATGGCTCAGTTATCTATTAGCTGTTTACAGAGCATCTAATTAGACCAATTTCATCCCACTGAAGTCAACGGCAAAACTTCCAGTAACTATAATTGAGGTAGAATTTGGCCCTTAATATTTGCTATGTTATTTTACTAGGGATTGAAGTTAGATTTGAGAGTCATCATGGTCAATGGTGCCAAGCAGGAAGTTAGAAGCTTCCGAGTTCTATCAGCATTGACTAGTTGTATGGCCTTGGACAGCTCATTTAATATCGCTACCTCAGCCTCTCCATCTGTAAAGTGGGAGTAATAATACTTACAATCACTTACCTAACAAGGTTATTGTGAACATTAACTAGTTGCCTATAAAGTAAAATGCTCTGGCACTAGTAGTTGATGGAAAATGAATAGCCAGGGTTCCTTTTTGAAGCTTAGCATAAGCATGCAGGGACTGGATCCCATGCCTGGGAAACCTGATGTTCCCACGGTGCCACCAGAAGGCCATGCAAAGCCACAGCCAGGGAGCACCGTGGAGAATAGGTGCTGCAGGGATAGGCCTGGGACCTAAGAACCCAGGGACCCAGAGTAACAGTATCCTGCAGCCCTTTGACTGGCCAACCACCCTATTTAGCCCTAAAGGATGCCCCAGGAAGTTGTCTGGGCAACAACACAGATTTGGGGCTTGCTGCAACTCCAGACCTCAACTCATCTCTTGATCTCTGGTCTCTGATCCCAGCCTGACCCTGATTCCTGCCTCCGGATTCCAGCCTGGTACTACCTCTGGTTTCCACTCTCTGACCCCAACTCTTGTTTATTGAACCCGACTCTAGTGATTCCTCTGATCCCGGCGCACCAACTACCATCCCGGATGTGTGGACCCCAGCCCAGCTGTAACTGCTAGGCCAGTACACTTGCTTCTGGTCCCTTATACTTAGTGCTATATTTACTTTCCTCTTATCCATTCTTATCTTCAGTTCTTCACAACTCTTCAGAAATAATTGTCATTAACTCCTTTAATATATTAGCATGCATATCAGCTACCCACCCCAGGATTTATGTATGTACAATTGTTCCAAGTATTTTACATGCTTTGTAAATCCTGGATTTACAAAGTCTTCCTCATAGCTTCATTGTCCCAACTTTTTATTTTACTGTTCATGTTAAATACAGATACTTAAAAGTACTTCAGTATCATAGACAGTTCAGAATCAACAGTAACATGATCCCCCTCCTTGTTTACCCTCTTTCCCTTGGTCCTACTTTCTCTCCAGTATTTTGTTTTTCCTGATATATTTGGAACTGTTCTTGGTTCCCTCAATCCCTTTGGCTAATAACTACTAGACACAAGATATAGTCTAAAAGACAAAACACAGTGCTGGGAGCCAAGCTTGTCTGATTTCTAATCCCAGCTCTATCACCTATTTACTGCTTAATTTTGGAAAAGTTGCTAAATGCGGGATTGTGTCATTGTTTTACTTAGCTGAGCTGAGGAGTAAGCCCTCTCCACCAACTCCTTATTAAACCTACCTGGATCTTGGGTCTATGGTATATTGGAAACAGGTTAAAAATGACAAGCTATCACTTTAAATGTGAGGGATTTTCTGGTTGTGTTTGTAGGCTAGGAGGCTCTGAGGGAAGCCATGTGATCTGGGTTGTCTCACCAGTCTGGAGACAGCTTGAAGCAAACTAGGATGATCTGTGCTTCTCTGCCATAGGAGCAGACTGTTTTCTCTCTGTGTGTTTTGAGGTTCTTGTGTGTTATCGTTCTGAATTCTAAGGAAAATTAAAGTATTGTTACACTGCAACCTTCCAGCAACAGTATTTGTTTTCCATCTAATGTATGCATGCTGTGAACACAACAGGGTACAGGTCTCATGTGGACTGCAGTCCTTTACACTTTGGAACATCCTTTGTGAGCAACTGGTTAGGAATGGCCACAAAGAGGCAGAGTTTGGCTCCACCCCCTCCTAACTGGTCAGTGTAGACAGCCAGATATGAGGAGGAAAGCACGTTACATCCTTTTGAGAGCTGAGGTAACTTACTTCCACCCCAGAGCAAGAAGGGAGAAAAAAGAGTATCAATTGCAAAATTTAGCTCCTGTTCTATTCAGCATCTTACACCACATCCCTGTGGTATCTGAGTGTTTGAGACTACAACCCAGTTCAACTGCTGCTGAAGGAATAAGTAAATTCTTCACCAAAATTTTCTTTGAATGGCATTTCCTCACCAATAATTATATACAGTAGCCATCTGCAATTAGTCACCTGCAGAAACTACTGCAAATTCCACATACCTTACCCATTCATAGAGAATTTGCTGCTTGGTCGTATTGATCTGACAGGAGTCTAAAAGAACGAAATGGACTTCATCAAACTGAAATCCAGTGAATGTTAGAGAGGAAGGATGATCTAGTGGTAGGGTTCTAGCATGAACTTCAGAAGAACTGACTTCATGTTTCTGCACCCTCACAGATTTCCTATGTGATTTTAGTAACAGATTTTTAAAGGTATTTTGGTGCTTAAAGATTCAGATAGGCAATTTTGAAAATCCCAGTAGGCCCTTATGTGCCTAACTCCCATTGATTTCAAAGCAGTTAGGTGCTTTTGAAAATCCCACTAGGCACTTATCTGCATCAATAGGCATCTAAATGCCTTTTGCAAACCTGGCCCTTAATCTCTCAATTTCCCACCTGTAAAATGGAGATAATAGCACTTCCCTACCTCACAGGGATGTTGAGAGGATAAATACATTAAAAACTGTGAGAGATTCAGAATTTACGGGAATAGAGGCCATATAAGGACCCAAGAGAACTAGGTTAACTTAAAACAAGCTGTTAAAAGCCGTTTCAAATATTACGTATGCCCTAAGCCCCCTGAAATATGTATGGTTTTATAATCATTTTCCTGTTTTTAAAAAATGTTTCTCTCCCCTGTTGCCTTGTGCAAGAAAGACCTACACAAACAAAAACAATCTAGACAGATAAGAGTGAAAACTGACCATAGATAAAGTGCTGTTGCCAAATACAAAAAGCAAGCAAACTGAAAAAGATTTATTTTGCACACATTTTATTTCAGTCTCCATAGTCTTAGCTATTACTTCTACCTATAGCAGGTAATTTTTTTTCCATACAGGTGTTATTTTTAATTTAAGAGTATGCCTTTATGAAAAATCTATTATGAGGTTCAATGAAGCTGGAATTTCACACAGATTTTAGATTCTCCTAACTATATGGTCCATCTCTCATGCTACAGCATAATAATTGAAGTCACTTCTCTAATTATATGCGTTAGTAATCATTTCAACTACTTGTCAGAAACAAAGCAGCTAGAAACTGACTTTCCTAAGGCTATTCAGTTATGGTAGAATATCCAAGTGAATAAACACAGCATTACTTATAAACATTAACAAAAACCTTTGGTTGAGATTTTATTGAAACAGTGTTGTCAGGGTTTTTTGTCTGAATCCATATTTAATGCAGATAGAACATCCTGGACAAAAAGGAGAAAGATCCAGCATCTCACATTCTACTTTTGAAAGAGATACACATTTTTCCAGACGAATATTAAAGATCCTGATCTTGCAGTTCTAATGCATGCAAAATATCTATTAAAATAGGGGGGGAAATGTCTGTACAGAAGTTAATGGATAAGGTTCGAAGTGGGTACTAATTCCATTAGAAGTGCATCTAGGCATCTAAGAGCACAGTTGTCTCTGAGGACAAGATTCTACTCATCTTACACAGACAAGCAGCCCCATTGAAGTGGTAGTGATCAATTCCGCCAAGTAAGGCCAGGTCTACATGCAGACTTCTGCCAGCAGAATGTTATGCTGGTCAGGAGTGTGAAGTGAAGAAGTGCGCTGAGCTGTACTGGCAGAAGTAGATGCATCTATATCGGTACAATTGCACTTTTACTGGTATAGTTTGATTTGCTTGAGGGGCACAGTTTTATTATACCAGTGCAAAGTGCAGCTTTGCCCATATTGCTGTGTCTACATTCGGGCCACTTTGCTAGTGTAGTACAGTGTACCAGGTTTCAGAGTAGCAGCCGTGTTAGTCTGTATCCGCAAAAAGAAAAGGAGTACTTGTGGCACCTGAGAGACTAAACAACAATAAATTTGTTAGTCTCTAAGGTGCCACAAGTACTCCTTTTCTTTTTACAGTATACCAGTGTAACAAAGCGGCCTCTGGTGGGACACTACTGAGAGTATCAATTCAGGATAAATTGCTTAGAGCAGGGCAGTTACAGTCCAAAGCTGGAGTTCCTTTACTATTTAGGCACGCCAAACCAGCCAAACAGAGAGGATTTTGGTTTTACCCCACTGGCTAACCAGAAGCCATACAAGCAATTCCCTTAAACACTCCAGTTTCCCAGTATCATCACCAGCAGCCACTCCTTATGGGGATGAATGGTTATGAAAACCAATACCCCAAAGGACCAAGCCCCAGACCCAGGTCAATATACTAGTCAGATCTTACCCACAAATCACACTGTTTCCAATCCTTTAGAATTTAAAATCTAAAGGTTTTTTCATAAAAAGAAAGAAATATAGATGAGAGCTAAAACTGGTTAAATGGAATCAATAACATACAGTAATGGCAGGTTCAGGCTTGAAGCGGTGATGGAATAAACTGCAGGTTCAAATCAAGTCTCTGGAGTACATCCACAGATTTGGATGTGTCATTCAGTCCGTTGTTCAGTACTTCAGTTTGTAGCAAAGTTCCTTCAGAGGAAAGAAGCAGGATTGAAGACAAAATGGAGGGGTTTCCAGGCCCTTTTATATCCTCTGCCATGTGGAAGGACACCCCTTTGTTCTTACTGTGGAAAATCACAGCAGCGAGATGGAGTTTGGAGTCAGATGGGCAAGTCACAATTCCATGCATGACTCCATTCTTTACAGGGAGAGCAGCCATTGCTCACATGCTACTTCGAAGGTTCCCAGGAAGACTTCTCATGTGGATTGGAGTCTCCCAGGGTCCATAGTCAGTTAAGTGTTTCTTGATTGGGCACTTAATCTGAAGAATCTCTTCTCAGTAAGCTGGCCAAATGCTTCACTGGTGCTACTTAGAATCAAACACATTGACATACAAGTACATAGCCAATATTTATAGCTTCAAATACAAAAATGATACATGCAAACAGATATCATAATCATAACCAGCAAATCATAACCTTTTCATAGACGCCTCACTCGACAACCTTTGTACAATATTGCTGCAAATATATAACAGTGTTTGCAACAATGATCTATACGGTTACAGTTCATGTCAATAACATCACAACCAGTATTCCCATACCAGTAACATGGTCCTAGTGTAGACATGGCCTAAGTCTAAGCAGTATTTAGTCCCTCAATTGTAACTCCCACTAATGTTAATAAGCTGTGACATGATGGTCATACTCTCGCCTGTGCTAAATGTCTGTTTCGCCTAGCCCCTCAGAACTACTTTTCACCTCAGCCACCTGATCTTCATCCCTCCTCCTTCATTGCCTCCCTCTTCTCCACTGCCCTGTTTCCTTCTATTCTGTGTCTCCTCTGTCTTTTGCCTGGTTAGCTAATCCTCTCCTAACTATGCTCAATCCCCCTCCCCCCCACACACACCCAAAAATCTGTGGCACTAACATGAGGTTTGCTGTCATTCCACTGTTCACTCTGCTTGTATGTTTTGCCCCTACCCAGTATCTGCCTTGACTATTTAGACTAAACTCTTTGGGTCATAGATGTTTATTACTCTGTGTCTGTGCAGGCCATAACATAATGATCCCATTCTTGGGTGGTCTCTTGCCACTACCACACTAGGCATAATAAATAATGACATTAATGAGGTGCTCTGCTTAAGAATCAAAGTCAATAGGGAATTCTGTTAAAAAAACAGATAGCACAATCTGGATTGTTTTATTTAGAGTCTGATCCTTCTCCCAGTGAAGTCAATTGGGGTGGAGTCCTGGCCCCATCTAAATAAATGGGGCAAAAGTCCCATTGAATTCATAGCATCAGAATTTCACTCTTGGAGGTTTTCTCTCTCCCCCAGTGCATTTGCTTCAGTGGGAATGGGATTGGGCCCTTATGTTGTATTATATTTTTAAAACTTGGAAAATAAGTTGAACCTCTAATACTGATGTAGCCTGTGCAACACTCCACCCCTCCTCCCCTGAATAACAATGTTTTTAAAAAGTGTTTCCACTGCAATTCTGAAGTACAAAGTGGATTTTGATTTATTCTGAAGGGAAAAAAATATACCCAGAAATAAAGCTTTGTCGGCAAGATTTTACAAGCAGCAATAGAAAACAAAACATTAAAATCCAGCATATTTTACATGCACCCGTCAAGGTTTCTGAAGCTAAAATTATGTATTAGATATTGAAAAATGGCACTATGGTCCTCATAGGTTAATGCATTTAGAAGATACTTATTCTTCTGATCTCTCTGTGCTGTAGTAGCTCTGACAATTCTGACAGTCAAGAAAACCCCCAATGAATTTTATTTTTATATAATTCACTTCATTGATTACTCTGAATCTTCTACATCACAGTGAAGGGACATTAAATGTCTAAAAAAAGTGCAGTAGAAACTGCAAACAGCAAATAATTTGCAATGAATAATTTATCCCATTAATTTCTATTTATTTAATTTTTTTCTATAGCGCCCATAATAATATCTAAGCTCTGATTTAGTGGGTGGGATATCTGAAAGGGTCCACTATTGGCCTAAATCTGCTCTCACTGAAGTCCATAATAAGACTGATTGATTTCAGTGGGGCCACTATTATGTAATCCCTTTCAAAAATCCCAGCCATCTTCTTTTTCTGTTTGCGGACGATACAACAGAAGACTGTGATTTCCTCAGTGTTTATTATTTGAAACTATTCAGTGAGCATTTGAGAATTTTTGCCAATACGACTCAATCATGAAAACCTTCCTTATTCACTCTTCAGGAGCTTGTTTACTTGTACCTAGTGAGGTGTCAGCAAAGAAGGTTTTGGAACAAACTGATAAATTAAACAGTAATAAGTCAGCAGTACCAGATGGTATTCACCCAAGAGTTCTGAAGTAACTCAAATATGAAACTGCAGAACTACTAACTGTGATATGTAACCTATCACTTAAATCAGCTTCTGTATCAGATGACTAAGGTGATGCCAATTTTTAGAAAAGGCTCCAGAGATGATTCTGGAAATTGTAGCTCAATAAGCCTTACTTCAGTAGCAGGCAAATTGATTGAAACTATCGTAATGAACAGAATTATCAGATATCTAGATGAGCACGATATATTGGGGAAGAGTAAATATGGCTTTTGTAAAGGAAAATCATGCCTCACCAATCTATTAGAATTCTTTGAGGGGGTCAACAAACATATGGACAAGAATGATCCAGTGGATATAGTGTACTTGGACTTTCAGAAGGCCTTTGACAAATCCCTCACCAAAGGCTCTTAGGTAAAGTAAGCAGTCATGGGATAAGAGGGAAGGTCCTCTCATAGATCAGTAACTGGTTAAGATGGGGGGAAGGGTAGGAATAAATGGTCAGTTTTCAGAATGGAGAGTGATAAATAATGTGGTCTACCAAGGCTATGTCCTGAGACCAGTGCTGTTCAACATATTCATAAATGATCTGGGGAAAAAGGGGTAGACAATGAGGTTGCAAGGTTTGCAGATAATACAAAATTACCCAAGATAGTTATGTCCAAAGCAGACTGCGAAGAGTTACAAAGGGATTTCACAAAACTGGGTGCTGGGCAACAAAATGGCAGATGAAATTCAAGGCCGATAAAGGCAAAGTAATGCATATTTGAAAATATAATCCTAACTATACACACAAAATGAGGGGGCCAAAATGAGCTGTTACCACTCATGAAAGATCTTGGAGTCATTGTGGATAGTTCTCTGAAAACATCCACTCAATGTGCAGCGGCAGTCAAAAAATCTAACAGAATGTTAGGAACAATTAGGAAAGGGATAGATAATAAAACAGAAAATATCATAATGCCTCTATATAAATCCATGGTATGCCCATACCTTGAATATTGGAGGCAGTTCTGGTAACCCCGTCTCAAAAAAAGTTATATTACAAATGGAAAAGATATGGAGAAGGTGGAAAAAATGATTAAGGGTATTGAACAGTTTCCATATGAGGAGAGATTAAAAAGATTGGGACTTTTCAGCTTGAAAAAGAGATGACTGTGGCGGGATGTGATAGAAGTCTAAAAAATCATGAATGGTGTGGAGAAGGTGAATAAGGAAGCATTCTTTACCCCTTCATATAGCACAAGGACCAGGGGTCACCCAATGAAATTAAATTGGGTTAAAAAAAGAATTAAATAAGTTCATGGAGGATAGGTCCATCAATGGCTATAAGACAAATTGGTCACAGCTGCAACCCCATGCTCTCGGTGTCCCTAAGCCTCTGCCTGCCAGATGCTGGGAATGGATGACAGGGGATGGGTCGCTTGATAATTGCCTTGTTCTGTTCATTCCCTTTGAAACATGTGGCATTGGCCACTGTCAGAAGACAAGATACTTGGCTGGATGGACCATTGATCTGAGCCAGAACAGCCATTCTTATGTTCTTATGATGTTGTACGTCACATATTATTATTCATTCCCTCACTGGATGAGTATGCAACTGCTTTAAAATTCTGTGAATATTCCTTCATGTATTTTTGAAGTTTAGTTTCCAGAAACATTTATGCCAGTAAAACTTGGATCCTCACAGACAGCAAACATAAAAGGGTGTCAGATACAGAAACATGGAGGGTCAGGCCAAGTGCCATGGTGGCAGCAGGCCAGGAACCGGAGTCAGAAGTCAGATCTGGAATCCAAAGTGGATCTGGAAGTGTGTTTGGAATAAAACAAGAGTAGGGCTAGGAGCTAGGCTGGAGCAAGGGCACAGCTGGAACAGGACTGGGAACAAGGCTGGAGCGGGAGCTGGAGGAGGGTTGGATTAGACTGAGGTCTATGGAGGCTGTCAACATCATCAGGAAGAGAACATTTCCAAGCAGACTGAGCTGCCATTTCTCCTGTGAGGCCTATATTCCTGCCCTGAGAATCATCAGACCAGCTCCTGGCTTGTGGACTGACTGGAGCCTAGCACAGGAATGACTCATCACTGAATGTGGTTTACATAAGAGTGGCCATACTGAGTCAGACCAAAGGTCCATCTATCCCAGTATCCTGTCTTCCAACAGTGGCCAATGCCAGTTGCCCCGGAGGTAATCAGAACAAGTAATCGTGAAGCGGTCCATCCCCTGAATCTAGTTCAGGGATGAATCTTTATCTCAAAAAGTTCACAAACAAGGCCAAAGCTAATTCCTTTACAAGTCTGTATAAATATTCATGAAAAAAGAAGTTTGCATTATTCACGCAGCCCATCTCATAAACTATGGCACTCTGAATTGATTATTTTAGTTTCATATAATCATATCATCTCAACTAATTATAATACAGGCGTGATGTTGTATGCTCTCAACTTGGCCTTGTCAATAAAAATTAATTATCTGACAGAACTAATTATTTCAAGACTTCTGAACGTACACAGCAGGGATCAACATTGCCCTTTTAACATGCAAGTCTCAGTTCCCCAACCACATCGCATGCAACATACAATATTTTATTTCCATTAGTACCACCAGGTACTGCTCTAATGTGATTACATTCTTGCTAAATCTCCCCTTTGAAAAAAATATTTTCCTTTCCATTTAAAGTATTTCTATCTTTCTAAAAATTATATCTGCTATATTACTAATAAAAAGAGCACATTCTGCTTATGCCAGTAATGCCACTGATTTCAACAGGATTCTTGGGTGCGTAATATGAGCAAGATATGGCCAATTCATGTTAAGAGAAAGTATTGTTGCAATGATTTTTAATTCTAAGACTAACACAGATGCAGGGTTGTAACTTCAGAATGCTAATATCAGCACCATTAAGTGGCAGTACTTAAAATAGTGCTGGTAAATATTTTTTGCCCGGGAAATGCAAAAAGCATGTCTGAATATTTCCATCGAATTTGATTACATGCTGATTGCAGATGTTCTTGTAAGTTATTCAGCTCTTGATTATCAGGAAAGTTTACCAGATGTCATGCAGTAAGAAACTAGAATGGTAGTTCCAAATGTACATGCTGTAGCACTAAGAGAAACTGAAATGCACCCACTTATGAATTTTATAAATTAGATCTTTTAAGTTATCAGCATTTCAATTTATGGAAGAGGCTGCATCTCAAATTATCCGCATATCTATAGCAAAAAGATACTTTGGTTGCTTTCTATTTTTATAAGCTAGTTTCAAAGTACAAAGTGCCATGTCCCTGTGAAATACAGGACAAAGTGACCTAAGGAAGTGACTATTAGTATCCCATTTCTTCTAGTTTTAGCACTATTCAGTAGCAGCTAAGGTTGAAATTTACTCCTATTTTGAGGACTTAAAATGGTGCATAGGCCTTGTACTGGTCCCTTGTGTAGAGGGGTGAATTTCATCCCAAGAACACTGAAAGTACAAATGGCAGTGGCTCAAACACAGAACACAGACGGGTGTTAAAGACAAAATGAAATTTTCACACTGCCATTACACTAGTACTCTCAATGTTGCTACGGCAGTAGGAATGCCTCCTGCCTCTGTAATACTGTTATTGAGGACTGGTGTGACAGAGATGTTTCTTTCCCTGCGTGTCATCTTTGCTGAAGGGTAGAATTAAAAATTAGTGTAAAGTCACCAGCAGCAGGGGGTAGGAGTATGCCAGCATGTTAAAAGGTGGGAGTGTTAATGCAGACCTCTTGTTGGCATTTAACCCTGTCATGCAACCCTGCTCGGAACAGATCTAGATGACACGGGAGTTAAAGTGCCACTGACAATTTTTCTATACTAGTGCTCCCACTTTTGATACTACTAGAGGAGCCACGGTGGTGTTAGCAGAGGTGGGGATTTTTTAAAGATATGCCAAGTATAAAAAGGTGTAAATTTTTAATAGTGAGAGTGATTGACCATTGGAAGTGTCACAACTGACCACTGGAACTGACCACTGGAAGTGTCACAATACTGGGCAATTCCACTTGTATTCTGCCTCATGGTCCCTCGAGGCTAGTCACTCCAGGGTCCTGAGCCATCACCTCCTAAGCCATCACTCTGGGCTCCAGAGCCATCACCTGGGCAGAGACCCATGTCTCTCTCCCTCCTGTCTAGAGGTTTTCAAAGCTGTCCAATTCACTACCTATTCTGTGATAACCCCAGCAAGCCAGACCATCTAAAAGGACAGCACCTGCACTTTGCTTTCTCTCCAGAGGTTATGAATAGTTTAATTGTCAGCAGTCACAAGTTACCACAGAGCTCTCTAGAAGCAAGCATATTTGTTCTGTGAAAGCATCACAGAAAATGTATTAAAAACAATATAAGAATCTACACATGTTACAAAGCTTACCATAGGTCACCACAATTCCAAACTTGAGCTCTGGGAGGTGTCAGTCTTTCAAAACATGCAGCTAGGTGACCCCTGTGGTTGCAAGCTCATAGCTGTCTCAGATTCACAACCAGAACGACCATGAACTGTTCAGTCTTTCCTTTATATAGCTCGGGCCTTAGATTTGTCCGCATGGAACAGGTGAGCAGCAGAAAATGGCTCACTCCCCTGGGCATAACTTCAAAAAGCTGGGTTTTTGCATATCCAGAGGTGGGGAATTTGCATTTGCCTCCCCCTAGATATTTCCCAGGAAAACCACTTTACAATTTTTGTTCCAAAAGTTCATTCTTGTCTGGCACATTGTTCAATACAGTCCTTTCAACAAACAGGTCTCAAAATATATACCCCATTCATTTAATACAATGGGCCCAAATGATACTTAAACTTAACTCATTAAAGTCTCCCAAGGATATGGCAGGAAATTGCCATATCTGTCACAGGAACAATTTACTAAGGGTTATGGTGGACTCCTCATTACTGGCAATTTTTTCTAAAAGCTGCACTCTAATTCAAACAGGAATTATTTCAGGGCAGTTCTACGGCCTGTGTTATGAAGGTCTGACTAGCTGATCACAGTGGTTCCTTCTGCCTTATGATCTATAAAAAGGAGTGTTTACTGCTTGATGTGTTTTCCTCACTTTTGAGCCCTTAGGAAATGCTTTAAGCACAACACACAAATTTAAAGTGCCGAGGACTCCTTCACGGGGTGCACCTCTTGGGGAACTGTTGCCCTGGGTGCGCCTCTTGGGGAACTGTTGCCCTATAGACTTGTGAGGGAGTGCAGAGTTCGGTTGCAAGTCAGAATCATTCTACAAGAAGGCTCCAGCCCCGCACCAATTCTTTCTTCCTTCTGCCACATTGCAGCAGTACCTCAGACACAGAACTGTGAAATGCTGACTGATATTACTGAAAGCAGAATGCAGACTGCAGAATCTGAAGAGTAAAAATGTCTGAGAGCATGAAAAAACTTTGTTCTCCCTTTGGTTATTACTGTCTGACCAATAAATCGTCATGTGTGCATCATATAAGTTTGGGCTGGTGGATGTGAACATATAGGGATGCAATTAATCTGCACAGAGCTTGAGTAATACAGACGGTCTAGTTACAATAGCTAAAACAGGAATTTGAAATAATTGCTTTCCAAGGCATAAACATTTAGCAGTGTTCCTGAACAGTTCAATCTCACAGACGGTGCTGATAGTCACCCCTACAAGAGAAGTCCTGCCACAAGAATATAGCTAATGTATATATAATGTAACAATGTTAATATATTACTATCTCTGACTGTGTTGAATTCTCTCCAGACAAGATTATGCTTGGGCCGGAGATATAGGGTGGTGGGGGAAGGTTTATTTTATTCTTTAGAGGACATACCATAATGCACTTTACTCAGCATGGTCATGGAATATTGTCTTACCCTCTACAATAATCTGCTGAAAAATATGTTCTCATGTTGGCATGATGCAAAAGGCACTTTGAGTAAATGCTGTGGTTCATAAAGAAGTCTTTATGACACTCACTGAAAACGTATGAAAATTTAATATGATTTCTAGTTCTGTTTTCCCACCCACCTACCTTCCGAATATTCTTGTCTCCTCAGCCAGGAGGAGCTGAGAGCTGCAGATAAAGTGCACTCAGCCACTGGTAGTTAGGGAGTGCTAGATAATCCTCAACAATGACTGCTGTGGTTTAGTAGGAAGTGGGGCACCGACAGACTCAGAAGGGACTGCTATCAAGTCCTCCTTGTTTCAGAGTATGATGATTGCAACAGGGGACCTCAAGACTTAAATATTACAGGACTAATTAAAAAGGTGTTACTCTCAACCCTGGTATTTCATCATATTCATTATATTGTCACTAGTGCCGTTTGTAATTTGTGTGTGTGTTTGTATTATTTATGCAACTTGAGCATAGGATAGGTACAGTTTTCGAATAAAAAATATAAACGTTGTTTTAAAAGTTAGCATTTGCCTCTAAGGGCAACATCACTTCAGTAATAATACGTGAGTGAAAAGGCATAGACTACAAAGCAAGATGTTATAGTATTACTATGTAAAGCACCTCTTAGATCAAATCTGACAGACTATGTCCAGTGCTGGTTACTATACTAGAACGAGGATACTGTCTCACCGGAGAGGGTGAGGCCTACAGCAAGACAGATATTGGGTTTCAAGTATTCAAGTTATGGAGGACAGTTCTGGTAATTCAGTATATTTTCATTTGAGAAGAGGAGACTTCAAAGTCATTCATTTTATGCTGCCAGTGGTTCAAAAACCAGAAGATATAGTTTTGAAATTAAGGAGTGTTGATATTAAAGGGGAAAAAAATCAGGTAGAACTACTTTATGCTAAGTTTAAAAAACTATTGAATAAGTGACTGGAAAATTGACTGAAGCAAGGAGAATGGGTGTGTAGCAAAATTACATTGTGTCTGTAAAATTAAAGGTACAAGGATATAACAAAAATGAAGGAAAATGAGATAAAGATCAGCCAGAAACAGGCAGGATCTATGGGCTTCTTGCTTTAAAAATATATTTTAATATACATTTCATTGTAATACAATGACATCTGCCTACTGAAGCTTTCTATCAAATAAAGCCCCAATCAGATTTGTCATATTATTAATAAGGAAGACGTATTTACAAATTAATCTGTTCAATGATTATTAGAAAGTTGTTTTGAATAAAACCTGGCATTAAAAATTGAAGTAGCAAGTGGGAGCCATTCTACTTTTTCCTTAAATGCTTCAAGAAACAGAGAAGGAAAAATATATTCTTAATCCTGGAAGGGTTGTGGACCCTAACTGTGTGTTTTTAAAAGAACCAGGTCTATGATTTAAAGTCCAGAAAGTGTTTTGGTTTCTGTGTAATGTCAGAATGAATTTTCAACCTGAAATATGTGCAAGCACACACACACACAGTAGTAATCTATATTAATTAGAAAGTCCAAAGTGTAAAATGATTTGGGGGAAAAAACATTATTTTCTTCTTGGTTTTGGGAAGAGGCGAGACATTTCAGAAGCCTTCACGTTGGATATATATGATCTTAGATAATTTAAATCATCTACTGCCTCTCCAGCTTGGCCATTAAGGCTGATGTTCACTTGTGTCTTGTTCTGTGTTAGTTGTGTCACCGCACATACATTTTGTTTTTGCTGCACTCAGAAACAATCCATGTTCCTCCCGGTTTTTTACGGACTCCAACATTTGTTGCAGTGCACTGTTGGTTTTAGCAAAGAGCATCATGTCGTCAGAACATCTGAGGTCAGTTAAGAGGTGTCTACCAACGGAAATCCCAGCTGCTTCCACTTTGTCAAAACCTTCCAAGGTTTGTCTCATAATAAATTCTGTGAAAATGTTAAAGAGGGTTGGGAACAAAATACACACTTGTCTCACACCCTACCCAGTAGAAAACAATTCACTGTGGGCTTCTACTGTTCAGACTGCGGTCTGTTGATGGTGGTAGAAACTTGCAATGAGTTCAGTGAGATGCTTTGGAATCCCCATGTCTGCCAGTGTCCTCCAAAGACTGCCATATCAGATGGTATCAAATGCTTCTGAGTCGTCAATGATGCATATGATCAGTGGATGATTGTACTCTCTGCCTTTGTCAATGGTGTGATGGATATTTGCAATTTGGTTGTATGTGCCTCAGTGCTCTCTAAAATCAGCTCTCTAAAATCAGCTCAATTACCAGTGCTGGTAGTTCTGCTTCTATCCTTCATTTCATGTGATCCTAGATTATGCAGAATAGGACTTTCATCTTGTATGATATCAGGCAGATGGTGTGATATTTACTACAACCTTATCTCTCTTTTTTTGGTAAGGATAGAAAAATTCCCTTCATCCTCGGGCCAATTTCTAGGCATTCACATATCATTACAAATTTTCCACATGTGATGAGTACAGCATTTGCCAATTCCTTTTGACTATTCTACAGGCATGTTATCTACCCCTAGTGCTTTCCCAAACATAATTTTCATAACAACATGCACCACTTTCTCTTGCAGAATTGATGGCTCTGGCTCCATGCTTTCTTTCTTTCTTTTTTTTTTTTTTGGCCCTGTATCACGTGTCTCTCTGGCGGGGCATACAGATTGATACATTAATCTCTTAGTGAGGACTTCACTATCACAATATTTTATTATGTTTGATTGTGGAGAAAACCTTTTGGTAAGAAGTCTGACCACTGTGAACATACCTTTTATATTATTAGTCCTTTATAATTTTCAAGTTCCATACATTTTGTCCCTATGTATTTGCTCATCTCATCTAGTCTGCCTTTAAATCTGTCTGCTCAGTTCCTTAAAATTCTTCTGTCTCCAACCCGTTCTCTTTTATTGTGTTGTTTTTCTGCTCGCTCAAACACCCTCTCGGTTATCTGTGGTGTGGTCTGACGCTGACTTTTCACAATGCGTGCTTTAGCCGTTCCTAGCAGAATAGTATTCATCTGATCCTTAAATTTGCTGGAATTGTTCGGCTCTTTCACCTAACTCATGCCTCAAACTCATTTTGGACAGAAGTTATATACTCTCCATTGATTCTGGACAAGTCTAAATGCAGTGGGCCTGCTGAACGCTGTATCTTTTTATGTTTGAGGCTAACCGTTCAACTAGCTTGATAAAAAGCAGGCTGATGCATGAAACAATGTATATAATGCAAGATGAGAGTTACTATGAAGACTTCAGGGTCCATTTAACCAAAGTTTATGAAACATTTTATAGAATTCAAAGGGAGTCTTTTAAAATGTACATTTATTACAAACGGTAGGAAAATTAAATTCCATTATACTGTTACCTTTTTACCACTGATTTTTTGTACAAGCCAGAAACACACCGTAGGTATTCCTCAGAAGTATTTTGTATTAATTCCAGATGTGCAGATACCAACATTTATTCCTTGAATTTATGAACCATCATTGCACATCTTCTACCGATGAATTCTTGACTCTTGACGTGCAGCTGACCTGGGTTATCACACTGTTGGTCATTGTTAACACACACACATAAAACTCTAATTTTCCTTTAAGGTAAAGGTTGCTAAATTAACACTAAATTGAGAAATATCTTAATTATAATATTCCTAATATACCTAACTAAATAGATAAAAGCATAGAAATGAACAATTAAGGGATGGTACATGAACAATCTATTTAAAACACGTGTGTGTGTAAGATATCACATCACACATTCCAAAAAACAACTAACTCTGCCCCAACACTTCTGCATAGCTCTGGTTTACAGTCCACAAAAATTCCAACACATATGCACCCACTCTGTATCATAAACATTTTAAATAGGAACTTCAGACTCTTACAAACTACCATCACTGACCCAGCCACACACTGTCTTCCTCCCAAATACTCTCTTAGATGGGGATTTGCCTTTAACCTACACTTTACGAAGCAAGACTGTACTCTCATGTAGTTCTCCATAATTGCACTTGCAACCTTTGTCCAAAGATGGCTTACTCCCAGGATGTCTCCCTGAAGGCATGAACTCCTTCTACCTGTCACCTCAGAAAGCCACTCAGCCTTTTCCTTGCCATTTTTTTTTCCCTGATGAGACTAATGCAGCTATCAGGGCAAATCAGCAGAAGAGCTCTATGCCTCAACATGGGATCCTAAAAGCCTGGCATCCTCTCACACTCTCAGATTATAATGGTTATAAAACAACTGTTAACAGTTTACTCAATTACAATCTAATTTCAAATATAGTTTATGCACATCTTTTAAAGGAGATTTAACTATACGGAAAGTTTAAAGGGAATGTAACAAGCTGTTTTTCAACAGAACAAACCAAAAGAAACATTAGGCTCTATGACAGATTTCAAATCTGTCTAACTTTTTAAAGGAACTGTAACTATACATCAAGCGGTTGATCCCAGGAGGTGCTGTGTACCCATAGCAACCATTAAAGTCAAAGGCCTGAGATGTGTCTAAGGCCCTCCTCAACACAGTACATAAATGCTTCACAAACAATACTGAATTTGCCCTCAAATCCCCTTTGAGTGTGAGAAGTACTATGTACTTCAGTTTAATCATGGAGAACTGAGGGACTTGCTCAAGATCACACATGAAGTCTGTGCCAGAGCCAGGAACTAACCTGGGATTATTCTGCATCCCAATCCGGTCCCTTCAATACAAGTCTATCTTGAAAAATAATTCAATGAATTTTCTTCAGACTTTGCAAGACAATAAATGGTCTTTGGGGTAAGTACGACAATTTGCAGTTAAACAGTTATACTAACAATAGAGCCACAGGGTAGCTAAAAATTAGACTTACAATGGAGCAAGGTGGCTACTTCAACTATGGAGCAATGGCCGTTGTTACATTAGGTTTTCCTAGTGCAACACTTTTAGTGTATTTTGTTTTTATTTCATTCCACTTTTAAATTAATAATCCACAACATTTCTTCTTCATTTCACTTTTCCTCTCACTTTAAGGCAGAGATTTAGTTGAGCATGTCAGTTTTAAAAAAACAAAAACAAAAAGAGTGTGTGTGGGCGTATGACATTACTTTAAAAAGACGCACCACGATGTCGTCCACCTTATTCCATTTTACTCTTGCCTCTTAAGCATGGTTCAACAAATAAACTATTTTATAGCAACGTCAATTCTATCCTCCCTACCATTTATATAGTTTATAGCTGCACAATATGCACTGTGGGTATTTTCAGACATTTTGACATTATACAATATTTCACAATAAACAGCTAGACTACAGGATCCATACCTAGTGGAAGCTTACAGATGGCTGATTGTGAAAGCCCATTAGAAAGTCTGAGTACATGTGGCCGCAGCTTCATACTGCAATAGTGCAATGAATTGTATCTACTGCTTCCTATTTCATTTTCATAAAATCTTATTTATGTTTTTTTTTTCTTATGACGGTATTCAGTACAGCAAACAATTCAACAATTGTAAGAAAGACTAGAGGAAAAAAATCACACAGCATGTATTTTATTTCTATATGTTGAGCCTAATGCTGAGTTCTAAATTTAATTATTTACAAGTCAATCTCCCTGCTAATGCTTTCAGTGAATATTTACTTGCAACTTACAGTAGCATCAGTGATAACAGAGTGAAGTGTAGGCCATGAAAAATATGGAAAATGACAGTGAAAGTGAGTCGAATGGAAAGTATATTTAAAGGGAATTTACAAGGAAGAGGCAGCAAAATTCTACGATCAAAGCTCACCACGGAAATCTGCTTTCTCTCTCTCTACTTCCATGCAGTGTACTCTCATTTTATGTCAGTGGGAGTTCTTCATGTTTCTAGAAGAGCAAAATATCAGTCAAGATCAGCTACGAGCAGCTGAAAAGATAAGTTCACCCTTTGAGAGCCTGATCTGGCATTCCTTTTACACCCAAAACTCCTAATGATTTCCATGAGAGTTTGGGGCCTACAAGGATTCCAGGATACTTGATTCTAAGTGTCTAAATGTAAAAGAGTGAACACATGTAGAAATCATATGTTAAATATTTGACTCTAGAAGATTCTCAGAAGTGATGTTTTCGAAAGAAACATTTCAATTTTTAAATCAGCCATTTATTCTCACAACCCTCTTGCCCCATCCTTTGCAATACCTTTTACATTAGATTAGATTATAAAGATGATGGCATTTTTCCCTAGCTTTCTACCCTGAGAGCTTCTAATATCAGCATCTCCACTGTTATATACATTTAACTCTGCAATTGACTATCATTCCAGCAGCCAATGAAATCATGTAGTGAGCAAGAGGGGGAGCAACATCTACAGGAATTTACTGGAGCCCAATGGTTGTTTTTACTAAATAGCACAAACTTGAACTGCTGCCTATGAAAGCTGTGCAAGACTCACTAGGTCTATCAGCAACTTCACCGGTTGCCATGTTATGAATGCCAGCAGTAATAATGGGGCACCTCAAGCAAATCACTGCAAAAACATAATACACTGAGTACAAGCTTTGAAACATGAAGAGTCTAACTTTCAAAGGGAAAAAAATTACCATGCATAGAGTATTAGAACAATGAAAGAGCACAGTAAAAAAAATAGTAGAATGCAGGAGAAAATCTTCATGGACAGTGATAACTGTGATCTCAAGAATGAGAGGGAAGACTATGAAATGTCACATCTGGCGTTTAATATTTGGAGCTCCCTCTGTTACGGTAACAAAGTTTTTTGCCTTTTTTTAAAGTGTGGCTTATTTAAAATTTATAATGGAAAATCCAAACAGTCTATATACATATTACACACAAGAAAATACACTGTATTTTCCACTGAATGCACCCGATGAAGTGAGCTGTAGCTCACGAAAGCTTATGCTCAAATAAATTTGTTAGTCTCTAAGGTGCCACAGGTACTCCTTTTCTTTTTGCGAATACAGACTAACATGGCTGCTACTCTGAAACCTAAAATAGGTTTGTATCACTAAATGAACAGAATGGGACCAATATCCACTGCAGCAAGCTCCTCTGCAAGAAACTAGTTCTGCACCATTGCAGTCAAATGAAATATTACCATCAACTTCAGTGGTGCAGGATTAGTCATCTAGTCCTCATTCAGACAAAATAGAGCAGTGCCATGAACACCAAGAGCCCAGAAATCTTGAGTATGCCTTGAAAAAATCATGACATTTTAAAAATAATACATTTGTATTTGCCTTCAGGATTCTGAGTCTTTAGGGTTCATGTTTCAAGCTTTTCTCCATAACCAAGACAGCTAGAGACTTAGTTTTATTTTTAAAGAATGTGAAAGCGGAGATTATCATACAATCACATGACTCTAGAAGGTGGTGATTTCAGAAAAAATACTGAAATTTCTGCAATAAAATTGTAAGAGTTGGCAACAGTGATTTTACTCTACTCACAGTCTGCCTAGTCACTGTGTTGGTGCAGTTACTGCAGCTCTATGGAGTCTCGAGGATAAAGCCCACAGAGAATTATTTCACTCTTTCTATGGAAAGGTTAGTACTGACTACTTATATATCAATAATTCACAATATGCATTTCCTTAGCATCTTTCATACAACAATAACACAAAGTAGAGGGACTGATCATGAAACTTCTAATGAAATACAAAGTTTTTTACCTCTAGAAAAATGGATCAAATCTGGTCTAGGTCAAAAGGGACCAAAAGTGTTTAGCAGCTTAACAGGAGCTGTAGATTTCATTTATTTTCCTAATGCATAACTTACCACATTAGAAAAAACAATACACCATAGCTCTCCCACAAAATGGCAGTTTTAGCCAAGGTTAATGTAAGCAGGGGAATAGTCCCGCTATTGTGGGGAACTTTCCTGGCTTCTGCACTACCCCGGTGAAGTGGGCTAGCGAAAGGATCTGAGTCTTCGCTCCCAATTCCTTTACCCAGAGTCTTCGCTCCCAATTCCTTTACCCAGTGCCCTCCCTGCCCTTGAGGACTTCTCTTCCACTCTCCTGTCTGGCAGAGTCCTCATAACCCCAGCAAGTCTGGGCCCAGGATTCCTGAGGAGCTCGAAACGCCAACCCTGCTGTGGTCACCTAGAACAGGGGCTAAGGTGTCCCCACTCCGGGGTACTCTCTCTGCACTGGACTCTTCTCTGACCCACTGACCATTACATACAATTTAAAGCAAATGCAAGTTATTTAATCAACAATTAATTTTAAAAAGAATGAGGAAAAATGGGAAAGGTTAAAGGAAACACGTCAACCCGCTCTGTGGCAGGGAACATCACAAACAGTGTCTCTGGAATGTCAGGGCAGTTCACAGTCTGTTCCTTGTAAGTCCCAGGCCTTCCTCTCAGGCCCTGGCTGTGCTGCAGGGATGCTGTGGGTTGGACACTTGCTCTGGTGGTGGCCTCACGCTCTCAGGCTCTAAGTGGTAGGATCCTTCTTCCCAGTGTCGCCCCCGCCCTGTCAGGGTTACGATCCAAGCCTGGCCTGCAGAGCCTCTTGGCTGAGGCGTCTCCCTGTGCTAGGCCCACTGCCCAGGGTCCCCCTCGCTCTCCCCAGCTGCTCACCGCACCCAGCTCCAGACTGCTCCACCCCCAGCTGCACCACTCTGTCTCTGCACTGCTGCTGCTGCTCTGCCTCCAGCTCCCTGGCTGCTTCTTTGGCCCCTCTGGCTCTGGTTGCTGCAGCTCTGCTCCCAGGACAGGTCTGCTCTGCAGGCTGCTTCTGTGACTCTGCTCTCAGCACTGACCTGCTTCCTGGGCTGCTTTTCTGGCCCCTCTGGCTCTGGCTGCTGCAGCTTTCTTCCCAGGGCAAGTCTGCTCTCTCTCGGCTGTGCCTCTGGCTTTGAGGCTGCAGCTCTGCTCTCAGGACAGGGTCTGCTCTCTCTGGGCTGCTTTTCTGGTCCCTCTGGATCTGGCACAGCTCTGCTCCCCAGCTTAGCTTGGGCCCGTGCTTTCTCCTTAGCTCGGCCCCCACTCTGTCTGACACAGGCAAATCCAGCTCACATGGAGGACGGGACCTCCCTGGCCTCCTGACTCTCTGATTAGCCAGCCTGCCCGCCCTGTCATTCAGACTGACCTGGAGCATTGGTCTCTCCCCACTGTTCCTGGGGACTATCAGTCTCAGGGCCCTGATTCCCCATCGACCCTTCCCCCTTTTTAGTACTGGGAGCTAGCAACTAAAACACCCCTCCCTGAATGTTAGTAAGGGGGCAACAGTCCCCTTACATTAAGTATTGATTGATTCATGGAGAATGAACCTTCCAGATCAAAGTTTAGTCACATTGGTGAAGAAATTTGCACTCTTATCTAAGCTCTGTTTGGTGGATATACAGAGAACTTTAGTTCTAGGCTTGTCAATCTGGCATCTTTCATGAGCACTACAATTATTTGCAAAGTGCTTTAGAACAACAAATATCTATTCCTTAATATTAATTTTCACTAAAATGCAAACAAGATGAACAGCAGTCAAAATATTGAGTTTGGAAACCCAGTTTCTATAGTAAAAATTAGCTTTAACTTTCATCTAAATTGAACCCAAACCTTTTTGTAGGTTTGAAAAAAAACATTGGTTTTGCTTTTCTTTTCTTTTTTAATCTTTATTTTTCACATTTCATTGTTCCATCAGGAAATAATGCAGTTCTGACATAAGCAACTTTTAGAAATCTGACCTGCACTTCCAAATCAGAACCACCTGGATAAAATCTGTTTATTGGATAACATCCAATCTTATTTCTTCACTGGAGTCTCTTCCAATTTTCACCACAGCAGAATCTGGCCCATATCACAGTGACGGGCATTACTTGGAATAATTTTCTTAAAATGAATTGTATCAAGTGACATAAATAAATTAAAATTAAATATTTTAATAAATTAAAATATTTCACAAAAGATTTCTCAAAATCATTTTCCCCTAAAAGTGAGTGGAATTTTGTTAAGAGATTATTGTGTATACTCCCCAAAGTAATAGAAATACCTACTACCTGGAGTTCTGATATTTTTACTGAGGAGCCCTCAATATGGAATATGTGTTCTAGAATCTAAAGCACCATAGAAGATTCATTTTCATGGATCTATCACTCTCTGCACTGGGCACTTCTCTGACCAACTGACCATTACATACAATTTGAAAGAGCTACAGTTTGAACATAACAGTTCAACAACAGTAACAGTTTGGAATAGTCCATAGAAATGGGATTAGAGTATATTTATTTAATTCAGGGTTTTATTATTTTCTGAGCAGAGCATTACTCTAGGCTGCCCTATTGGTAGAACTGCCAGCAGTAGTCAATTATAGTTATTGAGGTAATAATAATGCCTTTCACCAACATCCATACCAGTTTGTGTTAAACAGCACAAATCTGAAACGTAGAGCAAAACCAAAAACAAAAGAATGTACCATGCTGAAATGTGTGTTAATAAATCAGGCCGGGGGGTGGCAGATTCTGAAACCTTTCTCTGAAAGTAGTCCCACTGACATCAAAATGACTACTCATTGAGTAAGCTGCCCACCTTAATTTCAAAATACTATGAAAAAGAATGCCACTTAATAGCAGAAGTTTTTAAAGAGCAAAGTTTAGGTGGGGTAGTGACTGCTTTGATATTTTGCCCAAACAATTGGGTTTAGATCAGAGTGTGGCTTTTTGGAAGACTACACCTTCTAAATTGATGATTTGGATAATTCTTTTCAGAGTTCAGACCCCATTTTTGTTTGCGTTTTTAATTTTAGCAAAATGGAAAATAAGATATTGCATTTGAGGCCCTGTTCTGCAACCCTTACTCATGCCATGTAGCACTTACTCAAGTGATTAATTCTAGATGACTTCAAAAGGTGATGATCAACATGATTCAGAGTTGCAAAATCAGATCCAAAATTAGTATCCAATTTGGAATTCAGACACAAACATGTTTTGTTTTCTTAATGTATTTCTCATTTGTTACAAAACTCAATCTTTTTTAAATTATGCAGTTCCACTTCCCAGGCTTGCTTCTCTCTTGCCTGGAAGCTTATTCTGTATGCTGTTAAAATTAATAAAATACAATGTTAGTTTTAGAACAGAACAACACGTGAGCACTGCAGGGCACTACTTATTATGGACCTGCATTTCTAGTGTGGGCATTTGAACAAATTCTACTTATTATTCCTATAATACTTGTGCCTTTGTGTTTAAATTATGCAAAGCTCATATTTATTTAGCTTGATGATCAAATAAAAATTACCTAGGCACTTTCAAGCATCAAAACACATGTTGTTCCCTACCATCACTGTGAGGGTTTTTGCATTGCATTGGTCCTAAGCTCACATTCAAAAGGGGCTACAGAGTAAAATATTTTTCCATTATTTATATGGATAAATATTGGAAATGGCCATACAAAAACAGTTCGCTTTTAAATGAATGTGTTAAAACATTTAGTACATTCACACACACACACACAGAGGTAATACAGAGAGGTGCCTGTGGACGTTATTCTGATTCATCACAATGGATCCTTGCAATTCTTGCAGAGTTATCAAAGTACTGAAAATAAATGGCATAATAACTCAGTAATACAGTTACAGACATGGGACAAGAGTTGGTTAGAAAACAAAAGTCTATGACTCACCTATACTACCTGAAATTTTATTTTGATGAAGTTTTCCAGTCAGCTTTGTTTGGAATGGAAGCTTCCTTAAGTGAGTATTACCAGGTAATAATATATGACAGTCACTAACCCCGCTGCTCCCAGACCAAAATGCCACTCATTCACTTGGTTTAGCTGGGCTTTCCCACAAGAACTATGGGTTCAGTTCCACCACCCTTACTCACATTGAATTTTACCTTGCTCCACAAGTAATTGCTGTTATTTCAAGGGGATGGTTGTGGAATATGATGACACTACTTAACATGAGGAAGGGCAGCAGAATCTGACTATAGGTTATTTTAAAACCCAAACAACGGGGGCAGGTGGTGGGAGGGTGAAGAGGAAAAGAATTACAAAAAAATCCAATTATATCATTCACCTATAAGATGCTCTGATACCATGGTAAAGAATATGATATACAGTATGGAAGTTAGAGAGATGGATATACACAACACCACAACAGAACAAAGTTCAAAGGAATAAATTATGTCTAGTGGTTAATGAAGTCTACCAAAATTAAGTTGCAAACATTTGTTTTAATAATAAACATAAGGATTCACTACTCTGTTTATTTGCTTTTCATGAAATTTATGAGAGCAAGTTTTGTTTGGCAATGATAATCATGGAAAGAGACAGGTTTCAGAGTGGTAGCCATATTAGTCTGTATCAGCAAAAACAACAGGGAGTCCTTGTGGCACCTTAGCAACAAACACATTTATTTGGGCATGAGCTTTTCATAGAATATCAGGGTTAGACAGGACCTCAGGAGGTCATCTAGTCCAACCTCCTGCAAAGCACAACCAATCCCCAATTTTTGCCCCAGATCCCTAAGTGGTCCCCTCAAGGATTGAGCTCACAACCTTGGGTTTAGCAGGCTAATGCTCAAACCACTGAGCTATCCTACTTCTTAATATAGTTTCATGAAATATATGTATGAATGTGAATTAGGAAGAGTATCTGTGCTGGAAATGCACAGCAGCCATCCTGAAAGCCATTCATGGGTTTGAGGGTCATTTACTCAGGAGCAAAAATAATTTGTGTGGAGAACATGGAAATTTCTGTATTTTATGAAAACTGTACTCCAACCCACTTGGTAAAGGGGTTAATCTCTTTGCAGAAAAAAGTAGTAAGTAATAAATTGAGAGTGTGGGGGCCACCTAAATGAATCTGAGTTGGCATTAATGGATTATCATTGATCATTATTAATATAATTTTTATTTTATTTTTAAATCAACCTTGAAGATACAGTGGAGACCAGGCAATTACTGTTTAATAACTTCCGGCCAAATGGACCTGTTGGATGTGCATGGGCAATTACCTGTTTGATCACAACCCCTCCCCTATCTGGGCAGTACACATCAAAACTGTGTGACTGGGCCTTGAGACGAAGGACTAAGACGTTAGGAGAGAAGGGTAAGTATCTTCCTTTCCCAATGGATTGGGTAAGTCCATCCAGAACAGCTAGGCAAGGCCAGGGAAGTTTGCTGCAAGTATGCTGTCTGCCATCCAGACTGGGGCAAAAAGAGACCTGCCTAATTAAATAAGGAGAGCTGGCAAATTAAATGAGAGACATGTGTTTAGGCTTTGTGTTACCATTTTAATCCAATATCGCTTACCACTGTAGTCCAGCTGAGTACTAAATGATTACTTGTTTTGAAAAGACTATCCTACTGCAAACTTCTGCTGGTTGCATAGCTCCCAGAAAGGTAAGTTTCCAACAGGGCTCCAAGCTCATTTGGACCTGTTGAAGAAGCCACAGTGAGAAACAGGTGCGGAAGCCAGGGACCTAGTCTCTGACTAGCGGAATTGCAGGGCTCCACCTTGAGCAAAGCGGAGGCCCTCGGCCTGTCAGTAAGAAGGGTACACTCTCTCCCAGAGAGACTGCATAAAGATCAGAGGCGTAGCACCTCCTGTGAACTGTGACAATGTAACTCAGGTGACCAATACACAGAGGCCATCGTGAATTAAAAATAATCAACACTTGAAGCAACAGTAACAGCAAACAGTTCAGAAGCAATCCCTGGGCTGAAACGTGTTCACAAACACCATTAATCAAATAACGTATTTTCGGAAAATAATTTGCCCAGCTCTAATTATGTCATATGTTACCATAAATCACTGGAATCCACACACTGATCCTATCGTGAAACTGCTGTATTTATTCAAGTTACTTTTTGGAGCTACTAGCAGCCAATTTATAGAAAAATAAAAGACTTCAAATTGGATCGAAGCTGTACGTGGTAGTGAGCTCTATCACTTAAGAACACTTACGCTCTGTAGGAACCCACTGAATGATCTAGCATCCCTAAATCTCTGTGGAGAAACCTCTTCCTGATAAGATTGCTGGGCTCTGCTAGCTCCTGGGAGCCATTCAGCTAGACGACAGTAGTGTCATCACCATCTCTGGGAACGGGAACGCTGGTCACACATGTAGGCACCCACCTCAATCCAAATGAGAGAGCTTTACAAGGTATCTAGTTAACACACAGCTCTGAAAAGAGTTGCCAATTGAGCATGTGTGCAGGTTCTGCCCTGCTTAACAGAAGTTCACTGAGTTTCATTACAAGATTCTGATTTCTGTACAAGTTACTACATATAACAACTCTGAATAACATATTCTAAACTCGATCACTACGCATAATGCTGACACAAGTGGTTTTTATGTCATATATTACAATATATATTGACACAGTAAACAGTGATTTCATTGAGCTTCTGTTTGACAAAATTTTTCACTAGGACCACAATGACATTCATGGCATCACATGTTCTCTTCAACCCACAAAGAGACCTTAACCCAAACCCAGCTTTCAATAACCACAAATGGGTGAAAAGTTAGAGGAACAGGACTAATCTATTTTACAAGGGCCAATCTATGCTACATGGAATGTGCTGATAGGCACATGGTAATGGGCAGCAATACAAAACCAAAATCCAGTACAACAGATTTCAGAGTAACAGCCGTGTTAGTCTGTATTCGCAAAAAGAAAAGGAGTACTTGTGGCACCTTAGAGACTAACCAATTTATTTGAGCATAAGCTTTCGTGAGCTACAGCTACAGCTCACATCCGATGAAGTGAGCTGTAGCTCACGAAAGCTTATGCTCAAATAAATTGGTTAGTCTCTAAGGTGCCACAAGTACTCTTTTTCTCAGTACAACAGAGTTTCTAAACTACCTACAAGATATGTGGAGGGAACTGGGAAGTAGAAATGGTCTGCAAATTTTCTTCAAAACAGTTTTCCATCAGAAAATGGTGTTTAATTAAATAGACATTTTCATGAAATTGTTAAGATTTCAATGAAATTTCATTTTAAAAAATGGTTTGAAAATGTTGAAACATTCCATTTTAACATTTTCAGAACAGAATGTTTTTATTTTACAGTCTGAAACAATTTTGTTTTGAAATTTCCTTTACGCTCTATAAAAAAATTAAAAAGAGTTGAAACCAAATCAAAACATTTCAATCAATCTGAAACAATTTCTTTGGAGTTTAGTTTTGTGAAAAATTTCAAAATGTTAGCTTTTCATCTTGATTCAGGATAGAAAAAAGTCAGAATCTGAATTTTTCACTGAACAAAAAAACCTATTTTTCCAGCCTGCTCTACTTAGAAGTTAATTTTGCCATTGCTGGATTATAAAGTTAAAGATAAATATGTAGAAGTATATATAGGATCCAAATAAATTTTATGTTATAATATGACATATAACAAGATATTATGACAAGTCACCTAGCAACTTCAGTAAGTAAAAATAGAGTATGTGGCTTGTCATATTGTCTTAATACTTAGCACTTACTTAGCACTTTACATCTTTGATGAACTGTTCAAACATCAAGAGCTAGAATGTGACTAGCTCTGCATTTTTTTTCAAGGAGAAATAGTGGTATAAGACAACACAAGGGGCGTGGGGCAACCTCCGTTGCTCTGAACCCCCTTACTTACTGTCCAACTTAATAGGGCCAGTGCAGGAGAGCACTTCTTCAAAGACTGTCACAATGCAAAGACTTGCTCTGATGCATGGTCCTCCCTGCACTCCTGGAGGTAGTTTGGCTAAATTACCCAGAATGTCTTTTTGGGACAACTGCTTGCAAATAGCACCTGTACCCTCCCTCCTAATGTGGAAGCTGGCTATAAAAGACAGAACAGAGTCCTAAGCAATTAATCCTGTGAGGGAAGTTTACAGATGAGGATTGACACTTATAAAAGAGTCCCACAGGATTAATAGAAATGAAGCCAGTACGTACCTTAAATTTAATAGAATTCTATAGAAGTCACTCTTAAAAAAATTGATAGAGATATAATAGATGATACCATTTCTGTATTTTTAAGTCTTCCTATAGCATTCTATAGCAGGGATATAATTCTCTAGGCATATTTAGACTGGAAATAACATGCACAGTTTTAACAGTGAGGGTAATTAACAATTTACCAAGAATCATGGTGGATTCTCTGGCAATTTTAAAATCCAGATTGGATGTTTTTCTTAAAGATCTGCTCTAGGAATTATTTTGGGGAAGTTCTATGGACTGTCTTACACAGGAGGTCAGACTAGACGATCACAATGGTCCCGTCTGGCCTTGGAATCCATGAAAGCTTCTATAATAATTTAAAAAGAACCTAGAGAAAGATAAACCTTTCCTATCAAGTTCTATATGACTCTTCCATAAAAGAAAACTGAGATAAAGTAAAGCAACTTGTCCAGAATCCCTCTGTGACTCAATAACAAATCCCAGGTTTCAGAGTAACAGCCGTGTTAGTCTGTATTTGCAAAAAGAAAAGGAGTACTTGTGGCACCTTAGAGACTAACAAATCCAGGATTCTTGTTTGTTTCCAGCCCCAAGAATATTCATACAGATTGCACTGCTTGCAAAGGAAATTCAGAACACACATGCAGATACGCTGTATATGAAAAAAGAACAGGAGTATTTGTGGCACCTTAGAGACTAACATTTATTAGAGCATATGTACATTGGCCAAACTGGACTGTCTCTACGCAAAAGAATAAATGGACACAAATCTGACATCAGGAATCATAACATTCAAAAACCGGTAGAAGAACACTTCAACCTCTCTGGCCACTCAGTAAAACATTTAAGGGTGGCAATTTTGCAACAGGAAAGCTTCAAAAACAGACTGCAAGGAGAAACTGCTGAGCTTGAATTAATATGCAAACTAGATACCATTAACTTGGGTTTGAATAGAGACTGGGAGTGGCTGGGTCATTACACATACTGAATCTATTTCCTTAAGTTAAGTATCCTCACACCTTCTTGTCAACTGTCTAAATGGGCCATCTTGATGATCACTACAAAAGTTTTTTTCTCCTGCTGATAATAGCTCATCTTAACTGATTAGCCTCTCACAGTTTGTATGGTAACTTCCAACTTATCTGTATGTGTATATATATCTTACTATATGTTCCATTCTATGCATCCAATGAAGTGAGCTGTAGCCCATGAAAGTTTATGCTCTAATACATTTGTTAGTCTCTAAGGTGCCACAAGTACTCCTGTTCTTTTTGTGGATACAGACTAACATGGCTGCTACTCTGAAAACTGTATATGAAAGTACATTTTAGTTTTATACAGAATATTAACTCCAAGAGTTGCCAGGACACCCATCAGAGACTAACACTGTATAGCTTCATATAACTTGGCATTCTTTGTACAAAAGTATTTTGTTGATTTTGTACTTTCATGTTGGTATGAGATGGAACATGTATTATTACTATATTATTATTAATTATTATACATGTGTTTTATTCTGTGGATGCTCTCTCTCACCAAGAGGCCCCATTTAAGTTAACACTTTCTTTCAATATCTGCTCTGATTTTTCTGGGTAAGGACCATGGCTCCCTATTCATACCTTCACTCCCAAAAGCAGGTCTGCTTGCTAGCCTGACATAATGTTTATTCCCCTGTCATTAAAGATTACTTTATTATTACAATAAAACAAAACACCCCCCCCTCCGCTTCTAAAAATAATTCAAGATATTATTCTTGAGGCTAGGGCTGCTAACATAGCTATATTTCAGTTTGGTGCACCAGTCTCTGATCTGTATTTCAGGATCCATCATAAGAATGAGAAAAAATAGTTGAAACACAGCATCTGAAAACTTACATTTATCCAACAATTGCAGGAAAATAGTATATGCCAAAAATTCAGATCATCATTATGATCTTGACATCTTCTCTAATGTTGCCCAGTTTCCTCTCTCCACACTTCAAATAATCCTGATTTTGAACACAGTCAAACTGAGAAGCTTGTGGGTTGTGGCTACAGGCATTCCTTTCACTAAGAGCTATTTCTGCTTTCTAATTATATCATCATTAGAAAATAACCAGTAGCATATCTTCTGGAGGGGTATCCATTCATTAATGCAGACAGATAAGACTCCATTCCATTGAAAGTAATGAAGTGGAAACATCTACATTAGTTCCAAAACTCTTCAGACCATGCCCACAACATCCTCCATAGTAACAAAGCACGGATGGCCATCTTTTACCCTAAGCATGTGCCATGTAAGTGAAACAATTATCTGCACAGTTTGCGACCATTTGGTTTTATTAGTTAGGAAAGTAAACTTTCAGTTGTGTTATCTTCTATCTTTAAAACATCTAAACTACTTTCCTCCACCCCCATTAAGAGATCACTGTCTCCTCAATCTCTATGTAGATTTATTATTTTGTGTATTACAACAGCACTTAGTGCCTCCAATAAAATAGATACCCTATTGTGTTAATAGCTGTACAAACTTAAGACATAGACCCTACTCTAAAGAGTTTACAATCTAATTTAAGACAAGATACCAGTGAGTGTAACTACTGAAAAGAATGGAGGTGGGTACATGAGGGTCATAGCAACAGGACTGTGTGTTTACAGTTGGTTATTTTTGAAGCAAAATTATGTGTGTGTTTTTTGTTTTTGTTTTTTTAATGTGATAAACAGTCTTTGCTGGTCACCTAACTAGCTATCATCATCTTTCATAAAACCTTCCAAAAATAATGGCCCAATCCTGCAAACCCTTCTTACTTTCAGAAATAATCCTATTAACCTGAAGTGACGATATGACTCCTCACATGAGTAATGGTTTGCAGGATCAGTCACTATGTTATTAGCATAACATGTCCCATATATAGTTCCTCGTTTCAAAATGGACTTGGATACCTCCTGAAAAATAAACATCTCCTCTGAATGAACATTCCTAGTAATTCAATTTCTAGTGCTTTTAAAGTTTTCTGAGAGAAAGGGCACTTTTCTTTCACAGACCATGATGAATTTAAAGTCATGAATGGTGCATTTTGTTACAACGATTTCACATATTTTTATTTAGTAACAGTCTGCTGGAATTCAAGGTTGCTGCAATGTAATTGCTCCCTTATAACATTACAGATGTAAACTTCCTATTGAGCTTCCACATGTTTGAGTGCAAAATTACAAGTACACGTGGCTGATTTCAGACTAAAACAAAGGGAGGCTGGCCTTTGAGAATTTTGCTGTAATGCCTTCTACTAGCTAAAAATGCACATACCAAAATGTAATTTGGTAGCAATATTTTACTTATTTACCAGAAAACTACAGTTTGTAACAAATTTAAGCATTTTAATAAGTTACAATTATTATTTCTTTATTCCCTTCCCCCAAAATAAAATACCAAGTATCAAGATGGAAAAGGCTTTCTTTATAGATATTATGGAAGCACAAGGATTTTGACCATTTGCAGCAGACAATAAAATGACCTTTTACAATCAGTAGCATGACACTGTTGAGGTAGGAAAGCTACATGTACTGTTAATATTCAGTTCCCAGCTGAGCTAGAATTTCCCCACTGAAATTCTCTTTAGCTAAAAGCTCATTTCACTACATAACCAGCATTTTTTTTTTTCAGCTCCAGCTCTATTACTGAACCTTGTGGTTACACTGGTAGAGTGGACAATAATCCAATTAGCCAGGAACCAAGTAAAGTCATTCTTCATTCTGCTTAAGTCACTCACAATAAAGCATATTTTACTGATACACCCCTTGATGTATCAGAACATTTAATTGCCTGAAATAGGTTAGTCACCTATAATGACAGCAACAAGAATTTCTTGTGTCAAGATCCAATTCTGTTTCATTCTACCTGACATCAGACCTTTGCATTAATCTTTTTTGCTTAATATATTTTTAAAAAGCCCACAAAGTTTCCTGGGGAATGGACTGGTTTGCATAATATGCAGATTATTTCAGCTGCTTGATCACTGTAATAAATGCCAGAGAAGACAAACAAGCATTGCTTGCAAATGAAGCACTGCATGCAAATTTTATTTTTATTGGAATGACATTTGGTGACCTCCTCTGGAATTGATGAGATTTCCCTAAATAGACATGCTTTGCAATATTCGGTTAATGAACACCCAAAAGACATGATTTTTGTTTTAAAACAAACACATATATAAGAAACCTTATTAAAAATGTAGGATGGAAAATCTCTTATTGAAAATGCTGGAACAGACAGCGGCCATTGCAAAGCACAGGAGAGCAACATTTCATGAATAAAACAGAAGGTACTAAGATTAAACAAACATGTAAAGTTTGAAAATTAATCTAAAGGAGGTCGATTAACGAAAGCAACAAATTAATTTAATTTGCATGTGAACATTTCACATTATACTTGCTGCCGTTTGCATAAATTCAATTTCAAAGCGTTTGATTGTATAAACCCATATTGTTAAAAGGTCAGAAAATAGTCCAGAACTTTAATTCCCCGATAGTGAGGATTAAGCAGGTTATAGAATGATATGTGCCTTTGATACTTGTTAGCAGTAAAATGCTAGAATTACAGATGTTTAATTCAGAGGGAGAAAATTTCTCCTATTCCCAGACAAAGGAAAATGTGATCAACAAAACTGCCAGATTACAATGAGAGAAAGAAAATGCCTTCTCATACATGGTTAGAGAGGCTTTTGTGCCTAACACTAGCTACACCTTTCCCAGACCTACTTGTGATGATGGTACCAATTTGAGGTTCAAATTGAGGCTTACCCTGGCATTGGGAGCAGTGTGGAAATGCACCAACTAAGGGAAGCATCAGAAGCCATTTCACTGTTATGGGGTACAGCATACTACTTCCTTGATCCAGTCCTACCTTGGCTACCCTTTCCCTTCCCCCCAGGATTCTGAGCATCCTCAGAGAAGTATGGAGAGCACAGCCTTCGTGCTTTGGGAAGCACATAGAGTGCAGATGGGCCAGACCCTTACACTCTCCTCCAAATGCACGGTCTTGAAAGGCCAGGTGCAATTTGGTCCCTAATTAACAACACCCTCTTGAGAATTGTGTTACATTTTTAAAAACATTAATTCATCCTGTCACAACATCTTGTGCATAAGGCAAGCAAGCATTTTTATCTCCATTTTACAGATGGGAAAGCCATGGCACAGAGACTAAGCAACCTGTCTAAGGCCACAGAGCAAATCAGTGACATGGCCAGGATGTTTTTGCTCATGCCACTACTGAACTACATGGCCTCTCAAAAGATCCCTCTTCCTTTTCACCGTAACAATTCATCCTTTCTACATTCACACAGTTTATATCCTTGCCACAATATGCTTTTGAAGTAAGGCAGGATGTTCTGAAGTGGATCGTAGTGCTGTATCATGTATTTCATCATTCTTATTAAACATCCTTGCTTAATGGCTTGACACTGATGCTATGATTTGTTCTAGTGCTTGATGTACAGTAGCTGGGTTTTATTTAGGTCAGTAGCATTGAAAAAGACAACAGGCAGCTACTTATTTTATGGCATACTGAAACTCACCAGACCTTAGCATTCTCAAAGGTCCTGTATCTCAGCATGAGGATGTGGGACCTTTTCAAACTCTCATTATCAATCAAGCTTGAAAAAGGCTTTGTAGAGTCAAATATGCACATAGCTGTAACATACTTTTTTAGTGATCTTAATCAATGTAAACAGGAAGTGGTCTCAATTGTTCTTCTGTAAATTATTTCTTTTTTGTCTGGAGTGAGTGGTTATACTCTTTTCATTTCCAGTGAAAAAATATGCATTTTTATTTGAATGAGATACTACAGCTGTACATTATTCCTATGTTTACCCTAAGTGTCTGAGAGGCAATCACACCCAACAAGATATTATTGAGTGTTACAGAAGTGAAGCAGTACTGAAAAACATAACAGCAAAGCCCTCTTTGGGATACAGCAACAGTGTCTTATCTGGGTAGCTCTAAATGATAACAACGTGCCATCTGTGTTTTAGTGAGGGTTAGTTACTATTTAAATGATTGTGATTAACAACCAGAGCTTTATACACTAACAAGCCAAGTTTGATTGTAATTCTTTGGAGTGTAATCGTGTCTCTACCCTGCAATTATACACAATGAATGTTGAATTAGAAGCAAAGAAAAAGTGTGTGAAATAACTTTCAGAGTTGGAGAAGCAGGCTATTGAACACAAGCAAAAGGTGAGTTGATTGGTGAGAAATGTAATAGGTTGGAATACTGCTGGTATTCCATAAGAGACCAAAGAAAATGATAATTTGAAGAGTCACTGGGAAAAATAAGCAGCATTCACCACTAATGTGCCTCACATAAGGCAGGCAGGCTATAATATCAGTGAAACATCGAACATTTGATGTTGCCAAAGAAAAATTAACCATGTTATTATTTGAATTTCAGATCATTTTTGTTGTTACTTTTGCTGAGAGGAGATAACCACAAAACCAATACCTCTGCCCTTTCTCCCAATGGCTTTGCTGGAGATGACCTCCTGCCTTTGCTTTCAATTTGGTCAGAAATTACAATATAGTCCAGGGTTTAATTTCTGGAATTTTGCAAGAGTACGTTACATATCAGTCCACAGGAAACTTAAATAAAAAGGGGCTATGGCTATAATATGGGGTGATGCATGATAATTTACAAAAGTACTGATAAACTAAGTCATAGTTTGTGCATAAACAATCCTTAAAAATGAGCAAATTGAACTATAACCGAAATAGCTGTTATTAATTCATTGTCTTCTGAGAGAAAACTTGAATTAAGGACAAAACATGTAGAATTATGGATAAATCCGTCACAAAACAAAAATTATGCAAACATCATGTAGGGGTGACATGGCTTCAGAAACACATAGTAAGAATAATACTTTGTACTCACATAGCACATTCCATTAAAGGATTTTGAAGCACTTTTCAAACAATGGACTAAAAGTCTCAACACTCACATGAGGTAGGGACAAAGTGGATTGCTGAGTATTGGAGTGGAACTTGTTTCTTTGGTGTCCCGAGTTCTCTAACATTCACTAAATATGGACACTTCACATTTGTAAGGGAATAAATCATGCTTTTGTGTGTGTGTTGTTTTGGCTTCCCATCCTCCAAGCCATCTACTCTCTACTTTCCATGTTCCCTTTTTTTCCTCTTTCCTTTCTCAGTGTTCTCAGATTCTCTTTCCCTGATTTACTTTGATGGTGCACACTAAGTCCTGTGATATATGCACCCTACTCATCTCCAGATACACACTGCACTATAGTTAGTCACAGCCTGCTTGTTCTTCAATTCAATAGGAGGGGAGCAAGAGAACTAGTCACTCATGTGCCTCTTCTCATCCCTGTTCCAACCTTCTCCGGCAAAATAAGCAGCACCTGCCTAAGTCCCCATTCATCCTTTTCTCCTCCCTGAATCTTCAGCTTCTGCTCCTACCAGTGTCATGCTTCTCCCAAGCTCCCACTCCCACAATATCTCTGCTCCTCTCTTCTGCTCCTCCAGCAGCCTGTGGGGGAAGGAAGGGACTTTCATTGTTCTGTGCCAACAAGAGAAAAGTAGGCCTGTGGTTCACCCACCTGTTCAAATTCTCCATTCCTCCTGTGTGAGGAGGATAATGAAGCTCGGAACATGTCTCCAAAAAACAAACCACTGTTTCACAACATGCCCACAAAAAGTCCTGCAACTTGCCCCGTTGATGTCCAGGATGTACCCTGGTATGTATTCATTCTTCCATCGCCACGTGCCCCTTGATAGAGAAGGCCCTGAACACTCCTCCTTTCAAGTTTCTGATGTGGGATAGCCAGCCATTCCAATTCTGCCAATTGTAATTGCTGTGACAGGACAGAGGGCAACAGATGATCCCACAGTCAGACAGAATGGTCCTATATTAAAGACATGCTGAAACATACTGGTGTTTGGGGCCTATTTCACTCACACAATAGTTTACACGTAGTAACAAGATTTTTTAAAAAGTGCCAAAGCCTACTGAGATGCAAAGTCAATAAAAGGGCTGTCTGCCAAGAAGGTGATTTTTATATATCTGTCAGCGAACTCAGAAATTCGTATGCAGAATCCAGTACCTGGCTTTGTGAATATGTATGCACATTCATATCCTGAACACATTGGGCCAGGGCACTCCACTGTAGCTACACTGCAAGGGAAGCCTCTGTCTACTGCTGCCCCTTAATACCACTCAAAGGGGTTGGAGGGTTTCACTACATGAAGAGTGTTGACAAGGCAATGAGGCAGCAGAACATGTATAGTGCTCCCACTGCCATCCACCTCTAGCTAATGCTCTCCCCTCACCGGTACCTCATACCCCCCTGGAGAGTCCCTTTCATGTGTACATCTGAGAGGCACCACTGGGGTTCATCATTATTCACCTTTGATAGATCTATCAGAGATAGAAAGAACAACTAATCTAAGCAACTGAATACAAGTCATTGCTATACTTTGAAACTATTCATCTCATTTAACTGTTTCAGAACATTATGTGCAGGAGAAAACAACTGAATGGAAATGTGACTGCAGCTTTTAGTGACGGGTACTTTCAGTTCTACACTTATGTGGCTCTGACAGTAGAATGGAGCCCTGCATCCCGCTGCTCTGTTGTATTTTCCTCACAATATCTAGGGTCACTGTCAACAATGAACATTTGGAATTTTTTAGGACCAGCCACAATACCTAAAGGAGAAACTGACAGCAATGGAGACCAGTCAGGAAATTAAGGAGCTTACCCAAGTCTTTTAAAACCAGCTACTGAAAACTACATGTGTTTTTAGTAAGCTTTTACTCTATTATTTATTTATATTACTATAATGTCTAGAAGCCCCATTCATAGTCCAGGACCCCATGGTGCTAGGAGCTGTACAAAAACAGAACAAGCAGACGGACCCTATCCCAAGGAGCTTACTATCTAAGAATAAGACAAAAGACAAGAGATGGATGGGGGAGTATAAGGAAACAATGAGACAATATTGGTCAACGTGATATGCAGAGGTACCAGAGCACCAGCATCCTAACGGTTAAGTTGTTTTTGTAGGCACGACAGCTAGACTAATAGAAATATTTGCAACAGTGTTTGCAAAATATTTGTCAATGTTGTTTGTGTTATTGTTTTTTATTTCATTTAGCAAAGATAAGATTGTGATGAATCTGTTAAGCAGGGAACTACAACTGCCATCAGTCTCCACCCCCTGCACTTCCCTTTCCCCTGGCCAGTGGCCAGGCAGAAAAAAGAACCCTGAAGAAGAAGCAGCTGGGCTTTTTTAGGGAAGCAGCTGCTCCATGGCAAGCCTGAAGCTGCAGAGATGTGAGATGTAGAGAGGAAACCCCAACACCGTAAAGAAAGCTACATGTGGAACAAGCTCTGACTGCCAGATGTTACAGGTGGATGCAGATCTGTCTGAGACTTAGGGGGGGATCAACAGTAGCCAGTGCAGAGGAGCCCCAGTGAGAGACATACTACTAAGTGATCCTGGCCTGGAAATCTGCAAGCTCCTCTTTACTTTAATAGAGGCTGGACTGGAGAGGCACCAGACCTGAAGAGCCCTAACCCTCAACTAGACTGCCTCAGTGGCCCGAACAGGAACTATTGTTGCTCACTCTGAAATGGAACTGTTTGAGCTCCTGTACCTGTATTAGCAACCTTTCCCTTTCCTGCTTGTCCAAGTAAAATACCCTTTCATTTACCCATGTGTCTTACTCGTTATGGGAACTCACCAGGACTAGCTTCAGAAGCACCCATGCATGTCTCTGGGTTGTGGTACCCCAGGCACGTTACTGGCACCTTAGTGTTTGTTATACTGCAGCACTGAGCAGCTGTCATAACTACAAGATCTTTCTCACTTAACTTTTTCTCCTCAAGAAAGAGGATTTTCTGAGGCACTATAAAAATAGAGGCTTCAGATAAGCAAAGCGCTTGCACCTCTCTCTATTCAAGAAAGTACTTAATTTTAAGTACATGCTTAAGTTCCATTGTAGTAAATAGGACTTAAGAACAAACTTACACATTTTCCTAGGGAAAGAAGCTTTTCTGAATCACTTACATTTGAGGATAGATTCATCCCATATCTCCAATGTGGTGGTGTCTCTTTTCTAAAGCAAATTCACTTCATCCCAACCCATCTGTTATAAAATATAATTTATGAATTAGGGATGGGGATTCAAATTCTCAGTCACAAATCCTATTAAATGTCTATAGAACCCCTACTGGCTTCATTATTATTGAATTCTCCAGGGACATCATTTTGATTTATAGCACAAGCTAGAGGATCTGAGATCTATGACCCAGTGAACACATTAGTGTAGACAAAATATAGGATTTTCATCTACAACATAGTTCATCTATAAAGTTAGAGAAGGTGGTGACCTATTTAAACTACAGTTTAAGGTCTGAGTTTGAGGCTGTAGTAAATTTAGTTTTGAATATTAATAGCATGGAAATCTCACTAGAACTCAAAATGGTGTGTGGTCATGCAATCAGCTGCTCCCATGGAATTCTGGGCACCCAAACCAGAGCAGAAGATAATAAGCCCTCTTCCCATGAGGGTTCAGATCCAACGATTGAAAGCCAGTCCAGTTCCCTGAAATTTTCAAGTATTTGAACTTGAGTTTCTGATTAGGGCTAAACTAAGAAAAAGGAAGGCAGGATTTAAAAGTCCAAAATAGAAAAAGGATTTGTAGGTAGGAATAGACTGTGAAATGAATTTGAAAATAAAGATTATGATAGCAATTGGCATTCAAAACTATTTTCAAATACAATATATTTCATCGTCTTTTTGTACTAAGGAGCACGGCTGTTCTTTTTAACTTTCAGGTTATTAAGGTGTGTAAAATGGGCACACTTTTCCTTTAACTGTTTCAGAATGACGGGTGTGCAGGAAGCCATCAGAACAAAATGTTTCAAAATCTGGGGGGCGGGGGGGAATAAAGTATTTTATAGCGTATATACTTGGATTACGAATCTCTGGAAATAGATACACAAAAAATTTGATTGAAAGACTGCCATTGATTTCAAAAGGCTTTGGATCACCCCCTTACACTAATTCGATAAATTATGGAATGTTAAATAAGAAAAAAATGAAGGTGGGAAAATAGAGGGGAATAAAATAAAAGGATATGAAGTACAAGGCAGCACTGTTTTCTTCTTAAGGTTTTTTTTCTTTGATATCCGTCCCCATCGTCTCTGAGCCACTAGCACAAACATTAGGGAATTGCAGTTAGCCTTTGATACACTTTACCTCTCACTTCCTTTAGAGGCATACCACAAAAAAGTCAGATTACAATGAGAACAATTTAGGTCATGTACAGATTATAAAAAAGTCACATTACAAAAGACTTAACTATTTAAAGGGTCAAATTAAACAAGGGACAACTCTCCACTCCAAGCTCAAGTAAAACAGCTTTGTGCAGGGGACCAGAGCAGGGAGGGGAGAATAATTCCCAATCCCAATGGCAGGGCATCAGGTACCTGTGTACCAAAGCTATGACTACAAACTGCAATCCATGGGTAACAGTAGTGATCACAAGCCTCTGGAATCTGTGGCGCCAACTCTGTGATTTCCTGGGGGGTGCTTGACCCCCGCTCTGCCCCAGCCCTACCTGCACTCCACCCCTTCCTTCAACCCCCACCCCACCTCTTCCCACCCCTGCTCTGCCCCCTCCCCTGACCTCTCCCAACCCTTGCTCCTCTCCCTCCTCCCCCAGTACCTCCTGCACGCCTCTGAACAGCTGATCACTGGCGGGTGGGAGGCACTGGGGGGGGAGGGAGAAGAGCTGATCGCCAGGGCGGCTGGTGGGTGCTGAGCACCCACTATTTATTTTCTGTGGGTGCTCCCACCCCAGAGCACCCATGGAGTCCGCGCCTACGTCTGGAACTCTCCACACGCTTTCCACACAGGGCTAACTAGCTGTTCATTCAACATGCTTAGCATGAACAGTGTATCTGTATCTAAGCAGACATTAGACATTAAAAATTTGCTACTGGGTATGTCCATAAAGCAATTTTCAAAGTGTTATCTTTGTTCAGTCAACAGTTTCAAGTTCAGCAAAGACACTAGTCTTTAATGAGAAAGATTTACGCCAAGTGTCATAAATATAAAGGGAAGGGTAACCACCTTTCTGTATACAGTGCTATAAAATTCCTCCTGGCCAGAGGCAACATCCTGTTACCTGTAGAGGGTTAAGAAGCTCAGCTAACCTGGCTGGCACCTGATCCAAAGGACCAACTTTCAAATCTCGGGGGAGAGGGGGAGGCTTTTGTTTGTGCTCTTTGTTTACGTGTTTGTTCTCTCTTGGGACTGAGAGTGACCAGATAGAAATCCATCTTCTCCAACACATCCTAATCCAAGTCTCCAATATTGCAACCAGTATAGGTAAACCAGGCAAGGCGGATTAGTTTATCTTTTGTTTTATGTGAATTTTCCATGTGTTAAGAGGGAGGTTTATTCCTGTTTTCTGTAACTTTAAGGTTTTGCCCAGAGGGGGATCCTCTGTATTTTGAATCTGAATACGCTGTAAAGTATTTTCCATCCTGATTTTCCAGAGGTGATTCTTTTACCTTTTCTTTAATTAAAATTCTTCTTTTAAGAACCTGATTGATTTTTCATTTTTCTTAAGATTGCAAGGTTTTGGGTCTGTGTTCACCTGTACAGATTGGTGAGGATTATTATCAAGCCTTCCCCAGAAAAGGGGGTGTAGGGCTTGGGGGGATATTTTGGGGGAAGATGTCTCCAAGTGGTCTCTTTCCCTGTTCTCTGTTTAACACGCTTGGTGGTGGCAGCATAGGGTTCAAGGACAAGGCAAAGTTTGTACCTTGGGGAAGTTTTAACCTAAACTGGTAAGAATAAGCTTAGGGGGTCTTTCATACAGGTCCCCACATCTGTACCCTAGAGTTCAGAGTGGGGAAGGAACTCTGACACCAAGCTTCACACTTCAGCCATTTTTGCTATAGCTCTGCCTAAAAGCAATGTGGCTTGAACAGTATTATCACTGACAAGTGTTCAAAAATCATGAGTCAAAACACACGGAAATCACAAGTTTGGCTTAAAAATCATGAGATTTTAAAAAAGGTGTTTGGATTATTTACCTAGCTTTCTAACCTTTTGAGTGCACTCAGGTCACATTTTCAAGCTTTTCTCTGCAACTCTGAAGACAAGAAACTGCCTTTTTAAAAAAAACAGCTGAAATCCTCATGTCTTCACATGACTCCAATAGTTGGGGTTTTATGAAACACACCAAATGTGAGATTTAAATCATGAGAGTTGGCAAGACTACTAGAATTTTATTAACTGGAAATGTCACCCTTACATCAACACTGATGAACTCCTTTGTGCTAGATGATATTTTGTTCTAACTTTTTTAGTAAGTTAACCTTTAAGCAGTAAATAAGCACAGAAAAAATCCTGCCCCAAACCTGAACATTTTGGAAAGTTATGATAATGTGGAAACAAAAGGTCTATAATTAAACTGTATTGGAGGCTTATCATCAGTGGGTACTCTCAAATACTGGCAATAGTACTGACAAAGACCAATTAATATTTGCTTCCGTGGGTGGACAATCTATTTAACGTATAATCGTTGCCCTTAAAAACTTGAGAATTAGATTCAAGAAACACTTTTCCAATTTGTATCTAAAATTTATACCATTACTATTGGCTTGGGAGCTGACAATTAATATTCAGTAATCAATGTTCAACTTACAATGTAGCCTTCTCGCTATAAATCAGCTATGTCTTCCTTTTTCAATTTTTGATTTTTCCATAGCAATAATTCAGCATAAGCACACTGCATTATATTTTTTTAAATCAGAAAGCAGTCTTTGTATCTTTGCTCTGGGGATTTATTCGCAAAAAATAAACTTTACCCTTTTGTATGCTTCATCAGTAAAATAGACACAAAATTGCATCTACACAAGCAAAGCCATGCATTCCTGTACACAGGCATTTGGCAAACAAGTTGATGTGTTTCAAATGCAACCTTTGAACGGGATAGCAAAACTCACCGAGACTTGAAATTGATATGTTTTCTGCTAATGCAATTCCAATTTTTTTCAAGCTGTAAACAGGAAGACTTAGTGTTAAAAAAAAAATCCCCAAAGATTGTCAATGACATATGGAGCCATTTTCCTTCAGGTTGTTAACTGGAATGTGGCCCAGATCAGTAGCTCCCAAGCTCATTGCAATCTGAAAGGTGTTAAGAGATATACTCTATGTGAAATGAGTTTGTGGTCTCAGTCCAATGCCCAGTTGACAGATTTCCACATCAGAATTTGCATTAATGGACACCCTGGTAGGAGCCTCAGCAGAGAGGCCAAGGACTGATCAGATAAGCAAGTCACAATGAATTGTGGTCTTGTCAGATGTCATAAGCCAAAAGGGTTTTGGACGGCTAATACTTGGGTAGGAGACTTCCAATAAAACCGCAGGATGCTATTGTAAGTGGCGCTGGTGATTCAGTTGGTTGACCCTGTGCTCCTCTGATGACAGTGCATGGGGACAGGGTACTGCTTCGAGCAGCATTAATGCTCATACAGATTTCATCCTAGAAATCCACTAGGTTTGGAGGGGAGCATGCTGAGCTCTGGCTTTGCTGGGTCTGGCCTGGCACCCTCCCCAAACCTGATGACCCTTAACTCTGTAGTTTTTGCCCACAGGCTTCTGGGATGGGGTAGAATTATGTCCCAGGGAGCTTCTCCTTCCCTCTGACACTGCTTTTGTGATCTTCCTTATTTCCCCCACCCCCTCATTTTTGCTGCTTTCTGTGTGGTATATAGAATAAAAGTAAACAGTGCTAATTAATCCACACCATCAAATGTCAGATCAAGACGTGCGTCTAGTTGAACTCACTCATCCAGTAAATAATTCCTATTAATTTTAAATAGTTCTATTTTTCATTTCAAACAGATTTTGGGTCGTTCTGTTTTTTTCTAGCAAAGCTCCTTTAACAAAATATCACTACACTATAGCTTGTCTGTCTGTCTGTCTGTTTGTCTCTCTCTCTCTCTTACACACACACACACACATTCTCTCTCTCTCTCTCTATTACTGGCCATAAACTGTACAGTAAAGATGTAATAAAGATAAATGTAAAATCCTCTCCCCACTATACCTTTCATTTTTCTAAAGGCTGGTCTGCTGACAGACTGACTTGGTAAGAGATTTTATGTGACATCATAAATAACTTGTATTCACTGATCTAAATTAAATGAATATTGTACAGATAGTGCTACACGTAAAATATAATGAAGACTAATGTAAGGTGAACAAAAGCAGGTCTGAAATATTCATGGCATAAAAAGAATGATCATTTCATTTTATATTCTCAGTGTAATTGACATTGAAAAACAAATGCCCTTAAGAGTTGTGCTTAGTGAATGAAATCTTTGGATCATTCTTAAAAGTACCCCTGTTGTAACTGTTCAGGGATTACATAATAGGCAGAAAGTGTATTATGTTTTGGCTGTAACAAAAGCATCAATTAATTTCACATATTTCTTTATTGTGGTATTGCATTGCTCTGACACAGACTCAACTGAATTTGCATGATTCCGAGGTCAGTGGAAATAATAAGAATTGAAAAGGATAGGGTAAAGGGATGGAAAAGTCTATTACCCACTGGTAAATCTAACCATCCTTTGCAACCCTTAATCTCAGAAGCCTTTTTTGTCATCAGTCATTTTCCCCCTATTTTCAGCATATTGTAGAACAAAGGTTCTGTAAATAGGCTATGTCCTTCAGGCCCCACAGAGAATTAGTTCTTTGAACAAAGAAAGAAACATGCATTAATTCAGCACTGAAGAGATGTAAGAAAGGGTCTTTTTATATGGGCTTTTGATGCTGAAGGGTCCATGTTTTTGGAATTAGGCCATATATCCATTTTCTCTTATACCTATTTTTTAAACTTTATTTCCTAACTTCTCTCTCCTCAGGCCCTGATCTTTTTCTAGTCCAACAATTGGCCTGCTGCTTTTAGTGATCAGGTAGTGGGTTGATAGGCTCTAGAGATGTACTGAGCAGGGCCATTAAAGGAGCTGTAGCTCAGGTCACTGTATGCTGATAAGCACTTACGTGGCCTAGGAAAGGGAAATAAAACTCCAAGCATTAGTCCTTTTAAAGCTCTTTTCTCTGACTTTGTGTATTATCTACAAAACAGTCCCAAAACAAAAGAAAGTCAACTGAAAAACACAAGGCAATTATCCCCACAAGGCTTTCCCAGCTTTAATCAGACAGGAAGAAGAGAACATACTTTTCCCCTTTGACCCAGCTTCCCCTTCCTTTTATACTTGGACCTGAGCAGCCCCATGACCAAGCAGGACCTATTAACCCTTTACAGACTGTAGCATATTTACCTTGCCATATATACATCTTAAATTGTCTGCTTTAAAGACTGGAACACAGTCTATTTTCTGGTTTTGCAGTCTCCCACAGCACTTAGCTGCTATGGTGATTAGGTGAAGAGAGGTCAGCATGTTCCTAGCTCTAGGTATGAGTCTCTGCGTCACAATTAAGAATAATCAGGTCTGGGTAAAGTATTTCTCCAAGATAACCGTTTAAAACATTTTCAACATATTTATTCAGCATGGACAAGCTAACTTATCAGGACAATCTATATTAAACCTTTCAATATTTATCTGGCTGTCCTTTTTCCCACATGGTAAGAAGCCAGTCTAAAAATGAAACACTATATTCACCCAATTTGGCTTCCTTAAAAAACAAAATGTTTTATTCCATCTCCTACCCTAAACAAACCAACAACAGGTAAAAAATAAAGTGATTTTTTAAATCTATGTGTACTCCATTATTCTGTACTCCAGTTCATGCTATTTCATTAGTGAAATTTGTATATTATACGCAGGCACCAGTTTAGGGCATTGTGGCTTTATGAAAAATAGAAAGTAACAAAAAGACCTCAAAACACACTTATCTATATTAATACATTACAGACTGGAGGCTTAAAAGTTAGTAGGCCTACATTTTGACCTACTTTTTCCTTATATGTTTGCAAAGTTCATATTGTCATTTTAGAATCCGTGTTTGTTTTTTCCAAAACAAATGCTTCAGTGTTATTTTTTTTTGGCATCTGTGTGTGTGTTTTTTCATAAGAAAAGTAATGCCACACTCCTACGCTCATCTGCAATTCTCAATTAACAAACAGTGTGCATAGGAGGGAATAGAGAACAAGGGAAATGAAATAAATTTCACTTTCTAGCCGTGAGAAGGTTCGCGTAAGTGACGGTGATCAAAACTTAAGTTTACAAAGGAGAAAAAAACACATTGTCTGGCTATACTGAAAGGAGAACAGGAGACACTTGACAGGGTTTTAATCAGGCCACAACTTTATAATTAGATGTTTGTGACTACCCGGCAGATAAAAGTGTACAGTGCAGGTAATTCCATGTTCAGTAAATATCTACCCGAGGAGCTTCCACCAATGCCCCTCTTCTTCCATGCAGGTCCCCTAACTAACCCCATTGCTGGGTCCTTACTTCTCCTCCCTTGAATGAGAGTTAAGGTGGACTATAAGAAGGCAGGGATTGGCTCCCTGCTGCATCAGTCACAGTAGCCCTGAACTCCACCCTATTCCACTCCTTTAAGAAACACCTCCTTTTTAAATCTTTTACCAAGTTATTTATCTGGTCACTGTATCCTGGAGGGGGGGAGCCTTTTTTCTATCACGGGCCACTGACCCACAGAAAAAATCAATCGCGGGCCACACACAAGTAAAAAGCAACTTAATTTAGGGTGGTTATTTTTTAGAGAGAAATATGAAATGTTCAACTCGCCTGCCTGGGCTGGGCACGGAGGCTTGGGGCTTCCCCCTGCAGCGGGGCGAGCCAATGCTCATGGCTCTAGCCCTGGGGGGGCGGGGCGGGGGGGGGTGCCATGACTCATGTCTTCCCCACATGGTGGGGCAAGCTGACGCTCATGGCTCCAGCCCCGCCGGGGGTGCTGAAACTTGCCGAGGCCTTAATGAAATTAAGCAACGGTCTGAATCCGGCCCACGGGCCGTAGGTTCCCCAGCCCTGCTCTATCCCTTCCCTATGGAGTACCTGCACTGGACATCTGCCCCACACTTGCATAATGAATTGCGACATCATAGTCTAACTTCTTTTCCTACTCACCATAACAAAGCCCCTCCCTGAACCCACTGTGGGGAAGGCACACCCCCTCCCCCCACTCCCTGCACACACACACACTCCGCACCAAGGCTATTCCGGTGGTGATGAAAAAAATTCCTTTCCATCCCCCCTAGAAAGGAGCGGCTACTGCAATGCCCACAGCAGGTCCTAATCACACTTGGTATTTTGCCATCTGAAGGGGAGGGAGGATGGGTGCTGCTCTGCCTGGTTTGTGGAAAATGGGCTCCTCCCTCCAGGCATCGCCCTTTTCAGCTTCCCAGCCCTTCCAGTCTCTGGGGATGAGTCAGAGTCACTACACTGACCCACTCCCCCTTTTGAACACACACACACACGCTTAAAGGTGCAGTGAGGTCATTCTCAGTGTTCCTTTCAGGAAACAGCTGGACATATTAGATTTCTATACTTTCAGAACTATTAGTAGAGAAAGTCCTATTACAAATCTGGGTAATTGTTAGACTTTCAGAGTAATTTATATGACAATTTTAGCCAGTGGTGGGCAACCTGCGGCCCGTCAGGGTAATATATTGGTAGGCCGCTGGAAAGTTTGTTTACATTTGCACAGCTGCCCACAGCTCCCAGTGGCCGTGGTTTGCCGTTCCTGGCCAATGGGAACTGCGGGAAGCAGCGCAGGCTGCTGGGACGTGCTGACCGCCACTTTCCGCAGCTCCCATTGGCCAGGAATTGGCCACTGGGAGCCGCAGGTGGCTGTGCAAATGTAAACAAACTGCCTGGCAGCCTGCCAGCAGATTACCCTGACAGGCTGCATGAGGCCTGCAGGTCACAAGTTGACCACCATTGATTTTAGCTCTTTTAATGTTATTGAATTGCCCATGAAGAGACTTTGATTTTTGCTAATTATTCCTTTTTCATTTTTTCAATAGTTTAACAATTGTCAGCTCATAGGCTACTTGAGAACTGCTACCATTGCTACTTGTAATATGTTATCATTTCAATTCCATGGCTGGATGACCTTACCTTTTGTAATCAGAAGAAAAAGAAATGAACTTCTGGTACAAATTTTCAGACACAAAATCTTGTGCCAAATAAATGTGACTTTCAAGATTTTTCACAGGAGAATTTTCAGGAGAACACAGACTGTTCAGCTGCAGAAAGATCCCAGAGATTCAGGTCAACAAAATGTTTACCATAAGTGGCAACACTTTCAGATGACTCACCAAGAATTTGTGAATGTCCACAAACGATGGACATTTTATATTGGTTGATTCAGTATTTTTATTATTCAGCATGGTACACTATACTCCTTGGAGAATTCTGCACCACCACATTAAAATTCTTCATATAGTATTTTAAAATTCTGCATATTTTATTTTTCAAAATAATAACACAATATAATCATACCAGTTGCAAATATTTTGGTAATTTATTTCAAAATATCTGTCAGCAAGTATGTCTGGAACAATACAGACAACAAACAAGATTCAGGAAATTTTTTTTGATAAATAGATTCCTTACTAAGCATATTAATACAGAACTTTGAGTAATTCATTTAAACTACACTACCGAAACATATTTCCTGCACCCCTCAGAAGCAGTGCAAAGGCTTGAGGGAGTCAGGGAGAACTAAGGAGCTGAGGGAGAGGGAAGGAGCCTGGGAGTGAACCTGGAGGGTTGTTGGATGTGGGTGGGTAGTGGATTGTTAGAGAGTTGGGGAGCCTCCCCCATGCAGACCCTGGCTGACCCCTAGCCTCTCCCAATCAGTCAGGCACATCTTCCCCTGTCTCCATGTGGCCCTGCACCCGCCGCACCCATCCCCATGTGGCCCTGCAGTCTCCCCATGGCCTGCAGCGCCACTCCCATTCAGCCCTTGGCTCGATGCTGTCATCCCCCTAGCTCCTGAGCCCTGTCGCAGTCAGTCCGCTCACTAGCCCTTTTAAACCCCAGTCTGTGACCCCCCAGTAGCCACATATGCACGGCTCTGTCCATCCCATACCTCCTCACCCGTCCCCACTGTGAGGAATGCAGTCTCCCAATCCCTCTCTGCCCACTGGCTGGCCTTTCTTCTGGTGCCACAGCTGCCCCTGGTGGGCAAAAGATGTAACTGCAGTGCCTTGCCAGCAGAATCTATATTCTGCAGAGAAAAAAACTGCAGGGGGGCATGAATTCCCCCATGAGTAGTACTGAAAACATACTGGCCAGATCTTTGGATACAGCCAAGGATCATGATGGTGGCTTTACAAACACTCCTAACATTCCCCTACCTTGGGCTTGTTGTGCACTAGTCTGGTCCCCTAGTAGAATTTAGAGCATCCAGAAGGCTGCAAGTCCCACGAAATGCAAATGGTCCCTAAGTGATTGTTACAGCACCTGAGGATTGCAAGGGCACAAGGAAAACACAAGCATACACACTTTTCCCAGACCATGTCCCCCTACAACATGAACAGGGAGTGGGGGCTAGCAAGCTTGCTACTATGCCATCTTTGGGGCCCTGGAAGATCCCCTGCTCTGGAGTGATTCTTCTGTGGCTGGATACACTAGCTTTGGGATTGTTTTTTGTTCTGGCAGCACAGTGCAGAGCAGCCCAAATATAGGAGAGAATCTGGGCCACTTGTGTATTGTGTATGTTTATTCTTCTATAGTATTTATTGCTAGTAGCAAAACTCATATTAACGGGGGGAGGGGGAATGGCCAGCTGGGTGGTTACAGGTTCAGAAATATAAACCTCTGCCAGCAATCCAGTTAGCAGGTAAAAAACACCCAAACCTGTCACTCTGAACAAAGTTGGAAAGGTCGAGATGATGCTTCGCTATCCTGTCTTATGGGGACCAGTGTGTTTTTGCGTGTCTGTGTAGTAAAGGAGAAGTGTCACTGCGTCCAACCTGTAGGGAAACATTTATTAAATGGGTCAGAGAACACATATTTCAAGCAAGACTGTTGGCTATAAAGGACATAGTTTCATTCTGTAATAAACACAAGCGTGATGTTCACAGAAATAACACTGTCAGGTTTGCCCTTTAGAACATTGATCCAGGGTTAGTAAATATTGGGTAAGAGGACAGTACAGCTTGCTGCAAGCACAAACCATGGACATTATGTTATTGGATTGCAGTGAAAACAAAACAACAAGAATAAAGCAAGCTTGATAACCTCATAATACCAAATATTTTTCACAATAATACAGTACCTCCAAACAATCTGCACTGTTGCCCATAAGGAAAAACTCATTTTGATAATCTAAATATTTGCCTGCTAGTCCCAACTGATTTGTAAGCAACAGCGTTAATGTGGTAGGAATGGTAATGCAAAGATTTTGAGAGCTCTTGTTCTTACGTTGATATTCCAAGCATCTCTGTTGCTGTCCCCGAACAAGAAAATTACATAATTACTTCTGCAAAGTAATTGTCATAATCCAATGTTCAGTGCAGACCTCTTTTTTCGTTGGACTATAAAATCTGAAATGCTAAATGCTATAGAAGATAGCCAAAGAAATAAACAATGTATTTTTAAGCAAAAATTGTTTCATGCTTTCAGTGTCTTAGGCTTTTAAAATGGGTCTTTTGGGATGATAAATTGTAAATATGAGTACAAGAGAATACCATCTTCCTACAGACTCACCGCTACTTGTTCATTTACATAAGTCACCCAAGGTCTGAAAGTGTTTTGTCTCTTATCAAGAACAGCAGTACTTGTGGCACCTTAGAGACTAACAAATTTATTAGAGCATAAGCTTTCGTGAGCTACAGCTCACTTCATCGGATGCACAGAATGGAACATATAGTAAGATATATATATATATATATCGGGCTTTGTTGCAAGGATAGGTTCCTGGGTTAATGTTTTTGTTGTGTGGTGTGTGGTTGCTGGTGAGTATTTGCTTCATATTTATTCAAGTGACACCATCACAGGACCTAATCACATTAGCCACGCCATCAGGGGCTCATTCAGCTGCACATTTACCAATGTGATATATGCCATCATGAATGCCCCTCTGCCATGTACATTGGCCGAACCGGACAGTCTCTACGCAAAAGAATAAATGGACACAAATCTGACAAAAGGAATCATAACATTCAAAAACCAGTAGGAGAACACTTCAGCCTCTGTGGCCACTCAGTAAAAGATCTAAGGGTGGCAATTTTGCAACAGAAAAGCTTCAAAAACAGACTGCAAGAAGAAACTGCTGAGCTTGAATTAATATGCAAACTAGATACCATTAACTTGGGTTTGAATAGAGACTGGGAGTGGCTGGGTCATTACACATATTGAATCTATTTCCTTAAGTATCCTCACACCTTCTTGTCAACTGTCTAAATGGGACATCTTGATTATCACTATAAAAGTTTTTTTCTCCTGCTGATAATAGCTTATCTTAACTAATTAGCCTCTCACAGTTTGTATGGTAACTTCTAACATATCTGTATATATATATATATGTATGTATATGTTCCATTCTATGCATCCGATGAAGTGAGCTGTAGCTCACGAAAGCTTATGCTCTAATAAATTTGTTAGTCTCTAACGTGCCACAAGTCCTCCTGTTCTTTTTGCAGATACAGACTAACATGGCTGTTACTCTGAAACTTGTCGTTTATCAGTGTTCCTTGCAATCCGCACTGCTCAATTCTTGAACATCTGTTTTCACTATTGGTTTTTTTTTTTTTTTCAGAATTCTCAGCCTGACAAGGCCCAAATATTGTGCAGGGATGAGTGACCTTGCCATTGTAGAAGAGATAAAAAAGGAGAGAGACACACAAAAAGGGAAAACAGCAGAGGAGGAAGCTTGAAATAATGTGGGGTGAATTCGTTTATCTCACATTCTTCTCATGATTTAACAATTTGCTCTAAGAAAAGCTGAGGCAGTGGAGAAAGTGGGGGTGAAAAGCTAAGGTGTGCAAAACAGAAGTTAGGTTTCCCACTCACTTTTTCCTTTTCCCTTTTGAAAGGGAAGGTATGGATCTAACCTTTCCACTTACCCCATGCCATCACAGGATGCAGGTAAATGAAGAACTGGAGACTGAAGTGAAGGTCATTTCTCATACTGACTCAGAGGGACAGGTATGTGTTAAAACACATGGGACTGAAGAAAATCCACATTTACATAAAAAGAAAAGGAGTACTTGTGGCACCTTAGAGACTAACCAATTTATTGGTTAGTCTCTAAGGTGCCACAAGTACTCCTTTTCTTTTTGCGAATACAGACTAACACGGCTGTTACTCTGAAACCACATTTACATGTAATAGAAAAATGTATTGGTAAATCCGTCTAGGAAAGTTTTCATTTTGGCAAATTTACTCATATGTGTGGATGTCTGGGTGAGGGCCCGAGCTGGTTCAGTTTTGTAATGTTAAGAAGAACCCCTAGCTATGGAACCTGGCCCTTGTTGCTGTCGTCACCACCTTGCAGAAGGGTTACAATAGTTTAATTACACAGATTACTTCAAACTATTCTATAGCTTGTAAGACTATCCACTTGAAATAATAGCTGTCATGATACTTCTGTGTGCCTATACACTGCTTTCAATCCAATGATCTTCAAACACTTTACAAACATTGGTGATTAAATCTCACAGTACATCCTGTGTAGGTTCTTATATTGCACCCATCTCCATGGTGGACAACCACCTAAGTACTGGCCATATTCATTTAATGCAGTGAAGCCTCCAGTACTGACTCCATATTAGTAAGTGTGTTGCCATCCATTATATATTTCCTCTCTCTTCCATATCACGTGCATGTACACACTCCGGAGATTTAGCTAGTTTGGATAAGGTTCAATACACCTCCAGACTTTTTCATGCTTGTACAAACAGAACCAAATATTAAATTCCTTTGAGGTTCACTCACCACTAATTCAGAATATCATACAAAATTGGCAAGGCAGATGCATTGTTCAGATTGCCCAAATTACCAGGCTGCAACTTTATTACAGAAGAATATGGCTCTCAAATTACTGGATATACATCTCTGAATAACTTGTAAAATTATCTAACGCTTAGCTCACTCCAGCCTGGTAGCTGATTTTCTAACAAATAAAAGGGCTGATCCAGAGAAGTGCTGGATCCCACTGACCAGTACCTTCGAAAAGGCATGCAAGTACCCACAATATTGTGTTCATCGTTAAAGACTCCTATATGTGAGCAGGATCAATCTCTGCATATGGAATTGTAGTATCAGTGAGTACTTTTGAAGTGATAAACACCCATTTTTTCATGGTCTGTGTGTATAAAAACATCCTCACTGCATTTTCCACTTTTATGCATCCGATGAAGTGAGCTGTAGCTCACGAAAGCTTATGGTCAAATAAATTGGTTAGTCTCTAAGGTGCCACAAGTACTCCTTTTCTTTTTGCGAATACAGACTAACACGGCTGCTACTCTGAAACCAGAGAAATAACTATGCAAATATACAAATAAACCCCGCCCCCCCCCACCAAACTATTAATTTGCTGCAATGGTTCAATCTGGAAACACATACATGACTAACTTTATTCAAGTGACTAGTCTCAGTACAGGCAATGTGAATACTCACTGGAGTAAAATTACTCATGTGAGTAAAGGTTTGCAGGCTCAGGTCTCAGCTCTCTAAAGTAACCATAGTAAAAGTGGCACATAAAGACGTTTGCTACCTTTGTATACTTTAGGTTTGAATAAAATTCCATAAAAGTGCATAATTTAACATTAAAGCCACAATAGAAAATGGAAAGAATTGCTGGTTTTTTCCATAGGCTATCAAAAAAGCAATTTAAAATTGAATAAAAAAGGGAGGTATTATCTGAACTGTAGGTGTTGTGAAGATTGTGCAGTGAAAATTAAAATACTAGTTTGTGCTGCAGCCATAAATTACTAAACTAATTATCTAGTAGCAAGCATAACTGAATCATTCAAAGGGGTAATTAGCAATCAAACATAATGAGTACTGCTACTATTTCTTGTCATACTGTATTTAGCTTCCGTGCAGCCTAGAGGAACTGAATGATTTCCTATTCTTCTCGGAGGGCATTACTGCTATATTGAGTGCATCAGCCCATATTATTACTCCCAGTAGTTTAATTCTTCACTGGACTGCACACTTCTGATTTCTCCTGTCAAAGTTTCCCCAGATCTCCTGGGCCCTTTTAAACAGACATCTTCTTAACAGTCTTCTTTCAGTGTAAATGTAAACTGCAGCATAATCAAATTACGTAGCCCTTTTATTAATTTTATTGTATTTCTGGCCATTAACATATGCTGTATGTTATAGACAGTTTATGCTTTTGTTAACACTTTTGATATTATATACACTGTGAAAATTTGTGCCTGCGATACCTCACTACCAGGAATCCTAGTTTTCTGTGATAAAAAACCCAAAATTCTCTGTGAAAAATAAAAAATAAAAATCCACTTTTTTCCGCAATTAAAATTTAATTTTGAACTTCCGTTTCCCTAGCCACAGTAGGAAGGCCTGCCACTCGGGGCTGACAGGCTGAGGTCCCACTGCCCACTCCCAGTTTGGTTAATAAGAAGAGCCGGATAATGGAGGCTCGGATAAACAGGGTTCTACTGTATATGTATGGGGTCTTGTTTTTTTGCAAAATGTAAAAACCAAAGATTCTCTGTTAACATGCAAATTCTGCGTTTTTCCATGGTAAGCAGATTTCTAAGATACCTCCTCACTACAGCCTTTAGATGTAGAGGAGTTACACCATTTACACTGAGCTCTTACTAATGTGCAAAACCGAAACTGTTTGTTGCTCAGGTGCAACTCAGATAAAAACGCAGGGTCAGATTCTTCTGAAGAGCTCAGCATCCAACAGCTGCTACTGAAAATGGGTGTGGCACGCTTTTGAAAACTTTTTGAAAGCGATGGTCACATAAACACCACCCTATACCGGTAACCTACTGACCGCTATTCCTACCTACATGCCTCCAGCTTTCACCCAGACCACACCACACGGTCCATTGTCTACAGCCAAGCTCTACGATACAACCGCATTTGCTCCAACCCCTCAGACAGAGACAAACACCTACAAGATCTCTATCAAGCATTCTTACAACTACAATACCCACCTGCTGAAGTGAAGAAACACATTGACAGAGCCAGAAGAGTACCCAGAAGTCACCTACTACAGGACAGGCCTAACAAGGAAAATAACAGAATGCCACTAGCCGTCACCTTCAGCCCCAACTAAAACCTCTCCAATGTATTATCAAGAATCTACAACCTATCCTGAAGGATGACCCATCACTCTCACAAATCTTGGGAGACAGGCCAGTCCTTGCCTACAGACAGCCCCCCAACCTGAAGCAAATACTCACCAGCAACTACATACCACACAACAGAACCACTAACCCAGGAACCTATCCTTGCAACAAAGCCCGTTGCCAACTGTGTCCACATATCTATTCAGGGGACACCATCGCAGGGCCTAATAACATCAGCCACACTATCAGAGGCTCGTTCACCTGCACATCTACCAATGTGATATATGCCATCATGTGACAGCAATGCCCCTCTGCCATGTACATTGGTCAAACTGGACAGTCTCTACATAAAAGAATAAATGGACACAAATCAGATGTCTAGAATTATAACATTCATAAACCAGTCAGAGAACACTTCAATCTCTCTGGTCACACGATTACAGACATGAAAGTTGCGATATTACAAAAGAAAAACTTCAAAACCAGAGTCCAGAGAGAGACTGCTGAATTGGAATTCATTTGCAAATTGGATACAATTAATTTAGGCTTGAATAGAGACTGGGAGTGGCTAAGTCATTATGCAAGGTAACCTATTTCCCTTTGTTTTTTCCTACCCCCTTCCCCCCCCTTCATTATGCATCCGATGAAGTGAGCTGTAGCTCACGAAAGCTTATGCTCAAATAAATTGGTTAGTCTCTAAGGTGCCACAAGTACTCCTTTTCTTTTTGCGAATACAGACTAACACGGCTGCTACTCTGAAACCTTTTGAAAACTTGGCTTCCAGGATTTGGGTTATTGGTTTCACAGGTCACCGTTCTGGTCTGTTTTAATACAGGCTTGTGATAAAAGCAAATCTTTTCTCCACTACCACTTTTCTTAAAGATTGCTGTGATTTCTGATTACTGATGACCACCGTACTCTTCATTCTGTTCTATATTCCTTATTTTTATCATGGAGTTCAACAAAATATATATTTTTAAAGGGCCAGGTATCATGAATACCTTTGTACTTTTGTGATGAAATACAATAAGTAATCAAATCTGATGCTCCAGGTCAAAAAATGATCACCTACAAGGATCAGGAAGACTATCGACAAAAGCAGAATTCCTCATTTGAGGGAGCAATGTGATGATCCAGTATAAAAAGAATCCTATGCTCTCATTTCATAATAAATAAACTGAGTCATTATAATGTCACTAATGCTGAATGACAAGGTGGATGAGGTAATACCTTTTATTATTCATCTTTATCTAGTTAGGGGAAAAGTCTATCCCATTCTCAGTGGCTGCAAACAGGGCTCTGAATGTTTCCCTTTATGGACAAAGTTTTAAGTGACACTGACCTCTTTCCTTTTTAAAAAAGGATAGGGAGTTGAGCTAATGCTAAACTAGTGAGATGGAGCAGTATCTTGCAGCAATATGTCACCACACAGCAGTGGTACAAAGATTGTCAATGTGGATGGTCTCTCCCGAAAAGAGGGCTAAATAACATATAGCATGACCACATGGGCATTATGGAAAGAATAAAGGATGTGTGAAATTGCATGAGCAGATGCCACGGAATGTTAAACTGGTTGCATGCTGATAGGAAAGAAATTTGCAAGGGAGTTGGCAGGGTGTGGGGGAAGGGACAGGGGAAAATGCAAGTATGCAGGTCTGCTAAACATTCCCCCTGCGGAATGAAGACATTCCAGCACATAGATTAGTTACCTGGCTTTGTGGAGGAGCAAGGGTCAGGATTTGAAACATAATTTGTTCCATTGTCTCAGAAACAGATTAACATAATTTAGCACCAAATTAGCATGCATGGTTGACCAAATAACACTGACTGACATACCTGGTCTAATCACTTTCAAATGAAAAAATGTGAGATGGACTTTAAGCTTCACATCTTTATTTCTCAGATAATATTCAACTGCTCATAGTGGTCTCTTTCTGGGCATATTAGCATACTAGCCAGTGATAATTAATGTAAAGAACAGAGTTCAAATGTGAGACCATGCTGTTTCATCACTTTTCAGGGGCTACTCATAGTCTCTTCATTTATGTGTAGGTTATACTTCAAAGAAAAGAGACCCAACACTGTCTAGCTGTGAGTATAACATAAGAATGGCCATACTGGTCCCAGTATCCTGTCTTCTGGTGGTGACCAATGCCAGATGCTTCAGAAGGAATGAACAAAACAGGGCAATTATCAAGTAATTCATCCCCTGTCATACAAGCCCAGCAGCTGAGAGTCAGAGGCTTAGGGAAACCCACAGCATGGGGTTGCATCACTAACCATCCTGGCTAATAGCCATTAGTGTACCTATCCTCCATGAACTTATCTAATTCTTTTTTGAACCCAGTTATACTTTTGGCCTTCACAACATCCCCTGACAATGAATTCCACAGGTTGACTGTGTGTTGGGTGAAGAAGTACTTCCTTTTATTTCTTTTAAACCTGCTCCCTATCAATTTCATCAGGTGGCCCCTAGTTCTTGTGTTATAAATAACACTTCCCTATTCACTTCCTCCACATCATTCATAGCTTTATAGACTTCTACCTTTCCCTCCCTTTAGTTGTCTTTTTTTAGCTGAACAATCCCAATCTTTTTAATCTCTCCACATACGAAAGCTGTTCCATACCCTTCATCGTTTTCGTTGTCCTTCTCTGTGCCTTTTCCAATTCTAACGTATCTTTTTTGAGATGGAGCGACCAGAATTGAATGCAGTATTCAAGGGGTGGCCGTACCATGGATTTATACAGTGGTGTCATGATATTTTCTGTCTTATCATCTACCACTTTCCTAACGGTTCCTAACACTGTTAGCTTTTCTGACTGCCACTGCACATTGAACAGATGTTTTCAGAGAACTGTCCACAATGACTCTAAGATCTCTTTCTTGAGTGGTAACAGCTAATTCAGAGCCCATCATTTTTTGTATGTGTGGTTGGGATTATGATTTACAATAAACATTACCATGTATCAGCATTGAATTTCACATGCCATTTTGCTGCCCAGTCACCCAGTTTTGTGAGATCCCTTTGTCACTCCCAGGACAGATCCCGGGGAGACCCAGCTATTTACCTTTCTCCACTGTGAAAACTGACCATTTATTCCTTCCCTTTGTTTCATATCTTTTAACCAGTTACTGATCCATGAGAGGACCTTCCCTCTTTTGTGCATATAGTTGGTCTATATTACAAGAGTTCTTATTGTAATTTTCCTCCTCCTCCCTACCTCCTCCTTTCTCTTGTTGCTGTAATGCCAGTTACATCGTGTTTTAAGGTAGGTCCTCATCTTGCAAGTTACTCTCCAGAAGCTCCTGTATCTATGCAGTACAACCTGCAGTATCAGGGCTTTAGACTATAAATTCTTTGGCATAGGAATTGTGTCATTCTATGCTTATACAGCACCTAGCACAATGAGGCCCTGATACCTTAGAGTCTCAAGGGCTAAAGTAAAACTATAACAAATAATAAATATATTTAGAGATTCTGAAGACATTACTACTTATCTTCCTGGCTGATCAATCACAGTCTATGGATTTTACAAAGCGGTTAGATTTAATAGTTGGTTTAAATGGATTCTCATTAGTGACTGAACACTGTCTCACTTGGAATTCCAATTATTTTCTTTAGCATCACTCAGCAAGGGTACCAATATGTAGTCTTCAGCAAATTAATGAGATGACACTTCACTTGTCTATAAGAGGTTGCATTAGTAAATTATACCTTTGGCTGTATATTTAACCTTACACAGTACTACTATCATAAGTGCCACCTTCATTTAGAATAATATTTTTATTCATTGTGATAAATGCCATGCAGTTCTTTAGTGGGCAGTAAGAGTCTGATTTTTAAATCTAACAAGTCTTCTGATGATTGAATTTTCCCAAACATCCAAATCCTGCTCAACCATATGAAAGAACATTAACAAGGTAGAATTAGTAATTGGTGGATTAAAGATGGATTTATTTCTAAATATGATATTCCTCTTATACTCATTATCCACATTGACTACATCTGTATTAACAACTGGTTTCTTAGTGTCCAGAATATTTGCAAAGAAAAGCTTCAAATTAAGTTTTTGATTACACTTGTAAAACTTTACATGATATTTTGCTGGATTTTCTAGATAGCTAAAAAAGTCAAGCCTTTATTCATAACTGCAATTTCATCTTTAGATAATTCTCCCATGGAAGATTTATAGCATTCATCCTTGATGTTAAATGGTCACGATACAGTATCTTCTTTCAAGGAATATGAAACTCCCTGCTTTCCTCTTCCTTCACCCCCTACCATTGCATTTTCCTTTTGTTGTGATAAAGGGAATTAAAATATGCTGGTTCCTAACAAGCACATACAAGACTTGAGGTTAAAGCATTTCTCCTTTAATCTCCTGAAGATCTCTTGAATCTCCTGATAAAAAAGAAATCCTTCCAGAGATTCCAATCCTGCAGCCATCTCTCTGGTAAGCAGTATCCCTGAAGTCTATGAGACTCTTTACATAAGGGCAACTCATGTAAGTAAATCTTGCAAAACTGGGCCTTGTATAAGTGGAAGAAGAGGGTTGCCTTTAATTTACGCCAGCCATATATTTCTCGGCTAAGCAGTCAATGATTTCTTGTCTTTGTTATTTCTATACCTTTTGACACTTAATCTATTCATTTTATACTTAATGGCTGTATGTTTCCACATTCAGTGTCTAACGTTTTCCATGATTGAGGCTTTGTATTTGATCACTTTCTACCTGTTGTATTTTTATATTTTGGTCTATTCAACACAGAACCCATCAATAGTTTATTTAGCATGCTTTTCCATACATGATTTTTTTCCCATGTCAAATGCTTGTGGCTTTCGTGGCCTGAAGCTGCTTTGGAATTTGTTTCTCCATGCAATAGTCAGACCTTTTTTGGGCGGTAGCCCCTATGAAGCACTGGGCACTTTCTAGATACTTAGGAAGGACCAGTCCCTACCTGAAAGAGTTCATAGTCTATATCCACACAGATGGACAGACACTGATAGGGCAGGGAAGGAGGTGTTATATATTGGCCTTATATATATCAACAGGATTCACTAATAAGCAGCATGACAAAAGCAGACTTAAGAGAGAATTTAAGAGACTTTAAGAGAGACTTCACAATTTTGCCAGTCTTGTCTAGCACAAAATTGTTCAGCAAATATTCCAGAATATTAAACATGTAACGTGTTCTAGTTCTGGTAGCCATTACATGATTCCAGTGGAGTTTTATGGGGGGTGTAAGACAAGACCATATGCTGCTGCCAACCAGAGGCCTGCCTGGCCCCAGGTGCAAGTTACTGCAGCTTCAGGGCTACTCTAATTTATACACACTGCTTTCCCTGGCTCCCTGTTAACCCTGGGAAGCACACAATTGTTTCAGCATGCACACTGAACACATCTCCAGCAGTCCCCTTGCTGAATGCTGGGAACCAAGACATTGTACAGCTATTACACCAGCTCTACCCAAGCCAGAGAAGGCCTCTGCAGAGGAATATTCTGAGGGGACCATTTCTACCCACTTCAAGGCAGTAATCAATGCATAAGTGTTTGAGGGGATCACACTTGATGATACTTAAACAAGGCATCTTACATACTCAGCTTCTTGGACAGTTATGCATGACATGATCATTTGCCATAAATCTTCTACCTCAAGCCATCATCATTGGTCCAACATTGGTCATCAGCTGCTGTAACCAAAGAGTCTGGTAAACTGTAACACCTGTGCTAATATTAGGGTGACCAGAGGGCAAGTGTGAAAAATTGGGATGGGGCTGGAGGGTAATAGGTGTCTATATAAGAAAAAGCCCCCAAAATCGGGACTGTCCCTATAAAATCGGGACATCTGGTCACCCTAGCTAATATTCGGGGCAGTCACTATATGCGCCCTTGACTAGAGTTGGTTCAAAGCTGGAAATTCTGTTCCTTGGAAAATCCCAAATTTCTGGAAATAAACTCTTCCATTTTGTGGGGGAAAACAGAAATTTAGAAATGTCCCATGGAAGAGAAAAAATGTTTCAAAATAATCGAAATGTCCAACCTCCCAGCTCAACTAGAGCTCCCAGGGCTTTCAGGGTTCCCAGCAGCCTGCCAGGTGAGCAGCCAGGAAACCAAGCAAGATTCAGATAGACCCCTGCCTGAGTTTCATTGGAAGTTTTCTGAAACCAATACATTTCTGTGAAATATCTCTATTTCAACAAACTGGCATTTTCTGATGAAAACCTGTTTTGTCAGAAAATACCTGACACTCTATCCCCGAGCAATTTTTTTTCCAAACGTATCTGTTTGGGATCCAATTGTGTGTTGCCAACTGACCTGCTGCTTAGGGAAGCTTTAGTATATGTATGCTACTTTACTTCTGTTAATTTGTACCATTTTCTTTTGGTGTAATGATAATTAACTGTTTCCTCCCCTAACCCTTTGCACTTCCAACTTTTGGACTGAGCACAGTCTCTAAAATATACAGCATAAATATTAACATCAAATCAGTGGCACTGTGGTTCCTAATTCTCACTGAGAATTTCTAACTCCGAGATCTGTCTTCAATCCACTTTACCAGGCTGCATATCTGTGATATTAGGCTCATCCTCCATAGCATCGGAATAATTATTTTCACTGTAGGTTTCTTGGTATGGTATCAGAGTATGTATACTCCCTTTCCCTTCAATGATTTTTCATGCCTCTTGTGGTTAGTACATCTACAACACAAATACTCATTGCTGGTGTGACAGAAATATTGCAGATACGTAATAAGGTTCTAGTGCTGTATGGATTTCTATAAACTAATATATGAATACTGAGATGCAATCACGGTATGAACATCATATATAACCAGGTCAGTGAGGGGAAGTTATTATATATTGGATTATTAGACTTTCTTGCATGAGTATATTGATCAAACACATATTGGTGTTAGTGGAATGTCTATTAGACACCTACGATGCTTGAAGTCAATGGTAAACAGTATGGGAAGGCAACACAATGGCTTTCAACATAACAACTACTACTTAGGTACACACTAGAAAGTCAATGGGGACCCAGAGTTAGCTTCAAAGATCCTGTAACTTGTGACACAGATATGCCCTGGCAGATATATCTGTGTCCAATCATCATCTTGATATTTCACCGAGTGTCATGTTTGGTCTCTACCAAAAGCTAAAAACGAGCTGGTTATCACAGCTATTGCAAGATGTTTGTCAAGGAAACATTTTTAGAGTTATGCAGCATGTGGAATATTGGTTTTAAAAATTGGTGGAGTTGACACAGGTCACCAGAGGTTGGGTGGGTCTCAGAGCTGGCACAAGTATCACTGAGATCAATCAACATCCATTGACTCAGTCCAACCCTGTGTATACAATCTGGTGCAGATGCAGACTTGAATATTAACAACAACAAAAGGTCTGGGACTGTATAAGAGCAGAAAAGATGGCACAAATGTTATCCATTACAGAAGCAATATTCTGTCAAGAGGAGTGTCTTGTGAAAAGTGGATTCTAGCCCTCTGGATTGGACAAGCACTATAAGGACTGACTAGTGGGTGAGAAATACCGTTTTAGTCAGGAAAGTACCTTGTTAGTAAGTACAGACTATAGAATGTGTTTTATATTTTTCTTTTACCCATAACCTCATGTTTCCAAATCCTTTTACTTGCTTTTATGTGAATCTTTAACTGAAGTTGTGTTAAATAAACTTCAATTTGGTTGTACTATAGGTATGTCTAAATGCTCTGTGCTATGGTGATGTTGAACTGAGGTAAAGCCAGTAACCTGGGGTGCACTGCTTCAACAGAGGTGTATGCTGTGGGTGTCCAGAAGAGAAGGGCCTGGGAACTTGAGTGCCAGCAGAGCTGGAAGGATTTATCCCAGTAGGCACAGACAAGGCTGTCTCACACTGTAAGCAGGTGGTAGTGATTTATCGTGGACACCACAGGTAACCTTGAAGAGAATTACACTTGTCTCTGACACTCTAAACCTTGTTTTGCCAGGATGTGAACTAGAGATCAAAAGAAGACTAAAGAGTTAAAAAGCCTCTCTGAGGGGCTGTGAACAGCTGTCCAGGCAGACAGGCTGGCATAGACAAGCCCTGGGGAGGAGTCTAAAGGAAATGGGCCTTCCAGATCCAAGCAGTGGTAAGCCTTAGGGAAGAACGAGATATGAATGCAGAATTCTTTACTGCTTTTAACATGCGTTTTCTCTGACATGTCTTTTGTTCTAAATAAATAGTTTGGTCGCTAATTATCACTGTCATTGCCCCACAGGGGACAGAACTTCAGGGTGTGAGTCCAACTCAGGCCCGTAGAGGTGATCACGGTGGAAACCTAGCACCTGGTCTGAGAGTGTGAGAAACACACGTTTCCACTGCAAGAAAGAGATGACAGCCTGAGGCGCAGAGGGAGTGTGCTCAGAGGGTATGTCCACACAGCCTGCAGCAGCGAGCCTTTCAGCCCGGGTTGACAGACTTGGGCTAGTGTGGCTTGCTCTAGCGCTCTAAAAATAGCTGTGTAAATAGTGCCTTGAAGTTGCGGCTCAGGCTGGAGCTCAGGTTCTGAATTCCAGGCCTCTCCGGAAGCTTCAGAGCCTGAGCCAGAAGGTCTGCACAGCTATATTTAGAGTGGTAGCATGAGCCCCCTTCGCCCAAGTCTGTCAATTTGGACTGGGAGGCTTGCTTCTGTGGGCTGTGTAGACATACCCAGAGAGCCAGGAGATGTGAGAGGTGCACTTAGCCCAGTAACTCTGATACCGTTTACAATCTCCAACATACACTTACACAGACTCCCTCATTTTACTTAACCCCAATCACAATATCTCTACATCAGCAAATACGAATCAAAAACGTAAGTATCCCAACATAGCCCTTCCTCCATTATGCAGCTCCCCCAGCCTCCCACCTCTTCATAATTGCATCTTCTTAAAGCGCCACACATTGCACAGCAACGTACTCTATGAACATCTGCCAAGGTCATGGAAACTAATGGCCCAAACCATGTGTAGCAGGCAAGCATAGCAGAAATAAATGTGAAGAAATGTTGGATTTTCCTAAGTTTGGGCTTACCACTTTGTATACATTTATTTAAAATAGCCATAACCTCTGCCCAAACTTTGAATTGACTTTTTTTTCCCAATACTCACGTAAGTTTGAACTCTATATCCTCTCCTTAGGTTTCATTTTCTGCGCTTCTTGGTTCTGGCCAGGCCTGGAAGTAGAAGTGCTGAAGTTTCATGAAAAAACTTGAGATTTCTATTCCAAAAGTTCTCTGTTCTTCATATCAAGTTTTGGATGCTCATTTGCATCTAACCCACTGAACCTCCAGACCTCTAGAGGTTCACCCATTTTCATTTTTACCCACTTCAAAGTCCTTTAAATACTCTGAGTATGGGCAACCTGTACTCCACTGCCTTAGGAGCAATACTAGGAAGGCACAGACAGCCTGTGAAACACATTTGTGGCTGAGATCCCTTTTTCTGGTTGGAGAATACAGAGCTGGCAGTCCTTTACAAGATGCAACATACCTCTGCTTCCTGAATCCAGCAAGATCTGCTTTCTGGCATATGTTGGTGACAAAAAAAAAAAAAAAGAAGAAGAAGAAATGAAGCCATAACATCACCCACTCCCCAACCAACAGTGGGGGGTGGAGCACTATTGGAGACAGAACCTAGTTTTCCTCTACCCATGAACAGATTCAAGTCCAGAAAGATCCTACATAGCAGCAAAAGGAAGTGGAGGAAGGGGCCTCACTCTCATGAATGTGCCCTGGAGCTATGCAGGAAAATAAGAACCAGTTGTCAAATTTTTTTAAAGAAAAAAATTGACAAAATGCTGTCTTTTAAAACTAAAATTATTGCAAAAAAAAGTTCACTTTGCTTAACTTTTTTGTTTTTTGAATACGATTTCCAAATATGCCTTGCAAAATTTCCTAAATATTTTGTGGAAAATATTTGCCATTTGTAATTTTCTAAATCTAGCCCTGGGTCTGTTACTGGTATATGTCATGTCTAGTTGTTAATAAAGCATAATGAAACAGACAATGAAAGCAACATAAATGTACTTTAAACAGAAAACAAAACACATGTGACTGCCTGCTAAAAGCATCTGAAATCCTAAAGTCCTTCTGCAAGTTACTCTTCTCTTAGTTACACCACTGTAACTGAAAGCACAATTCCTCTCTCTCTTTTTAAATTTATAGTTGCAATGACAAACGCATAAAGCCAAACTATGTCCTCAGGTGCATTCATGCATCTGGCACCCTGTGCCAGTATTTGAGCACAGAATTTGCCCCTTAGAAATAAATGAAGGACTTTTCATACTCTGTGAACATGGGACCAATTCAGACTTGGTGTAAGGGGGGAATAATTCTACTGAAGACAAGAGAGCTGCTCCTTCATACGCTAGATTCAAATCTTGCTCATTAAAGGACCATTAAGGCTAAACATGTATCCATAGTGTATGCAAACAGCAAAGACAAAGTACCTGATTTTCTCAAATTCTCTAGAACAATCAGTGCCATTTTAACATAACCACCTCAGGAGGGAGAAAAAATTGCATTTGTATTGTCATACTGTACTGTTGTGTATTTCTATGAGCCTTTGCAGAGGTACAAAGATGAAAACGAGATGTGTGATATCTCAACAGCTGAACATTAGTGCTGATCATTGTTCTCTATGTGATGCTTATTTTATAAGCACTGAAACAGCATGTTACAATGCATTCCTTCACCAATTCTTTTCTGCTGTGATTTGCTTTTGAATGATTTAAGCAGCCTATTCTCAAAAGGAAATTCCAAGAAATCCAATTACTACTACACTAGCATGCTTTTGAATCCCTAACAGTAGAGTACAATAAACTGTATGCTAAGAGTCTGAAGATTCTATACGTTTTTCATACAAGCACCATTTCCCTATATGTTATGGCATTGTGAGCATGCCCCCTTTTAGGCCAGTGTTAAAATAAATCAGCTGTTGCTGCTTACTCCAATAATATTTGCATTAGAAATAGATTCACACACACACAAATAAATAATAAGAAACCTCTATGTTTAATTTTAAGTGCTAAGGCAAGAAAGACCAATTTGACTTGTAGAACTTCTACCTATAGTTTAATTTACAGAAGACAACTATGCAAAATTGTAAGCTTCTCTATGAGTAGGTTAAATTTGAATTACTACATTAGATGAATGATTTCTCCACTGTTTTGCACCTTATGCATTCATTTACACATGTGCATAGTGGATAGAAGACATTATCATTACCTTGTTTGGTAACATTTTATACTCACTTTGTACTGCACTATACAAGGTGCCATACAAGCTAATCAGACGCATAACATATACACTATAATGTCACTTTATCATAGACACATTACTGTATCCACTTTAGAACTAATCTGAATCTAACCCTAAATTATAGCAATATTTTCACAATAAATGTTCAGATTAAAGCACTGTTTGAGAGATTACTAAATGTTCAAAGGGCGTCAATGTTTGCATGTAATTCATTTGCCCAGGCGGGTATTTGCATTGATAAAATAAAGTAGTTCTGTGTGCAATTAGCTAGTTTGTCCACTAAAGAAGTTATGTATGTATATAAACAGGTACATACACTTATTGTGAACACACACAAAAACAGGCCTTGAAATGTAAGCCTTCTCTATCTTCTGACTTCGGAATGTCTTTTGACATGTCATGATGGCATTTGTCGCTTGTGCTCTTTGTTTTTCAGTTGACATAGTTTGAAGTTTTTAAAAATAGAAATCCAGTATTTAGATCCCTAAGGTATACAAGGTCAGGTGTTTATAGGATTCTTTGTAGGTTTCCTATGGGACTAAATATACATGAAGACAAGCTGTGTGTAAACTCAAAAGCTTGTCTCTTTCACCAACAGAAATTGGTCCAACAACAGATATTACCTCATCCACCTTGCCTCTTTAATACCCTGGGACCAACATGGTTACAACACCACAAGTAAACATACCATGGGTATTTTGCAGAGTTTGCAGTGCAAGCACACACGCTTAGTCTAATTTTGCCAAGTGTCTCAGTACTGAATACATATTTATAAAATTATTATTCTTTATTATTTATATTACAGTAGTGCCTGGGGCCCACCACACTAGAAAAATGCTGGCTTCAAGTTTTCATTATACCATTCTGGCTACTTTTCAATATACTTTGTAAAGCAAGAATGAATTCCAGTTAAATTCTGACTCACTGGAAAGGTTGGGTTGTAAATGGGGCAGCGCATGCTTCAAAAGTAAGAATCCTCTTAGTTCTAAAACTAAAGATAAAGGGTGAAATCCTGGCTCTATTGAAGTGAATAAGAATTTTTCCATTGCCTTTTTTAGTGCCTGCATTTCATGCAAGGCTTCCTACAAGATAGGAGGGAGAAGCCAGAAGTAATACCAGAATAGTCTTAAAAAAGTTCTGAGCCATGGAAATCCTGCAAATCTCATATTCCTACAATGCCTAAGTAACTACATGATGGAACATGACTAACATTTGATACACTGGCGATATATTTATCATGCTTCTGCACTGCTGTCTTTCATCAACCATCTGAGATTCGGGGCCCCCTTGGAGCCAGCTGGCAGAGGACATGGGTGGTGTGGGGGTGGGAATGCTGGGTCAGATATATGCATAATAGTTCAGCAAAGGGTGGCACTTGAGGTCTCTACTGAGAGCCCATAATCTTTGCATATATATGTACAGAGAATATTTAAGAAGTTATGAATATATACAGAAAATTATGTTCTTAAGGTTTTGGAGTAAAGTCACCAAAATGTGAGATGCCTCAGATGCATTCCTTCAAGGCAGGAGGTAACAGATACATACCTCCCTGTCGCTAGTTATGTATTTTAGGTGTCACAATGTATGTGTATTTGCATAGTGAGCAGAGGGAGGGAGGGGCTAAATAAGAAATAGCAAAATCTACCAGAAAGAAAATCTTCAGGAATAAATAAACAACAGGAGATGTCCTGTTTTTAAATAAAGACAAAGGATTGTTCCAGTATATCTTGGGGGACAAAGAAACACACTGAATCCTTCACCTGGGAGACAAGGTGAGGGCATACTTGTCTCATGAAAGGAGGATCACACCCAGCCTGGCTATAAAGCACTATGAGGATCTGAGGGCAGCAATACTCCACAAGACATGAAAGTAGTTTGTAACTTAAATCTAGGCTCTAGAATGCATGGTAGGATTTTGCAACCACTTGTTTCCAATACTCCTACTTGCTACTCTTTGAATCTCAATGCATCGTTAAATAAACTTTTATTAGATGTGTCTATAGTGAAAGCAAAGTGCTGTGTATCAAGCAGAACAGTGATCTGAGGTGGAACTGGTAAGCTGGTGCACTGGATTAAAGGCTGGACACTCCAGGGCAACGCTCAGCGGGCTCATGGATTGGAGTGTGGCTGTCACACAAGGCTTCCTCATGCTTAGAGCGGGTGGTAACGAGGTGCTTCATAACTCTGGACACCCCCATCCACTTCCACAGGATCTGTGATTTATACTATATTACATTTGGTGGTTTAGGAAAATTTGAAGGCTCTTAAACAAACTTAATTATACCCACTGTCCCTCTTGAGAAGCACCCCTCCATATTGCTTCCCTCTCACAGTGCCAGTGGCAACCCCAGCAGTACCATTTGCACAGGCAAACTAGTTCCAGAAATGCCAATAGGACTTTGAGCAGGGGGTTGGACTAGATGACCTCCTGGGGTCCCTTCCAACCCTGATATTCTATGATCCTATGATTCTATAATCAAGACACAAGATGCACAGGGTAATAGCCTTCCTGACAAGGACAACAATCTCTTCTTATATCTGGTATAGAATAGAAAATACTTTTCTATTTGGAGTATTGACCAACCACATGATATTTGGTGTTTTTCTTCAAGCCCCAGCTCCTGGAGACAAGCAATTGTGAAAATCTCAGTTTTCATTAAAAAATAGCCTTCCTGGTTGCAGTGACCAAAGTGCACCATGAAGGCTCAGAAAGCAGAATGCAAAGAAAAAAGAAATCCACATTTATGGGATTTGGGGCTCCTTCCTGCCAACAACAAATACACCCCTACTAGCTGTTGAGATATAAACACGTGTCTAAAAAGGTCAATATAGCACAAATCATCCTTTGACTCTGCTCAGAGTAGCTGAGATCAAAGACAAGTTGAAGGTAACAGTAAAATACTTCAGAGTAGCAGCCGTGTTAGTCTGTATTCGCAAAAAGAAAAGGAGTACTTGTGGCACCTTAGAGACTAACAAATTTATTTGAGCACAAGCTTTCGTGAGTTACAGCTCACTTCATCGGATGCATTCGATGACGTGAGCTGTAGCTCACGAAAGCTTATGCTCAAATAAATTTGTTAGTCTCTAAGGTGCCACAAGTCCTCCTTTTCTTTTTGTAAAATACTTATGAATAGAGAGTAAAATACCTTTATGGCTCTCAAATGTGTCAGGTTGGTAAGAAAGTGAAAATTAGCAAACCTTCTCTCTCCACCTCCCCTACCAAGAGACCATATTGCAAGCCCCCAACTGCTAAGGTCAAAAGCATTCAGGTCACTTTCCCTAGCCCAAGGAGAAAAAAAGTTCATATTCAACACTTTGCCTCCCACAAGCCCTGGGGATGTTACATCTCCCTCTCCAGATGTTTGAAATCTGCAGTCCTGCTTATGTTTGAAGGTTGCATAAGCCATAACAAATGACTGTTACTGTAGAGCTAGTGGTCATCTATGTGGGTTTTTTATTGTAGCTTCAGCTTAACCTTCCAGAAAGTTGATGTATTAGGTTCAATAAATCAAAGAAAGTTGATGTATTAAACTCAATTAGCTGGATCTTACAGTGCTTTTGGAGGCAAGATTCCCAAATGGCATCAATAAGAGTATAGCCTACAAAGGGATTGAAGGACTAGATATAGTAACTGCATGTGTTTCAATAGCTGCTGTTACAGAATCAGGAATGAGCATGAGTTACTATAGGGGCTACATAAAAAATAGCTTGAAAATAAGTATTGAAAATTTAATGTTGCAGAATTTTCAAAGTTACAGTTCAAGCTGCAAAAAGGGTTTATAGTATTGCCAGTGTCTAGAGATGAAAAATCATGAGTTCAACCCCACACAATTTTTAGTCAGTCTTTTGACTTTTCAACTATCCTCGAATCCTCTTCCAGTGTCTGCGTGTGACACTTCCAGGTAAAAAATCAACCTAAACTACACAAATATGCATGCCTCTCCTTGGCTGGTCAGATGGAAACTTCACTTACCCTCTCCTCACCCCTAAGATAGGGAAACTGCCATTTAATTCCCATTACTGTCTTGACCCACCAGCAGCACTTCTTTGCCTGGGACCAGTGGCACCACTTCCCCAATTCCCCGGCCTCCTGCTGCCCCAGGATCCTTTCTTTGCTAGAGGGCCATTCATGAAGGCAGTGCAGGTCTGCTTCCTTAGTTCCCAGGCTCTCACAGAGCTCTGCCCACATGCATAGCCCTGAAGACCATGGGATCAGAGTAGCTTCTTGCATCATCACAATGGCTTCTCCCACAGACACCAAAAATCCCATGGCACACTATTAATTTGTGACAGTTGGCAACACTGCTTTCCTCTGGCTGCTTGGAGGGGACTTTCCCCAGCCCACAAGCTAAGGAAGCTGCCATTTTATTCTCCATCTCCCACCCCAACACTGTCCTCTCCACCCCATCAGACTCCTGTACCCTGCAGCCTCCCTCCTGATTGCACATCCCCTTGCATCAAACAACCCCTTGCACCCCTTAAATCTGACGCCTGCTCCTCCTCATTCTCTCCATCCACCCTTCTCAGTGTCTCTGCTGCTGCTCACACTGAAAACAGTGGGAGGCAGCCACCAACTTTATTAAAGACAGCCTCACTTCTACATGCAGATAGATTATAGGGAAATTGCAGCCATCTTCTTGCTTCCGTCCGATTGACAGTAATATGAAATGATGGCCATTTTGAATAAGGGAAAATTCACAAATTGGCACCTTTCATCAGGTTTTCACAGGATATGTAAAAAAAAACCCACCCCCAAATTAATATAATCATGATTAAAAAAACCCACAAGAGTTGGCAACACTGGTTTTAATATACTCATAACTTCCTAGAAAACTAGTTTTTTCTAATGAATCTTTCTATTTTTGGTCTCTAAGTCAATTCCGCTTGTTTGAATCAAGTGGGGGTAAAATATTTGCATAACTCCTTTTCTCAATTTAAAGGAAGTGTTCTAACCAAAATTTTATTCATGTATTATTTCAAACAAAGTCTTCTAAAAATGGCTCAAAATTTACTTGTAGCCTCAAAATGTCTCTAAATATCAGATATGTTTTTAACATGAACATTAATGGAAGACGTAGCTTAGTTAAGTTTTATTAGTTTTAAAAATTGTTATAGTTTTCCTCCTTATCTCAGTGCTACACAGTTGCAGTTTTGTCAAAACTTAATTTTATTGTGGGTCTCACAATATTTGGTTTTTTCTTAAAGTCCCAGCTCTTGGAGTCATGTGATTATATGAAATCTTTTTCTGGTCCCTGTCATTACACTGGAAAAAAAATGAAAATATGAACCCTAAAGGTTCAAACACCAGAAGAAAAATAAGAATTTCAAACTGATCATTAAAAAAAAAAAACCTCATGTTTTTAGTCTTGATTCAATTTTTGAATGTGTGGTGTTGGCAAAATTGCAGTTAGGCTCTCTATACTATAGGCAAATCTTTCTAGAGAGATCAGTCTGAACAATAGCACCAGTGTATTTTTACCAAAATACTATGTTCCTAAAATAGGTTTGTGCAAAATATATGAGATCTATACAACATATGATGTTGCCAGGTGTTAACGGTTTTATTGACTCACACAGCTTATTTGTTACTCCAACATTACGAAGAATGCAGCCATCACAAACCTTTATATTATGTCACATCATGTGTGTGTACTATTGAACTAACACACATGCACAAACACTATGCTGAAGCAATCTTAAGTTTGCAAAATAAAATTTGTTTAATGGGTATATTTGTATTGCTATTTTATTTCTTCTTACTGGAGGATTTATCTATTTCTCTATAAATGGAAAAAATCCATCTTTTTTATTTTAATCTATGAAGTGCAATCTGCACCCATTTCAGTGCATAATTCATATGGTGTTTGTGAATTTTGTACTGAACTGTACTTTGATTAATATTAGTGGGTACTGCATCTAGAAATTGGATATTCCAAGTAGGAGGTGAAACATAATTGATAGCCTGTGGCTGGGGTAAATGAAAAGGAAATGTACAAACAACTTCAGCAGCTGAATCTGATCATTACAATATTGTTTAATGAGGAAGCCTTCTCTAGTAATCATAATTATAAAAGGAAACAGTTATAGAGGCCAATTCAAATATTTACATCTTATTTTAATCACTATGATGTCTCTTAGTTCAGGGTTAAAAAAAATTTCTGGCAGTCATCAAATCTAATTTTTTTCAAAATATATTTCAGCATCATGGCAAGAAGAGAAACCCATGATCTTGAGACAGGCCTAAATACTCATCCTATTTCCAAAGGAACTCTGACACTACATGCTGAAAAATATATTTTATGTATTTCATTGAAGAGATGGTATGGATTTGGTCATGATTCATTGAGTCATATATGTGTATGTGGGCTTTCTACACTGCTCTCAACAGAATATATGCACACTAAATATAAACCAAACTAACCCCCTTCCACAGGCATGGCTTTATTGATAACTCAAACCATTTTATTTTCAAATACAAGATCTATGTTCACACCCAGGACTTACTTTGCCAGAAACAACGGACCAAATTGTGCCCTCATTATCCCACTGAAGTGAATGGGATTGCACAAGTATCACAGAACAGAATTTGACCCTTTATACCTGTTTTTTTATAACTGTTGATTTTGAGCAGATATGGGAAGAAACACTCAGGACTAGGTGTGGAAATATAGATAATAAAAAGACAGTTCTTATAAACACCAGACTTAGAAATACTGTATGTCACGGGATTTCAGCTCATTCAGCTGTTGGCTTCCCTTTGGCCTGACAATAGATGGCACCACAAAGGCAGAGGACAAGGTCCTCAGCTGGTAGAAATCAGCACAGTTCATTAAATGGAGCTACATGGATTTACATAGCTGAGGATCTGGCTCAGAACTTATTTGCTCATATGTGAAGTCCCTTTCTAATCAATGGAACAACTTGGGTCAACTTAACTGGAGATATAGTCTGGCCCTTATAGAATCTGTGCATTGATATCAGGGAGTATGTAATCAGAAGACCCTTCAATTTGGGAGTCTGTTCCCCCAGTAAGACTGCATAGCCTCTATATTTGTATTAACATTAATATAAATTATACATGAACATCAAGGAGAGACTGGGCTTGTTATTCAAGTAGAGTTGAGTAAATAATTTGGACCCCCATTTAGTTAGTTTAGTATCTTTCTTATCAATAGAGAGACAAGATAGGTGAGATAATATCTTTTATTGGACCAAACTTCTGTTGGTGGGGAGAGACATTTTTGAGCTTACACAGAGCTCTTCTTCAGGTCTGGGAAACTAATGCAAAGTGTCACCACTAAAAATCTGATTCTGGCATAGGTTGAAGCAGATTTCAAATTTCCTAGAATTTTTTAATGTATGTGATGAATTAATTCTGGATGCTCAGAGCTGATGTGCTGCAATGTTGCTTAGTTGTGATCAGTCAGTCTGTATTCTTGCTGGAGCAGCACAAAAGCACTTCTGGAGGAAATATGCATACAGTTGCGAAATTTGTTTTCTGTAAATATTTGATCACTTTAATGTTCATAGAAAGTGAACACAAAAACAGCACAATTATGGCCAAAGAAAGCAGAGTAAGCTATTCGGGTGAACATTCATACAGATTTTTTTTTGCGGGCAGGGGGGAGAGGGGATTATTCACCCACCTCTATATTAAAGAGATAAAAACCAGTGAAGATATGTTATGAAAGAGCCACTTTCCTTTGAGATTCAACACAAAGACCTCTGCCACAGTGGAAATGAACATTTTATAAAGGACTAACCACTGTCAGTCATAACAGAGCCGGAATCTTAATTATTAGAAGCCTTTCACTTAGATTCTGATGAATAACATTTTTCAGACTACATGTTTCTAGCATAGGACTGGATCCCGATCTCATTTGCACTGCTGTAAATCAGAAGTAGCTCCACTAAAGTCACAGTTAACCTATGTAAAAGCTATAAAAGTGATATCAGAATTAGACTCTCAGAGCATTAGAAAGGTTTTTTTTGTTGTTAATTTAAAAAAAAAATCTCAAACCTTTTAAAAACAGAACAAAAACAACCCATGTGCAGATGAATTGTCTTTCACTTAGGGGGTCCAATGATTTATTTAAGAGAAAAGAAAACTACCAACCCTTCCAAAGAAGAGCATCTAGAGGCAGAAGCTTTTCCTTGTCCAAACAAAATGTTTGCTTGGAAAACATAAACCTGAAAATGTCAAAAACAACAACCTGGAAAAAGACTACAGGATGCAAATTATCAAAGTCAAGTCATACAAGCCTCTCCTAATGAAAAACAAAACTTTGGGATTATTTATGACTCTGAAACTCAGCCAGGGTCACTGAAAAATTTGCTGAGATTCACAAACCTTTTGGGCAAACCTGGACTAACTGTCATGGAGTTCCCTGTCCCCCAAAGATGCCAAAAGGAGACTTTTTGACCAAATGACATGAAATTTTTCAGAATGTAGGAGAAATTCTATGTTTTGGGCTGAGTTCAACTGAGTTTTCTGGAGGGGCAAGAATCCCCATGACCTGAGACAAATAAGAAAGTTTTCTGAACCACATGGGAAAGTAAACTATTAAGTTTACACAGCTCTACACAGAAGTAAGTGGAGGATCCAGGATCCAGTCTAGAAAGTAGTGCTGTCAAGTGATTAAAACAATTACTTGTGATTAATCACACAATTAATCACACTGTTAAATAATAGAATACCATTTATTTAAATGTTTTTGGATGCTTTCTACATTTTCAAATATATTGATTTCAATTACAATACAGAATACAAAGTTTACAGTGCTCACTTTATGTTTATTTTTGATTAGAAGTATTTGCACTGTAAAAAAATACAAAAGAAATAGTATTTTTCAGTTCACCTAAGTACTGTAGTGCAATATCTTTATCATGAAAGTTGAACTTAAAAATGTAGAATTATTTAAAAAAAAAAAAACCCTGTATTCAAAAATGAAACAATGTAAAATTTTAGAGTCTGCAAGTCCACTCAATCCTACTTCTTGTTCAGCCAGTCGCTCAGACAAAAAAGTTTGTTTACATTTGCAGGAGATAATGCTGCCTGCTTCTGGTTTACAATGTTACCTGAAAGTGAGAACAGGTGTTCTCATGGTACTGTTGTAGCCAGTGTCACAAGATATTTATATGCCAGATGTGCTAAAGATTGATATGTCCCTTCATGCTTCAACCGCCATTCAAGCAGACATGCGTCCATGCTGATGATGGGTTCTGCTAGATAACAATCCAAAGCAGTACAGACCAACATATGTTCATTTTCATTATCTGAGTCAGTTGCCACCAGCAGAAGGTTGATTTTCTTTTTGGTGGTTCGGGTTCTGTAGTTTCCTCATTGGAGTGTTGCTCTTTTAAGACTTCTGAAAGCATGCTCCACACCTCATCCCTCTCAGATTTTGGAAGGCATTTCAGATACTTAAACCTTGGGTTGAGTGCTGTAGCTATCTTTAGAAATCTCACACCTTTGCGTTTTGTCAAATCTGCAGTGAAAGTGTTCTTAAAATGGACAACGTGCTGGGTTATCATCGAAGACTACTATATGGCATATAGCATATGGAAATATATGGCATAAAGTGGGTAAAACAGAGCAGGGGACACACAATTCTCCCCCAAGGAGTTCAATCACAAAGTTAATTAACACATTTTTTTAACAAGCGTCATCAGCATGGAAGCATGTCCTCTGGAATGGTGGCCGAAGCATGAAGGGGCATCCGAATGTTTAGTGTATGTGGCATGTAAATACCTTCCAATGCCGGTTACAAAAGTTCCATGCAAATGCCTGTTCTCACTTTCTGGTGACGTTGTAAATAAGAAGAGGGCAGCATTCTCTCCTGTAAATGTAAACAAACTTGTCTTAGTGATTGGCTGATCAAGAAGTAGGACTGAGTGGACTTGTAGGCTCTGAAGTTTTACATTGTTTTGTTTTTGAGTGCAGTTATGTAACAAAAAAAATCTACATTTGTAAATTGCACTTTCACTATAAAGAGATTGCACTGCAGTACTTGTATGAGGTGAGCTGAAAATACTATTTCTTTAATTTATCATTTTTATAGTGCAAATATTTGTAATAAAAATAATATACACTTTGATTTCAATTACAACATAGAGTACTATATATGAAAATGTAGATAAATATCCAAAATATTTAATAAATTTCAACTGGTATTCTATTGTTTACAGTGCAATTAAAACTGCGATTAATCGCAATTAATTTTTTTAATTGCGATTACTTTTTTTGAGCTAATATTGTGAGTTAACTGTGATCAATCGACAGTCCTACTAGAAAGTACTGTAAGAAGCACAATTCTGTAGAGATTATTTGCAATACAGAACGGCGGCTTACATAAAATAATAGCCTTGAAATTAAAATGTAACCTGAACAAGTTGTATGCTCAAGAAAATACGTGCATATTGTACAGAGATCAGGAATAGGATCCTCAGATCCAACATGTGGTAGCAGATAGAAAAAAATTATGAATTTTTTCAATGTTTCATAATACAATTTCCCTATAGAAAATAGTCTACTGAGCTCTGGTACCTGGCAGGCAGTTAGACTTTAGCTGCAGCTGCTGAGTATTGAATGAAAGACAAAGTAAGTAGAAAAAAAGGTCGGCTTCTACAGATGGTGCTATTGGCTACCTCCTCTGCCATCTCTGCATTCCAGTATAGGGTTGCCAACTTTCTAACTGCACAAAACGGAACACCCCTGCCCTGCCCCCTGCCCCTGTCCTGCCCCTTCTCAGAGGCCCCACCCCCACTCACTCCATTCCCTCCTCCCTCCGTCGCTCGCTCTCCCCCACCCGTGCTGACTTTCATTAAGCTGGGACAGGGGATTGGGGTATGGGGGGTATGGGCTCTGGGTGGGGCCAGAAAGGAGGGGTTGGGGGTGTGGGAGAGGGCTCCGGGCTAGGATACAGGGTTGGGGTGTAGGGGAGTGAGGGCTCTGGGATGGGGCCTGGGATGAGGTGTTTGGGGTGCAGGGGGGGCTCCAGGCTGGGTCCGAGGGGTTCAGAGTGCAGGAGGGGGTGCAAGATCTGGCTGGGGTGTGGGTATTGGGGTGGGGCTGGGGATGAGGGGTTTGGGGCATAAGAGGGGGCTCAGGGCTGAAGTAGGGGATTGGGGTCTGGGGTGCATGCTCCAGGAGGGAATTTGAGTGTGGGAGGGGACTCCAGGCTGGGGCAGGGTGGTGGTGTGCAGGATGAGGTGCAGGGTTCCAGCGGCACTTACTGTGGCTCCCAGGAAGTGGCCACCAGGCATGGGTGGCCAGGGAGGTTCCGCACGCTGTCCTCGCGCATGAAGCCTCAGCTCCCACTGGCAGTGATTCCCAGGAGCCGTGCAGAGCCAGGGCAGGTAGGGAACCTGCCTTAGCCCCGGGCCCCCGCTGCACCATCAACTGGATTTTTAACAGTCCCTTTTAGACCAGGTGTTCCCGTTGAAAACCGGATGCCTGGCAACCCTATTCCAGTATGGAGAACCAATATGAAGCTAGCTTCATACTGTGCAGGGATTAGGGAGGTAGAAGCAATAGCAGTGTTTGTGCTGTATTTTGTGTAATCTGAAGCTATACAAGGCTGCTCAGGAGATGACCCATAATGCATTCCACGATGTGATTAGTGTTCCATTGCCCCCACTGCAATACCAGTCTCATTCTTCTCCATAATGGAGATTGGGGCTGACCTTACAGGTGGGCAATGTAGGTGACCACTCAGGACGCAGTGGCTAGGGGAGATGTCATGGCCAATAGGCTACAGAATGGTCGTGCCCACCCAGGAGGAGGAGATCAAGGGGGCTAGAGGGCGAGAGCCACGTGCTCACATGTGTCCCCTCTCCACCCTCCTGGCAGCATGATGCTTGCAGTGCCACCGCTGCTCCACATGCTGCTGCTCTACCTGCTAAGCAGCTGCCTGCTGCTCGGGGAGCAGTACTTAAAGGACGCCACAGGAAGTTCGCCCAGGGCACCATTTCCTCCAAGGCCAGCCCTGACAGAGATGCAATTAAAATGTTCACAGTGAATCAGGTAATGTAGATGGAGCAGGTCAAAGACGTAGTGAATATCTATTGGAGAACTCTTCTAGAACAAGCAGATGTTAGTATTGAGAGAGAATTTAAACAACAGAATAGAGGCAGGATTTCAGAAAGGCTTCTGTGCAGCCTCTACTTATGAATGTAGAGCAAAACGTACCTATGTACTGTGCAGTTGTAAACATCTGCCACAAATTTCAACCCTTGCTCCCTTCCTTAAAAAGGCTAACACTAATGTAAAAGTGCTAGCATTTGTCTCCACAAAACCACTAACACGTAGGCACATGCAGCTGTGAGACTACAGGGTCCCGAATTGTGACCCAGGGACTACTGACAGTCTGTAGAGTACTTGCTAATATTCTGGAGAACTGGTTGGTCAGAGGGCCTAAGGAGAAGAATTAAAAATAAAATAGGAATAATACCATCTAGATTATATAACCAGATTGCCACTAAAAAGAAAAGGAGTACTTGTGGCACCTTAGAGACTAACAAATTCACTCACAAGGAATTTGAGTATTACTGTGCAACACGAGAAATGCTGCATCACAAAGGCATTTTCAAAATCACATTTAAAGACAAAATTCCATAATCAACCAAATGAAACAATTCTACTCATAACAAATAAATACATGCTGGTGAATTGTTCTATTATCTTCCAGATCATCATAATTTAGGAACCTGCCAAGAAGGTAGTACAATATTCTAAAGATTTTAGCAACCCTTTAGCTGCTGGTATATTAAAGGGCTGATTATTCTATCCATTGATTTTCTCTAGTGGGTATTTAAGAAAAAATTAATTGACCCAATTTAAATGATGTCTATACATTTATTGCTAAAATAAAATTGCCCCCTACAATTCTCCACTGCAGCTGAAGGACAGCTGACCTTCAGACCTGGTCTCCACATGCTAAAGTTAGCTAACACACTGTTTATAATTTCAGCAGATGATTATAGGCTTACTATGCACATGTGAACTTTATAGAATATATCCTTCTGTCATAAATATAAAGGGAAGGGTAAACACCTTTAAATCCCTCCTGGCCAGAGGAAAAACCCTTTCACCTGTAAAGGGTTAAGAAACTAAGACAACCTCGCTGGCACCTGACCAAAATGACCAATGAGGAGACAAGATACTTTCAAAGCTGGAGGGGGGCGGGAACAAAGGGTTCTCCCTGTCGTTGTTGTTTTTGCCGGGACCAGAGCAGGAATGCAGGTCAGAACTCCTGTAAAAAGTCAGTAAGCAATCTAGTTAGATATGCGTTAGATTCTGTTTTGTTTAAATGGCTGAGAAAATAGCTGTGCTGAATAGAATGTATATTCCTGGTTTTGTGTCTTTTTGTAACTTAAAGTTTTGCCTAGAGGGATTCTCTATGTTTTGAATCTGATTACCCTGTAAGTTATTTACCATCCTGATTTTACAGAGATGATTCTTTTACTTTTTCTTTAATTAAAATTCTTCTTTTAAGAACCTGATTGTTTTGCGTTGTTCTTAAGATGCAAGGGTTTCGGTCTGTGTTCACCTATGCAAATTGGTGAGGATTTTTGTCAAGCCTTCCCCAGGAAAGGGGGTGTAGGGCTTGGGGGGATTTGAGGGGGAAAGACATTTCCAAGTGGGCTCTTTCCCTGTTATATTTGTTAGATGCTTGGTGGTGGCAGCAAAAAAGTCCAGGGACAAAAGGTAAAATAGTTTGTACCTTGGCGAAGTTTTAACCTAAGCTGGTAAAAATAAGCTTAGGGGTTTTTTCATGCAGGTCCCCACATCTGTACCCTAGAGTTCAGAGTGGGGAAGGAAACTTGATACCTTCTTATTCAGAAGAGAGCGGGAAATGTATCAAGGTAATTGGAAACCCTCCTTTCTCACTCTTCAACTTGAATGGGGAAAAACACTTGGCATGGTATTCCAGAGTCTTCCTGTAGCTAGCATAGATACAGCACTGCATCCAGCTAGTCGCAAGTGCTAGTTGTAAACCACACTCAATCCAGTTTATAGCAGATTCTCTACACTGGTTTAAATTCCCTCTCATTTGTCTATTGCATTTGAGGCTATTTTCTCTCCTCCCATGACAGCTAGTTTCTAAGTTTTATCATGAAAATTGAATAATATATAATGATTATCTTTGCTGCAGGGCCACTATTATCAATAACTGTTCCCCTCCCTTCCAGTCAATAAAGGATTCATTTGATCTAGGACATATAAACACCAAATGCAGCTCACATCTCACCTCCTCACATCTCAGGCTTATGTGGTTTACTTTCTTTAAAAGAAAAATATTTTAAAAGAGGTATTATTTCTCCCTACCCCCAGACAGGATAGCTTTTCCAATAATTTCTTTTCTTTTTTAAAATTATTTATTTTGTTCACTAACTTTTCCCAGTCATGGAGATGTTAGAATATGAACCTGTGAAAATACTAATGAATACAAATCACTCATTATACCAGATAATGAGCATTGTACTGACTACTGCACTATGCCTCGTCATTGCATTGAATGATTAAGTTACCCACTTACTGTCAGTGTTAATGTTTCTTGATTTTCTCTTCCATTTCAAACCTATGTTAAACAGATTCGAGCCTATACATGATTCCACCCACCAACCAGTTTAGGAAACTAAAGACAAGTTGACGCAGGTGATTTTCTCAAATATCCTTTCATGCCAAGTGCAAACAAAGACAAGAAAAGACTGATAGTGCACTGATGTGCAATGATGTAGGCAAAACAGAGGTAGATTCATGAAGAAACACAGAAATTGTCACGGTGGATTAACCCATGGTATATCAAGTCTGGTTATCCTCTCCTCCACAGCAGCTAGTATTAGGTGCTTCAAGGCTAATTTAAAGCATCCATATTAGAAAATTTCATAATCATTCACCTATTAAAGAAGTGTGTTTCTAATCCCAGACAGCTATCACATGCCCAGAAGTAAGGGAGCAGATATTCCTTTCAATTTTTTAATCCTATTTAGGGTAGTTGATTTCAACTTCTTAAGGAATGAGTTAAAGAAAACAGCAGTACATGGGCATTATTTTGTTAACAAAGAACATTTTGGGAATATAAAAACCTAGAGCGTGTGGTGAAATAGGAGGAAGTGTTAAATCCCTGTGTGTGGAAGGCATGGAATCCTAAAAAGGACACCATAATTAAAGCATAACAGACTACAGTCCGACTGAACAAGAAAAATGCAAGTCACAAGAAGTGACTAATGCGGCTTCACAGGGAGCTGTTCACAGTTCTGAAGATAAAAAGTACCTTAACAGAAATGAAGGGAGGAAAGAGGGAGGAATCCATAAGAATAACCAGTCACCTAAGACTTGCATGTGAAAATAAAGGCAGAAAAAAATCAGAGATAGAATGAATAAGTTTAAAGGGCTTGTACAAATATACTAGGTAGTAGAGAAATAAGGGACAAGACAGACTCACTGATAAATCAGTAAGAATAGAGTATCCACAAAGTCCTGCTCTCAACTCAATCACTGGTGGAGAGCCAAGTTAACACTGGCTGCCCCAACTCACTTTTCTACTTAGTGCAGCAACGTGCACAACAGGAGTTTGATTTCTGAAGCGCACTGACAAGTTATGCACTAATTGGTCCACGTAGACTTTGCTGAAGTGTATTAAAAATTCCCTAGTGTGCTTTAGCATAGTTCTCTTTCAAACTAGTACATAATATGGCTTCCTGCTCATTAAACAGTACACCGTGCAGAGAGCATATCACACCAGTGTGCCATGCTCTGCCTTGGCTGCCAGTAAGTTTCAGGTGGACTTTGAAGTGTTCATTTTAATCTGCAAAGCCCTAATTTGTTTTGGCATCCAGTCACTTAAGAGATTTCTCTCTCAATTTGTGTGATATTGTCATAGTTGAGATAACAAAGGTGCTAGAGCTAAATGTCCTCAACTTAAAAGTGGGAAGGTGTTCATGGCAGGGCAGTCTCCATGGAGTTCCCTTGACTTTTTAACTGGCTCCCCACCTGGTTCACCAGAACCTTTGTTTCTTAACCTTCACTGGCATGCTGCAAAGCCAATTTCTGTTTTGTGGATTATGGGAAGATGATGAGTGATAGGTTGATGAAGTGGACGTTGGACTGTTCAGTTAAAGTGTCTTGTTAGCAGCTTTGTAGCAGACACTGTTTTCTTGCAATTGTGAATTGCCAAGAGTTTGAAGTTGAGATGATAAAAACGAATTACATAAAAATGAAACAACATGGATGTTGTGCTGAAATGATAGGTACTGAGAAGAGTTCCCTTCCCCACCCTGGAACTGATCCCAATATATACCCAGCTCTGGGTATTGAGGGCTTTTGGGGAGGGTTAAATTTAGTATTATTTTGATACATGAGGGTTATTTTTCCCCCTAGACCATCATAAGGTGCAAAATCTTTACAGTTTCTGCTGCTGCCTTTTGAAGAGGTCATTCACACAACTGAGGCACTTTTAACTGGGCAGGATTTTAGGTACATGAGGAACTTCCATTTTTAACAAGACAAAGTTTTCCTATCCCATAAACAGCTATATCTGAAGAAACAAATTTCTTATTTACTAGGTCTGGAGAAGCAGAGAATATTTAGGTCATTTTTATGACAAACTGCCTGTGAGAGGGCTACTGTGCTATACTGCCTGTCACTAATAGCTGCAATTCTCAGTGTAGATTATGAAAAGCATTGGGTGCTGTAGCTGTGTAACATTTTGTAGCCTCTATTTTCCTTTTTCCATGAAGTCTAGCATCCTAAAACTCTACTGACAGGCCATTAAATATGTTTATGGATGTTTGGCACCAAAATACTATGCACAAACTCAAAGCCAGCAATATGGCAGATTTATTGAAAAAAATCTCTTGACAGCTGCTGGCTTCCTCTCTATATAATATTGTTTAATAAACAAGTGGACCAGATGTGCATAACTCCCCCCTCCTCCCCGAATAGTTAGTTTACACTATTCTCTGACTTATGGGGAAGACAACTCTATCTCTGTGAGGATTTAAACATGAGAAATCTCTTATACCTATGACAACAACCAGCATAACTCAGTATGATGTTATTCATCCCATATTTTCTTTGTTCTTTCATTTTGTATATATGGCATAAGATGGGAATTCAAGCAGAAAACTACTTTACAATCTTTTTCTAGCCTTTATTTTACACTTACCAACACATTCATCTATGTTTTTCTCTAAAGCCTTAAATGAAACGTTTAAGTGATGTTCTATAATGGCATGGTACAAGAAGGAAAGTCAAAAAGCTATAATGAAGAGGCGTTTGTTTTAGGTGACAAGAAACAACAGTTCAATAAATAAGTCTGTTATCTTTCAGCTTGTTTTGAAAGATTATCTAGAAGGTGAGAGATTCTACCATTATGTACAATTGAAGATGGATTTTTTTTTCTGATTTGGAAAGATTGTCCCAGAAAAAAACCCAAACATACACACGTTAAAAAAAGATAGTGGGGGGGGACAAACATTAAAAATAATTACTGCTGATGCCATTATGATCAGTTACAGCAACCGTGGCTTAGATGAGAGACAGATTTTAAACAAGACCAGGCAAGGAAAAGAGAACCCTCCTGGCAAATGATGGCATGATGGCAAATACAATGATGGCATGGTATGATGACAAATACAGTAAAATAGAATTGCTGCTTTTCAATGAAAAGTGTCTCCTGGCTTTGGAAAGGGTGGTGGGGAAAACAAAACTGATACAGTACTATATTAAAGTGTAGGGGCAAGGTTGCGGAAGATTGGCGAGGAGTTAAGTGGTAGACTGAGTATGTGACTGGATGTAAGCGGAGGATGCAGGCAGTTTCAATGAACTTTGTCCGACAGACCCTGCCAAAAGACATTGTAGCACAGCTCAGCATATTTTTGCCTGTAAACAAGTCAGTTTATGTAATAAGCATAAATTATATATATAAGAATGTAACCACCTGTTGACCCCACGTAACCCCGAGATAAGCACGGAGAATATAGCACCGCAGAGGACTTCCCCCCGGCAGAGTCCTGCCTGGTCAGCTGTCCCGAATGGCCAGAGTCCCCTGCAGCCCCTCTGCGCATCCTAGGGGCTCCCCACGCAGATTGGAGCGTAAGTTCTTCCTTCCTTCAATAAAGCATGGTTTACTATTCTTAGGCCTGAGTGTCCTCCTTTCGCTGGTATCTCCCCCCCAGCCCTTGCGGGCACATAAAGTCAAAGAGTAACAAAATTACCAACTAGTTTGTTATCAGGACAAGCTTACTAACATAACAGTCAAACTCTGAAAATATTAGTGGATTAATCAAAACTCACAAAAATAAAGGTGAAGCAAGGAGGGTTGGTTCCCTCCCCCCGCATCTTCCAAGAAAGCAATACATTGAGTTCAAGTAAGACAAATCAAGCAATGCTCTAGCAGGGCCTAATATGGCATGTCTACATAGCCCACACCAGCGAGCCTCTGAGCCCAGGTTGGCGGGCTTGTGCTAAAAATAGCTGTGTAGATGTGGAGGCTTGGGCTGTAGCTCAGGCTCTGAAGACTAGGGAGCCTGGGCTACAACTCAAAAGTGCTGTCCACGTAACTATTTTAGTTTGGTAGTGTGAGCCCAAGTCTGTCAACTAAGGCTCAGGGGTTTGCTGCCAGGGCCTGCCACGGGCTGTGTAGACATACTCAGACAGAAATTGCTGTACTGGATTGGACCACTGGTTCACCTATTCCAATCTCCTGTTTCTGAGTGGGGTTGGTACCAGATGCTTCAGAAGCAGGTGCAAAACGCCTTACAGTGGACGATTACGAACTAACCATCTTAATCCTGACGGGTTAGTGGCTGGCTCGTAGTCTGAACATCCCTTCTCAATAAATGTTATCTATTCTAATTATGGATATTTTCAATATCTCTATATAGCATCTACTTTTTTTTTACTAATTGATTTATTTTAAATCCTTAAAAGGCTCCTGAATTGAATGCACTCTTGTGACAGTGAATTACACAGCTTAATTTTGTACAATGTAAACCAGTAATTCCTTTTAGGAGTCCCTTAATTCACTGTCTTTCAATTAAAGATGAATGTGAATCTCCCCTTATTATGACAGATGGTAAATAAAAAGACTTGATTTATCTTTGTTGTGCTAGTTATTTTCTAGTTCTCTATCACTTCTCCTATCTATCTTCTCTGAAAAAACCAACAGTCCCAGAATTTTCCGTCTCTTTCCATGCTTCTAGTAATTTCCATAGCTCATCTCGGGACCCAATCCATTTCTGCTATATCTTTCTGAGACAGGATGACATAACCTGAGCATGATACTATAAATGAGGGCATACCACGAGGTGATATAAATATCCTTATATTAATTTCAGTATTTTCGACCCCATTTTTTTTTATTTCATTTGCTTTTATTGTCAATCACTATGCATTCAGCAGAGTTTGTCATTGAAACATCAACAATAGTGCCCAGACCTTTTTTGTGCATGGTTACAGTTAACGTATAATAATGTGTACAAGCAGTCCAAATAATTCTTTTGACTTGCACTAATCAGCCTAGATATTTGCATTTGCCACAGCGCTGTTCTAGCTTGAGTCATAGAATCATAGAAGACGAGGGTTGGAAGAGACCTCAGGAGGTCATCTAGTCCAACCCTCTGTTCAAAGCAGGACCAACACCAACTAAATCATCCCAGCCAGGGCTTTGTCAAGTCCGGCCTTAAAAGCCTCTAAGGATGGAGATTTCAGCACCTCCCTAGGTAACCCATTCCAGTGCTTCACCACCCTCCTAGTGAAATAGTGTTTCTTAATATCCGACCTAGACCTCCCCCACTGCAACTTGAGACCATTGCTCCATGTTCTGTCATCTGCCACTGCTGAGAACAGCCGAGCTCCATTCTTTTTGGAACCCCCCTTCAGGTAGTTGAAGGCTGCTATCAAATCCCCCCTCACTCATCTCTTCTCTAGACTAAACAGGCCCAGTTCCCTCAGCCTCTCCTCATAAGTCAAGTGCCCCAGCCCCCTGACCATTTTCATTGCCCTCCGCTGGACTCTCTCCAATTTGCCCACATCCTTTCTGTAGTGGGGGGCCCAAAACTGGACGCAATACTCCAGATGTAGCCTCACCAGTGCCAAATAGAGGGGAATAATCACATCCCTCAATCTGCTGGCAATGCTCCTACTAATGCAGCCCAATATGCCTTTGGGAAGAGGAGCTACACGCAACCAGACATGTTCAGATTGAAATTCTTTAAAGCAAATTACTAAATTTAGGAAGGAAAATTCAAATACACAAATACAAAATGGGGGAAATAACTGGCTAGTTAGTACTACTGCTGTAAAGGATCTGGGAGTTATACAAAATGGGGGAATAACTGGCTAGGCAGAAGTACCGCTGTAAAGGATCTGGGGGTTATACTAGATCACAAATTGAGTACCAGCCAACAGTGTGACAATGCAGTTGCAAAAAAAAAAAAAAGGCTAATATTCTAGGATGTACTAACATGAATGCTGTATGTAAGAGATGAGAGGTTACACACTGGGCATGTTTAGACTTCAGAAAAGATGACGGAATCTCCAAATATGTTAAGGGCTGTTATAAAGAAGACTATGTTCAGTTGTTCTCCATTTCCACTGAAGGTAGGACAAAAAGTAATGGGCTTAATCTGCAGTAAAAGAGATTTAGGTTAGATTTTAGGAATAAATTTTGGAAGAGACTTCTAAGGGCAGTTGTGGAATTCCCATGAGTGGAGGCTTTTAAGAACAGGTTGGACAAATGCCTGTTCATTTGGTCCCGCCTCAGCTCATGGGGCTGGATTTGATACTCTCTTAGGGTCCTTTCCTGCCCTACATTTCTAAGCTTCTGTGTTGCTCTTGCCCGGTGCATGCTTCTGCACAGAAGGCAGGCTCTTCAGCATCCAGTTCTGCCCCCATCATTCATACAATGGGTGACCAATTCAATTATGCACAGATCTTTTGCAGCAGTGGAGGAGATGGATTTGCTACTCTGTATTTGTATTTTAGCCTTACTACACAGAGAGGACATCTCTCTCTCTCTCTCTCTCTCTCTCTCTCTCTCACACACACACACACACACACACGATTACTGCTTTTGATTAATTTAATAATATATAAAGGTCTGAAATTCTTAGAAGAAAAAAATGAGAGTTAATACTAGAGCTGATCAAAAATTCTGACAGAACATTTTTCTGCTGGAAAACGCTGATTAACAAAATGTAAATATTGTGGGAACAGTGATTTTATCAAAATTTTAATGGGAAATAATCAAAAGTTTTCCTTTGACTTTTATATTAATATAATACTCAAAATGAAACATTTTGATCTTACTGAAATGAAATCTTTTCAAAATATTTAGTTTCATAAAAAATTCCACAATTTTGACTTTTCATTCCAATTTGAGATTAAACCAGATTTTGAAATTTCAACCACCTTCAGTTAGTATTGAGCTTTTTTGTACATAATTCCTTTCTGGCAAACATCTGCAGTCAGATCCATACAGAACATTTTAGCTACAACATTCTACAGTCCTTGCTCAGGCAAGTCATCTTGCTCATCACTAAAGGATACCAGTTCTTGTGTCATTGCCATTGCACATCCTTGCAACAGGAAGAGGAAATGAAAAAGGGAGAAAAACAGGAGAAAAGCAAAAAGGAGAACACTGAGCTGGTGGGTGGGGGGAGTTTGACAATGCAATTGCAAATTGCCTCCTACTGAAAATTCCTGAACATGTTTTCTGCAACAGGGTAATGGATCAGATTGAAAATTTAAATATAGCTTGAGTGATTACCCCTTATATGAAGGGGGAAGGTGAGGGAGCAAGTAATATTACATACAAGTGCCTCACCTTGCCAAGTAGTTATAAACTACATAATAAAAACCTGAGATTTTTGTATTTGTGAATTTGATCCATGATGGGGCATTATTATTTCTGCCAACAAATGTAGCTTCTTGCTAATCTTCAGTTTTTCTGTATAATCCATTGCTCTAATAAACAAATGTTTCCAAGGTAAGTTAGATCAGCCTAGTGAGATCCCTATGAAATTGTCTGTTTTTCTGTCTTCCTTGGTTATAGGGCAATAGGCACCTTGCTGAACTGGAGTCTAAGTCCTTACATTTAAGGACATGAACAGTCCAAGAGAAGTCAATAAAACCTACTCACTTTTGTCAGATTAAGCACATGCTTAAGAACTTTTCCATACTGAGCCTGAGGCATTTCACAATGATCATGAAACTATTTTTTCTTTCCAGTTTAATCTATACAAAATGTCAACATTTTTAGAGAGAATCTGCGTATTTAAGGCTAAGTGGTAGTTTGCAAAAGTGGGAAATTTTTCATTGCTATTAGTTGCAGGATAGCTCAGTGGTTTGAGCATTGGCCTGCTAAACCCAGGGTTGTCAGTTCAATCCTTGAGGGGGCCATTTAGGGAAATGGAGCAAAAATTGGGGATTGGTCCTGCTTTGAGCAGGGGGTTGGACTAGATGACCTCCTGAGGTTCCTTCCAACTCTAATATTCTATGAATCTTCTAGGTACCTAACAAAGGTGTTGGCTTCCATTGGTACTTTTTACTGTTTCTAAAGTATAAAATTCATCTATCAGCACCACTGCTGCATGTACATTAGATAAGCTTTTATTAAGATCGACATTGAAGCGTCAAACATGGGAAAATGAAATTCTCTGCATCAGAAAAGGCAAATCCCTCTCAATCTTCCCAATTCAGCAAAAGCCTGGGCATACAGGCTTTTTAGCATGCTTTAAAGGTCAACAGGTATTACTCAGTGATAAACACGAAAATACCTATCCATACATAAATAAATAAATCCTATTGTACCCCTGGGGAAAATAAATTCCAGTATCAAGAGTCTCCCAATTGGACTGACCAAACAACCAGCCCCATGATGTATACATCTAGGGATTATTAATTCAATTTCCCATCTGATCTCAATTTCTGAACTTTCACGTGAAAAAAGGTGTGACTAACATAGCAATGACCCAAACCACACCAGGCTTTATATATTAAGCCCAAGTATTTTGATTTGTACACAGAAATTAAGGGGAAAATAGTGCAGTCTATACAATAGGAGAGTAATGAAATAGCACTATATAAGTGGGCACACTGCCTATGGCTCTATTTAAATTTCATAGAGGTCTTTCAGTGTAGCCCTATGTAGAGTACATTATAGTCTGGAAGTTACAAAGTAATGTCATATGTGAAAGGAAACAATTTTCTCAGAACACACACACACACACACACACACACACACACACACACACACACACACACACACACACACACACACACACACACACACACACACACACACACACACACACACACACACACCCTTCCTTCTCAGTTACTGCTACTTACTGGGATCCCAGGAGCAGTGTACATTCTTATATGCCTCCCAGGTTTCAAATATGAACAGAGGGCAGGTAGAAAACCTGGATTTGTGCTGGAAATGGCCCAACTTGATGATCACTTTAGATAAGCTATTACCAGCAGGAGAGTGGGGTGGGAGGAGGTATTGTTTCATGGTGTCTGTGTATATAATGTCTTCTGCGATTTCCACAGTATGCATCTGATGAAGTGAGCTGTAGCTCACGAAAGCTCATGCTCAAATAAATTGGTTAGTCTCTAAGGTGCCACAAGTCCTCCTTTTCTTTTTGTGAATCGTAATAGGTGCCAATATCAGTAGACCAAAATTGGTGGATAGGCAGGCGAGTAGTGGTTAGGATGGGAGAGTTCTACTTTAGGCTCTGACACTGTCTGAGCTGCAGGAAGATTACTACACTTCTCAGCACCAGAGTTTATCCTGTAAAATGGCTATATGATTATTGAAGCTGCCTGCCTCAGAGGTGTCCTGTGAAGTTTCATATTTGCAATATTATTTTATTATAAAAAATCAACATTTAAAAAAAAAATTGGTTTCACCCATGACAGTCTATCACCCTGCCCCCTCATCCCCACCACCACTCTAATTACAACCACCAAGTAATATTGTGAGATGGGTTCTGGGGGAACTTAACCAATAATTCAGAGTGGAACTTGCCTTATAGTGACTACAGTGTATTTTTGAAAGTAAAGTGAATCATTGGATGAAATCCTTGTTCATCACAGCTTTTTGGGCTCAGTATTACTTTCTGAATACAAGTCAAACCTCTGTTATATACTACAATTCCATGGCTGTATAGACATAATAGTCATGAACTATTCTGCAATTTATAGAAAGCTATAAAAATAATATATATGTATAACATTAAAAAAATAAAGTTAGCTTAAATTTGGTTAAGAAATAGATATATGTTGTAAAGAAAGGCCCTGACTAGCAAGTAGAAGGAAATAATGAGTTATAAGGCCAAAAGGAATGAAGTGGGGAGGATGTCTGTTCAAAGAAGAACTAATGAGATAAGGGGAAGTTTCTAAAAAGGCCTCTGACCCATAGGGGTGATTGCAGATGGTTTTAAATCAAACAAAGAGAATCTGTCTTAAAATGAGCCAACATAGCCCTTCCTCAACCCACACACCAGTGTTAAAGCCTAAGAGAACCCAGGTGCAATGTGAAAACTGTTGAACAGCAAGAAGGAAGAGAGGAAACGAGATTATAAATCTTATCTGGATTAAAACTAGAAAATATGGTGAACTGTCTCAAATTGTTTTTTAGTTGAAGTCAATAATTGGCAATGACAACTGTTTGCTAAAAAGCATAAAAACTAAACTCTTAAAGGGTCTATTGCAAACACCTGCCTGACCATGCTGGAGCTGACCAGTATGGGTCACCCATGGTTTTAGCCCATTTGTAAGTATCTTCATCAAATGCTTCTAAATGTTTTGTTACTATTTGGGTGTAGTAAACTGCTTATTAGTTAGGCTTTTTAGACATGTCTAGAGTAAATGCATGAAGTACCATTTGGCCTTTGTATTTAATAAAGAAATTTATGGTTAAATTGGTGTTTGGTGATTTTAGCATTAATGATTTCAAATGTTTTTAATATTTCCAACAATAAAGAAATAAATATATAAAGAAAACTGGAAGAATGGGGACATTGATAGAAATAAATATAAATCAGTATCTAGGCACTGTAGGAAATTGATAAGTGAAGCAAAGGAACACAAGAAAAAAATCTAAGGTCAGCAAACTTAAAAACAATAAGAAGGAGTTTAAGTATACTAGGAATAAAAAATATTCTAACAATGCTATTGGTCCACTACTAGATGGAAATGGCACAATTATTAATGCAGAAAACAAAAGTGTTCAATACGTTTTGGGGTTCTGTGTTTGGAGAAGAAAACAAAATGTGTAGTCACGTCAAAGGATAATACTCTTTCCATTCCACTAGTATCTCTGGAGGATGTTAAACAGCAGCTACTAATGTTAGACATTTTTAAATCAGCAAAAAGAAAAGGAGTACTTGTGGCACCTTAGAGACTAACCAATTTATTTGAGCATAAGTTTTCGTGAGCTACAGCTCACTTCATCGGATGCATCCGATGAAGTGAGCTGTGGCTCCCGAAAGCTTATGCTCAAATAAATTGGTTAGTCTCTAAGGTGCCACAAGTACTCCTTTTCTTTTTGCGAATACAGACTAACACGGCTGTTACTCTGAAACCCATTTTTAAATCAGGAGATCTGGATAATTTGCTTTCAAATGTTTTAATCGACCTGGCTGTGGAGCTTGCTAGACCATTAATGGTGATTTACAATAAGTTTTGGACTATTGGGGAAGTTCCAGAAGACTGGAAGAAAGTTAATATTGAACTAATATGTAAAAGGGTCCAGGGGATGACCAGGGAAATTATGGGCCTGTCAGTCTGACATTCTTCCCAAGTAAGACAATGGAGCGGCTGATATGGGATTGAATTAATAAATAATTAAAGGAGGATAATATAATTAATGCCAATCAACATGAGTTCATGGAAAGTAGATCCTACCAAACTAACTTGATATCTTTTTTTGATGAGATTATAAGATTGGTTGATACAGGTAATAGTGTTGATGTAATATACTTAGACTTTGCAAGGCATTTCACTTGGTACCACATGGCATTTGATTAAAAAAACTAGAAAGATATAAAATTAACTGGGGCAGATTAAATTCATTAAAAGCTGACTATCAAAGGTCTCAAAATGTAATTCTAAATGGGGAATCATAAATAAAGAGGTGTGTTTCTATTCCTGCAGTGACAGGTTTTTGGCCCTTAGCTATTTAACATTTTTATCAATGACCTGGAAGAAAACATAAAATCATCAGTGATGAAGCTTGCAGATGACAAAAAATTAAGGGAGTGGAAAATAATGAAGAGGACAGGACACTGACAGAGTAATATTGATCTGTTGGTGTGCTGGGTGCAAGCAAACAATATGTATTAAATGTGAATGTATACTTCTAGGAACTAAGTATGTAGGCCATACTTACAGGACGGTGACTGTATCCTGGTAAGCAGTGACTTTGAAAAATATTTGAGTATCATGGTGGATAATCAGCTGAACATGAGCTCCCAGTACAACACTGTGGCCAAAACAGCTAATGCGATCCTTGGATGCACAAACAGGGGAATCTTAAGTAGGAGTCGAGTGGTTACTTTACCTCTGTATTTGGCACAGGTGCCAGTGCCGCTGGAATACTGTGTCCAGTTCTGGTGCCCACAATTCAAGAAGGATATAGATAAATTGGAGAAGGTTCAGAGAAGAGCTAAGAGAATGATCAAAGGATTAGAAAACCTGCCTTATAGTGACAGACTCCAGGAGCTCAAACTATTTATCTTAACAAATAGAAGGTTAAGGGGTGACTTGATTATAGTCTATAAGTACATATGGGGGAACAAGTATTTAATAATGGGTTCTTTAAGAAGAGAAAGATATAACATGAGCCAATGGCCAGAAGTGGAAGCTAGACAAATTTATACTGGAAATAAGGTGCAAATTTTTACAGTGAGGGTAATTAGCCATTGGAGCATGTTTATGCATTATACAGCACATTCATACCTTATGTATTATTCATACATTTGTATTATTGTAGAGCCTAGGAGCCCTGGTCATAAACCAGGATCCCACTGTATTAGATGCTGTACAAACAGAACAAAAAAACAGACCCAAAAATACATGCATGCACGCGTACATACACACACACACACACGTTAATGCACCATACACGCTAATTTAAAAAGGAAAATCTGACTTGCATTTGAAAAAAAATAAAACACCATCTTTTACTAAGATGTGTGGTTTGAATTCCATTAATTAATTTCATAGTTCTATCAAAAGAAACTACTGAAAAGTAAATAAGTCACTTTGGGGTAACACTGATGTCTATTTTTTAACATGACAATGCTGTAGTTTCTTATGAACAACATGATACACTATAATTCAACTAGACAGAAAACACAAATGATAAAAAAACCAATTACTAGCTGTTGGGTACGATAAAAATATGTAAATATTCCCTTCATACTGACAGTCCATAAAACTGCATTACAGCTAAGCCCCAAGAGGAAGCTTAGGTCTCAGACATCAGAAGAATTTTAGAAACTTTCTTGTCATGTAGTGAGGCTGAGCCTGCTAATGCTTTCTCCAAGGCTGCAGCCTTTACACCTGACATGTCATTGTTCTCGATTCACATTAAACGGTAGCAAATTTCTTCCAGCAGAGCAGTAAATAAAGCAAATAAACAAACACTGCTAGAGGCACGCAACAGTACACATACCTCATGTTCATTTGTTATCATATGTACTGGGCTTAATTGTGCCGATAGCAGAGCTGTCCAACCACAGGGGAAGCACATATAAGCAGTTTCCCCAGCCCCCATGCCTCCCACCTGTTGGGTGTAAGAGCCAAGCAGTAGTGCTAACTCTCTGTTCATGGGAGTGTAAAAACTGTGTTCACAGTGTCCCAAAAGGGGCAGGAAGTAGGCAATGCTTGACTCAGCTCCCTACATAGTCACAAGCCAACTGCCCCCACAGGGTGGAGGAAGTAAACTGTGTCTAATAAAGAGGTGTAGTAATAGGCACCCTGACTCTTCAAGCAAGACTTAATCCTTTGAATGGGGACGGAGAATTTCATGGGGCTAAGAAAAGTGTCCTTCAGAGGAGTAAATGAATGCATTGGGCCAGATTCTTACTCCTTTGTGAGGCCAGAAACTGGCTACAGATCACCAGTACAGAATTACGCAGAATAGAGAAGCTTCCTTCTGGATCTGGGCCTTGTTCTTATTACCCCTTCCCTTCATGTGCATACCTACCTTTTTGGGTGTCAGAACAGGGAAGGTGCATGGCAGAGGCAAAGGCATATGGTCCATGAAGGTCACTAAGCCAGTGGCAGAACTTAGACCTTAGAATTTAGCTGCTGTCAGTCAGTTCTCAGGGGCATCCAGGGTGATGCTGGCCCTGAGAATAAGAGAGCCAAAAGTGGTTCCCTGACACAGCTCTGACACAGGGCAGAAACTTCCTCATTATTTCTTATCACAATGAAAAACTTACTTCCAATCCTACAAAAGAGTCTGCATGGCACAAGGGTCTCCCTGTGTGCAATCACTTGCAAGACTTGGGCCTTTGCTGGGTCACCTTTGCTAGGGCAAAAAAGTTATTGGGTTCAAATTGAGTAACAGCTGAGCAGAGAAATACTTGCAGGATAAATAATCTGGCTAAAAAAACCCTTCCCCCGCCAACAACAACTATAAAAGTAAATGGTACAAATAAAGTGTCAGATCCCTATCCATGCTCATTAGTCTTGGGCAATGGGGACTTTCCATCAGGGAAAGTTACAGAGAGTTCTGAGAAGTGATATTGAGCAGTGAGAGATTTGTGCTTGTGTTTAAGCAAGGAGGGGAGCATCCATTAGCTCATTTTAAACAGAAAGTAGAAGAATTTTTTTCTAATATAGGAAACTATCGTTATTGCACAAGATATTAAACTTGTGTCAATCACACACTTAAGGAAATGAAAAAAAAATTAACATTTAAATCCAATTACAGTATATGAAAGGACCCATTCCCAGACCTAAATGACTCAAAATAGAGGGTAAAGAAGGTTATACGATTACACAGGGAAAATTCTAAGCAAACCACTAAAACCTGCAAGTGTACCATGCATACAGTTCCCACGGACATCTGTAGGAGTTGCATACACAGTGTTAAAAAGGGATTTTCCCCTTAGCTTGGATTAATGTTATGAGAGGTAAGAAACTGATTTGGATCCTATTTATACAGATTGTACGTTGATGTAACTTCCACTGATTCAAATGGTGTTATTCTTGAATCAGACATCTTAAGCGCCAGTTTCTATGGTGTGCTCCAGATTCTTGATCCACTGTTTCAGATACTCTGTTGAGCTGAATGAGCTTCAATAATGTAGCAGTTGTGTTGTCCTCTCCTTTTCCTCATTCTCCCATCAATAAGCAGAGGCCTCTAAAGGAGGCACCTGAACAGCCCAGGAATCTTTGTTTGTTTACGAAGGGAGGAAAGAGAGAGGGGAAGGTGCCTGGTGTGAAGGTTGCGGATCCCTTAAGACATCTAGATAGACTTTTGTGTAGTGCTCGGGAGGACCCAGTGGTTTGTGGTACATGTAGGTACCAATGACATAAGGAAGGATAGGAGAGAGGTCCTGGAGGCCAAATTTAGGCTGCTAGGTAAGACATTGAAGTCCAGGACCTCAATGGTAGCATTCTCTGAGATGCTTCCAGTTCCACGCGCAGGGCCAGTTAGACAGACAGAACTGCAGAGTTTCAATGCGTGGATGAGACAAGGGTGGAGGGGGGAGGAGGGGTTTAGATTTATTAGCAACTGGGGAAACTTTTGGGAAAGATGGAGCACGAAGGATGGGCTCCACCTAAATCAAAATGGAACAAGACTGCCGGCACTTAACATTAAAAATGTCGTAGAGCAGTTTTTAAACTAAGGGCTGGGGGAAAGCCGACAGGTGCGGAGGAGAGCATGGTTTGGACATCTCTTAAGGGAGGATCTATTAATAGAGAATCTCTATGTCCTAGTGAGGACGAGAGGATGGAAAATGATAAAATACAAACAGGGTCTGATCAGAAACAGTCAAATAAAAAAGAGTCCCATTCAATTACATCGTGTAATGGCAGACAGCTAAAAGGAGACAAGTTTTTTAAGTGCTTATATACCAATGCTAGAAGTCTAAATAATAAAATGGGTGAACTAGAGTGCCTCGTATTAAATGAGGATATGGATATAATAGACATCACAGAAACTTGGTGGAATGAGGATAATCAATGGGATACAGTAATACCAGGATACAAAATATATCGGAAGGACAGAACAGGTCGTGCTGGTGGGGGAGTGGCATTATATGTGAAAGAAAGCGTAGAATCAAATGAAGTAAAAATTGTAAATGAATCAAACTGTACCATAGAATCTCTATGGATAGAAATTCTGTGCTCTAATAATAAGAATATAGCGGTAAGGATCTATTACCAACTACCTGACCAGGATGGCGATAGTGACTGTGAAATGCTCAGGGAGATTAGAGAGGCTATTAAAATAAAGAACTCAATAATAATAATGGGGGATTTCAATTATCCCCATACAGTATTGACTGTGTATATGTCACCTCAGGACGGGATACAGAGAAAAAGTTTCTTTTCACTTTAAATGACTGCTTCTTGGAGCAGCTGGTCCTGGAACCCACCAGAGGAGAGGCAATTCCTGATTTAGTCCTAAGTAGAGCACAGGATCTGGTCCAAGAAGTGAATATAGCTGGACCTCTTGGTAATAGTGACCATAATATAATTAAATTTAAATATCCCTGTGGCAGGAAAAACACCACAGCGGCCCAACACTGTGCCATTTAATTTCAGAAAGGGGAACTACACAAAAATGAGGAGGTTAGTTATTAAAAAAAATTTAAGGGTACAGTGCCAAAAGTGAAATCTCTGCAAGCTGCATGGAAACTTTTTAAAGACACCATAATAGAGACTCAACTTAAATGTATTCCCCAATTTAAAAAACATAGTAAGAGAACCAACAAAGAGCCACCGTGGCTAAACAAGAAAGTAAAAGAAGCAGTGAGAAGCCAAAAGGCATCCTTTAAAAAGCAGAAGTTAAATCCTAGTGAGGAAAATAGAAAGGAGCATAAACACTGGCAAATGAAGTGTAAAAATACAATTAGGAAGGCCAAAAAAGAATTTGAGGAACAGTTAGCCAAAGACTCAAAAGGTAATAGCAAACTTATTTTTTAAGTACATCAGAAGCAGGAAGCCTGCTAAACAACCAGTGGGGCCACTGGACAATCGAGGTGCTAAAGTAGCACTCAAGAACTATAAGGCTATTGCGGAGAAACTAAATGAATTCTTTGCATCGGTATTCATGGCTGAGGATGTGAGGGAGATTCCCAAGCCTGAGCCATTCTTTTTAGGTGACAGATCTGAGGAACTGTCCCAGGTTAAGGTATCATTAGACGAGGTTTTGGAACAAATTGATAAATTAAACAACAATAAGTCACCAGGACCAGATGCTATTCACCCAAGAGTTCTGAAGGAACTCAAATGTGAAATTGCAGAACTACTAACTGTAGTCTGTAACCTACCATTTAAATCAGCTTCTGTACCAGATGACTGGAGGATAGCTAATGTGACGCCAATTTTTAAAAAGGGCTCCAGAGGTGATCCCGGCAATTACAGGCCCTTAAGCCTGACTTCATTACTGGGCAAATTGGTTGAAACTATGATAAAGAACAATATTGTCAGACTTATAGATGAACATAATTTGTTGGGGAAGAGTATACATGGTTTTAGTGAAGGGAAATCATGCCTCATAATCTATTAGAATTCTTTGAGAGGGTCAACAAGCATGTAGACCAAGGGGATCCAGAGGATATAGTGTACTTAGATTTTCAGAAAGCCTTTGACAAGGTCCCGCACCAAAGGCTCTTACCTAAAGTAAGCAGCCACGGGATAAGAGGGAAGGAAGGTGCTCTCATGGACTGGTAACTGGTTAAAAGATAGGAAACAAAAGGTAAGTAGGAATGGTCAGTTTTCAGAATGGAGAGAGGTAAATAGTGGTGTCCCCCAGGGGTCTGTTCTGGGACCAGTCCTATTCAACATATTCATAAATGATCTGAAAAAAGGGGTAAACTGTGAGGTGGCAAAATGTGCAGATGATACAAAATTACTAAAGATAGTTAATACCCAGGCAGACTACGAAGAGCTACAAAAGGATCTCTCAAAACTGGGTGACTGGGCAACAAAATGGCAGATGAAATTTAATGTTGATAAATGCAAAGTAATGCACATTGGAAAGCATAATCCCAAGTATACATATAAAATGATGGGGTCTAAATTAGCTCTTACCACTCAAGAAAGAGATCTTGGAGTCATTGTGGATAGTTCTCTGAAATCATCCACTCAATGTGCAGCGGCAGTCAAAAAAGTGAACAGAATGCTAGGAATAATTAAGAAAGGGATAGATAATAGGACAGAAAATATCATGTTGCCTCTATATGAATCCATGGTTTGCCCACATATTGAAGACTGTGTGCAGATGTGGTAGCCCCATCTCAAAAAAGACATATTGGAATTGGAAAAGGTTCAGAAAAGAAACAACAATTATTAGGGGTATGAAATGGCTTCCGTATGAGGAGAGATTAATAAGGCTGGCACTTTTTAGCTTGGAAAAGAGACGGCTAAGGCGAGATATGATTGAGGTCTATAAAATCATGACTGGTGTAGAGAAAGTAGATAAGGAAGTGTTGTTTACTACTTCTCATAGCACAAGAACTGGGGGTCACCAAATGAAATTAATAGGCAGCAGGTTTAAAACAAATAAAAGGAAGTATTTTTTCCACACAACACACAGTCAACCTGTGGAACTCCTTGCCAGAGGATGTTGTGAAGGCCAAGACCATAACAGGGTTCAAAAAGGAACTAGACAAATTCATGGAGGTAGGTCCATCAATGGCTATTAGCCAGGATGGGCAGGAATGGTGTCCCTAGCCTCTGTTTGCCAGACGCTGGGAATGAGCAACTGGGGATGGATCACTTAATGATTACCTGTTCTGTTCATTCCTTCTGGGGCACCTGGCACTGGCCACTATCGAAAGACAGGATACTGGGCTAGATGGACCTTTGGTCTGACCCAGTAGGGCTGTTCTTATGTTCTTAAGGAGGAGGGGGCAGCTGGAGCCACTGTACTTTCCTCAGAGGGTGCAGTGGAAGCTCTTTACAACCGGTCTTTTCATAGGCTGGCATTCAGGAGGCATTGTCTCTACAGTATTAAGTGAGGCCTTAATCCTGCATTAAGAACCACATGGGAAACCCAGCAATGAGCCCTGACTTAAATTGAGGGGGCTTAGCAAACTGGTAGGCCCACATTTCTTAGTATAGGCTTGGCGCCTGCACTGGTATGTGTAGTGCCTATGCAAAACAAGTTTTTCATTGTACTGACCACATTTCATTGCAGAACAAAATCAGTTCAGTTGCAAAACTATTCAGTGCAAATGTATTTGTTTTTCAGCCTTTATAAATGTCTCCTGAAAAAGGAGAGTCAACTTAATCCTTTTATTCAAAACCTTACCAGCATTTTAAAATGGAAAAAGTCATTACAATTTTGTAGCATTTTCAAAGAAACTATTTTCAAAGATTTTAAGCAAACAAAGCCACTTAAATCCATTTTTGTGTTGTTAAAACTAGCTAATCTCATTTAAGAAGTAGGAGCTCAACAAACAACAATATTCTGGTAGGTTGCAGACTGTTAAGCACTCAAAAATGCAGTGCTGTAGCAACTCCTCTGGCAGCTTCCAAATTTACACATGGTTAGTCCTGAATAGGATGTTGTTTTGTAGCAGCAAAAAGAAGAAAATCTGTGGGCATTACTTCTAGAAATAAAAAGAACATTGACAATCAAGACCTGCTTCTCATTTGGTATATTTATAGTCTACAACTTCTGAAAAAAAATAGCATCACAGAGAGAATATACAGCATGTGTGTCAAAGCACAGTTCAACTTAAAGCTCTCTGGCTGAGGAATCTTCTTAGATGGAGCTGCTACTTAGAACAGATAATATCCACACAAACAAGCAGACACGGGGATCTGATTCTTCACTGCTCTGCACTTTGTGTAGACATGTGCACTTGCACAAAGCATGTGAATAAACACTAACACTGAATTAGCATGTATGGCAGCAGAGAATTACGATATCAAAAACATTGCAATTGCATGACTGGGTAATTATTTTTTTCATATTTTTCACAGCTTTCAGTAGTGATCATGACCAACATGAGTCTTATTTGTTCTAAACATCTCTAACAAATCATCACCTCCAAGAGATCTCTAAACTTAAGGCAATTATCGCTCTATTGCCATAATACAGATTAAAAAGTATAACTTAAAGTGCACTTCTCTGAAAAGTAAGTAGGTAAAAATGGCTATATTTACTCAACAGATCTGTTCCCTGTGTGTATTCAGAGTTCTAGATACTGAGAAAATAAACTTTTGCTGCTTTTTACTCCTTTTAGCAGGTAAGGAGGAATGAGCTGGATTGTATTCCTTCTCATGCATTGTAGAAGAATTATCTACACAGTTACATCTGTGAAAACCCAGCAAAGAAAGTGGAGGTTACCTAGCTGTCATTGAAGGCATCATCTGATGAAAATGGGGTTGCAGATGTAACTGAGAGCCTAATTTTTCCTACATAAGAACTGATCATGATGTTTAAGAAGAAAACCATCCATCTTGGCTCTCAGAACCAGGATGAGTTTGCTGGAGCTGTCATTTAGAAAAGACATATTTCCCTTGTTTATTAAATACACTCAGTTTACAAGAGTCTTTGAGACACAAGCCACTTTTAAGAAGAGAATTGCCCTTCTAAAGTCTCCCAGGAAATATCCATTATTGAGCTCTCTCCATGAGTTAATCAAAGTATGTTATATTATAGAATACTAATAACCCTGAAAAAAAACCTCTGTGCACATTCAGAAATTCAGGGCTGTCAAGGATACCAGAACAACAGCCCTAAGGAACAAAGTCCTCTGTTTGGCCAAACAAGTACAGCATGGGCACTGTAAATACAAGCTTCCAACATGTGTCTGCAATAATTCATCTCACTACGTGGGAAGATAATTTGGGGAATACCCGTTCAGCCTCCATTAATGACCATACATACATTGGTCTTTCTGCTGTCAGCCAACTAGTAACAACTGTTGTAGTTGCACGTATCTGAAAAAGATTTAAGAGTCATTGTTGATAACCACTGAACATGAACTCCCAGTGTGATGGTGTGGCAAAAAGGGCTAACATGATCCTTTGATGTATAAACAGGATAATATCAAGTAGCAGTAAGCAGGCAATATTACTTTTGTATGCAGCATTGGTGAGATTCCTCCAGTGATACTGTGTCTGATTTAGGTCTCCATACTTTAAAAAGGATGTTGAAAAACTGGACAGGAATCAAAGAAGAGTGATAAGAATGATCTGTCATCTGGGAAACATGTCTTACAATGACAGATTAAAATAATTCATTTTATTTAACTGAAGAGAAGTTTCAGAGGTCCATAGAGTATCTAAAGATGGAAGAGATATCTGATGCTAGAGGGTTCTTTAAACTAGCAGACAAAGGCACAATACAATCCAGTGGCTGGAAGTTTAACTTAGCAAAGTTCAAAATTGACATGTGACATAAATGTTTAATCAGTGAGGGTTACAGGACACAAGTCAGTTCTCCATCAATTGGAGATTTAAAGTCAGGATAAGTTTTAAAGTCAAGATAGGATGTCTTTTTACAAAAATTCAGCTTCATGCAGAAATCACTGGGGAAATTATATGTTCTGTTTGATAGAGAAGGACACTGTAGTATTAGCTTAATGATCTCATCTGGCCCTAAAAATGTAAAGCACAGTCAAATAAGTGCAAAATGGGGCACAACCGGCTCCTCTTCCACAACCAAAGTGGAGAGTGCAGTTCTGCTGTACAAAGAATGAGAGTGTGTTGCTGTGTGCGGAGGGGAGGAGGGAAGAGGGAGATACGAGGAGGAGAAGAGAGCACACATTGAGAGTTCACAATCTTCACAGCATGGAGCATGAAAGCAAACAGAGTGGAAACTGGCTGGACGATCCACTGTTACACAGAACCCCCATCCCCTTCCCCCACTACAGAGGGACAAGTTACTGCCTCAGGGATGCAGCTGCTGAATATCCTGGTAATTATGATTTCTTTCCTCCAGTTCCCTCAAGGAGCTACTCAATTCACAGCCCAGTATTTGATTAGGTTACATTGATTCAGGTTATAATTAAACATAAGTAACTATGTAATGTTATCATTGAAACCCATTTTCTTCCCCTCCTCCCATACACTCACTTGGTTAATCTTCATTGCAATGCATCTAAAGTAAATTGACAGGTTTCAGAGTAGCAGCTGTGTTAATCTGTATTCGCAAAAAGAAAAGGAGTACTTGTGGCACCTTAGAGACTAACCAATTTATTTGAGCATAAGCTTTCGTGAGCTACATCCGATGAAGTGAGCTGTAGCTCACGAAAGCTTATGCTCAAATAAATTGGTTAGTCTCTAAGGTGCCACAAGTACTCCTTTTCTTTTTGCTAAAATAAATTGTAAGTCTTTAAAGTGCCTAGCACTTTAGTTTAATGTAAATAACCAATGGCAACAAAAAATAAAATTAAATAGATCTCAACACTTCAGGAGATTATGATTTCAATTCCATTGTATTATAAAGTTGAAGTATCCAATGAAAGTTAGTAAAACATTATACACGCCCTATGCAGGTTCAAACATTTAATCAATGGGTGCATTGCAAGAACAGAGACCAGTTGGATTCAATGAACTGATGCACTCTCCACACACACACACACAGAGTAACACACACACACACACAGTAACTGGGTTGGCCCTTTCTACTTGGTCAGGGTTCTGGGATATCTACCCAGCTGATAGAAGGTAAGAATTTAAAAGTGTTTGTTATGCTGCACTGAGCCAGTATTGGCTTCTGGACCACAGGACAACCCTAATGACAGTCATGGGAAATTGCTACTCTCTCACATTCTACTTTTTCTAGTAGACACCACCACAAGGAAGACACACACAAATAAAATCCAAACGGGCACACAAACAATCCTACTTCAGATTGTTCAAATAATGCCTGTCCAACTGGCCAAGCTGGTAGAAAAAGGCTGGATTTTACTGAACTTTTTTAGTACAGGGATAATAAAAAAAAGAATAAATACTTGGACAGAAACTATTTCCAGTGGAAGATAAAAACTAAAGCTTGTATCTCAGGCAGTGGCACCACAGCTTTGAAGTAAGCACTAAGAATTTTATTTGATTGAGATGCATAAAAATCCAAAAAATAATAATGATTAATTATACAATGACAGGGTTAAATAGAAAAGGGAACTTAAAAGCTTGTAAAACCAAAAATGTTCTGTTAACTCAGAAGTGGATTAGAATGTTCAAAGTGCTTCGGGACTCGACACCATGTAAAGACTGATTTATACTCCAGGCATCATAATGCCTACCTACTTCAGAATGACAAATAGCACTGAGCTGAAATCTCAATGGCAGCCCCAGAGCACTAACAGCAAATGTCTTCCATCTTAATAGCTGGGCCTCTGCAATTCTATTCACTTAAAATTCTGAGCATTTAACACTTCTTGTTGCATCTAAATCCAGATACAAAAACCTTCAAATCAAACTATTTACCTCAAGTGAAATCTGCCTTGAATAATTCATAAGCAGCAAGGAAGCTAAAAGAGAAAAAGCTGAAGAGGGTTTTAATGAAGTCTAGAGTTTCAAAAATAGTGGTATAAAAGCTATTATGGATCTTTTCTAACCCTATGAAAAGGAATATCAGTCTCTGTAACAATGAAAGATCCAAGTTTCTTCTTGTCAGTGACTGATGCTGCTAACAGAATCACGCAGATTATTGCAGAGAAAGGGGCTCTATTTGAAGATGTAATACCTGATGAAGGATCTGAAGTGTTCAAATTGATTTTTATTCTTCCTGGCTCTGTGAAGAAGTATTGATCCTTAAAATTGCTATACTAAGCTGCAATTCAATTAGAATAAAATATGAAAGTCAAGTAAGCTCAAGACTAGCATTATAGCACCTATCTGGCAAAGCTACTACAACTTGCAGAGGCTTAGAGTGGAATATTAGACACAATCAGGTATTGTATATCATAAATAGCCATTCCACCAAGAGTAGGCAGGTTCTGTACTTTGATGTTTCAAACAAATCATCTCTGCTCAGCAGTTATTTGGTTGATTTCTCTAGGATTTCTATGGAGCTATTGTGCCAGTGACAATGGAAGAGTAGTAGATTTTGCATGATGAAAACAACGTGCCATCGGCTGAACTACAATTCAAAATGGAAAGAAAAGAGTTCTGAAGTATTTACATCAGAAATGTGAAAAGGGGGGTGAAGTCAGAAATTGAGACAAAAGTACTAGCTTTTTGAAATTTAAGTCAACAAAAATTTTTCCTTTCAAATTTATCTTAAAGTATTCATATTGGTATTATTAATACACCATATAAAACCAGTCTATGTGTGATCTGATTTCCCTAAGCCCACAGAAGCCATCTAACCAAAATACTTTTTTATGTCACTTAAGATCATATACATAAGGAAAATTACTTCACATGTAATCTTAAGTAAGACCTTCTTGACTTCCACTCATAAAACACTTCGGGCTGTACAGTTAAAATCCACCTCTAGTTTAATAATTAGAGTATCCGTCTGGCTTTTGCAAATGGTGAAAGATACTGTTACAAATACTGATTCTCCCAGACAGTGTTAATGAAACACAGAAATATAGCACTATTAAAGAGGCTCCTGGGTGAGGGAGAGGAGATTATTTTTTTCAAATTCTAAAACAGTCTAAATTAGCCTACTTTTCTTTGCTGCTGAGTCCAATACAAAATAAATTATCAGGAAAAAAATTCTGTAACCTTTTACAGTGTTATGGTTAAATTTGGAAGCCTCTCTTTGTGCTGATTTCTGTCATAGCTTCTTTAAAGTTTATTCAAAGTTTAAGTGTAGTATGATAATCTGACACATTCCACTTTACACACTGGAGAGGAAGGACATTCCAGTGGATAGAGCACTTGCCTAGGGCTCAGGAGACCTGAATTAATTCCCTGCTCTGTCAAGGTCTTCCTGAGTTACCTCAGGCAAGTTTACTTATTCTCTCCATGCCTTATTTTCATCCCCATCTCTAAGATTTGGAAGGTCTGTACTTCCTTACTTCACAAGAGTGTTGTAAGGACAAATACATTCAAAATTGTGAGGCTCTCATACTAAAGTAGTGTGTGTGTGGGGGGGGGGGATACCTATGATATCCAGACAGACACACGCTGGAAATTTCCATGGAGAAGTGTACAAGGCATTCTGAATGAGAGAAGTCCCAGAATGCACAGCTTTCCAATACGAATCCTGGGGCAAGCTGCCAGACCTGCTCAAGGCTCCACACCTTGCAACATGAACATCAGAAAATATAATGTATTGTACAGAGATCCCGACTAAATTAACCACACGGTGCAGCGGTAGAGAAATTAGGGTAAGGAAGGGAAACTGCAAATAGGGAAAGAGTTGTCCGAATATTACTAACCCTTTTTAAAAAAGCTTAAATATTTTCTCAAGTGAACTAATCCTAAAGTGCTGAGGTTTTGTCTTATTTTGTTTCTCTCTTCAGGGAAAGGTAGATCACAGGACTACTGTACATGTCTGTAAATTTGTGCCCAGGGAATAATCAGGACTAAAATAGCAAAGGTGCTGCTGCTGATGGTCAAGAATACTTGTAATTGGCAGAACATAGCTAGTAAATTTCTTCCATGGCAATAATTGCTACTGAGAGATAAAACTCAAGTGCCTAAGACTCAAGTAGCAATAATTGGTACTGAGAGATACGACTCAAGAGATAAGCACCAAATTTGTTTGTGGTTTTAAAGAGAAATAAAGAAATGGAAATGGGCTTCTCCTAAAGCTTCTCTTCTTGCCTACTTTAGTTCCTGCAGCATATTATGCACAGAGAGGAAACAATAGAATAGGAGCTCTCTGAATATGGGAATGTCCACCAGTCTACAGAAGGAGATTGTATTCCTTTTGCATCTTACTTGTTATAGGGGTTTTGGAGCAGAACAATTTTAAAGTGATCCCAAGTAGAATCATTGATGAACTAGTGTATCAAGCCTGAACAGTGAAATCACAGCATTCGACGTTAGTTTTAAACTGTGGGGCAATCACAGTGGAATGACATACCTGGGTTGTAACTCAAAGGATATTTTTTGATTTGTTTTTAATATGGAGATGCTCAGCTCTAGGGAGATAGTCTCATCTTTTTAAAAATTTTAGAGGAATTCAGAGGTCTGGCAGGCCCCTGCATTGTAAGGATTGGTAATTTGAAGAAATGTCTTTCTCACATTCCCTTTCAGAAGTTGGAGTAGAAAGTGTTTGTATAACCAATGTAACAAAGGGGAGATTTAGACAATATCTTCTTAGGGGTTTGGACTGTTTTGTGGCCCCAAGTTTCCAACTCTAATTTATTGTCACTGGTTCAGTATTTAATGAGTCTGCCAAGGTTTTGCACATTTCACTGTAGTGAGATAATCCCATTTACTCCTTTGGCTATAAGGTGTCTCAGACAAAGAGCTATACCAGACACACCTAATAGCCAAAGGATTAAACCTACCAGCCACCAAAGTCCAATGAGGAAGATGGGTGGCCCCCCACTGAGTAGGGGCATATGCCCAGATGAAGAGCTATTGTTTCCCAAACGTAGGGAAAGGAAAGGTGCTGAGGTCTCTACCAGGGTGATATCCCTGGACCCTTCTTGGGGGGTTCAGTTTTTCATATCAGCTTTCAGCTAATAGAAATCTGATGAGTTTCAACATGTCCCTCAACCTCAAAAAAAAAAAAAAAAAAAAAGGCAGGGGAGAGGGGGGGATGGAGAAACAGAGAGAGAAATAACCACACAGCCTTATGCTGGACATAGTGCCAAGCTGCACTGCTTAAGAAAACACAAGGAGATATTGCACCTCTTGGATCTACCTGGCACTCAGGTGGAGCACATTCACTGATACATCCTTTAAGGGGTGCACACTCTCCTCCCTGCATGTTGGGGTACTCTGAAGGTCAGTTGAGAACAAGGCAGTAGGGATATGGACGTAACTCCTCTTACTCCTTTCTTGCCCTCTTTGTGATGCCAGCATCCCTGAGAAAGTAAAGTGGGATGAGTCCCTGTGCTTCCCTGAGCACAGGAACCACACATTTCCACAATGAACAGAAAGAGGCTCCTTGCAGTCTCACCCCCATCCCCAGCCACCACAATAGACATCAAGGACCAAGCATAGCCAAGTCCCTGAATAACCAAGTATTAAAGGTCACAGACTGCAAAATTCCCTGCAACAATTCATTGCATGAATTTACTAAAAGATATTTTATGATAGTTAAGACTAAAATACATGGAGAAAAAGCTAGAGTGAAGTGAGGCAAACTAGAGGGAAAAATCAAGTTGTGAGGGGATGAGAGTTGCTAATGCCAGCACTTTCTTGATTATGCTCTACTTTGTCTCTTTGTAAGTGGTTGCATGCTGATGAAATTTTCAACTCTTTCACTAACAACCTATTTGCAAAGCAGGAGTCCCTTCTTTCACTGAGTAACTAAGTACAATTGTCTATAAACCCTGCTGGAATAATTTTGTTGACTGTTAGTACTTACCATTTTCCACTCCTTAGTAGCATTGCTTTTATTGTACATGCAAAGTTAAAGGTTGCATGGTAGTCAAACTGTCACTCCTTAGTACAGGTGTAGAAAAGAACTATTGAAATGTACTTTTGTGACATTGGCTAATTTAGACCTTAATAAACTGCCTTCTTAACTTGGCACTAATAATGAAAAAAACCTGAAGAAAATGGTATTTTAAACAGAACTTTATAGCCTTTTCATCAAGTGACCTTTGTAGGAAGATAAGTTTCTTTAATATCTTATATAATTAAAGCAAAAATAAAACCATATTGACACACATCCCACATAGGTAGTATTAATATCCAGGACTACTTCACCTGCACTGTGACCACTAATCTGTCTTCCAAAGAACTACTACAAGAATACCAAGGGCCTAGTCTTAGAATCCTTATGTCAAATAATCCTTCCTCATCCATGTGACCGATTCCCAAACCTTTGAGAAGCTTCAAGGAGCACAATTTTATACACAAGTGCTTAAATGCTTTGAGACATACTTGGTACCAACTACTTAGTGGCAGAGCTAATAGCAGAGTAGGGGGGCAACTACCCCTGCAGTAGCCCTTAGATGTACATATGACACCTTTTCAAGCATATTATGCAGTTGACAAAAGGAGGTGTACAACATGAATTTTCATATGGGGCTGAAGAGTAAGTCTGCCCCACACATGCCCAGCAGCATAGGTTCCTATTCTGCAGGGCTTGTACCAACTTCCTGTTCCAGGCATTCAACATGGTGCGCAGGGTCACATGCTGCTGTGTCCCTGTGCCCCATGTTGCATCTCCACTTTCTCAAATTTGGCTTGGCCAAAGGATGGGCCAAATCTGAATGGCGCTGCAACCCTGGGCTCCAAATTTCAATGCCTGGGGTGGAAGCCAGGCCCAGCCCCACTAGCAGGAGCTGCCACTGCCAAATGAGTGCAGAGTGAGTTCACTCTCCAGCCCACCACTGGTGACCCATTGCCCCCTGCCCCTGGCTGCAAAACCTAGCTCTACCTGTGGAGCTATTGACTGCAGTTGAATATCCATTTAACAGCAGCACAGAAATTAGACCCCAGGGCCCGAGCAGAGACTTAAAATTGTAAGGTTTCAGAGTAACAGCCGTGTTAGTCTGTATTCGTAAAAAGAAAAGGAGTACTTGTGGCACCTTAGAGACTAACCAGTTTATTTGAGCATGAGCTTTCGTGAGCTACAGCTCACTTCATCGGATGCATAGCATATCGTGGAAACTGCAGAAGACATTATATACACACAGAGACCATGAAACAAAACTTCCTCCCACCTCACTCCCCCGCTGGCAACAGCTTATCTAAAGTGATCATCAAGTAGAGCCATTTCCAGCACAAATCCAGGTTTTCTCACCCTCCCCCCCCCCCCCCCCCACACACATACAAGCTCACTCTCCTGCTGGCAACAGCCCATCCCCCTTTGAAACCCCTCTTTATAATGCGCATGATAATCAAGGTGGGTCACCTCCAGCACTAATCCAGGTTTTCTCACCCCCCCCCACACCCCCCCCCTTTTTCAAAAACCACACACACAAACTCATTCTCCTGCTGGCAACAGCTCATCTTACAATGTGCACAGCAATAATCCAAGTTTAACCAGAACGTCTTGGGGGGGGGGTTTGCTGTGCACATTGTAAGATGAGCTGTTGCCAGCAGGAGAATGAGTTTGTGTGTGTGGTTTTTGAAAAAAGGGGGGGGGGTGTGTGGGGGGGTGAGAAAACCTGGATTAGTGCTGGAGGTGACCCACCTTGATTATCATGCGCATTATAAAGAGGGGTTTCAAAGGGGGATGGGCTGTTGCCAGCAGGAGAGTGAGCTTGTATGTGTGTGTGTGGGGGGGGGGGAAGGGTGAGAAAACCTGGATTTGTGCTGGAAATGGCTCTACTTGATGATCACTTTAGATAAGCTGTTGCCAGCGGGGGAGTGAGGTGGGAGGAAGTTTTGTTTCATGGTCTCTGTGTGTATATAATGTCTTCTGCAGTTTCCACGATATGCTATGCATCCGATGAAGTGAGCTGTAGCTCACGAAAGCTCATGCTCAAATAAACTGGTTAGTCTCTAAGATGCCACAAGTACTCCTTTTCTTTTTAAAATTGTAAAAGCCAACAAAATGGCTAAAAAGCAAGACTACAGAAATCCTACCTCAATTCTGATAAAAGTTATGTGAGGTTACTCTAAGGAAGGTAAATATCAATACCTGGAAAGACAAGACAATGTACCAGATAAAAATTACCCCATTTTAAAACAAAATGTTCTGTAATAATACTGCATCATCTATTTATAAAAATGCACCTATCTTGGTATTGGTTTATATACAGTGCTTATTTCCAATAAAGGACCCCCAAAGGACTTTACAGTCACTGAATAAAGTTTCATTATCACATACATTTTACAGATGAGTAAACTGAGGCTCTGACATTTAAGTGATTTCCTGTGTAGTAATATGGCAGATTGGGGATTAGAAGCCAGCAGTCCTAAATCCCATGCCACACAAGCTGCAATTATAAAATAAATAAATAAATAAATAGATCACCAGTATAATCTACACTGCATCCAAGTCCAGCAGCCTACAGAGAACACAACAAATGTTAAAGAAAATTACAACTCAACCAATCTCTTAAATACCAGGAAAAATGCCAAATAAATAAGGCATTACTTACACTTTATTAAAAGGGAAAAGAAAAATGCCTTGAAATAAAACATTGCAAATATAAACAAAATACTAGGATGTCACAATAGAGTACGGTAAATCCAGACAATGTTCCCCTTTTTTGTCCTGTATTCATCGTCTCTTACCTAGGAAACATTGCAAATATGTGGTTATTGTTTTTAATATTAAATTCCATACATGTTTGATGGTTTAGCATCATTTTGAAGTAGAGATGCATGTATGTATAAAGTAAACATTGGATAGTTAGTTGTCCTGGTTTTGACTCATTATCTAAAACTTTAATCTGTTCACATTTTATTGGCTATTTGAGCCTAGAATCCAGTAAATGTCCATAGGTTTTGAAGTAAAAATGAAATGACAATTCACCTGATAAATACTTAAAATTGTATTTAGGTTAATTTTACCCCAGCTTTTAGTTATTCACTATGGGCACAAAAACTATGCAAATTCTGAATCATTCTTCAAATTTGTTCACAGAGATATTGAATTTAACTTGCAAATGTTGATAATTCAATCCATCTCAGAGTAATCTGCCTAATTAATGCATTTTTGTTGTGCATCAGTATATATTACATATGGAGTTTTGCAAATTGAAAACTTCTTTTGAAGTGCTAAATTTTGAAATAGCAGAGAATCCTTTGAATCTTGCAAACAGAGCTTTGTAAGATATTTTCAGTCTCTGAAACTCTTCAACTCCATCTCATTTTTCCTTAATACTCATTTGCTATTGATAACAATTTATGGCTAATTTAAGCAGGAAAAAATTAGATAATTAAGCTGTTATTTTGTGCACTGCATGACATTATTACAAATGAGAATCTAATCTCCCAAAGAGAATAAAAAGAATGTAGGAGCCCAATTATTTGTGATAAAGCCTTTGATTTCACCAATCATATTATTTGGTTATATTTTGGACCAGAAAGATAGCATACGGCCCTACTGTGTCTACGTCTAGTGATAATATTTTGGGAAGATTTTTCCTCCTTCTAAATGCTGTTTTAACTCCTTAAAGTGTGTTCATGATGGCAGATTCTATGGCTGCCTTTGATGGTTAATGTATGCCACAGACTAACATTTATAGTAGGAAATATCTCCTAAAATCTCTTAAGACTTGATCCAAAGCCCATTGAAGTCAATGGGAGTTTTTCCTTTGACTTCAGATAATTTTGAATCAGGACTGTAAGACCAGATTTTCAAAAGGACTCAGCACCCAACTGCTTGCTGAGCAAAACGAATGTTCAAAAAAGTGCCAATCGCCAACCCTCAGAAAATTAGTAGCCTCCACTAAGGTATCCAAAACTTTACAATTAGTCACTTTTGAAAATCTTTGCTATTAAACACTATATCTATATATCTATCTATATTCCATAATTAAAGAAATATATATATATATATAAACACAATTAAGATTGCATAGTTAAGAACTGAACAGTAAGGGAATCCTGGAGCTTATTTTTGCCTCCTTGTATGTATATGTTATAATCAGAGTTAGCTGAAATTTTTCATTCAAGAAGCTGGTTAAAAAGCTGGCTGATATTTTTGGGGGTGGGGGGTTGGTTAAAGAGGACTTTTAAAGTTTATTTATTTTAATTTTTTTGCCATGCATCCCCATCTCTCTCACCTTACTCACCACCTCCCTTTTCCTATGGCGAAAGAAAGAGGCAGGCGGTGGGGGAGAAAAGTTTGTCAGAACCCCCCTATACTATCATTTTCTTGACAACCATTGGTACAACCTTTGTTTGGTGCAATTCAGGGGACTGCAATGTAGCCAGCATCCTCCATTCCATGTCCACTTAGTCCATGCTATGACATAAGTAAACCATATGTGGCAACATTAAGGAGCAGAGGTTGCGAGAGTCAGGGAAAACTACTTGGGCTCTCTCACTCTGGTGACCTCAAGAAAGAATCTTTGCATACCCCTAATAATCAATGACTTGTCTCTTTTCTAACACAAGATACATATGGGATGAGACGCTTAACTACAAAGCTAACATAGCTGAAAACTTAAGTGGTCTATTTCACTGTTAGTCTGTACTACTTAGGCCATAATATGTTTTGTATGTTTGATTTACTATGTACTTTTCACATATATGGACCCAATGGGTGAAATAGTAGCTGAGTGAATAATTGATTTTTTTCAGTTCACTGGCAGTCTCAAAATGTTGGTTTACAAAGAAACAAAAAACAAAATCTCATTTTAGGATAAACAAAAAGGCGTGTTTGACCTGACAGAAAACATATTAGGTATATTTTTTTAAAAAGCAAAAGAAATTTGGAAGTAAATGGCTAGATTAGAGTCACAAATGCAGGAAGAAGAGGGCACCACTACCTCCTGCTTATGCCTAATAGTCTAGTGGTCAGGCACTCACTGGGATATTGGAGACCTGGGTACAAGTCTGGAACAAAGACACTAAGGCCAGGCTCCGACTCAGGTTTGAGTCCAAGCCCCCTTTCCATCCACACACAAATCAGTTTGACTCAGGTCAGCAAACACATAGGGATTGGGTCCTAGGATGCTAGTGGAGGGTGGGTCAGAGCTCAAGTCCCACTGTGACTTGGGTTTAAGCCCTGTCATTTTGCAGTGCGGATGCAGATCAAGCTGCAGACCCAAGTCAGAAGGTCTGCGTAGTGCAGTATGGACATGTTAGCATGGCTGCCAGACCCAGTTCTAGCAACTGTAAGCCCAGGTTTACAATGGAGTGCAGATGCTCAAGCATGGCCTTGGAAACATGTTTAGTGTGTAGTGTAGACATATCCTTGGAGTCTTACACTTTGTGACTAACTCCCTGCTCCAGATATTCCTTGAGCCAGAGAGTGAGAATGACTCTATAGTCCCATGGGTAGGGCACTCGCTTGAGGGCGAGAAGGTATCCTGCTCCCATTTCCTGTCCAAGAACTAATTATTTATGCAAAGTAGAACAGCATTAACAGGAGAGAATGAGACTAACCTATGCTGGGTCTCCTACATCCCAGGTGAGTGCCCTAATCACTGGGCTATAGCGTATAAGTGGGCCACCACCATCTCCTCCTCCTTCTCCTCCTCCATTTTGTGAATGGCACCTAAGTTGTCTCGTGAATAAAAAAATTGAAACGTTTCATTCTGAAAATGTGGAAATAAACTGTTTCAACATTTCTGATTTTTATTAGTTTCTAACAAAAGAGTTGGCCAACATGGGCAGTGTGAGAGCCCCTGCCCCTTCAGGGAGGCTAGCCATGTTCCCCCCCCCCTTACACTTGAGGCCCCTCGTCTGTCGGAGCCCCAAGCCTCCCTTCCCTTCCTGCCCCTCCCCCACAGCCAGAGGAGCCCCAGCTGAGCCCCAGCTGAACCACCCCGGGCCAGCCGCTGGGCCACCTACTGGCCTCAGCGCTGGGCTACCCACTGGCCCCAGCCATCCGCTGGCCTCCAGCCAAAGTTGAGCCCCTGCTGGCTTCGGGGGAGAGGGTGGAGCCTGGGTGGGACGAGGGCCTGGGTTAGGGGAGGCATAGTCTCCCTTGGCCTATTATGCCCACTACCCATGTTGCCCAATATGGACACAAGTTAGCAAAATGTTTTGGTTGAACTGAATTTGCATTTTCAACAGATACATGATTCAACACCTCAAAACTCAAATCAAAGCTAAGTTCCTCCAGATCTAGGTCATACACCCTTCCTCACAAAAGACTATTTTTGCCAAGCTATTTCAGTTGTTTAAAAAACAACAAAAAAGACACAATTTTTACTAATTAAAGAGTATGTGTAATTTTCATACTCTCCTTGCTATCTAAGAACAGCTCAGCTGTGTTTATCCAAGCTTTCCAAAAAATCAGTTTCAGGCAGAGATTAACCATTTCAGCCCCAAAGGTAGAAATGTAAGAGTTATGGCTGAGTAAAAACAAGAGGAGGAATGAAAAGAATTACACATCCTTAACTACAGTGATTCATGACCAACCCCTTGATATGCTACACTACATAAAACATGTATTAAGTTAACGTCTTTAGTTTAGGCACAGATTAACTGTTTCACGCATAGTACATAGCAGCCCACACCTTTCTCCGTCCTTATGAATGAAGCCAGAAAGGACCAGTGTCCAGCTAAGTAATGGTTTGGATAATCTACCCTTCCAGCCTGCAACAATCACCACTTTCTCCTTCAGGTTGTAAATTGTCTTGAGAACGCCACTCCCTGCCTGGCTGAGAACATCTGGATTAAGAAGTGACAGAACAAAGTAGGGAACAACTGGAGCTTGTCAGGTAGAAGATTTATCAGAGTGAGGGAGAACACATTATTCAAGTACTGAGGGACAAGTAACATCAAAAGGTTTCAATGTTTAGAATAAAATTTTCCCCAACTTTTGGATGTCTAGCTAAAATGCAATGAACCATAAGTTCACATCCCTCTGTATTTTTGTTGTACAAAACCATAAAACTAGTTTTATATCAGAATCCCAGGATTCTGACCTCATTCTCTGTTAGTTATATGTTCCTCAGACACTAATCAAACATTTTGGCTCAAAGTGGAAAAACCAACTGAATTACATTAGCCTTTTTTGTAACTCATCTTTGTGCAAAACTCTAAAAGGCTACACCCCTAGCAAGAATGCTTCAGATTTGGTTGGTATATTCTACACTCAGCATGAATGATTTTAACGGGCTAACTTTATTGTGGAATATCTTTTGTCTCCTTTTGAAAAGCTACAGTTTCTTTTAATAGGAGAGAAAATACAGACACATTATCATCATATACTTTTGTGAATTCCTTTCATTTTATTTTTTCCCATCAGATAGAATCTCTGTAGTAGCAGATTACACATAGTGTCAAAGGAGACATGACAAAAGATAAATCCTTCCTTCCTATATCATAGTAGAGAGATAATGCAGTAGATACAATTTGTAAAGGGAGAATCATTCAGATAAGTTTTTGAGTTATGAGAAAAAATATTTTCCCCTTAATACATATTCTCCTTCAGTCAAAACTTTCTGTTACTTGTTATCAACTGTTCTGTAAGAGAGTTAAAGGTTACAATACCATAACACATATGTGGTAACTGACTAGCCCCATTTAAACATGTTACTGGAATCAATCTACAACATGTAGATGAAACCTGAGATTTAAATGATTGTCAACTGAATTGTTTCCACATTTTTGTTGTTACGAAATCGGTCCAGGAAGATTGTTAAGTTAAAAGTGATTTTGACATGTGGTCAAAACTACGAAGTCCATAAAGTCAACACCCGTATGGGGAAAAGGCAATACCTGGCTCGCCATAGTTAAAGCTGATGCTGGGTTTTCATGATAAACCTGATTTTGACCACCAGCCCCAAGCCTAACTTTGTTAATAATAAATACTAAATACTAAACCAAGGTCAGGCTTGACAACGCGCTGGCTGGGATGATTTAGCTGGGGATTGGTCCTGCTTTGAGCAGGGGGTTGGACTAGATGACCTCCTGAGGTCCCTTCCAACCCTGATATTCTATGATTCAATCAACCTGAAATTGCACATGTAAAGTCTTATATAAAGACTTTTTCTGCTAAGTTGAGTGAAGCCAGGCTAGTACTGGGGAGGAGGCTTAAGAAATTAGGTCGCCTCACCTCAAAGATTTTATGGTCTGCCAAAATGCAGGAACTTCCTGAATGAGAAACTCCAGAATTACACGTTGGCCTTGGTAAGGACTATCACCTTTCAATAATCAGGTTTTATTTTATTTTTGGAGGAGATGTGTTTAATGACAGAATTTAGTTTAAAAGATTTTTGTATGCATGGGGGGGACAGAAAGGTACAGTTTGCTATAAGAATGATTCATTGTGACTCAAAAGTAGTTGTGAAACACACGGACAGTTTAGTGAAAAGACTATTTTTTCATTGCACATAAATATGTTCTAATGGTTACCAGCCAGTGAGAATGAATGTGTCTTTAAGGAAGGTTATTAAAAAGTATAAATGCAAAACAAGCTTAAAACCAAGTATTTAAACCAAGCTTTCTTGCTTTCCAATTTCAATTATGATTAATATGGTGATTTAAATCAATCCACCTTGCATGGGTGGCTTAGGAGAGAGTGGTCAATGTAAATGGCAAATAGTCGTATCTCAGACTCATAGCCCCAGCAGAGGTTTAAGAACAGTGAAGGCTTGGCTCTGCACTTTCTCAGCCACCCCAGACACAGAAGCAGCAGCAGGAGGAACCATCCACTAGCTGAGCAGACAAACAAGAACAGAGTGTCAACGTCCCATTTTGTGATCTTAAGAACGGGGGGCGGGGAGGACCATGTTGTTTCCCCATTGTCCTGATAACTTCTAGACATGCCCCAACCATGGTGCTCAGTCTCCAAATCTTTCAGATTCTACAGTAGAAAAAACCAGAAATCTTAAGCACTGTTGCTTATTCATTTCAAGTTTATACAAGCAATATTCAATGAAACCTGAGAAACGTCAATTTTTTTTGAGAGAGAGAGAAACAAAACTCTCTTTGCGTGGCAAAATAGCACAGGACACTAAAATCTCCATGCTTCTGTTTTTATGTTCTTGTTTTTTTTAAGTTTCAGTTTCGTGTATCACTGTTGGATTTCATGTGTCCTTATGCTAGAGTTAGAATGAGGAGAGGCTAAACACGAACGCATGCTGAAATTCCAAGTATGATGAATGCTCAGGATAGAAATGAGCCTTTGTAATCCTTCTGTTTGAAATTGTGCCATAAGAATAATGTTCTATTTTCTATCCATTATTTTAATTTTATTGAATGCTGATATTGTGTTCTTCAGGAGGAGAAGGATCCATAGGGATTTATTTTTCATGAATTGCTTTGGGTAAAGACACCGTAATGTGAGCGTACTTATCTATATGTACTTAAAGAAGAAGCCCTACTTAAAGCAGATTATTTTGTCCTCATCACTGACATACTATACAGCCTGATTGTCCCCTTCCACAGGACAGCCTCTGGGAGGGGACTTGGAAGAAATCTCCAGGGTCCCCTCAAAGAGATGTCCCCAGTTTGTTAGATGAGCTAGTGGTCTCTTCTACGATTCAACTTTATAATTATGCTCTATCTGGGGAGACTATGCCACAGAAACAAAGGTAAGATTTCCTCCCCCACAGAATAAACAACTGTTCCCTCTTCAAGATCTTACATATCCTCAAAGGGTCAGGGCCTACGTCAGGTTGCTATCAGGTTCTCAATCATGGGAGGGATCTTTTCTCATATTAGCAGTATCACCAGAGTTATCTCTGGTAAAAGAAAAAAAATCTTGCATGAGCGATGGTCGCAGAATTGTGTTTGCAGTTGTTCAAGATATTCATAAAACTCCCAGAAAAAAAATCTAGGGGAGATAAAATTAATCAATTGATCTTTTCCAAGACTGAGGAGTAATCACATTTTGTAAAGAGATCATCTTTGTCTCATGCATTGTTGGCACTTAACCCATATATTTAACCTGTTTTGATTTAAAAAAAAAACAATTTAGTCTTACTATAATCAAAGTTATTTTTGGACCACAAATATATTTTTGACCATCAAAACATTCTCATCTCTGGAGGGGAAGAGTGCTGCAATGCCTATACAAAGAAAGAAGAGTCCATTTTTCAGGGCAATAAATTTGTTCCTACATGCTTGCATCACCCAGGCTAACTCAGGGAAAATATAAATGTTCCTTTCTTATTGGGAAAACAGAACTTTTATACTCTCTTTTTGTGTGGGGATAGGAAATATATACAATCAATATCTTAGGTCCCATGGGTATTTAATTTTACTCATGCAAGTCATGCTATAATTCAGCCAAAATACTCAGATAAGCCAATTTATGCACATGCTTAAGTATTTGCAGGAATGGGGACATAATCCTTTCTTCCAGGTTAGGTTTTAAAACTTATTAGGAACTCCAACCGTATTGGAGATGCCCCATCCGTTGTTATCAAAGTCTCATATTCAGTGTCAGGGACTGATTATGTGGTTCTGTAGCTGGGTGGTCACCCACTCCAGTCTTAAAGGACTTAAAACAGCCCAGGAGAGGGCTGTCGCTGGGAGCAAGCAGTTCCAAGGCTGACTGGGGGAAGCAGGCTCAGCTGTGGCCACACCCCAATCAAGGCTCAGCTGCCCTTATAAGACGGCAGTGGGCTGGGAGCAGAGAGTGTTTCCTCTAGCTGTGGAGGGAGATGACTCTGATTGCTGGGGAGCTTGAGAAGGTACCTGGAGTGGAGCAGGGCTGGGGGAAGGCCAGAGGAGCGCTGGCCTGAAAACCCCCCAGGCTGAAGGCCAAGTGGAAGGCCAGAAAGGGTACTGGAGTTGCAGGGGGCAGCCCACAGGTAGGCACAGGCAGCAGGTCCAAATCCCCCTTGCCTGTGATGATTGGCTTATACACTGCAGTCTGCCCCTGGGTGTGGGGGCTCAGTGGTGACTGGCAGTAGCCAAAGACTGAGGTGAGGTGGGGATAGTGTGTGGGGGTGCCCTGGGGAGGGGAGACCCAGAGACTGTGGGGGTACTGCCAGGGGGCAGCACCCTGGGTAAAAGGGGCACTGGGGTCTGGGAGGGACACAGTGGCAAGCGGGACACTGGCCTGCAGAGAGTGTTCTGGAGGCCGGAAGAGCTAATTCTGTGAGAGACCAGCAGGAGGTGCTGCAGGGGTGAGTCTTGCCTCGTGACAGGCTCTCTTTGGGAAAATAAGGTTAAGGAGCTACTATTTTTGTAGAGACTTTATTAAGTTTTAACGGTGAGATAGTGGTGCATTATGCACTTACCTATGATGAGGTTAGTGTGGAGAGGTGCTCTAGGAAGGACTTGGCCTACCTGAGGCACCTCCCCAGGTTCTCACTGTGCAGTACAGGGGTGCATGCTACATCATCCTTCTTGATAGTGAAGCATGCACCCTGCTGCATGTCTAGCCAGCACATGGGCCAGTAGACGTTTGGGAACGGGGCAAAATCCTGACTCCACCCTGTTCCCTTTGTGATGATTTGGGGTGACAGGATTTTAGGAGAGAGCAGTCGATACTCTCTCCTGTGCTGAAATTGCTATTTTTTTCTGGCCTTGCACAGTGGTATAAACTCCTTACTCCCTCCTTTGCTTGTACACCCACACTAAGACCTGCCACTATCTAGCCCTGAATCTATGTAGCAGCTCACTATCGCTAATTAGAATCACTGGCAAAATCTCTGCAGTAGCAGTCTCTGATTGACAAGCATTAGATTCATCTGATACATTTTTCATTTCTCTTCAAGTGCATCTAATCTATGTTCAAGAGAATCTACTGCAGAATCAAGTATAACTTCTAAATCTTTAATAGCTTGAAGCAAAGTATTGTGTCAAATCTCGATTAAACTGCTGTTCAGAATGGTATCTAAAGTATCAGAAGCTCCTCCTACTGAACTAATGTTTGTGATGCAAAGATATTCAATCCTTCCTTAAGTCCCCTTTCTTTCCATGATCACTACATCTTTTTTTTCTCCCTGAGAAATAAAATAAATTCCTGTTCAAGCCATTCTTTAGAAAGGCCTCTATCCTTTTCATTTTTAGGAGCCATAAAAATTACATATGAATGTTATATACATACACATATAATGGGTTCCAGTTCATGACCAAGGCTCCGAGGGACTATGGTAATACAAATAAAATAATGAACATATGCACATAGACATAACATATACATGTTACAGAGCAATAAATGAAACCATTTACCTGTCTGGTTCAAACAGCAGGATTAAGCCCAATCCACTCAGAACTCAATAAAATCAGTGTAGCAAGAGAATTCCCTGTGGTCTCTAAATTCAGTATGCATTCTCAGTTATACTGTATAGCATATCAGTGAAGCCTACCCACACCATAGTTAAAGGCCAAAACCACACAAAAATCACTGATCTTCTTACACTCAACTGAATGTATCCTTAAACAAACACTCACATTATATAGAAAAACAATATTGATGCCAATGAAACTACTCACGTGAGATTGGGTGTCTGAAAGAAGCACCCTATTAAAATCAATCACAAAAAAAGCATCTACTACAGTAATAGCTCAACATAAAGTTTTGACTGTTCTAACAAAGAAGCCAAAGTATATTATACTCTGTATTCCACTAAAAGCAGATCCAGAGGAGTCTGGGGAACTAAGTAATTAACAAAACAAAAACCACGAGGAAAAGAAATGTCCAGGGAACACAATACAGAAGAACCCAGTAGAAGTTGTAATGTTAAAGTTCTTCAGAGCAACATCATCAGAGGCCAGGGCCTAAGCTTTTGTAAGTTCATAACTCTACTATAGTCAATGGCACCTTGATTACACCAGCTGAGGATCCGCACCAGGGTCTGGATCTTATACTTGAGAGAATGCCATCAGTAAGGTGGCATTCAGAAGGCTCAAACTGAGTTTTATGAAAAATTGCTATATCCCACATACGCAGATCAACTGGAGCAGTGACACTCAGCCCTCAGTGGTTCAGGTGCCAAATTATTGACCATCATTACCCAAAAGAGCCACAGTAGTGTGAATTCATTGTTTCATTTACTACATATTCATATTTAAACAGTATGACAAGGGAAATATCTAACTATATCAATATGTTTTCTCACAGAAAAATTACCATTATTATTTTATCAAATACAATTGGTTAATAACATAGTAAAAGCATCCTGATTGGTTAATAATTAAATCACACAGTGTTTTAATATCATGTGCTCCAAAGAGTAGCAGAAGACACTTTAAGAGCCACTTGCAGCTCACGAGTCTCAGTCTGTGTATCACTGAACTGGAGGCTGTTCAGAGACCAAAACCACCCTAGGAACTAAAAACCAGCCTTCAGCCGATACCCCAAATGCTATCCTGTATATTTTAGGGCTGGCTATCACAGAACCTTTAGGAACAGCAGCCTAGGGAATGATGAAAATGTCTTTCATTTAAATGATAAGAGTTGTTATTTATCCCTTTAGACTGGCTGCTAACAATGCCTTTGGAAACTTAAAGCTGAGTTCTATTTTCATATCACATTTTTCTCCACTTGTGCATCCTTCCTCCAATTCCATCTCCCACTGGGCTAGGAGATCTTTGGAACAGTTGCCTAGCCTGTTTCTCCCTTCAGGCAATATGGATTTACATCCCCACTAAACTGGGACCATACACTCCGTACAGTATATAATGTTCTGCCTTATGAATATACAGATATTTTATGTAAGCATGAGCCTATCGGCCTCTAGTATTTTGGTTCACTTGTGATTTTTTAATTGTTACAGTTAGTTAATCATTTAGGTAAATGTTTGGGTCTGTCAACACTAATGTGTGTCTAAAAGTAGATTCAGTCAACTATACACCTAAACAATATATTTTCTGATAAGCTAAGGAACAGTGTCTACTCTATAGATACATAGTACACTTATGCTTTTCAGCCTGATCCACAGATCATGTAAGTCAATTTAAAGACTTCCATTGATTTAAGTTGGACTTTGTATCAGGCCCTTTAAATAGAGAACTTCTTGTGAGTGATTTTGTCTTCTACTTACTTGTTAGAACAATCAAAACTTTTTGTTGGGTCATTACTGTTGTAGACACTTTTTATATTTGTGACTGTTTTTAATAGGGTAAAGTTCCCTTATAAGTGGAAGTGGTTCTGTCTACTGCATCACTCATATGCATTGAGATGACTATCACTGAAAATATATCTGAGTGGGAATTAATATAGCTACTGTATGCTTTGGATTTTACAATAACTATTGCTGGAGATTATTTGTAAGAAACAGAAAAATACTGGTTAAGTATTTTTCTTTTTTAACCCAATGAAATTTAAATTTGCCCCCTTACCGGAAAATGTGCATAGCTAGTCTTTTCTCTCCCAAGAAGAATATGTTTTATTGCTTGAGGGGAAGAAAAAAAAACAACTTTTCATAGCTGAGATTTCTTCCACCTTCCTCTTCCATAGCCAGTATGTCAAGAAAAGTTAAGATCAATGGATGTCATAGAAGAACAGAGAAATAAATAACTGGCAGATATTTGTAAGTTGAGTACATATATAATACTAACAATGTCTTGGCAGCACATCACTCACATCCCTATAAATGTGCCCCACAGCAAATGTTTTTTTCTTTTAATTTAAAATTCACTTATAAAAAAATACCCTAGAGAATAAAAAAGAATATTTTACAAAAATAAGTGCTAAAACATACAGTTATGAACTGGGGAAATCTATGTGAACTAATTTAACTACAGTGACAAAACATGAGAAAGTAATTGTGTTTACAGAAGTGATCTCCAACAGGACTGTGAGCTATAGACTACTCACTGAATTCAGTCTTTCCTTCAAAATTGTGTCCAAGGTCCACTTGCACTAAAGGGGCTGCCCATCCCTCCCTGCCTGCCTTCCCCTCTATTTGGCACTGGTAAGGTCACATATGTAGTATTGTGTCCAGTTTTGCCCCCCCCCCCCGCCCACTACAGAAAGGTTGTGGACAAATTGGAGAGTGTCCAGCGTAGGGAACAAAAATGATTAGGGGACTGGGGCACATGATTTATGAGGAGAGGCTGGGGGAGCTGGGCTAATTTACTCTGCAGAAGAAAAGAATGAGTGGGGATTTGATAGCAGCCTTCAACTACCTGAAGGGGGGTTCCAAAGAGGATGGAACGAGGCTGTTCTCAGTGGTAGCAGTTGACAGAACAAGGAGTAATGGTCTCAAGTTGCAGTGGGGGAGGTCTAGGTTGGATATTAGGAAAAACTATTTCACTAGGAGGGTGGTGAAGCACTGGGATGGTTACCTACGGAGGTGGTGGAATCTCCATCCTTAGAGGTTTTTAAGGCCTGGCTTGACAAAGCCCTGGCTGGGATGATTTAGTTGGGGTTGATTCTGCTTTGAGCAGGGGGTTGGACTAGATGACCTCCTGAGGTCTCTTCCAACCCTGATATTCTATGATTCTATAACATGCATTTAAGAGAATTCCTCACAGTTACTGTACCTATACCTGAATTTGAGGGACTGCTCATCATTGCAACTTGATAAGTACATACCTGACCTTTTGAAACTTACAAAAAACAACATTTGTAGTAAGATTGAGTGATTTCTTTTCTTTTTAATTCTGTAAATAGTTATTAGGGAAAATGCCACGGGCTGTGTTCAGGGGTTATTAGTCTTCCCTCTCTTGTTGTCAAGGAGTGAATTGAAATCTCTGCCTGCTTTATATTGGCGGAGGGGGTGGGGGATTAAGAACACACTGCAATCCGTCTCAGGCTGTGCCATTTTAAAAAAACTATGGATTAAAAACAGTGTTAAGCTTTAAGGAGCTATTACTTTGTTCCTTTCCTTCTTTAGAAAAGGTCTCCTAGGTAATTGAAGGCCAAGGAACAAAGAAATTCATCAGTGGAATCAGCACTTTCTGTGAATAGTCTAATACAATGTAGCACTGGCAAGAATAGCCTTTCCCTTTTTAAATTCTTTCCTTCCACACTTCCCTTTTGCAACCACTGCAAGAAAGGCCATTCGTGATGATAATCAATGGGCATGCGTAAGCAGGTCCTATTTTCACCCAACCCACTCTAAACAAGACCCCAGACACTAAGCCCAACTGATGTCACCCCTTCTGGGATCGGCTTTGTTCACACAAAACTCCATTCTCAAAGCTAGCCAGCTCTCTTTGGTTCTGGTCTGTTGACCCAGATAACTTCCCACATGCATAGTCATTCCTCATCAGAGGTTATGGTCGCTGTTTATATTATACACATACACGCCCCTACCAGAAACCTATTTTGCATGCACATACACACACACACACACACAAACACACCCCTACCAGAAACCTTTCATCCACTGGTCCTGTTGAGGGTTCTGGTGACCAGACTAGTCTATTGCAGACTGCCAGTCCTGCCTCCTCAGACCTGACTGCTCAGGCCCCAGCTGGATCCTGGAGGTCCATTTCATTTCCTTTATATTAGGTGGCTTAAGTCAGCTGCAGCAATGAGTCAACAGTGGTTTAGTTCCCCTTTCTTATCCAGCTTCAAAGTTGCTGCTAACTGGGTAGATATGTTAGGAAGTGCTGCCAGCCTATTACAGCTTTCAGAGTAGCAGCCGTGTTAGTCTGTATTCGCAAAAAGAAAAGGAGGACTTGTGGCACCTTAGAGACTAACAAATTTATTCGAGCATAAGCTTTCGTGAGCTACAGCTCACTTCATCCGATGAAGTGAGCTGTAGCTCACGAAACCTTATGCTCAAATAAATTTGTCAGCCTATTACAGCATCCCTACATCAAGGTTCCTTAAAGCTCTAAGTCATATTGATTATAGGGCTAAACTAAGGCAACTCAGGGCCCTTGGCTTACAACAAGGATTTTCCCCACTTGAAGTGGAAGCAGAAGGGTGCTTTCCTCCCCACTCCCACCCACCTGCAGGAATAACAGAAACCTCCCCCCCCCACACACATGCACAACCTCAGGAGCATCAGGGATGGGAGCAGTCCCCCAGCACTTAACCCAATAGCAGATGTGCATCAGTTTGTGGGTAGGCCAGGATCCCCGCACTCTTCTCCTCCCACCACACACAGTCCTCAGTTAGGATGGTGTTGGCAAGGCCACCTAGATCAGAGGTTTTGGAGTTACTCCACCATTGAGAGAGACGCGGGAGTTCCCGCACATCTAAGAACTACTGTTTTATGCTCTCCGCAGACTCCGGGCGACGTCCCTTTATCAGTTACACCTGGCATACATTTTCAAGTTTTCTATGCAACCATTAACAGGAATGAAAGCTGTGATGCTGACATAAATGTCTTGGGCAAAGGCACTATAGGCCAATGCCTTAAGTGAGCACTGTGACATTATCTTGGCTTTGTTAATTCTCTGTGATTCAATTAAATCTAGGTCTCATTCCAAAATACTGAATTTTGTTAAAAAGAGACAGAATTTACTGGTGAACACACAAACAATTTGGAAAATAGTAGTGCAGAACCTCAGACACAGAATATAGCTTAACGACCTTACCTGCTGTTATCACTAAGGATAATGCTTCCTTTGATAAAGCTGAGCAACTGGCAAATAATGCCAAAGTATGTTACATTCATGTTTTAGGATTACCTGAAGATCTGGAAATACAGTCTTCTGATCCATTATTATTTGTTTTTATTAATAGACACAGTACATTAATTCCTCCTTACCGGATTCCTAAGTATTTCAAAATCCAGCTGAAGAACAGGTTGCTGATTGCCATGCCTGTTTTATATGAAGTAGAATTTAATTGTGATTTTTATCCTCATTACTGACAAAGATAAAGTTATGTAGGTAGCATGGAAGAACAAAAGTATTCTGAAGGCAGTGTATGTGCAGGGGGGATTGGAGGGGTGGGGGTCTTATCTTAGCAGACCTGAGGCCAAAGATATTCAATCATACCAGCAAATTTAAACTATTTGTGACTCTTTTGTCAGAGTTTATTTTTCCCACTGGACATTAAAGCTTCAGTTCTTTTCCCAGCAAATTCCATGTTAAAGACAATATATATATTTTTCCCTATGAAAATACTGACTGTGTTTTTTGTAGAAAATGAAGGGGTAATACGAGCCTCAATGCTTCAGATGATGCTTTCAGAACATGAATAGTTTAATGTCTAGAAGAGCAGTAGTGGGAATCCAAAAGCCCATTGAAGTCAATAGAAATGGTCGTATTGACTTCACTGATCTTTGGATTGGGCCCTATGTCACTATTTCTACATGCATTTTATTTTTTGTTTTTGCAATTATTTGAAAATGATTCTACAGCTTGGTTATGAGGAAGAAATATTGTTGATTTTGTGCCAATGCCATGACCACCAAAATGTTTTCTGCAAGCCGAGTGTGGATTTTCTCATAGCAGTCTTTAATATTAACAGCTTTCAAAATGAAAGTGTTGTTTTTTTTTTTTATAAAGTACATCCTCTTCCAGTCTCTCTGCTACCATTTGTTGTTAACTTGTATCAGGCAACCAATGCAACTTCTTCCATTGCAAAAAGTGATCTGTAGACCAGAGGGCAGTATACATTAATAGAGCAATTCCTAAGGAAACAATACACAGCACTATTAAGTCTATGTTCGCCTCTGTTTTACATATTATGCTACAAATGCCTGGATCATTTTTGTCTACTTGCCTCATCTTTGAAATACAGCATCCACACATGACTTAATACAATTAATAGAGTTTTCGTTAAATATAGAATTAAATAGTAATAATAATTTGTGCTTAAAAGATTACTCTGAGCTGAAAATTCTTCATCTAAACTGAAGAAAATGATGAGAGAAATCAAACTTGTCCTAAAGGAATCAAAAGGGAGATGAATACAGGGTAGAAGATGCTGATCGCCAGTTGTCGGAAATGTAAGCAGCAATGAAAACGCTGACCAAAAAAAAAAACAGAATTTGCAGGATTGTATCCATTACAATTTGTTCCACTATGAATGCCCTTGCTGCAAACCACAATTAGAATGGTATATTTTTCTTGTTGTGGCCTGAAAGACACTTGCTACATTGTCATCACATAGTGGCATGGGAGTATAACATCACTGGAACTAAGCTAACTTGAGGTATTGACAAGGTAAGATGCTACATTGATATATATGATGTCAAATTATGTAACAATGAGTGAAAGGATGGATGGAAGTTAAAACAGTAAAGAAGAATGAGCAATTGAAGGAAATGCTCTTCATGCAGTATTATATTGTCGTGGCACAAGTTATTTACTAAGCTACTCTGAAACACCAACTAACATAAAATAATTAATAGCAGCAACAGTATCCTTTCTTTTGTAAAACCTATGTAGCTAATCCACTGGACACAATGCTCATGATCAAGCATTGTGTTAATAGTACCACATCTTCCTGCATCCACATTACAGATTGTTCTCATAGCTTCTCTCTCATGTTATGTCATTAGTCATGGAGTGCAATTTAGTTACGGGTAAATCTAGAAAGTTTTGCACTAATTGTACACAACTGAAAATCATAGAAGAGAGACATCAGTCATACCAGCAATGCTAACCAAGTATTACAGCTGGTTAATACAAAAACCAATTGGAGGAGCAGAACCAGCCCTCTTTCACTGACCAATACTATAATAAACTTTAGCATATTGCTAGAGAAACAAGAGCTGCTCATCTTTCAGAAGAAAAGCATTTAGATAAAGGGCCAAATCTGCCACTGACTTAAGCAGGCACAGATCCACTGAAATCAGTAGAGTAGCACCTATTTATGCCAACAGTAAAATTTTCCCTTGTTACCTAATGAAGAATATGACAAACAAATTACTATAAAAGGAGAAAGCAAAACTGTTTCTGTATCTACATAGACACATCCCAACGCACATGGGATACTTATCTAAACATACACATTTCACTACTTGTAATTTTGATCAGATACGTCCTAATAGCAAGAGCAATGACAGAGATCTCTCTCACACACACACACACACACACACACACACACACACACACACACACACACACACAAAAGAAAGTTTTTGAGAAAGTTACAAGATAAAGAAACAGGAGTTTTGAATTGAATGATTATTTCAGCCTATACTTACAGTACTGGTGATAGTACACACTCTGGCTCAAAAATACCTTAAAAAACCAAATATTTGCACATCAGACTCCTGTGTCTGAGGAAATATAGGATTGTTTCTCAAAGTTTTGTTAAAATTTAGAATCGTCTCCCAAAGTTTTGTCAAAAACAAAAAACACATTTTTTCCCTTTTAGAATCATATGAATAGGTTTTTAATAAAAACACCATGGATGAAAATTATTATTAACATGGCTTTGCACAATGAGATCATCATTATGAAACACCAAAGCCACAGGAAAGCCACTCAGTGCAGTAACACTCTCAAACAAAAGCTTTACAAATAAAAACCAATAAACAGCGCTATTTACAATACATGTTGTTTTTACTGCTGCCATAACATCACTTGATTACATCCAGGCTTTGGGATAGTGGTGAAACTGATGTGGCTTGCCAGTCAGTCATCACTACAAAAGACTTTAGCTTTCCATTCCTTGAGCTCTTCCATCACAATGATGCAATAAATACCAACAATCAGGTTTCTTAACTGTAGGTTAATATTAGTGAATATTAAGGAGCAAAATAAAGGAGGCTGTTATGATTTGATAGATTTTGATTGGAGTTTTTACCATGCCTGCTTGTGCCAATCATGCTAACCAATATTGCCTCACGGTTTCCTTGTACTTCCCAGTCTGTCGGCCTGCAACCACCTGTTGTTTCTCATCTTATACTTAGATTGTAAGCTCCTCAGGGCAGGGACTGTCTTTTTGTTCTGTGTTTGTACAGTGCCTAGCAACAATGGGGTCCTGGTCCATGACTAGGGCTCCTGGGCACAATGGTAATGTAAATTATAATAATGTGGGCTGGGGGAGAACTCTCAGCCCAAATCCTCAAATCCATCAGCCTCCTTTAAGTCACTCCTTAAAAAACTCACCTCAGCCTAGAGCTGGTTGAGAAATAGGAAGAAGACTTTGCACACAATTTCAAAGTTCTTTCCATTTTGTATAGTCCATTTTCCATTATATTTTTACTACAGTGTTTCTTCAAATTTTATTATTTGTTATCATAATAGTCATGTTTTCTTATTGAAAACCAACGTTTTGGTAAATTAAAAATATTTCTATGAGGATTTTGAAAATTTCAGCCAACATTTTTTCTAAACCAAGCATCCTCTTATCTTTGTTACCTTGTGCCCCTGCCCATCTGCCTCTTTGTTTTCTCAGCCAATTATGTCTGATTTTTTAGAGTGTAAACTATTCGGAGCAGGCATTGTCATTTACTCCATAAGTGTATAGGACAATGGGCCCCGTCCCACCCTGGTTAAAGCCTTTAGGTGCTACTGAAATATAGCTGATTAACAACTATAGATAATAAAATAACCAAGCACCAAGGCAGAGCCATATGTTTTAGACTAAACTCATGGAAGTGTTAGGAAGAAACTTCCCTGTAGGGTGCTTATTCCATAATTGCCTTCTGCAGGGTTTCTTGCTCATTCTTTTGAAGGAGCTGGTACTGTTAGAGATGGGATATTGAATGAGCTGGGCCACTGATCGGATCCAGTAAGTCACCTCCTCTATTCCAAATATTCGGAGAACATAGGAGTTGATAAAGTTGATGGAGGACGGCAATGTTTGCTGTTAGCAGGCTATTTTGACTATAGAGCCAACTGTAAATGCTTGTACTTGGATGGAGTTGTGACTCTGCATCTACATCTCCTAAATACTGCTATTAGTCTATCTTCCACACTTTTGAACTTGCCTTGCCTCTCTCTCAATTCACATACACTTGTAGTCAGGACCACAGCATCTCACTCCCCCACATAGAAAACCCCCATGGCAAAGCAATTACAGAGGAGAACAACACTGGAAGAATCCCCCAATGAAATTTCTTCCCTATCTTTCCAGAGGAGGGGCAGGGATTACTGGTCCAAGCCCCTGGTGGCTCCCTCCTCCTATTTCCCACAGCATAGTTCCAAAGGAGCTACATCATTAAAGAATAACTCTAGCTTCTACTGTCCCCAGGATACCTATTCTGGAGAGGGTTCTGCAGAAAAAAGTTCTTCCTTAGGCCATATTACCTTTCCTAGGTAATCTCTGTGGAACTGGTGAAGGATGAGTTGCTTCCCCTGCCTTGACACACCATGAGGTTGCCTAGGCTGCCCAGTGCCTGCCTCGTCCCTCCTCATGGAGTTTCCCTCACATGGTCTGGAAGGGGGGCATTGCAAGCAGGATGTAAATGTGTGCACTGGGAGGAGGGGAAGAGCTGCATGTGTAGAGTCCCCTACATAAGTGGATCTTGGGCTCATACTTGGGCCTTCTGCTTTTAACCAGAGGCAAGGAAAATATTCAAACATCAAGCTATAACAAAGTCTGGTGGTTCATCTGATAAAAATACATCTCTAAGTATTCAACTACAAACAGTGGATAGTATTTTAAGGCCCCCTGCTCCGTCTTTTCAGCAATATACTGATCTTGGTTTCTAAAAGCTAGTGGAAAATAACCTATTGTAGAACAATGCACCACTGAAGCTCTTCTTTTATTTAATGAACCACAGCGTTACAATCTATTTATTGCATCTGAGAAAGCCAATGTGCAGCAAACTTTGTCTATTGCACTGACCTGTCGCTGTGAAAATCTTCCACTTGGAACATAACAAAATAATATTTAAGAACAAAAGAATGGCCATACTGGGTCAGACCAAAGGTCTATCTAGCCCAGTATCCTGTCTTCTGAAAGTGGCCAATGCCAGGTGCCCCAGAGGGAATAAACAGAACAGGTAATCATTAAGTGATCCATCCCCTGTCGCCCATTCCCAGCTTCTGGCAAACAGAGGCTAGGGACACCATCCCTGCCCATCCAGCCATTGATGGACGTATTCTCCATGAATTTATCTAGTTTTTTTTTAACCCTGTTATAGTCTTGGCCTTCACAACACTTTTATGCTTGAGCCGGTCAACATTCTATATGTTAAAAAAACCACTAGGAGGATAAGAAGTACAATACAGTTTGTAACAGCCTATGGCATATTGTTTTAGGATCACAGTAGAGAGCTATTCGGGGCCCAGTTCTGACATCAAACACCAGTTCAAATCAGGAGCAACTGGTTACCAGTAAGTCAGTGGAGTTACCAGTGTAAGCGTGCTCGGAATGCTGCTTGCTATGCACCATCACAAACATTCATGCTATGAAATCTCTAAGTAATTTAAAAAAAACACATTACAGAGTTCAGACTGATGATAGGTTGGGACATGCACAAGGACATAAAGAACTAAATGGAAGTTGTCAAAATTAAGGCTGACACCTAATTCATCCTATTGATATCCACATGACAGGTCTTACGGTCTGCCTCAGCATCCAATATTCTGCAGCTCCCTGATTGAGGATCATAGTAATTGCAAAGCAGAGGCACAACTAAGTCACTTCAAATCATCTATGTGAGAGAAGAGCTCACCTATGTTGCACAAATGACTACATACATGTTCTGTTCTGCAGAAATATCATACAAGGCAATTAGGTTAACTTCATAAGTGAACAGAAACCCAATTGTGATTATAAAGGCCCATAAATTCTGCAACGTCTGACTAAAAGGAATGAGGTAATCTCCAGGCAGAGTTAACTACATTAAGAATTTATAAGCCTCTGATCCACATTTCAGACCAGTGTTTTATGTTATTATAATCAGAATAAATGGGTTCACACTTCCCTTCAGTACAGGGCACTTTTAAATTTATGCATAAATCTTTCCAAAAGAGGACAGCTAACACTTCATTTGTCCACTATATTAGGTTCACAAGAATGTAAGATTGATATAATGCCTAGTTTTTATGCTGATGCAGAAGATGCCTGCAAGAAAGTAGCATAAGATTATGGAAATTCTGTAGCAGAGTTTGTTTTCAACAACTTCTTATAGGAATTCAAGCACCTCTTATCTACCACTTATCTCGAGGGAAAATCCTCACCTCAGAAGAAAATAGCTCTTGAGAAAATTAGTAAAAATAATGGAAATGGTAAGTTCTGTTGTGAACTGACTCATAAAGCCAAAATAGATCTCCCCTTTCCCTCCCCCATATATAATTCTGCATACAAAATTTTACAACAGAACAATGTTAAAGCTGCGTACAACACTGAAGAGTGTGAAAATGGTAATGTTAGTTTTCAGAGTAGCAGCTGTTAGTCTGTATTCGCAAAAAGAAAAGGAGGATTTGTGGCACCTTAGAGACTAACGAATTTATTTGAGCATAAGCTTTCGTGAACTACAGCTCACTATTACCAGCAGGAGAGCGCGGGGGGGCGGGGGGGGGAGGAGACTCCTGAATTGGAATTAATTGCAAACTGGATACAATTAACTTAGACTTGAATAGAGACTGGGAGTGGATGGGTCATTACACAAAGTAAAACTATTTCCCCATGTTTATTCCCCCCATCCAGCCCCCACTGTTCCTCAGACGTTCTTGTCAACTGCTGGAAATGGCCCACCTTGATTATCACTTCAAAAGGTTCCCCCCCCCCACCCCGTTCTCCTGCTGGTAATAGCTCACCTTACCTGATCACTCTGGTTACAGTGTGTATGGTAACACTCATTGTTTCATGTTCTCTGTGTATATAAATCTCCCCACTGTATTTTCCACTGAATGCATCCGATGAAGTGAGCTGTAGCTCACGGAAGCTCATGCTCAAATAAATTTGTTAGTCTCTAAGGTGCCACAAGTACTCATTTGCTTTTTGGTAATGATAATGTTAGCCAAAACACCTTAACCCTGCCCTCTGTGCATTTGAATTCAGCCTTTATTCACATACTATTTTTATAATTCTCCTGGGACTTCTCCTGCATTCTGTGAACAGGTTGGAAAGAGCTCAGTGAGTGAGGCACCTATTCAATATTTATATTTTATCCTCACTGTTCAATGTGAGCGTCATTAGCTGCCTCTTATCCAGTCCTTATGGGAAATAAAGCAGGAGTTTTCTAGAGTCCTACCTCACTAAAATACCCAGATTTAACACAGCTAAACCATGAATTAACTCCACTCTCACTCCACCCTTCCTCTGCAGATCCCGTCCATTCTGCCTCTCGAGCTAGCATGACAGGGGCTGCTGTCTGTAATTGCCCCCATAGAGCTACCTACACTAAGGAGACAGATGGGTCCCTGGGAACCAGGGACCCCAGAAATGAATCTCCTCCTCTAAAAAGGAAAATAGCTGTAAGTCAGGAGGAGGAGACAAGAAAGTTGAGACCTCTGATCCTTAGGTTTTCTGTTTCCTTAGTGTAGATAACTCCATGGAGCAGAGGAAGGGATAAGGAATATATCAGAGATGCTCAGCTGTATCTACCCCGAATTGTTCTTGAGGGGCTGATGGTCATAGTGTCTTATGGCCCATTGGACACCTGTTCAGCCAGCTGCTGTGTCTCCAGGATAGTGGACCATTTGGCCTCCTCCGTGTTTCCTTGATAGAGCTCTGTCAGCTTGTGAGACCCGCACTTAGGGGCATCAAGGAGGTAACCTCCACCCCACCTCTTTCCACCATATATGCATCCAGTCTGGATGGCCGTCAAGAAGCTCAGGACCAACACAGTTCCTCAGGAATGAAGCCCAGAATGGCTCTAGAACTCAGGCTGAGCTTGTGGGTCAGGATTTTGCTCAGTGTAGTTTTATAAAAGTGTATTTACGGTAACACAGTAAAGGGAAGAATGCCTTTAAGTGTTTAGTTATGTAACAGTGAGTTAAATATGAAAGAAATAGGTTTACTAATCTAAGCAATGCTAATCTATGGTAATAAATACACAACAAACAGAGCAGGAAACCGAACTACAAGAGTCCATGTTAGAGCAATGACCAGTCATGGAACAACAGAATGTCACTGGAAATACACTATAAGGAGAAAATACATCTGTGAATAAACAGGGCCATATCCTCAGATGTGGTGGGACCACTTTGTGCATCACCGGTAGCAGAATCTGGATGTGGAGACTTCTCTAACCAAGGGCTGGAGCGGCACAGTACCAGCCCGGTATAAAGGGAGTGCAAAGGTGAACATGATCCCATTTTTGCAATCCCCCCATCTCTTTCCCACAGGACCCATGCTGTTTGGCCCTTACTCAGCCAGAGACATGACCCACTGTGTTTACTTCTTCAAAAATACACTTCTCCACAATCATCAAAATGGTTCAATTAGGTTGAAAGATTTGTTGAAAAGCTGGCCTGGAGAATAGATAGTATGACTGGCACTTTAGTAGTAACTGAGATAGACTGATACATGGGCTAAGGGAAGCTCTCTCAATGGCAGCAGCTAAGCGTGCAAATGCACTAAACCAAACCATACCATTGCAATCGCCATGGCAGCTAAGAGTTTTAATGCACTGGCACTAGATTACCTACCATCACTTCTGTATGCCCAGGAAAGGCGAGAACAAAACTGCAAGGACAAAACTGATTTGTTTCCTTTGCATTTACATGTAGATGTTTACACTACAGACTTAAGTTACTTATACAGTGTGAATACACACAAAATCTTTCTCTATTTGCCCCGGGACATTTTTCTCATTTCTCTTCGAGATTCACTTTCTTTCTGCTGCCTGCTCATAGCCTTCTATAGTGATTCACCAATAACTAGGTGATTTATAATTTAATGAAAAAGCAAAGTTGTCTGAATTTATTATCTTTAAGCATGAAGTCTAGAAGTTGAACATAGCCCAGCAATGGGAAGAGGCTGGCTGAGGAAGTGAATTCTGAGCCTAAGGCTCTCCAATGAGAGAGTACTGTCTGCATCTCTTAAGATGCCTATTCTCAGCCAGTGTAAATTGTTATAGCTCTAATGAAATCAATGAAGCTATGACAAATTTACACCAGCTGCAGAATGGGATATGCCCATTCATGTTTAAATCTAGGAACTGGTCCCATCTGGTCTCAATTTCCCTAACAGATCGCAAGGAAAAAGGCAGTCTCATATATAAATAGGAACTATGCCATTTAAAGTTTTCTAGAGCAAGGCCACTGTTGTTGTGACTCTAAGGCCCATCACATCAATAGACTGAATATTGTACATAAGAAATAAAAGAAAAATAAGAATCACTGCGTATTTTATTTCAGTACATACACCTGATACAGCATATACCATAATCAGAAGCTGCATGTCTCCATCTGTTCACCTGTTATCTTTACTGACAGTGAAACACATTGTATGTGTTTCTAAATATCTATGGTGGTGCATTTATTAAACAAGCGTTGCAAATACTGAACATTTCTTAGAGAAATCTCAAAAGAGTCCTGCTAGCTCAAAATGTAAAGGTCACTCCAGCTGTAAATTCTGACAGTGGAAGTTTCCAGATGGCAGTAGCCAATTTCCAATAAATTTTAATTGGTTTAATTGACTTTCTTGTTTACTAATTGATAGGGTGATGTAGTTCATTTAAATTAACCCCAGTTACTGCCATAATTAAGCAAAGTTAAGCAACCCAAGGAAAATTTTAAAGAAAGGGGGGTGGGAGGAATGTTTCGCATTTGACATGCTAGACCTGCTTGTCTCTGGCACTTTAGGGGGACATTTTAATTTCTGTTCACTCAAAGCAGAAACAAAAGGTATCCTTGTTGACTAGGTTTAGGAGTGGAAAGAAGATGATACATACACACGGTATCATTTCATTACTGTACCGTGTTAGAAGCACCAAGAATGGGGTGTGGGATGGTAAAAAGGATGACAGAGATAGAAAGAAGGGGCTGACCCCAGTTTGCAGGGCTTCCCAGTTCTCTTAAATAGGGAGGATTGGGGGAGGGAGGCTCAGACAGGGCAGTCCCAATACTACATATCCTGAGGTTCTAACGAGGAAGAGAATCCACAGCTTTAAGGGTCAGCCTTTCAGTACCGAGGGCCCAGTACTCTGCTATAGCCATCCTTGGGGAGTACAATAAAGCCACAAAAGAACTATCAGTGGCTGCCCAATCCTGGGGGACAGGCAGCAGTAATGGGGCTGCCAAAGTCCTGACCCTGTGTCTGCTCTAAATTATGCCTCTGTTGTAATGGCCTCCAGAAACGATCATCTGTCAGTTGCTATGCTTCAACCATGTGTCCTCTTCCACTGAGGCCATTCCTGACATGCCCCTACACTAGGGGCTGGGAGAGGGGTGGCACAGAGCCGGCTACATCCTCTGGCTGTTTAAATCAGTCAGCAATAATAGTTAGATCAGTTGCACCACTAAAGGATCCAGGATTGAGCCAAATTTTCCCAATACTGCCAACCCCAAGCTTTCATCAATCACACACTGAGACCCTCAAAATTATAATACTGGTTTAAAAACCATAGGATTTTTCAAAAATGCTGGGGTTTTGAGCCTTTAGGGTGCCCCCTCATCCCATTTTCAAGCTTTACTCTGAAACCAGGAGGGTTTTTTTTTAAACAAATACCAAGGTCCTCAGGAACATGCCTCAAAAAGATGGGCTTTAAGAGAAAAACACTAAATATGGTAAGATTTATGACCAAAAAAAAAAATCACAAAAGTTGGCAATATTATATATTCTGGAAGATCCATGTTATGATTGGCCTCACCTCCCATCTACACAAAACCTCTCAACGTAATCTAACTGAGAACTCTGTATAATGCACCTATCAACATTGTATCTGGGCACTTATTAAATGGGGTTTGATACACTCCCACACCAGCATGCTGCTTCCAACTGGAGCATTTAATTGACATGTTGGCAAGAAACACACACACTACTTACAAAAACCAACTGGCGAGGCACCTTCCAGAAGCACCAGACTTGGATATGGCCACACTCTGCTCACCAGGGCTGTGCTCTTTTAACCTTCCATCAGAGTTTCAAACCTTAAAGAGAAAGAGCACTGAAAAAAATATAGCCTTGGCATCCCATCGAGTTTTGTGTAAACTAGAGACTTTACGCCCCACAAAAAGGGCTATGCTTACATTACCGTATACATTATAATTTCTACAGTGCTACAAGTTTGACTGCAGAAATGCTAATAAGCGAATTCATTCAAGATTCTGCCTGGTACTGAACATCTCCAGGGTGGGAGGGGGGAAGGAAGAGGGAGGGTTGTGACTTTGTGTTTCCTCAACCCTCTTCACATGACTGGTCTCCAGCATAACTGTAACCAGACTAGAGGTCTCAGGAACTGTTTTTTAGTGTCCTGTAAAATGGGAGATACAGCCTATGTCAAGGCCCAGTTTAAAATACTTACCTTGTTTATAGGTAACAGTTTTTCAAATATAGACTTTTACTCTTTATACAGTTCTGTTTTCTTATTTTCAACTAATGTCCCTGTAGCAAAAAATCATAGCTAATATTTAATGTCCTAACTGCCAAGCTATAAGGCAGGGAAAGGACTTTTGGAGTGCATTAATTCCCTGTTGAGGGAGAAATGATTGGATACAGCCTAAGGATATCCTTCCTCAGTCTCTCTGTATTTACAACAATGCACAGATTTCCTATCTTTTGAACAAACATTGACAAGACAGCAAAAACAGCAATGAAAAATACACAGCAAAGACTAACACTTTTAGAGCAACAGTCAGACAGCTGTCTGAAACACACACTTGTCCCCATCTCTTGCACATAACCCGTGTGCCTCAACTGCACTCCAAACACATTGCAGTTCTTTTTGCTGTTGCTCAAAGGAGTATGTCTCCCTCAAAAACACCTGCGACATGGAATTGCTATGTCTGTACATCTGGTTAACATATACTATAGCCAGTTTAATCATATTATTTTGAAAAGAACTTTTGCATCAAAAAATGAGCCAGTGCGGTAACTTGTTTAATACTCCACTATACCATAGACTGCAATGAGACACACATTTCAGCCTCAATCATTCAGTGATGATAATACTTTAGTACATCTTTTTTCAATGCATTATTTTCTCAATTTCTTCACTTTTGTTATATAACAGTATCATGGGAGAACCTATTATTTAAGGAACATGCTACAACATAATGCTATCTTGCTTGTCTTGCAGAAAAGTGTCCATCATATGATTGATCTGTGACCAAGAATAATATTGTTGGTACTAGTACAAGAAACTAGTACACCTGATGTGTCACCAAGCAAAACGATTTATTGTAGCTTCTGAACGGTTTTACTATTTGATCCAAAGTTATGTAAGTGGAAAACATGTCTCAGCATTCAAGTAGATTTTTATCCAATGTCTTCTATTTAGACTTAGATGCAAGAGTGAAGAAAGAATTCCATCTGGTTCTACCATGATAGATGCTCAAGTCATATCATTCATTGACAGGATCACCTTTAACATTTCATTTACCTGAATTCCACTAACCGTTTGTATGGAGGAACATCAAAGGACAAAATTGTCAAAGATGACTTAGGATATTGAGTGCCTCAATTTTTGGGTGCCCAACTTGAGATACCTTAACAGGGCCTAAAATGTGCTCAGCACTTTTTCAAATTAAGACTCTTTTAAAGTATTTAATGTTGGGCACTCTTAAAATTGAGCCACCCAGAATCTTGAAAGTCATGGTCAGTTTTGTGTGTAAATGTAACTGCTATCCCACTGCTTTCTAACCGCCAACAACTATGTTTTATGCCTGCCATGTTTGTTCCCCTAGAGACTATGTTTAATTTACTCTTTACACTTGTAATCCCGCCCCCTCCTTGTATGTTGTCTTCTCACTCTGTTCCTCTATTCTGTCATCTTATTCTGAAGTCTCACACCCCCAGGAGCAGTATTTCCATTTTATTATTATGTATTTGTTAAGAAATGGCATTGTACATGACATGAAGACAAACACAGACCCAAATAAGTCACCACCTGTCTGACCCACAGATTGCCTGAATGCAAGTGTCTCAAAAAGTCTTGATGATGCCTACAGCGGTAGCTCTCCTTTTCTCACTTCTCCCCAGACTCCTCTGTTCTTCATCATTTTGATACTATCTGCTCCTGCTCCTTCCTCATCCTTCAGCTCCCCTCCGTGTTCAATTCCCTTTCACAATCATTTTTTTAAACCTCCTGAACTCTCACACCTCAAACCTTTCCCCGGTCTGCTCTGCTCCTTTTCTCTCCTTATCCTTTTCTACCACTTCTTTCTTTCCTCAGCTCAACCCTTGTTTTCTTATTCTCAATACCTCTCTTTGGCAACTAGGATTGCCACAATTCCTTCCAATTCCCTGTCACCCCTTCTTGTCTTTCCAAGCCCTTCCCTTGCTAAGGATAGAAGTGGGAACACAAATCATTGTTTTTACATTCATCCTTGCCCTCCCTACCCAACAAAGTTTTGCAATACCTCTATCATTCCTCAGCCATCCAGCACCCTATCCATATACATCTCCCATCCTCCTATTATGTTCTGTTATGCTCCCCTTTATTTTAGCCACTAGTGATTGATTTTCTATGCTAAAACCTCTCCTCTTTGGAGTTCCTTAAGGTTAATTCCTTCACCCTCTATTCTTTTCTACTGACTTCTTACTTGACATCTTGGGTGAAATCCTGGCCTAAGTGAAGTCAATGGCAAAACTCCCATTAATTTCAATGGGGCCAGGATTTCATCCCTTGAGCCAAGACCTTGCTTATGCCAGTATGAATTTGGTCCTTTAACTTGAACCTCAGCTACCTATGGTCTTGAACATCATCATTTTAGGACGATGATGCAAATACAATCCATGACATTATACCTGGTACCAAAATGTTCCTCCTATGAGAAGGCTGTGAGATAACATTCATGAACACAAATATCCAGTTTCCACCTTATTCTTCATCATTTACTCTCATTTACTTCCTTAAACTAGAATGATAATACTAATAATGATTAAGTCAATACTAATTTTATTGATACAGAACCCACCAGGGACATAAGTGCTTGACAAGACACAGGCTCTGTTCCTGCTCCCATTAATTTTAATGGAAGCAGGACAGACTATTAAAAGTAAAATTCTGTTCAGATCTCCAAGACAGATAATCTTCAGTTTCCTGCACAATTCAGTTGAAGAATTTACTCTAATGTATTAAACCTGAGTGTCCCTGTAAATGGCTTGCTGAATTGTTTTCATAGAGGAGCTCAAGGTTATTAGCTATCAGTTCAAAGGAAACCCCTGCATCAATCACAAAGCAGGAACACAGACAACTTCTTTACTTGGGGAGCGGGAGCAGAGTTAAAAAATAAAACAGCTATTCAATATCATTTCAAGGAGTAGTTTTGTACCATAATTAAATTTGTCCACTCTTTATAAAGTGAGATAAATGAGCTTCTGTTCCAAACTCAGTATTTCCTTTAGTTATTAATGCAATCTCTATTTTAGGGGAGTGGAGCATACAGCCTTCACCCCCCCAAAAAACCAGTTTTCTATACCCACACAAGATTTCACTGAATCTTCTTGAAAGAGGAGCTACAAAGTAGCCCTATAACTATATTTATACTTTTTCAGACACTTATTTCATAAGTAAATTTACATCTATCTTGTTGCGTGCTGAGTGAAATCTTGTTGTGGGCCAAGTTAAAACCACAGTGAGGTTGATGGGCGTGAAGGCACCTTTTCCATTAACATAACTTTAAGGATAAATTAATCACCACCCAATTTAAGACAAAAGGATCATGCAAACCCAACCAGGAGTTTTAGACCTGGTTGGGCAGAGGGACGTTTACTGAGTATCATTACGTGCGTGGGTAGCATAGAGACAGACTCAGAGGCAGGCAGAAAAGCCAAGCCGCAGCCTGTAAGCCCAGTGTGACCCCGAAGGAGCCTGGGTCACAAGACTGCATCAGAGAACATACCAAATCATCATCAATTTCTACTCCTAACTGGAACATCCCAAGCGCCCCAAACTTTGACTAGTTGCTCAGGTCAAAAAGGGATAATGGCATTTTTCAAGCACAGTTACATTAATTCTTATTATTATGTATATTGCAGTAGCACCTAGAGGCTTTAATCAGGTTGGGACAGCATTGTGTTAGATAGTGCACAAACATATAGTAAATACCATTCCCTGCCTCCAAAAGCTGATAGTCTAAAAAAAGAAGACTTGGACATAACAGGTGAATGAAGCAAACAAGTGGGTGAAGAGGGAAGGGGGTAGAGAAGAATGCTGGTGTAAACAAAACTAGAAAACTTCAGTCTGGACTGACTAACTGTGTGCACAATTCACATCATTCTTCAATCATCTTCCATAAAGTATGCTATGGCTGATCTTTTAGGACCTAATCTGAAGCACATCAAAGTCTATGGGAGACTTTCAATTTACTTCAATGGACTTTGGATCAGGCCTTTAATCATTTCTCATTAATGCAAAGTAATTATGCACAAGGAATAAAATGGTTCTTCTCTGGGTAGTCAAAGCACTAGGACTGCAATTAAAGTTTGGAATTTCTCTTTACAGCTGTAGGATGTGGATGTTCCAAATGTAATGAATACACAATGTGTTATACATGCAAGTGCATATGTGAATATAAACCTATCACAAAATTTAAAATGTTTGTTAGCATAGGGCATGTATTGCTACGTAAATAGAAATTGGAGCATATGGTTAATTAAAAAAATGTGCTTCAAAAATGATAAGCATGCGTATGTCTTTGCTTTATCCATACACTCCTAGAAGTGTTCCGCTCCTACTAGAAAAGCCATAGCTTTACACTGACAACACCAGCCTCATACAATGTTGACTACCTGCCTCTGAATTCTAGCGTTCTGTTATGGCACACTGAAGTTTTTCAAGTATTTCTGGTTTTGAACATTGTTTTCAACATGAAGAAAAGGAGTACTTGTGGCACCTTAGAGACTAACCAATTTATTTGAGCAGAAGCTTTCGTGAGCTACAGCTCACTTCATCGGATGAAGTGAGCTGTAGCTCACGAAAGCTTCTGCTCAAATAAATTGGTTAGTCTCTAAGGTGCCACAAGTACTCCTTTTCTTTTTGCGAATACAGACTAACACGGCTGCTACTCTGAAACCTGTTTTCAACATGGAGACCAACCCTGACACATGAATATGCTTCTGAATATTCCTTCCAGCGTTCCTTCTAGATGTTTTTCATCTTTGTCCCCAGTAAGACTTACATAAATTGGCAGAAACAGGAGGGTGCCTGGTAACTTGGGGAAACAGAGTATTTTCCTGTCCTGTCTGAAATTTACAACCAGCCAAACTGCTAAGCTTTAACATATTTTATTCTGCTATGTGGAAAAAGACATTTTTCTTTTAAAAGTTGGGGTGATGGAGGTGCTGGTATAACCTAAGGAACAAAATACACTGAACCACACCTCCTCTTTAATTACTTTCATTATTTAAACTCTATGAGGTCAGGATCATGACATTTTGAAGTTTTACTATGGAAAAAGAAGAAAAATAAATGGCATCAGCATATATTTTTGCAGTTAAGAGACAATACTCCAAAAGCTCCAAGGCCAGCATCTTTACCCACTGAAAGGCAAGGCAAAGGTTTATCTGTCATTGCAAGATTTTTGTCTAACACACACTACAGTATTATTCCTGGAGGACCTTAGTAAAAAATCTGTTCTCTCACAAACAACAATTGCTGGCATGGATCGAAAATTAGGCCAGCTAGTCTCACAAATGAATAATCTGGAGGCATAAGAGGTAGTGGTGAATAGAGTGTGATGGAGATGGGGATAAAATTAGAAGCCTATAACAGCAAACGATAATCACGTATCATATTCCTCAGACAATTCTGAAGAAAAGAGAACTCTATAATTAAAGACACAGTCTAAAACATAAACCACATTCTCTCATGCTCACAGTATTATAATCGTGGCTCTGCCAACCAGTAAAGAAGGCAGGGACCCTGTCTTTTAAGCTAATGAGTGGTGAAAATATTGCAATTAGAAAGTAGATAGTTTTCCTGTGTCTAAGAAATGTGTGTCTAGACCTGCACTTTATGCTTGCCACAAAAACAGGTCTCTTGGATAGCCGTTCAGTGCACTAGCAGTAGACCATTTGGTAGGAAAACCCTGAGGAGAATCTACTTTTCCATAGAGAAAACAAGCAGGAATTAATTCAAGAAACTGGAGGCAAAAACAACGTAGTGATTTTTCATTTTTAAAGAAGTGATATAAAAATGGTAAATGGGAAAATAAAGGAACTGTATTTCAGTTCTAGCTACCCTCTCAACATATGACCCCATTTGAAAAATATCCAATCTAGCCTAAAACTGAACTGGTGTCCAAAAATTGTCCGTGGAAAAATATATGAAAAATATCCTGGTGTAATATTTTTGGGGGAGTACATCAGCAGAATGATGGCTGGATTGGAGCAAGCAACCTACATATTAGGATATGGCAGATTCTGATTCCGACCTTCCTATAGCTCTTTAAGGATGAGTAGTTCCATATTTATCATACTTACTGATTTTATTAAAGTTACTGAGTCTTTCTTGTTTTGTTTATTTATTTATTGTATAATCATTGCATCTTCTTGGACCCGTAAATTTCAGATTTAGTACGTTTAGAATGGGAATGCCATTTGCTGATTTCTTTGATGAGATTTCCAGATGAAGAGGTTCCTTGATAAAATATAAACATCTCAAATTATTATTTCTGTCAAACTCTAGGATTCGTGTTTCACTTCTGCACATCAAGAGGACAGAACATATAATACGAGGGTATTGTTTGGCTTACAGTTTTTATTATTATTTTTCTCTATGTATGGCTCTGAAATTTGATCTGATTCGCTCTTTAAACTTAAAGAAACACAGGAGGAGATAAGATAAAAGGGTGATTTAACATTGAATGAGGGACTTTAAGTAACATCTCTGGGAATTATATTAGGTGTTCATGTGGAGTTTGGTTCTGCAAGATGCCAAATACTTACAGCTACAGAAACCCTGGCAGGATTGGGTTCACACAGTCTCTTTCAAGAACTGATACCATTTCCCAACTAAACAGTTCACAGTTTCTATGATGTTCACTAAGCATATTAAGAAAGGTAATCTTCTATGTACTTTGAAATACCACATCTTTCAATACACATAAATGGCTTCAAATGTCACTGATTTATGTTTGTAAAAAAGCTAGACAATTACAGAAACTGAACACAATTATAAACAATGCATGTAGGGAAATAGAACCCTTGTCCTATGCATACAGCAAAATACCCCTAACAAGAGATAAATTTTAAAGAAAGACCCACTTACTGATAAAGCCCTTAATTAAATATGAATGTATGCAATGTTATGACTGTATGCAAGGAACCAGAAGAAATCTTCTCTGTATACATAAAATTAAGTTAACATACTTTTGATCCTTTTAACAATAAATTTTAGATTTATTTATTAAGGATTGGCTGACAGCATGATATTTGGGTAAGATCTGAGATTCATAGACCTGGGGATAACTGTCCTGTCTTTTGGGATTGGTGAACCTCACATATGGTGAATCAGGTTTTCAGTAACCCCTCACTATAGTAGACTTTGTTGTCTAGATGGAAGCCAAGGGCCCATAGGAGAGAGTGTTTGGCTTCTTGTTAACCAGTGTGGTAGTACAGAAGCTCTTTGTTACTGGCTTGGTAAATATAATTATAGAATAAACCAGCAGTTTGGGGGATTATCTTACCTATTACTTGCAGTCTGCCCTGAGTGTGGCATTCTTAGTGTGGCCCATCCAGGTACCTGGTCACAAGCCCTATCAGTTAGTTTTAATCAATGTAGTCAGTCTTCTTTTAATTCATATAGTTTGTAATACACTCTTTGAAAATATTTCTCTATTACTAATTTTGACCTTTCCTTAGAATATTAATTGTTTCTTTGTTTTGCTAGTTGAAGTGAAATCAGTGGGTTTATCATCACTTCCTTGTTTGTGCAGAAGTTAAATGTGATAGTACAGCACAGTTGCAAAATTAACAAGAGTGATGAAGCGAAAGACAAAACACTTAACCACTGTGGGCCATACACCAATGTTATAAAATAAAACTATTCCTGAATTATGTAGTGTTGACAACTCTCGTAATTTTATTGGGACTTTCATGACATTTGGTGTTCTTCTTAAAACCCCAGCTCTTATGGTCAGCAAATTGAAGGATAATCTGGTTTTTTTTTAAGGTAAGTTTCTAGCCATTGTGGATGCAGAGAAAACTTGAAACCATGGGTGCACCCTAAAGACTCAGAAACCAGACCTCCTGTCTCTGCTACTTCTGAACACATCCGTGCCTGGGAATTGTCTGCACTACTTATTCATCTGGTGTTGTACTTTGTCTGTAATTGTGTAACAAAGTGACTGACTGTCCATCCCCTAAATATCTGTCTGATGGGACCTTTCCTCTGGGTGGACATGAGCTCTGTTCAACCAGTCTGCTTTGGACATGAAGTGCTCTCAGCGACCTGCTGGGATTTTATTCAGACCAAACACAACAGAACAGATGCGTCTTTCGGAAAGGACAGGATTCTTTTGGTGGCCTCCCTCCCACAGTTCACATGCTACTTCCGGTGGGTTGTTGGCTTTGATTTGGGCATGGAGATGTAGGCAAGACTTCTGTAGGGGTAAGACTGTTAGGTGGGTTAGATTAGATGCCTTCTCTTTGACTGAGACTGGAGACTGCATGCACCCATTCTCCACATGAGTTGCAGGCACTCCTAAGGAAAGCACAATTTTTAGATTATTTAAAACATGTTCATAAACCTGTGTTATACAGGTTTCATAAGAGGGTGAATCACAGTTATTCACGAGGGGCCAGATTGTGCTTTGTTCTCACACTGGTGTACGAGCAAGGAACTTCCTTAGCTCTCAAGGGATTTGGATTTTCCCCTGCATGGCCACTTCATAACTGCTCACCTCCACCCAAACAGCAGAACTCTTCAGCTGCACAGTGGCCCTTCCACAGCCACAGAAACCTAAGATGACAATTCAGCAAAGCTCATAAGTATGTGTTTAACTTTAAACAGCTGAATAATCCCACTGAAATCAAGGGGACTAAACAAAGGCTTAAAGTCATGAATGTGCTTACATTCCTTGCTAAATTGTTTCCTTTATGAATTTCACCCTAAATTATTAAAATAATTAGCACAATTAGATGTTAATGTATTCCATTTAATAGTTTAGATAAAGAAAAGAATTCACTAAGCCATCAGTAAAACAATTGAACAGTACTTTTTTTTTAGTCTGACACTGTCTCAGAAGCATGATGGTTCAGTAATATATTTAGTTTATCAATTCCAATTAAGTTATTATCAGAAAGAAAGAAAGAAAGAAAGAAAAATTTGAACCTACAGATCTGTCTACATAAGCTCCAGGGAAACCAGTTCAAGTCCATCATAATTGTTTTAATAGGTTCAATTTCAGAATGCCTATTTATAACAAGCCTAACAGTTTTCCTTTGTACAGTCTCTAACTTATTAATTAGCATCAACTTCACAGGTTCCCAAATGGAAAGATTGTTTTATTATAATATGAAAGATTAAAATGTCAGATTTTTAACCATTTTATAAGCAAATTTCCAATCTTATTTTAATCCAAGGAAGCCTTCTGAGAATTGTTTTAGGAATGCTGATGCTGACTGTTCTAAATCAACTATCAGTAGGATCAAATACTTATAGTCCCAATTTGTACTGCCTCTTCCATTTAAATCTTTACAGCTTTACTTTTTGCCCAATTAACCTTTCTGAGACTGATATTCAGGAATTTCCTGTGTCATAGAGCATGTCTACACTGGCAAGTTTCTGTGCAACAAGTTATACCACTTTTATTAAAGCACTGGAATTAAACCGCTGTTGTGTATCCACATTGTGCTCCTTGTGATTGTGGAGCACATCCACATTAGCAGCTCTTGAACAGCAAAGAGAGCAGTGCATTATGGTAGCTATCTCACTGTGCAACTGGCCCCAGGGTGCTTTGGGAAGGGTTTGCAATGCCTCATGGGGCAGGCACAGCATCACATGATGCAGGTTTCCCAATCCTATGGGCATCCTCCTACATGGTGAGCTGCTTTTCAAATGAAGTGGGGGACGGCAGAGTGTGTGACAGGGAGTGTGTGTGTGTGTGTGTGTTGGGGGACAGAGTGTGTGTCAGCATGCTGTCTTGTAAGTCCAGACAGCAACAGGAAGCAACCAGTCCTGAGGCAGGGTGAGGGGGAAACCCCAACATCAGCCCCTGCCTCCCTCCCCAGCTCTCTGGACAGCAATCTCTCTCTCACACACACACACACACACACACACACACAGACACACACACCCTGCTTCTGTGTTCAACAGCATGAGCATTCCAGATTAATGGTTTGCTTTGTGTCCCGGAGCAGATCAGCATAGCACACAAGAGCTGTCAGAAATGGAGCTTTGAAAGGGGAGGGGCTCAAGCCTTCAGGGCAGCCAGCCGAGTTCAAAACAATGAGCAGAGCGGCCACTTGAGCGATTATGGGATACTTCCAGAGGCCAACTGATTGCTTTCTGTGCTGTAATGTGTTTACACTGCCAGTACAGAATTGGAGCCTCTGCACTATAAGGCTTACAACTCTAGTTGAGATGGGTTTTTTGCAACGCTGCAACTCAGGAGTTTCTGCACACAAAGTGGCTTGGCACCGTCTACACCTCGGGAGTTACAACGCAGAAAGCTGCTTTACTGTGCAGAAACTTGCCAGTGTAGATAAGACCTTAGTTTGAGGCATAAACAAACAATTACTTGCATTCATCAACACTTGTAAAAGTCGTAGAGTCAATCAGTGTTAGACAACAATGATGGACTTAAGTCAGGGCCTCATGTGGTGGCATTGTAACTTGCCTTGGCTCTAACTATGCTGATTAATTTAGGACATATTGAAAGGCGCCTGTGTTTTGTGCAGTGGCCCTGTTCCATATACACCATCCACCTCCCACTTGCACAGACATTTAGAACAGGGCAAAGTCTCTCCCTAAAGCCAACTACAATTATGCTGCACTCCCATTAAGGCAATCTAGTTTTTCAAAAAGATGGAGACAAAAATTTGCAAATAGAAAATAAGGAGCTATGTTCATCTTACAGCTGGGTTGTTGAACTTTCTTATTATTCAAACATTATCCTGTATTTTATTTTAGAATTTCTGCGGATTCGTTATAGACAATCCTGCATTTTATTGTTCTTGAAAAAAAATGAGTGAGGACAAACACTACTTTTCATACATACAGATATATTACTATCAGGTTTGAATAATATATTTGCTTGCTAAAGTGAGACAAAATAACTGATCCTGGTGAAAATAACGCTTATTTATCTGCATTACTGAGGATCTGAAAAAAATTATGTATTTTTTTCCTCAAAAAATCAATCTGATTTTGTTTCTGCATCAGAAAGGAACATTTCAAAACCTCAGTTTTTCTGCAGAATGGCATTACTGTTTTTTGGCTAGCCCTAGGACTAACCCTCTGAAACCTTTCCAGTTTCAGACAGCTGGAAGGGGAAAGTTCATACACCTTCCCTTTAGTAGCAATTCTTGGCAACTGTAGACACACCCACAGTAGGGCTTTCCTGCTCCTGGGGGTCTCATGTCTGCTGCCCCTGAAGCAGGTTCATAAAGCAGGCTTCTGGGAGGTGTGACAGGGTCAGGCCAGATGGCTACAGAAGCGTGACAGAAGGCAGATATATTAGCTCCAGGTTAAGTAGGCCCCTTTTCCCTGGGTAGGGTAACCGGGAAGGTTCCAGAACAATCAGGAACTTTCTGGAAACAATTAAGGCAAACAGGCTGATTAGAACACCTGCAGCCAATCAAGAAGCTGCTAGAATCAATTAAAACAGGCAGACTAATCAGAGCACCTGGGGTTTAAAAAGGAGCTCATTTCAGTTTGTGGTGTGTGTGCAAGGAGCTGGGAGCAAGAGGCACAAGAAGCGGAGAGTGAGAAGACATACTACTGGAAGACTGAAAAGTACAAGCATTATCAGACATCAGGAGGAAGGTCCTGTGGTGAGAATAAAGAAGGTGTTGGGAGGAGGCCATGGGGAAGTAGCCCAGGCAGTTGTAGGTGTCACGCAGCTGTTACAGGAGCCACTGTAGACAGCCGCAATCCACAGGGCCCTCGGCTGAACCTGGAGTAGAGGGCAGGCCCGGGTTCCCCCTATCCCTCCATCCCCCCAAGTCCCTACTTGATACCAGAGGAGTTGACCTGGACTGTGGGTTCCACCAGAGGGGAAGGTCTCTGGCCTGTTCCCCGATCCACTAGGTGGATCAGCAGAGACTGCGGGGATTGTTCTTCTTCCTTTTCCCCATGCTTGCCAGTGATGAGGTTAACTGAGTGAATGGCAGGTTTGAGCCACGGAAGTGGCCAAACTGAGGCCTGCCGTGAACTTCTGAGGCGAGCAAATCCGCCAATAAGCACAGGACCCACCAAGGCAGAGGAGGAACTTTGTCACAGAGGTCAAATGCTTGCTCCAGCTCATATGCCTGTGACTAAAGCTTGAGGTTTCAAAGTGCCCAAAGGGTCAAAGATGCGTACAAGCACCTCAAGGCCTATGAACTACCAAACAACCTCATACTCAATACATCACATTTATATTGTAGGTGAAACATTGGACAACAGAAAAAAATGTGCAAGGGGAAATTGCAATCAAAGGCCCCAACCACTTTTGTAGCTGCCTTGTAGTAGTCACTTTGAGCCAATGAAAGTACTCATGAGTCTATAGTTAGTCTTAGTCATGATCAGGGCCTAATTTTTCAATGACAAAAAGGATAAGAAAATTATAAAATAAATAGTGTCACAAACAAGTTTATAATAAGTCTCAGTCATTAATCAAAGGTGAATAGTGAGGACTTTGCTTTCTAAGTTATTTTGAATGGGTGCAAAGATGCTTTTCAATTTTTCTTTTTTTTTTTTTTTTTTTTGAGGGCTTTTTATACTTCAGTTCTACATATCTGTTCAAAGTTTGTATTCATTGTTAATGTTGAATATGTGTCTCCAGTTTGTTTCTTTGTTTACCCTTTTATTTGTGTGCTCAGTTTCTCAATTCAAAGCCCTTGTTATTGTTGGGTAGTGAAACTAAGAAATTGTTCTTGTCTTTACAGGTAAGTGTATCCATTAACAAGTACTCTGAAAAATGTACCATGTGCTCATCAAAAAAAAGTAACTGTCAATTTGATGAAGTACAACTCACATCTCATTAGTGTTGAGCACAGAAGCAATATTCCACATCAAAAATGACTGCTAAAATATTCACAATTACCAGCTGTTCAGAATCCATTTTATATAGATAAGAAACATGTCAAATTTAATTTATCAGATGCTTTCTGCTGTCATACTTTTCTTTCATTCAATGTACTGAAAAGTTATAAAACAACCTCAATGTTATTCTAGACATGTATCGTATGGGCAAAAAGAATAACAAAATCTATTGTGCACCAAGATATAATGAAAACTATATGGATGAATAATCTTCTGTAGGTTCTCTCACTCTGAAGGCTGAATAAATTATCCATTTCAGGGACTTAGTCTTCCAATATGTTTAGATATACTTTTGCACATTTTTGATGCTATCATAATATAAATAAGTAGTCATTTAAATGTATCTGAATATACAATATTTGGCATCTTTATTATAAAAACTTTCATATCCGGATATCCCTAAATAAGAATATTACCCTTTTGTCAGTGTGGTAGTTGTGTTGGTCCCAGGATATTACAACAACAATGTGAGTGAGGTAATATCTTTTATTGACCAACTTCTTTTGGTGGGAGAGACCAGACAGACTTGTCTCTCTCACCAAATGAAGTTGGTCCTCACCCCACTTGTATCTTGAATACCCTTATGTCAATCATCACTTCAAAACAAAATTAAAAATATAATTCAATATTAATTCACATTTACAAAATACACTCAAATGCTTAGGAAGATTTAAAAAATAACCAGATATTAAACAACAGAAAACAACAGTGGGATTAGCAGTAATAAGTATTGGAGAAAGTATAGGCTGTAAAAGTCAAATTAATGGGTTAGTTTTAGATTCTGTGCAACTGATAAATGAGGTCAGGTGGGTTTCAGAAATTTCTGAGACAGGCTTTGCTTATTCCACCACCACTTTGCCTGACCAGGAGCAAGTGTGGGGAACTTTGGACTTTAGACAGAGTTTTAGGAATGAGGTTGGAGTCCTCTATACACTGGGATGGGGAACACTATTTTGAACTGTAGATCAATATTGCAAAGCTGTAACACAACCTGGGGAAAAAAAGAGATCACTCTTATCCATAGATCAATTGACAGCATTTAGATATGGTTTAATTAGAAACAATTAACTCTTATATAGAAATCTGTTAAATAGTTCTAACCCACACACCTTCCGGGTGCTCTATCCCATCTAGTGGCACCGAGACCACTTAGAGAGAGCTAGATTAATGAGTCTGCTCTACAGCCTTAGCTAAGAGGCATATGGCTTTTAGCTCAGGCAGTAGAGGCTCATACATTCAGCTACAGAGGTCCCAGGTTTGATCCTGCCTGCCGACAACCAGCATGTTGGTGTTACAAATGGGGGCTTGTCTGGGATTTCAATTGGAAAGTCTCTGAAGCTCTGGACGCACTTCCTCAGCTAGGGAAAGTACGTAACACACACACTTTCCAGGTGTGGTGTTCTTTCCCATCTAGTGGCAGAGACCACCTAGAGAGAGAGATTAATTAGTCTGCTCTATAGCCTTAGCTAAGATCCATATGGCTTTTAGCTCATGCATTCAGCTACAGAGGTCCCAGGCTTGATCCCGCCTGCTGACGACTGGAGTCTGTCAGTGTTACATAGTTATGGGACAATAACTATCTAAGTTATGGGACAATAAATATTTAAATTATTCTCATAAAATGTATACCCACACACATACTTTTGCAAGGGGAAATTGCAAAGGCCCCAATTCTGCAACCATTTCTGTACACACACACACGTTTCCTTGGTTAACTACTGTATAATATAAACTGTTGCTACATACTTTTGTAAAATCATTTTTAACTACCCCATAGACATCAGTGTAAAACTAGAGTAATACTTATATTCAGAGATTATTATAGGAGAAGGATGGGAATACATAGGGATCTGACCAGCATATTAGGTTCCTAAAACTAATTAAGGAGGTACCTGGAACCTCACCTCTTTATCCTGTGTATTTTATACAAGATAAATGAAAGGTTGGAGGCAGCTAAAAATATATAGTAAACTGCCAGTTTGTTCCTAGTTGGATGTTTCAGGCATCTACATGAAAGAGCTGGCTGAGAAACAGCTTCTTTGCTATCTAGTGTCTTGAGTTGTAGCTGATCAGATTTGGGGGCAGGAACAGAAGAATTGTGGGCTTGTGATAAAACCATGAAGATTTCCACAGTCTTGGGACATGACCTAAAAGATTTTCAGATATGAGGCCATCACTAACTGATGCCATGTTGCCTGTGGCAGCAATTTTAACAACACTGTCATAATCTGCAAATGTTGTTGTTTTACTGTTGTGATATATTCTTGGTTTGCTTCAACATGACTTTAAAATTGGTCACATTTTGTACTACTTTTGATTGTCAACATGGTCTTGGCTGAAGTTAATCACATTTCTCTTTTTTTCTTTCAGATGCTACTTTGGTTGTGTGAAAGCTGTTGGTGATTGGGTAATATTAACTGTACAGAGTAACAAAAGATGTGAGATTACTATTGGCTATTACTAGTGCTTCAAACATGTCAGAAAGATATAAGCTTGTTGAGGGACCTGGATCTCAGAGACATTCCATTCCACTACTGACTAGGGCATCTCTGTGCTTTGTCAGAAAGACACAGGTACAGAGTTGATTAACCCAGCAGAACCAAAAGGAAAGCATGTTCAATATAGCTATCGAACTCTTGCAGAAAGTATCAGATGTTTCCATAATCTGAATGCACTTCCTTTGTCCACAGATAAACGTAGATTATATGATGTTGATGGTATTGAGAAAGACTTTCAACAAGAACAATGGACATTGGCACAAATTCTGCTACATCAGCTTTAATAGGACCAAATTTAAAAGGGCTGAGAATAAAAACCCATCACCAGAATGCCGTGGATCACTCTGGCATGCTGCAGAGGAATAAGTGACCCACACAAAAACCTCCAGAAAAAGAGGCATGCTCTATTTCATCAGAAGACCTCCATGAAGCTTCTAATGTCAGCCTGGGTAGTCGAGTCCGCAAACATGCACTTTAGCTGCTAGACTACCACTTGCTTGCAAACCTAAGTGCAGGGGACTTAATGGCCCAAGAGAAAAAGTACCATGCAAGATGTCTGATGTCTCTCTACAACGAAGTCAGAGAAGAAAACTGAGAAAAGCAAAACAGATGATGTTGCACGGGATTGCCTTTGCTGAACTCATAGCATACATTGAGCAGACAAGACAATGAAGGCATGGCTCCAGTCTTTAAACCAGCAGACCTCACAAGGTTCCATACAGCTTGGGATGACACTGGCTCGGGGCATTTAGCACTAAACTAAAAACCTGTTTCTTTCCATATCTCCAACCACATAAATAAGGACATGATGTACTCCTTGCCTTCAACCAGGATATTGGACATGCTCTCCAAAATCATGTGAGGAAGCCTGGGATAGGTGAAGTGCTTCTTTGTCACACACACTAAAACTTATCCGAAGGGAACTGTTTCAAATGAAAACAGTTTACTATAGTGCAAGCCAAATCTTTGCTTGTGTCACTATGGGCACTGATATCCAGGATATAGAATGGTCCAAATGTTAAAAGTGAGTCTGAACAAGTTTCCATTCATCCAGCTGGCTTTACTTTGGTACAACTGTTTCAGTACAAAAGCAATATCAGTCACCATGAAGAAACAGTAAGTTTGTACCACAACGAAGCTCGAGAATCACCTTTACCAATCTACATTGCTTTGACGCTTCATGCAAACATGAAAAAGTGAGCGAGTAGTTACTTTCTTAAAACTTAATTTGTCCATCACCTGTGACAGAGTGCTGGTCATCTCTCCCAGCATGGCAAACAGTGCATGCCAACACTTGAAGGATGAGAATATAGCTTATCCTCTAAAGCTCTATGGTGGTCTGTTCACTACTGAGGCTACACACAACATAGACCGCAATCCCAGCTCCACCACAGCAACAGACTCCTTCTTCAGCATCCCAGTATTCAAGTGAGAGAGCTGTCTGTGGAATTCCCATCCCAGACTGTGGAACTGCACATTAGAAAATAAGAACAGCCATACTGGAGTCAGATCAATGGTCTATCTAGCCCAGTATCCTGTCTTCCAACAGTGGCCCATGCCAGGTGCTTCAGAGGGAATGAGCAGAACAGGTAATCATCAAGTTATCCATCCCCTGTCACCCATTCCCAGCTTCTGGCAAACAGAGACTAGGGACATTTCAGAGGATGGTTTTGCATCCCTGCCCATCCTGACTAATAGCCATTGTTGGACCTATCCTCCATGAACTTATGTAGTTCTTTTTTTGAACCCTGGTATAGTCTTGGCTGTCACAACATCCTCTGACAAAGAGTTCCACAGGTTGTACGTTGTGTGAAGAAACACTTCCTTTTGTTTGTTTTAAACCTGCTGCCTATTCATTTCATTGGGTGACCCTGAGTTCTTGTGTTTATGAGTAAATAACCCTTCCTTATTTACTTTCTCCACCCCAGTCATGATTTTATAGACCTCAACCATATCCCCTCTTAGTTATTTATTTTCCAGGCTGAAAAGTCCCAGTCTTTTTCATCTCCTCAAATGGAAGCAGTTCCATACCCCTAATCATTTTTGTTGCCTTTTTCTGAACCTTTTCCAATTTCAGTATATCTTTTTTGAGATGGGACGACCCCATCTGCATGCACTATTCAAGATGTGGGCATACCATGGATTTATATAGAGGCATTGTGATATTTACTGTCTTATTATCTATCCCTTTCCTAATGATTCCCAACATTCAATTAGCATTTTTGACTGCCGCTGCATATTGAGTGGATGTTTTCAGTTTTCAGATACGCATTGAAGAAAACTGTATCATCACTTCTTGAGTCTTGGAAAATTGTCCTCCCATTGAACTTAAAGAAAACCAATGCTCCCATGCCAGCTGCAAATGGTGAAATTAAGGCTAACTGCCAATTGATTACCCAAGTCCTATAAGACATATGCAGGTAGCTTGAACAAGTAAGGCAAGCCATGTGTCTGAATACCTTCAATGGAAATCATGATGTTTCCTGGACAGCTTACCATGCTTGTGTCATAGGACCTCCAGAGAAGCCCCAAGGTTGACAATATCACAAGGATAGACTCATAGAATAATATCATTGTAGGACTGGACGGGACCTTGAGAGGTTATCTAGTCCAGTCACCTGTACTCATGGCAGGACTAAGTATTATCTAGACCATCCCCGAGAGGTGTTTGTCTAACCTGCTCTTAAAAATCGCCAATGATTCCACAATCCCCCTAGGCAATTTATTCCAGTGCTTAACTACCCTGACAGTTAGGAATCTCCTTTGCTGCAATTTAAGCCCATTTCTTCTTATCCTATCCTCAGAGGTTAAGGGGAAATATTTTTTCTCCCTCCTCCTTGGATCTTCTCTAGGGATCCTCTGGCACAAGTATTTGATTCAATATATTGCTTTCCTTACAGAAGCTGATTTTGTGAAAAATCTGTCTGCCCCTTTCAAATTTATAAAACCCCTCTCTTACACTATAATTACCATTATTATTTAGTCAGTATCAATAGTTGCTATGTGCCTTGCAGCATGAGAAAGAGTTCATGACCCACAGAGATTACAATCTAAACTATAAAACTGGTTGAATTATTCATTGCAAAAAATTAACTGACAATGTAACCCTTTTATTCTGACAATAAAACATTAAACATGTCCCAGATTCCGTGTATATTATTTGTCATTAGCAGCACTGAGTGAATAATGTGGACAAATTTCAATCTAGGGGCTTCTTGGATGTTGTTGAATTCTGCTATTTGCTATTCATTTTTTGTGCTTTGTGATTGGTTTCTTTGGTCACATAGTATTGTTTTTGCCCTCATTAGATGATTAAAAATTTTGAAAGAATAGAACAACAAATTATGAATAGTGAAGAATGAATGGTAAATATTTTGGCTTAAGCATGTATATATGTTTGCATGCACAATAGGGTATTAATACAAATAGCCATTCCCCAGAAGGGTGTACAAGCCAAATGCAATTTGTATGAATAGCATGGGGAATGAACTTAACAGACGTTTGGCATTCAAATGAATGTTCACCAACATTGTTTTAGCAATATGTAACCTACAACTAAATGTTATGAGCTTTGAAAAAAATCATTCCCCCCCTTAGTAAAAATAATCTAATTGTTTACACATAGTAGAACCTTGGCTCCAAACTCACTCTTGTAATTGGGCCTATCCACCTTATCCTGACACTCAAGAAGCTACACTGGGCCCCTCCTTCCATACAGTGATATTCCCCTATTCCCAAGAGACTAAAAAGGAAGTATACATAGGAATAGCACGAGAGTGTAGGGATAGAATCAGGAAAGCTAAGGCAAAGAACTAGTTACAGTTGGCAAGAAATGAGACAATAAGAAGGGGTTCTTCAAATATGTCAGACAAAAAAGAAAGAGGACATTTGGGTGTGCTGCTCAATGGAGAAGGTGAGCTGGTAATGGAAGGTGATAGGAAGGCAGAGATGCTGAATTCCTACTTTGCTTCAGACTTCTCACAAATATAACGTGACTGGACAACTAGTGAAGTTACCATAGACAATAAAGGGGAAGGTATGCGGATCTGGATAAATAAAGATGACTTCAGAAACCTTCTGACCAATTTGAATGAATTCAGAGCAGTGGGGCCAGATGCTTTTGCCCGAGAGTACTGAAGGAATCAGCTGAAGAAATCTCTGAGCCACTGGCAATAATATTTACAAACTCATGGATGATAGGAGAAGCTACTACAACAATGTATAAAACAATCAATTTGCAAATACCTGGATGATGAAGAGATCACCACTAGCAGCCGGCATGGATTTACCAAGAACAAATCATGCCAAAGCAGGTTGATTTCCTTCTTTGACAGAGTAACTGATTTGGTGCATGAGGGAATGTGGTGGACATAATATACTTGGACTTCAGCAAGACTTTTGACAGTCTCACATGAAATTCTGATAAGTAAACTGGAGAAATGCAGTCTCAACAGAACTACCATTAAGTGGCTACATAATTGGTTAAACAACCGCAAACAAAGAGTATTTATTAATGGAATGACGTTGGTATCTTTATTAGTGACTTGGATGCAGGTACAGAGAGCGCACTGATCAAGTTTGCAGATGACACAAAGCTGTGGGGGATGGGGGAGGGAGGTTTGCTAATACTTCGGAGGACAGAGCTAAAATTCAAAGGAGATCTTGATAAACTGGAGAACTGAGCTATAGACAATAATATGAAATTCAACAAAGAAAAATGTAAGGTGCTACACTTAGGGAATTAAAGCCAAATGCACAATACAGAATGGGGGAAAACTGCCTTGGCAACAGCACTGCTGAGAAGGATGTGGGGGTTGTGGTGGATCACAACCTCAACATGAGTCAGCAATGTGATGATGTTGCAAAAAAAGCAAATGCAATTTTAGGTTGCATTAACAGAGGGATAGCATGCAAGTTACTGGAGGTGATAGCACCACTCTGCTCAGAGCTGGTTAGGCCTCAGCTGGTGTCCAATTTTGGTCACCAATGTATAGAAAGGATGTAGAGAAACTGCAAAGGATCCAGAGGTGAGCGACAAAGATGATCAATGGGATGGAATGCAAGCCATATGAGCAAAGGCTGAAGGAACTGGGTATGTTTAGTTTGGGGAAAAAAGGAGATGGGGGGTGGGGAGATATGATAGCGGTTCTCAGATATTTGAAATGCTGCTATAAAAAAGATGGAGAAAAGTTGTTCTCTTTTGCCACAGAGGGCAGGACAAGAAGCAATTGGTTCAAACTACAGTATAGCAGATTCAGATTAAATCTCAGGAAAAACTTCCCAATGTAAGACCAGTAGGACAATGGAACTGACTGCCTTGGGAGGTTGTGGAAGCTTCTTCACTGGAGGTTCTCAAAAGAAGGCTGGATAGCCATCTGTCTTGGATGGTTTAGACACAACAAATCCTACATCTTGGCAGAGGGTTAGACTAAATGCCTCTTGTGGTCCGTTCTAACCCTCTGATTCTAATTCTAAAAACTTAAAGTAAACCTGCATTGAAACCATAGACCTTACCATTTATTTTCTAACCCTTGCTCGCTTTCAGACTCAATCAGTTCTCTTTGTGGACCATAGCACACAAGTGTGCTGTACCTACTCACACTGTGGTTTTGGGGAAAACACAGAAGTGGGTTAGTAGCCACAATGACAGGGAACTGGAAGTGTGGAGAAATGGAGTTTCTATCAAGGCGGCTCTAGAGGATCCTTATGCATGGATCTCATAAATTGGGTGGATCACAGGTCATTTTCCTGGAACAAGGCAACCTGTGTGTATTTTTTAGAATTTAGTCTGCAAGGGCTTTCCCCCACATAAAAGGACCATCTGGCTCTTCATTTCTTTGGCACCCACTAAAGGCAGAAATATTACATTAGAAAATATCAGTTCTTTAGATTCAAGATGATTGTCCTGAAAAGTTTTGTTGCCAGCTAAACTCCTACTGATGACAGATGTAGCCTTGAAAACATCATCATTTACAGCCCCCTTCCACTCCCAACAAAAAAATTCTGCATCAAGTTTAAGATTAATAAACATAACAGATGATAATTTTCCAGTTGCATAAATGTACCCTTACACGTTTAAAACCAGATTCAGAAAAAAACATAGCTGACAGAAACAGATTATTCAGAACTGGCATGTTGGGGAACCATGCCATATTTTCAGTTCTTGTCCTTACACTTACAAGTAAAACTAAGCTTCATTCATTATACTCTTTCTGAAAATGCTCAGGTCATAAACATTCTTACTAAACATTTTATCAAAGATGTTACTGTCTAGACAGATTTGATATAAGTACTTCATACCATCAGGCACAAAATAATCAACGATTCTGGCACAGAAGTATAAAGTTGGCTGCAACAAAATCAATAATGGCATGAATCATCGTGTCCTAGTTACGCTAATTATGCTTCTAACTCTAACTGTTAATATTATCTGAATAAAATACAAGATAAAAATATATTCTCTACAGCTGCCATTAGTTAAGTGCTGACAACTAATTATCAACCTTTTTAAAAAGTACTAGATGTTTTATTAATGCACTGCATCAGTGGATGATTTGGGTACATAAAAGTAATTTTTTATTTAAGAATTCCCCCATAACTTTAAAACCTAAGAAGATCTTAACCTGAGATTTTATACATTCATAAATTATAAACAGATATACATTAATTATATAAAATGTTACCATTCATTTTACTTTAATCGATATTCTGTCCTTTGGTATTTTGTAGGTTGAATTGGGATATTTCAACAGTTTAAATAAAAGTTGAGAAGTGGCTCAAATATGCTTTTTCATTTGCTCAGACTATGCCACTGGCAGGTTTCAGACAGATGTGAATAAGCAGGTAGGTTCTGTTCCCCAGTGCACAGTTAATATTTTAATCAAACAGGCTAGGAAAAAGCTTATTCTCTGGCAGCCGTAGTAAAAAAATAAAGGTCCACACAAATGAAGTTTAATTGACCAATTAACACATCAGTCCACATCCAACATGAGGCTCAAATGGTAATTGATATGGTCTCTGACCAAGACTTAGGAAAAAACAAAGAAGAAACCTTCTCCCCTGACCTGGAGGGTATTCAGTGCTTCAGACTGAGGCCAGTGTATGCAGGAAAAGAACTTTAGAATTTTAGTTAGTATCATAAAATTCCAGTTATGTACCTCAACATATGAGGTCTTAGAGCTTTTATTAAAGAACCTCCCAGCAATCTATGACAACACTTCCCTTTGCAGTATTCTTTTAAAACTGCTAAGTAGCAGTTGCATATTCTCCTGTATTTTAAGATGCAAATGGCTGAGCTGAACAAGAGGAGAAGATTAGGGGGCTGGTGCAGAAAACTGGTCCAATTTTTTTCCCAACTGAAGTGGGAAGCCTGTTTTCATTTTCAGCCTCAGGTCAGCTACGCCACTCAAAATTTTTAAGTGCGAGTCATACTGATAGCTTCTCCTTAATAGAAGGACATATAACCAATCGATTTTAAAAAAAAATCATAACCAAATTTGTAATCCAGGATGCTCCGGACTAAGTCATCTTAAAAAACCAACAAAACACACAAGAAAACCCAACAGAAGGCCAAGAACCCATAAAATACAAGCTGAAGATATTGTTTACCTCCTCTGAACCATTTGGCTGGCATTGGAAATGCTTCTGTAAATTGTTGCAGATTAGACAAATTGAACTTAATCTAATGGGAAAGTAATAGAATTCAACAAAATTCATGCCATGTATGAAACCCATTGGGTAATATTCAGACACAGTAGACAAAAATTGTGCTAAACATCTAAAAAGTTTGTGTAATGTTTATCCCTAAATATTAACAAACATATGCATGTTAATTATTGCAAAAATCAGGAATCCTTTAGCTAGGGGCACAAAACTTGAACAGGGCATTCCATTTTATTAATGTATTTAAGCCTAAGGGACCCCACTACAAACTATACTCAAGCTTGTGAAGCAAATAAAACTAATAGTATGAAGACATTATCTTTCAAGTACATATTTGCTAAGAGTAACCTTTTTCCATACCTGCAATTATCTTACTCTAAACTGATTGTAGTTGACATATGTAATTAATGCTTACAAAAGGACAAACCAGGAATTAAGGCAGGCAGCAATTATTTGAAGTGTAATGTCTGCCAGATTAGTGTTGGCACAATGAATGCTCATTGTGTATTAACAGTTTATGAGAACTACAATAAGAGCTCTTGAAAGGCTGGTTTAAAAGAAAATGTAACAGAAAACAGTTTTTAATAGAAAACTGACAAGTTCATTGGGGTCAAGATGCTGGACCATCCTGAGAGCCCTCAGGTTTATTTTTAGTTCTGTTGTAAGGGTTAATGAGCCTCTGAATTACTCAAGATACCCTTCTGCTGGCATGTTTTCCTTCAAACTGGTTTTCTTGTGCTGCATCAGGACATGATCCACACCTACTGAAGTCAACGGAAAGACTCGTTGACTTCAATGAGCATTGGTTCAGGCTCTTAGTATTTTACTGCTAGTCCCATATAAAGTTATGGCCTTGCCTCGATTAGCTCATCTTTCTTGTTTGATTTTATGTGCACCCTGCCTTTCGTGGCGAGTTCTCTTTTCTCTTCTAGGATTTTGTGAAGTTCAGAGAGGCTGCTTCAGGAAGACCCTCAAAGATTTAACAACTCACCCATTCACACACCATTCTTTTATTTAAAGAGAAATGTACTTCAAAATCAAAAGGTCAAAAGTACAGGGCATTTTTCTTAATTATAGAACCACAGTAGGACTCCCACAATAGCCAGGGAAAGAGTGCAGCCTTACAGCATGTGAAGCCACTATATAGTGTATACATTCAGGTTGGGAATTTCAGAAGAACATACTAAAGGATAATTATATTGCTGCTGTAGCAAAACTATAGTTTCTGCAAAAGCTTTCTGGTAATTCACCCTAGTGATTAAATCATAATAGTTACTGTGACATGAGTCATAACCTAGCATATTTGTCTTGTGGTGAGTTGCAAATGCAACAGTGAAAATTATATTTTATTATGCATGATTAAAATCACTGTCCTGAGATTTAAATTTCCCGTTGTAATTAATGTCAAGCTCTTTAGGTTGGAAGTGACTAACATTTCTATTCAAGTGGCTCACTGGAGGCCATAGGCACAGGCGAGATAAGCCAACTATTATTTTTTTTTATATATATATATATTTTTTTATATAATTGATAGAGTGTCAACAATGTGCCTGGCTCTGTTTACGATAAAAATGGGGATGACCCCTGTACTGAGAAGTTGAGAGGGCAAGCTGTAGAGGATACAAAAATATTTATGTATCATGTGCAATGCCTGGCCACCTCCTCCCTGTCCCACTCCCACCTGTCCATTATGTTTCTTTTCACAGAGCTGTTGGGTGCAGTGGGGCCTCCTTTGGCCAGATGGCACTGCTGCTTCTCTGTCCCTACCACCTCTCTAGGGTACAACTCAGAACAAAAATGGTTGGTTTGTTGCCAGCTCCTGGTCTTCAGTTTGTGAATCGCACATGGTTCAAAATCTACAGGGATTAAGCACCTCTACCCAAGGCATACTCCAGGTCAAGTTCTGCCACAAGGAGACTGCAAAATCCCATATCTCATTACAAACATCTATTTCCAACATTCTCCAGCACTACCCTAGTACAACATTACTCAATACAGCCGGGGTAATCAATTATTTTTTGTCAAGGTCCCAATTTCTTGGTCAAGGTATAGTCAAGGTCCAGACTCCAGAGAAAATACAAAAATAATAATGATAATAAGTAAATAAAAAGATTTCACAGACCTTACAAAAGCATCTGGACATCCAGCTTTGGCCCACGGTCTGCCTATTGACTACCCCTGCATTACAGGAAATACTTATCAGTTGTGACACAATATAGTTAACTATAATCTTACAAGATCTACATATATTCATACAAACCTGATATAAAGTTTACACTTAAACAGATATAAACCTGAAGCTTCATATGCTCAAGATATTATATAATATCAAACAGATTAAGCAATCAGAAAATATTTTTTAGTCCTCCAACATATTAAATTCTGACATATTTAATGGAGCCAGGGATGCTATTCCTTTCCAAATATTTGCTAAACACAAACAGTGTGTAAATATACAGTCAACATATTTTCATGACAGAACAAAACAAATGGCAAAGTTAAGGTTGTTGAGGGGTCCAAATCAAGAGGGGTGATTGAGAGTGATGAAGGATTATATTTATGGATGTATCTATTTGGATTTATACAAGTGTTGTGACAGGGCACCTATCCATACCCTTTAGGTCCTTGAACATAATTAAAAATATCTTAAAATAATACTAAAACTGAAGTACAGTGCAGCAGTCCAATTCAATACACCCCATCACCAGATAACTTAGAGTCTAAAATCATTCTCTCCTCAACTGCTCATCACTCTTTTAATTCTCCACCATTTTCAAATGCCCGGGGAAGATACATACACTTTGCAGCATGTTGTGTAGAGCACCAGGTTCAGACTATTTCAGGCTAATGCTGGAAGTGAATTTCAAATCTGTAGGACATCAGTGAATGGCCTAACAGTGGCCCCTTCTCATTTATACCAATGGTGTTTCAGCTCAAGTATCTACTCTGACCTCAGCTGGTAGCATGGTACAGGAGAGAGGTGGTCTCTCAGACAAGAAGGTACTAAGCCATTAAGGGCTTTATAAGTTGAAACCAAAAATGCCCACAAGCAGCCATTGCACATCAAGGCTGCTCACAGGAAGATACTCCACTTACCAAGAAGGCCACCATATTCTGTACCATTTTCAGTTTTGGGGTGGTTTTAAGGTGTTGCTCGAAGCAGCTGTCTCATCTTGAGGCAATGGGAATCTGACTTGATCCCTTATCTGTTTCCAGAAACTATATTTTATCAAGTTGTAGAAAAATTGTGAAGATGTTATCTTTGGGTGTTAGCTGGACTCCACTGAAAAATGATCTTTCAACCGTAACTCTTTTAAATGACGTTTTTTGTGTGTATACCTCCTCTTCTATTAAACCGAGTACTGTTCGCTCTAGAAAGATATAACTGAATGAAAAGCATGTTTGTAGGAGACAGCTTACAGCTTAACAGCCCAATCTTCAAACGGCATACACAGGAATAGTCCAATGGGACCAATTTACTGAATTGACATTAAAAAACAATGAGAGAAAGAGATACAGAAAATAAGAGAACAGTAAATGTTTGCCTGACAAGAATGCTATCTGTATATTTGCTTAATATAGAACAGGACCAAATCCTCTGGCTGTTACTCAGTCTTTACATGCGAGGAAACACCCACTTAGTCAATGTAAACTTGCGTAATTAAGGACCCCTGGATGCAAAATATAATATGCTAAAAATACAGCAGCAAGAAGTAGACTCTGATAGACACTAGAAATCACTGAGACTAGTGGAAGGTGCTGTTAAGTCACTCAAGCTGAGGATGGGAATTTTGATTGGTTCCAGGATGGCCAAAGGAAGAGTGCAGATTGGACACACACACACACAAAAAATTAGAGATGGTGAAAACTTTTAGTCCAGCAACTTCCCCTTTTCTTTTTCAACTATATTCATTAGCCAAGAGAGAGTTTCACAGAAATCAGTAGACAAGAAAAGTGAATATCAAAAAGCAGAAAAAAAAATCCAGCTAGATCCATATTTACAGTTTTTCAGCTATATTTACATTCTGTAAATAGATACAAATGAGTAATATTGCTGAATCCTGCCAAACAAATAATACATCTCCCTTTGAAATATTTATACATTTGTTTAGTATTATCTGTACTCTCTGGATGTACCTTTTAGTTAGTCAGTCTCACTCCAAGCTCCTTTCCTATGAGTGGTTGTCGCACTGACTCCACTGGAATCAGGATTGAGCCCATTACATCAGCATGTGCAATAGCAGCCGCCTCTTCTGGGTGAAAGGCTTCCATGTTTATTTTTAAGAATGTCAGTCATTTCAGATGCGCTCATCTGTTTGTAACAACATTCCCAGCTGCATTACAAGCACTCTTTTAATGAATACCGGGGGGAGGGGGGAGCTTAAGTAAACTGTAGTTATAGCAAGGCAGAACCTATATTTCCATTTCAGAAACCAGCATTCACAGGTCCGTCTATTTCCACATAATGCTACTGTTGTTTTGTAAATTAACTAGGCTTTTACCTACACTCTAAGTAGCCCAACCAAAGCCTAACAGTGGCAACCTGTGAGAAAGCTCAGGGCTACACTAAATGTGCCTAAAATGGAAGTGGTATGACGCTATAGTGTGATACACGTAGGTTAAGGTCCCACGGCTCGTGTTCTATTCTGGTCCAAATAATTTCTCCTTCCAAAGCTGATATGATTATTTCATAAATTGCCACTGTTCAAAATCAGAAGACATTCCACGCCTACCTACTGTATACATTTCTCTCTCTCTAAATGAATGTGTTTCACTAGGTATTCCAACCTTTCTGACAAACAAAAAAGTGTTCCATTGAGTGTGCATTGCCCAGTGCCATCTGATGTTGTGCATGGGTTATTAACAACTCTGTGCTTCTCTGGCTGGAGTCATGGATTACATGATTTAAACAGTTATACTCATGCTCTATACAGGTGAGTGTTTTATGGAGGACCTCAGGAGCTGCTAAGCTAAACTTGTTTCCATAGTGGAGGGTAGCAGAGAGCAGGCATTCAACAAAGCCCTTTTGGTAACAGAAATGACCACACTAAGCACTCCCTGAGAATTAATTGAATTCCAGTGAGATATTTCTCCCTTTACCAAGGTATTTAAAAAAACAAAACCCTAAAAATTAAACTCCTATAATAAACAAATACATGCAACATTAAATTGTACTTGAGAGGGCCAGCTTTGGAACAGCGAAACTTCCAATGTTAGCAAAACCAAACTACAGTTTCCGTTACCTGCACATTATAGGAAAGTTAAGATTATTTGGAGCATCAGACAATGCTCATGCCTTCTTAGGGGGCTATAATTTCCTTATTTGCCCTTGTCAACCTGATCTCCCTCCCCCCCACTTTTTCCTTAAAACAATGCTCAGAAAGCAAAAGCTTGAATTGCAAATGGATATGTTTATCTTGTGGCTCTCTAAGACTTGCATTCAGCAAAGCATTTGAGCAAGTGCTTGAAGTTCAGCATGTGCTTATGTATTTTGCTGAAGACGGCTGGGATTATTCATGTACTTAAAGTAAAGCACATACTTAAATACTGTGCTGAATCAGAACTAATGATTTTTGAGAGATATTGCTTTTACTGAATTATTTCTACTATATGTAGAACACGGCATGTGTGTCCTGGTGGCTAATAAATTAATAATAAATAAAAATAATACCACCATGCTGAGAAAAGCTAAGCATCAGTAAATTCAGTATGTAAAAGAAGGTACTGATATGAATTAGGCATCTTACACCACACATCACCAATGTACCCATCGTCCTGGACAGAATAATAGGGAAGACCTGAAATGAGGTCTGTAAAGCTTACAGATTTTCATTTGTGAAGGGGTTTGGAAATTAAACCCTGCAGCTTGGTTCTCCTGGACTGGAAATGGAGTAACTTCTGGAGTTGCACCGGAAGTTTTAATTTGAAGGGATTTGAAACTGTTGAAACTTTTCCCTACTGGCACAGTCTGCCCTCTTAGCAAGCAAAGAGATTGCCATTATTTTGGGGGCTCTGGTGATTGTACTTTCTTATTAATTAATAAGCACCTGTCAATGTAGCATCTGAATGCTTATTGGGTGGAGCTGGAAAGACTAGCAAGGGAATGGCAGTTTACTGCCTTCCCAGATGTCTTGATCTCTTTAGCCAAGATTGTATAAAAATCTTTGTATGCTGGAGGACACACTGAACATCATGCCAGTCTCAGACTGAGCATGTTTGGGCTGTAAATGCAAATAACTGCTTGAATTTTACTCAAAATGTAACCCAGAGATTTGTTAATTTTAGTCTGGGTTTTTCAAAGGACTGCAAGGGAGTTAGGTGTGCCATTGACTTTCATTGGATTTGGGCATTGAGCTCATTTAGGCACCACTGACAAAACCAGCTTCAGTGTTCAACGTTCTAAGGAGAATTTTAACAACACGATAAGGAGAAGCTAGCTCTCATCTTGTTTACACAGAGGCAAGTCACCTCTCCATACACCTCTTAGTTTGTGATCTTCATTACCCTCAGAGAGTAAGCACAGAGCAGTTTATTTTTTAAAATCATTGCAATGACTAAGAGGCTTGCTTTCTGGAACATAGTCACTGAGCCGTGCCGATAACATGATCAACTGTTTGTCCACATCCCAATTGTTATTTTGAGCATGTCTATGCTACCTTTGTCTCAAGAGTTGATGATGGTGCTGACTACAAAAATGTATGTAAATTGATATATTAATCCTTTGGAACCAGTGGACTCTGGAGATCCTAATGCTAATATAAAATGTGTTAGTGCAAAGTGAAAAGAAAGACTTGGTTCCAATGGTAAACAATGATTTCACAATGGAAATACTTTGAGCTTCAGAGACAGTGACCAGCTACCACAAGTCAGATTTTTTACTTCTCCAGGGGTGTGCTATTAGGCAGAACAATTATAGTGGCACCTCGCTGTCCTTTCTATGGTATCTCTCAAAGTAAACTCCATGATATGGGTGTGTACCTGATGCAGACATAGTCAAACAGCTATGGTATCTTCCCAAGCCTCCTGGTAAGCTTCATAGTCCAATAATTTGTATTCTTCTTGTACAGCCACCATGTTTCCTGTGGTGCCCTCCACTCTGCTATAATCATTTTGTAATAGCTCACAGCCAGATTTTGAGAAGTCACACACTTTAGGTTCCCTTAAGGTACATCCACACTGTTGTCAGAGGTATGGATTACAGTTTGTGTAGGCACACCCAAAATAGCTTAAATCTTAATCTACCTAGCATGGCTCAAAAGAGCAGTGCAGCACAAATGCTGGTGTAGGCTAGGATATAAAGACATATCTAGCATAGGCTTGTACAGCCCATGCCCATGCATTGTCTTCACTGCTATTTTCAGCTGTGCTTGCCAAACTGGAGTGAGTGCAGGAATGCCTACACAAGCTGCTAGCACACTTCCAACTGCAGTGTAGATGTGCCCTTACAGACACTATAAGGGGCTGAATTATGAGAAGCTCTAAGAGCCTGTGGATTCAACAGAGACACCCAAAGCGAGTAGCCACTTTTGAAAATTTAGAGCTTAAACTGAACTGAAAAATAACCTGTTTGGCTTTGGGCTCCATTTTAACAGACAGTGTTCTTCTGTTCTAACTGGACATTTCAGTGTGAAACAGTCACGATTGCCTTTTGTCTGGAACTGTTCCCTTAGTGGAGATTTCAGCTGCCCATGATCAGACTTCTCGTATCTAGTTCGCTGGGGTGGAAAACCCTCCATTCCTCATTTAGATAAATAACTTGACAACCTCATCCTAATCCTAGTTGTCTGGCTGAAGGTGAATCTACTCCTCTCTGTTTATGCTCAACTAAAAGAGAAAAATAGGGCATGGCCTTTTAAAAGCTGAATACAAGAATTGCTAAATCTTGGAATGAGCATCATGAAAAAGGATGGTCCAGCTGCTAGGGAAATAGCCTAAGAATAGGAAGACCTAGATTCAACTCTCTGCTCTACCACAGACTTCCTGCATGACCTTGGCCAAGTCACAGTCTGTCTGGGGCTCAGCTTCCCAGCTGTAAAATAGGGATTCTTAATGCTTGAGAACAAATGCATTACTGACTGTGAAACACTCAGCTACTACAGTGCTCAGGGCTATTCAAGTGCATTAGAGAGAGAACACATGTTCTAGGAAGCATGATTATGGGGAGCTTAGGCATCATTTGATATTCCTGAATGATTCCATCAAACCTTTCAAAGGAGAGGCTAACTTTCCTCTTGTTGTTCTTCAGCCACATGCCAATCACAATCACATATGGTTGGTACAGCCATATAGCACTACCAAACCTGCAAAGTTATACATTTCCTGGCTTTTATTAAGTAAGATCTCCTAGACTTATCCGGGTTCCTGTGAATCAGAGAAAAGTTCCAAATTATTCTGAATTTATAAAATGAGATCTGCCCACAAAAATATTTAGAAATAGATGGAAGAAAATGTGGAGAAGTACTCAATGGAAATGTCTTGATGTAATTAAAAGGTGAATGGAAATGGGCCATATCTTTGTTCTAAACAATACATCTATTCCAATAGATGGTCTTAGATTTAGTTTCAAATTCAAAGACTAGTTATCTCCTAGGATTTCTAAAAACTATCTAGTTGTGGCAGTTACCGCACATTGGCTGCCCCTGTAAAATACTTTAATGAAAAAGTAACAAAGGAGAATTAAATTACCTCGTGGTAGCAACAGCAGATGCAGCAAGAGGCAAATGAAACCACAAGGAACAAAACATTGTGAGCCATGCACAGAAGCCTTTCGTTGCCTTAGTTATTTGGATTTGAACTTGCCATTGGTTCGTAGTCGTATGCCATCTATAAGTGATGAATCAGTGGCAGGTGTAGGCTCTTCCAGAAGATAAATTAATGTATACTATTTTAACCATATCTGAAAAAATAACTGTCTGTGGCAATGGCAACAAACAAGTCCATTTTGAATGAGAGACTACAAGAAAGTCATTTGCTGATCACAAAAATGCCTAGTGTTATAGCAAAATTAAATGCATATGAATCAGTGTAAGTACACAACATGCTGGAATATTTGTTAAAATTTTTAGGTTATGATATATTGCCTTTTTGACAGTGGTGCGAATGTTCCTAATTTTTAAGTCTTTTAGCCAGAGGAATCATTTTAAATAAAGGTTTTTTAAAAATACAAAATTGTTTCTTGCTGCTTTAATTTTTCACTTTTTGTCTCCACTGACTTCTGTTAAGCTCTCTTGGCTCATGTACTTTGCATTTAAAAAGTATTTTACTACCTTCCATGCCTCCAGTCAGGACAGCAAGCTTACAGACAGGTGGCCCAGGTCACTGAAAGGTTAAACAGCTGTAATAGCATGCTATAGTAGTATCTCAGGTCACTGAGAAACTCTAGCACTGGAGTACTCAGCTCACATGATGAAGGGGCTAGAAAAGACAAACTAAACCCCTCAGCTTCAGGCTGACCTAGACAGATTGCTGTGGTTCGCTGATCCCCACCTTATGGTCAAAGCACTGACAATAGCACAAGTGTGATGTGATAAAGAGGCTGAGCTTACTGTGAAAGATACTGATAATTCTTTCAAAGCTAATGAAAAAGTCTATATTCCTTCTGAATGCTGATCCTACCTAACGCAGTGCCGTGTGTGTGTGTGTGTAAAAATAAAAATGTCTAATGCATTTTTTGAAATCTGCTAATAATTATTCTTGAGAGCTCTGTTAGATGAATACTATCCCATTTTACAGATAAGGAAACTAAAGAAGAGACTTCTAGTGATTTGCTCATGCACACAGAGTCAGTAACAGTCAGGATTATAGATCAGGGATGCCTTGCTCTCATTTCTGCACCGAGACTGCTGGACTACACCCTTCATAATGAAGTACTGTGAGTGATGTACCTGTGATGTTGCACTCCATAATGTTTTATGGAGATAGGCTTAGGAGTGTAAATATGATGTAACTGGAATATGCTTTATACAAAAGGTCTCTTGTAAGGTATCATTACAAAGCTTATGATCTACTGAGTGTGTTCATCCTTTTTGTTTGCATGTATTAGTTCTATGTCTCGAGTTAGGAAAATAAGATATAAACTTGTATTACTGATGTAAACATATTAAGTGGAAGCCATTAACAGTGCTTCAGAATCAATGACCTGTAAATGGGTTTGTTTACCTACAAGCCTTCCTGTGCACGTGTCGGCCAGCTCCTAGGTAATGAAGGAGGTCTTACAGTGACATGATTATGTCACCTGAACTGGAATCCATCTATTAAACCTGGTGCTTTTCCATTTAGAAGGAAGGCTGAGGACCCAGAGAGACATAAGATTCTCATCTTATGCCAAAGCTATAAAAGGGGTGTAACAGAACAAAGGGGGTCCCAGTCATGTGAAATCCCCTGCTTTTCTCCTAAGATGTCTGCTGGAACTAACAAAGACTGTACGAGGGGAAAGGATTGGGCCCAGACAAGGAAGGAGTCTAGTCTGTGAAAGAAGCTTATTGGAACATCTCTGAGGGTGAGATATTACCTGAAATCAGTTTCTTAATGGATTAGGCTTAGACTTGTGTGTTTTTGCTTTATTTTGATTGGTAACTTACTTTGTTCTGTCTGTTACTACTGGGAACCACTTAAATCCTACTTTTTATATCTAATAAAATCACATTTGTTTATTAGTGAACCCAGAGTAAGTGATTAATACCTGGGGAGCAAACAGCTGTGCATATCTCTCTATGAGTGTTATAGTGGGTGGACAATTTATGAGTTTACCCTATATAAACTTTATACAGAGTAAAACATTATTATTTGGGGTTTGGATCCCATTGGGAGTGGAGTGTCTGGGTGCTGGAGATAGGTAACCTGCTGAGCAGTTTTGGGTTAAAGTCTGCAGCTCTGGGTCAGTGTTGCAGCAGAGTAGCATGTCTGGTTCAACAAGACAGGGTTCTGGAGTCCCAAGCTGGCAGTGGAAAACAGGCTCAGAGGTAATCTCAGCACATCAGGTGTCAGTCCCAAGGGGGTCTCTGTGACCGAACCCATCACAGTACCAGGTTCTAAATGTACAATGTTTACATGTATTTGATTATTTTTCAAAAGGCTAAAGTGGCAGAAAAAAACCCCATAGATATTGGTAGGGAATGGGTTGTCAAACAAGCAGCTTTTTGTACTGTCTACTCTAGGCACTCAGTCAAGCCTCAGTAGGGAAAACCATACAGAAGAGCAGTTGCCCTATCTTTTGGAAAAGAAAAAGTCCTTTGTTCCAGAAAGCCACAGGATGAGTCAGAATGCTAATTTCTCACTATATTCTTTATAGCCATGATATAATGAATGCACTCCTGCACCAACATTGTACCCTTAGCATGATTCATGCCAATGGAGTACATTAAAATTCATTTTATTTGTATAGGTCTCACCCCAGCTCCAAAATTTTGAGCTTTGAGTAGTTTAGGTGTCACAAGTCTACACTTATTTGTCCCTGATTAGCTATTTTAGAAAGTAATTAAGCAAATCAATAAACAGAATGAGCATGAGTCAATAGAAGCTCTGATAAGCATGCATGATCTTCAACCTACAACTACACAGTAGTCAGCAATTACAAGGCAGCTATACCATCTCAAGGTTTTTTAGGATATACTTGTATAGCTATTAAATGTCCAACTACTAATAATTTTTGTTCTGCTCATACAACAGTTTTTCAGGTCTGATTTTACATGTGTACACAGGGTAACTTCCACTTAATTTTCGGTAAATATCTGATGTACTTAAACACCATTTAAATTTACAGAATAAGCAAAAGAAACTATTTCATATTCTTATTTTGTCAGAAACTCTGCAATGTGTCCATTTATTTGGAATTTTAACAATAACATAACTTTAATAAAAGGTAGATATTACAGAAATACTGAATCTCTTTCAGTTATCCAAACTATGGCTTGGAACATGTGGGACCTATGCAGGTAGACCTCTGTCTGTACAAAGCCCCTCTGGCTTCAAGGGGATTTGCAGGGTACGAGATTCCAAACATGGATTTGATTGCAGGATTAGAGCCTATTTCAGTTTATTTGAAAAAAATACAGTGCTTATTTGTTTCATGCTAACAAAAGTTGCAGAATTTATCATGCCATTTAACTCAAATCTTATCAAAGATGTTATACTCAATTAGAAGGTGCCATAAGGAGTAAAACAATCCCTTCCTAATTGGATCCCTATTACTAAAGTAATGATAATGATCTTACATTTATACTGTGCCTTTCAACCTGAAGGATACCACAGTGCTTGACAAACAATTGTAGCAGTTGCCTTGTAGTGCCTGCTATAGTTAATGTTACATTACAATCCCCGCTTTCACATGCTCATTGTATTTTTCTCTGAAATTGCTGCAAATACTTACAAATATAGGTGACTTTATTCACCCTGATAGTCAAGTTGGCTTAAATGGGACTATTGAAATTGATAAAGGTAGTTACATGGGTAAGTGTTTACAGGATCAGAGTCTAATATTAGACATGACACATTGACTGGGAATAAAAAATGGGAGTGGGTGGGTGAGTTGAATTAAAGTTACAAAATTGAGATCCCATAGTTACTCAGTTCACATATGTGCACAACTTGGTGGAGCTATTATTTTAATAAACATAAAAGGACATGTTTTGACTGGTTTTTTTAAGAATGTACATTTTTAATACTGTATCTATCTGAACTCTTCTGAGTTTACTCTCCTTCTGTAATCTATTTGTGTTTGTCCACCTAAGAGTGGCATTGTATGTTGTCAGTTTTGGAACTAAGTGCTCAGTCTTGAGAGATGATAAACACTCTGGCCTTGATCCTACAGAGCTTTCAAGCACATGCTTAACTTTAAGCGCATGAGTAATCCTATTAAACACATGCTTTAGATCCTGATTTTTTCCCCGAACAGAGGTCGACTTAATTATACACACACATAACTTAATGCGAAGCACATGCTTTACACCCTTCTTTGAATTGGGGCCCAAGGGTTTTGTGAGATATGGGTCAGAGTATAAGCATCTTGCAGGATCAAGCTCTAAAGGCCTTATTTTACAGCTCTTATTGAAAAACTGACTAAGGGTCTGATCCAAAACTCATTGAAATCAATGGAAAGACTCAACTTTAAACTGGCACCTAAATCCCATTGGGACTTAAGTACATGATGATCTTAATAAAGATTAGCATGTACTTAAGACTAAAAGGCATACTCCAGTGAATTTAGATCAGGCCCTGAATGAGCAAAGCCCTTAAGTCAATGAGGAATTTAGGCTAAGTAGTAGAGGGACTGCAAGTCCAGGGTTCTAGCCTCAATCTGATAAAGAATGTTCTAGTTAAAAAATAATCTTAAGCATTTTAAAAAAGGAAATAAAAATCTGAATTAAAGCAGATATTCAAATATGGACACAGTTTAAACAGTTTTAAATAAATATGACATTACATAGTCTAAACACAAGACCCCATATAGCCACCAATATACACCCAGAAAAAATAGGCTTCCATTCTAAACACAACTTTCATTTTTTAGAATTATAGAACGTACTCAAATTTCATTTTTAAACATGTTGACAATACATCTCCTATGTAACGTCCTAGCCTGATTTGAAGAATGGGTAATCTGAAATTTATAACCTATACTGGTATACATACAATGGATTAGATTAAGGAGCATCTGGATTATAAGACCTCTGAGTCAAAATTACTGACATTCTCTTGTGGAGTAGAGTAGAGCTGGTTAGAAAATTTTCACCCACATGAAGTTTCAGCAAAATATATTCTTTTGTCATAGCCAAAACATTTTAGAGACATATCAGTCTCCACATTTTTTTAATTAAAAAGATTGATTGGGTCAGAGAGAGAGTAAGCAAGCAAGTGAAACTCTACAGCTAGTACTGCTGGGGAAATTCTGCACCATAAATTAAAAATTCTGCAAAATTCTGCATATTGTATTTGTCAAAACAACACAATATAATCACACCAGTTTCAATTATTTTGGTAATTTATTTCAAAATACCTGTCAGCAAGTATGTATGAAATACAGACCAAAAAAAAAAAAAAGATATAGGGAATTATTTTTTGACAAATAGATTCCTTACTGGGCATATTAACACATAACTTGAAGGGTTCTTGGGTATGAATGTGAAAATTATGGAGCAAGTTTTTTGAGAGGGCAGGGAGGGGTTGTTAGGGAGCATCCTCTATGAAGACGCTGGCTCACTCCTAGCCTCCCCCATTGTGTCAGGCACATCTGCCCCTGTCTCCATGTGTCCCCGCACTTCCATGTGTCCTTGTACCTCATGTGTCCCTTCACCCCCACTCAGACACCCATTATCCCCATCCCCCATGTGGCACTGCAACCCCTCCCCCTGTCCCGATGTGTCTCTGTGCCCCCACTCAGCCATCCGATCCTCATGTGGCCCTACACTCCTCCCCCATTTCCCCATATGTCCCTTCACCCCCACAGCCAGCCCTCTCCCCTCATCTCCATATGTCCCTGCATCCCCAGTCCCCATGTGTCTCTGTGCCCCCACTCAGCCATCTCCCTCCAGCTCTGCACTTCCTCCCCCTCTGCCCATGTGGTCCTGCATCTTCCTTCCCCTGTGGCCCTGCACCTCCACCCCCCATTCATCCCCTGCCCTGATCTGTCCTCCCTCACTAGCCCCTATGAGCCCATCTGACCACGCAGCAGCCCACACTGTGACTCCCCATAGCCCCAGTCTCCTGATCTGGCCCGACAGCCACTGTGAAGAAGGCAGGCTCTCTCTCTTCCCTAGCTGGCTGGGAGCTGCTGCTCTGTTCTAGTGCCACAGCACCCTCTGGTGGGCAAAAGGCAGGATCGCAGCAACTTTTCAGACGAAGCTATTTTCTGCCAAAAAAATTTGAAATATGTGCATGCACAGTGACACAGAATTCCCCTAGGAGTAAGCTTGGTGATTAAAGTATTGGCCTGGTATATGCAAGACGAAGGTTCAAGGTCCCACTCTGCCTGATTTGGAGTAGTCTGAGATTAATACACTCAAAAAAGTTTTGTTTTTATTTCAGTGTTGAACAAAAACAAAATTTCAAAACTATGAAAGTTGCCACAAATGAAAATGGTCATCTTCCAGACAGCTCTAGTGTGGAGGACTAGCACAAGACCCTCTGCACCACCCAATCCTGATACGGTAGCTGTAACTGAAAATGTCCAAAAGTTTAGCTTTGCTTAAACAAGGTACTTCTCTTTCTTTTTTCCCCTGTTTGCTCTTGCCAGGATACTGCCAGCTAAAGTAAAAAAGCTTTTTATTTACCTGGATGTCCTTATATGCGGGAAAAGGATTAGCAGCAGCTGAGATTTTTGTTTTGCTAATTTTACTTTACTTTGAACTAAACTCATAGCACGCTGAGAAATGTAGGTTGATGGCTGCCATCTTTGATGTAGGCTATTTCTGCTGATGTAGTTAGAAATATTGTTCTATTTTTCCTTAAATAATGTTACTTTGCTGATCAGGGTGCCAAAGTAATTATAAAAAAAACATTTTTCTGTATTCTAAATCTATTTGAGGCTTTACATACACAAATAGGGCTGAATAGCCGGTGTTGTTTTTCTCCTATGGCATTTATGGAATTGAGATTCATTAAATTTGGATTAAAAGAGAATTGCTAGTTCCTGAAAATGGAATAGTGTGGGTAAATCTTGGGCATAAAGAGAAGTCTGAGATTTAATAAAGAAGGGTCTCTCTCATTTAGGAGCCAGTATGAAGAATATGTTGATTCTAGCAGTCAGCACTATTCAATAAAAGCCAGTACACAATTAAGTAGCTTTGTAAAAGGGCTTCTCAAGAACAAGTTTAAATCTAAACTCACATATTTATGAGGCAAGTATGTCTCATTTTTACAGCTTTGAAAATTGTATTTGTATGAAATGAAGCAATAATTCACATATTAAGCATAAATTACATTCAATAACAGAAGGATAAGAGAGTGATACCGTAAAAATCAATAATAATAAAGACTTTGAACATGCTAAATGCTGTGTGTGGACATTAGCTAATTAATTATACAATACCCCTAGGCAGTAGCTAATTAAGGGTCATTATCCTCACTTTAAAATAGGGGAACTGAGGCAGAGAGGTGACATGACTCCTCAAGGGTTTAATGCATCAGCGGGGCAGTTTAGGATTAGGCCCTAACCCCTCCTCCCCCCCTCCGGCCCTTTTTCTGCATATTTCAGAAAGCTCCCTACAGCTTATACTACACATTATCCTATTATCATAGTAGACACCAATATTGTGCATAGCTGCCACCCCTTATTATTTGAGGATACTCAATCAAATCTCCAATCAAATTAAATTCTGCTTGCTGTGGCTTCAGTGCTGATGCTGTGGCATGCTTTCCAATGAGACACCAAGAGGAATTTTGTTGGAGTTAGCTAAAATTTCTCCTGGGAATTTCTCCTGCTGGAACATGACTTCTCTGAAGACTCCTTCCAGTGTGCCTCTGCTGGTAAACAGCTAGAATCCACCCTTAAATAGATACTAATCCACTTATTCTATTCATCATATCACAATCAAAAATATTTTGTATCCAGAAAGATTTTTTGACATAAAATAGCAATAAAAACAACCCACAATACTTAACATGGAAAAAAACATGCAGTTTGTGGGAAAGAGTCTCCTGTTTGAGAACTCTTCCTTCAAGCATCAACCTTTCAACATCTTTGGGTAGGTCATGCAAAAAATCAAGGAACATATCCACTCTTTGTTCAAGAAGGAAGACCTTTTTCTGTCTTATTATTTGTGACCTTTATATCCGGCACAAAGGTAGTTGTGAACATAAAATCCTTTATTTTTTAGTCTTTAGATCCAATTGAATTTCTACCTATGTCAGGACCAGTAGATGAACCTTCAATCCTGAATCCCTTCTCCATAAGGACAAGTAGATTGAATATAGTGTAATACAGGTTCATATTCAAAATTTCTCACAACAGAAAGAATACACACAGATGGAACTTGTATAGTTCCATCTTTAATATCTAGGGATATGAAGAGCCATAGCCATATCTGTTTTTCAACATGATTTTTTTAGTACTTCAATTTTTCAGATAAAACAAGATTCTCTTTAATTGGGATAGATGAAACAACTTTCATGGATTCAACTTCAGTCTTTAATCCTTCATTTAAATAATTCTACTTGTAAATGTTTTTTAAATCAATCAAATTGGGCATCTCTCAGAAATTCTTGGCTCCTAATTATTTTCTGTAAATACTGCTCTCTGGCTGTCACACCTTTAATTACTTTAGTTATATCAGCTGATCCCAACAAAAAATAAATTCACATCAAGTCCTGTAGAGTCAATGCAGTGATTACTTTTGTATAAGAGGTAAGTTGCACTACAACAGTGCATTAAAAGATCCTTATACTTGTTTGTATATCACATAGTTTGTAGAACTCCTTCGGATCCACCTAGATAAAGGGTTTTTTTTTAATTTTTCTGGAATGAGTAAGCACTGTTTAACTGATAAAAATGTTATTAATTGCCTTCTACCCGAAACACGCCTTTGTTCATAACAATGAGTCTGTGCTGTACGAAGTTACTCTTACCATGACTAATAATCTTACCGCTGGAGATCTACTTCAAATGAAATTCCATATTTTTAAAATATACCATGATATACAATTATCATAAATAATATGAGTCCCAGTCTTTTATGTAATAAGACTGGGACTCATATTCAAGTGAAGATTAAGATATTGAGGTTGGTACTTCATTTTAAATCCTAATGAAATCCACAAAAGTTATCTGAATTCTTTAGTCAATTAGCCAAATAAAATAAAGTCATTGACTTTCCCTTAAACTGGAGAAAATATCCCTTTGTAAATGTGGAGAGCAGCTTACTACTTCAGAAGCGTGTTTTGTCTTGTTTTGATTCATTAAAATTGTGCATTGTCATCCTCTGATGTAAAAAACCAAAAAACAAGAAACACCCTATACAAAAATTCTAACTTGTAACTTCCTGACATTTATACTTCCTGACTGACTAACTACACACCCACACCCTCTTCTACCATGGACTTCTACACCTGGCATTTTTTCCCTCCTCTTAAAAGATGGAATGCATACCTAGGCAGAGGGCTAGCACAAGATACCTGAACCAATTCAGTTCCTCTTATTTCCTCAAAATAAGCTTTTAGTGCTGTATAGGTCTTGTTCTGGCTGTCTGCAAATTTAATCTAAATGAAGGAATAAAAGTGATGCTTATAATGTTTATCATATAAGCTGGACAAATAGGGCTTTACCTATGATATGTTATCACATAACAATATATTTCCTTCCTCTCATATTATACATAATGTCCATGGAAAAAACACACTTATAATATTCTGTCCTTAGTCTCAGTTTTTCAATATTTACTTTAACAACTGGTGGGACAAAGGAACATGTTCCAGAGCCTTGTCCAGTCCTTCTCTCATTGAAGACCATGGGAGCAGGTTCACGCCCCAATACCTCAAACTGAAGACTCTGGGAACTTTGGGTGCTCAACTTTGAGGCCAGGAAGCAGGGCAAGCCAAAAGTTCCAGTTGTTGTGCAGAAGCCAATGTCATGAGAACCATGACTACAACATCTAAATACAGGAGAGGGCAACACAGTGGTTTTGGGCTATGAATCTAAAAACAAAAACCATAAATAGGGGCAGAGTTTGCTTTTTGCTATCATACCCAAACAACGGAGGTTGCAGAAAAACACCAACCACCTCAGCACATCCTGTTTAAAGTGAACTGGTACATTTCAAAGGCCCAGTCCTACTCCCAAATAAGTCAGGGGACAACATTTCCTTTGACTTTAAAGGAAGCAGAATCAGGCCTAAAACCCTGCTAGAGACTAAACATTGCTGCAGCTTGTATAACACTCAGAGTTTCAATTCCAGCTGTCCTGACTTTGTATCCTTCACTTCGCTCTTGTGGACCCAATCCTGAGAAAACATGACCATTCATGCAAGCAACCAACTTCTGAATAGTACGCAACTTATGGAACACCCTTTGCCCCCCTCTCATGTCTCCCCATACAAAACAGATCTTAATTTACAGTTCTTTAATGGCTGTTTCACCTTGTGAAGTTCTGGGGTGCAAACCAGACCAGTGAGGGGGTGTGTTACCACCTGCCCCACAACCCTGAGTGCTTCACAATGCTTTTGCTGTTGTAGCTCCCAATCTGAGCCTCTCACAAATAGCCTAAAAGCATACAGTTCACACCTGAGCATCTGTGTATAGCTACAGCCCTGGTCCAGAAGCTCTGACCCCAGCAGCCTGTCAGCAAATGATTGCTCCTGTCTCCAGTCATGCTCTGATTTCCACCAGCTTGCGTTACTACTTGCAGGGTGACCACAACACACTCCCAGTCCCAGATTTTCTAAACAAACAAACAAACAAACAAACAAACAAACAAAATGTGTGTTCTGCACTGTTCAGCCCTCTCCTGGACAGTTCAGATACTGAAGTTCCATTGCCCTGTAAAAGAGTTAATATTCAACATTTTACTACTTTAACAGGAGTTACTGAACAGTTCTTTCAAAACATGGCACTGGCTTCATTTAAATTAAAAATAAAACTAGTTTATTTAATTACAAAGAGATAGATACAAAGTACAAGGTATTAAAGACAGAACTGGTTATAAAAGAAATAAAGAAAATGCTTTCTAGTAGATAAAACTTATAACAAGCTAGACTTGGTTCAAGATAAAATCCTTACCCCCATGTTCCCAGCAACATAGATGACCAAATTCTCAGGTCAGGATTTCTCCCCAAAATAAAAGGGCTGGCTCCTTTGTTTTCTTAGATGAAACACAGAGAGAGAGAAGCTGCGATGTTTCTGCCCCTCGTTTTTATAGTCCAATCACCCTTTGAAATGCATTTTTTGAAGGTTACCTCTCGGTAAACTTCATTCCAGCTGTGCAGAAGGAGACATGGAGTCTCATGGTGAAAGACGTTTCATGTTGTTGTTTGCTAAAATGCAGATCCATCTGCTCCTGCCCTGCCACTTGACTAGTAATTGCCAGTTTGATAACACCTAGTTAGAGGCATCAGCTTGCCCTTTGTCAATGAGAAACCAGTTTACCCACTCCCCAGACTTGTCTGATAAACACATTGTAGTCATAATTTCAGGTTTTGTTCATAACTCTTAATACTCATTATGTACATACATTACACAAGAATACTGACAATCCGTGTTCTATTAGTTTTTAAATGATAACCTCAAAAGACATATTTTGCACAGAAATTATCACAATGTATAGGGTGTGAACACAAGCGTGTTTTCGATCACAGACCTCTACATTTTCCCACATCAGAAAGATACCAGTGGAATCAGAGCAACTGGAGTTTAATCTGTTGATGTCATGAAAGCCAACATGTTTTTTAGGCTTCTGCAATGCCTTACTGTACTTAGATTAATTTTAAAATAATATTTTTAAAGTGTGAAATTACAGAGAGCTTTCCTTATACTATTATTCTCTTGCCTTTTTAATGGTGGATGTGAGAGTCTTGTGGCTAAAGATTTTACCCATGATTTGGTTTGATAATATCATCACCATGGTCTGCTTTCATCATAAAATGTCCAGTGTCCATCTCTGCTAACTGTAATAACGTAAAGAGTGTTAGCTGGTGTTCTTCAAATGCAATGCATATGAAATTCTCAGTAGATGCCGTCAGTGCTATACTTCAAGATTCAATTTATAGGATAGCAAACAAAAGAAAATTAGAGTTCTTAAAACTGGTCCCTCAATATCACTTCAGAGATGTTTCCTAATCTGAACAGTTCATTTATTTTGTTCATTTTTGTTATTTTTAAATGCAGGGTTGTTTTACCAAATGCCAGGGTCAACATTATGATAATAAGAAGAAATGAGTTTATAGCTTCTAAAACCATCTACTTCCCCAGTACTGCAGATAATGATGTTATGAGCTTAAAAAATGTCTCGTTCAAAACAGAAATATTCTACTTTAATGCTTGACTTTCTGTGAATGAGTAACCTTTAACACAGTGAAAAATCTTGTGGCAAATTGTCTCACTAAATAAAGAAATTTTATATTTTATAATACATATAAATACATATCATGCTCCAAAGTGAGATACATGTCCTGCAAAGTTTTACCATTGCAAAAAAACAAATCTGATATTTGTTACTGTAGTTCATTACTCCCACTTATTTGAGACTGTATTATCATATCCCCCTTTATAAAGATCAACAATGCCCCCAAATCTGATGTTAATTCATGTATAACACAGAGAGATAAACTGGTAAGGCCAAGAACCATTAAAAAAATCAGTCAATGATAAAAAAATGACATGTGTGCACGTAATAAAAATGTAAGCACAGTACCCTAAGTGTCTTAAACCTTCAAATGTTCTTATAGGTATTATGTCTTTGGCACTTTACAGCTTCAATTAAATGGCAAGGAATAAATCTCAAGAAAGAATGTATTTTTTTTCCTGCAGAGTACATTTCAATTTCTACAAAACCTCAAATAGCTCCAAATTGTGAATTCCTAATAATCGAATACAATATTTTTCAACCATAAGCATAAATGGGAATTCAGATTTTTGGCAATGGCTATAATACATTGTGTTGCAGGGAACACATTCATAACAGGAAAGGTCCATTCATGCTCTAGGTCTGAATTGTAATATAATTATTTCAGAGGAAACATGTTCATTAGCATAATAGTTAGTTTTCTCTTCCCGTTTATACACTGGATTGTATGATGGATGCAGGGTTACCAGATCTATCCTTCTAGAAGCTAAAAAGTGTTAATTGCTAACCAAATTAGTCAAGTATTCTATAAAATTCAGTTTTCCTATATTCGGATTTGCTGTAAACTTAACAGGTTACCCCATACTCATCACAGAAGCAAGCTAAAATTGGAAAAGAGGAAGAGGCACAAAATAGCAGTGACATTTTTATTATTGCTTTATGTAGCCATAAAATTATAATATTACTTCCCTATTAATATACTTTGCAGTAAATAGCTTCCACAAATGTGCTGAGTAAGAGCAAGGACCGTATGCAACAGCTATTAACACCTAAATGTAGAGAAATATACTTTAACAATTATACACCAGATTTATAATAGAAAATAAGAATTTTCTCTGGTGAAATTCCTTGTAGAATCAGATCGGTGATGTATGACAGTTAATTTCAGATAAGCATATTATAAACAATATGCCTCACTTTGTTCTTAGGTAAAGGTTTGATCAAGCCTTTCTATGCAAACTCACAGAAATAAACAAGCTGCAGTAAATAATGCATCTCTGTAAACTTTCCAAATGGCACACAAAGTGTCACCTGGGTGGGAGTCTAATTATTTAAATTAATGTATACTATCACTTTTTGACATCAGTAAAAGTAGGACTGGATCTATATAGCTTTTAAGACACAGTCCTGTACAGATTTATTCATATGCTTAACTTTAAACTATAATGGACTACTCAGAGGCTGTGAAGTCAATGCACTTAAAGTTAAGCACCTGTGTAAATCTTTGTAGAAATGTGAACTAAATTTTGCAGGATTGGGAGCTTATTTGCTTAATGCTTCAGCAGCTAGAAAGCCTTGAAATAACAGTGTGAAACCAGCGTCAGAATTTATTGTATATTAAAAAAAGTCTTTTGTTTTGACTATAATACCCTCCTTAGCATAATTTTTTAATGAATATAATTTGACTTTATTAGAACAAAAAGTGTCTCCACTGCAGTCATGTGTTTAAATTACTTTGTTAAAGATCATCAATAACTGTATGGAAGTGAACAAAAAACATGTATTAGTAGACAGTTGACCGTCTCCATTTTTTTTTCAAATAAAGTTATAAAGATGCAAACTGGTGAAGAACAGGTATTGCTAATAGAAATAGCTTTCTTAAAAAAATAAGTAGATGGTTTGGTAACATTAAATAGATTAAAAAAGTCACTTTGATGATGTTCATCCACTGCTAATCAGTCTCTGCTATTAATTAAAACTTAATGACCTGGATCTTTGTCATTGACAACATGTGGTTTATAATTACAAAGGAATTTAAATTAACGTGGCTATAGTAATATGGAAAGGGCAGAAACTCAAGAGAAAGTATGTTTATTCAGAGACTAATTAAATAAGATTTCATAGCACAGCATGTCTTTTTAATAAATAAGTAAACTTCTCCTTAGCTTAATGTGCATTGATCAACACTGCTGCATTCCATAGGTTTGTCAATCTGTCCAGCCGCAAACACTTCTGTTGATTTTTTAAGTGTATAGAATGCTGATGCTACTAAAGCATTTAAAAATGTCTTGGCATTAAAAAAAAAGTGGCCACCAGTTCATGAATACCAAATTAATTAGCTTTTTCATCTAGAAATAGTCAATGCTGCTGCTCTAGTCTTAATAAGCAATAGAAAAACTATTTCCCATATCAATTACATTATTTCTATTGGGTCAGAACAGGAGATACTGTCCTTGAAAATGGTGTCACAGTGAGAGAGATTAAAAATTCTGTAATAATAAAGGACTTCCTAAAAATCAGTAATAGCAGCAGTTCCTAACCATAATCCTAAGCAATTGTCTTAAATTGCAGCGAGGGCGGTTTAGGTAGGACATTAGGAAAAACTTCCTGTCAGGGTGGTTAAGCACTGGAATAAATACTGGAAGGGACCTTGAGAATTAATCTAGTCCAGTCCCTTGCACTCATAGCAGGACTAAGCATTATCTAGACCATCCCTGACAGGTGTTCGTCTAACCTGCTCTTTAAAATCGCCAATGACAGAGATTCCACAGCCTCCCTTGGCAATTTATTCCAGTGCTTAACCACCCTGACAGTTAGGAAGTTTTTCCTAATGTCCAACCTAAACCTCCCTTGCTGGAATTTAAGCCCACTGCTTCTTGTCCTATCCTCAGTGGCTAGGAAAAAATAATTTTGCTCCCTCCTCCTTGTAACAAACTTTTACGTACTTGAAAACTTATCATATCCCCTCTCAATCTTCTCTTTTCCAAACTAACCAAACCCAATTTTTTTTCAAATCTTCCCTCATAGGTCATGTTTTCTAGACCTGTAATCATTTTTGTTGCTCTTCTCTGGATTTTCTCCAGTTTGTCTACATCTCTCCTGAAATGTGGCACTTAGAACTGGACACAATGCTCCAGATGAGGCCTAATCAGCGTGGAGTAGAGCAGAAGAATTACATCTCGGGTCTTGCTTATAACACTCCTCCTACTACATCCCAGAATGATGTTAGCTTTTTTTTGCAACAGTGTTACACTGTTGACTCATATTTAGCTTGTGGTCAACTACGACCCTCCAGATCCCTTTCCGCAGTACTCCTTCCTAGGCAGTCATTTCCCATTTTGTATATGTGCAACTGTTTTTTCCTTCCTAAGTGGAGTACTTTGCATTTGTCCTTATTGAATTCCATCCTATTTACTTCAGACTATTTCTCCAGTTTGTCCAGATCAGTTTGAATTTTAATCCTATCCTCCAAAGCACTTGCAACCCCTCCGAGCTTGGTATCGTCCACAGACTTTATAAGTATTTTCTCTATGCCATTATCTAAATCACTGATGAAGATATTGAACAGAACCGGACCCAGAACTGTTCCCCGCGGGACCCCAGTCATTATGGCCTTCCAGCATGACTGTGAACCACTGATAACCATTCTCTGGGAATGGTTTTCCAACCACTTATGCAGCCACCTTATAGTAACTCCATCTAGGGTGCATTTCCCTAGTTTGTTTATGAGAAGGTCATGCGAGACAGTATCAGAAGCTTTACTAACGTCAAGATATACCATGTCTACCACCTCCCCCCTAACCACAAGGCCTGTTACCCTGTCAAAGAAAGCTATCAGGTTGGTTTGACATGATTTGTTCTTCACAAATCTATGCTATTACTTATCACCTTATTATCTTCTAAAATTTTTCAAATGGATTGCTTAATTATTTGTTCCATTATCTTTCCAGGTACAGGAGTTAAGCTGACTGGTCTGTAATTCCCTGGGAATTACTCAATGCTCAGCAGCTTGCAGGATCAGGAGCTATGTGATATTTGCAGGATAAAGTATTCATTTTAAGGAAAAAAGTCCAGGTATTGAAGCAGTGGAGCTGATAATTCAATTTGTGTCATGCTTTTCAACCAGTATAGTATCACAGAGGACTGTTACTAGGGGTTGCATCTTTCAGATGAGATGTCAAGTCAAGGCCCTGAGCACTCTATTACTGATACCTTGGCACTCAAAGTGATTTTGCAAATATCTACATTTTCATAGTCATTAATGATCCTTTGGCACATATTTTCCATAGTTCCCCAGAGCACAGGAAGCCTTTTGAAGTCACCAGAATGCATAGCTGCTGATAACTCTAGGGTAGACAAGCAGGAGCTCTGCTGCTGGATCAATATGGTAGAGCACTTATGTGATTGCAAGGCAGAACTTTGTATGGACACAATCAATCTTTAAGCCACAAATGAGCCAAAACAAACACTGCAACTCTATTGAAAAGAAAGCCTTCAAAGCATTAGCTCTACTCCCCTTCCAAATTACCAATGGAGTAATGATATTGTGCCTACATAAATTTTCACTGCAGTTTCAATTGGATATGAAATTTTTCTTCTGTTCCTCTACCTATTCTCAACTGTTTGGGAGTTTATAAGTGTTGCTGTGCATTATGGGTACTGCATTCTATTGCAGCATTGGCTGCACTTCTGTGATTGATGAAATGATTCTTCTCTAGGTTGCAAGCAGCTTGTAAAGCAGTATGCAAATGCAAAATACTGTTATTGGGCCAGGTTCTTTTTGCAATCCTGTCCCTTTGTGTGGACCGGTCCACAGGATCAGTGAGCTGTAACTGGGGAGAATCCAGCCTATTATTTATTTTTTTTAAATGGGAGTCAAAATCAGATGAGAATACCGCCAGTATTTCTGCTGCTTCAACAGAAGGAACGAAAAACAAGAAGCAATACTAGACAATGAATGAGAAACCCAACTCACAAATTTAAAGGCAGGAAAGAAAATCCTCCTAGGAAACAAAGCAATAACTAATAACAGGTAACAGTACTCTGGCAAAAAATAATACAAAGCAATATAAGAATCAAACTTTTCCTAGCAGATGCTAGAAAGTCTCAGCTGTAGAAATGTTATAAGTTAATTTTGGTCAAGTCTTAGTGCTTTTCTTCATGTTAGTTAATTCTAAAGATGCTCAGCTAAATAAGCATTTTTCCCCACTTTTTATTATAAACATCACAATAACCAAAAAATGAAGTTATAAATTTAAATTACCATCTGTAAACACAGCATAGAATTAACATTCTTATGGAAAAAACAAGTTTTTAAATATTAAAGCTATAAAATCCAATACATCAATACTTCATTACTAATGAAGGGGCAACAAGCAGAATGCAGGGAAATGAAGTTTGAAAGCAGCGGGCAAGTGAAGGGAGGGAAAGAATCCAGGAGGATGGAGGAAGGAATTCTGGCTTGGCTACTGGATTTTGGGTGCTCCTTAGTCGATGTTTCTAAAAATGGAGCCCACATTTCTTCAAAACTCATGTACTCAATCCAGAACTTGAGACCCTTTCTTTGGCCACTAGGTGAGAATACCACTGTTGTATTCTGTGCATTGATTTACTTTTCCACCTCTGTAAATTCATTTGTTTCATGATCATGGCTGCTCTCAGAGACCAAGATGGCTGAGCTGATGGAAGGCTGAAATTCATGTGTAAAATATGCTAATGTTTGATTGCAAAAGCCCCAAATCATTCTAATTCCAGTGTCAACTTCTTTCCACAAATGTTTAATTGGAGGACATTCCAAAAGGATGTGCAAGCATGTGCTCTTATATTTACCACAGCACCTGCATGTATCCAAAGGAAGAGCTTTAGAACCATGTTTTACACTGAGTAATACAGCGGACCACTGTGGAGCCTTTAAAAGATGCTCCAGGCTTTAGTCATAACTTCAAGACTCAGGGAGTCTTTTTTCATCAAAAAAGCATACCTGGATGACGTGGGCCTGAGGAGAGATTTTAAGATGGGTTTTAAACATAGATAGGAAAGTTTCAGGGCATTGGTGCTTGTGGAAACCCTATGGGGCACAGGGACAGGGGCGCCCAGATGTCTAATGCTGATAGTTTGATTACCTTGCAGAAAGTACAACAGAGGCAAGACCGCCAGGGAGCTGGAGTACATGGAAAGGGAAAGATGAGGCACTGACAGGGATGCACCTTCACCTCACTTGTTGGGACCACGTAGTGCCAGCAAGACCAATGCACTCTAAGTTATGAAGGTCAGGAGGAAGAAGGGGAGAGAAAGAATGATGGGGTGGGTGACAAAAGGGAATCAAATAGAGCGTAACAAAAGAAAACACAAAATAAAGTTATAAGTAGAGCAATATACTAACATGTACGTACTTGGCAACAGCCAGAACTGTTGTCATCCATTACTGGGGTTGAAAAGAACAGCTAAATGTAGAAGACACATCCACAACACAGGGGGTGTGCAAAGTTTGAGTTCATATTTCATGCTATAACAAGAGTCCTTCAGGTGGTTACATCAGTCTCTGAGACAGTATAGGTTGCATGGGTTTACAGCGTTCCAGAGTAGGAACTTTGTGTTTTATGATTATGCATGTAGGTCCCTGTCAGAGTTCCCATGTGGGGTAATTTTCACACACCCCCATCCTTCAAATAATTAACAATTAATCCAAAAACTATTACCTCACCCTGTAAGTACATGGGCATATAGCAGCACCCTAGAGATACGATTTGTGAGCTAAACGTGTTTGATGGTCGCACTATGGCCCTACAGCAAAATGATGAGGTTTGCAAAAACAATCATGGGTAGCTTATTTCTTTCTCTAGGGCAGTGCCATAGGCATCCACCAATGATAGTATGGCACAGTCTACGTCAGAAGGGATTCTCTTCTGTTTGGTTCCCAAGGATGCCCAGTTGACTTGCTGCTACTGACTGGAGTCTGTATGTGCATCTTTATGTTACTGAGCTGGTTCCTACTGCAGCAGGAAAGTATTGCCAGCAGGGCTACCTTAAGTCAAGTCAGCATCCTGTACACAGAACCACCTAGTAATGGCTAGGAAGTGGTTCAGATTGGAATTGTGTTGCTCACTGGTACAGGGTTTGGTTGTGGGAGTTGTGTGCCTCTACTCCCTCAGTATCAGGCTGTGTATAAGGCAATAAAAGCCACAGCAAGTCAGCATGGAAGGGCATGACACTGAATATTCAGTAGTGAGACGGTCCATGCATATCCATGGTATATTGTTGTTGCTGCCATTCCAGACTTTTGTGCAGAGAACACAGCAGCCCAGTATATTCATGGACTTCCTCTTCACTATACATAGCCAAGACCCAGATGGACAGTGGACCAAATGTAATGAGGGCCAGCCAGATCCACATGGTAAAGGCAAACAAAATGCCAGTGGTCAAAGTAATCAGGAACAGCACACATCAAAAATAGTTTTATAGAATGTTTAATGATGTTCTTGCCCTCTGATGGCTCTTGGAATGAATGGGTTACTTCTCCAGATATTACATGAAGCATTGCAGGAAACAGCAGGTAATATTTGAGCTCCCTTGGTTTGCCAGTGCCCCGGCCCTGCCAAAAGCCACCCTTTGCTTCATAACCTCCTTTGCAAAGTCATGAAAAGACTCTTTAATTGGGAAATTGCCCTACTGAACCTCTTTTTCCCCCATTGCCTGTTGTACAATTGTTTCTTCAGCTACAAACTTGAGAAATTTGATTATTGAGGATCTGGATTTAGCTCAGGGGACAAGCATTGGAGTCAGGGACCTGTGGCTCTTTCAATATCAAATACAGGGTCCTCAGGCAGATCGAGTATTTCTATTAAAAGTGTGGGGATAAATTCTACATAATTTTCTTGCTCTGTCCCCTCAGGGACTCCTACGATTATAAGATTGTTTCTGTGTGATCTGCCTTCCAGATTGACCAATTTAGATTTAATTGATTTTAGATCCCTAGGGTGTTTCTTAGTTTGGGCAGCCATGCCCTGCATTTGCTCCTTTTCTGAAGAAACACAACCCTCTAATTCTAACATGTTGCCTAATAGCAGCTGCAACAATTCAATACTAGACACTGTTTGGAAAGGGTTGCTTTATGTAAAGAACATAGGCCACATTTGGATTCAGGCCTGAGTAACACTGGTTGGAAAAATGTTTAAGTTAGTGTTGCTGAGAGATTCTTAAAGCAGCTTTCTGGTACATAGGCAAAAAGGCTATTAAGGATAAGGTCACTCACTTGCCCTACACCCTGCCTTTACCTTCTTAAACTACTTTTCCAGTGTCATAATTAACTTATTGTCAAGAGAATGTGTGGAAATGATCTGGTGCATAATGCTGACTAGCCATGAATTATATTTCAACAATCATGACACTTATGTCTGGGGCCTAATGGAAGTTTGCCTACCAGATCCTTATCACGTGGCACCTTCTTGCATCCTGTTGTTGAGAGACATCTATTTTCAGTTAGCAATGACTTGGTTTCTCTTTCACCTGTGACTGTGTGACTCCAGGATCAAGGTTCCAGGTCACTACTCCGCAATGAGTTACAGCCAACATGCTGGAACCCCTAATTGGACACGAACATCTCCTGAGATGAAGTAGAAGAGTCACTGATCCCTACAAAAGATGCCAACCATGTGGAGTAAATGGGAGCCCCCCTCTCAGATCAGCACAACACTTGAAGTTGTATCCTGCTCTTTTCCTCCTTGGACTGGCCCGCCAAAGGAAGAGAGGCAAAAGATTCTGACCACTGGCTGAGCCAAGCCTGAACAACGAAGAGTTAAAAAGACCACCTGTCTTTCTCACCTGTGAAATTAAATTACATCTTATCAACAAAGATGCCAGTAAATAGCAGTTTAGATCCAAGTTAAGACCAATCATGTGAACTGAAGACTTCAGAAAGCTGCAAAAATTCTTCCATAGATTATTCTGCATCTGTGCTAACCTGCCAGAAAGATGCAGGCACTGTGTTAGAGTGGGGAGGGAAATACATTTAAACAAACCGAGCTTAATGTATTCTTTGCAGACGGGGAGAAAAAGTAGCTCCCCCCCCCCAAAAAAACCAATCTACCAAGAAATTATTTTGAGAGCTTCACTTACTTAAAATTAAGGCATGTTGGAGCCTCTGCCTTTGCTAAATGCTTAACTAAATGACTTAAATTAAAAATGCAATGGATTCCCCCACTCACCTTCCTGTAAGATCTTAAAACCTGTTTTTCTTAACTTACTCATCATAATTAATTGCTAATGGGAAAGCTAAATAAACTGAACCATTGACTTATTGATTATATTTCAGTTGTAACCTCAATTTGACCACTGCATTATACCTTTGTAAATTAAGGTAGGAATACTATAAGTTAACCCTAGCCAGTGACATTGCACTTAAACACATTTGTTTTCATAGCTGCTTGGTTAATCTTTTAAAAAAATTATATATATAAGAATTACGCTGAACTGGTTTATTTCCCAAAACTTCAACATAGACAAAGTATCCTATGCAGGAGAAAAAGATACAATCATTCCTGAGCCCATCCCATATTTTCATTACTTAAACTAATATGCTATTATTCCTACATTTAGTCGTGTGGGTGCCTGTAATTACATATTTGAGTGGAGTCAGCAAACTCTCACTGTTGTCAGCAGAGGCATCTTGGCTTTGTGTGTCTGTCTCTCCTCATCTTTCCCGCTCCTTCTCTCAGATTTGCTGGTTGAAGAGAAGATCTCCATTCCTGTTGAACCTCCAGTCTATGTCAGCATAATTTCAGGTGTGAGCTTTTTGGAATAGGGGGTAAAAGGGAGGGGGCAGCAGGATGCTGGTAGATGGCCTCAAACCCCTCAGGAGTCCACTCTACCAATGTTCTGTGGCCCCTTCTGGTCCTCTTGCAGGATAATCTCACTGGCTTTTACCGTCATATTTGAAACTTTCTTGTGTTTGTGCTAATACTAACACTTGGAGATTTAAAAATCAATATTGACATTGGTAAGTCTACATTAATTTTCAGATTTCAAAGAGCTTTGTGAATCTCATTGGTGTCTCTTCATAGCAAGCATTTCATTCTCTTTGATTCTCCATGGGTTTGCATCATACAAACATAGCTGGAAAATTTCAGTGAAACCCAAAGCCAGGTGCGTTTCACAGGGCTTGGGGTTTTCAATTCAAACAGTTAGGCAGTTCTAGGTTTTTTAAGAATTTGTACCACAAAAAGGTAGAGGACATAAGTTACCAATGACAATTTCATGCGATAAGCAAGTATTATAGTTGGCTAACTCTCGCCAGAGCATTTTAACAGTAGCTCACACCACTCTCACAGCATGCAACAAACAGGAAGCATGGCCACAGATTTATCGATATTATGTAGATTTCTCCATATCTCATTTTAACCCACAAGATAAAAAAATACAGCGTCTATGTCCCATGTTTTATACAATCCTGCTAGCGAAGCCACACATTTTGATTATTTTAAATATAAGTAGTAGAGGTATCATGAGATGTTGATCTTGGAATGTTAGCATTTACCAAGACATTGATGAGATTATTCAAGGTGAATACTAATACTAATTCACAAAAATAAGACAAAAAAAGTTTCTGGCTAAAGCAGTTGCTAAATCTAAAATGTTGCTTGCTTGGATAATTGTTTCAAAGTAACAGCCGTGTTAGTCTGTATTCGCAAAAAGAAAAGGAGTACTTGTGGCACCTTAGAGACTAACCAATTTATTTGAGCATAAGCTTTTGTGAGCTACAGCTCAATGAAATGAGCTGTAGCTCATGAAAGCTTATGCTCAAATAAATTGGTTAGTCTCTAAGGTGCCACAAGTACTCCTTTTCTTTTTGGACAATTGTGTCATCTGAAAAGGTCTCATCTTAAGAACTGCCAACATGCTTTTTTCAACCAATCCTTGCTGCATTAAGGAATTAGAAAAAGAAAACAAATGTCTATCTCAGATGCAACTTACTGAACAAACTTGTGTTCTCAATCCACATCTCTTAAATGTCTTTTTTCAAATACCTATTAGACCGAGATACAGTACACAGTGCGTTCTTCAGCCTGAAGCAGTCCAGACAGGATACTGTATATGTGATGTAGAGCTCTAAGTACACTACAGGTCTCAATATTACACTGGGGCTCAATCAGGATCTTATTCTGCTAGACATTGTGCAAACATATATTATTTAATTTGTAGGGATCATGTTTGTGGGAGCTCTATATTTTAGTCAGAACATAGCTGAAAACCTAGGATGAAATTCTAGTCCCACTGACGTCAAGGGGAGTTTTGGCAGTGAGTTCAAAGGGCCAGGATTTTACCATCAGTTTTAAAAATTAGAGCTCAGAAAAAAAACCAGAATGCTAATCACAGATGGCACATAAAAATCAGCTGCACCAGAGATTCCCTGGCTAGGAACGTGTTGGTCCCAGTACCTGGCACAGAAGTTGTTCACATTTTCATTTTCAATGCCCTTCCCATCAGAGTGTAATGGAACTGTCAATTAGATACTCCATTGCATGACAGTACATCTCTTCTAGCAAAAAGGTGTGGAAATATTCTAGTCACAAGCACTGACTGGCAGGACATCACCAGGTACTTCACAACGTTTACCTGTTCAGGAGTCAAATTTTCTCAAGGGTCAGCCCAAGAGTGTGGAATGAACTCCTGCAGGAACTAAGGGCCATCACAAACCTCACCACTTTCTTCTCCAAGTTCAAGATGCACTTCTTCTACCTAGCCTTCTCTTACATAAACACATAGCAATGTATACTTTAAAAACAAACCAAAATAGTCCTACCAAAAGAAAACACTCCATTGTACACACGCATGTGCACGCGCACACACAGAGAGAGAACAAACCACATATGACCAATGTTAGGCATGTTGCTCAGCGTATTGCTGGAAGGTACTCAGATGTTACCAGGATAAAGACAGTATAAGAAACTGTAGAGCACAGAATTCATGATACACAATAACATGCCATCACACCAGTCCTTTCCGTGACTTCAATTAGGTTAATGAAATATTAATCATTTCTACAGTATTACATTAAGATGGCATACAATAATGTTTAACTCTCCTTTGTTCGAAATAATGCCCTTTAATATCTTTGTAAAATAAAACACAAACAGGATCACCTACAGCATTTCCCTGCTACTGAGAAGCAGAGGAAAGTAACAGATTTTTTTTCAAAAAAAGTTTCCCATGCCAAATAATGACAAACAATATTGTACTCAATCAACAACATTTATCAAAACTCATTAAGCAACAAGGTAAGCATGTAATTGTAGCTTCAAACAGGTTTGAGTGATGTCTAGCCTTCCTGACTGCTTACACGAAAATCAACTTCATAAAATCCAGTGTAAAGTCTTATGTACTCTACAAGCAAAGGGCTAGTCTGTCCCTAGTCTAAAGTGGGTGGTGTGAAAGGGAAAGGACACAAGGAGCCTTCTCCTCTAACCCCAGAACTCCCCATGCCAGGGCCAGGGATGAATGCTAACGGTGTACTTTGAAAAAAAAAAAGTCAGCATGTCAGCATTTATTCAAGACTGCATCATAATGCGTAATCCATTATAATGTGGGTGGTGCATGAATTAAAGTTGCACAGGCAACCTCGGTTCACACATTTCATGACGACTTTTGAGTGACTGGCTTTTCAGCCTTAACATTCTTTTAACATAAGAAATGACATCCCCTCACAACGAAGTTTAAAAAAAAAAATTGAAAAAAAAAAAAAAGATTTAATCCTGTGGGACCCCATTGACTCCCAACATGGATCAACAGTATGGCTGGGATCTATAGGTCCTCAGCACAATGCTCTCTACCATTTGAGCTAAGGGAGTAACTGGTAGCAATAGAAGGCTACTGTCTTCTTTGGACCAGCTGCTAGAGTAGCTACCTCAGCTTTTGAAATGGCTGAACATTTTTAACCAAATCTTTCAAAAGAAAAAAAAAATCATCCTGTGGCAGACAACTGGCCTGCAAAATTTCAGCAGCAGTGGTTTACATCTGGTAAAGTTATCTGCAACTGAAAGAGAGCCTTATAACGGAAGCGTGGGGCAACTTTAACTATTGTCATCAGTACTTGCACAACCTATAACACACACACTATTTTGCAGTTTCCATTAATTAAATTACTTAATCTTTAATCAACACAATACATTTTTATATCTATTTAAAAATAGCCCTCAAAGTACTTCTTTTAATTGTTGTGCATAAATTCTAGTTTAATAAGGGAATGCTGCTGCATTTTCATCAATAAAATAAATGTCAGTGGAAACTTTGTATGTGGTACATATTGAAAATATCCAGCAGGAAACAGAAAAATTAGATATTGTTTAATCAGACAGATAAACCACATGTAATTTGATGAAGCTTTACAAAATGAGGAGGACGTCTATATTATAAATGCAAAGTAAAAAAAAAGTATCATTATACCATAGACAATAACAGCTTTAATGCAGATTCCTTTGACAACTACTTTGACATGTACAAATGTTAAAAGAAATGCTTAAAGCTGAGTCTGAATCTCCTCTCATTTACACCAATGTAAATCAGTAGTGATGCCAATTAAGTCAGTGGAGATTCACTTCTACCAGGGTAAAGTTGGTGTAAGAATAATCTGACCCTACGCATTTAAATATATGACAATATTTTGGGCACAGTCCTGCAGTTTTTGTGAAGGAACAGCTCCCAGTATGAAAGCTCACCATGTGTTAGGATTACAAAATTGGTCCTTGAGTAGGTTATCAAAATGGCAATGTAGATCTTGACTCTAAAGGTCACACTTGTACAAGTAAATTCAGAGTAAATTATATTACAAAACAAACAAAACAAAAACAAAAACAAAACAAAGGAGGATGTTCTGTTAAAGTCTTCTAAAGCCCTGTACTAATGCCTGTATAAAACAGTTGCACTCTTTTTTTGGACAGCATTAAGAGTTTGGTGGCTGTTGAACACTCCAGGACACAGCCACATAACAAACCCGCTCTGTTAACTTAATGTACCTAGTATGTCCAAATGTGTCACTGATTTAAGAGACTATTAGTGGATCACAGAAACTATTAGTGGATCATAGAGGGTAGACTAACAGCAAAAAGGTTAAATATATACAGACTTGCAGTAAAGTTCCTGGCTCTTGTCATTTCTGTTAAGAGTAAGATTGTTCAGTATAAAATGCTTTTTCCTTTGCTTGCTTATCAAAAGCATCAATACATGTTTGAAGATCTTACAGACTGAACTCAACTGAAAGATGACCATTATACTGACAACATATAATATAAAGCCATTGTATTGTTCCGTTTTTCCCAGAAATTATTTTCTCCCCAAACTTACAGATGTGTCAATATAGAATGACCTTGGACTTTACAGGTCTTCAGTTAAAGATTATAAATCAACTGAAATGCTAAAAGGTGTAAGGAAGGATTAGTGAGAATAATCATTTTCAAAAATGTGTCTTCAAGTGCTTACTTTTCCATATCCAAAAGGTGATAACTGGAATTGCTTGCATAGTATTCAGTGTATGGCTATGCCTACGTGGCAGTGCAGGGCAGACTCCAGAGGTATGAACTGCAGTGTACAATAAAATGTTGTGCGGTAACTTCCCTGTGTGGACTCCGATGGCACAAACTACAAGGTAACTAGTTTGTGTAAACAGTGTTCACACAGGACAGTTCCAGCACCGCATTTTGGCACATGTTGCAATCCACACTCTGGTAGTCCACACTCTGGGGCCATGCAGACAAACTCTAAACTGTGTTTGAAAATTAACAGGTATATCTGCAAGGTCAGGAAGTAACTATCATGCCCCACACTTGTCCATCAGACAAATGAATAGAAATTCCATTGTTTTGTGACCTTTCACCAACCATTTGTTCCGTCTTAACTCCATACCCAGGCCATGTTCTGACTCTGTTGTGAAAGTTTGCAAGCAGGGATGGCACAAGCCTTTGTGATGCTCTGCGTGAAACAACAAATATGCTTCACTCCACACTTCTGGCTTTGTCCTCCTAGCTAGATTGTGCACAGCCCTGAGTGCAGGACAGTGGATAGGGACTGGATAAATCTGTGTCTCAGGCAATCCCCATCCTACGTGTTAGCCACCAGACTATCCTTCCTCTCTAAAGTCTTCCTTTCATGATATCCTCTGCTTCCCCTAACCCATCTGCCAAGTAGTCTGGTTTAAAAGGGGGACTAGAGGGGCAGTCCCCAAGTATGAAAAGAAGGGTTTCCCTGGTAGACGCTCTGGATACTTACACCTAAATCAGGGTATAATAATTATAAATATATATTTAATCTACCTTTGCAATTATCCTTTCCTTGTTTTTCTTATCCTATCCATCATGAGAGCCAAGTTACCCAGAATTTGTAATAATTACAGATGGCATTAGTGAAAAAGAATATCTTTAGTGTAAGTACATTGCAGAGAATTAAAAATACCCTCTATTTTTTACAGAAAATCATTAACAAAAACAGTATCTTACCACTTTACACTTACGTTCATTTTAAATAGTTTTGCAGTTATCCCCGTTTGACAGTTTTACTGCTTACAAATGATTTTTTAAAAATTCCCAGCTTTTTCTTTTCCTAAAGTAATCATTTGACACATTGTAATGAATATATATCTAGTTTGACAACTCACATAAGAGTGCTGCTGCAAGCTCTCTGTCAAACACACCTAACATTAGCAATTATTTCTACTAATGAGCCAGCTAAATGATACCAATATGCTATTTTTATATCATATCCTCCACTCCTATACTGCTCTAGAAAAAGCAGTTAATATAATTAACACAAATCCCCTTATATTAAAATAAAGCAAAGGTTGTGATGACAAACCCACAGAAGCAATGGGAAATGAGCTAAGGGCGGAATTTCAACCTTACTATGATTTTCCTTGCTCTGAATATTTATAGCGTATTGGTGAATCTGGTGCAATGAAGGCCTGACTTTGCACACTACACTGTACATCCCCTCACCACTAATTTTCAAATAAAGTCTCCCCACTAAAATTTTGGAGTTTTCCCCACCACATTTACAAAGTTAGTGAGGAGATTCCTTCTCTGATTAGACAATAACATCTGAATTAAATCCCTTTAGGTGTGGTCAGTGTCTCCTGATTGAGAGCTTTTATCATCAGTCTGTTCAATTACCTATGTAAAGTGCTAGCAGTGTCCTTTCAGTTGCTAATATAATCCCTGCAACCTCACGGCCAGATTGGCCTGGGCAGGATACAACCCCTCCCCCTCCCCCCCCCACACACACAGACAGACACACCCATTCCCCCCACAGCAGCTCCAGTTAGGACCCAGCTAGGTAGAATCAAGAGGTACCAGTCAAGCTGTTGATAGTCAACTGATTGCAGATATCCAGTGCACGTACTCCTTTCATAGGGATGTGTGGTTCCCTGATAAACCAGAGTTGGAACTGGACTCGGAGGAAGGCATCCCCTGAAGAAGTTGAGGATCAGGTCTAGGGTTACTAATATCTTGTACAATGAGGAGAAAACCCCCTTTCCCAAGCCCCTCTAACTTCATATGAGGGGACAGAGGTGGAGTCCCAGAAGCTGGCTGAGGGACCAAGTGTGGAGGGGCAGGAGACTGACAGCAGCCCTCCACCAGATGGAAACAATTAAGAAAGGAATGCTGACCTGCACTGTAAGACTTATTGCTGGTTAGTTCCCAGATAAATTAATAAAGTTGTGGCCTAATTAAACCACATCCTTTGCATCTAGTCTTTCTTCCTGTATGTCTGAGACAATGGTATCTGTCTGTATCAGAGGAACACACAACACAATTGACATCTTTGCTGGTAGACTCAGGAGGAAAAATCAAGGATTTACTGGTATTGTGAACGAAACTAAAAGTGCTATCTCCAAAATGACCACACCTTTGATGGGGGTGGGGGAGGCAAGTTGTGCAGCTAGCTGGGGGAAGGGGAATAGTGGTTTATGGGTGGGAGGAAGGGCTCAGAAGCTGCTGCAAAAGGGGAATGGGTCAGCATGGTGATGCTGACTCATCCCCCAGGGACTGGAAGGGCTGGGGAGTTGAAAAAAAGACAGGCCAAGGGTGGGAGACAGCAGGAGGGATCAGAGGACTCCAGCACATGAGTCTGCATGGCACCACAGGGATGCAGGACAGTGAGGATCATTGAGCTGGTACCTGGGTCCTGTAGGGAATCTACAGGAAGAGCTCTGGAACTGTGGGATTTACACTGGCAGGGGCAAGCAGCGATACTAAACTTTTGAAGGTCAAAGACTGATCCACGAGGCTGGGTGAATCCGTTATCCCATGGGACAGTGGTGAGTCCGGGGTCTGCCCCGTGGAGGCTTTGAGGGCATACATGTCAATACAACTGGGGAAGGATGGGCCCCTCTTTATAAACAGTGATGGATGTCCTCTCACAACATGCCAGTTCGTTATGATGTTGAGATGAGGACTGATGAGGTTGGGGCTGCCAGGCCTGGAATTTGATTCCCACGCATTCAGGATCGGGGTAGCTACAGCAGCAGCACTGCTGGGCATTGGGGCAGAGGCAATTCAGGCAATCAGGAGTTGTCATTCAGAAGTATACAGAACATATGTGAGACCCCAGCTGGTGAGTGAGCATTAATTTGTTGTATTTTTATTCTAGATGTGGACAGACTAGCCATGTAGATGGTGGTGTGGATCTGTGGGCATAGTGTTGTTTATTGGGCACCTACGTGGGCTTCCCAGTTGCCCAAGGGTTCACAGCTGGGGTTCGGTGATGAAGCAATCCTCAATTGGCATAGAGGGAATGGCGTGTTATAGCACCAGCTGATGCCATTACTGTACTCTGGGGGTGGGGGTGGGGGGCATCAGCCCCCACCAGATATAATGGTGGTACACATTTTCCCCAATGATTTGGGAATGTGTAAATGGGTGGACTTACTGCTTGGAGTGAAGATGGACTTGAGACAGATCCTGGAAATTTTTCCAGGAGTAAAAATTGTGTGGTTGGACATGGGGTCTGGCAGGGAAATGTGAAGCCCCCTGGGTGGACAAAGCGAGAAGGTATGTGAACAGGGAGGTGGCCAAATTCCTGGGGGCCATAGGAAGGGCAGTAATTTCATATCCTGGCATAGCATAAGGGGTACCAGCATTATTGGGAAGATGGGGTTTACCTGTCAGACTTGGGCACAGGTACATTATTGGCAGATATAAAAAGGGGGTGTTAGGAGATGTCTGGGAACCCAACTGAGCTTTTGGGAGGCAGCCAAGCTAATTGCTAGTCCTTCCTCATGGCAGATGTCAGTGCAGGTACTCCACAGTCAGTTTCCAGATGAATGGCTTGGTAAAGTACTTAACATGGAGGTGTTTTTTAAAGTAGTGGGGGGTGGGGAGAAGGAGTGAGGTTCAGGGCTCGTATGACTGGCACAACAGGGATCCAACCTTCCTTCCTTATAGTCCCACCTTAACCCTCATTCGAGAAGGGGATATTAAGGTCCCTGGAATGGGTTGGCTGGCGACCTGGATGAAAAAAAAAGGGGGAGGGGGGCTTGTAGAAGCCCCCCTTCCCCCCAGTAGATATTGAATGATCATGGAGTTACCTGCACTGTATTTTATCTGCCAGGTAGTCCCAAACATCTAATAATAAAGTTGCGGCTGATTAAAACCATATCAAGTGTCTCCTGTTCTCCTTTTGGTATAGCCGGATGACAGGTTATCAGGGCAATATAGAGAAGGCTGCAGTAGCACTGCATGTACTGCGGTTTTTCTGTAGGTAAAAGAAGACTTCAGTTTTCAGTGTTGTCGTCACTCTGACTTGTCACAAGCACTAAATTAGCTCAGAACAAAACCTTCAAAAGAAAATAAAGCCACAGTGACCTTGTTTGACAAGTTTCAGCTTGAAACGATATTTTATAGCTGAAGATGGCAAAGGCATATACTGGTTCAGAGAACACAATACAATATCAACTGTAAGCAGAAAACAATTGTCTCAACGTTTCAAAACCATTTAATTAACTTTTTAAAAAATGGCAACACTCAACATAGAATAGAGAGTTGCACAATCCACAAGAAAAGAAAATCTAATCCCCATGTAATTCTATGTAATATAGTCCCACAACTTTTCTAAACAAACCTACACAGATATCCTCTTTCAGAGGCTCACTCATAAAACTGCCAGGATACAAGCCAGGATGGGATCCTCCTCAATTTGTCATTGATAAGTTGTTTCATTGTGATTCATTTAAAAATGAATCTGACAGTTCCTGTTTGCAACTGGGAAGTCTAAAATCCAAGGTTACAGGGGCAAAATGTTCCACAATGAAATATCCCAACAAAAGGTTTTTGCTCATTACAGATTAGACTGGTTTCAGAGTAGCAGCCGTGTTAGTCTGTATTCGCAAAAAGGAAAGGAGTATTTGTGGCACCTTAGCGACTAACCAATTTATTTAAATTGGTTAGTCGCTAAGGTGCCACAAGTACTCCTTTTCTTTTTACAGATTAGACTATGACCCTATTAGATAGCTGTAGTATCACCTAACTGTATATGAATCTTCCTTATAACAAGCAGAGCATCAAGGAAACCTGATAGTCAACACATAGGAATAAAGACAAGTGTAGCAATTAAGTGTAGATACAATAGATAAGAACAAGTGTCAGAGTACAGTTAAGCAGGCCAAAAAAGAGCAACCGGCCAAAAACACAAAAAACAGCAGCAATTTTTTTAAAGTACATCAGAAGCAGGAAGCCTGCCAAATAATCAGTGGGGCCATGGAACAATCAAGGTGCTAAAGGAGCACTCAGGTAAGACAAGTCCATTGTGGAGAAGCTAAGTGAATTCTTTGAATTGGTCTTTACCGCAGAGGATGTGAGGGAGAGTCCCACATCCAAACCATTCTTTTTAAGTGACAAATCTGAGGAACTGTCCACAATAGAGGTGGAATTGGAACAAGTGGATACAGATTGGAACAAACAGTAATAAATCACCAGGACTAGATGATATTCACCCAGTAATTTTGAAGGAACTCAAATATGAAATTGTAGAGCTACTAACTTTAGAAAAATTGTTTCAACACCACTGTACTAGTGAGGGTGATGAAGGCAGGAACCCTGTATTTGGATTTTTATTACTACTTCAAGTCAGGGGGTGCACCAGCACCCCTAGTTCCAGCACCTATGCTTTGGTGTGTAGCCTATCACATAAATCAGCCTGTGTACCAGATAACCAGCAGATAGCTAATGTAATGCCAATTTTTAAAATAGGTCCCAGAGGTGATCCTGACAATCACAGGTGGTAAGTCTAACTTCAGTACCAGGCAAATTGGTTGAAACTACAGTAAAGAACAGAATCATCAGACACATGGATGAAGATAATTTGTTGGGGAAGAGTCAACTGTAAAGGGAAATCATGCTTCACAAATCTATTAGAATTCTTTGAGGGAGTCACCAAGCATGTGGACAAGAGTGATCCAGTGGATATAGCGCACCTGGACTTTCAGAAAGCCTTTGACGAGGTCTCTCACCAAAAGGCTCTTAAGCAAAATAAGCAGTCATGGCGTAAGAGGGGAGATCCCCTCATGGATCAGTAACTGGTTAAAAGACAGGAAACAAAGGATAGGAATAAATGGTCAGTTTTCACAATGGAAAGAGGTAAACAGAGGGGTCCCCCAGGGATCTGTACTAGGACCAGTGATGTTCAACATATTCAAAAATGATCTGGAAAGGGGGGTAAACAGTAAGGTGGCAAAGTTTGTAGAGGATACAAAATTACTCAAGTTAAGTCTAAAGTTGACTACAAAGAGCTACAAAAGGATTTCACAAAAGTGAATGACTGGCCAACAAAATGGCAGATGAAATTCAATGTCGATAAATGCAAAGTAATGAACAGTGGAAAACATAATCCCAATTATACATACAAAATGATGCGTTCTATATTAGCTGTTACCACTCAAGAAAGATCTTGGAGTCACTGGGGATAGTTCTCTGAAAACATCTGTTCAATGCACAGCTGCAGTCAAAAAAGTTAACAAAATGTTAAGTCCCATTAGGAAAGGGATAGATAAGACAAAAATATCATAATGCCACTGTCATAAATATAAAGGGAAGGGTAAACCCCTTTAAAATCCCTCCTGGCCAGAGGAAAACTCCTCTCACCTGTAAAGGGTTAAGAAGCTAAAGGTAACCTCGCTGGCACCTGACCAAAATGACCAATGAGGAGACAAGATACTTTCAAAAGCTGGGAGGAGGGAGAGAAACAAAGGGTCTGTGTGTCTGTCTTTATGCTGCTTTTGTCGGGGATAGACCAGGAATGGAGTCTTAGAACTTTTAGTAAGTAATCTAGCTAGGTATATGTTAGATTATGATTTCTTTAAATGGCTGAGAAAAGAATTGTGCTGAATAGAATAACTATTTCTGTCTGTGCATCTTTTTTGTAACTTAAGGTTTTGCCTAGAGGGATTCTCTATGTTTTGAATCTAATTACCCTGTAAGGTATCTACCATCCTGATTTTACAGAGGGGATTTCTTTACTTCTATTTACTCCTATTTCTATTAAAAGTCTTCTTGTAGGAAAACTGAATGCTTTTTCATTGTTCTCAGATCCAAGGGTTTGGGTCTGTGGTCACCTATGCAAATTGGTGAGGCTTTTTATCCAACATTTCCCAGGAAAGGGGGGATGCAAGTGTTGGGAGGATTGTTCATTGTTCTTAAGATCCAAGGGTCTGGGTCTGTAGTCACCTAGGCAAATTGGTGAGGCTTTTTACCAAAACTTGTCCAGGAAGTGGGGTGCAAGGTTTTGGGAAGTATTTGGGGGAAAAGACATTTCCAAACAGCTCTTCCCCAGTAACCAGTATTTGTTTGGTGGTGGTAGCGGCCAATCCAAGGACAAAGGGTGGAATATTTTGTACCTTGGGGAAGCTTTGACCTAAGCTGGTAAAGATAAGCTTAGGAGGTTTTCATGCAGGTCCCCACATCTGTACCCTAGCGTTCAGAGTGGGGAAGGAACCTTGACAGCCACTATATAAATCCATAGTACCCCCACACCTTGAACGTTGCATGTAATTCTCATCACCCCATCTCAAAAAAAGAGATATGCCAGAACTGGAAAAGGTACAAAGAAGGGCAGCAAAAATTATTAGGGGTATGGAACAGCTTCCATCTGAGGAGACACTAAAAAGACAGACTGATCAGCTCGGAAAACAGAACTAAGGGGGGATATTATAGAGGTCTATCGAATCACAAATGGTGTGGAGAAAGTGAATAAGGAAGCATCGTTTACCCCTTCATATAACAAGAGCCAGGGGTAACCCAATTAAATTAATAGGCAGCATGTTTAAAAACAAAGAAATACTTTTTCCACACAACACATGGCCAACCTGTGGAACTTGTTGCCACGGGATATTGTGAAAGCCAAAAAGTATAACTGGGTTCAAAAAAGAATTACATACATTCATGGAGCATAGATCCATCAGTGGGTACTAGCCAAGATGGTCAGGGATGCAACCCCATGCTCTGGGTATCCCTAAACCTCTGCCTGCCAGACGTGGGGCTGGGCAACAGGGGATGGATTGCTTGACAAATTTCCCTGTTCTGTTCATTCCCTCTGAAGCATCTGGCACTAGCCACTGTCAGACCCAACATGACCATTCTTATGTTCTTATGACAGTTTAAAGAAAACAAAAGGCAGCGGAATTTTATGACTAAACCTAAAAAGGGAACATAGCTAATCAGTCAGAGGCACAATATATTTACTGTAATGAGAGGGAGAAAAATACATCAGGTTTGGGATTAACATAGTTTCCACACAACAGGGATGCTGGGTTCTTCTGTTGATGCACCCTCATGGTAGGTACTGATACTCAACAGAGAGATGGTAATTCCTAAATACTCAGTGGGTTTGTCTTGAGTAGGACAAAATGGTGCCTTTTTCTAAAATGTGTTAGCTAGCACAATTTAAGAGTCCAGTGATGACATTAACATGTGCTAACTGCTAGACTTCAGCGTGACTAGCTAGCATGTGTACAAGTACGAAGTGCTTTGTTCACACTAGCATTTCAGAAGTGCTTGTTAGAACGTGCTAGCTAATATTATGTCAAGACTGGGTTTAAATATCAATTGTGGCAGGTGACTCATTAACTCCATCCTGAACATAAGTAAGTTTGGAATATCTGTCTGCAGGAAGAGAGATCAGATCTGGAAAAGAAAGATCCAATAAAAAAAAACCTAGAGATAGCCAAGCCAGGGGGAGGAAGGACTGGGCTAGCATTTCTAGTAGCATTTCTACTATTGTTTATGTTACTAAAGCCAGACTCAAGGGGGGTATGGGTTTGGTCTACATATGGAATGTGTGAACTTTTTTCAGATCTAGGTGAGAATGCTGCCTACTTCCATTGCTGTGATACAATTTGGGATAAATTAGTCCTTTCACTGGAGAACTAGCAGGACAAAAGACAATCACTGAAGAGTGACCCTCTTAAAAGTTTTCCATCACTAAAACTATTTCATCAAGCAAAGTATTACTAAAAGACACACAGATTTTCAGCATCTCCTCTTGTCATCATGGGACAATTCAGAAATACTCTCATAAAACGACACAAAGAAACAAAGTGTTCACAAAACAGAGAGCAACATCACAGCATCAGAGGATTCTATTTTGGAGAATTCCACATTTTAACTAAGCTCAGATTGCTTGCTATCTGTGAGAGATTAAGCCTCCAGAGAGCTCCTGGATCTGCTGTTTGGCAGGCAGACATTTTCTTCAATTTTATCCAAGAGTGTGATAGTCAGGATAAATCACCACCACAAATCACTGAAATAGTCTACTTTGCCACATGTTCTTCACTGTTTCAAAATCTTGTTGTGTTTTGCTTGAGGAATCTTGCATATGCCAAGGACTGTATAAGGAGTAGGTAGTTGGGCCTCTTTCTTAGAAGGTCTCCTACTTGGGCCATTGTGTAAATGAGCAAATTTCCATTGAAATTAGTGGAACTATAGTGATTTACATCAGCTGAGAATCTGGTTCCTTACCTTTATAAATCCAAAAGATAAATGTAGGGGTCAGGGGAAAAAAAAATCTAGATTTAGTTTCATTTTTTATGACCTTCTGATATTATATTTATTCCTTATTTTTCAGGTTATCTATGTTATTGGAAGAACTCTTGTTTTTTATTTATTTTAGACCAAACTATGAGTGCTAGTAGCCCAAAGTATGGAGTCTACGATGGGTGACAAAACACTTCCAATATCCTGGGACCTGATTATTCCATCAGTTTTGCATATTCAGCTTCCACTAAAATCAGTGGCAGTTGTACATGCACAAATGCCAAAGAAGCAGCACCCTGGATCATATATAGCTAGGCCTGGAAGGATTAGATTTTTATTGGTAAATGTCAATTTCACTATACACACAAACCAATGAAAAGTATTTCTATCAATAATAACTGAAACTTACAGCTAGACAAAGTAAGGAAAAAGCAGCTTGAGAACTGTTTGATTTAAGGCTAAAATTTTGATATATGATGTTGACAATTTATGTTTTAATTGTTATAAAGTTTTAACTTGTTAAATCTCTATGTCTATGGTTGTTAAATTATTATTTTCTGACCCACACACACAATTTCCAAAGCAAGTGTGAAAATTTAATTCAATAAAAATGTTTAATATCAATATTATCTGTCAAAATTATACAAAAATCAAATTCTGCCAAGCCTAAGTATAGTAATACCACTGGTATCAACAAACAGGTCACACCACCCAAATTCACCAACTGTAAGAACTCCGTGAATAAACTGTCTTTTGAAGAAAAAGGGTTACTTCCAGGCATAGTAATTATCACCTTAGTTCAAGGATAAAATTTAAAGATAAATTTGTAGCTAGCATTGGGCAAAGAAATGATGGAAGAACAATTAAATGAAAGTCATGCAGTTTTCTTGAATCTATATGTATCATATACCCCGACCTCCTAAATATACCCCATAAACTAACTGGTAACAAAACTATCACGTTAAAGACTTTAAAAAGAATCTCATCCTTCCTGTTAGAAGGAAGGGAGACAAAGGTAAAAAGTTAAAAGAGTGAGAGTACACGCACAGGACTCTGCACAATCTAAGTACTTATACCTATGTAAATTGCCTGACTTCACCGCTACAGCACAGACTTCCTGTGTGATTTAAACCCAGGTCTTTCTCCCAAGTCTGAGACTGTGTGTTATGATCAGTTCATATTTGTATTCATATTTTGTCACTGAACAGTCAAGTTTTATTCTTCTGTTACCTTAAGCTACTCTCTATGAGAGAAATACATCACATTGTAGAGGGCCAGCAAAAGGCCTGGTTGTGACACACTGTACCTAAAAATAGCACCCTGTAACCCTCATAGTCATCATTTATATACAGTTGTGACATTTCATACAAAGCATGCCACGTAAGATATCTTATGAAAGGTAATGATCTGCTGAAACCCATTGTTCTTTCCAAATATGTATATCATTAGTGTGTATGAAGTTATGAGATTTTGCTGTATGGTTGTTACTGAAATATGTTTTAAGTTTGAGAGTCTCTACTGCTCATCACTTTCACCATTAATCACCAGGGGAGTTGTAACTAAAGGATTTACAGTTCAATGACAGTTGCACAAGCATCACATAATGGTGACTGCTCAACTCTATGGCTCAGTTGCACGAGACCACCACAGGGATTGCTCAGGAAAGCCCACCAGAACATGTCTGGGCAAATGTTTTCTAGGCACATAAACTAAGGATATAAAATTGGGAACAGTGGCGCATCATACCTTCGCCTCTCTCCTTCCCCACCCACAGTGGAAGCAATAAGAACGCTGAGAAGGCAAAAACTTCAAATGAACAGGCTTCTAAACAGGGCAAGATGGTACAGCTCTGGAGGTGCAAGGCTGTGAAGCTGGGGAGAATTGGCTGTTGCCTTTCACGAGTGGCTCTGGGCGCATTCACTCAATCTAGCTGGATGTGGGGCTCCGCAAGCTGTTGTGCTGAGTGACAACAGCGTCTGGAGTGGTTTGCTGCTTGTCACTAGCAAAGCATTGAGAGAGACAGCCCAGGCTGGAGAGTTAAGGGGGCACAGCGGTACCCCAGTTCCAGGTCATACCCTGGGAATCCCATCACACCACTAAATAACTTTAATTCTCCACTTCAATCCTTAACACAGGATTTAAGTGGAGCATTATCAATCCAAAGGGATGTACAGAAGTCCTTTGACTGGGATAAGTTTCACCATATGTAAATTTCAGCTTTTTAATTTGATCAGTTATTCAGTATTATAAGACACTATTGATGTCAAGCTTAACGGCTACAAAGCGAATCCCAGGTAAATATATGAACCTGTAAGACATTATTGTGTTCAAAAACAAAAGAAAGTTACTTATTGTACTTTGATTCCCATGTACAAATCTCCAACTACAAATTCTACATATAAGTATGTTCAGGCAAGTATTAAAGCCTTTTTTATTGGCTAGCTCCCAAAAGACATTCTGATTCACTATGCTATACGAATAATTACGATGTCATAATGCTTCTATTAAACAATTAAATATAGTATCAAAAACAGTATTAATAAATTGGGTGCATCTTGTCACTTCAGAAACAATTTAATCAAATAGGCTCTAGAATCATGCTTTAGTTTTCTTTTATCTAATATGAATAGGTCTTACTTCCCATCATTAGATGGGCTAACATCATTTGACATTTCAGCTAGTAAATCAGAGACACGTTTCTATGACCCTGCTTCTATTGCCATCTGTGAACTCAAAAGTCTTGCATCAACACAAACTTCTTTCCCATACCAGCATTAAGGATTTGATCCCAATCCCATAAGAATCAGTGGAGTCTTTGGACTTCAATGGATTTTTGGTTCAGGCCATTACTACAGTATGTTAACAGAAAATATGAGAAAGAGAGGAAGCAGTATGGATCTGTTGCTATGCAGATCCTCAGGTTCTATAAACCTTGCTAAGGGAGCACATTAGGGCTCTGGAGATAATTGCGACCCTAAAGATGCAGGTTTCAGAGTAACAGCCGTGTTAGTCTGTATTCACAAAAAGAAAAGGAGTACTTGTGGCACCTTAGAGACTAACCAAATAAATTGGTTAGTCTCTAAGGTGCCACAAGTACTCCTTTTCTTTTTCCTAAAGATGCAGTGGCAACTACTGAGCAGTTGGCTGCTCCACATCCTGAGAAGTAGATATTATTTAAGATATATAATTATATATATATATATAATATATAAAAGATATTATTTTAGATATATAATTATATCCCCTCCTTCCACTACTCTGTAGTGCTGATTTCACTCTGAGTGCAGTTATGCTACCATTGCTAAGTACTGTGTGCATCCATCTGCATAATCCAGAAGCCTCAGCACATACTGGAATAGAAGAGCACTGCCATTTTTGCTTTCCACACTTCTTTTAAGAGTGCTTGTTGACTGATACAGTTCTGGCCTTGCACTCATTACACTGTATACTGGCTCCCAGTTTGTGCCATGCAGTGCTTTCCCATCTACTTTATTTGTGAGTGAGAGTCATTCTAATCTGCGTTGATATGCACTGTATTGATCCCATATAATTCTGTGAAGAGCACATGGTACAGGGGATCTGCCTGTCTCTTTGCAGGACTAAACTCACACATTGCACTTGTGTAACTAGAAAACAGTTTCTGCAAATATAATTTAATTTTCTTGTTTTTTTAAATACTGGAGTCAGCCTTATACTGTGTAATTTAGTAAAAAATACTGTGTACAATTCTATTTATTCTAAGGTCTGCATGGGACAGAACTCAACACAGCAGATTTGTATAAGAAAAAAAATATCATTAAGGAAAACTCCCCTCCCTCCCATTTTACAATCTGAATTGCTTTACCCAGATCAATGAAATATTAGGATTTACATCAAAGCCACAGAGAGGTTTTGCAATATATTACAAAGCTCAGGGGTTTAATAAGACAATCTGCATTAAAAAGCCTTGAGAATTCTACTTAATTAATGTAATTAATAAAGTTTTATGCAGACTTTTAGGCAGTACATGCACTCTATTTAATTTACTACATAGATTAGTTGCCATTCTGCATTCTGCACCTTAGCCACAAGTACTCCTTTTCTTTTTATGGATACAGACTAACACGGTTGCTACTCTGAAAAATGTCAGAAAGGGAATACCTGTTGTAACATTTACTTTTCCTCCATTTTGGCCAGTCTGGAATTACTAAAATGACTACACAATCCTTGGCTCTAGCCTGGGGAGTCTACTCAAGGAGGAGAATAACTTCCACATTATAGGTTTCACGTAACAGAATTACAATTACACCATTACATTAAATATTCATATTTGATAAGTGATTATTAAAATAGCTAGTTAAATTTAACAGTAATCAACATGTCATATACTGTAAATGCAGTTAGTATATGAAATGGATACCAATAAGTAGAAATACTTGTACGTATTATTAAAGTAAGTGTTTTACAGTTCTGATACTAAGAGCAGACAAGTTTAATTCTAAATATCTGACATTGATACCTTTATTTGGGGGGGAGGGGGTGTCTTAATTTAGACTATAAAATTTAAAATTAAGTAAACTCAGAACCCAATCCTACCTCCCATTAAGCTCAGTGGGGCTTTGGCTACTCAATGAAAGCAGGATTGGGCTTCCCAGAAGCACATAGACTCATAGACTATCAGAGTTGGAAGGGACCTCAGGAGATCATCTAGTCCAACCCCGTGCTCAAAGCAGGCACAATCCCCAATTTATTTTTTGCCCCAGATCCCTAAATGGCCTCCTCAAGGATTGAACTCACAACCCTGGGTTTAGCAGGCCAATGCTCAAACCACTGAGCTATCCCTCCCCCCCAACATGAAAAAGTTTCATATAACATGAAAAAGTTTATTTGCATTGTACACGCTACTACAAACATTTAAATTAGAACACTATAAGCTGGGAATCTAAAAAGTTAGAGCTCACTTGAAGCTCTAACGATCTCTTAGGCTCTGTCTTTCATGTGTATATTAAACTATACTTCCATTTAAATATTTACACATGACAAAAAAAAAATCCTCTCCTGCTGAGGAGGATACACTGCAGAAAGATTCCTCTTTTACACATTTCTGAAGGGTCACTACAATCAGCAAAGACTAAGCGTAAGGCTACAAAAAAGTATGACTTTTTAAAATTAGTGTATCTTAGATATATACATATAAAATTACCTTTTGTTACACAATTTCCAGTATTACATGTATTTTAATATAAAATGTATGATATATTCCCTACAAGATTAATTTATGAAACCATATTGTGGTTGATGATTGCGGCAGAACCCCTCAATGAAATTAATTAAGGGATAATCTCCATTCCTTTGGAGTATTCAAACCAATAAATGGCTGCTGAGATTATAGTCTAAGTAAAGCTAAAGTGTTTAATGAATTTCAAACCCTGTTTATTACACATACATTACAAAGCAAGAGAGATTTACACAACAAACCACAACATGAAAAAAGAAAAACAAGGAAAACAATCTCTTTGCCTTGTGAGCATCTGAAAGTGCTGCCTCTTTGTTTGACATTTCTGTGGCACACACATGAACTTGGCCAACATGAAAAACCAAGCAGGGATAAAACTAAAAACGTGTGATAACTGTTCTGACTGTGGGTTTAAAAATAATACAGGAGTCTAAGGTGACTGTATTACAAGGAGTGTTGTGGATGGACAGATATGCATGATTCACATTTTCAAAAGCAGATATGTTGGCAAAACCTCATGTTTTCATGCTCAAATCAGCATTTACAAGTGCAAATCACGGAGCTGAAAGCCTTACTGGATGTTTAAGAATACCTGACTTGAAAGTGGCTGCTAGCGTAGGGTCCTGTGGGTGAAATCACCCCTGTATCTTCACTGCACCACTTAAATAGGTGTAACTGAAATTTAAGTGATGGATAGGTCTTGTGCTGACCCTTGTGGGAACAACAGGCACATGTGCAGGCTCAGCCACTGTGCTCTGCTTTGAAAGTTTGCCCATCTGACAATTAGAGCGTTTCAGTACCATCTCAAGAAGATGGACAATTCTTCTGTGGCTGAGATTCTCTTGTAAAATTCCATTAAACTCACTGAAGCTAATTTGTTCTGATTTATAATATATAAATCCAAGACTGTTTTTAGGTGTCACAACACATGCTTGGATCCTGCATTCCTAGGGATGCCAGGTGTCCGTTTTTTGACTGGAACACCCAGTTGAAAAGGGACCTTGGCAACTTCAGTTGGCACCACTGACCGGGCTGCTAAAAGTACGGTTGGCGGCGCACTGGGGGGCTGGGGCTAAGACAGGTTTCCTACCTGCCTTAGCTCTGCGCAGCCCTGGAAGCAGCCACCAGGTGTCTGTGGCCCCTAGGCCCTGGGAGGCTCCGTCTGCTGCCCCCACCCCAGTGCCGGTTCCGCAGTTCCCATTGGTTGGGAAAGAATGGGAGCTGTGGGGGGCAGTGCCTGCAGGTGTGAAGGCAACACATGGAGCATCCCTGGCTGCCCATGGCCTAGAGGCTACAGGGACCTGGTGTCCGCTTCCTTGGTACCCGACACCCCTCCCACCCTGCCGCATTCCAACCCCTTGCCCCAGCCCAGAGTCCCCTTCGGTGCCCCAAACCCCTCATCCCTGGCCCCACACTCAGCCAGAGCCCTTCCCCCCTCCTGCACCCCAACCCCCTGGCCCAGCCCAGAACCCCCTCCTGCACCCCAAACCCCTCATCCCCAGACCCACCCCAGGCTGAACCCTCACCTCCCCTGCACCCCAACCCCCTGCCCCACCCAGAGTCCTCTCCCACACCCCAAATGCTTCATCCGCGGCTCCATCCCAGAGCCCAAACCCCCCGCTGGAGTCCACACCCTCTCCCGCACATGGAACCCCTTGGCCCCAACCTGGAGCCCCTTCCTGCACCCCAAACCTCTCATCCCCAGCCTCACCCCAGAGCCCATACCCCCTCCCGCACCCAAACTCCCTGCCCCAGCCAGGTGAAAGTGAGTGAGAGTGGGGAAAAGCTAGCAAAGGAGGGAGGGGGATGGAGGAGCAGGGGTGGGGCATAGGGCCGGACGGGGTGTTCAGTTTTGTGTGATTAGAAAGTTGGCAACCCTACTTGCACACCCAACACGCCTCTATGCTAAAAATTAGGTAATTAATTAAATGGTCACTGCAAGCACAATGAATAGAAGAGTTAAAATAAAAGTATCCTTTTGAAAATCAGACCGAGCATAAAAATCTCCTACCAACTTCCATCTTCATATGAAAGGGGATTTTTTCCACTTGACTTTCTTACAATTTGATTTTGATGAAGTTTGAAATTAATGGCATTCCTTGTCTGTGCCCCTTTGTCATTGATATCTCAGTTTTTTTGGAAAATCGCTTATAAAGTGAAGGTGAGGATAGAGTTATTTCAGGAAAACAAATATATTTAAGAGAAAGGAAAAAAAAACAAAGGAAATTTATCACTGTCTGCTACTCTAGTATCTGGTCTGGCTTCACGTCTGGTCTGCCTAATGAACCTGCTTCATGGCTGTCTCAGGAACTCTTCTCTTTCTCTCCCCGCCCACCCATCTGTGAGAGAGAGTGAGGGGTATAATCTGACAGGATGTGTGGCCACTTTACAGTTTCTGCTGAGCTTCTCTCTTTATAGAACAATATGACTCCACCATTCTGGTGAAGAAGAAACAATCTGAAATACAAAGGCCCTGATTCTCCTCTCATTTATACCAGTAAAATAAATCAGAGGTAACTTATTGAAGTCAAGAAGTTACACTTGTGTTACTGAGAGAAGAATTAGTCCCAAAAACCCAGATCCACAAAAAGACTTAGTTGCCTAAGTCCAAAATTTAAGCACCACTGAGATCCTCAAAATCCTTGCTCAGTTACTGGCTAATCCTGTAGGTGCCTAAAATCCCTCAGTGCCTAAATTTTCACCACACAAGTCCCCTAGGTGCCTAAGTTTCTGACCCTGGACATGCCTAAAGTGAGGTGGTATGTGCATCTGGACACCAATTTCATGCCAAAGCCCCAGCAGAATCCTCAAACGAGGTGGAGATAGGCATTGTCCCACCCATCTTACTTGCAGCGTCCAATCAGATAGGCATGCTTTAAGCTGAGCATTCCAACGCCTAAGTCTTTTTGCAGATTTAGGCCAAAGTTACTAGAATGGCTTCAACATGAATGGGCTACTGCTCAGTCAAAATGACTGCTGAATTTGCCTAAATACAGTAAAAACTGTGTTATCTGGCACTTTACCAACTGGAAAGCTCTAGAAACCGGCATTTCTGATATCCATTAAAAGTCGGATTGGCGCAGGGCCGGCAGGTTGCCTACCTGGCTCCGTGTGGCTCTCCAGAAGCGGTGAAGTATCCCTGCTCCTGCTCCGTGGAGAAACAGCCACAGGGGCTCTATGCGCTGCCCCAAGCGCTGGCTCCACACATCCCATGGGCTGGGAACCATGACCAATGGAAGCTGTGGGGGCAGGGCCAGCGGGCGAAGGCCACGTGCAGAGCTGCCTGACTGCGCCTCCGCCTAGGAGCAGCAGGGACATGTCACCACTTGTGGGAACCACCCAAGGTGAGCGCCACCCAGATCCAGCACCCCAAAACCCCTCCCGCACCCCAACTTTCTGCCCCGAGCCCCCTCCCACACCCAAACTTCCTCCCAGAGTCCGCGCACCACACCCCTTCCTGTACCCCAACCCCCAGCCCTGAGCCCCCTCCCGCACCCAGACTCCATCCCTCCATTGGTAAGTATAACTCCTAGTTAACCGGAATTTTTGACTAACCGGCACCCCCCATTCCCCCAACATGCCGGATAACAAAGCTTTTACTGTATCCTTTTAGCTCCCAGCACCAACTTCAGAGGTGAATTTAGATGCTTCCAGTTCAGTCTACACCCAATTACATGAGTAAATCACCTACATGTCTGCTACATGACGTTACAGTCCCTCAGATTCTCTTTGACTCAGACCTACTCGCTAACCTTCATGATTTGTAAGACCGTCTCATGATTTTGGGGGCACTGACTCAATTTTTAACACCTGGGGTTGGCAATACTCTGAAGTCTGAAGGGAATAAATTAAAGTCAGTCATTTTCATTTTAAATTATACCTTACTCTGGCTTTTTCCATGAAAGCATCAGATACCTTGGCACTCACTTAGGGATCATTCTTGTTGGGTGTTGAGCACCCTCAGCTTCATTGGCTTTTTAACACCTCACAGGATTGGGGCCTCTATGCTTACTAATATCCCATTAGATTCCCTTACTGTCCCTTCACACATATCCATTGGCCAATGTGTAATTTACACCATCTCACACTTCAGCTCTGAATTGCATTCCCAGCAGTAACTCATTGCTTCGTAAGACATTTTTGGATAGCAAAGTTGAAGTATTTAAGATACTATATGGTACCACATTCCTTCTATATGTAGAGGTATTTTATTTTAATTATCCCTTAAGGCTGTGTATGTAAGCGATATCATTTGAACCAAAACTCCAGGATGTCCATGTGACTGATATCAAAACAGCCCTAATCCATTTCTAATGTCTGATCAGTAGATAGTAAAATTGTGGTGCAAGAACAGCTGTGTATAGTTTACTATAAAATTGTTATCAACATCCTTTATATGTATTACAGTCTTAATATGGGAGAGGACATGGCTGCGAAGTTCCCACTATTATAATACAGCTTACTTGCATGTGCAGTTGTGAGATGCTGGTGAACTTGGTAGCCAGGTGTGACAGTGGGACTTTGCTTGAATGCAGCATTTCTATCTGAAGTCCCAATGCCCAACCCTATGTTGTGCAGTGTTCCAGAGGTAACTCAGATTCATTCTACTTTTATTATTAGTTTAAAAAGAACCTTTATCTTTGCTTAATTAAACCCACACTTGGAAAAGCCCAATTCTCTGTGGGGAGCTATTGAACATGGCAGCTAGAAGATGCTATACAGGAAGAGAAAGAACTGAACAGTCAAAATAAAATTCCACAAGATGAACTTGCTGCCTGAGGGCCCGTTCCAGTTAAAATTTAAGAGGTCTTCAGGTGGGCACCACAGCCAGATGGCCATGTAAGCAAGCAGCACGTGGGTTGACCTATTCAGAGGGAGTTAATGACAGGGAAAAATAAATCCATTCCACATTTGGAATTTGTTTGACTGAAGACAGGAAGCTGATGAGGCAGCACACATCACTACAGACAAACATTCTCACATCCCTCATTTCCATCCCTCTAGACTACGGATACACAATTGAGTACAGCTTCACAGAGCCTGCACTATATCTGACTCCAGTAGAAGACAGGAGTCAACCAAGGATCCTAGCAAACACGAACCTTCAAGTGAGTTGTTGATACTCTCCTATCCCAAATATGGTAGAAAGGCCCTGACCGCAATTGCTAATTTGGAGGTCTCTCCCCTCCTTCACTGTTGTGGGATTCTCCCTTTTCCCATAATTCACCTTCAACCTATTGCCTCTTCTACCTCTCTGACAGTTTCATAGGCTATTATATATAGCAAACAACTTACTTTACCAATTGGATGAGATGAAGTTGCAGGCTCTACTCCAAGAGTGGAAAAAAATATACAATTTTATCAAAAAATTGATTTTTGTATTTAAATTGAATTTTCTTTTCTAATTAAATTAAAGAAAGTTTATTTTTTAAAAATAAGCCTATTTATCATTTGAAATTGTCAACTCATGTTAAGGCCTAAATTTATAATAATCTATTAAAATAATTTAAATTAAATACAAAAAATATTAAGCAGTATATGTTTGCTGCCAAGTTTTAATGAAAATTAAAGCACTGAACTGGTAGAAGTCACTGGCTAAGCACTTGCAGCCAGAGTTTGTTGAAGTGTTGAACCAGCTTTTGACAGCAGTAGGCTCTTCTGTAGGGGCAGAAAGAATGTTTTCTTTTCTATTTAACTAGTTCAGTTCAATGACTTACTCATTCAAAGTTAAGAAACCAACTGGGAGGTGAAAAAGCAGGAAAGCTTGTTTTTCCTCTTCCAATCTATGAATAAAAACTAGTTGTGAGAGACTGAGAACTACTAGTTCTACAACCTTGAGGGACATGGTGACCAGAAACAATCAGCTCAGTTCACTAACTACAGACAACACTTGTTTAATAAACAATTTTTAAAAGCAAAAAAGATATTTGGTAAACATTTTTCTTCTGTATCCAGTACATTTAAAGTAGTATTAAGTACTAAACAAATAAAATGCTGATTTTGTGCATTTTTAATTGAACTTGAATTTCCATCCAAATTGAGCTGGATTCAAATCACCAGTAAGAAATCAATCTAGTACATAAGAAATGCATCATTCACCATTTTCTAGCACAAAATGTAATCATTAAAAAACAGAATAAATGTAAATTAAGCTATATAATTGCTTAAATAAATGTTTATAGATATACTGTACCCTCTTGGTTAGGATAAAGCAGCACCAAAATTAGCATCAAGACTGTATTTAATTCCTCTTTAGGAAAATAACTAAACAATACAAATACAAAACATCATTAAAATCAAAAATTTAAGTCAAAGATTTCTTGTGATTTAAATTGTTTTATTTTAGGTCAATCCATCCTGTCTGCCCCAAAGTACTGAATTTTTATTGGGAAGCCTCATAAAGCTAAATGACGTTTCTAAAGTTACCTATGAGCAGGAAGTATCTTTCCAAAATAATCCCTGCCAAAAGGCTCACAGAGGCAATTTCTCAACAGAGCTCCAACAGTCAGACAAACTCATAAAAAATAATGGTAAAAATATACTTTAAATATGTTTTTGCATTTTCTATTTTTTCAGCACTCTCATTTACATCCTAGTTGTATTAATACCTAGGGCAAATTTCTGATAAGCACTGCAAATCTCTGAAGCATAAAATGCACTTATTCCATACAAAACTATCTGTGGCCAATAAGAAAACAACAACAAAGGTTTGCACTTTAAAAGCACCTTTCATCTGAAAATCTCCAAGGTACTGCATACTCACTTTTGCAAGATTATCTCCATTGTACAGATAGGGAAACCAAAGCCCAGACAGAATGTGTGACTTATGCAAGGTCATACAGTGAGCCACTGGAAAAATGAGAAATAAACATCAGGTCTCCTGAATTCCAGTCCCTTGCTCTAAGAACTAGACCAGGCTAACATGGGAATTCTGGACACAGAATAAATGGAATGTGTGAAATAGAAACCATCAGTGCAAATCAGAGAAATTTGCCCCTCATATGTGAATCTGATTTCACTAGGGTGCTGATATGAAACACACCAAAAAGTGCTCACTGCCTCACAGAAATAAGGGCAGATGTGGTTGTTACCCAGAACAGCATACAGTCTAAGGTATCAATCTTGCCTGTTGCTCCATGCAGTCAGATGCTTGTTAAATTAATAAATTTATACATTAAAATATATGGTATAATCCCATATTTTTCATATGGGGATAATAAATATAGACATTTAATTTTTAAAATTACCAGTTTTGTGTTTGGGAAACTATGATGTTTCTTATTTAGTATTTTAAAGAAAATGACCTAAAACACAGCAGATTTTGGAAATTACAGGTGCACAATAAACTGGGATGCAAAATAAACCTCCTGGGCAAAATTATTCACAGGAAAACAAGGAAACACTGAATGGATCATAGTTTTAGAAAGAGGAAGAATCTCACAGCAGGTCAGATTTGCGTCCTAATGATATAAAAACAATTGCTCAGGCTCAGAGGCTAATCTGTCTTCAGCAATAAGCAGGCATCTGTTTTAAAAGAGTCTAACCCCGTTTTTTAAGCTTTGACTGTTGGTATTGCAACAGCTAAGGTATTTCAGTACTTCCATTGAATGGTTTTGGTTTCAGGGTTAGCAATTCAGCAATTGCTTTTTCCCATGCCTAAAGTAACCCATCTAGAAGTGATTTTCTTGTAAAAACTATTTAACTGTTTTTCACTTGCACTGCAGGAGGGGGGAAAAATACCTACAGGGTATATGATTTACAAAATCAATAATAATCTAACTAATTTATGTGAGCATAAAAACTTTCCCAGACCAGTCAGCAGATGTTTATATGGACTTCTGACACTTAAAACAACAACTTTAAATATTTGAAAGTCATTAATTCCTACATTTTCAAAAATATTCACTAACTTGTGGTATTGTGATGCTTCCCAGGTCTAGAGTTGCCAACTATCTAATCACACAAAACCGAAGACCCCTGCCCCACCCCTTCTCCGAGGCTCACCCATGCTCCGCTAGCTCCATCCCCCTCCTTCCCTTGCTCTCTCTTCCCCACCTTCTCTCACTTTCACTGGGCTGGGGCAGGGGGCTGGGGTGTGGGAGGGGATATGGACTCTGGGCTGGGGATGCAGACTCTGGGGTGGGGCCAGGGATGAGGGGTTTGGGGTGCAGGAGGGGGCTCCAGGCTGGGCCAAGGGGTTCAGAGAGCAAGAGGGGGTGTGGGCTCTGGAGTGGGGCTGGGGATGAAGGGTTTGGGGTGCAGGAGGGGGCTCCAGGCTGGGGTTCAGGGGGCTGAGGGCTTGGGGGTAGGGCTGGGGTGCAGCAGAGGGCTCCGGGCTGGGGAGGGGTTGCGGGAAAGGATGAGGGCTCCGGCCGGAGGTGTGGGCTTGAGGCTGGGGCCAGGGATGAGGGTTTTGGGGTGCAGGAGGGGACTCCAGGCAGCGGGTTAGGGTGCAGAAGGGGGTGTGGGTGGTGCTTACCGCGGCTCCAAGGAAGCAGCTGCCAGGGCCCTGCAGCCTCTGTGCGCATGGGCGACTGTGCGCGCTGCCTTCGCGCCCACAGGCGCCTCCCCTCGCAGCTCCCATTGGTCGCAGTTCCCGGCCAATGGGAGCTGTGGAAATGGCATTCAGGGCAGGGGCAGCCTGCAGAGCCTCCTAGTCCCTAGGTGCCCCAGCGCCTAGGGCCACAGGGACCCAGCAGCTGCTTCCAGGAGCTGTACAGAGCCATGGCAGGCAGGGAGCTTGCCTCAGCCTCCGGGCCGCCGCTGAGCCTCCAACCAGACTTTTAACGGCCCAGTCGGCGATGCCGACCTGGGCCACCAGGGTCCCCTTTCAACCGATCAAAAACCGGACGCCTGGCAACCCTACCCAGGAGTACCTAGAATTGTGAGGCATGTCACTGCCACCACCATCTGCCCTTACAATAAGTCTTGTCTGCGCCTGCACTGGATCAGCTCCCTGAAAACATCAGCCTCTGCCTTCCAAGCCCCCACAGGACTTACTCTCTCTGTGCAGATTAGCAATAGACCCACACCAACCCCTCAAGTCCCCCTCTGGAGTGTTTAGCTCCTCATTCCACTGAACACTCACAGAAATCTTAGATCCGCTATTCTCAAATGAATAGTACACACAAACTTGCAAGAGTCAACTTAGGATCACGACTTTGCTTAACACACAGCATTATTTTAGACATAATGGAAATAATAAGTTTATTATCAAATAACAGCTTCAACTGATTCAGAGTGAGACTATTGGAAAGAATGGTTACCTAAAAAACAAAATCATTACACTTAACCAACAAGGCAGTCCCCAATATGGGATAGCTTACCCCAAGTTATTTCCCCAGCATTTTCAATCAGTTTGACTGAAACCCTTTCTCCTAAGATCAAGCCTGCTGGCAGCTTGTCCTCACACCTTGAAGGAATACTAGGTGTTCTTCTGTTCCCCAGATATCGTTTCAAACTTTCACTGTCTTACTCCTTAACAGGATAACTGCTGCTGTTTTTTTCTTTTCTTCTCCAGCCCCTCAAATCTACTGACTAGTATTTGCTCAGGCTTTAATGAACATTCACTGTGAACCATAGAATACCCAATTTGTATATGGCCAGCCAGAATGAGATAAGCATCTCTTCCCTCCTGCCTGCCAGGAGTATGTGGATCATCTTTTGATGACGTGTCAACTCTCAGATCTAGAGATTTTTTGTAGATATACATAAATTCTTCACATTTTCTGTACATACATCTCACAATGATTATGACAACCAGTGTGACACAGGATTTCATTAGAGACCTTACATGACATTCTTTTGGTGAAACTATAGGATCCCTGTACCCCTATGTACACTTGTGCCTCTGGCAGTTGGCATCAAGAGGTCCTTGTGTTACAGGTGTCTCAGTTTTTGGATGCCTAACTTGATAGACCTAAGTCTTAAACTGGGGACTCAAAAATGGAGACCCCCAAACCTTTGAGGACACTATTGAAAACCTGCACTCAAACCCATAAGAAAAAATATTCTTACATATTTAAAAAAGTGAAAGATCAGAAGCTCAAGCACTTGCTTCTTTTCCTGATCATTTTTACTATGTGCTATATGGAACTATGTTCTACAAGAATGCATTACTGCTTTCATGCCTTCCCTTTCTAGAGCTCAGCTTAGCGTCTTGTAAAAATACAAGTAATCCCTTCCAAGATACAGCACACAGGCCTTTTCACTATTTTTACTTAGAATAAAAGTTTTCATCAAATCACACACAAGATCCATCAGAAACATAGTTTTGGTCAATTGCGAACAGTTGCAGCTGAATCCTGCATGCTTTACTCAACATCACAGTCAGCCTCCAAGCAAAGTCTAAGTAAAACAGTCCATGCACAAGGAATCATAAGGGGATTGGTGGAAACAAAATGCTCTCCCTGGCTATAGAAAAGCAGTGCACCTGCACCAAACCTACTACAATCCCATAGGCTGTATGTAATATTAGCTTTTGTCCTTACTCTCCTGTGATGGGGGATTTTTTTTAGCAAGTGGAAACAGGCTAATCATGATCCCATACCACTTATCCCCTGACCAACCCCCAAACCACTATGCAAAAGTGATTCGTGACTGAAAATTCCTCTGTGCGACTTGCCCTCTGTCCTCACATAGCAGTTTCACATCTCCATTTAAGATATTTTGGTCCTCTGTCAAGACTCCTTTGAAGTTAATGGGAGTTCTGCTTGGATAAGGACTTGATGTTAAAGACCTTATCCTGTACTGAAATATAAGCTGTATTATCATGATTGTGTTAGTTACTTTAAGTAATTACAACAGTAATAATGCTATGATTCAGAGAAGCACATCTATGAGCAATTATATATATTACAATATTAAACATAATGTCAATTAATTCTGCACAGCGGGCTAATCCCCCTTCGTGCAAAACCATATGCTGCAATAAAGCAGTGAAGGCTGCTAGCAGTCCATGGGCTTGAGGGAGAATCCCATCCAAGGAGCTCTGCAGAGAAGCCTTACATAAAGCCTGTGGACTTTGGCTTTTCACAAGGAAGAATATTTTGGCCAACAGTTCTATCATTGCACGGAGCCTATGAAAGTGGGGTCAGAGAGAAAGCAGCTTCATTGTGGAGGATCACTGTTAACTACTCTAGGCAAAATCCTGGACAATTGAAGTTAATGGGAGTTTTGCCTCTGATTTCAATGCAACCATGATTTCACCCTCTCTCAAATTTTAATGTTACTGCCTCTGCAAGATATCTTCTTAAAACTGTGAATAAATATTCACATACATTAGAGATATAGGCCCCAATCCTCACCTGCATCCTAGCTGCTTTGTACTTCACCACCGTCACAAAACAGCCCCTCAAACCAAAGTACCAGGCTTAATTCACTGCAGTGTAGCAAGACCCTGCAAAACTGGCAAAGCAGACTACATCAGTCTCCCTCCTTACAGCTAGCACCAGCACTGTGGCCAGGGGAAATGGGATGTGACACAGACTTCCCAGCAAACCTGCAATCTCTGAATGTGGGAACAGCCCCATGGCAATTGGGAGCTGGTGTACTTTCTTGCAGTCTTTAGCACACAGCTGGTTCATCTTCAGGGAGTACCTTTACAACAAAATATACACTGGCTGTATACTCCTCAGCAACAGCCAAAGAGCCATGGAGTTATTTCCTTATCCAAAGGATAATGTTTCCTCATATATTACCTGACTGTCCCTTGACTGACCCAAGTTTCACTTTAAAGAGCTTTTCCAGTAAATCAGCAATTGATTGCAGAAACCTGTCTTAATTAAATGAAAATTTGCATTTGTTCCCCCTTTAGTACATGTTGATATATTTCCACAACCTTAAGATATCATTAGGGAAATAATATCTATTCATGCATATATTAATTTATTTTATAATACTGTAATGGTGTTGGAATGAATAACTAAATCCCATTTTTATCACTGTCATTGACCTTTCAGACCACAGAGCTGCATCATTTTAATCTCCACCCAATTTCTCCTCCAAGTGCACAGTGGCTTAGCACTGCCTCTTGGTCTGATTTCATTGACACAGTCCTTTGGGTGTAGGTGTAATGTTGATTGGTGCTGTCTTTATGCTGAATACAAACTATCAACAATCATGATATTTTACAGAACAGTGAAAATCTAAAGACGTAGTAGGAAAAACAACCAGACACAAATCAATCAAATACACATGTTAAAAAATACAATTAAAATCTAGAGCAATATTGTCTAATTGACTTTTAAACAGAAGTCACTCTATCTTTTCATGAATAGGAGAATAAGGAAATTCACCCTACTAATAATTATTTTTAATTTAATTATGCATTTGGATGAAGTCTGATCCAAGGGTTAATCACAATGCCTAATCCATCCACTAAATTTTTCTAAATTCAAGAAAGGACTGTACCTAGGCAGAATATTCTTTATATTACCCACAGAAATCTTTCTCAAAAATATAAATGAATTTTGGCAAAATGTATCTGACTATAGGACACTTTATATGTTAAGTATAGGAAGGCATATTGATTACTGGTATACAAACTGTAGCTGATCATGATTCAAAGTTGATTTGTATGCTGCATAAATTACCTTTTTTATCTTTTTCACCCAAGGGTAAAAACTGCTGTATGACCTCATCTGGTATACTCTGCACAGTAATTGGTGGAGGTATTGGATACAAGTTGTAGCAATTGATAATAAATGAGGTGTCACAGATAGAGTAGAGCAAATTAGCGAAAGACAAAGCAAAGTACAGAAGTGTTAACTGTTTAAAGAGAGAAATAAAAAAGTATATCATTCAAGAAGCAACAATAGTCAGGTTATTTACCTAAGAAGAGAAAGATGCACTAATTGAGAGTACAATCCTGCACTTCTTACTCAAGCAAAATTGTCATTTGCTTCAGGGTGTTTTCCCTGAATAAGGACTGCAGGATCAGACTTAAACATGACGGCTACAATTTCATATTCATTAAGGCAGGAACTGAGGAAGTCGAGATACTCACAATAACATTAACTTGATAGTATAATGTAAAATATTTTAATTACCCATTTGCAAATCAGAACACAATACTCCGAACTGCTGAGCATCCTCCGCTTCAGTTGAAGTTAAGAGAAGATGCAAGTACTCAGCATGTCTGAAAATACAACTCTTCATGTATGCTGGAGAACCGAATCCACATGGACCATAGGGCCCCCTTGTGCAAACTTGAGCACTTACACAAACAAGTAATTCCACTAATGATAATGAAACTACTTGTATGAGTAAATCCTATGCATATTGAGTAACGTTTGGAGAAATGCCTCCAATAATTACCATACCCAATATAGTGATCTCCCCTCATTAGCAAAGTTTTAGTAGCAGAGCCCTGCACTGATGTCTAATACTTCTAAGACTTCTGTACTTTTACAAAATATTCTTCAGAACATTTACCTATATCAAGTGCTATCATAAATCATTACAACTGAATGACACATATTAAATCAATGCATAAAGTATATTTGGGAAACTATGTTGTAGCTTTAGTTCTTTTTAAGTGATTGTGTGTAGACTCACTAATTCACTAAGGCCTACCCTAGGAAATTAGGTCAGTATAACTACGTCGCTGCAGCATTTCAAGTGTAGACAAGCCCAAAGAGTCACTCAGTAAAGAATTCACTGTACACATGGTCCACTATGAAGGTTTCAGAAAATATTCAGCAAAATATATAACTATATGATTGAAACTGTATTAAATGTAGTTTCATAGTTTATCAATGAATGTATTGGGCCAGATCTACAGCAGGTGTAAACCAGTGTAACTCAATTGAAGCCCATGGATCTATGCCAATTTTCTCCACTCAGGATCTGGCCTATTATGTCTCCCTGAAATAATTTTTTTAAAAATTATTAAGCAAAGTACAGTACATATAAGGTATTGATTTTTATCATTGATTTTGTGCTGGCATTTGGAGTCATGCCTCAAAAAACTTGAACACTTTATGTATTTACAGCTGTCTGCTGGTAAAGGGTTATTCATTAACTGAAAATAAAACATGCTTCTGAAGCTTATAAAAAGCAGCATTTGTGTAGTCTAGATTCAAAGCCACCTTCTTAGAATAAAGAGAAAACATATTTTTAAATCACCCACATTAAAAGAGAATTGTGTTTTCTAAAATATGCTTTCTTTAACTCATCACACTAATAAGACAGAAACAGATTATGCTTTTCTCCCAGAACAACTGTTCCATAGACAGAGAGCAAAGATCAATGATGAGTCATCATCTCATAAAGAACTATCTCCAGTGACAAAATACAGTGTAATGTTTGTTTAGCAGTTCAGCTTAATTATGTATCTAGGAAAATTTTGATTGCCTGCAATTTTCTGTTCTCTAATCAACCAAATCCATCAATCCTTTCATGATGGTAGCATCTGACTGGAGGGTGATCAGAACCAATCTCAGTCACAGGTCCAGTAGCAGACAAATCCACCCTCTGACATTCTTAGTAGAATGATTCATTCCAAACAGTACACTGAATTAAAAACTTCATTCAGAAATAGTACATTCCAATGTAATAATAAATCATTGGCCCTTCTCGTAAACATTATCCTCTGTCTAAAAAGTCAAAATCACTACACACGCTTACATAAACTAATCAGCCTAACCTAGGTCCAGATTGGGGTGTATGTTTAGGGTGACCATATTTCCCTATGCTGAATACGGGATACCTGGTAAAATTACTCATATTCAAGCAAGTTCAACGGCAATCAATTGTACAAACGTTCAAATCTGACTGAGCCCCTGTTAAAAAGAAATACTGCATAGTTGGATTATTTTTTATTTATTTATCTTATCTTTAAGGCTTTAGGATTCACATGGGGAAGGGTGACACACATACCCCTACCCCACCACACACACTGGGAGGGGTGACACACACACACACACACTCCCGCATACCTCTCTCACATGCAGGGGTGACCAAGCAACCTGACCCTACCTGCCCAGTGCTCTCCGCCTTCCATGCCTGGCTGGCCCTGGTGGACAGACCTGCCTCTCCTGGTACCTGGCACCACATCCTCCTGAGATAACACATGGAGAGGGTGTGCAGGGTTACAAGGTCCCCCAGATTTCTGCAAGGGTTCACACCAGAACGTGGCCAGTAGCAGCCTTTTGCCACTGTGCGGGAGGGAAGGGATGGGAGCTGCTTCCAGCCACAAGGGAGGAGGGTGGAGGGAAGGGATGATTTGGCCTGTGTCTTTGCAGAGCTCATCTCTTCCCCAGTCCCGCACTGCTCCCATGTGGCTGGAAGCAGCTTGTCCCTTCCTGCTCACACAGTGTCAAAAGGCAGCTAACACCTCCAGGCTGCTGCTGGCTACTGACATAACCCAGCCACCTCCTGTCCTCCAGCTACAGAGCGGGCAGGAAGGGGTTAAGCCCTAAGGATACATTGTGCACCAGGACCCAGGGAACCTGACTGCAGGGGCTTCAGCAAACCCGGCTCAGCAGAGGAGGATGCCTACAGGATGGAGCAGCCTCACGCTCCCTGGTGGCAGGACCCCGAGTGGGGTGCGGGGGAGGGCTGAAGAGGGCGCTAAGCCCCTACCCTGGGGGACTACTGTGGAGCTTGCAGGTTTGGGGTGTGAACAGGCTGGAAATCGCTTTCCCCCCAACACTCCAGAGCTTAGCTGAGGGGCAGAGAGGCTTTCCTGTGCCAGCACTGTCGTTGATGCCAACATGTGGAACAATACAGCTATCTCTGAGTACTTTGCTGAAAGGAAGGAAGATTGAGAGGATAAGGAAAAAAACAAAGTTATCCCTCATCCTCAGAGCATATATTTTCCTCTTCCACTGCCTAGAGTCCCCTTCAGCTGAATGCAGCAAGCAAAACAGGTTGTAGATATATTTTGTAACGTTTAGTGCATACTAGATTCGGTGGCCACCTTCTAGGTCTTTTGTTCTGAGATGAGTGGCAATGGATAAAGCCACAGCTGCTGCAGCAAGTTTGCTCTTAAGCCCTGAGGAGGTGGAAGATAATTAAATATACAAATCATCATCTTAACTACTCTGCAAATATGAATTGTGAGGATGAATATCTTTATTCCCATTTCACAGTTGTGAAAACTGAGGCCCCGAGAATGCAGCGTAAGTTAATCAGAAGAACCAGAAAGGTTAATAAACCTGTTCCGAGTTTCAAACTGGGTCAATCTATAGTTTCACAGTTAAACCTAACAAAATTTAGGAGATGTGAATGAAGTGCGCTTTGAATTTTGGGGGTTTATTGGAATCCAACATTCAAACTGAAATTCTGAGGCTATGAACCTCTTCAAATTAGGCCTGAAGAAAATACTTGTAGGAACTCTTACAAACAAAGAATACCAAGTTTTAGGTTACTCTTTCCAGCACTGCTTTTCTTTTGAATCAATGTAACAGTCACCACTGGAGCTATTTATGTCAGGGACATTTTGTGCATTGTGCATCCCACAAGGCTGTTCATGAATAACAGGGAATGTTTAAACTATACTTTTGTGACAAACAGGTTTTATTAATCCCATACTCACAGTATTAGATAGCAGTTCAAAAGGTTTTCTTTGAATTAAAAATAGTTAATATTTGGCACACAGATCATTTCTGAGTCAAGCTTGAGACATTATTTCTATACTATTTTAACATATTTGTCTTCCAATTTTAGAAATATTTGAGGAAGGTTATTCGGAGCCAGCCCTTTTGCACCACTCAGGCAATGCAAAGAGGTCTGATGAGGTTCAATAAGGACAAGTGCAGAGTCCTGCACTTAGGACGGAAGAATCCAATGCACCACTACAGACTAGGGACCGAATGGCTAGGCAGCAGTTCTGTAGAGAAGGACCTAGGGGTGACAGTGGACGAGAAGCTGGATATGAGTCAACAGTGTGCCCTTGTTGCCAAGAAGGCCAATGGCGTTTTGGGGTGTATAAGTAGGGGCATTGCCAGCAGATCGAGAGACGTGATCGTTCCCCTCTATTCGACATTAGTGAGGCCTCATCTGGAGTACTGTGTCCACTTTGGGGCCCCACACTACAAGAAGGATGTGGAGAAATTGGAGAGAGTCCAGCGAAGGGCAACAAAAATGATTAGGGGTCTGGAACACATGAGTTATGAGGAGAGGCTGAGGGAACTGGGATTGTTTAGTCTACGGAAGAGAAGAATGAGGGGGGATTTGATAGCTGCTTTTAACTACCTGAAAGGTGGATCCAAAGAGGATGGATCTAGACTATTCTCAGTGATAGCAGATGACAGGACAAGGAGTAATGGTCTCAAGTTGCAGTGGGGGAGGTTTAGGTTGGATATTAGGAAAAACTTTTTCACTAGGAGGGTGGTGAAACACTGGAATGCGTTACCTAGAGAGGTGGTGGAATCCCCTTCCTTAGAAGTTTTTAAGGTCAGGCTTGACAAAGCCCTGGCTGGGATGATTTAGTTGGGATTGGTCCTGCTCTGGGCAGGGGGTTGGACTAGATGGCCTCCAGAGGTCCCTTCCAACTCTGTTATTCTATGATTCTATGGTTCTAGGACAGAAAGATGCCCTAACCCTTTGAGGATTCCTCCAGCATAGCAGAATTTCTGGCTGACATATCTTGTTCTATACCACCATCTCTGGCATAGGCACACCAGGGGCAGGAGGAGGTGTGTCCGGAGTGCGCAGCACTTTGCCAATTCCCAGCTAATGTAAATTGGCTCTTTGGGGCTTTTATAAGCTGACACAAGCTGTAGAAGCTTCCAGTAGCCCTGAGAAATCAGGGGAGTGCAAAGCTGGCATACAGACACCTTTGTCTCCACACACACACACCACAACCTCTTGGGCCTTGAAATAACTAGAGGTCATCTGGCTCTGAGGACATTTCAATGCTTCTTAATCGAGTTGGATGAAACACTCATAGTGAATGCTTCTTAATACAATTTGCCTATTTTTCAAGTTCACTGAGTTTCCATTAAACAGGAGCAATTTTATCAGATTTCACACATTTCTTTCACTGTCTGGATGTTTTCAAAAATACGGAAAAGCTGTTTTTTGCTTGAACAGTCACATTTATGAATTTTGAAAAAGTTGCCAGAAAAGAAGGTGTTTCCTAAAGAAGTATGAATACAGGGCTAGGAGGCACGTAGGTTGAGCAGTTTTCACAATTATCCCTTGGTATTAAAAATTCTTTACACACGTATAAAACATTATAAATAGTATTGATTATATTGCCCTAATCCAAGAAGAAAGTGCCATTATTCCCATTATACAGTTGAATGCACACAGGCTCAGAAAGGCTAAGTTACTTGCCTAGACTGACACAACCAATAGCACAGCCAAGGTCTTCTTACCCCCTTGTCCCACACTTCATCCACTAGATCAGAATTCTCCTCTTCCTCTAAATAACATACTTTACCTTGCTGTGCCACACATCTTGAATATATTTTCAATTTTTATCCATGGTAGGTAATTTACTCCATTTTACATAATGGAAAGCTGATAGTCAAAGAAGTTAAGCACAATGGCATACATTTCACCCAGCTCGTTACACGTGGTAACCGAACAGAAATACTAGCTTTAAAACATAGAACAGAAAAAATGTGCTGTTATAATATTATTTCTACTCTATAATTATCTTTTTAAACTTAATATGTGTTATATTCAATACTCACTTTTAGGTAGTTTTCTGTTTGTCATCATGGAAAGAACCCAAGTTTTCTTAATATCAGTAAAATTTAGTGTCCTCTAGCTGGGGATATTACTATATCGGGCTTGATCCTTCAGCCCATACACAGAGAAGTTGTTTGTTGGCTTCAAGGTTTACTCATTGTGTGTGCCCTAAGTGTAATCCTTGGGGCAAAGCAGAATGGATAAAAAGATCATTTACAGTTGGATCTCTGGGAATTGGCTACCTTTGTTCCTTGTGTTATTTAACCCATCCTAAAGATTAACATTATAAACTGTGATACTGAAAAATTATTCTAAAATTAAACTGTCAAGTGACTGAATAAAACATTTTTCTTTTGTGAAGAAAACAAGTCACACAAGTCTTCTGTTTGTCTATAGCTGGCCTAATCACATGCCAACAATCTCTAGAATCCATTAATATACTCTCTTTGTCAATGAAACTCCTGCTAGGGAGGGTAAACCTTAGTCTACGTAAAATGTGTTATTGATTTTAATCAATACACCGCTCGAGTCTGAAGATGGATTTTTCTGCAATGAAATGTAACAGAATGGACGTAAAAAATGTGCAAGTTGGTGCCCTCTACCCTTTTCAGAAGCAACTGATATTTTGACCATTCTATCACCATGAATAATGCATTCTCCTGAAACCATTTTCAAACCGCACAAGGTAGGCAGTGGAGCTGGATGGATTTCATTGCAAAAATGGCTCCCTAGAACCTGTATTCGTGGTCACCATATTAATCTCTCTCTCTCACTCATTCACAAAGACACATGTTTCTATATAGCAGCAGTAGTCACTCCATAGTTAAGATTGAAACTAGCTCCCCATTATAAGTCCACACAACCCACCTCCCCCCACTCCCAAAAAAAGCAACCCCCATTAAATTTCATGCGCATAAGTTATGAAGGTGGATCCTTGGCTTCTGTAAATCAGTGTAGCAACAATGAAATGAACAGAGATACGCTGATTGACACCAGCTCAGAATCTCACAATAGTGTTTAAAAATGTCTCATAGCCTTGACTTTTGAACATTTTCCTAATATAGGTTTACCTTAACTCCAAAATGGGTTGGTCAACAAATGTATAAACATTTTGTTGGCCTTGTTAAAGAGAAGTGCCTTTTAGTATTTGTTGTTGTTGTTTTGTTTTGCAGAGGTAATGGAAGAATTACACAGATACCTAAATAATTATATAAAAGGGGCATATGGAGATGTCACAAGGTGGCCGAGAAAGGCAGAGAGTCCTTTATTCGTGTTAAACTTTAGATACTTAAATTTTGCTAAATATAAAACTTTTAAACATTCAGGGCCTGTTTCTCCACTGTGTAGCACAGGTATAAAACTGGAGTAACTCCACTGATTTCAACCTCAGTGATTTCTGTGGAATTACACTGGCATAAAACTAATAACAGTGATGAATCAGACCCTAAACGTTTTCATTGTGCACAAAAGTTTCTCTCTTACAACTTCCATTCACCCCACTGTCCCCTGCCTCTGTAACCCACACAAATATTACTCCACTACACACAACACTCCTATGGACTTGCTCGGGTCTTTTAATAGCCGACAGATCAGACTGGACTTTCTGCCACCAAAGACCACAAACTGGATTCCCCCAGTAGAAATGAACTGGGCCCATATCTTGTTTCACTCTAGAAGTTGTTCACTGTAATACTATGTAGAAGAGGTTATCAGCAGTGCATGGCCAAGTTACAATAATGAAACACAACTGTCAATTTCCTGATTTTGTGTTAAAAGAATCTCAAATTTGTTGCAGCAACATAGTATTCCATGTACATCCCTTGTTTTGCTTTTTAAGTAAAGATAAAAATGGGTGTCAATCTTTGCTTGAAAGTGCAATCACTATCACTTTGAGCCAAAGTGCTTGAAGGAAATAGACTCATAAGAGCCACCACCAATGCATGAATGAAGAAACAAATGTTGCTGCAACAGATTTCCTGCAGTAAGCCAGCGGATGACACCTAAGTGCAAGCACCCAAGCCCTGGTGGATCAAGGGCCTAGAGGGGCAAGAAGGTAGAAGATTTCATGATAATTGGGAGGAGCTAAGCTGACCAAATAGCAAGTGTGAAAAATTGGGATGGGGGTGGGTAATAGGTGTCTGTATAAGAAAAGGCCCCAAATATCAGGACTGTCCCTATAAAATCAGGACATCTGCTCACCGTAGAAAGGAGCTGGAGGGTGGGCATTATCTTGCCTGCAGTGTGTGTGGTGGGGCTCTATGGAAGGAAGGGCTGTGTTCTGTGGGAGTGGATGTGCATGAGCAAGGGGAAAGGACTGTGGGGGTGAGCACTTTGAAGTGAGACTCACGTGTCCCAAGGGTGAAGGCTGAGTAGCTGAGGAGCAGTAACTCCACCAGACTGGGGGTCCAGACTGAGCAGCAAACAGAGGCACAGCTACCTTACCAGCCAAGCACATCTCAGCTCTGTGTGTATCAACAATGGGATCAGAGGCCTGGGCGGATAGGTAGGGGTGTGATGTTGCACTCCATATGTTTACGGAAATATGTTTATAAGTGTAAATTTGACATAACTGGAATATGCTTTATGCAAAAGGTCTTGTAAGATATCATTACAAAGCGTATAATCTACTGAGTGTGTTCATCCTATTTATATGAATGTATCATTCTTGTATCTGAAATTAGGAATATGAAATATAATTCTGAGGTCCTATTGTAGTTATGCAAAGTATGGGCCATTAATGGTAGTTTGGAATCTTGATGGTCCCCATTAACTAGGACAATTGGTTGTAAATGGCTCTGTTTACTTGTAAGCCTTCCTGTAGACATGTGTGCCAGTAAGTAGGTAACGAAGTCTCACAGGACATGTGAACATGTCACATGATACTGGAATCCATCTTTAACCTTGTGCTTTCCCATTCAGAAGGAGGGGGGGAACCCAGCAGTTTGATCCTAAGAAGAAAGCTAAGAGAGAAAGCTTTTGGGCAGAGTGCTGGCTGAAAAGAAGCTTAGAACTGTGAACAAAGAAACTCTCTCCCATTGTTTGATTTCTACTGTATTCAGGGAAACAAGACTTTGTGTGAATTGTTTGTAAATAATTAGGATTGTATCAATACAATACCTGACTCCAGCATCAATTTCTCTTCCTAACAGAAACAACCTGCAAAACTCCAAATATTGGCTAATTGCTTGGTTCAAAAGGGTAAAAATAACTTTATTGCACTTTACAATAGCTTAATTTTTAAAGCATTCTTTCAGTGACTTTTCCATTCCATTATATATACACAACATCACTATGATCAAGACTATTCAAATGTATGTTTGGGTTTCAACAATAAGATAGGGAATAAATTTTGTGAAGGGGTGTAGCACACGATCACACAAGCTTTTCACATTAGTAAAAAGTTCAGTGAAGGCATCATTATTTTGATTTTATTATTGTTTCTCTTAAATAAAATACCTAATACAACATTTTGTTTGATTTGGTTTTGCAGCACGGCTTTATTTTAAAATGCAGTCTGGATTCTGGGAAATACTAACTATTCCTGCCAAACAAATTTGCATAGAAGTATAGGTTGCCAGGTGGCTATATATACCAGCCAATTCTGACTATAATCTCAAAAGATCTCATCAGCAATTCAAGGTTTACCTTGATTAGAAATTGGATGAGTTGGGTTGGTCTACAAGAAGTAGTTTTATGTTGATTGAGTAGAGGTCACTCTTTCTTCTGAATAACTACCAGAGCCATTCTTCAATACAAAGTTAGAGAGCATGCCATTGTTGGAGAAACTAACTTTCAGAGGAGTTTTAAAACTACTGATATTATTCAGGTGGATAGTTATTCTTCACTTCTTTCCCTCAAGTGTTGTGTAGTTCTATGATCTGCTAAATAGTAACCACGTTCCATCCTAGAAAGAGTGGTGGTTTGTGAGATTTGTGTGATCTTTAATTATATGATCAAATACTACACATGCTTACTATAGTCACATCTTAGAAAATCTGCAGTAGGGAGCACCTCTCCTGTGCATTTTAGGAGGTTTGCAGGAGAGATCTCCACATCTAGGAACTTAAATTTGTTCATAGCTGAGGACAGTATTTTTGTGTCTTTCCAACAGCAGAATTTCTAAGGTACACAGGCACAGGGCTCCCTTCATTACACTTTACAAAGTCTGTAAGAGCCCTTCCCCACTCTCTTTCCAATTTATGAGATATTAAGGAGTTCTCATTATATTCCCAGGTATCCTGACCAATTTGCAGCTTGACTGGACTTCACTATGCAGCTAAAGTCATGCATGAACAGGAAATTGCACGGGGCGGCAGCCAAGACCCTGGGCACGCAGGGTGGCAGCAGAGTTTAATCGTTATCTGAAACCATTAAGCATCAAGCTTATCAGTTAATCGGTTAAACTTTTACAGCCCTATTCACCTTATGAACACTGGGGAACAATGCAAACTGTTATGCAGTCTTATCTATAGCTATCACTCTAGCACTCCCTACATATGCAAGCCTTATATATTGTAGGTATGGTGACCAGATGTCCTGATTTTATAGGGACAGTCCCAACATTTGGGGCTTTTTGTTATATAGGCCCTTATTAACTCCTACCCCCATCCCGATTTTTCACACTTGATATCTGGTCACCCTATTTGTAGGGAGTGCTATAGTGCTATACATAGGATTCCAAAGCACTTTGGGATCCTCTGCAGGGAAAGTAAGATATATAAATGAAAGATATTTTTAAGCCAGAAATAAAAATGTATATAATGCCTTTCTGTGAATTCATATTTCACAAGAACACCTATATAACAAATGGTTGTGCTTTAATTCTCAAGCACAAGCAATTTATTATAGGTACGGTACACGTATCAACTGAAATTTGAGTACATATAATTTTCCTTTTAGATTTGTCTCAGAAAGCCACAACATTTGCTGCTAATGATGATTTTAGCCCATCCAGGATAACAAAATCTTTACTTATATTTCTCAGCTCCTCCAGTAGCTTCTGCTAGCTGTTCTATTACTGTATGTATGATAACTACTTCCACTCAAAATCGGCTCATTATTTAAAAATCTAAATTAGTTACATGTCTACTTAAACCTTTACCTACAAAATTTCTGTATGATTTTTCTGCAGACTTCACTCTGGTAATTTCACGATTTGTTAACTTGTCTTTGATGTCTGTTTCTGGTCCATCTGCTTTGAAATCTGGTGTTATTATTCTATTAATAAAGAAGCCACTTTTTTTAAAGGTTGAACTGAGCTCAAAGGTATTAGAGAATGCAGTAGCATGTTTAAAGATGTTTTTCAGTATTACTCTGGTGTTATTCATATCTCCACATACAATGGTTTCTCAACATTTTTATTAGAAGTTTACTATTTGGCTGTAAAATTATATTTTGGGTTGAATCTTCACATTTGAGCCCTAGAAGCTTTTTTTCCATAGTTTTTTATAAAAATCTGCTTGGAGTTTTTTATAAAAATCTGCTTTTTTAATTGAATTTGGTTTTGATTCAAATCTCAGTGATTTTTGGACTGCAGAAAATTATTGGAGACTCTGATACGTGACACTGATCTCAATAACTTGGGTAACATTGTTTCTATTTGGTAGCAGTAGAATATCATTTTTTTATATCCCTCTCAGAATTCCTGAGTCTGTCCAGCACCACTTTCGTATACAGCAAAGCAACCTGGAGACCTGCTATCATATCCTGACTTACAAGAACTTACATGCTTAAGATTTTCTCAAGAACTCAAAAAAATAGAGAAGGGTTCTTCTCCTGCAGAGTTACAGGTCCTTTCTTGATGTTTGTCACCCTGGGACAGATACACTGTTGTAGAATTATCAGATACTTTGCTACATCGCATAGTATTGACAGGGAGATAGAGGAAAATATGACTCTGCTCACTCATGCGGATCTTCTTAGAGTAGGCGCAATGTGCCTCAGGTGGCACTTGACCAAAATAAGGATGTAATAAATGTGCATTAAGAAGGCCATGACCATGAGATTTCATAGGAAGTCTTGAAAAAGTGAAAATTACAGAACACATTTTTGTCATAATTGCACCTACAAAAACAGTGCACCTGCGCATGCACAGAGGTAACTGTGTATACAAAACCTGCATTGCATGCAAAATAGTCAATTGCACAAGGAAAATAATATCTGCACACATAAGTAAGAAATAGTCATCATTATGCCATGTGAATATATGATACTCTAGCATTCTTAACACTTATAGTAGACTGTAAGCTCTTTGAAGCTGTTCTGTTACATATTTGTATGGCACCTAGCACAGTGGAGCTCCGATCCATCACTGGGGCTCCTAGGTGCTACTGCAATAAAATTAAATAAAAATAATAATTGATACTTAAAAGCCTGTGGTGTCATGAAGCTTAATTATTGTTTGCAAAGAATTTGAAATTCTTAGATAAAAGGGGCTGTGCACAGTAGGCACCTATACAAACTTAGCATTTGCTACTCTACAGTTAGTACAGTATCATGGCATATCCTATTCTAAGTACAGGCTAAGATACCTTAGCAGGTGAATGCTGAGTGTTTAACAAAATTATATTATTAACTGTAATCATATAATGATTTATATTTAAAAGTGCTACAGTGCTGTCCAAAGATTAACTCATGTCTGCACATTTGTGAGGTAGGCAAAGATATATTGCCTCTATTAACATATGGGGAAGCTGAGATACAGAGCAGTTAAGGTACTTCCAAATTCATGCAGTGATAAATAAAATCAGTATTGAAACACAGGCATTCCTGGCTTTCAATTGTCTACTCTGTCCACTAACTCATGCTGCCTCCCAATGACATTACATTTTTATGATATAATCGTGATATAAAGTTGTCTTTTCACATATGGAAATACATTTAAGATAATATTTACAATAATTATGGAATACATAAGGAATTGTATTTTAAAATGGCAAGTAGTTTATTTGATAAAAACCCATGTAAAAATAACATTAGGGATCTGTAACAACCTTGCAAATGTTAGGAAACTTATCATTATATATTCAAATTTCATATCGTTAAGAAACATAAGACTTCACATTCAGCCCACCTCAAAGTACCTAGAGAATGCCTCAAGAATTTACCATTAATACTGCATTTTTCTCCTTTTGTGAATTTGTCTTCAATGTTTAAAGTAACACTACCGACACCAAAATCAAGCAGTCATAAAATTTTCTTTGCATATTTTGCAAATACAAACACAAAATAATTTGACTACTCATAATTATTGCACTGCACAACAGAAGAGTCCAATTATGCACTCCATACTCAGATCACACCCCAATGGGATTTTCGCATGATGCCTCGCTCCAGGCTTCAAGTAAAATGTCAAATACTTTGAGACTCGTGATAAAATTGGAAGAGTTGGCAACACTGCGTTATCTTCCTACCCTATAGTGGATTGTTCCCTTATACTGTAACTCACACGTCTCTGATCTATATAACAAAATTTGGTCAGTGAATGGCCTATAAAAGTGGTTCTCAAACTTATTTGATCCCCTCCCCTTCTTTGTGTCTGTAGAAGTTTACTCCCGTCTATTGACGCCTAGCCAACACCCGCCCCTCTACAGCCGCCCAGTTCTGAAAACATCGCCACCACCCGCAGCATCACAGAAGTAAGGTGTCAGTGCCATATCACCCTGACTTCTCCACTGCTGCTGGCAGCGATGCTGCCTTCAGAGCTGGGTGACTGGCTAGCAGCCACTGCTCTCTGGCCACCCAGCTCCAACTGTGCACAGTAAGTTTTTTCCCCTAACGCTTCTCATGCTCCCTCCCCCCAAACACATTCCATGCCCCACCAAGGGGATGCATCTCCCCGTTTGAGAACCTCTGATTTATAGTTTGATTGCTACTGAAATTAATAAATTTAACTTTGAAAAGTAGCTGTTGCACATGCTCACTAACTGCTTTTCACAAAGACTTTATAACTTCAGGTTCATAATCTCTCTCTGAAAACTGGCAAGGTAAATAAGAGTAAATATTCATAATCTTAGAAATTATCTATGACATACCAAAAACAGACCTATCCTCCAGTCAACTCATACTTTTATAGGATTTAGTACATTTTTCCTAATATTTTAGACTTCAATTCATAAAAAAGTTATATTTTTCAAAGGGAAAAATTCTATGCTCTTTTATACCAATTTATACCACGTAATCTCATTGAAATCAGAGGTATAGCATGGAGTACAAACTCACCCAGAAATTAGAGCTAGCCTAGTGCTGTATACTCCCTGTGTGAAACCATGGCCCCCCTGAAATCAGGGGAAAACTCCTATTGACTTCAGTGGGGCTAGGTCTTTGGACAAGTCATATGTTAATCTTTTGTTCCTCGTTTTTCTCTCTGTTAAATGCAGATGATAACATTCTCTACCTCTCAGAGGGATTGTGATTACTGTTTGTTAGGAACTCAAAAACTATAGTAAAGCATTCCATAAAAGTTTATAAATAAATCCAATTTTATAATGTTTGATTATATATCATATCTCACAGTTTGTTGTAAAGTTTGCGGTATATATGGTCAGTATAGATACATATATGATTGATATATACAGAAATATGTTAAAAGGACATTATTAAGATTGCAAAGTCAAGCACTCAAAAGTTATCAAATGCCAGTGCAAACTTAATTGCTCTCCTTGTGCATATGCATTACAATAGTCTTCATTTACATGATCACATGAGAAGAATTAGTTGGGGACTGGTCCTGCTTTGAGCAGGGGGTTGGACTAGATGACCTCCTGAGGTCCCTTCCAACGCTGATATTCTATGATTCTAAGAATGGTGAGATGCAGGAATCCTAGCTTTCATTCCAGGTTCTGGAGGGAAATGTGTTTTAGTGGTCACAGACTCTTCTGCCTGTTCCCCCAAAGCTTGATCCTTTCAGCCCTGTCCTCTCCGACTTGTCCCTGTCTCAGTCTTGTCGCTCCCTCACCATGGCTCCTCATCCCAGTCCTATTCTCCTAATCTAGCCAGTCACACTCTCCACTCCTCGGGTTTCTTACCCAGTTCCAGTCTCCTTGCCCAGCCAGTTCCAGTTCTCCTTTTCCTGGCTTCTTGTGAAATCTGTCTTTCTTCTCAGCGTCCAGTTATCGCCCCCATTCTGCCTCTATTCCTCATCCCAGTCAACTCCTTGGGGTCCTTGTCCAATTTCATTCCCTTCCTCTGCAAGTTTCTTGTCCCAGTCTCTTTTCCCAACAGTCCAAATTCTTCCCCCCACACCATTGTCACTCTCTGCTCCCCTCCACCTCTTCCCATCTGCCATACTGGTTCCAAGTCTCAGTCTCTTGGCCCAGCCAGTCCCAGTCTCTGTCTCCCCCCCGCCACCCTCCACCAACTCCCAGTATAAGTTTCCCTCTCTCTCAGCCAGGGACCAACCCCAGTCCCCCCTGCTCAGGACCTTTATCCCAATCTACTCCCCCCCACACACACACACTAATGAAGGTCTGGCTCTTGCCCCCTCAGCATTCAAACGTGGCAGCTTCCTACTGCTGACTGGACCCAGCATGTGGACATTGAGAACACGGAAGAGAGAGGCTCCCTGCTCTGAGTTCCAGTGCCTGGCTTTAGCCTTGTCTCCAGTAGTGCAAAGCTGCCATTGCAGCACAATTCTGCTGAGCATTGGGCTGGAGCATGCTCAGTAAAAATGGAATCTTCCTTGGTTTTAGCTGAGAAGCTCGAGCAGGTCTCTCTTTAGCATGTGAAAACTGATATTTTTTCAAAATCTTGTAATTTGGCTAAGTTTAGGTACATTTTCATGGGAATAGCAAAACACATCCCTGTCAGAAAAAGACATCCCCTTGCCAAATTTCAAGTCCTTTCTCCAAAGAATGGAGATACTAGAGTTTCTCACACACAAAAAAGTCACCAGAATTTTTTTAAAATGGGCAAAACAGTATATTTTTCACTAGCCTCATTCTTGGAAATTCACCATTTCCATTTTGGCTGAAATGTTCCAAAACATTTCAGCCTGAGCCAGACACCTGGTAGTCCAAATGGTTAAAGGTTTGCAAAGTTCTAAGGAAATGAAAATGTTTCACAGCATACTAAGACATTGTATGGTAAATTACTTTCTATGGTATTAATCATTATGATTTTAAGTAGATATTACTCAATGTTTCATAAAACTCTGTGCTTTGTCCCAATATGTATCTTACTGAACAAAGAATTGATCTCATAATATTAAACTACACCGGACTAACCATTCTTGAACCATCATCCTTTACTCTGCAAATAGCACCCTACTCATACTGTACTTTTAGCATATTGGACAAAATTTGCACCATATCATTAACTGGAAGCAACAGCAGTACACATTTTTAGTTAAATCTCATTTCTATTTTTCCACCTAGGGAACTACTGAGTCATCCAATATCAAATTGTCTATTCTACTGAATACCATACCATATTTGTATCCGAACCACATCCTACCATATTGGAAAACTGATGCCTGATCTTATTCCCAGTGCAATCAATAACAAAATTCTCATAGACTTCACTGGAAATAGGTATCATCTGCTTGGATACTGTTATTTATACACATGTACCATGTTGTCTTTGTGCTACAACAAAACAATGCACCATGCTGGGGTAAGACTGACTGTTATGAGAAGGTATAATGGACATATTTTATTTCTTTATTTATTATATTTTGACATTTACAGTATGTAAGACCATATTGAGAAATGACTGACAGCAAGCCATACTTGGTAGTGACTTCAGGACAAATTCTGTTCTCAGTGTAAACCAACCGAGGCCAATTCATTGATGTCGAAGTGTCGCACAACTATAAATAAGAGCAGCATCTGGCCCCTAAAGTCGATGTAATGGCAAGAGAATCACACACACTAAAATGAAATTTTACCAATTCTATAAGTTTCAAATGCAGAGTACACTAGGATCTTTTGGGTCTAGTCTAACTCCCAATTCAAGTCAATGGAAAGAATGTAATTGTCCTCAGTGGGAGAGGTTATATTGCTAAAGAAAAAATATATTAAAACATTTTCAAACTGGAATTATTAAAATCAGGCATCTGAATCCATAATAAATAGAACTGGTTAGAAAAAATCAACTTTTGAGAAAATTGAAAGTTTTCAGAAAAAAATATTTCTGATTAGCTCCAACACTTAAGCATCTAAATATAAATAATTGGATTTTATTTAGAGGTGCAGACCACTGATAGTTCCCACTGAGATCAGTCTGAGCTGTGGGTGATTAACACCTCTGAAAATCGAGCTGCTTTTATGTAAGTGCCTAATTATGGATTTACAGTAGATGTATGGCTTTAGGCACCCTTGTAAAAAAAAAATTGGCCCAAGCTTATTGATACAGGTTTGTTAATGTTACTTCTTTAAACATGTTATAGTTACATTTGAGGCCATCTAACATGTTTCAGTTACAAATTCCAATGTCAATAATAGCTCTTGATTTGAAATAAGTATAAATTTAACACCCCCCAAAATGCACTGCCCTGTCAGAAGTTGTGGCCTTTCAAAGTTTTAATCAAAAGTCCGTATCTTCAAGGTGCCAATACCATTCCCCCAAAGCTATAAAACTTCTTTTCCAATGGCTCTGAAGGTAGTATAATATTATACCAAGCATTTGGTCATAAAAATAACTGATGATTATGGCTGAAGGCTACATTTTAAAATGAAATGGCAACTACTGTATTTAGCAATTTCACTGCATTTTGAAATAAAAGTTGAAAGTTACAAAACAAGGCACAAAGTTATAGAATAACTTGTAATGTGTTATTCTACAACACTGCTGATACTGCAGGGGGACATCAGGAATAAGGGCCTGACCCAAGGCCTACTGGAAGTCAGTGGGAGTTTCTCCACTGACTTCAAAGGGCTTTGGATTGGGCCCTATGGATCAAATCTGTCTCTATCTTACTTACACAGGCAGTCACATAGATTTCAATAAGATCACTGACTTCAAAACAACTACTTGTATGTATAAAGCAGGCAGGATTTTGCCAATTCTATGTACCATACTGAATTATTGTCAATTAGATTGAGTAGTATAACATGCCATTTAGGAAACAATTCAGCACTAAGACCAGTACACTATGGAGCATTTATTACTAATGAATATTATAAATATAGAGTAATGAATGAGACAACAGTCCATGTTTACACTGTAAGTGGAGAGAAATTATAAAATGAAAATGTTTATAAAATAATAATATTTTAACAAATTCAGCAAGTTACTATTCTCTCAAACTTTTATTTAACGAGCGTGTGTGTGTGCGTGCACATTATTATTAAAAAAGATTGTTTGCTTAGGTCAAGAACATTCCTTTTAGGCTTTCAGACCTGACCATTCTGCTCTGGACCTGTTCCACCAGCACCTGTTGGGCTAGATGTGAAAAACAAAAAAACTTCACTAACAACCATGTTCAATTTTTATTTGAAATACAACATCAGGAATTTGTTACCACTTCCAGTATAAAGATTTAAGCCTACAAACTTGATATGGTAGGCTGCCTTTGTACCCATTCAATGGCTGCCCTATGGCCCCTTTATGCTCATCTTGTACAAAGGTGCAATAGGACAGATGTAAATCCCCTTTCCCCCCACTCAGGAAATACCCATTTTAGGAGTCCTCTAGGCTGAGTACTGTCTCTACCAATATTGTGATCCCTCCTGCAACAGCCCTACTATGCAGGAGGCATTCCAGATAGGGGTGGGCCTGAAGAGGAAGGGGCACATCAGCATGGGAGGAGACATGGCTGTGGAATCCTTTCAGCCCAGCAGTTCTGCACCCCTGCAATGGCAAATAAGGGGCCATTGCAACAGTGATGCAACTTAGGACTGCCTAACTGCAAATCTGGTCCCAGCGTAACTCACAGAAATAGACCTTAATCATGCCAGTACTCCTACTGAGTTGCATACTTAACAATGTAACCATATTTCATCTAAAAAACAAAAATAAAAACCCCACCATCCTGGAAATTAGGTCTGTAAGCAGGGTGCTGCATTCTGGGATTTTTTGTTTGTTTTGTTCTTGATAATAAAAAGCAAAAGTTAAAAGTGAGTCTGCTGTGGCTGAAGTGCTGATGAAAGGCCCCCATAGCTAAGGTGACAGAGCGGGAGAGGGTAATGACCCAGAAGGAAAGGTCAGTAGGAGGGGATCTTATAAACAATCCATTGTTTAAGCCTTAACTGAACCGCTGTTGAATTTTTCTCCATTTCAATTGCTGCCCTCCTCCTCCTCCTTTTACTCCTCTCCCCTCTTCCATCCCTCTCCTATTGCTTCTTTTTCTTTCATCCTTCTGAGCTCTGCCGACGCCAGGGGAGAGGTCCAGAGCAGGAGGGAAGGTCCAGCAAGTCTGAAATAAAAAAAAATTACAAAGAAAAGATAAAATGGGTTCAGAAATGCAGTTAAATAAAACAACGTTTAATGCATTTTTCCCCTTCTGATAAATGGCACTTTTCAGGCAGTGAAAATAGTTCCTGCTGTAACTCTGTGGTTATGGTTAGTGTTGCAAGATTCATTATTATCTTGACCAAGTAGCAGGAATTTCTGAACCCATTTTAAAATTTCTGCTGTGGTATGCCATACCATCCTGCTTATTGTCTTAGGCCCCAATTCAAGACAACATCCCATTTCAGGACAGCACTTAAGCTTTTTGCTCTAACTGCTGTCCTGAATCAGAGCATTAGCACTTTTCTGCAAGCTTCTCTGCATAGGCAAACCCTTGCATCCACTTGGAGCCCTATTGATTATCTACTCACACAGAGGCAGCTTGCAGAATGGGGACCTTATGACATGTGATGGCAGAATTTGGTTCATATGTCATACTATTACCTAGTAGCTCAGTCAGCAGTTGTATACTTTCATATACTGAAAATGCATTATGCCACATGCTCCTTATATTCCAATGACAAACATTCTGTTTGTAACTAATGTATGATATTAGATGTGTTAGCAATAGATATATTCGCATGGTGTCCAGCCATGGTGTCTTAGGTACATAACACAAAAAAGGGAGACAAGCCAGAGACTCCATGAATTCCACCAAGGACTTCATTATTACCAGGCTATTTTATGTAAGAGGTGCTCAGATACTACAGTTTCAATAGGCAGTACAAAACCTTACAGTAGATATATAGATACACTTTGAAGAATAAATATGAAGGCCAACTGCCTCCTCGTCTGGTGAAGTGTGTACACGATATTGTAACTATACACTCTATTGCCCTTAGGAAATGGTTATTTGAATGTTTTACACTGTGAGCTCCAACCTATGTCTCTTGAGTCTTATTAATCAATCAGATTTCTGACTTAATGCATACCATTTTAACATGGCAGTTATAGTACCCTGGATGTGCCTTATTTTAGAATATGAATAACACTATGCTATTTTGGGAATTAACTCAGGACATGCCATGTTTTGCACTTATTCATATCAGATTGAACTATATACTTTACTAGCTTGATTCAGGTTTCCTCTTATAGTACTTTGGACTATACAGTATAATTTAAATTACATAATTACATAATGGTGAAGACAGCTGAAAAGTGTGGCCAACTCAGGCTCCTTACAGGAATTTGCATTGCGGAATTCACAAAGCTCTCCATAAATCCCAATCTATTTACATAGTGTTATCACTCTTCTAAAATCCTACAAAAAATGTTGCAGACACTCATACAGCAATAGCGAAATCCTTGCAATCAAACAGGACTCCATATTATTTATGAGCTATAATAGCTAGTTGTTTTTCGTCACACTTCATCTTACTGCTAATGGGATCTCACCACTATCTCTAATTGGACTCAATTCACATTGTACTGCAATAGATTATGACATCATACTATACTAGTTAGTGATATTCATAGCAAGGCCATTGAACCATGACAGTAGACAAGCTCTACAGTTCCGCCATTGGATACTGATCTAAATCCTCCACTTACCAATGGACTTTGAAAGACCATTTGTCAGTAATATTCTAGGAATTCATTTAAATGAGCAATTAATGATAACTAAGTCGAGAGGGTGAGGGGGATTTTTGCCACTTACTTTATCTACTCATAAATTTTTAAAATTGTAACTGTGTATCAGTATATCCAAACTGTGTATATTTGATTGTATTCCTCTCCCCACACCCTTTGTACTTTGCCTCTTTTCTCAGGCACCATGAGCTCCCTACAGGTGGACCCTTTGTATCCATTATATGAAGTAAATGGATTTTTGTGCAGGCTCATGCGTGGTGGAACTTACTGCAATATCAGGGCCTTAGGTTATAAGCTCTTCTGGGAAGGAATAATGAATGAAATCCTGACTTCCCTGGGACTAATGGGAGTTTAGCCATTGGCTAGAGCTGGTCTGATTCCCCCCCAACCCCCCCGTGGAAATTTCCTTTTTTCCTCAAAATTTTCCACTCCATTTTTTAAATTTTCACCAAAAACTCAAAACCCACAATCATTCCAGTTTTTGGCCAAAATCTTTTGACAAAAACTGAAATTTTCCACAGAAAGAAGACAATTTTTGCAAAAGATTTTGTTTAGTCAAAATTTCAGTTTTCAAAAGAGGGCTTTTCCAGGACTGCACAGGGTATAAATACCACCTCCTCTTCCAATCAGTAGGAAGGGTAGTGCCCCCTCCAGCACCACCACCTTGTTCCAACTGCTTCTTGCTCTTCCTTGCTCCATGCCTGTACACTTTCCCTCTCCTTCCCCTCTACTATCCAGTTGTAAGAGGATTCTTTAAAGGGGCAGTAATTCCTTTTCTTCTAGCCAGTTGGACAAGGAACCACCACACAGAGCTTCAGTGAATACAGTTTATACGGAAATTTTTTAGCTTTCCTTACCACTGACTTAAATAGGGCTAGGATTTCATGCAATGTCTTTGTATTTATTTGTAAAGCACTCTGGTGTACCAATCCTGATGATAAGGGCCACTGTGTGTTATAATAATAACAATAATAAATAACAGCAGCTGCTACATTGAAGAATTATCCCCCATGGCAAAAGAGACAGTAACACCAAAACTTAAGAGTAAATTTTCTTTTCAAAGGGCATAACTTTCATTAATTGTTTATAAGATTTACGTGTATACATCTGGAGGAGCCAGTCTTGCAGTTGTTCCATGTAGAACCCCCATTTTAATCAATGGAAGCTTTGCATGCAGAAGGAAAACAGAATCAATAGTGAGGAAAATGATTCCACTCTCCCACTCCAGCATTTTAAAAGACTGACCTGAATTTATCCAATTTAGAGAATGGCGAAAACTGACCTCACTAGCTGCGTTCCTAATTTAAGGTCTGAGGCTACTCACAGTTAAATCAATGGGAATTTCAAGAGCAGAATTGGACCCAAAAGGTTGACACTTACAACATGATATAATCAAGACCTTTCATAGGCATCTGACTGTAAGTGTTTTGTTTTTAATTGTACCTACAAGGTAACCACATAGTATTATACAGCACGTACAGTGACTGTTTGCACAGAGCATTTTTTCAGTGTTAAACAGCTTCCATCCTTTTAAATATGTAAGTAAAAAGGCTCTTTCAGTATTATAATTGGGCAGGAATTTCCTTCTTTTTTGTCATAAGGAGCTTTCTATTTTACAGTCTGGGTACTGGACAGCATTAGAAACATGATGCTCCACTTACTATATACCATGGGATTCAGCTATAACTCCCACCAAGTTCACTGAGAGCTGCAGGTGCTCACCACCTCTTTGGATGAGGCCTTGTGTGATTGTTCAGGTATTTATAAAAAGCTTTGTCAAACTCATGAATTACTTTTTTCTAGATTTAATTAATCACTATTGCTGAAATAAAATGAATGCTTAGTATGAGGAAAACATTTTAATATTTTAAATACTAAACAACTCTAATACCAAACAGCACAGTTAAAACAAATCAAAATGGGTTCCACGAAATTGGATTTATAAATTCAAAACACTTGAAAGAAAATAAAAACTGCCATGTACACAGGATGTCCTCAAAACATAATACCACCATTCTGAGTTTACAAGTTCTCTGTTTCACTTGACATGTCAGCCACTGAATATCTATGTGAAGCTCTTAGTTGAGAGCAAGATATCTTTGGCTTTAAGTGTCATCAATATGATATGCTGCTTTACAGACCAAATTGAGACTTGTTATAATCATGTAAAAATCCCACTAATATTTCACTTTGGCCAATTATCTCCTTTTTCTTGACCTTCCACCTGAGCCTAAGACACAATGTCCATACTACACTTTTAGCACTGTAGCTCAAGCCCTGCCAGTGTGATTCTGCGTGGCCTACCTCTAGAAGCCTGGGGCCTGCTTTTCACCAAACTGGTTAATAGTATCAAGGTTCTGTTAGATCCATGTTGCTTCTTGATCCTCAGGTATGTTCTGTACTGCCTTTATAATCTGTGGTTTGTCAAGAGGCTGTGACCATTTTTTCCCTGAGGAGCTCATTCTTGCTGAAGCAAAGTATCCCCTGTGCTCATATTGCTGCACTGATTCACTGGGGTACAATTTAATGGAGGTAGTAATAATTGGCGGTAGCCTAAATGACATCAGTTCTCCCATCATTTGGTAAAGTCCCTCTATGCAAACCTCATTTAACCAGGACTCCACAGAGTTTGGGTAAACAGCTCATGACTGGGCAGTGAGAGGAAAGAGCCCAAAGAGCACCATTCTATCCAGTATCATTCTCATGAAGAGGACTCTGTCAGAATTAATTTCCATGGGTCCCTGTAAATGCTTCAGAGGCTAGATTTGTGGCCAAATGGTTATTTATAGCACAGCAGCCCCTAGAAATCTCAAATAGGTCAGGTCCCCTTGTGCTAGACATTGACATAGCAGAATGGCTCTAAAAGGTCCTCCTCTGATAACAGGGAGGACCAAGGGGCTACAATACCATCCATAGCGATTGATGTAAAATGAAAATTAGACAGACTGACAGATAGATAGAGAACACCATAGAGGGTCTGGCTTTCTGGCTGAATAACCTGATCCACAGTGGAAATCTTGAGGTCTATAATATAACCCAAACAGATTTTAGTATATCCCAAGGTTGGAGACCTCAGCCCTTGTCCCTGCTGCAATCTGTACAAAACTCTCCAACCAGTGGAAACCACGTGGACTACAGGTTGCAGAGTTTTCTACTTAACTTCAGCCATCAATCAGCATTTCACACTGGAGTGTGTGAACTGGGAGTAGGTAACCATACAGATACTATTCCTCTAAAAAGAAAAATGTTGGCATAATAACTATGTAAGCACTAAGGGTTAATTGATTAGTTAAATATTTTACTAACTCTGTATCAGGCTGAAATTACCGTAATTATATACACATGTTTTAAATACATTCCAGGCTTTTACAGTGATAAAACAAATTAATTGTATTAGTGCCTAGCAACCTGAAATTTGCTTAGTAATTTGAAAGGGCAATTTGATTATTTGTTTTAATTGCTGGTGCATGACTCATCGAGTCAGAAAATCACACTCAATTGTGCAAAAATAATGCTTCCCAGAAAAGTGATCCAAAATCAAAGTCCAAGTGCTTCTAAAAGATTAAATTAATTATTGAAATTAAAACTGCATTTCTAAATGGCAAGAAAGTAATCATGAGTTAAAATGATGCAATCTATTCAGCTGCATCAAAAAGATCAACAAAGAGGTGGAGGAGTTTGAAATACTACCTCAACCTTTTTTAGACTAACAAATAATGAGATTTGTTTAAATGTTACTGTACAGCATATCAGCTGAAAAATAACTGAATTTATGCAGTGTTCAACAAAAGAACAAGTAACATCAGTGGTCACTAAAACCAAAAATCAAAACAAAGCAAAATCCACAACTTGAGCAACAGTATTTTGAGTCTATATCTGTGAAATAACAAATCTATACAGCTGTCTAACTTCTCATACTATAATGCTGAGTTTTGCATCACCTCTAATGTACAGTGTTCTCTTTTCTGGATCCTGATCTTGCAAACATTCACACATGTGAATAACTTCATGCACACAAGTAGTGCGATTGACTACTCACCCCTGTAATATTATTCCAGTGTGTTTGCAGGATTAGGGCTATAATGTTCTGAATAATTAGTTGTTTACAGATACACTAAGCAATAAAAAGGCATGGTAATCCTTTATTTAAGATATCTCTTACACATTCTATTGAGTTTTTATATTTATTTTATATTTTATAGATTATAACCAAAAAGTTATGGTCTATAAAATCTCTTTCTCCAAACTTTCCTCACTTTTTTTCACTACTCAACATCCTCGCTCTTTCCCTTTCTTCCTCATCTCTTTGTGTTCTTTTTCAAGTTCTCACTGATTTTAATATGTTCCTGTTGTGAATGCTACTTCTGCCATAAGTCTTTTCATGCTCAGTTCTGCACGGTTGGACTTTCTTAAAGGAAAACTGAGCCTATTTTGCTCTGCCTCATCCATAAGGACGTTTGTAGAGAAATAAACACTTGCCCCCATGAATACATTCTGAAAAGTATTTTAAGGGTTATAGATGACATTTCTGAATCTAGTGCTGGACATTGCTTGGAAAGGCATGGTATTTAAGTTACCTACAGTGATGAAGCCTAAAAGAATAATTTGAAAACTAGCTAAATAGAGTGATTGTTCAAAAATCATAAAAGAATTTCAGCAGATAAACAAATTGGTGTCATAATGTGTATGTCCATTTATTTAGATATGGTTTTGTTTTCTTACGATAGACCTATATTGAAGAAGGCTATACACTGGGTTACAATCTATTCCATTGGGGTCCCACATTCACAGACACAGATAACTCTGTTTTTCATTAGCAAACAGGCCACTTTCAACCTGGGTTCACAAAATCCAACTGTAATTAAAAATAAGGACTCATCTATGTCCTTGGGCAGTGTGAGTGCCAATGAGGTCAGTGGGAATTATACATGCATATATGAGGGCAGAATCAGGCCCTTAAATATCTTGCACCTTTTATACATAGTGTTATGTTGTTTATCTTGTGAACTTTTTGATGGTTGGCCTGAGTTAAATGGGAGAAAAATTGCTATAAGACAGAACTAGCCTGTTAATGGCTGATAGGAAGTACTGCTTTTAGGATAATGACTACGAACAGAGTCTAGGAAATAAGTACCTTGAGAAGAAACTGTAATTAGAAACATTGTTTTAAAAAGTAACTAGCAAACTTTCATTTTCATGCGAAACAAAAGGAGCCTATTATGGTAAGGCATACTGGCCAATACATTATCCAAAGGACCTTGGTGGTATGAATAGAAAGAAAGGGAGAATGGAAAATTCCTAGATACTGGAAATTAAAGAGTTGTGTGAAAAAACATCCCCAGTGTTGGGATATGGGGAAAGGATTATTTGCTTCTATCATCCAGCCCTGGGATGGCTAATATCCTCTGTATTGCTTATTTATGACTCAGTGCTCATCCGATGTTGAGGGCACCCAGAACCCTGTGAAATCAGGCTGTTCACTAGTCAGATTTTCATTCAGCAGGTACTGCAAATTTATTATTTGGGTGAAAAACATAACAAGAATTGCTTTCCAATGTTTTCAGTTCACAAATTTCTGGAAGGGCAAATTAACTCGCTCACCTCCCTTTAAATATCAGAAGAGAGATTTAAAATATAAAGAGATAATATTCAAGTCTGGACATGTTCCATTTGCAGAAGTTAAAATTACTATAGTAGTAGCAGTATTTCCCATTATAAATGTAGGGAATGCAGCAAATATTATAGCAAAGGTAATAACAGAGTTAATCAGATGTCCATTTTCAAATTTTCTAGTTTATTTATAAAATTTGATATCTTGAAAATAACTGAACAGTTACTAGTCTTGTACAGTATTTATATTGGTGGCTTTCCAAACATGAATGCAAATTAACACACAAAGTCCTGTTTTCAATAACATTACATTATGACATAAAGTATGGAAATTTCAAGGTGAGCCTGATATAGCATTCTCAATTAAGTTGTACAGTGCATAGATGTTGCAACATATACAGAGCCAAACACCGTTCTCCTTACAAAAGTAAGCCCCTTGGCCCATGTTATTAAAAGTGCATATGCTGTTTTGTGCATACCCAAGTTGTACATGTAAAATATTCAATACAACCTCAACTTGTGCACATGAAAGGTATGTGTGCACATCAATTCCTGACTTGTGCACATGCAATGGGTATTTTATACACTCCATTTGAGTGTCCATAGTAGTGCACTTCTAAACTTTTTATCATGGATTTCAAGGAAAGATTAAGTGACCAGGATTTTACTCATAGTCAGCAACTATCTGTACAAATTACTGATATATCACTGCCCATAAAAACAGACAAGTTATGGGCCAAAGGAATGTCGGTCCAGAAATTACTTGCCTGATTTATTTGTTTAAACAACTTACCAATACTAAGAATTCTGGGTTTATTGTCCATTCTCCTCAACTTTATGAAAAACTGAAAAAAATAATAATTTAAAACTAGGCGGGAAAATAGTGCATAGCATGCTGATCACTATTTTGTACTCACAGATTTTTTTCAATCTGAATTATGAAAATAGAAATAGGCTAAGCAGAATTAAAATGTTAATATAACTCCAATAAATAATACCATTATTTATTTTTAGATTTTTAAAATTTTTATTAATTTACATTTTTACAGTTGCAGAAAATTATGGGAGGGCCAAACAATGGAGAGCTCAGGCAATAATTATTTAATGACAGTAAAGTTAAAGCTTTATAACTATTAGAACACAAATTGTCAAAATCACATTTCAAAATATAAACAGTGAATATCCTTAAATCAAACTCTAAAAATTTCTCAAGCAGTATTTTTCTTACATTACATAGCTGCAGATTTAGATTATCATCAATGGAAATATTTTTTCATCAGTTTGTGGGTGTGTGGTGAAATAGACATTTACCAACAGTTACTGATAAAAATCTAATCCTTCCAAGAATAAATAAAAGTAGGGGTCTGGGACTTCTTAAAATGTGGATGATTGACCCAGTGGATTGTAACTACTCCAAACAAAAGAGCAAAGTATTTGCGAGTTCCAAGAATGTAAATATGTGTCTGAAGTTTCTAACTTCCAAATGCATTTGTATTCCTATAAATGAAAAATAGAGAAAAAGTTTCTCTTTACATCGGGAAAGAAAAAAAAAAAGGATTCCCTAAAAGACACTTTCTTTTCAATGCTTAAATGCAGAGCAAATTTTTATGACCCAAGTTATAAAATCCCTGAAATCTTTTCATAGAGAATACACTAAACAGCACCATCACAATAAAGCAAACCATGCAGAACACTGCAGATCCAAGTATTCCACACCTCAACTTTGATAAAATACTCAGCTCTATCTCTTTCTGGAAAAACTGCCAGTTGGAAAAATCTTTCAAAATATTTCAGTGCACCAATATCCTGTCTCTAAATCAGGAACAGTTTAGGTGCTGTTAAAGCAAAGTAACAGTTGCTTCCCTAATCTTGAACTCTCAGTGACCGTCACGGAAAGTAACTGTTTCCTATTCCCTGGCAGACAGTAGCATTAATAATCACCAAAACAAAAGGAAACACCTCAAAATATGCATCTGCTCATAATTAATCGCCATCCCAATGAGCTAAACCTCACAGACGACCTGCTTGTTGCCTTGATTATTCCTTGTTAATAGGAGGCGTAGGAATTGGAAATAAGGGGGTTTGTTATCCCTATGGATTTGGAATATGTGTCAAGCTCATATGGCAGTGAGCCAGCCCCTCTGAGAGATTGCTGCTACTGTTTTCTCTCACAGCCACCCAAGATTTTCTAATAGGCATTTTTTAAACACACACACACACACACACACACACCCCTTCTTACTCACAATCCAGTTCCGTTATTTTTAAGCCCTAGAAGCGTCCCTGCTCATAACTTGCATCTCACGGTTCCATTCAGGTTTGTCAGCTGGCTACCCGCATGTCTAGGATAGTACATAAACTATCACACGCAGTTTAACCGACCTAGGCTCAATTAGCGCAGTATTTTGGACACATCCGAGCGATCAAGAGGCAGATAATTTAGTTTCGTCTTCATTTCATTGAGGACACATATTTAGCGAGGGATTGAGATATTTTTATTATTAATCATAATCATTATTATTCCCACAATGTAATTTACAAAGAGTGGAAACGCCTACAAGGAGATGAAGTACCTGCACTGGGGAGATGTTCAGTTGTTCACTTCATCTTCCGTTGACAAGGAAACCAAACCGCACTTCATTCTCCAGGAAAACCTTCCACTGCCATCATTTTAAAATGTATTTATTTGTATATATGTGCATATCTATCATCATCATCCTGATAATCATCATAATAAAATTATCTCGGTAAAAGAATAAAAAAGTCAAATGTGCAAAAGTAACGATCATTGCTTTGGCTTTTTTTTTTTTTGGCTTTTTTTTTTTTAAGGAGAAAAAAGTATTTAAAAATGATCAACTCTAACAAGCTGCAAGAAAAGTTTCACGTTATAAACGGGCATCAAAGAAAAAGAAGAAAAAAACTGCTGACTGCACCGAGTGTCAAAAAAGGAAACAACAACCAAAAATAATAAAATTAACATCTTGCTCAGTGGCCTGCACCAGTATTGCAAGATCACAAACTCTTTGTAAACACTGCTGTAAAATGCATTTGCAATTCACATCTATATACCAAAAATTAAAAATTAAAAAAAGCATCAAAACAACATCTGGAAAAATCCTCTGCAAAAGAGTTAGAAACATGCCTTTTTTCCTCATCTTTTAAAAAACGCATATTTCACATTGCTTTCTTTTCTCGTGCCATAACAAAACCAGTTGCATATCTAGATCTAGAGATAGTAAATTTATCTATGTTGTTGCTGGACTGGTAAGTCTTAATTTTATTGCATTGCTCAATTCCCAGTGACTCCCAGCCCCAGCAGCACCTTTTGCTCACAGTTTAGTAACCATCGCATGCTAAGAAGAAGAAAAAAACAAAACAAAAAACAAAAACAAAAAACTTGTCATCAGAAAAAGGATCAAATCCATTGAAACAATAATCAAAGAGGAAGAAAAAAAGAAGAAAAATAAAAAAAGGAAGAAAAAAACAGGACAAAAAAAGGAGGACAAGAATGTCAGCGGAAAGGTACTCACCGAGCGGGAGTAAAAGAGAGGAATAAAAATGAGTTACTATAAAATACAGTATGGCGGTGGAAGAAGGAATGAGGCGCTTCCCCCCCCTCCCCTCCTCTCTAGTCTCTGCCTCAGGCAGCGGACACGTGATTCGTAGCCAGGCTGACTCGCAGGCAGGGGGAAGGGGTTAGCCCCGCTGGAGCAGCCCAACTCACTCACTCACACGGCGGCGGCGGCGGCAGCGAGCGGGAGGCGGGAGCCCGCAGCCAGGGGCAGGAGCTGGAGCCTGGGCAGCCGGCGCGGCGGCGGCGGCGGCGGCGCGAGCCGAGCAGGTGCCTCCCGCCCCAGCGCCACGCGCCGCGCACACACACACACACACGCGCGCCGAAGACACAGGCAGGGGCGCGGGCGGGAGGCAGAGGGGAGTTGAAAGCCGATGCCGTGCGAGCGGGAGCAGCTGCTGCGCGCGCGCGTGTGTGTGTGTGTCGGTGCTGCCACAACTTGCTGCCTCCTCACTTCAAAGTTATCGCGCGGCTGCTTCCAATGCTGCCAAATTAAGGGTTTTACCTTCTCCATAAATAGTCCCCTGCTCGGGGTTGCCGATGGGGCTGGCTAGCCTGGGTGGCAAGTGGCGGTGCAAGCCAGCGCTGCTCCAGCGTCCCCTGCCAAGGCACGGGGGCCGGGGCTGAGTGCTCTGGAGCTATACTTTCTGCTGGGGCTGGATCTGCTCCGTCCAAGTGCAAACCCGAAGCAAGGCTTGTCCAGAGCGCGCTGGGCAGCACATGCTCTCGGTTGCAGCTGGACTGAAACTAGAAAGTGCCGAGAGACACGTTCAGTATTTCGCTACTTTGTTTTGCTTTCCTGGCCTCTGCTCTGTTGTTGGTGCGGTGGGGCTGTTGTTTTTAATAACAAAGTTATTGGCAGAGGCTTAAGTCAAACAAGTGACTCCCGAAAGGCTGCTCTTGGGAGAGCGCTTTGCAGGCGGGGTGTGCTAGCCAGAGAAGCAGCAATGCATCGTCACGCAGGACCGCTAGTTCCTCGGCAGGTTAACTCTTTCAGCCGGATGGTAGGTGAGCCTGTTGTTCGCCACCAGCCGTCCTTGCCCACGTTTAACGGTAGCATGTGTTACCTAAAAAGGGCATTTGCAATCATCAGGGACCCCACTTTGCATCCCTCACTCGCCTGAGGTTTTGTCTGAGTGAAGGGGGCCCCAAATCAGTCAAGAGCAACTTACACATGGTGTTCTGGACCGAACAGCCCCATTATAAACAAAGAAAGAAGTATCCCAGGCATCACTCACCATTATTACTGTGTGAGAGCTGCCCTAGGTTTTTTTGTTTTGTTTGTTTTAGATGGGCCAGAACGGGCCATCATGATAATCTAGTCTGATCTTGTGCACATCGCAGGTCACAAAACCTCACCCACACACACCAGTAATACACTCATAACCTGTGGCTGAAGTCCTCAGATCTTGATTTAAAGACTTCAAGTTACAGAAAATCCACCGGTTTCAGAGTAGTAGCCGTGTTAGTCTGTATCCACAGAAAGAAAAGGAGTACTTGTGGCACCTTAGAAACTAACAAATTTATTTATTTAGTTCAAACCAGCAAGTGGTCTGTGCTCCATGCTGCAGCGGAAGGAGAAAACCCGTCTCTGTCAACCTGACCTAGGGGAAAATTCCTTCCCAACCCCAAATATGGTGATCAGTTAGACCCTGTACATGTGGGCAAGACCCACCAGCCAGATGCCTGGGAAAGAATTCCCTGTAGTAACTCAGAACTGTCCCCATCTAGTGTCCTGTCTCTGGCTTTTGCAGATATTTACTAATAGTAGTCATGAATGGACCATGTGCCATTGTAGGCAGTGTAATGAGTCTCATCATACTGTCCCCTGCATAAACTTATCAAGCTCAGTCTTAGAACAAGTTAGGTTTTTTTGCCTACACTGCTCCCTTTGGAAGGCTGTTGCAAAACTTCACTCTTCTGATAGTTAGAAACTGACATCTAATTTTAATTTGCCTTTAACTTAAATAACTCCTCTACCTCCCTGGTGTTCATCCCTTTGATATATTTGTAGAGAGCAATCATATTTCCCCTCAGCCTTCATTTGGTTAGGCTAAACAAGCCAACCTCCGTAAGTCTCTTCTCATAAGGTAGGTTCTCCATTCCTCTGATCATCCTAGTAGCCCTTCTCTGAATTGTTCTAGTTTGAATTCATCTTTCTTAAATAAGAGAGACCAGAACTGCACACAGTATTCCAGATGAGGTCTCATCAGTGCCTTGTACAATGCAATGTGTCCATGAAAACGCTAACACAATTTTAGGGTGCATCAGGCAAAGTATTTCTAGTAGAGATAGGGAGTTACTAGCATTTTTTAATAATCCAACTCAGTTTTAATTCCCCCACCCTTATTAACAAACATTGCAGTTGCACATAGAAGTCTGCTGGAACTAGGAGTAGCTTTTTCTGGAACTACAGTTAGAAATATGACCTTCTCGGAACAGGATTGTCAAGCCCGCATCACTATACAGCTAAACCATCTCATTAGCAAATTCTGTGTCCTAAATATTCTGGCTCAAATTTACTGGGCCAGAAAATATTTGTAATTTCATAAACAATGAAAAAATATTTAAAACTAATAATAATATTACTGAATATTTACCTAATGAGATTGAGGCCTTATTGTTTACACAGAGAGGAGAAATAATGAGATATTTGTGTGAAATAAATTCATTTTAGACTATAAATACCTCCATTAACAAGGAACGTAAGTGGACTTTCCCCCTCTTTTACTTCCTTGCTCCTTTTCCAAACCCTCATTCTCCCACTGCCTACCCTTTGGTATTTCCCACCTGTAGTCAGTTAAAGACAGGGCTGTCATATTTGTCAACTATTTTTTTTTCTGGTAAATAGAAGAAAGGACTGAAAAACACATCTCCCCTCACAACCTTTCTTTGCTGTTGTGTGGGATCCATTCAGTGAGAGGAACTGCCACAATTGTACCATTAGCAGAGAAGCAATTCTGCCCTTCCCACTATTCTGTGTGGATTTAATTTGAGCAGCTGACATTCCATGAAGAACTTTCGAAAACATTCTGTTTAGTCATTTAGCCATACTACACATAGTCAAACCTCTTAGCAAATCAGGACGCAGAAGCTACAGTGAGCGTATTACACAATAAAATTATATATCCTGCACAGTAACATGCCGTCCTGCTAAATAAAAGATTGATGACATCATCCCACCTTCCTCTCCTCTTTCCCCCAGTTTCTCCTATTCATGTGTAAATCACTCCAATTTCTTTCCTTCCATCCTTGTACCTGTCCCCTAGACTTCTTGGCAAACAAATAAACTTTCCCTTTCTATTTCTTCCCTTCTCTTGACTTGTTTTAAAATTCCAGCTCTCCATAAGAAACGAGAAGAAAGAATACAGGCTAGAGGTTAAAAAATGTCAAATAAAAGACTTGTTACTTGTTGTTGCTTTATTTTTATATTCTGCGTTGGATTTGTTCTGTCTTTTCACACTGCTTCCAGCAACTCTTTACAGCTGAATTTGGCTCTCAGCAGCAGGGCTGTGCATCTCAGAATTCATAGGTAGTTATAAAATGGAAAAAATATTAAGGGATCCTTATGGATATAGAAAACCTCTAGGAAACATACACTGGTTTATATTGTAACTAACACATCAGCTATGGTTGTGGTACAAACTCCCAAAAGCCTAGAGATTCAGCATGTATGAGATTTTTTTTTTTTTTTGGATGCAAACACTAATTTCTCATTAGTATTAGACACTGCATGAAGGACTATGACTGAACAAATTAAGGACTAAGGTCCCAATCCTGCATATTTATGCAGTGTTGAATTTCAAGTATGTGTGTATAGGCCCACTGACTTCCTGTTTGCAGGATCAAGGCCTAAATTAGAATGCCCCTCTTTCCCCCATTTCCACCATTGTTTCTTAAACAGACATTTGAATATATATTTATTCCTGTACAAAGAAGAAGAAAATAAATTATTTCATGTAAGAGTATATATTAATTGTCCAAGAAATCATTATAGAACTCACTGGTAAATCTGGATCACAAACACATATTTAGGAATTTGTTTAGAGTATATAATTTTTAGAATACACATTTTATGTATTGTCGTACACATTATTTATCAGAGGATTACAACATTTTGGATATCAGGTGAGTATGTATTTTGTGCCCTATCTTCATTTTGAAATGGCATATTTATTTGGTACACTGTAACTGAGCCAAAAAGTCATTATGATACATTGTGTAGGATCTGCACTTGAGCACTTTAAAAAATGTTATTGTTAAGGGATGATTTAATGGCCTATGGACAGTGTTGTGCATTCTTCTATGGGAGAGCAAGCTCAGAAATTATAGCAAAACTTTCACTTCTCAGTTTGGCCAAAGTTGTGAGCACTGAGAAAATGAACTTTCAAGTCTCTAAAGGTTTGACCCTGCAGCAGTTTAGAGGAGAGTTAGGAGACAGTGGCACTGATCTACCAAAATGATGGTGCTTTTCTATTCATAATCCAATAAGGTGAAGTAAGCTGTAGGGAGTGAATTCTACAGGTGGTCTGGTTAGAACACTGTGCCCAGCATGAGGCATTGAGCAACAGGTTGGTAGGGATACTGTTTTCTTGAAACTTTAGGAAACATTTCTGTGTCAGAGACTGGTCCTCCTTGCTGCCCCACTATCAGTTTCTCCTAAGAGCATTCTTAAGCGTACTCATGTAAGCCATTACTTCTGGACCAACAGGATACTGAGTGCTACTGAAAAGTGCAGAGCAGAGCTCAGTGCTCAGCATCTGTGCAGAGATTTACAATTTGGTATGGAGAAATGAGTATAGCGCTCAACAATGTGAGCAAGTCTCTACACCTGCAGTGAACACCCAGTTTGAAGAGAAGGATTAGAGTCATTACTGAAGTCATGGCCAGGGCATAGGTATCTAAATACAATTCACTGCAAGCAAATGTTGCGTCTAGTGGCCACTTCTAAGATTTTCATTGACTTCTCTGAACCAGCCATAGAGCCTCACTGAAGTATGATAAAAGCTGCACATAAAAGTAACTAAGAGTAGGGGCATGCATAAGCACTTACACACACATGCTTTGGCCACTGACACAGAAATATTCTGAAGGTTCCCATGAAACACTATTTCTCACAATCAGCTGCTCAGTGCTTTCTAAGAAATGTTTTTGTAAACCACCTCAACTATACTATGCTCAGTAGTCCTAATATTGACTCAGTACAATCACTTACAATCTTTATATGTACCCCCACAGGATCAAGCCCCCCATTTGGGTATAGAAATAAGTGAATTTAAAGATTGCCACTAAGCCCATGGTATTCAATGGATTGCATTTAAGACTCTGTGCTCTACCTGTGGTCTACTGTGTATCCACTCTGCCGGAACAACTCTCCCCCCTTCCTGCTGATGCTACTATGAGTGAGTGGCTAGAGGTTTACTCAGATTGCTGAGCACTGTGCACATTAGTTTTAAATATGCAGTAGCTTCTCTGCACAGGTGCGGAGCACCCAGCCAACACTAGCAATTTGGTTTTCAACATTTTCATAGAATCATAGAATATCAGGGTTGGAAGGGACCTCAGGAGGTCATCTAGTCCAACCCCCTGCTCAAAGCAGGACCAATCCGCAACTAAATCATCCCAGCCAGGGCTTTGTCAAGCCTGACCTTAAAAACTTCTAAGGAAGGCGATTCCATGACCTCTCTAGGTGAGCATGACTCAGCATCTTGCAGGACTGAGCCCTAGATGGCCAAACATTGTCTAGCACCCCTTGTATGCAGGCAGGGTTTACAAATTATAAAATATATATCTCTTTTCAGACACAGATTTTAGGCCTGATCCTGTCTTAATTGGTAACTTGTCATATGCAAGGACTATATGACCAGTCAGCATAGCTAGAGCACTGCAAGATCAGCCAGTATGACTTTCACAGCTGCAGTAAAGATTGGGGATTGAGAATTGACGAAATTGACAATAAATAAAAACAAAAAAGGAATTACCTAAGTGAAACTTTTATAATTGAACTTGTGAGCCAACCTTTGAAGGACAAGAAATAACATAGGCTTCTCAGAAATCTGCAAAATATAATTTTGAAAACCATGAATACATCTCTGAGTTATGTGAGTGTAAGATCATTACAAACATAATCTATTTTGTTTTTGTGTTTTGTTTGTTTTTGTTTCATTGCTGTAGCTTAGAGACAGCCAAACAGATATATTTCACATTTTAAATAACGTTCATTCTGACTGGAAGACTACCGTGCTTCCTGAGACATTACTAAAGCCTAAAAAACTAAACGTGTTCGGCATCTTCTTGACTTTTTCACTCTCCTCTTTTACCACTACCTTTTTTTATATTAGTCTCCTTTTCTAAGATTTTCATTCTGTTTTTCTCCATTTTCCAGTTCTCTTTATGTTCACAGAATTTTTAGCACTCTTTCCCCTCCTACTTTGTTTCCAATGCTTTTTAAAGATGCTATATTTTGTATATAGTGAGAATAACTCACTTCTATCACCTCCCTTTCAACTGAAACTTCCAAGAGCACAATGTAAATTAAAAAAATCCAATAATAAGTGACAGAAGGAGTAAAAGCAAAAGGTAACTCTACTGTAAAGTAGGGCAAATTAAATATATGAATGCTGCACCTACAATATGAGTAAACTGAATAAAAACATTTTAATAAAATCTTCAGTACCCCTTTTTCACTTTTAACTCATGTTGTTGAGGGGACTGGGGGGAGGGGAGGGAAGTGTTATGTCCTGAATGCTTTTTGCTTTCATTCTTTTCACTACTTGAATATCGTGACCTTCAAGGTAATCACATTACAATCAAAGTACATAGTGTACAACATGCTTTATTAGAATTGTATATTGTACATGTCCCCACATTTGACTTCATACTGTATATAATCTTATAACAAACCAAATGTGACAAGTGACATCTATATTTTAAAAAATAAAAAAATAAATCAACTCTTTTTAAGCCCCAAGAAAAGAGCATATACCCCTGTAGTTTATTAATATTGTTGCAAGTGTCCTCCTGTCTTCAAAACAGTTGTTTTTTGTTGTTTTAAATTGTTCTCTACATGGAAGAGTTAATTAACAAATAAAACTAATAAAGGAGGCATTTTTGGGGGGGGGGGGGGAGAGTTTGGCAATAAATAAGTCTATGCACAGTGTGAGATATAGGTGCAAGTGACAAAATTCACTGGTCTGCACCATCTGCTATTATGCAATAATTTCCTACATGACAATTTCTCTATGTAAAGACAGTTCAAAACATGCTTTTTTTTCTTTTTTTTTTTGAAGCAAGAGGTATCTGATGGCTTGATGACTGGAGCTGTAAAAACATGAAAACATCAAGAGAGACATATTAAAGCATTCAAAGGGACCCAGAGAGAGACAGTAGAGCATTCAAAGGGCCAGTCAGGCATAGAACCTGAGAGTGCATGTGACAGGCCAGGGACTAGATCAAGAGAGAGCACATCTGTGAGTCCACAAGACCAGAAAGAATAAAAGCTCAACTGAAGATTTTTTTTTTCTAAAATATATTCTCTAGTTCAAACAAGAATTAATTCACGGAAGTCCTATGGTCTGTGTTATCCAGGTGGTCAGGCTAGATGATCACAATGGTACCTTCTGGCGTTGCAATCTATGAATCTGTAAGGAGTCTGGAGACATAAGTGAAAGGACTCAGAGAGAGAGAGAGAGAATGTACTCAGCCCTCTGAAAATCAGATCCCAGGGTTTCAAGATGGACACCCATAAAATGAGGAACACACAAATTATGACCACCTGTGAAAAGTTTTGTTTAAATGACTGCCTAACAACACAAAGGACACCAGAGTCAGAGACCTCCTGGACTATGACCGGGGAGACTGGCTGGATCCCCTGACGGTCGCTCAGCATATGGGGCTCTCCCAGCCTTGTACTCCCCGGTGTGTAATTCAGGAGGTGAGGGCTGCTTTGCCTCCCGCTGCTCAGGTTTACCTCGACCGGGTCCTGAGAGAGGGCATGCCCCACCCACCCTCCACCCCAGGACCTCTGGACCTTTTCATCGGGCCCCCGCCCCGTGGACCCAATCGGCCCACCCACCCCTTCACCATGAGCTGGCTGCATGATCTGCAGCCAGTCCACTTCCAGACCGCACCAAGGAAACATCTATACACACTCGTGCTCCATACCCTTCATCTCCTCAGCCTCGCGTTCCGCGCCTACACAAAGTGGCGGGACCTCCTGACATCTCTAGAGGGTGAGGAGCCTCGGTGGGCCAGCCTTTACTCCATCTTGGTCCCGAGGCCCGCTGGGGATATCCGTTGGCGGCTCCTTCATGGGGCAGTGAGCATGGGCGTGTACGTGGTGTGGTTCCCCCCTATCCCAGACACCTGCCGCTTTTGCGGCGTGAGGGAAACCCAGGTGCACATTTACTTGGAGTGCGCCAGGCTGCAGCCCCTCCTCTTAGACATTTTGTTAAGATTTTGGTTGCACTTTTCCCCTCACCTTTTTATTTATGCACTCCCTATCTGTGGCCCCACAAAGTCGTGGGACTTCCTGGTCAACCTCCTCCTGGCCCTGGCTAAAATGGCCATCTATAAAACCAGGGTGAGGAGGTTGGCTGATGGAGTCTCCTGTGACTGTGGGGCCTACTTCCGATCCTCCGTCCGTTCACGCATCCAGGCAGAGTTCCTCTGGGCAGCAACCACTGATGCCTTCGAGGAGCAGTGGGCGCTCTCCGGAGTTCTCTGCTCGGTGGTCCCGTCTGGTTCCCTTCGTTTGACCCTTTGACCGCACTCCCGTCCCTGTTATTTCATTAGTTGTCCCCCAGAATTAATTGGTTTCCAGGTCCTGTGGATCCCCCTCTTAGGCTGAGGGGGGGATCCTTTAGCAGTGGGCAGGCTTCCGCCCGCCCACTTCCTGGATCCCAATAGGATCACATAGGAACGCTGTGGCAGAGGCAGGGACAGAATCTAATTCTCCAGCACAGCATTCAACTGACTTCCTTTCATTTCCTGCAGTTCCCTGCCTCATTCACTACACATCTTTCAACTTCTCTAACAAATGAAACAGGAGTCCTTCATGCAGCAGCCTCCTTCTCTACACATCCTTCGTTCATCCGCAGAGCACTGTGCATTCTGTGCACTGAATGAGCCAGGGATCCTATGGGGAAAAAAATAGCATGAGATCAAATAATTAAAGACTGTCTCATAATGCATAGGAACAAGGAGCCTAAATTAAAGTTGCACAGGTAACCTGAATTCTGGCATTTCCTAACTTTTGAAAGCTTGAGTTTGCAACCCTAATGCTCTTTTAACATAGGTTTGTGTGTGTGTCTGAATTATGTACAGTCATCCATACACATGTACAGATACCTTGTATATAAACACAGATTTTTTTTCTGCTATCTCTCCATTCTAAATGTTGACAAGTATCTATCTTGCTTAAGTTTATGAGATCTGACATGATCACAGCCTATGGCAGTGTGGCTGAATGGAGTGGATTTTTTAATATGTTGTTTAATTCATCTGAAGCCCTGGAGAGAAATGGGAACACACAGAACAAGGCAAAGCACCAAGTCTAGACCACTGGGCAAAACAAAGAAACAGAAAGTCTTTCAAAGTAAAATCATATTATTGTGTAATTTAACATAATTATACAATTTTATTTTTTATTCATGGAAAATATAATTTGTAATTGGCAGATTGAAAAGATAGACAGATGTTTGGGTCTGACCACAGCTTCCTCAGAATAAATCCCAAAGTATTTCCACTAACATGAGAGGAGTTACTCTATAATTATACTAGTTCAGATCAGAACCTACCTCCAGTACTTTAGGACTGATCCCTGGGGCATGCGGCTTCATACTGGCTGCCAATTAGACATCGAGCCGTTGATCACTACCTGTTGAGCCTGACAATCTAGCCAGCCCTCTACCCACCTTATAGACCACTCATTCAATCCATACATCTTTAACTTGCTGGCAAGAATACTGTGGGAGACTGTATCAAGAGCTTTCCTAAAGTCAAGATATATCACATCCACCACTTTCCCCATATCCACAGAGCCAGTTATCTCATCATAGAAGGCAATCAGGTTGGTCAGGCATGACTTGCCCTTGGTGAATCCATGCTGACTGTTCATGATCACCTCCCTTTCCGCCAAGTGCTTCAAAATGGATTCCTTGAGGACCTGCTCCATGATTTTGCCAGGGACTGAAGTGAGGCTGATTAGTCTGTAGTTCCCTGGGTTCTCTTCCTTCCCTTTTTTAAATATGGGCACTATATTTGCCTTTTTCCAATCGTCCAGGACCTCCCCCAATCACCACGAATTTTCAGAGATAATGGCCAATGGCTCTGCAATCACATCAGTCAACTCCCTCAGCACCCTTGGATGCATTAGATCTGGACCCATGGACTTGTGCATGTCCAGCTTTTCTAAATAGTCCTTAACCTGTTCTTTCACCACTGAGGGCTGCTCACCTCCTCCCCATACTGTGTTGCCCAGTGCAGCAGTCTGGGAGCTGACCTTGTCTGTGAAGACCGAGGCAAAAAAAGCATTGAGTACTTCAGCTTTTTCCATACCATCTGTCACTATGTTGCCTCCCCCATTTAGTAAGGGTCCCACACTTTTCCTGACCTTCTTGTTGCTAACATACCTGTAGAAACCCTTCTAGTTACCCTTCACATCCCTTGCAAGCTGCAACTCCAGTCGTGCCTTGGCCTTCCTGATTACACCCCTGCATGCTCTAGCAATATTTTTATACTCCTCCTTACTCATCTGCCCATATTTTGCTACTCTCCTTTCTTCCTTTTGTCAGGATCCTGAACTCAACCATCTCATGGTCACTGCTGCCTAGATTGCCACCCACTTCTACTTCCCCTACCAATTCTTCCCTGTTTGTAAGCAGCAGGTCAAGAGGAGCATGGCCCCTAGTTGGTTCCTCCAGCCCTTGTACCAGGAAGTTTCCCAACACTCTCCAAAAACTTCCTGGATTGTCTGTGCACTGCTGTATTGCTCTCCTAGCAGATATCAGGGTTATTGAAGTCCCCCATTAGAACCAGGGCCTGTGATCTGGAAACTTCAGTTAGTTCTCTGAAGAAAGCCTCATCTACCCTCATCCTTCTGATCCAGTGGTCTATAGCACACGCCCACCACAATATCACCTTTGTTGCTCTCTCCTCTAAACTTAACCCAAAAGACTCTCAACAGGCTTTTCTCCAGTTTCATACTGGCACTCTGAACAATCATACCATCCTCTTACATACAATGCAACTCCTCCACCTTTCCTCCCATACCTGTCCTTCCTGAACAGTTTTTACCCACCCATGACAGTGCTCCGGTCATGTGAACTGCCCCACCAAGTTTCTGTTATTCCGATCACATCATAGTTCCTTGACTGTGCCAGGACTTCCAATTCTTCCTGCTTGTTTCCCAGGCTTCTTGTGTTTGTGTACATGCACCTAAGATAACTAGCCGATTGCCCTACTTTTTCAGTATGATTCCGGAGGCTTCCCATCTTGTACCCTCCTCCTTGTGTTTCCTCCCAGTATCCCACTTCCCCACTTACCTCTGGGCTTAGGTTTCTGGGCTCATTTCCCTCCCCAATACCAAGTCTTCTGGAATCCCACACAATTATGAGAATGACCAATCTAGAAAAAACAATAAAGGGCTAGATTTCCCCCTTTCTCAGGTGCAGTCCCACTACGGCTAACCTGATCTTGGGTTTGGATCCTTAGCAGAGCAAGGCCTCTGCACTGTTGTTGATGCTCCCCCTTGTGAGCAAGCAGAAGTTCCTTGCAGTTTGTAGATGACTAATGCAACACACTTCCCTCCATCCAGTAAAAAAAAAAGAGAAAAGCTGGAGGAATCATGCCTTAGAGGTGTTCTCCGCGGTTAACTCACATACTACTCCGTATAGGGCACAATCAAACCGTAAGGAATCTAAATACATATCAGCATGAATTATAAAAATACATGCTTAGCTCTATGGAAGCTAAATGCATACTCAGCATTATTTACAATCTGGCGGTTTCAAAACCAAAACTATTTCAAACGTAGCCTTCAGATCTTTACAGACTTTTTCTCCTTTTGGTAGATACCATTGACTTCCAACCACAAGTTATTATGCTTGATGCAGGAATTCCTGGGTGAAATTCTGACCTCCTGATTAGCTCAGGTCATAGACTAGATCACAATGGTTCCTTATGAATTGCCAGCTCATATCTATACCTATCCTGCAAAAGATCCACCCTTCCATGGTAGTACAAGAGAACAGGCACATAATAGTCCACCAGTTGTGTTTAGCTTGAAATCAATACATTTACTTTGGTACCCACCAGCAAATCAGATTCATATAAGTGCACAACACTCATGTCTAGAAATGCATGCTATCTCTTTGGAATCTGCATTAGAGGCAGCAGCAGGTCCGACCTCATTTAGGTCCTACCTGTGTTCAAATTCTGAGTGAGAAGGTTTGCCTAGGATCAGTTAAAACATACATTCCACATAATAGCAATGAAGCAAAGTTGGCCACTGTGTCCCCAGTGCACACTAAAGTGGAGACAGTCTGAGTGCTACCTGCTAGTGGTGAGCATCTCACAAGTAGTGACACCTGATACTGCTGCTCACATTGTTTCTGCCAGCTAAGAACAGGTTCTATATCATGGGGAAGTTCCCAAAGCAGCTAATAGTTATGTGGCATGGTGGTGGGTCAGTGCCTTATTATTGCAGTAACTGGCACTCTATGAATAAAAAGAGAAGGAGAGAAACAGAAAGCCATTCCATCTTGTACAGAATGACACATACATTTCCATTGCCAAGACAGAGCATGCATGTTCTCTAAAGAATTGTTATAACCCGATGACCAAGCCTTTACTAGTTATTCAATCGTCAAAATCTCAAATGAAGTTTCATGCAGACTGTCACATTTGTAGACGACCTACCAGCAACATTCCTGGCATGTCAGGTGCATCAGTTCTTCTGGCACATCTCTTATATAGAAGGCCAAGAAAAAAATATAATGGGAAATGCAGTCTGAGCAAGGAATCTCTCCATGCTAGAGATGTCTGTCTTCCGTGGGATGTTCAGGAACTCTCTTAGCAATGCAAGTGACAAGGTGAAACTCAAGGCTCCTGGGAGATGTAAATTATCTCTGGCCCCTTGGTTTAGGCAGTAAAGTGGAAACAATATGGCAATATTAAGTGAATAGAAAATCCTTAGATAATTTTTAGTTCTATTGAAAATCACCACAAAGTGTGATTAGGGGAAGAAGAAAGAAGATAGGTGTTCACAGGAAGGAAGACTGTGCCCAGCCAGGGGCTTTGGGAGGGGTGAGTATTAATGACCCTGAATACAGGAGTTTATGAAAGGAATGATGGTAGGTCTCAGTGATAGCTTTGTGTACACAAAGCTATAATAAAAATCTAAACTTTAATTTATTTGGTTCTATTTTGCACTATTAATGTAAAACTAAAATAAAAAAATTCTAAACACATAACATTTAGGTTAGGCTTAAGTAGTTTTTTAACATGTATTTCCACAAGTTAATGTTAGCTCTTAGCTAATACAGGCGAAAGGAAGTGAGTCACTCCCAGTGATATTAACAATGCTAACAGTACAGCAGTCCCTCTGTGCTAAATTAAATCAATATTAAGGAAATAGTAGTCAGATTACAGGAAGGTTAAAAAGAAAGTAATTTAGTGGTTGATTGTGAGGGATGTTAACAACTATGCTTTGATAGCAATGATATTTATGAGATCAGACAAAGGATTTTTTCTGTTGACATTAGCCTCATATTTTCTCCCTCTGTATTCCACAGGACGATTGCAAGTTGTGGCAAAATGCATTTATAGTCATATATTCTTTTCATTTCTACATCCTATTTATGCATCTGTTCAAAAAGCAGTGTATACTTTTTAGTTTATAATGATAGTGGTGGTCAGCAGCATTGCAGCACAGAAGGAATAATATAAAACCAGCTGGAATCAGTGGGTTCCAGTGATCATGTCTCTAAATGAGGATGACAAAAATAAAAGAAAAAAAATGAACTAGTCTGAGCATTGCCAAATTGGGTATTAATGGTAGTTTAAACATGAAGCTAGAAACCCAAATTATTGGTGGTTTCTAAGACTGTAATTAGAACATAACCATTCACATAATTTGTGGCACCAAATAAATCTGTACACTGTAAATATGATGCTCATTTGTCACAACAGAATAACATTTCCACCCCCTCTCAACACACTGTAATTGTCAGCCTATATGGAGCATACTATGGATATTAGCTGATATGAAAAGATTTTCCACAATAAAAAAAATCACATACCTTTATTATATGTAAGATATTGCAAGATAAATTTTATTTTACTGCATCAAATAAAAAGAGGATTTTAAAAAAGATAAGTGAACTTTTACATTTCCACTCTTTTATTTTGTACCTTTAAAAATAGTGATCATATACACAAAAGAACATTTATATTGATCAAATCTGCATGAGTGAAAAATTCCTAGTAGTAAAACAACCTGGGGTGTGGGGGCGCTAATCCTAAAAATACTCATACAAATAGTGTTTACGCAAGAGTGGTTAAGCACTGGAATAAACTGCCTAGGTAGATTATGGAATCTCTGTCATTTGAGATTTTTAAGAGCATGTTAGACAACCACCTGTCATCAATGGTCTAGATAATACTTAGTCCTGCCTTGAGTGCAGAGGACTGGATTAGAAGACCTCTTGAGGTCCTTTCCAATTCTATGACTGTATAAGTAGTACCATTAATTTCTAATGGGATACACTTGTGAGTGAGTATTACTCACAGGAGTAAGAGTTTGCTGGCACAGGTTCTAGACTTGGCAAAGGTCATCTTTAACTCCACAGCCACATCAGCTGTGGGAGGATTTTTTTATATGGATTATTATTTCTATAGAGCCAAAAGTGCATTGACTGGTTCATCAATATGGAAGATGACAAGTTCCCTGCCTTGAAATGAGAGTAGTTTCAACAGAAAAATACCAATGATGGAAAGAGGATAGGTCAACATAAAAACTGTGAAGGAGCCACTGTGATAGGCACACCTCATTCATTCCACATTTTAAAAAAACTGACTTGTTTCTTTGAAAGGGAGAACTAAGGTTTATGGGCATATGGAAATAGTAAATTCAAGAAGGGATCTGAAGGAAAAGGAGTGGATGCGTGGCAGAGCTGCTAAGGAAAAAAAATGTATGCAGTGTAGTTGTAGCCATGTCTGTCCCAGGATATTAGAGCGACAAGGTGGGTGAGGTAAGCTTGTTGGTCCAATAAAAAATATTATCTCTCTTACCAATAAAAACTGGTTCAATAAAAGATATTACCTCACCCACCTTGTCTCAGGAAAAGAATGGCAGGCATGGGGAGCAGAATGTAAAAATGCATGGGGGCAGCAGCTGGAAAGAAAGATGATTAGGCATGAAGTTTGGGTGGAGTGAAAAAAAAACAAAGTGGGAAGAAAAAAGACAAGGTGATAGCAGTAGGTAAGCTATAAATTGTGAATGGCACTGGAGGTGAGAGCAAGGAGCTTGAGTTTGATGTGGAAGGCAAGCAGCAGCTAGCGAAGTGACTTGAAATAGAAATGTGAACAGGGTCAGAGCAGTAGGCAAGGTATATTTTTGCAACCACACTCTGGATGTATTTGAGAGGACAGAATGAGCCAAGTAACGGAGGTCAGGGAAGAGGATGAAGAGGAGAGCCTCAAGGGACACAGATGGAGAGTGAGATCAAGGAGGAGGCGTCACCAATGCAAATACTGAAGGAGCAGTTGCAGCAGTACAATGAGAACCAAGAAAGCAGAAAGTCTTAGAATCTTGGGAAGGAAAATGTCTCTAGTGGGAGAGAGTGGGAGCAGACAGATCTCGTAAGGTGAGAATGAAAAGAAGGCTTTGTGTCCCAACTTGCAATCACAAAGTTGGGAGGCAAGAGAATCAGTGTGAAAATGTACAAGACTCAAAACTGCACTGCAGGGTACATCAACTGAATAGTAAACAGCTAGGGGATAGCTTCCACAGCAGTGATGCCTTTGCTTGATTTGCTTGTCCCAGGAAGAGGTCACTGGTGACTTTAGAAAGGGCAGTTTCTGTGCTGTGCAAGGCATGGAAGTAGAATGGATAACTGGGTGGAAGAGTCCACAGGTAAAAGGAAGTTAATTCTATCTATTTAATCTATATGCTTTGTCTATCAATATCTATCTATAACTCTCATTCCCATGGCATCTGAATGCCTTAAAATATTACTTTGATTCAGTTTTATGATACATACATACACCAGCATTTTCCCTTCTCTCCCCCTTTCCAAGGGCAGATAGTATTCATATACTTTATACAGTGCCTTTCAAGTAGAGCTGTAGCTCCCAGAATTTGAGCCTGCACAAATGATAATAAAAAAGGCTTCTGCAATCTGGTTGAATTCTCCCTGAATCAGTTGGTGAAACGTGAAGCTAACATGCATGGGAAATGTACCATTCTTTCGCTGGTTTCTCTGTGGGGGTGGAGTTTTGGCTTGCACCTCTGTTGGCTTCACAAGTAATTTTAGCTATTTATGCACAGATGAATACATCTTTGCAGAGCAGGAGAAATGTACAGTTCCCCTATCTGCAGTGCGTTTCCCATTTGTGTGAATAAATTCAATGGATGCCTTTGGTAAATGTGTAATTCTTTAAGATTCTGTGTACTGTACCAAATGTTAGGCAACTCTTCCATGCATAGAAGGCTGTGTAATATGTTTCTATACCCTTTCAGTCTATTCTGCCAAATGTTAGGAGGTGCAGAAGCCTGTTTGGGCTCCAGTATTTCCCTCCATCTCCACAATCAATCTTCCTTACTCAAATGAGCCAAAAATATCACCTGTGATAGCTATGACTATTGGTTAAAATTTATCCAGCCAAGAGCAGTCACATATTCAGTGTTTTCTTGATCCTCTATGTGTGGAGCAGCGGCAGTGTAAAATACAGTTTTAACAGGAAAAAGTTAGAAATATCTTTGTAGTGTAGTGGTTCTGCATATAGTGCAATTGAAATATACACTAACAGGAAACAGTGGATACACAGAGTTCAGGAGACTGCACTCCCCTTTAACCATAAGCATGTTTCTTTGCCTTTATGTTTGTTTGTATGTGAGATTCTTGCTTATACCATTCATGCTTGAGGTATGTAGTGTACATGGTGCTCTTTCATCAGGATATGGATGAACATGTGAAGTGTAAATAGTAATGTCTGTGCTTTCTCTTCAATTGAAAATTACTCCTATAGAGAGGTTAGCTGGGGCTCATCTCTCTCTGGGGCAGCAGGGAACCACACTGCCTCACTAAATTGGGGAATAGGTCTTGCAGGGAATTAGTCCAGCTGCAGGAGTTGTCCTCTGTGGCTTTTGTGAAGGTAGAAATAACAAAATAAGCCCAGGCCTTAGGGCAGGGCAATGGTGAGTCAGGCGCTCAGGCCCTCGGGCACAAGCTGAGCAACAGCAGTATATTGACAGTAGGTCCAGGCCCTAGGTTCCAAAGAGCCTGGGAGAGGGGGAGACTGCCACCCGTGAGTTGGGTGACGGGGGGACGCAGGCCCTCCCACTCTACTGCATCCCAGCCCGGGGCCCTAGTAGTGGCAGAAGACCCTGACATGGGTTCCGGCACTACTGCAGCCAGACTAGGGTTGGCTGCCCCTGGGCTACTTCCAGACTTCCCCTCTTGAGGTACCTGGGTCAAGGTGGTGTCCCCGGGGGGGGGGGGGTGGTGGTCCCACACCATGGGTTCCTTGGGATAGCTGGCAAGGGGTAGACTCGGCAACTCCTCCAGGTAGCTGGCGTGGGGCAGGTCGGGCCAGTTCTTGTGTTTACCGCAGGCTACTGGGGTTTCCCAATAGCAAGCTAGGCTGGAGGCGTCTGGTCTCCCCAGTGACTGCTCTCCCAGTGAGCCCTGAGGTCAGGCCTTTATACTTCCGGGACAATGCCTGACCCTCTGTGGGGTGGGCTCAGAGCTCCCTGGCTCCACCCACTCTAGTGTCCGGAGGGACTCATCTCTCTCCAGGGCGGCGGGGAACAACACTGCCTCACTACATTTCCCCTAGAAAAAGCAATGCCATATTACTTTTTGTTTACCAAAAAAGTGAAGGAAGACACAAATTTCATAGGAACTTCAACTTGCAGTTAAGGTTGGGCAACAGTAAGCGTCTTCGGAATCTCCTAAGACCGTAAATAGAGATATTTATCTGTGGAAGCCCTTTCTACACAGACACCACCAAACCAACACTTTTTTGATTTCTTTCATTGAGGAACAGAGTAATTCAAAGAGTATGAACTCTTACCCACCTAAGCAGGTCCCTGCAGTTTACTGGCACAATCAATGTAAGGTGCAGTCATTTATCTGTCTTGTTGACATAAATCCTGTAAGGTGCACAGCCCCTCCTGGAAAGTACTGTGTGTCCTCAAGTAAGATCCTCAAGGAGCTTTGTGTGATGAAAAAGACTTTTCATCCAGCCCCCAAAAATCTGAGTCCTGTAATTCTCATTGAATTATATTAAGTGTTGTTTATAGAACTATATAGTTAGACCACCAGTTGTATAGTACTGTGTACTTACAGCTCTGCTTTAGTCACTGTCAAGGTTCCTTCCACACTCTGAACTCTAGGGTACAGATGTGGGGACCTGCATGGAAACGTCCTAAGCTTACTTTTACCAACTTAGGTTAAAACTTCCCCAAAGTACAAACTATTTTACCCTTTGCCCTTGGACTTCCACTGCCACCACCAAACGTTTATCTGGGTTTATTTTTATTAGGAAAGAGTTGTTTGGAAATGCCTTTCCCCCCAAAATCCTCCCAACCCTTGCACCCCACTTCCTGGGGAAGGTTTGGTAAAAATCCTCACCAATTTGCATAGGTGACCACAGACCCAAACCCTTGGATCTTAAGAACAATGAAAAAGCATTCAGTTTCTGAAAAGAAGGATTTTAATAGAAGTAAAAAGTAAAAAAGAATCACCTCTGTAAAATCAGGATGGTAAATACCTTACAGGGTAATTAGATTCAAAACATAGAGAATCCCTCTAGGCAAAACCTTAAGTTACAAAAAGACACACAGACAGGAATATCCATTCTATTCAGCACAGCTTAATTTTCAGCCATTTAAAGAAATCATAATCTAACGCATACCTAGCTAGGTTACTTACTAAATTCTAAGACTCCATTCCTGTTCTGTCCCCGGCAAAAGCATCACACAGACAGACACAGACCCTTTGTTTCTCTCCCTCCTCCCAGCTTTTGAAAGTATCTTGTCTCCTCATTGGTCATTTTGGTCAGGTGCCAGCAAGGTTATCCTAGCTTCTTAACCCTTTACAGGTGAAAGGATTTTTCCTCTGGCCAGGAGGGATTTTAAAGGTGTTTACCCTTCCCTTTATATTTATGACAGTCACATTAATGTTTCTCCTTTACTTTGGATAAGTTGCAGGGATGTCTATGTTTGAGAGCCCTCCCTCTACAAGTTAACCCTACAAATCTTCTTTATATGAACATGTTCATTTGGGCCAACATAATGACATCTTTTGTGTAAGGGCAGGGGGAAGGTGTCACATCTGACTTCACTAGTCCAAAGGTGCTGTCAAGATTTGGAATTTAAGCTCTTGAGATTAGTGTTAAAAAACCTACAGCTCCAGAATCAGGATTTAGGCTCTGCAGCAGTCAAGCTGTATAATTATTTGAAAGCACAATGGTCAAAATAATAAAACTCTGACTTCAGCTCAACCCAGCCTTCAATGATGTTGGCTTACCATACCTATTTATGCACACCAAAATAAAAATTCAGTATTTTAAAATTATAGTTAAAATTTATCATGTATATTTCTCCTTATAAAGTTAGCTGATACATCAGTTAAATACATTAGCATGGCATTAAAAACCTCTGAAAGATGGTATTCATGAGGCAACTACTTAGCCTTTATGTACAGATTACTACTGTGTCATGGAAAAGTGATCAAAGAAAACTCTGATATGTCTAGATCAATGCTTGAAATTCGAGGCTCTGGTAAATAGTTCCTGTCTGAGAGGACGCACAGCACAGGAAAACAATTTAGTTTAGGCACATTTGTCTACAGGCATATTTGTTTACATTTATTTTTTGTTAAAATCTGATCTGAGCGTGTTTTTATTCAGGTTTCTTTTTAAATAAACAACCACCTTTATTAAGAGTGTGGCTCAGAAATGTACAAACATTTCTTCTGAAAAAAAGCAATCCATACTTCTTTGATGATTGGAGCATTTTTTAAACAGGAGATGCCAAAATAAGGGTTTTCTGGGTTTTATTAAAATAGTTTCAGTGAGCATTTACAAATGATTTTTTGACAATCTCTAGCGCAGGGGAAAATGATAATATGAAAAGCTAAAAGTCTGAAACTGCAATCATCCGCTGGCTAATGTGTATATATACATGAACAATGCTCTCTCCTGGTGGATTCAGACCTACTGTACGGTACCTTTGTTTGGAATATGCATGGGGTGACTGGATGCATTCTGAATAAGTGCTGTGGTTGAATCCCATTAAGATCAATGTAACCTAAGATTTTGAAAAAAAAATTCAAATAATTATCAACCAGAAGAAATCATTTGAACTTTCTCTCAAGAAATTTACTTTGACCAAGTTTTGCGTGCATTTGGCTACCCTGAAATCTGAGATGTCCGTCAGGAAAAATGTGTACTTCTGTTTTACAGATAAATTTACCTGATTATCATTTCTTTATTTTATCAGCTGCTATAAAGTAACTGCTGATTCATAAATGCCATGTCTGTAAATTTGGCCTTTGAATTACTCCTGAGGGCATTCTGAGCCAAAAAAAAAAAATTAAAAATTCTGCACACAAGATTCTAAACTTCTGCAAATTTCATTTGTCAAAATAACACTACATAATCATGCCAGTTTCAATTATTTTGGTAATTTATTTAAAAATACCTGTCAGCAAGTATGTCTGTAACAATACAGACACACACAGAAATTCCCCCAGGAGTAGAGAGGAGTAAAGAAACCCCATAGGACACCCCAGTTCCTGTTTCTCTGCCCCTTCCCTGCTTCCGCCCCACTGTCCAGCCAGGGGCCAGACATTCACAAGCCCTTCCCTGCCAGAGCCCAGCTGTTCCCCCGCCCCTTGCCCAGACAAATGCCCTCCCCATCCCCAGACCCCTGGGAACCAGAGGGAGAAACAGCCTGATGCTTGGTCCCAGGCTTGCATGGAGTTTCCTGTGCGCAGCCCTCTCCTTCCCTCAGGGCATGCTGGGAACTGCAGCTGCCAGGAACCCTCTAGCTCCCTCTCGCTCACCCCAGCAGCGTCTTCTATGTGCCAGGTCCAGCGGCCAATAGTGGCAGCTAGCAGCACTTCAGCCTATTTCTGTGAGGGGAAGGAAATTCTGTGTGCACAACGTTAATTTCTGAAAATTCTGCATTGCACAGTGGCACAGACCTCCCTCAGAAGTAAATTACCGATTTTATCACTGATTCTTCAAATGTGATGCCAAGCATTCTTTTATGCTGCACCAGAATTTAACTTAGAAATAGAACAGAAAAAGCTATATGTCACAAAGGAACAAAATGGAGTTACTCTGGATTTATATTAGTGTAAATGAGAGCAGCGTTTGGTTATTGCAGCCAAACAAATGTCTTATACATGATCTATTAAATATATACCTGATCTACTAAACCTATGCAAAGTATTTACTGTCATCTATACAGAGTTCACTTCACATCTTAATAATTACTTACATACCACTAATTAGAGCTTGGCATTCATGGTGACATTACTGGATACAGAGGGGAAAATATTGGGAGAGAAGGAGATCAGTCATAAGATTTTCAGTTTGTAGAACAGTCTCTGTTTTTGATGTATTTAGATATCTGAATCTGGGCCAAGATTTTCAAAAATAGGGACCTAATGTTAAGCTCCTTAAGTACATATTTAGGTGCTTGAATAAGTGGTCTGATTTACAGAATTGCTGATTACCCAGTTGGTCCCACTGAATTCAGTTATTTCAATGGAAGCAGGATTGAGCCGATAGCTATTATTAATACTCTACATTCAGCTGCAAAACTAATCCCTCCTGTAGGTTGCACTCAGTCTTCATTACTCTCACTATCTACAACAGGGGCGGGCAAATGTTTTGGCCTAAGGGCCACGTCAAGTTTCCAAAATTGTATGGAGGGCCAGTTAGGGGAGGCTGTGTCTCCCCAAACAGCCAGGCGTGGCCCAGCCCCCGCCTCCTATCTGACCCCCCCTCTTCTCGTCCCCTGACGGCTCCCCTGGGACTCCTGCCCCATCCACCACCCCCGCTCCCTGTCCCCGACCACCCCCAGACCCCTCACCCCTGATTGCCTTCTGCCGCCCCATCCAACCCCCCATCCCCATTCCTGACTGCCCCTCCGGGACCCCTGCCCCATCCAACTCCCCTGTTCCCTGCCCTCTGACTGCCGCAACCCCTATTCACACCCCCGACCCCTGGCCATACCCCTGAACTCCCCTGCCCTGTATCCAACCTCCCTTGCCCCCTTACCCCACTGCCTGGAGCACCGGTAGCTGGCGGTGCTACAAAAGCCGCACCACCCAGAGCATTGGGTCAGGCCACGGCTCTGCAACTGCACTGTCGGTTGCCCAGAGCGTTGCGCTGAGGTTGCTGGGAAGGGGGAACAGCAGGGGAGGGGCTGAGGGCTAGCCTCCCAGGCCAGGAGCTCAGGGGCCGGATGTGACCTGCGGGCTGTAGTTTGCCCACCTCTGAGCTACAAAATAACAATCATTTGACATTTTCCTATTATGTGCTGTTAAAATATAAGAAAATTCTTATCTTTACCATTCTCACTCTTCTATTGAAGACATAAACCACAATACTGTAAATTAAACCTTGTTTGCATGAGCAAGCTTCATTTGAACTCTGTAACCTGTGGCATTCCTTATAATACTCAATGTTTCTGTAGTTAATTTAATGTCTGTAAAGTCTGTTTTGGTTACAATCAATGAGTGTGGCCTATTGGAATTTTGTGCAGCTGAGGTTTTATTCCTCATAATTTTGATAATAGATTTCTTATACATATAGACACTCAGTACACAGGAGAGAGGGTATAAGAAAAATAGGACAAAGAAAAGGTGCCAGAATGCAAGTAATACTTAGAAAGGCTTCTCTGTGACTCAAGTTAAAACATAGAAGACATCCAGTACTTGTGTCACACAAGGCATGCTAGCGTACAGCCCGGCCCTCTTCCCATGATGAGTTTTGCCCAAGAATGAAGTGTCCTTGAATAATGGGAATTATAAAATATTGTGTAAAAAGAAAAGGAGTACTTGTGGCACCTTAGAGACTAACCAATTTATTTGAGCATAAGCTTTTGTGACTACAACTCACTTCATCGGATGCATACTATGGAAAGTACAGAAGATCTTTTTATACACACAAACCATGAAAAAATGGGTGTTTACCACTACAAAAGGTTTTCTCTCCTCCCACCCCACTCTCCTGCTGGTAATGGAAAACCAGCCTTTTACAACAAACAACCTGATCTCTTAATCCTTGCTGGACTTTTGTTTTGCCATCCTGCTTTGGAAGGCTAAAGTAGTCTCTAATAATGAAGACTATGGGACATATAGATAAGAGAGATGGAGAAGCTGGAAATCAAGATTTCTTATAATTCCAAGATAAATGCTGCCATGATGACCCAGTCCTAGAACCTTCTTGAAGACTCAGTACTGGACCATGCCCACAGTTAAATAGATGACATAGCAGAAGGGTACTCAGCTAAGTGAAACCAGGCAAACAATCTATACTGGCTGATACATATTGTGGGCGAATCAACTACCTCCTAAGTCACTGTGAGGAGAGTGGTGCTCAAACACACTTTTATCAGGGAACTCTTATAATTTCTGTTCTACAAATCAGTATTCTTATTTTATTTCATTAGGTACAGTGTACATTTCTAAAGTGCCCATCCCGGTAGCATCTGATGGCTTTCCTAATATAGATAACTTGAGATTCATATGCTACAGGAAGGGACTATGACGTTTGAATCTACCATAAGGAATTACAATTACAATTCCTTACGGTACTAAATACTGAATATTCGACATTGCCTAGAGTGGCACCTGTAATTTATCAATAGCACAACTCTACCAGTGATAGCAAAGGTGAAGCTGAAGTGTAGACAGTGTTCAGGCATTATAACCATTATAATGTCAACCCTGCTCAAGGTTAGAAGACATGGTGGTAAAAATGCCTGAACCCACTTGATCCCTGTCCATGCTACAGCTTCTGCTGTTGCAACAGGTATGGATCTGGAAAGATAGTGAAATATGGTTCCCATTTTTTGAATGTTTAGATGCAGCCTTCCTGACAAACAAATAAAAAGATGTACATTCAAACAAGCCACAAGTCCTTTTTTCCCCCCACGTACAAAAACTTCACATTTCTTAAAATAAATTTTAATATGCATGATACTACCACAGTAATTGAAATAGAACATCTAATTATTTTGATCAAATATAAAGAAATTATGGCCTCAGTGAAGTCAGTGGGCATTGTACCTTTGATTTCAGTGGGATTTCATCCTAAATATATTCATCTCTTGCTTTATAGAATATGAAATACCATTGGTCTTTAGAACATGTTAAATCAATGGACAGCATTCAGACATAATATTATTACTGACCATCAGTAATTGTTTATATATAAAATTTTATATATAAAATGTAATTTATTTAATGCAAAATTCACACAGGTCCTGTTTCCTGAAACAGGTCACAACTAACCTCACAACAAGGTGGTCACAACTCCCATTGACTTTGATGGGTGCAGAAACGGGGCCACAGGCAAATCTCTCTTGTAGAAGCCTCAGCTAAAGTGCCTCTGTTCTTTCCTGAAGAAATAGCTGTCTTGGTACCTGTCCTTCTTGGGCTCTCTCTCCAATCTAACTGCTTAAAACACAATTCCCTCATCCTGCCCAAGCCTAGAGTTGTCATCTTGAAAACTCTCCTTGTTCAAAACTCCTCACCTGGAACCATATGTCCTTGAAAGTTGAGTCTGGACATCAATCCTCCTCTGTGCAGCTGCTTTACAACACGAAAAGAACGTCTGTGGTTTAACTTCCAGTGAAGGGAGAGTGCTTATACATTTGCTTACTGAAGACCTGCATGCTTATACATCAATGACCCCTAATGTGCAAGCCAATGCTACCTTAAAGCCTACTTTTTAAGTTGTTTTTTCAGACCTATGATAAATACCATACCGTAGGTGATAGAAGAAATAATATGGGGCGGGGAGGGGGGGCAAACAGTACAAACCTTGGTTCATAGCCATTACTCCAACTTGATAAAAATCCAAGTCAACGGGAACCATGCTGTGACGGTTCGCGGGGTACCCAGGACTGGGAGTCACCTTGTTACCCCCCTGCCACTAGCGAAAGGGAGTCTTGCTTGTGTTCAGTTGGGTGTTAGTTTCCTATCACCAGGCTATCAGCCACTCAAGCACTCTCCTCTGAGCTATGCCAGCCCTTACTTTGCCTTGCAGGTTAACCACAGGTGCACCCCAGCCCCTGAGTCCCTTTGAAGCCCCTTTGTTGTGTCCATCCCCTTATCTACTGAACACTCACAGAAGTACCAGTCTGCTGCCCCCAAAGGAATGGTGTACACACCGGCTTGTAAGATTCAGGTCCGGATCAGCACTTTAACATCACAGCACTGAGCTATACTGTATTTATACTGAAAAGAAGAAGTTTATTATCAAAGACTCAAGATTCAAGTGATAGTGCGTAAGAATATTGGAAACAAATGATTACACAGAACACCAAATCATAACATGCTTTCTAGAGACTAACCTTAACTAACAGGTTACCTTCTGTCAAAAGCAGTTTATCTCACACAATGTCCTCTAAAGCCTTTACAACCAAGGTTGGCTCAGATCCCATTTTCATGAATGGAAACGTGCTGTCCATTTACTTCCTAGGTGCAGGATGAGTGGATGTTTTTTTTGCCTTTTACCTATACTCCCAGATGTTATTGTCTGTTCTCAGAGACAGGATAACGCCATGTGGCTTGTCTACCTGCGTGCTGCTTCCCTGTTGATCCCACATCTCTTCATTAGCATTTGACTTCATATGTAAATGGGCATCCATTGTGTTAGTTGACAATGCTTAATTCACATCCCAATAAAAGTTTGGGGACCACTGCTTTGAGGTTCACACCCCCTTAGCATTACTGGTGCCCCCCACCCCTCCCGGGAGCCAGGCCGCGGTGGGAGCTGGCATCCAGGCCCATGGCCGGGTGCAGTTCTGCTCCTGGCCCCATCCCAGTCTCGGCCCTGGACCAGAATGGAGCTGCAGCTGTAGGCTAGGGACAGGGACAGGCATGGGGCCGGGAGTGAAGGAAGTGCATCTAGAGGCAGGGCTGGAACAGAGCTGGGGGCGGGGTAGAGTGAGGCTGGGTGGTGCTTCCTCCTCTCCCTCCTTGAGGACTGGCTTGGCCTGCTGCATCCCGCAGAACATTCCTCTGTGCCTCCCTAGGGCGGCACACCCCACAATTTGGGGACTTCTGTGATAAAAGAGAGAAACATTTCTTACCTCTGGTCTGGAGGAAAACCTGGTTTTTCATCTCCGCTAGTGACGGATGTCTTGAACAGATGTAAAGTATATTTTCAGTATTTATACATAACTTTACATAGTTATGTATGGATGCTGTTCCAGGAAGGAGGACTGCTAAGCAGAGATGGGGTCCTCCTACTGAAGAAGGTGAAGAGCATATTTGGATGCAGACTGGCTAACCTAGTGAGGTGGGCTTTAAACTAGATTTGAAGGGGGCAGGTGACCAAAGCCCACAGGTAAATAAAAAACATGGATACCTGGGAGAAGGTTTGGAATTCGTGGGGAGCATGCGCTGTTATAGCAGCGATAAAGGAGACACAAGTCAGAACTGGGGGTGCAAAATCAAATCAGTATCTTAGATGTTTGTATACTAAAGTCAGAAGTATGGGGAATAAGCAGGAAGAACTCGAAATGCTAGTAAATAAAAACAACTATGACATAGTGGGCTTCACAGATACCTGGTGGGATAATACCCATGACTGGAATATTGGTATAGAAGGGTACAGCTTGCTCAGGAAGGACCAGCAGGGAAAAAAGGGAGGAGGTGTTGCCTTATATGTTAAAAATGTATACACTTGGACTGAGGTTGAGATGGAAATAGGAGACAGACTCGTTGAAAGTCTCTGGGTAAGGATAAAAGGGGTAAAAACCCAAGGGTGATGTCATGGTAGGGGTCTACTACTGACCACCTAACCAGGAAGAAGAGCAGACATACGTTGGGGAAATAACACAGCAGGGCACAGATTATCCAATAAGTTCTTGGAATGTATTGGAGACAATTTTTTTTTATTTCAGAAGGTTGCGACAGCTACCAGGGGAGAGGCTGTTCTAGATTTGATTTTGACAAATAGGGAGGAACTGGTTGAGAATTTGAAAGTGGAAGGCAGCTTGTGTGAAAGTGATGATGAAATAATAGAGTTCATGATTGTAAGGAATGGTAGGAGGGAGAACAGCAAAATAAAGACAATGGATTTCAAGAAGGCAGACTTTAGCAAACTCAGGGAGTTGGTAGGTGAGATCCCATGGGAAGCAAGTCCAAGGGGAAAAACAACAGAAGACAGTTGACAGTTTTTCAAAGAGACATTATTAAGGGCACAAGAGCAAACTATTCCACTGCGTAAGAAAGATAGGAAGCATGGCAAGAGACCACTCTGGCTTAACCAGGAGATCTTCAATAATCTTAAAAAAAAAAAAAGAGTCCTACGAAAAGTGGAAACTAGGTCAAATTACAAAGGATGAATATAAACAAACAACACAAGTATGTAGGGACAAAATTAGAAAGGCCAAGGCACTAAACAAGATCAAACTAGCTAGAGACATAAAGGGTAACAAGAAAACATTCTACAAAGTCTCTGGATTAAGTTTAGAAGCGTGAGCAACAAGGGTGATATCGTGGTGGGAGTCTGCTATAGACCACTGGACCAGGGGGATGAGGCTTTCTTCCGGCAACTCGCAGAAGCTACTAGATTGCACGCCCTGGTTCTCATGGGCAACTTCAATCATCCTGATATCTGCTGGGAGAGCAATACAGCGGTGCACAGACAATCCAGGAAGTTTCTGGAAACTGTAGGGGACCATTTCCTGGTGCAAGTGCTGGAGGAAACAACTAGGGGCGGAGCTCTTCTTGACCTGCTGCTCACAAACTGGGAAGAATTACTAGGGGAAGCAAAAGTGGATGGGAACCTGGGAGGCAGTGACCATGAGATGGTAGAGTTCAGGATCCTGACACAAGGAAGAAAGGAAAGCAGCAGAATACGGACCCTGGACTTCAGAAAAGCAGACTTTGACTCCCTCCGGGAACTGATGGGCAGGATCCCCTGGGAGAATAACATGAGGGGGAAAGGAGTCCAGAAGAGCTGGCTGTATTTTAAAGAATCCTTATTGTGGTTACAGGGACAAATCATCCCGATGTGTAGAAAGAACAGTAAATATGGCAGGCGACCAGCTTGGCTTAACAGTGAAATCCTTAATGATCTTAAACACAAAAAAGAGGCTTACAAGAAGTGGAAGATTGGACAAACGACCAGGGATGAGTATATAAATATTGCTTGGGCATGTAGGAATGAAATCAGGAAGGCTAAATCACACCTGGAGTTGCAGCTAGCGAGGGATGTTAAGAGTAACAAGAAGAGTTTCTTCAGGTATGTTGGCAACAAGAAGAAAGCCAAGGAAAGCGTGGGCCCCTTACTGAATGAGGGAGGCAACCTAGTGACAGAGGATGTGGAAAAAGCTAATGTACTCAATGCTTTTTTTGCCTCTGTCTTCACGAACAAGGTCAGCTCCCAGACTACTGCAATGGGCAGCACAGCATGGGGAGGAGGTGACCAGCCCTCTGTGAAGGAAGAAGTGGTTCGGGACTATTTAAAAAAACTGGACGTGCACATGGGGCCAGATGCGTTGCATCCGAGAGTGCTAAAGGAATTGGTGGATGTGATTGCAGAGCCATTGGCCATTATCTTTGAAAACTCATGGCGACCGGGGGAAGTCCCGGAAGACTGGAAAAAGGCTAATGTAGTGCCAATCTTTAAAAAAGGGAAGAAGGAGGACACTGGGAACTACTGGCCGGTCAGCCTCACCTCAGTCCCCGGAAAAATCATGGAGCATGTCCTCAAGGAATCAATTCTGAAGCACTTACATGAGAGGAACGTGATCAGGAACAGTCAGCATGGATTCACTAAGGGCAAGTCATGCCTGACTAATCTAATTGCCTTCTATGATGAGATAACTGGTTCTGTGGATGAAGGGAAAGCAGTGGACGTGTTATTCCTCGACTTTAGCAAAGCTTTTGGCACGGTCTCCCACAGTATTCTTGTCAGCAAGTTAAAGAAGTATGGGCTGGATGGATGCACTACAAGGTGGGTAGAAAGTTGGCTAGATTGTTGGGCTCAACGGGTAGTGATCAATGGCTCCATGTCTAGTTGGCAGCCGCTATCTAGCAGAGTGCCCCAAGGGTCGGTCCTGGGGCCGGTTTTGTTCAATATCTTCATTAATGATCTGGAGGATGGTGTGGATTGCACCCTCAGCAAGTTTGCAGATGACACTAAACTGGGAGGAGTGGTAGATACACTGGAGGGTAGGGATAGGATACAGAGGGACCTAGACAAACTGGAGGATTGGGCCAAAAGAAATCTGATGAGTTTCAACAAGGACAAGTGCAGAGTCCTGCACTTAGGACGGATCCAATCCAATCCAATGCACTGCTACAGACTAGGGACCGAATAGCTAGGCAGCAGTTCTGCAGAGAAGGACCTAGGGGTGACAGTGGACGAGAAGCTGGATATGAGTCAACAGTGTGCCCTTGTTGCCAAGAAGACTAATGGCATTTTGGGGTGTATAAGTAGGGGCATTGCCAGCAGATCGAGGGACGTGATCGTTCCCCTCTATTCGACATTGGTGAGGCCTCATCTGGAGTACTGTGTCTAGTTTTGGGCCCCACACTACAAGAAGGATGTGGAGAAATTGGAGAGAGTCCAGCGAAGGGCAACAAAAATGATTAGGGGTCTGGAACACATGACTTATGAGGAGAGGCTGAGGAGAGGCTGAGGGAACTGGGATTGTTTAGTCTATGGAAGAGAAGAACGAGGGGGGATTTGATAGCTGCTTTTAACTACCTGAAAGGTGGATCCAAAGAGGATGGATCTAGACTATTCTCAGTGATAGCAGATGACAGAACAAGGAGTAATGGTCTCAAGTTGCAGTGGGGGATGTTTAGGTTGGATATTAGGAAAAACTTTTTCACTGGGAGGGTGGTGAAACACTGGAATGTGTTACCTAGAGAGGTGGTGGAATCCCCTTCCTTAGAAGTTTTTAAGGTCAGGCTTGACAAAGCCCTGGCTGGGATGATTTAGTTGGGATTTGTCCTCCTCTGGGCAGGGAGTTGGACTAGATGGCCTCCAGAGGTCCCTTCCAACTCTGATATTCTATGATTCTATGATTCTATGATTAAATACTTTAGAAGCAAGAGGAATACCAAGGACAGGGTAGGCTCATTACTCAATGGGGGTGGTGGGGGGGAATAACAACAGAAAATGTGGAAATGGCAGAAGTGCTTAATGACTTCTTTGTTTCGGTTTTCACCAAGACGGTTCGTGGTGATTGGACGTCTAACATAGTGAATGCCAGTGAAAATGAGGTAGGATTAGAAGAGGCTAAAATAGGGAAAGAACAAGTTAAAAATTACTTGGACAAATCAGATGTCTTCAAGTCACCAGGACCTGATGAAATGCATCCTAGAATACTCAAGGAGCTGACTGAAGAGATATCTGAGCCATTAGCGATTATCTTTGAGAAGTCATAGAAGATGAGAGAGATTCCTGAAGACTGGAAAAGGGCAAATATGGTGCCCAACTATAAAAAGGGAAATAAGAAAAAACCCAGGGAATTACAGACCAGTCAGCTTAACTTCTGTACCCGGAAAGACAATGGAGTAAATAATTAAGCAATCAATTTGCAAACATCTAGAAGATAATAAGATGATAAGTAACAGTTGCACGGATTTGTCAAAAACAAATCATGTCAAACCAACCTGATAGCTTTCTTTGACAGGGTAACAAGCCTTGTGGATGGGGGGGAAGCGGCATACGTGGTATATCTTGATTTTAGTAAAGCTTTTGATATTGTCCCATATGACCTTCTCATAAATAACAAGGGAAATGCAACCTAGATGGAGCTACTATAAAGGTGGGTCCAAAACTGGTTGGAAAACCATTCCCAAAGAGTAGTTATCAGTGGTTCACAGTCATGCTGGAAGGGCATTACAAGTGGGTCCCGCAGGGATCAGTTCTGGGTCTGCTTCTGTTCAATATCTTTATCAGTGATTTAGATAATGGTATAGAGAGTACACTTATAAAGTTTGCGGACGATACCAAGTTGGGAGGGGTTGCAAGTGCTTTAGAGGACAGGATTAAAATTCAAAATGATCTGGACAAACTGGAGAAATGGTCTGAAGTAAATAGGATGAAATTCAATAAGGACAAATGCAAAGTACTCCACTGAGGAAGGAAAAATCAGTTGCACACATCCAAAATGGGAAATGACTGCCGAGGAAGGAGTACTGCGGAAAGGGATCTTGGGGGGGTGGGGTCATAGTGGACCACAAGCTAAATATGAGTCAACAGTGTAACGCTGTTGCAAAAAAAGCTGACATCATTCTGGGATGTAGTAGCAGAAGTGTTCTAAGTAAGACACAAGAAGTAATTCTTCCACTCTACTCTGCTCTGATTAGGCCTCAACTGGAGTATGGTGTCAAGTTCTGGGCACCACATTTCAGGAAAGATGTGGACAAATTGAAGAGAGTCCAGAGAAGAGTAACAAAAACTATTAAAGGTCTAGAAAACATGACCTATGAGGGAAGATTGATAAAATTGGGTTTGTTTAGTCTGGAAGAGAGAAGATTGAGAGGGGATATGATAACAGTTTTCAAATATGTAAAAGTTTGTTTCAAGGAGGAGGAAGAAAAATTGTTCTTCTTAATCTCTGAGGATAGGACAAGAAGCAATGGGCTTAAATTGCAGCAAGGGAGGTTTAGGTTGGACATTAGGAAAAACGTCCTAACTGTCAGGGTGGATAAGCACTGGAATAAATTGCCTAAGGAGTTGTGGAATCTCCATCATTGGAGATTTTTAAGAGCAGGTTAGACAAACACCTGTCAGGAATGGTCTAGATAACAAATCCTGCCACAAGTGCAGGGGACTGGACTAGATGACCTCTCGAGGTCCCTTCCAGTCCTACGATTCTTTGATAGTGTCCGTAAATACATTTTCATGACAATATTAATGACCAGAGTAACCATAGCTTTCATTTAAGAACTCAGATAGGATTCTTTGGTGAACCAGAATGTCTGTACCAGAATCAAGATGGGAGGTAATTCCCCAGCCAGAGCCTGTGATAATTTCTCTCTCAGACTGAGGTGATTCATACTTCAGGTGTGCTGCAGTAGCCAATGAGCCATGACCCATTCAGATGACACCTGGGGGCAGCTCTTTAATCCCACAGGAAGAGCAGCAACCCAGTCTCAACTATTCCTTTGCCTCATGGTGTTACAGACTGCCCCTGCATTCCATCTTACTTCTGCCCCTGTTCTTGTCTCAGGCCTTCAGCTTGTTCCTCCCCCTATCCCTGTCTCATGCATACAGCCTTCTTTTCCCAGCTAGCCCTATACCAGCACCTGCACCTCCCTAAACTGGCTCCACCCCTGCCTTGATGAGTCGCCCAGTGACCCCCTGACACAAGCTATTCCTGTAACCCCCTTGCCAGTTGGCAGTAAGGGATTCTTGGGTCACACATGCGCTCTCACACACACATTGGAAAGCAGGGTTTGGATCTTAATGCATAGATGAATTTTCAGCAAATGATTGTAAATGCACGGCAAACATTGAAGTTAATTTGATGTCATAACATCCAGGATAAACAGATGTTGTGGTATAACCAGGAAATGCTATGGAGGGAGAAAAGCTGAAAATTAATTCCAACATGCCTAATGAACCAAAGAAGCTTAGAAGGAATTCCCCACCCCTCACCCCCATTCTATTCAGTCAGAATAAGAACAAAAAACCTCACAATTATGATTACCAGATATGTTGGTTTAGTTTTGTATGTGTTTGTTTGTTGTGGTGTGTTACCAAAACAAAAATTAACTGCTGTATTTTAAGATTTAACCCTCCCAGAACAAAGCCTGAGTAATATCTCTGCACACCACCCTTTCCAGCTTGTTCATTATTTTGACCATCACCTTCTAGAGCACTAGGAAAGGGGTTACTGGAAATGCATCGCTCTACTGCAGTCTTCCACGGGAACCTTTGTGAAATATTGCCGAGTTCTGTGATTCTGAGAGCTAGCAAAGAGATCCAGCTCTGTAATAGCACACTGGGAAAACCATTATAGTAAAACCTCTAGGTTCTGGAAGGTTTCTTCCCAATAGCGCTAGTCATAAGTGGGGCTAGTGCAGGAAGCCTATCTACCTAATGAAATATGGCCAAGTAGTCTGTGACAGCTTCCCAGTTAGATACTTATTACCTTGCAGTCAATGCTCCAACCCGTGTCCTAGAAGCCCTTGAATCTGCCTATATGAAAATGTTTGTTAGGTATTCATTTTTTGTGGGAATTAGAACGTAATCCGCAATGGACCTGAGGCAGAAATGGAATTTGTCTCCTTCTCCACTCTCTTCAAGATGCTCATGCAGCTCATAGTACCTCTAAGACTTGAGGATCTCAGCATTCTATGATTTCCTTCTCCAGAGACCGAGAATTATCGCTATCTAAATTTTTAATATCTTGTTGCTGTCACCTGGCTCAACATTGGAGTTATGTTATGAAAGCTACAGCATGCTTGTGAAGTGGTGTATGTCACTATGAGCACACTATACCAGTGCTTCAGGATCTGCTAGGTTCTGGGTGGAGCCTAAATCACTTATAAATCCCCAAGTGAGATCTCCTCTCTCTGGATGTGATAGTGGCCCATTTGTGATCATGGAGATATCTGAGTGAGCGCCCCTTTCATTTAAAACAAGGCATGTAATTCTGAGGCCCTCACTGAAATTTACTTCACACATTGGTGCAAAAGAGCTCAAATCTGTGGACTTCCGAGGCACTCTGCACAGACTGTTCATTCTCCAGGCTGTTGGGAAGAGGGAGAATGGTCTTCCTTGGTTATCTCTGCTGTGGGGGTTGAAGTGAAATAGCTGGATTTATAATTAATAATGGATTGTATATAAAGTATATAGCAAGGACGCCTAGAGTTTGTGATAAGTGCCTTTTAATAATTGAACAAATGGAAAGAAAACAAACAAATCAAATTCAACATCTCTGAGAATGGACAGACTTCTTGCATAAGACTGGAAGCAAAATGCAGCTTTAGCTCTTCTGACAGTCACTTCAAGATGATGAGAAATTTATTTTTTTCTACTCTTGCGTACCACATTAGCATTCCAGATGTGGCCTCAGAACCAACACCAGCCCTTAGCATATTTTTTCACCTAGCACTGAAGTTAATAGCAGCTGCAGCTGCTTACAACAAGGCTAACTTTGGGCCAGACACAGATTCAAGACTTTTGTTGATGACCTTAGGGGATTACCCCTAAAGGTCTAAATGTTTTGGAGTCACTAAATCAAATTGTTTGCCTTTGCCACCAGCAGAGAAGAGTGAGTCAGTGAGGCCCTTGAATCAAGCACTGGGCAGGGACTCAGGAGACCTGGCTCTATTCCCAGCCTGCTGGGGATGTTAGTCTCTGGGTAAGGATAAAGTCATGTAACCTTTTTGCCTCAGTTTCCCCATCTGTAAAATAAGACTAATAATGATTGCAAAGTTCTTTGACCGCTATGGATGAAAACTGAGCCAGGTGTTGTTGTCTGTGCCTGAGCTGAAGTTGTGGAACTGATGGGTATTTTTGGCATGAGGAGCAGAGGACCTTTCTGTTGGAAACCTGTGTTAGGTTTATTTAGGCCACCTATTTCCTTTACCTACTCAAGGTAGAACTGTAAGCAGGATGTCTGCCTTCTATACTCCCTCTCGTGTCCGGGGTTGACTCTGCAACACCTTGCTTTAGTTTTCCCTCTCTGAGGCAGGTCAGCACCTGCTTTATGGCTTGCACCCTGACCCTCTCTTGGCACAAGCACATCTTACAGTCCTTTTAGCTGGTCCCTTTCCAGGAGTGCCTTCTACAGCTCCCTTTGGTGCCTTGCCATCACAGAAACTAGGTTCTTCACAGCCACACTCTTCAATACTGCATAGGCTTCTCTGTTCAGTCTTGGCAGTATGGGATTTGGTGAAGAGTCTGTTGTTTCTACTGCCTCTGTGTTCACTCCTTTATCAGCACAGTTTTTCCTGTCTTCATGGCTCTGAACTTTTTTTCCTACAGCCATCACCTGTTAATAAAGAACAGAAATCTGGTTCTCCAGATTCCTTCTTATCTCCTCCTCTGCCACAGCTCTTCACATACTGGTCAGTCTTGGAGATTTGCCTTAACCTTTTGGCCAAGTCACAAAACAAGAAGTCCCAACAAAAAAGGTTTTTCTGCCCTTTTGGGAAGTCTCTTCAGCCCACCCCGTAGGGCTGTTCCAAGCCCCTTTCTGGTCTAACCCTGAGAGCCTTTCCCCATTTTTTTTTCCAGGATGGGAAGCAGCTAATTAATGATTGCACAGCTGCAGCTGGCCCCATCTCTCCTTAAAGGGGACTTATCACACTGTGACAGACATCAGAAAAGTGTGAATATTACAAGTTAGGGGACTTAAAAGCCTAAGCGGAGATTTATCCTTTCTGGCCAGCTGTGGGAACTATGTGCCCAGAGAAATAGGTCACCCACTCTAGACAGTGATCAGATGGTTTTGCTCTAATATCAGACAGCTTAAGAATACTGGTGGTCTACTTCCACTATTACAGGTGCTGTACAGACCATCGGGTCTCTGGGGGCTCCTAAAGCTTCAACCACGAAAGGCTGCTTGACATGCTCGTGAAGGCCAACCACCTGGCTACCTAAAAAGCAGAAATGGGAAAGGAATTGATGGTAAGTGGAACAGATTTAGGAGCAGACACATCCATACCAGGCAAGGAAGGAAGGAAGGAAGGAAGGAAGGAAGGGGAATTCTGGGGTGCCTATGGTAATGTGGTGCCTCCCGGAAGTCTCCTACTCTAGTCTTGAGATAGGAGTGGGAGCCTCAATGGGTGGCAATATGTCGAGTAGGAAAGAAACTCTGCTCATTACACTAGTTAAAGGGTTGAGGTGATGATTCCTAACCTCATGTGAAACAGAACATGGGTTTATTTGCTGATTGATAACCCAAGTTTACTATTAAACTAGTGTGTCAGTTAAAAATAGCAGTAAAAACTCCCCAACAAGTTCATAGGTTAAGTGCAGTAGTGATCACAAAGATCATGAGTTATGAAAGAAATAACATTGCATGAACATGCCGTGTACACTGAGCTTTACACAGCCAGAACTCCCATGCTTTCATGTTTTTAATACAGAATCTGTACTTTGCCTGAAGTAGCTTTGCCATAGCTGTTGATAATAGATTTCAGTAATTTCTGAGTGGTTATTCTCCCAACAGACATATACAGAAAATGGTTTGTGTATTATCATTAGGCATCTTTGAACTGTTCTTTATCTCATATCTTTATGGCCTAATTTACAAATTCTTAGAACACATTAAATTGTATATTTTTATCCAGAGTAAAATGTTAACACAGATATATATTAATTCCTGGAAAAAATCATGGCTGTTTCAGAGATCCCAATTCCTTTCACTTTATCCTCATATTTTTGGTTCCACTTTGCTTAGCTATATTAAGATGAGAAGCAATCACTGTAGTGTGGAAACTGTTGAAATATTTCTATAAATAGTAATTTGGAAATCCTTCCCTACAACTTTCTTTATTAATTGCAGGGGCCTAAGTTCACTTTGTCGTCCATTACCTGGTGTTTTAAAGTTGGGGCAGTGCCTCCATATTGTCATTGTAAATCTATCGATAATATGGTATAAAATAAATGTTCTGAGTATACAAGGGAAGACCATGCTATGGTATCCAAGTAGGTTGGCAAATCAGTTTCCATAGAAGTCTGCAGCTACTTCGTGACAATGTCAGAATGATCTCACTGCAGCTACATGGAGGCTTCATTACAATGGATTACTACAATGACAAAATGATGTAAATGTAAATTTATGGAGACTTCATTGCAGTGAAAGATTACAAAAGAAAATAATGTCACTTGACATCTATGAAAACATCATAACAAGGGCAAATCAATTTTGATATAAATATAGCAAGAACGTATTATAATCACAAAAATGATTTCAGAATGAGATTTGGAGCCAGTGACATTTTTCAATTCAATGTAAATAGAGTGGCAGTACTGGTCTCAGGGGATCCTTATATCATGTAATCGTAACAGAAACAAACACTGAAACTTATAGCTTTCAAAAATTACATTGGTTTACAAGTAGTCAGACAAACTTGAACCCAGAAGGGATTATTTCCTAGTTATGAGAGAAATAATTTAATGTAGGCACAAGATGCTATACTATGGTCAAATTTACTTAGAAATATGTACACATTTGAATAAGGCTATTAGATGGCCAGAGGAAAGAAAGGTTGTAAAACACTGGACCCTCAACAAAAAGCTTGGTCCTGCTTCCCAGCCAGACCAATAGGTATTGCAACAATGAACAGCTTCACAATGCCTAACTTCTAGGCACCTAGTTAAAAAAAAAAACCACCACAGGAACCACTCTATGATCCACAAAGCCAGAGACAGGTGCCTTAGGATGTGATCCACAAAAGCCAAGAGGCTAGGCAGAGAACTGCCTAAGCTAGCCAATGGAAAATGTTGACCAGATAGGCGTATCCTAATCCAGTGAGAGATATGAGGCTAAATCTGGGCTGGAGAGAGGCACCTTGGGCTAGAGAGAGGTGAGTGACTGTAGCCCAGTGGTTACAGCACCCATCTGAGAGGTGGGAAACCCTAGGTCCTCACCTCCTGTTCCCAGTGACTATTTATCTAAAGTAGAACAGCTTTAACAGGAGGGATTGAGGGACCCCACCTAGCTCAGTGCTTAGAGCTGTTTCGTGTTTCCCTTGTCAAGGCTGAATCCCCACCTCTGGCACTTTAAGTGTAGAAGGTGGGGGCCCGCAAGGATTCTAAATTAATACTGGCCACTCCAGGCTGGTATTAAACTCCCAAGGTTACAGCTTGTTTCTGACCTTGGTTTGGTAAACGCTGCCACCACCCAAATGCAAACCCCTTTTTGGAATCCAGGAAGACGCACTTGGGAGTTCCTTCCTGTGTGGTAACCTCAAGCCCTTTCACCTCCTACACCCCTCCCTGCCCCCGGGGAAGAGCTGAGAAAGAAAACAAAGGAAATTAGCTGTTGCCACCAGCTAATAAAAGAGCATATGCACAAACCCCTTAAGACACAAAAATTCCAATCCTGTTCTTAAAAAAGGTAAATTTGATTAAAAACAAAAAAGAAAATACATCTGGAACTTAGGCTTTTGCTAGACTTTATAAGAGCAATTCCAAAAATTAAGCACCCAAAATAGCTTATGTGGGGGTTTAGCTTAAAGGTTATAAGCAAACAAAAGCAACTGGTGTTAGCACAGAGGAGATCCACAAGCCAATAAGAAATAAAAGAAATAACCCTAATTGTGTCTTTCTGAAGATTTCTGATATACTTACACATTTGGATTTTCAGATAAGTAGGGCTGAGGTATGATTTGATGTTTTTTCATACCTGGTTTTAAAGCTGCTTACAGCATTGCTGCTCTGTCTCTCCGCTCTTTCCAGGAGAGCCACAACACAGACAGAGGGAAGGTTAACCGCCCCCCAGCATTTTAAAAAGTTCTAGCCCTCCCATTGGCTCTTTTGGTCAGGTGCCAGTCCCTTTCTTTTACCTGTAGGCTTGTTAACCCTTTACAGGTAAAGCAAGTAGAGAACAGCTACTAAGGAATTTTATAGCTAACTGGCTGGCTGGGTGTCCATAAAAGGGAGCTACCCCCTCTTCAAATCATTTCTCCTGCTCAGCCAGAGGTGGGGGGACTCGAACCCATGTCTGCAACATCCCAGGTGAGTGCACTAACCACTGGGCTCAAAGTTATGAGGTCATTGTCTCTTCCTAAGGCCAGACTTTAAATGGGAGCTGGTAGGTGACCTCTGAATTTACCTGCTGGAGAGAGATGTGCTCCTCCACCTACCTTCCCCTCATTCATGGATTACTCTGGGGCTTAGATGGGATATAGGCATCTGGACACCTAGAGTGAGGCAGCAGGGCACATACCCAGAGGCAGAAACATAGATGCTTAGGGAACTTTTACTGCAAAAAACATAGGCACTAGTAAGTTTAGGCACCTACAGGGTTAGGCAGGAGCTGAGTGAGAGTTCTGTGGATCACAGTGGAACCTAAAACTGGGTCTTAAGTGCCTAAGTACCTTTGTGGATCTAGGCCTTAGTCTCTGGACTTCTCTCCAAATTGTTCCAGCTACTCACTAAGAGGCTTGATCCAAAGTCAATAGGAAAAACACTCACTCATGTTAATGAACTTTGGGATATGCCATCATTAGCAATGCTCCTAGTCCTAAAGCCAAAGAATCTCATAGCATCGCATGACCTTTTAACTTCATTACATATTATTCTGTACAACAAAAGAATGTCCACCTCAATTTAAGTACTAACTTCCCACTTTCTAAACTGGAGGGACTTGATTATGCTTCAAGGGAAGCAAAGACAAGGTAGGACAGGTGAGAAGTGGTACCTAAGTGGCATCATGTCTGGGAAAGACTTAATGCCTCTTGAGCACTTGGGGAAGCACAGCAAAGGATACCTTGTCCTAAAAATTTAACAAGGTGTTGTCATCCCCAGTGAGGGCCCAGCACTTGTGTTCCACCAATACACACCTCTTTGGAGACTGGCTAGTGTGTCATGCTCTCAGTGTTCTCCGAGGCCTATAGACATTAAGGCTACCCCGTGAGCAAGTAGAGTAGGTACATGAAGTTGTTGAAATAACTGAATCCTCTCCCCCCACTAAGACACACTGGTTAAGCCATAATTTGGCCCAAGGCCTCAACTCTTTTGTGTTAATGAGTCATTAACTTAAACAACCAACAATAGAGTGTTCAGGGATGCTGAGCACCATACTCTCACTTGAAGTTAGTGACAGAGCTGGAGGTGCCCAATGACTGAGTAGATTCATAGATTTTCATAGATTCATAGATTTTCAGGCATAACGGGATCGTTATCATCTAATCTGACCATCTGCATACACATGTCATAGAATCATAGAATAACAGAGTTGGAAGGGACCTCTGGAGGCCATCTAGTCCAACCCCCTGCCCAGAGCAGGACCAATCCCAACTAAATCATCCCAGCAAGGGCTTTGTCAAGCCTGACCTTAAAAACTTCTAAGGAAGGGGATTCCACCACCTCCCTAGGTAACATATTCCAGTGTTTCACCACCCTCCTAGTGAAAAAGTTTTTCCTAATATCCAACCTAAACCTCCCTCACTGCAACTTGAGACCATTACTCCTTGTCCTGTCATCTGCTATCACTGAGACTAGTCTAGATCCATCCTCTTTGGATCCACCTTTCAGGTAGTTAAAAGCACCTATCAAATCCCCCCTCATTCTTCTCTTCCGTAGACTAAACAATCCCAGTTCCCTCAGCCTCTCCTCATAACTCATGTGTTCCAGTCCCCTAATCATTTTTGTTGCCCTTCGCTGGACTCTCTCCAATTTCTCCACATCCTTCTTGTAGTGTGGGGCCCAAAACTAGACACAGTACTCCAGATGCGGCCTCACCAATGTCGAATAGAGGGCAACGATCACGTCCCTCGATCTGCTGGCAATGCCCCTACTTATACACCCCAAAATGCCATTGGCCTTCTTGGCAACAAGGGCATACTGTTGACTCATATCCAGCTTCCCGTCCACTGTAACGCCTAGGTCCCTTTCTGCAGAACTGCTGCCGAGCCATTCGGTCCCTAGTCTGTAGCGGTGCATTGGATTCTTCCGTCCTAAGTGCAGGACTCTGCACTTGTCCTTGTTGAACCTCATCAGATTTCTTTTGGCCCAATCCTCCAATTTGTCTAGGTCTCTCTGTTGTAGAAACTCACCCAATAACTTCTGTTTGAGCTATAACATACCTTTAAAAAGACATCTTGTGTTGCCTTAAAGACTTCAAGCAATGTTCTAATTGTTAAATACCCCATAAGTTTTCACCCTTATTGCTAGTCTAAGTTTGTCTAGCTTCAGCTTCCAACCACTGAAGTTGTTCAGTATTGAGCAAAAGATTCTGTTAACCCTTAGCCAGGTGGGCTCCCATATAAAATATTTAATATCTTTACCCTTTCCCCCTGTGTGTGCTTACTGTTATTTAGACATTTGACCACTTACCCATAGGAAATGGCACACTGCAATGAGGTTCTTACACATTCTCATAAAGAAGGACAGCTCAAGTACCAGATATGTATTATATACAATGCCAGCTTCAGAACCATGTGTGAGCTTTGAGCCTTGTAGACGTCTGTTGGTTTAGCATGTGCTCCAAGTGCTTTGCCATTTCACAGCAGGTCAAATCACTCAGTTTCAGTCAGTGTTGGATCAGCAAGAGATACGCTGATATCAATCTGGGGCAGTTGATCAGTTTCCTCCTCTCTAATAAATGATCACTGATGGAGGATGTTTTCGAAGTATTCTGCCCACTTTGCAGTATCTTTTCTTTGTCAGTGAGCAGTGTGGTACCATCAGCATGCAGTATTGGAGGTATTCCTGATGACTGTGGCCCATAGATTGTGTTATTCCTATCTGTTTTTTTTGCTCAGCCATGAGTTTTGCATTTCTCTAAGTTTGTGTTATACAAAGTCCTCATGATGTTGTCAAAAGCTGCCTTCTTAGATGTTGAAGTACTGTCTTCTAAACAGGCCTTATGGAGATGTTTCTTGTTTAAATAGTCTCTCTATTCAGTATTGTTTTCATCAAACCAATCTTGATGTTTACATGTGATGGAACAGAGGGTATTGGATGCAGCGGAGTATGGATTATTTCTCTTCAGCTTGTGACTACTTTGGTCTCACAATCAACATCAAGAGGACAGAAGAGATGCACCAGGAAAGCCTTACATAGAGCCCACTATCACAGTGAATCGCCAAACCCTTCAGGCAGTGGACAAGTTTCCCTACCTTGGCAATACACTGTCATGTGAAGTTCACATTGATTATGAAATCAACACCAGAATTGCCAAAGTAATTGTGGCCTTTGGCAGACTACGTGTAAACATGTGGGAGTGTAGAGGTATCAGTCCAACAAACAAAACTGAAGGTCTACAAAGCCATCATGTTGCCAACTGTGATGTATTCATGTGAAACCTGGATGGTGTTCAGATGCCATGCTATGAAGCTGAATCAGTTTCACATGGGCTCTCTGGGGAAACTGATGATGATAAGATGGCAAGTCAAAGTTCCAGATATTGAGGTTCCCATATGGGCAGGCTCTTTCAGCTTCCATACTCTGATGATGAAATCACAGATGAGATGAGCAGGCCATGTCACCAGAATGTAAGATGAGTGACTGTCAAAGATCTTTTACAGCGAGCTAAAGGAGGAAAATCACTCTGAGGGAGGCCAAAATAAATGTTTCAAGGACTCTTAAGTTATCCTTGGGGAATTTCAACCTTGACCCAGACTTTTCTACCTCGTGAAGCCTCATCCATACGGAAGCTGCAGTCTGAGCAGAGGAGAACTAAGGCAGAGCAGAAGCGCCAGCAGCATAAGTCTCGCAACAGAAGCATGTCCGCTGTTAATCAAGCAACCCAATGACATCTCTTGTTCAGCGTGCCACAGAGAGTTCAAAGCTCAAACTGGCCTGATCAGCCACTCGTGTTCACAGAAACCAAACCAACCAGTGATATCATGGTCATCTTTGAACCTGAAGGATGGAAAACAAAACAAAAAAAACCAATACATAAAGTACACACTTTTCAAATTTATTAGTCATTGTGTCCTTTACTGTGTGATCTCACATTGTCACTGTTAAGAGGACTTGGCATGAGATGTCCTAAAAACCTCCACTAATACTTAGATTTTTCCAGTACAAACCTCCAGTTTGCTTTTAAAGGCTTTATGTTTGTCAGACACATTAGCCCTTACTCCAATGTCTCAGGATACCTCTTATTGTCTGAGTATAATAGATCAGTGTCTCAATATCTGGTCTTTTGACTTATGTAATAGAGAAGCACAGCAATAAAGGAAACATTTATGACCAAAATGTTCAAGACTGGTGGCAAATATTCTAAAGTGTTTGTCTGAAAATGTTGATTTGTCAAAGCTAAAAAGAGTGTTAATGGGAAAGTTGGTTTTGACTAATATCACCGTTTTAAACATTATTGAAAAACAATGCTTCAAAATTGTTGAAATAGACTGCTTCAACACTTTTGAAATGAAAAGTTTCATTTTCTAGTTCAACATGACTCTTTGAATTTTTAGTTAATATATGGTAAGAAATTGAAATCAAAACAATGCTTCAAAATTACTGAAATGTTTAATTTGACTTGATCCATTTTTGTCCCCAATTATTAATTTGTGAAATTTTTCAAGATTTTGAATGTCCTCATTCAGCACAAGACCTTTTTTGAAATCTTAAAAACTCTTGGAGGCTGAGAACCAACCAGGTCTACTAAATACAAGTGATGCGATTCCCTCCCTCCCCACTCCCCCCCCACCCCAAGGGTGCTGAAACCCATGGTGTCTACTGCCTAAAAACAGGAAAAGTATTTAAACTGGAGATTAAAAAAACCTAAATTTTGGTGATCAGTATCATCATTTCATATTCTGTGAAATCCCTCAGACAGACGCTACAGAAGAAAATAACTTTATGGGGAAGTCTTCCTGAATGCTCGTATGACTTGAGAACTTCTGTATCAGATTAGAGGAGGACATATTTGGCTTTCTGAAGAAAATAATGAATGTTTCATGATTATGTGATATCACAAAAATCTTTGTAATTCTGGAACATTCTTTTCTCACATTAAATTTCCCAACTGACATCATGTACAGCACAGCTGCCACATGGTAGTTAAAAAGAAATAATGGAAAATAAAATGGATTAATGCTACAACTTCTGTATCTTTTTGGTATTTGAATCAATGATAAGACGGTAATATCTCAGCTTTTACATTTCTTCTAAACTAAACTAAAATGCCAGATCTGAACAACTTTCAACTGTTGAAAAATTAGGATCCGAACTTTGTGACTGGCTCCCAATATTAGAACAGGCCAAACCAACACTATGAACCTGGCTGTGTGCATCTTTTTCAGCTCCTACCAGCCATGCTATGGTATTAAAATAGCTCACAAAATTATTAATTGTGCATATACAGATATTTCCATCTCCAGGGACTAGACTTCTTTTTTAGGTTGGTTTTGCTATTATGGGAACAATTCAAATAAGAGAGTTTGTATTTTGTTCTGATAACACTTTGGCTCATAATCATTCTCATCACTACTGGACGCGAGTTCCAGATTCATGGGCACATCCTTGAAAAAGCTCTGTCCTGTACATCTAAGCCTGCTTCTTGTGTTTTACAGGTTCATTGTTCAAAAAAGAGGTGTTGTGGGATGGCAGGATCATTAAGGATAGGGCAGTCCTTGAAACTGTGTTCCAGCTGTATACAGGGCTTTGATAGGAAAGCCTGAACTCTTGAATTTAAAACTGCTTTTCAACGGATGGCCTGTAAGGAGTGGAGCTCTGAGCTGGTGTGGTTTCTAATGCTGAGTGGGCAGGCTGTTGTATTAAACCAACAAGCAGCTCTTTTAGAGAGTCACTTGATCAAGACTGTAGTCACAGTGATCCATGCATTTTTTTAACTTAATGCCAACTCAAATGGGTGATGGCACAGTCTACTTGCCAGCCATAGATGGAGAATGACTTTTTTTGTGTGGTTATGACCATGTGGCTATCCAGAAGCAGTGAGAAGTAGAGAAAAAAATAGAGCTTCTTAAGGGTCCATAGACAGATGTTATTGAAGTGGAGAGTTCTTTGAGGTGCTCCCTCTCCCCAAGAACATCTTCTCAACCTTTCCAGGATTAATCTTCAGCCAGCAGCTCCTCTTAAAATTGCTAATTCAGCCTCCTTTAGCTGGGAGATGGTGCTGTTTGCTTATGATTTGAAGGTGATGTAGAACTAGGTGCGGGCTGCATAATGTTGACACTTCTGTCTGTGCTGTTTCACAGCCTCATTTTATGGCTTTATATAGAGGTTTTACAATATGTGAAAAATAATGGATCCTTGTTGAACCACGCAGGTGAGTGCACTGAATGCTGAAGAGCGTGTACTCATGACTCAGTGCTATCAGAGAGGAATAACTGAAGCAGTCTCAGATTAATCCTGCCTATCCTGCTATATCTGAGGAAAGACAGCAGAATCCCATGGTTAAACACCTTTTTCTCTGGCCTAGAGGAGACTCTTTCAGTGCCACCAGCATAATCTCCATGTCTTAGCCTGAAGCCTGATTGGGAGAGGAGTCCAGAAAACTGACAGTAACTAAACTGAATTGGAAGAAATCTTTGGTAACTTTGTCAGTTAACTAGCTCAGGAATGGAAGGGTAGATACACAATTCTTTCAAGGGCAAATAAAGGAATGGATCAGAGCCCTGAGTGATGACTCAGGTTTTCTGCATTGCCTGAAGAGCTTTGAATGGGATCAGTTCAGAAGAAAGACAGAATGTTACTGGACTTGTCACCAGTTCATGTGTCTGGTTTCCTAGAAGCCATCTTGGATGTGGGTGAATTTCTTTGAGAAGCAAGCTGATTGTTTTTCACTCAACTCCATAAGTCAGCATTTCCCATTGTGAAGACATCTGTCATAAATAAAGATTCATGGTCCAGAAAAGTTTAGATGGGTATCAGTTAGCTGCTGACAGTGAAGGAGAGGTGGGGTTTATTTGATGCTTCTATGACTAGTGCATAAACTCTCAAGAATTTCTCACCCCGGAGCCTGAGTCTACTCTTGTTTTCCACTACCAATGCTCAGTTTGTCTTGCTTCCCACTTCTCTCAGAAGGAATCAGAGAACATCAAAGATGTTTTAGTACTAGACTGTCAAAAGTTATTGTTACAAAGGTCTTAATGACTCACTTTATATTTTAATTCCATGGCCTTCTGGTGAGCTGGTGCTACTTAACAGGATGTTTTGGAATTTAAATAACTCCATGAACTTCCAGGTGTGAGCCATTCTGATTGCTTCTAGCCTGGAAACAAGGAGGGTTATGATCTCAGGTCGGAAGGAGGTGATTAGTCCAGGAGAGAGGTGGTGTTGGTATTCCCTATATGTATAGTGATTGGTCATGTGTTCAGGTCTATCACTTATGGGAAACCGAGGATGTTAAAGTGCAGAAAGGAGATTTGGGGCCATTTTATCAAAGGCATTGTCAACATGGATGTTGAAGCCTCCTAGGGCAATAAAACTTGGGAAGTTCAGAGACAAGTTTCACAGCATCTCAACTGCTTTAGGAAATCTTTGCTTTTAGGACATCAAAATAAGCCAGTGGAGTGTGTATTTTATAAAGAATCTTCCATACCAGGATTTCAGATAGGATCAAAACATCAGCAAGTATTGGGAATATGCAGCTCCAGATCTGAGCATTGTGGTTCAGGCCCATCCTGTATTATAACCCTTCTTTCCCATTTTCTACAATTCTAGTATATTAAGAAAAAACCCTCAATCCTTTTCCCTACATAAATAATTTTTGGATCTCATTCTGTAGCCTCTATCTTCACAATAGTCCCACTGAATTTACAGTAACTGCCTGTGTGAATAAGGACTAATATATTTTGACTCTGATATATTATTCTTTTGCTGCTTCTTCTGATAGGATTTTTTAATTCCATTTGTGGTCATCTGTTTAACCTTGTCATTACACACTGTATAAATCATCCATTAGCAGTTGCAGAATTCATAGTTAGTTATCTTGTCCTTGAAAGTGTCATTTTTCTATAATATTTCTATGATAGATGTCTCAGCTATTTCTTCTGCTCATAAATATTTTTCAACCTCTAAAGTATGACATACTCGTTTATATTTATTTATTTCAATACATTAAAAGCCACTGTCTTAAAGATTATGTAAATGCTACTGTAAGTAATCAGTCATAATCATTACAAAACAGTCCTATAACACTTTTCACAACCTCATTCAATGTACCCTTTTTGATTTCTGGCAATATACTGAACTGCACTGACTGATCAGATCATACTTTTATGTTCTTTCAGATGATTTTTCTCCAGATCTATACAGAATTTCAACTTCCTCTTAGAATCATACAGGTGCATGTTTAAACCTCATTCTAAGATGGCAGGACTTCTCTCCAGCTTCCAAACGTAAACCTACTTAAGAAGACTGGGTGTGGCACTGTACTGTCCAAACACAAACAAATAGAAAGCAAACAAACAGTCCCTCAACTTACTCTCTGTCATAAGGTTTCACGTCCTCCACTCCAGGGGTCTCTGGTAATCCTGCCTCTTTCAGCTTTCCAGTCCCAACCGTATGGCTTCTCAGACATTTCTCAGTCTCCTCTGGTGGAACAACAGCTCCAAAGGCAATCTTCCTCGGCACCTGGTGCCTTCCTTCAGGCACTCACCATATGAGTTAGCTCCACTCTTCTGTAGTTTCTTTCTCCAGCCACAACCTATCCTAATAACGCCTCTTTTTCCTGTTCTCTGCCAAGTCTTTATAGCCCCAGGCACAACCTAGCCCTCTGATTGGCTTCACTGGCCACAGCTACTCTGATACAGGGAGGTGGACCAACTCTGCTTGCAGGAGTCAGCTACCCTGTGATATACCTCCCCTCTTTCAAAAAAACAACAACCCTGCCTCTGTCACAGGTATGTTTCCCCCACCACCGACCTCTATTGACCTTGGAGGCTCAACCTGGGTTATTTCCAGCCTCCTAAACCAAAAAACACAATCATTCCCCACAACCATTTTACACAAAACATTCACTGTAAATTCACACATACCACAAAAGGATTCCTCAACTCCCCCTCTCCCCCGCTTACAGTCCTTAAAGACAGTCCTTAAGGGGACAAGTCCCTAGTCCATGCCACCCTGGTTTCTACGTACTGTGGCTTCCAATTCCCCATCATGGCACAGCCAATACAGAGCTTCATCTTCTCTTGGACTTTGACATTCCTTCACACAGAGGCGACCAGGTCTCTGTGCCCAGAGTCTTTAATTCATTCTCAAGTTCACTGCCTGAGGAATCGATGGTGTCTCATCAGTTGTTCTCTCTCTCACCTGAGAGTCTGTAACTCATGTTCTGCTGCCTCTAATTGTCCTGCAGGCTCTCTAGCCACCAGGGTGAGAACCATAAAACAGGTGTTCTGTCTCCACCCTTGCAATGGACCCCATGCTTCTTATCTGGACTTTGGCTTATTGCTGAGCTCCCTTCAGCGTCTGACTCATCCTCCTCCTCCTCTCGAGGCCCCACCCACGATCCGCTCCCACTCTGCCCCAGGTCCCGCTCGGCTCCTCTCCCCCAAGGGACCCTCATGCCTCTTTGCCCCCATTCCGTCAGGGCCTCCCCCACCCACATTCTCTCCTACCCCTCTCCCTTGAGGGGCCCCCCTGCCCACACCTCCCTGCCTCTCAGGGGGTGAAGAGGCATGAGCAGCTGGTGGGGGTGGGCTGTGAGGGAAGTGGCGAAGAAGCACAAGTGGTGGGTGGAGGAGGTCGCAGGGGAAGAGGCAGACCAGGGGCAGGAAGAGGAGCAGTGTGAGCACTCAAAGGCAAGAGCCAGGAAAGGGGGCCACACATGGTAGACCTCAGGTAACAGTAAGCAAGGGAATATTATTTGCTCACCCTACCCTGGCCCCGGAGTCTCTGCCCCCTCTTCTGAAGGGCCATGGGAGAAGAGCTGGATGCTCGGAGTGGGGCCATGGCCCAGGAGTCCTTTTGGTGGCAGGCTAGTGGCGCACCTCCAAAGGAAGATATGTCACATCCTGTTTGGGGAGGCTTAGCATTCTCTGGCCTATTATACCCACTGCCCATGCCCAGAATCATCAGCAAGGGCACCTTAACCACCTTTATGTGCAGCTGAGCTCTCCAGGCCTGGTTTTCAAGCTCAACTTCTGCTATGGGATAGACACAGGTCTCATCATGTATATTTTATGCATCCACCAGAAGATGCTGGTCTAACTTGTCTACCCTCTCCACATATTGCTTCTCCCAGTCTAACTTGTGCCATGCATGGCTGAGATCCCACATCATTCTGCGTGGACTCCCAACTCAGCTGTAGTAGCTGCCTGGATAATCACACTCCATGACAGACATTCTTATCTAATATGCTCAAGCTTACCACACTTGAAGCATACAACAGGGCCCCCTCAGTCATCCTCATGAGTGTTTCCAGTAGACTGTGGGACTACCTGAGCTCATTATAGATTGTGTATCCCTCAGTTTTTGTTCATTCAAGGTCTTTTCCCCGGCACCTTCCTTGGGCACTCATTGAGTTTACCAGGTCACTCAGGCTGTTTGTCTCCCTCAGTCTCAAAAAAGGCCTCTACCTTCCCTTACTGAGGAAGTCTCAAAGCACCTTAACCAGCTCTGGGCTCTCATGGATAGAATGTTTTGGAACTGCTCCAGGACAATTTGGTCCATGATTCTCTATCGAGCTGGCCTTGGGGCAAAGCCTTTGAGACACAAGGTCTTGTACATTCTGAGCCACCCATCCATGGTAAAGCTCTTTGTGGAAAGTGTTCTACTGGAAATAGATGTCTATATGGCTCTGGAGTCAGCCCAACTGTTCCAGGATGGCAGGCTTCACCGCTGAAGAGGAGCTCACCTGTTTGCTGCTTGGTAAGCTTCTTGAACCTTGCCTACAAAGAAGAGTGCTACACAGGCCACCCAGGTCGATTCTTCCCATCTCACAGCACTCACCAGTCTCACAAACATCCAGAGAAAAGCCTTGTCTTTTGGTCCCAGCTTTGCCAGGCCTGGGGACAACCAGCCCAAGCTCCCATCACCAGCAGAGTTACCCAGCGTCCCAACTGCTTTTGTAGCCATTCTTGTTGGAATGGGGCTCTTGCAAGCACTGGATTGTGGCTCCTACTGTTTCTGAAGGATCTCTATGCATTGTGCCCCATAGCCTAGGTCTGCTTCTGTTCCTTTTGCAACATAGCTGTCTGCTGCTGCTACCTCGTTACCAAAAGGTGGACCACCTCCTCCATTTTTCCCTTTAATCACCTAAACGATATAAGTCAGTTAATATTATGAGTTCATCTTTATTTTCTCTGGACCCCTGGGATCCAGATCACTCCCCCCTAGTGTCAGAGACTGATTAGAATTCATTCTCCACCAAGTGTGACAGCTTCCAAGCACACACTGCCACCCCCAGTCTCCCTTTAAATAGATTTATGATCCAAACAAGCAAATTAAAGAAAAATCAGTCCTTCAGCTCACCTTTTGTCCCAGGGTTTCACAGCTTCCCCTTCCAGGGGTAATCCTGCTTCTTGCAGCTTCCCTGTCCCAACCAGCTCCTTTCTCAGCCAGTCCTCATTCAGCCAGCTCTGTTACTCTTCTGGAACTGCTGCTCCAGGGCAATCTTCCTAGGCAATCTTCCTAGGCACCTTGCTCCAGGGACCTATCGCAGGAGACCTATCCACTTCTCCCCAGCCATAGCCTGTCCCAGCAACTCCTCCTCTTCTTGTCCTCCGACAAGCCTTTATAGCCACATACGTAGCACCTTCCTCCCTCCCTTGAATGGCTTAACTGGCAACAGCTGCTCTGACACAAAGACGCTGGACCAACTTTGCTTACAAGGTTCAGCTACCGTGTGACACTCACCTCTCTCTTTTTAAAAGTTAGATATAAAATCAGATTAAAACAAATGTCTGTATCTGTCATTATGCAGCTGAAAGCTAGATAAATACAGCTAAGCAGCTGAACTAATTTGACATTTTAAGGAACATTGAATATTACACATTTTCACATTGGATCAGTACAAAGCTACTGTGTATAATTCATCTCTGAAACATGACTGGGAAAATTCAGTGTCTAACACTGGCGAGATCTCAAAATATGGTATTTTTGCAATATTAAATGTGTAGCAAAGATGGGTGGCTCAAAACTTGCTAGTTTCTATTTTTGTCTAAACACTGTTTGGTCTTCTTGGTTTTTCTGTTTAAGCAACAATAATGGGGAATCATCCTTTAGGGATTAGAAACACTGTTCTAGAAACATAGAGTCATGTGAGGATCTGTTCTTGTCCCACTGCTATTTAATGATTTGTATCAATATTTTGAAAGGAAATGCAAAATCATTGCTGATAAAATTTGCTGATGACAAAAAATTGGAGTGGTTTATAATGTTGGGCACAGCTCAATTATACAAACTGATCTGAATTGCTTGGTAAAGTGGACTCATTTGAACGACATGCAATTTAATGAAGCCAAATGCAAGGTCATACATCTAGAAGCAAAGAATGTAGGTCACACTTATAAGATGGGAGACATAAGAACGGTCAGACCAGGTCAGACCAATGGTCCATCAAGCCAGTATCTTGTCTTCTGACAGTGGCCAATGCCAGGTGCTTAAGAGGGAATGAATAGAACAGGCAATTGTTGAGTGATCCATCCCATTGTCTACTCCCAGCTTCTGGCACTCAAAGACTAGGGACACGCAGAGCATGGGGTTGCATCCCTGACCATCTTGGCTAATAGCTATTGATGGACCTATCCTCCAGGAACTTATCTAGCTCTTTTTTGAACTCCAACAAGTGAACACGATCCTTGGATATATGAGAAGAGGAATACCAAGGAGGAATAGGAAGGTGGCATTGCCTCTGTACATAGCATTAGTGAGACCAGTCTGGAATACAATGTCCAACTCTAGTGTCTGCATTTCAAAAAGGATCTTAGAAATTGGGAATAGTTAAAAAAAGTTACAATAAGGATTCAAGATTTGGAAAACATGCCTTTAGATACTTAAGATCAATCTATGTAGTTTATTGAAGAGAAGGTTTGGAGAGGACTTCATCATAGTCTACAGTACTTTTGTGAGAAAGATTTCTAATAGTAGAATTACTCTTTAATCCAGCAGAAAAAGGCATAATGAGATCCAGTGCCTGGAAGCTGAAACTTGACAAATTCAGAGTAGAAGTAAAATAAAACTTTTAACAGGGAGGGTAATTAATCACTGAAACAACTTATTTAGAGACATGATGAATTCTACATCACTGGAAGTCTTTAAGTCAAGAATGGATACCTCTCTAAAAGATATGAGATAGCTCAAATAGAATTTATGGGATTGCCATGAAATTTACTGGGTGAGGTTCTATGGTCTGTGTTATGTAGGAAGTCAGACATATGATTATGGTCTCTTCTGGCCTTAAAATCTATGGAAAAAGTAGACTGTAAAGGGTAGGGATGATGCCTTTTAAAATGTGGCTGTAAAGTTGTCTAGAATGCTTTTTGTACTGCATAAATTATAATAAATCACTTTTAATCAGGCCTTTTCCATCAAAAGTCTGTCAGATGTAATCAAATACTCCTTGTTTTTCAGTTGCACAGTCATATCTTCATATCAGCAACATATATGCCTTCATAATCCTAAAACTTTATTATAATCTTACAATCTTGGGTGGGAACCTCTGTTCCTTGCAGCTTTTTCACACTAAAGCAGCATGTTTGTTTACCACCAGTTTGAGCAACCATGATCATGCTACTTCTGCGCTGTTTCTTCATACAGAGTTTCAAATTAATATATTTTAGAGTGGTAGCTGTGTTAGTCTGTATCAGCAAAAACAATGAGGAGGCAAATAAATTTGTTAGTCTCTAAGGTGCCACAAGGACTCCTCGTTTTTGCTAAACATATATATGTTGCCACAATTGAGTTTTAAAGCCTGCAGGGTGTATGACCTGTTGATATTGGAGACTTACTTAGGGGTAAATCAGAGATACTATGTACATAACAGCCATACTGTATCAGAGAAATGGTCCCTCTATTCCAATATCCTGTCTGAGAGTGGCCAATGCCAGGTGCTTAAGAGGGAACAAACAGAAGAGGCAATCCTCGAGTCCATTCCCTCTTGTCCACTCTCAGCTTCTGGCACTCAAAGACTAGGGACACCCAGAGCATGGCGTTGCATCCCTGACCATCTTGGCTAATAGCCAGTGTAAGGGACTGTGGAAGACTGTTACAGCCTAGCTAGGGAACTTCCGCTTTCTTGGAGCCGACGGGTCACTGTAGGACATGGAAAACCAGCTATAACCAGCTTTAGGCCGGTTCTGTCTGCCCTGCATGGCCCTTTGCCAGTTAGCGGAAAGCACGTTTAGGAAAGCACCTAATTATATATTCATGAGCTGTTTTTGTGTAGTGCTTATTATGGCTCACTGTTTACCCCTTCGTCGGACTCCGTCCCAGGCAGAGCTCCGGTGCGCTGGGTTCCCCGCCTCCGTGACAGCAACGCTTGGAGTCCCCGTTGCGGGTGTGTCACTTACCTTCAATAAAGCCAGTAACTCACTGCTTTGCTGCGTGTAGGCCTTGTTCTTTCGGAGCACTCCTGATAGGCCTGCGGCCTAGCACAGAACGGCCATTTATGGCCCTATCCTCCGGGAACTTATCTAATTCTTTTTTGAACCCAGTTATACTTTTGGCCTTCACAACATCCCCTAGCAACAAGTTCCATAGGTTGACTGTGTGTTGTGTGAAGAAATATTTCCTTTTGTTTGTTTTAATCCTGCTGCCTATTAATTTCATTGTGACACACTGGTTCTTGTGTTATGTGAAGGAGTAAATAACACTTATTCACATTCTCCAAACCATTCATGATTTTATAGACCTCTAGCATATCCCACCCTTAGCCATCTCTTTTCCAAGCACAAAAGTCCCAGTCTTTGAAATATCGCATCATGATGGACAGTACATAGCTATGGTGTCCTAGAAGCAAAACAGGCATCAAACTGTGACTCTCAAAAATCACACTTTGCTTCCTGATTCCTTCTTGCTTTGGGGAGGAAGTAAATTCTGCCAGCCCTATATCTGCTATATCTTACTTCCCTGGATGCTACCTTAGCTGTGACAGCTGGCATACTGTGATAGGAGAATGAAGGCTCCACCAACTCCTGGATCTCAAAATGCCCAGATAGGTGGAAGGGGAGTGGTGGCCGTTCTCCTCACTACACTGTGACCAGCAATGTGGGTAATCAGTGCAGGAGAGCAGTGTGGGCCTGTGAAGTGTGTCACACTTTGGTCCTCAAAGAACTCTAACCTGATCAGTGCCTGTGCTTTGATACCACCACTGACTATTTTGGGGGGTGGGATAGCTCAGCGGTTTGAGCATTGGCCTGTTAAACCCCGGGTTGTGAGTTGAATCCTTGAGGGGGCCATTTAGGGATCTGGGGCAAAAATTGGGAATTGGTCCTGCTTTGAGCAGGGGGTTGGACTAGATGATCTCCTGTGGTCCCTTCCAACCCTGATATTCTATTGTGTTTTAAGATTGGCAGGAGATAGCACTTTTGTTATAGTAGGCTTTAGAATGTGCAACTTGCTCTCCCTCAACATCTCACTCCACTACTAAAAAGGCACAGCAAGCCTTTTCATATCTGGTTTAGATTTTAACCACTACTGGCCCTATATTTACCTTTTCTCTCCTCCTATTCTCTCCTTTGCCCATTGCATACCTTTAGCTGTTCAGGGGCAGCATGGTACAGAGGACAATACATAAAGTTGAGAGTAATGAGCTGAAGACCTAAGTCTAGTTCTGCCATTGACTCAAATGGAGGCCTTTGGTAAGTCACTTCAATTCTCCCTGCCTCAGTTTCCTTATCTAAGGAAAAGGAGTATTGATTACTAGTAAGTGATATCTGTCTCAGAGCAGTGTAGAAGAAACCATAGAACAAACAAGTAAGAAGAAACTATTCATAAATATTATTAGCTTCCAGTTCCTTAGTAGGCTGCAATGCCACAGGAATCTATTTGGAATAGAGTTCTTAACATGTTTATACAGTACTATCCCAAGATTTATTTCCTATAAACAGGCACAACCATTTCAGTTTCACAATTGCTTTAATTACTATTCAGAATGACAACTTAGAATTATCCCATTAATTTTGTTATTGCAGCATTTATAGCCTTTGTAGTATAGAGCCATTTGGATACTATCATCATATAACATCATCCAAGGCAAAGTGTGAAAGGAGATAAATGCACAGGTTTTAGTTTTTTGTATAAAAATATCCTTTTACATCTTACAAATGCCGATATATGTAGGTAAATTTTTAATAAATTTTACTAGTTGTTTAGAGAACATAGTACTATCTATATGTATCTCTGGAGGTATTAGTATGGTACCATTAACTAGAAAATGATACCTCTTTATTGCCAAAATAATGTTAAATCTTTATTTTTCAGCTGAATAGAATTGTTTGTTAAATTCAAAATAAAGCCAGTGAGATATTTTCCTATTAATTCCCCTTGACAAAACTTATGCAACTATCTCCTCAGCTTTGCTTCGGTATCAAAGCACAATGTCACAAGGAAACAAGAATACATTGGACTTCTGAGACATTTTGATAAGATGTAAGGTAACAATGTAAAAAAATGACAGCCTCAGACAGATCCCTGAAGCAAATGTATTTCAGTAGCATCTTTAACTATTGTTTGGTGCCTGTGCTTACAGGAAATGATTGGAATTACAGGATAAGAATTTATATTCACAAGAACCCTTTTAAACTGTGGCCAACAGAGGAAATCCCCCTACAGAAAAGGCTAGAATTGGCTGAACTATTAATTGCAAAATTTATAAGAGTTGGCTCCTCCCCCCCCCCAGGTTTGTTGGCTACTGAGATTTGTTTGGTGAATGATATTTGGCATTTTTTCCCCCACTAAAAATTGATTGCAAGTACTCTTCAGAGTAGTCAATGCGTTTTCTTCTCTTTCCTCATATTGTGTGTTGAATGTTGCAGGGAGAAGGTGGGAGCACTTTAAGGAGAGATGCAAAGGAGATAGGTTGGCCTAGGAAATTTTACAACTTTCCCTGTTTCTCTTTTGCTCATGAAAAAGCATTCTATTTGGCTTCATACATGGTGCCCAGATTTAAAGCATAGCTAGGTTTCTTCTGATTAAGGAAGATAAAGCTCTAAACAAAATTAGCTATCTAGCCAACTTTATATTTAAATTTCTCTTGCCACATTTCCACTGTGTAACTGTTTTTGTGTGTAATATATGCATTTGTGCAATGTTAAAAGAATATTAAGGTTGCAAATTAAGTACTCAGAAATTAAAAAGTGCTAGAATTAAAGTTGCCTGTGCAACTTTAATTCGCCTCTTTGTACACTGTTATCTGAATTCCCCTCTATCTGAAAATTCTAGTTAACTGAATCCACAGGGTCCCTCATGTAGCTCTTACAAATCACAAGAAATACATTCACAAGAACAGAATATAGCAGTGATATCCTTCCCCAGCATGTCTAATTCATGCTACACCAGTGCAACAATGGATCCACTCACAATGCGGTTCCACGACTGCAGAATTGTGTCCAGTTCAAAGTACAGCTTGTGTAACTAGTTGTGTCCATAGCAGCATCTTCAATCAAAACACCTCTCCCATCAGAGTTAGGCAGGCCCTGACACGGCCACTCCCAGTGACCAGAGAAGCAAGGATCTCACCAATATAAAAACCTTCACTGACTGGTCACATCCAGCCACAGCCTGGGACAGGCATCATAAATCCCAGGACAACCACAGGGAAGATGGGGCAGGGACTGACACCCAAAGTACTGCTATCTCATAGCCTAGAATGAGAAGAACAGCAGTCAACCAGGTAAAGAAATGCCTTTGAGTGACTCCAGCACACCACTCCAGCTGTACCTGGACATTTGCTGTCTTCTAGCTGGTAGCTGGAACACAGCTCAAAATAGCACTTCTATTTTTCTGAATGCTTGGTAATTGGAAAGTTTTGGTGTCTTCCAGGCCATTTTGCACTGGATACATTTCTCCAAAGTTTCCCAGTCCCCTTTATCAGCCGCTCCTAGTTTCTCCTCCCTCCATCCTTACTGGGTCCTTTTCTCCCCAGCTCCTAGTCTCTACCTGACTCCCCAGGCTCCCAGTCCCAGTTCCCCACCCCCACACCTACCCAATCCCACACCCCATTGTCTCATTGTTCTAACCTCCACCCTGATCCCCCAGTCTCCTTTTCTCAGTCTATTCCCCTGCCCCCAGGTCTGACTCTTGCCTCTTCTACATTCAAGTAAGGTGGCTTTCTCTTACACGCTACTTGGTTGCCAGCAGGGGAGCATTGAGAGCACAGGAGACAGTCTTCTTGCTCTTTGTTCTGGTGAGGATGAAGCAATTGCAGGGAAAATCCCTTTTTGGCCCCTGCAGCCCTGGGGAACAGCATGTTTAGTGCAACTACCACATTCAGAGAATTTAGCTGCAAAGTTCTAACAAGCCTCTACTGCGCATGTGCAAGCTGATTTCCTCCCCCCTTCCCCCCCAAAAGGCTCATAACTGACAAATTTAGCAGATTTTTGTGGGGCCAGGACAAAGCACATCTGATATAAGAACAACCTCCCTACCAAGGTCAAGACTCTGCTCTAAAATAGCTAGAGCTTCTCAAAGAAAAAAAAGTTTCCAGAGTTGTTGTTGCTGTTTTAAACATGAGCAAAATATTCCCCCCCTCTGCCCTCAATAGCTGAATTTTTTTAGTCGAAATTTAAAAATAATGTTTTGAAGCAGACCCCTAGCAAGGAAAATTTCAGCCTAATAGTTTTTGGCAAAGCTATAATCAGCTGAAAATAGAGACTTATGTGAAATATCAGACAGCCTTAATTATCAGTGACACTACCAGCTCCTGCTATAATATACAGATGCACAAATATGCTCTTTATGTGTGTAAGCACATCTAATACAAAACACTCTTCATTTCCACAAAAATGCCTGTATTCACGGGAATAAAAGATCCTCTTCAAACATTCAAGCAGACAGCAATTGGTCTCTGACAATGGAAAAGCAAATTTTAAAAGAAAGCGTCTGAGCAAGAGCAGATCAAATCATGATTACATTTTCCCCCCACAGTTCACCTGGCTTGAGGCAAGACAATGTTTTATGCAAAAATGGTACATACACATGCAGCCAGAAGAAAATCAATGACTTTTGGTTAGAGAACTCTATACAAGTAACACACACAACCTCCCCGCCCCACCACCAAAAATTAATTAAAATACAAGAAGTTATTTTCAATCCAGACCTCCATTTTCATGAGTGCAATTAACTACTGGAAAAGAACAGGAATGAGTTTTGAGTACACTTAATTGCAGGCACAAAAACATGCCTGCAAAAATCAAGGCTCTATTTGAAAATCTGGTGTGCACATATTGAATTGTTTATTGAGGCAAATTCTGCTCCTATTTACATCAGAGTAAAGCTGAAGTAACTGATATTAATTTATTGAAGCTACTAGCGAAAAGAAAAGTAGAATGTGGACACATGGGTAAGAATTAGATGGCATCAAATTAAGAATAAATTAGCTAGCTGGTTTAGGTCTGATTTTGCAGTGATTTACAAATCTAGGGCCAAATCCTGCAGACATTACATAGGACCAATTGATTTCAATGGGCATTTCTGTGAAAGGACTATAGGAATGGGCCCCTAGAAAACTATAAGACCCTCTGAAATTTAATGTTGTCTTTTTATCATAATGTATAGCTACAGAACAAGCTCTGTACATGTTTCATAGAACATAATCCATTTATCAAATTCTAGGAAGTAATGAATCAGTGATTTCACTATTCTGCACACACACCCCTAGAACCCCAACCAGAGGTATTCTATCTGCTACCCAAGATCCATAAACCTGGAAATCCTGGATGCCCCATCATCTCAGGCATTGGCTCCCTGACAGCAGGATTGTCTGGTTATGTAGACTCTCTCCACAGGCCCTACACTACCAGCACTCCCAGCTATCTTTAAGACACAACTGACTTCCTGAGGAAACTACAATCCATTGGTGATCTTCCAGAAAACACCATCCTGGCCACTATGGATATAGAAGCCCTCTACACCAACATTCCACACAAAGATGGACAAGCCATCAGGAACAGTATCCCCGATAATGTCATAGCAAATCTGGTGGCTGAACTTTGTCCTCACCCACAACTATTTCAGATTTGGGGACAATGTATACCTTCAAGTCAGCGGTACTGCTATGGGTACCTGCACAGCCCCACAGTATGCTGACATTTTTATGGCTGATTTAGAACAATGCTTCCTCAGCTCTTGTCCCCTAACGCCCCTACTCTACTTGCACTACATTGATATCTTCATCATCTAGACCCATGGAAAAGAAGCCCTTGAGGAATTCCACAATGATTTCAACAATTTCCATCCCACCGTCAACCTCAGCCTGGACCAGTCCACACAAGAGATCCACTTCCTGGACACTACAGTGCTAATAAGCAATGGTCACATAACCACCACCCTATACTGGAAACCTACTGACCACTATACTTACCTACATGCCTCCAGCTTTCACCAAGACCACACCACATGATCCATTGTCTACAGCCAAGCTCTACGATACAACCGCATTTGCTCCAACCCCTCAGACAGAGACAAACACCTACAAGATCTCTATCAAGCATTGTTACAACTACAATACCCACCTGCTGAAGAGAAGAAACAGATTGACAGAGCCAGAAGAGTACCCAGAAGTCACCTACTACAGGACAGGCCCAACAAAGAAAGTAACAGAACGCCACTAGCTGTCACCTTCAGTCCCCAACTAAAACCTCTCCAGCGCATCAAGGATCTATAATCTATTCTGAAGGACTATCCCTCACAGATCTTGGGAGACAGGCCAGTCCTTTCTTACAGATAGCCCCCTCAACTTGAAGCAAATACTCACCAGCAATCACACACCAAAAACACTAACCCAGGAACCTATTGTTGCAACAAAGCCTGTTGCCAACTCTGTCCACATCTATTCAAGGGACACCGTCATAGGACCTAATCACCTCAGCCACACTATTGGAGGCTTGTTCACCTGCACATCTACTAATGTGATATATGCCATCATGTGCCTGCAATGCCCCTCTGCCATGTACATTGGCCAAACCGGACAATCTCTATGCAAAAGAATAAATAGACACAAATCAGATGTCTAGAATTATAACATTCAAAAACCAGTTGGAGAACACTTCAACCTCCCTGGACACTCAGTTACAGACCTAAAAGTCACAATTATTCAACCAAAAAATTCAAAAAACAAACAGACTCCAGTGAGAAACAGCAGAACTGGAATTAATCTGCAGACTGGACACCATTAAATTAGGCTTGAATAAAGACTGGGAGTGGATGAGTCATTACACAAAGTAAAACTATTTCCCCATGCTTATTTCCCCTCCCCCTACTGTTACTCACACCTTCTTGTGAACTGTTTGAAATGGGCCATCCTAATTATCACTTGGAAAGTTCTCCTGCTGATAATAGCCCACCTTAATCGATTGGTCCCGTATAGAGTTGGTATGGCAACCCCCATTTTTTCATGTTCTCTGTATATCTATCTATATATCCCTACTGTATTTTCCACTGCATACATCTGATGAAGTGGGCTTTAGCCCACAAAAGCTTATGCTCAAATAAATTCGTTAGTCTAAGGTGCCACAAGTACTCCTCATTCCTTCTGCTGATACAGACTAACATGGCTACCACTCTGAAACCTGTCACCATTTTATTGGTGCCTCACACAGTGATGAACATGTTAGGCTATGATAATCATTCTGGCCCTGATTCAGCAAAACACTCAAGGACATGCTTAACTTTAAGCAGATCCTTAAATGCTTCGCTGAACAGGGATGGATCTAAGCACTGCTTAAATATATTGTTGAATTAAGGCCTCCTCTTAGAAATAAAGGTGTGATTTCAGATGTTGCGCTATGGAACTAAATATTCCCCATTATTAATGTCTACAGTAAACTTTGTGATGTACTACAATGGACCATTATAATATACAACATGAGATTTTGACAGCAGGTAAGCAAAATGTGTTTATTGTATTTATGGTTGAGTGTATGTTGATATAAACAAGACAGTCAGAAATGCAAACATGTTCCGGGATTTTCCTAAGCAGGTACATCTTGCATTATCATACACAGACATTGCTTGTTGTTTTATGTAGAGTGTATAAATGTTAAGTTACTCCATTCACTGCATGAGACAGTATAAAAGCCAATATAGCTCAAAAGAGCTGGGCACGAGTGGACCAGAGGCTTGTGAATGTATCAGCTTGCATGGAATTTGGAGTGAGGAGCATAGGTTGTAGAAGGGAACCACTTGGAAGGGCACCACCAAGTCAGTCTGTGGGTGCCCATGGCTAGAATGCTAGCTGCAGTTGCACTGAGTCCTTTCATTTAATTGCCAAGCATGTGGGCTAGAAATCTGGTGGCTTGGGGGTTCTATTCCCATGTTTGTCACCACAGCAACACTTCTAGTGTGCTAGCTCAGAGTTAGTAAAGAATGCAAATACTTGAGCCAGCGTGCAATTTAAGGATGTGCCTAATCAGGATCTTAACCTCTACGTACATCAATTTCTCTTTGTGAAACAGAGCTAAGAACTTATGCCAAACCTTTTTGTAAAATATTAAGCTATCTGGATGAAAACTCAAGTATAATTACAAGAGGCATTTGATATCTTTTTTTCAGTCACAGAAAAGGAATTTCAAGGTGGAATTACAGCCATGTACATATCAGCCATTTAAGGGTAAGAAAATATTACTGCAATGTATAGCTGTCAAAAACAGCCATGAGAATCCTAAGAAATTCAGGGAGCAAGTTTGTATGAGGGCTAAATGGATAATACAAGTTACTTGTACTAAAAATCATTAAATGAATCTCAAGGAGAACTGGAGAAATAGAGCCTGGTTGCACTGAGTCTACAGGATTGCTTTCTCCTTTCTTCCTCCTAGTTGGCCTTATCTTGAAATAAGAGTTGGGCATTTTTACCTCTGAGCAGTGTGTTAGTGAAGTCTTCCTGGAGTTAAGAGAGGCTGCACTGTGTGCTACTAGCTGTGTGAGCCTCCATTTTGGGTTGATTGGTCACAACATATTGTGGTGGGGTTAAAGAACTATAAAGCCTACCCCAACTCTGAGGGATTTACTTTAGTTTGAGATCTTAGTCTAGTTAGGAATCGGCTCTAACCCTGAGAAACTTATTTTAGCTTGGGCAGTTGGAGGGGAGAAATCTAGGCAAAACTCCCATTGATTTCAATGGTACCAAGATTTCCCTCTGAAATTTTGATATAGTTCAGGAATTCACTTCAACCTAGGTGTGTGGCACAGCCCAGAAGCTCACTCTATTTCAGTAGTTTATTTCAGCCTGGGAACCTCATTCAGCTCAGGGCACTTGCTCTAACTTGGGGAACTTATTTTAGTCTGACTGCCAGGAGATTTAAGTTAGAAACCTCTTTGCCCTTAACAGAAGGGATTCATAAAGGAATATTACTTTCTTATGAAGTTGTATAGGAATTTTGCAAGTTAAATGAAAATGCTTTCTGTGGGATCTTAAATTAAAATCAATCATTTATTGTATTAGATTTTTAATGGACTCCTGACTTTTGCTGCTCTTTCCTTTCACTGTATTTATAAATCTATGACTCATAGGTTAAAATCATAGTAGAAAAAAAATGCAAACATTTCAAATGAGATGCATACATAAGACACTCAAACAACGTCAACTCCAATAGCAATATCACTCCTCCATCTTTCCTTCTGTTCTTCTCCTACCTGCTTTGGGAGATTACTTTTTTGAGAAAAGTTTTTAGAAAAAAATTCTAAATTTGGAAAAGTTTCTGTACAAACAGAATGAGAGTTCTACCACCTGGCCCTTGTGTTGTGCATGTGTGCGTGCAAGCACCCACAGTAAATGGGCGTATTTGTAAAGATTCTGCCACTTACCTCCAAGGGTCAGTGCAAAGATTCTGCTTCCACTTGTGTTGGCTATGCAGGGCAAGTAATACCACAACACAGCCCCTGAGGGTGAGGGATTGGTGACTCCTCCAATGGAGGAAGAATAGAGCAGTATTCATCTCCAAATCTCCCTAAGGTTAGCCCTTTTGATACATGGCTACTTCCAGGAGGAGGAGGAGGAAGCAGGGTTCCTCAAATTCTGAGGAATGGAAGTAGAGGAGGAGTAGTTCTTTTTCTTTTCAAATGTGGTTTGAAGAGGAGGCTCGTTTCCTGGATTAGTTCTGATGATCAGAAATGCCTTGAGGAAGCATTCCTTTCAGGAATACTATTTCCTCAGCAAAGGGTAGGCTACTCTGAGTTTCTGCAGGTAGCTGGGAGGTGGTATGGAGAGTTTCCCTTGGTGGCACAGCTACTGATGCCAAGAGTGGCTACGATAGAGGGTTGCACAGGAAATGTATAGTATAATTTCCCCTTTAACAGGGCAAGGAAAGAATATGCCAACAGTAGGTAACAGAGTAGCTCTGGTGATTGTAGGGCAGGACAGGTGGGATGAAGTGTGGGGACGTGCTGAGATTCCCCCCTTCCATTTAGTTATGGGTGGAAAAAAAACAACCACTTCCAGCATAACAAATGTCCCTAGCAATTAAATCATAATTTGAAACCTGTCTTTGCCAGGACACAAAATTTGTTTTAAATGAAAGCTTTGGTAACCACTGGTCATTCTGCACCATGTTAAAGTCTGAGCTCAGCTGACCATTCTGATATCCCTAATTCAGCAGTGAATAACTTCCCAAAGTGACTCACTTGTTCTCAAAATTATTCAAGATTTCCAATAAAACTCATTTAAGTCCCCAAGCCTTTAAGACATTACACACATTTTTTTCTGGGTAGTGTACCTCAAAAAAGGCTTTCCTCAGTCTCCTCTAATTGTAGGGGGGCAGGGAGGGAGGAATTCTGGCCACCACCTAAAATTCAAAATTTTGAGTGCAGTAGAAATTAATTCTGATGATTTCAAGCAATAGGAGATGTTTATATTGGGGAAAGAAAAACCAACTTTTAACCATGGCTACTCTGTACAGACTGTCTTTAAATGATCTTCAGACTCCTAAACACCCAGGACATGCTTGGTTGCTAATACACTAGACCATACTAATTTGTACATCACTAATCCTCATAGCCCCTAATTCGCACATGAAAACCATTGGTCTCTTCCCCACTTCTGAGTGAAGATTTTATAGCAGAGTGCTGTCGTGGGGTTTTGTAGTAGTAAGACTATTTTACAAACTATCCTATGTTACATTTACTAGTAATGTATGAAGTACTATCATGAATAATTAAAACAAAACATTTGCTAAAAGTAAAAGAAAAATATGTTTTATGATATATTATTCTTGCTTTTTATTGCTTATTCCCAGGTTTTCTAATCTGAAGAATTTATAGTACAGTGGTTACACTCAGTTCATTTCATTTTCAAGGGTATTAGTTGCAGAGATTTTCATTTTGGCTACATAGGATGTCTCTCAAACAGGCAAACTCTTTCCAACCAAAATGGATTGCTATATACACCGTAATTGTTTGCAGTGTTGGTCTCAGGATATGAGAGACAAGGTGGATGAGGTAATATCTTTCATTGGACCAACTTCTGCTGCCTCTTTCACCAAGAGAACTTGGTCTGATAAAAGATACTGCCTCACCCATCCTCTCTCTCTCTGACTAATTGTTACAATGGGCTTCATACCAGGGTGGATCAGCAAAATGGCTATCCTTTTCATGACCACGCTGTTGGACATTCATTGCTCACTTTACAGTGATAACATTTTTAAAGCTCTATCATTCCGACAGATGTTGCTTGTTTGTGAGAGATTCTCTATAATTAAAATAGGCAATACTCTGGTAATACTGGAACAGAGCATTTAGGTTTAACCACTATATGTTTGTAAAATACTTAGTCATTGCTTTATTTTCCAAAACACACACGTTTTAGGTTGGGATGCGTGTACCTACATTTCTTAAAAGGAGATTTGTTATTCTGTTTCCTATGTTGCGCACTTTTAAATGTAGGGGTGTTTATACTCCTGCTGCTGGGACTTTTACCATTTGGTGATTCAGTTCAGAAGCAGAATGTTAGAGTAACAGATTGAGTGTTCATATGTGCGCACTCTCTCATGGAGGCATATTGGTACAGTACATATTTGGCTCTTTGTGCATGCAAAACCTAAGACTGAGGAAAATTACTTACCTACCCTCATCTATAACGAGGCTTGGAAGGATTAGATATTTATTGGTTAATGACAGTAAATGATGTGTCAGTACACCCACAAACTAATGAAAAATATTTCCATTAATAATAATCAAAATTTAGAGACAGGCGAAGAAACAAACATCTTAGAGTTTGATTTAAGGATATTTACTTGTGAAATGGACAATTTGTGTTCTATAAAGCTTTAGATTTTTGAACCTCAAATACCTGCTGCCGTTAACTAATCTGATCCCCCTATTGTCTCACCCCTGCAACTGTAAAAATTAAATTGATTAAAAAAATAAAAAGTGCTTAAAACCAAATGTCAATATCTGTTGAAATATTGAAAAATAAAAACCAAATTAATGACAAGCCTATCTATAACTATTTGTAGCTAACTCTACTGGCAGAAGTCTTTGGCTTACAAGTGTCTTTTCACAAATGAGTCAATGATCTGATGGATCTTATCCTGAATTTGAAACCGATTACAGCATGGATTGTGGCATCTTATTACCAGACATCTACTCATTATATATTTGTCAGTTGCAGTGCTTTGGGAATAGCCCTGTGATATGACAATATAGGCACTGTGGTAATACAAATAACCATATAAACTCAGGCCAATATTTTTCTCCTTGAATCAACTGGACACTGTGCACAAATACAGCTGTTTTGCCCCCCTACTCTCCCTAAACCACAAAAATCATTACATGTCCTCTGAAGGGTGGCTAAATAGAGGATTAAATGACTTTTTAAATAAATCATTAACAGTGCATTTATTTCTGCATTGATGCAATCCCTAAAACTCATACTATTAGCATGATTTTCAGCAACTGAACTGGTGCGAATTGTTAGTAAATCAGGCCTGTAATCTTCAAACATATTCCCTAGGCTTTGAATCTAAAACCATCTGGACACTGTGACAGTGTTCTATTTATTACATACAAATGATTGGATACTGCCGATGCATAAACAGTAATTAAGCACACAAGCCAACCATGCATGCCAGATTTGCTAGAACTATCCTTTGAGTATCTTAGAGTTTCCATGCCAGTGAGTTTATTGAGGCATTGGCTGGTGATTAAACATCAATGATTTATAGTGCAGGCAGGGTTCATTTACCACTTACTGAAATATGTTTGACAGCATCTTTGTGATTTCCCAAGAATTAATACTTCATAGGTAATTTTTTTCAGAGTCATTTTCTAAATTACTTTCAGTAAAAATATGCTGTAGCAACTAATACAATAATCTCATACATGTGAGTAATGTTTTTGTTCACTGATCAGAGTCATGCGGGGGAGTGGGGGTGGACACAAACAACTCTTAACAATGGATAAGTTAAATAGTGAGTGTAAAAGTAATTTTGGCTCCTGCAAAGAAATACTGTTCTGTGTAAATTTCAGAGAAGAGACTAAACTCAAAATTTAAGGGCAAAAACTATCAGACTGAGGGCTGATCCACCTCCTACTGAAGTCAATGTGAGTTATCCATTGATTTCAGTGGAAGTTGGGTCAGGCCAGTAGTGTTTGTGAATAGTTCTGATTTGGGCCTCAATACATTAAACTGTTACGTACTGTGACAGGGTCGGGCCAGATGGCTACAGAAGAGAGCGATCCTGTTGGGATCCAGGAAGTGCTAAAGGATCCCTTCCCCAGCCTAAGAGGGGGAACCACAGGACCTGGATACCAAATGAATATGGGGGACAACTAAACCTGGATTTGTGCTGGAAATGGCCCAACTTGATTATCATACACATTGTAAAGAGAGTGGTCACTTTGGATGGGCTATTACCAGCAGGAGAGTGAGTTTGTGTGTGGGGGGGGCGGAGGGTGAGAAAATCTGGATTTGTGCTGGAAATGGCCCAACTGAATTATCATACACATTGTAAGGAGAGTGATCACTTTAGATAAGCTATTACCAGCAGGAGAGTGGGGTGGGAGGAGGTATTGTTTCATGGTCTCTGTGTATATAATGTCTTCTGCAGTTTCCACAGTATGCATCCGATGAAGTGAGCTGTAGCTCACGAAAGCTTATGCTCAAATAAATTGGTTAGTCTCTAAGGTGCCACAAGTACTCCTTTTCTTTTTAGGGAAAGGAGTGTGGTCAAAGGGTCAAATGAAGGGAACCGGACGGGGACACTGGGCAGCGAACCTCGGACAGCACCCACTGCTCCTCAAGGGCATCAAGGGAGCCAGTGGAGGCCGCCCTGAGGAACTCTGCCCAGAGACGTGAATGGACGGAGGATCAGAAATAGGCCCCACAGTCACAGGAGACTCCATCAGCCAACCTCCTCACTCTGGTTTTATAGATGGCCATTTTAGCTAGGGCCAGGAGGAGGCTGACCAGGAGATCCCATGACTTTGTGAGACCATGGATAGGGAATGCATAAATAAGAGGGTGAGGGGAACAGTGCAACCAAAACCATAAACAAAATATTGGTGAGGAGCCGGAGTGGGGGCTGCAGCCTAGCACACTCCAAGTATGTGTGCGCCAGGGTTTCCCTCACGCTTCAAAAGGGGCAGGTGTCTGGGATAGGGGAGAACCATGCCAAGTACACGCCCATGCTCATGGCTCCATGAAGGAGCTGTCAACTGATATCCCCGGCAGGCCTCAGGACCAAGGTGGAGTATAGGCTGGCCCACTGGGGCTTCTCACCCTCCAGAGGCGGCAGAAAGTCCTGCCATTTTGTCTTGGGGCGGGATGTGAGGGTGAGGACGTGAAGGGTGTGGAGCATGAGCATGTATAGATGTTTCCTTGGTGCAGTCTGGAAGCAGACCGGCTGCAGCTCGTGCAGCTGGCTCATGGTAAAGGGGTGGGGGGGTGGGGGAGGAAGGGGTCAGTTGGGTCCATGTGGCAGGGACCTGATGAAAAGGTCCAGTGGGCCTGGGGTGGAGGGTGGTGGGATGCATCCTCGTGCAGGACCCGGTTGAGGTAAACCCGAGCAGCAGGCAGCAAAGCAGCCCTTACCTCCTGAGGTACGTGCCGGGGAGTATGAGGTCTGGAGAGCCCCATGCACTGAGCGAGCGTCAGGGGATCCAGCCAGTCTCTCTGGTCCTAGTCCAGGAGGTCTCCGACTCATGTGACTTCTGCCAGGACCAACCTCTGGCACACTGAGGGGGACTTGGCCACCTGCACGCAAAGCTGGGGGTTGTGTAGCAGGGGCTCCGTTAGGAGGTCTGCCCCTTCGGTGGCCACCACGGACCTGGTCGTTGAAAGTAGTTTCCAGGTCTGGAGGAGGTCCTGGTAGAAGACTGGCAGCCCGGAGAGGTCTTGCGGAATATCTCCATCCGAGAGGTCAAGGAGCTGCCGGTCATATCTGAGCCCTAGGAAGCGGCGCAGGAAGGCGTGTGCCAGTATGCTCCACGCCGGACTACCTGCACCATAAAGGAGCCTCTGCAGGGCCTGGAGGTGGAAGACATGGACCTGAGTGTGCAGACACTTCAGGCCCTGCCCTCCCTCCTTCAGGGATAGATGGAGAACCCCTGCAGGGACCCAATGCAGTCCTGACCAAAAGAACTCCAGAATCGATGTCCGGAGGTTGGCCAGGAAACCCGGGGCCGGGACCAGGGTGTTGAGCCGGTACCAGAGCATGGACAGGACTAGTTGATTAAGCACCAGCGCTCTCCCTCAAAGGGAGAGGCACCGGAGTAGTCCTGTCCATTTCCAGAGCCGCTCTATCACCCCGCCCTCTAAATCATGCCAGTTCTCCGGCGGAGAGGGATGCGTGGCAGAAAGGTCAACGCTGAGAGCGCAGCGGACCCGCGCTCCGCCAGATGGACTGAAGCGCGGGTGGGAGGGAGCTCACCTGCCAGCCGTCCCCGACCACCAGGCCAGAGCTCTTGACCCAGTTGACCCGGGCGGAGGAGGCTGCTGAGTAGAGGGCCTGGCAAGCCTCCACCCGCGCCAAGTCACCCGGGTCCTGGACCACGAGGAGCACGTCGTCGGCGTACACAGACAGGACCAGCCACAACTCCGGCTCCCGCAGCACCAACCCTGTCAACCTCCTGCGGAGGAGACAGAGGAAGGGATCGATCACCAGAGTGTACAGCTGGCCCAAGAGGGGGCATCCCTGCCGTACTCCTCACCCGAAGCTGACCGGTTCAGTAAGGGTCCAGTTAAGCCTGACCAGACACTCTGCGGAGGCATACAGCACCCGGAGAAAATCCACAAACTGGGGTTCGAAGCCAAACGCTTGCAGAGTGCTCAGGAGATACCCATGGTCCACTTTGTCGAACGCCTTCTCCTGATCCAAGGACAGGAGGGCGAATGACAGACCATCCCTACACCTGAGATCCAAAAGGTTCTGGACCAGATATAGGTTGTCAAAGATGCTGCGGCCCGGGACGGTGTAGGTCTTGTGTGGTCGGACCATGTCTGCCAGCATGGACCCTAGCCGCAGCGAGATTGCTTTTGCTACGACTTTGTAGTCCATGCTGAGGAGCGAGACGGGACGCCAATTTCGTAAATCGTGGAGGTCCCCCTTCTTCGGCAATAAGGCGAGCACGGCTCACCTGCACGAAAGAGGGAGGACCCCGCTCTGCAAAGACTCGGCCCAGATGGTGACTAGGTCTGGGCCGAGGACGTCCCAAAACACGCGGTAGAACTCCATGGTCAGCCCGTCCATGCCCGGAGATTTATTGGTGGGCATGCGACGGAGGGCTTCTGAGAACTAAGCCAGAGGGAGAGGAAGCTCTAGCCAGTCTCGGTTGTCCACGCTGACCATAGGAAGCTCTTTCCAGAGCACTGTGCAAGCGTTAGGATCGGTTGGATCTGGGGAGAAAAGGCTTGTGTAGAAGGCTCTCACCCTCCCACACATCTCCACTCGATCCGTGAGGGGGTGCTGTCTTCTGCCAGAAGGCAGGTGACATGTTTCTTGGCCCCCCTCCTTTTCTCCAGGGCATAGAAGAAGCAGGAGCAGTGATCCATCTTCTGAAGGAGACGGATGCAGGATTGAACAAAGGCACCCCGGGCCCAATGATCTTCCAGGGCCCAGAGCTCCTCCCGCTTCTCCCGGCACGCTTCGCAGAGGGGCAGATCCTCGGGGCTGGCAGCCAGACACCTCTCCAGCTCTAAGACCTCCCGTTCCAACTACTCTATTGCCACATCCCTCCGTCAGCTGGTGCCCCGGGTGTAGTCACGGCAGAAGAGCTGGGCGTGCACCTTCCCCAGGTCCCACCACCGCCGTGCTGAGGGAAAGGCATGCAGCTGCCCTCACCAGGCCAGCCAGAACTCCCAGAAGGACGCCACGAAGCCCACATCCTCCAATAAGCTGTTGTTGAAATGCCAATAGGCCGGTCCTGGCCTCTCCGTGCAGAGGGAGGCCGTCATGATGGCTAAATGATGGTCAGAGAATGGGCTGGCCGGATGCTGGAGGAGTGGGCTCGTGAAAGGTGGAAACGTGATAAATAAATGCAGTCCAACTGGGAGTGGCGCAACCGATGGGCCTCCACCCGGACAAAGGTGAATGTTGAAATGTCGTCCGGGTGGTGGTTGTGCTAGACGTCCACCAGGTAGTGATGTTCCACTATCTCCTGGAGGACGTCCGCGGTGGCCGGGCACTGCTCCTCAAGGGTGGTGTTGAAGTTCCTGCCCAGGACCAGGCACTCGTGAGGATCCAAGGTGCTGAGGAAGGCGGATGCCTGCTGATAGAATCACAGCCGCTCTGGGCCTGATGTCGGGGCATAGACATTAATGAGGTTGACTACGAGTCCCTCCATATGGCCCCGGAGGTGCAGCAGGCGGCTCGGCACAGCCTCGGCGACCCCCAGCACCTCAGGTCATAGGTCAGAGGAGAACACGTACTCCAGCCGTACGAACTGTGAGATGGCTAAAGTAGACCCTGTCCCCCCAGCCCAGCAGACAGCTGTCTTTGGCGGCTGGATCCATATGGGTCTCCTGCAGAAAAACCACAGAATACCCCCCACCCCCCAAAGGAAGAAGAGCACCTGGGACCTGTGGAAACCCATCCTACAGCCCCGCGTGTTCAATGTTGCGATGATGAGCGGTGCCATGAGGAGGGCTGGGGGGGATCCTCGCCGGCAGGGATGCTTGCAGCCCCCATTGGGCCATGCAGCAAACTGTGACCTACCCCGTAGGTGAGCAACGAGTCACGGAAGCCGTGGACCCGCTGGTAGGCTGCGGTGGCCTGCTTCCCAGTCCTTTTACCCTCCCCCATAAGGGCCCTTGTGGCCCAGAGAATCTGATGCAAGTCTCCCCCATCACTGGAGAGCAAGCTGCACCTTGTTGCGGGAGCTACGGACGTCTAAAAACTTCAGCAGCTCCTATCACAGTGCATGTGGGGGGGTGGGATCACTGACTCCTGACCATCCTCTGGCGGGGCCCCTGACACAGCCCCGTGGCCCACCGAGATGGGCAGGCAAAGTGTGGACTCCCAATGGGGAGCCCAGTGGTCTGGCGCCACGCGGCCTGTCTCGAACCCTGGGGCAATAGGGGGCAGTGGAGGGAAGATAGCCCCTAGTGGGTCGGGACAGGGAAACACAAAGGCCTCTCCCTGGGGGTAATTTTCTGGAAAAGGGAATGAGACAGCCCCAGGGGCGGCAATAACATCGCAGGAGGTGGAGGGGATAGGGACAGGGTCGGCATCAGAGGCACGGCCGGGGTCAGGGACAGGGGTAGGGGCAGAGGCAAGATTCTGAGCTCCAGGAGCTGAGCAACTGGGCGGTGGCACTTCTCAGTCAGGCTCAAGGGTTCAGGGTGTGGGGAGGGGGGAGTGATAGAAGGCAGATATATTAGCCCCAGGTTAAGTAGGTCCCTTTTCCCTGGGTAAGGTAACCGGGAAGGTTCCAGATCAATCAGGAACTTTCTGGAAACAATTAAGGTAGACTGGCTGATTAGAACACTTGCAGCCAACCAAGAAGCTGCTAGAATCAATTAAGGCAGGCTAATCAGGGCACCTGGGTTTAAAAAGGAGCTCACTTCAGTTTGTGGTGTGTGTGAAGAGCTGGGAGCAAGAAGCGGAGAGTGAGAAGGTGTACTACTGGAAGACTGAGAAGTACAAGCATTATCAGACAACAGGAGGAAGATCTTGTGGTGAGAATAAAGACGGTGTTGGGAGAAGGCCATGGGGAAGTAGCCCAGGGAGTTGTAGCTGTCACACAACTGTTACAGGAGCCACTGTAGACAGCTGCAATCCACAGGGCCCTGGGCTGGAACCTGGAATAGAGGGCAGGCCCGGGTTCCCTCCAACTCCCTACTTGATACCAGAGGAGTTTAACTGGACTGTGGGTTCCACCAGAGGGGAAGGTATCTGGCCTGTTCCCCGATTCACTAGGTGGATCAGCAGAGACTGTGGGGATTGTTCTTCCTTTCCCCATGCTGGCCAGTGGTGAGGCTAACTGAGTGAACAGCAGATTTGAGCCATGAAAGTGGCCAAACTGAGGGCTGCCGTGAACCTCTGAGGTGAGAAAAATCCACCAATAAGTGCAGGACCCACCAAGACAGAGGAGGAGCTTTGTCACAGTATATAAATTTTGTAGTTTACCCAGTTTTGTAGTTTCATTTATAAATGAAAGAAGTCTGAGGTAGTCAGTCTGATGGTCAATTGGCCAAAAAGAAAAATACTGTGTTCTCACAAGGTAGACAATGAGGAATCTATTTCCCATTGCTTAATCACTTATTAGGAGTGCAAAACCTATAGCATAACACATTTCATGTCTATACACACACAGATTTCTATTGGAATGTCAGATCGTATGAAAGCAGAAGGGTCTCAGTGAGCATGATACTGAGTTTAGAATTACACCTCAGACATTTGGCAAGAAATCGTCAGCTAGACTAGAGAACCATTATTGTAGAGGTTCAGTGTGATACCAGCTGATAATTGCTCATGTGTGTTGGCTTCGTTCTGATCTTACATCCTTCCCTCAGCAAGGAGAGTCCCAAATTATCCTTATAGCATCAGAGAAACTAATTTTTCACTGAACATTAATCATGGAAGCAAGCTGTGATTCACTGGACTGACTGGAAGTAGAGTGCAAGCCAGGGATTCTCCAGTTTTAAATTCTAGCTGTAGCACCAAAACCATCTGTAGCCTACCAAGTCACAAACTCCTCATCTGTAAAAACTGACATATTATTTAGGTTTTCACTTACGACTGAGGATGTTTGGAGGAGTCCTTAATGCATGCTTACTTAGTTTCAATGGTTGTCTTGAGGAATTGCCTGTTGCTTTAATACCAACTCCTATTGATTCATTGGTATCCTATTTCAGTATCACTGTTGCATCTCTCTTTTGAGCTAAGCATCATAAATGTGAAGTTCTTAGTATTACATAAAATTACAGAATGTGGTGGGTACATCCAGCTTTCTCTTCCAGAAACCCCTGATTTTCCATTCAGACCCAGGGCAGAGACTGAAATCCATACCTGCTGTGTCTCCAAACAGGTCATTAGAAGACATGAAGCCTCAAAAGGTTAGGTACGGGAGATAGTTGCAGGCAGAATAAGATCAATGGGATATCTAGTCTACACACAGATAAGAGGACTTAGTCATAAGGGAGTCTGAGCTGAATAGGGACCTGCCCAAGATGTTGCAAATAGGGTTGGCCTCAGGTTTCATGGGGACCTAAGTGCGACCAGTTAACTGGTGCTGACAAAATAGGACCATCCAAATGGCCATCTGAACAGATTAGGAAATGGTTTTCAGGTATCCTCTATTCCCTACTGATAATGTAGGTGCTTTGGATAATTCTGCTGTTGGAACCATCCTCATTTTTCAGGAACCATCTTGTGATATTGATCATGGATTAGCCTCCTGCCTTTACTTCTCATTCACTTGAGTATTTTCAAAAAATGCATACGCTATTTGAGGCAAGCCTATAATACAGCCAGTCATGCAGTCATTATTTAAAAATGATATCTGCTTTTGAATCATGTTGAATTGACCGTCATGCAGACTGAAGTCTGTTTAACAACAGAACATGTATAGCACTGATAGCAACAGTACAGGCTTCCCCACAACATTTTGCCACTGTGCCATCTTGTTCCTAATTTGGTGAGAGCATCTTTTGGTTAGGAGGATAGCTCAGTCTCTGTACACATCCAATCTTGGGCCTTTTTGTCAAGACAGCACATGCAGGTGACACATGGAGAGGTGGTTCTGTGGTGCAAATGCCTAACCACCAGAAATTGGACTGGGATCACCAGCTTAATTTCACATAAGCCTTCAAATAACCTCCAGCAGTGATGGTTTTGGGTCACTATGTGCCTGGGATTGACTTACCCTCTGTCTTAGCAGATTTGAAGCACAGTTCCTCTAGAAGTATGTTGTAATTTTCCATCTACACTTTTAGACACTAAAGTTTTCCCTTTGGAGTATCTACAGAGATTAGCAGAATTTATGAAACTCATCTGTGTACAGCAGAGAGATGCAAGACCACTGTTAACTAAATTAATAAATTATTTTGTTTCCCCTTTAACATAATTCCTTCTTCTCTGCTCACCCCTTCCTTCCCTAGCAGGCCTTCCAGTAAATTTTTTTTTGCAAGTCTGTAAATCCTAATAAGTCATTCTAAAACAGCCAACGATTCAGGGATAATGGTACAGTGGGACAGTACACTAGTCTTTCATACCTACCAGAGCATTGTTAAAATCTTAGCTCAGAATCTAAGTGATAAGGAGTTTAGTAGCCTCATTCTATTATCTGTTTGGTATAGACCTGGCCTTAGTAATATGAACAGAGACTTAAATCGGTATAACTACATCACTCAAGGGAATCCACATTCCTGAATGACATTATTATACTGATCTAACCCCCGGTATAGACAGCACTAATGTCGACTGGAGAGCTTCTCCTGTCAACATAACTACTGCCTCTCGGGGAGATGTATTAACTACGCTGACAGGAGAAACAGTCCTGTTGGCATAGTAGCGTCTTCACTAAAGTGGTGCAGCTGCGCCACTGCAGCATTGTACATGAAGACAAGACCTAAGCCATCATAATATTTGTCACAACTGGCAGAATAGAAGTGGTGCAGGTCTGGCAAAGCAATGTGGAGAGTTTGAAGAGAACCTGTGCATGCATCTAACTAAATCCCTCTGTTTAATAAGCATAATAGCACAGAATTCATTCACAGATATCATAGAATCAGAGAATATCAGGGTTGGAAGGGACCTCAGGAGGTCATCTAGTCCAACCCCCTGCTCAAAGCAGGACCAATCCCCAATTTTTGCCCCAGATCCCTAAATGGCCCCCTCAAGGACTGAACTCACAACCCTGGGTTTAGCAGACCAATGCTCAAACCACTGAGCTCTCCCTCCCTCCCCGAATCCCAAATAGGCAGAGATCATTTTCTAAGATAAAAGGTTTTGTTAATTTTTAACCTGGATACTTCAAAAATACAGATTTTGAACACCCACAGCATGGAGTTGGTGGTGATGGCTACTGGTTAGTAGAGCTTTAGTTCTGTAATCATTAGGGATTATTTCCCTATGATCATTGGTTCTTCCCCTTACCATGTAACCTTACCAAACATGCATTGCTTCCTCTATCCAAGCAGTCATCAACCTTTTATTGATAAGGGCTAGATGTCCTTGAGATTTAATGCTTTACAGAAGCTTCATAGCCAAACTGATCTCCAGCATTTTACATTAGTAAAATGGGTGATAGATATGAATCAACATGTCTTGTTAAAATACATTTATAGAGAGGTAGCAACCATTGTGCTAGTCCTTGTACAAAGTCATAATAAGATACAATCTGCTCCACAGGGCTTACAACCTAAGGTCCACATCCTGCTAGCTGTTCTGTGCTAGAGGACCCTGAAGGCTGGTCCAGGATTGGTGTCTAAAATGACAAAACCCAGACAATTGAGGGAATGGGGGGAGGTACATCACACGTGCAGTGTGGTCAAGGTAAGTGGTGCATGTCTTATTTGTCACTTTTTTTGGTGTTTGTTTTAGGTTGGTTTCTTAATGTTCATAATTGTTCTTGCTCATTTGTTATTTTTGCCATTCTATACATCATGAATGCATATTCAATTCATATTCATTTTGTTCATCTTCACTTGTTTTAAAATATTATTCTTGCTAATGATATTGTTTTTCAATTTTATTTTTTGATCAGCCATGTGTCTTCACACGCACAGGGTGTATTAAAAACCAAAGCCCTCTCCCCTCATTGACTATTCAAAATGGGGTAGGATGAGTAAGTACAAATATTCAGCTAAGCGATAGTGATATTAGATACTGAATGATTTTACAATAGAAGAAAAACTCAGTTAGGACATTCCCATTCTTCCTTCAGACTAGTAGACTATTACTCCATGGATAGTGCCACTTCTGTCACTTATGCTATTTGAGAAGTAAATTACTGCTCAGCAGGGATAAACATAGCAGAATCTGCCCCTTGCTGATTTATATTTTAAGCCCACTTGAAAATCATTTGACATAATATAAAAATCTGCATAAATATGAGTAAAGACACAAAAAAGAACAGAAATCATTGTTAAAGATAGAGAGCTTCCAAATCTAAAAAGTCACTACGTAAAAACCATCAATTATCTTTACTTGGCAAATGAAAGGCAATAACAGTAAAATGTGTATCAGTACCAACTGTGATGTGAAATTTAAAGCTCTAAAACTTCATTAAAATCAGACTTGTAATGATGTACCATATGCACTGGTCTGCATTTGCCTCAGGATATCCAACTTGTGGTTCATTTTCTTTCACCACACCCTCTCTTTAACAAGGATGACTCAGACCATTTTAGTGAAGTGCTCAGAGGCGAACATTTAGGGTAGGCATCATAGAAAATATTTGTTTCACTATACCCTGGTGGATTACTGTAATTTGCTATTTCTAGGACAAACTAAGTTCTTTCTAAAATTAACTGCAAACATGAAACAAGGCTGTTAGAATACATATTCAAGAACGATGCTTTCAAAACTGTAAACTATGCAGTCTGAAAAGGTAAGTGCTTTTAAAAAAATGGAGGATGAGAATTCTTATAACAGCTTTTTTTACAGAAATGGCTGATAATGTATTTGGGAAGTATGCTTTAAGGGGATTACAGAGATGCATTAACTAGATTAGGTAGCTGATTAGACATGATAGGTGAGAGGCTGCATATCTCATTACTATCCCTTGAGCCATACAGAACCCATAGACTTGTTTTAGTCTGATACTTTAGTCATTTGTTTGTTGTTCCCCCTTATAAATTATTCAGGATCCATTCTTCTTTCGGTATATGCATTAATGCCAATGGAAGTTATGGCTATACATGGAAAGTCAAATAAGCACTTGTGTGTATCTGCAGTTTATTAAATGTAAAAATAAATAAATAAAAGCCAATGTTAACACCATGAAGGTAATCAGGTTTAAATTTAAAAAGTCAGGAACCACAAAAAGTGAAGGACTACCAAAGCAACATTGACTAAACCTCATTGCACCTACATGGTACATTCTAGCCCTCCTTTTCTCAGGAAATAGGAAGCTTACTGTACCAAACTATTAAGGATGTACAGCATGGCTGAGTTAATATTGCTCTAACATTTCCTGATTTTTTTTCCCCCCTAAATTTTATTTTAACTATGCAACTTATCACTGCATTAACACAGGATGGACCATAGCTGTACACTGTGAGGGAAAACATTAAACTGAGTTGCCCATGAAGCACAGAAGAAGACAGGGTGTCTTCATTAACACTGAGGTAAGTGTGCTGCAGAACAGTCTTTACACCTCATTTTTGGAGATGCAGTATTTGTTCCACCATATTTCAGGTACAGATTCTCAATAGAGTAGAAAGGGATGACATTGTAATCCCATACCCACTGTGTCCTCTGTAGTGTCTAGTACCACTGGTGGACCTATGACTCTATAATGTACTAGACTGGGGTAGGATAAGGAACCCATTGCAACTACCAGCTAAGAGATATTTTCAGCTCAAGCGGTAAAGGTTGAAGAACTAGGATGCTAATCCCAACTATGCACAAAATCAACATATAGGATTGTAAGGGACCTCTGTAGATCTAGTACAGTCCCCTGCACTGAGACAGGGCTAAATATTATCTAGACCATCCTTGATAGGGCCTTTGTCTAACCTAGTCTTCAAATCTTCAATGATGGAGATTCCACAACTTCCCTAGGTAATTTGTTCCAATGCTTAACCACCCTTACAGTTTGGAAGTTTTTTTCCTAATGTTTAACCTAAACTGCCCTTGCTGCCATTTAAGCTCATTATCCACTGAGGACAGGACAAAAAGCAAAGAGAAAAATTTACCATCTTCTTTATAACAACCATTTCTGTATTTGAAGACTTATGTCCCCCTTCAGTCTCCTCTTCTCCAGAAGAACCCCAGTTTTTTCATTCTTTCCTCATTGGTCATGTTTTCCAGACAAGTGGCTCAATCTTTCCAGACTACTATACCCCTTTCAGGAGTCTGGTTTGTCTTGTGGACCCCCAAGTTGCACCTCACTTAGAACTATTTTCTTACAAAATCAGACATAAAAATATAGAAGTGTCATAGCACACTATTACTGAAAAATTGCTTACTTTCTCATTATAAAATAAATAATTTGTGTAACCCTTCTGCCAGGCCAAGTTGATAGCAGCAAGGGCCGGGTTCAGTACACAGGGGTTCCCTCTCATCAAAGCAAATGCAAAACTGGCTCGAGCCCCCACCCAGTGACCTGGGAAAATCTTACACACCCCCTGGGTGCCTCAAAGAGGCAATACTTCCCCTCTCGCAAGCACAGAGTCTCGGTGTAGCAGAGAATCTTTAATAACATGAGGTAAACGACATCAGCATTAAATTGGGGAAACACCACAACTAGTGTTCATTAACCAAACCATGAGCAAAGACCCACCCCAGCAAATTGGGCCACATCCTTTCCCTCGGGTTCTTGAGTCCAGCAATCCACAAATCACCCAAAGTTCAAAAAGTCCAGCCCCAGAGTTCAAAAGTTCATCTGCAGAGTGTTGCTCCCCAGTCTGGCTAAAATGTGCCTGTGTGTGTGCCTGAAGCTGACTGCCCCACAGGGCTCTGCTCTGCTGTCTCACGGACGGCTCCGCTCCACCATGACCGGCTCCGCTCTGCACAGCTCGCCGTCTCACGAACACTTCACTCCACCGTCTCACGAACAGCTCTGCTCAGCTCGCCTCGCCGTCTCACGAACACTCCGCTGTCTCACGAATGGCTCCCCTCTGCACAGCTCGCCTCGCCATCTCACAAACACTCTGCCAGCCTATCCACGAACAGCACCACTGCACTCTAGTTCTTCCGGCTCCCCACTACTTGACACAGTGCTCAGTGATTCCAGCGCTCAGTGATTTCAGCTCATAGTAGTGGGAGCCTTAGTGCTGGTGCACCATAAGGCCAAAGTGAATTCAGCACAGTACCTATAGCAAGACTCTTAATACACCCAAAATTAGCTCTGACATTCCACAGTGGAGAGAGACAGAGGTGCAATTGGTGTTTCAGGCCCTCACAAAGGCCACAAACCACACCACCAGGTACAAATACCTGTCTCAAGCCTCTCTCAATTCACAGAGTTTTGGAACCCGTGTCCCTTGCCTAGCGAGTGCTACTTAGTTGATGGTGAGTCCCTCCATCATAACAAAAGGCCAAGTACAGTTCCAAGCACAGTTCCCATAATCAGGGTAACAACAATTTATTCTTCCCGCCCCAATAACAGAGACACTGGGGATCCCACAACAGCCAAAGTGACCATTTGGGCAGTTATGGCCTCATTCTAGGCAGGGTGGGTGTGCCTATGCAAATGAGATCAGCCCCTAAAGTTCTTTTCCACAACTTACCACACCTCACCACCAGATGTCAGGGTGGAGCTCATCCTCACTCTGCTTACATCTGGAATATAAATATTGCACTTACATTTCAGTGTATAGCATATAGAGCAATATGAACAAGTCATTATCTGTATGAAATTTTAGTTTGTACTGACTTCGCTAGTGTTTATGTAGACTTTATAAAGCTAGGCAAATATCTAAATGAGTTGATGTGCTGGAAGACCTATGTGTATCCCCAGGGGTACATGTACCCCTGGTTGAGAATCACTGTTCTAGACCTTCAATCATTTTTGTTGCTGTAATGGGTTTCAGTCACCACTCCAGTGCCTCCTCGTGGCCAACAGGGGAATTAGCTCTGGTAGCCAGTGTGCCCTGCTCTGGTGGTGATCCACCCATCACCTCTTCTGCTGCTGGACCCATGTCCCTCCAAGGACCATGGTGTCCTCTTCATTGACACAGCCCTCCAGCCACACCACACTCTGTGCTCCCCCATTCCAGGGGACATCTCTACAGTCCCTGTCCAGCCACTTCTTTCAGTGGCAACTGCAGTCTGTCTAGCCACTTCCCCTCTGGTGAGGGGGGGGGTGCAGGGGGGGAGAGAAGATGAATCCTGTAAAAAGTTGCTGCTTGCTGCACTCCCTCTGACTCCTCAGTAGATTTCCCTGGCCCCTTCCCCACAGCCCTAGCACCCTCTTTGCCCTTGTCTCAGGGCCTCAGCCTGCAGATCCCCACAGCCCACCAGGAGCTGCCTGTAGGTCTTCGCATCTCTACCTGCAGCACAAATCTGTCCAGGGTGCTATCTGCCTTCAGCCTGCAAATCAGTCAGTCCTTCTCCCTCTTCAAGCTCCAGAGAGTGACTGAAGCTGCTCTGCCCTGCAGCTCTTCTTATAGTGGCCTGTCAGGCCCTGAGTGGCTGTTCCCCTTGGCCCTTCTCTGATTGGCTGCCTCCTGCACAGCCTTTCTAGGGCTCTATTAACCTCTTAGAGCCCAGTGAGGGGCAGGCATCCCATCACAGTTGCTCTCCTCTGGACTTTCTCCAATTTTTTTCACATCTTTTCTGAACTGTAATGGAATAATATGGGCAACAGAGTCCAATGTGTGCATGCAAAAATCAGTGTGCTGTGTTAATAATACTTCACTTATGTGAAAGTATCTAGTATGCTGCATGTAAATGACACCACACCTTAAAACCTGACATTCTCGCCCTCAGTTTCTCCACACATTTCTCATAAGCTTAGCAAAATAGCAAATACCACTTAAACAAGCAGAAAAATCATTTACACTCCATTTATTCTGGGAAAAATTGCTTATCTCTTCTTTCAAAACACAAAAGATGTTATATTCAGTTAACAAATTCAATGAACATACTGTTATAGCTAGAAAAATTACCTTTTTTGTGTTTTTCAACACAAATTGAATTATTCTCTCCTTTGCAACCATTATTAACAGTTCTATATTTGTCTCCAATGTGTTTCTATCCAACTGTATTTTGCAATACCAACAACTTTGATTCAATTGACCATTTCCCTCTGAATTGTGCCTAAGACAGCACAGAGAATTAAAACTTTATACCCACATATTTAAACATCATTTAAATCAATACCCATCCCATCTCTTGGGTGGGTTCATATAACGATTAAATTTCACAGTATTAAGTTTTCTGAATATCACATATTGAACTATCAGTTCACAGACACAAGCCAGAAAAATTTAAAATATAATCTTCCCCCAATCCTCAAACCCCTTCCCGTCCTCGACGGGTTGGAGAAAAGACATGGGGTGAGATTCTGTGCAGTGCCAGCTGTGGAAGTTGAAGTGGAGGGGAATTCTCAGCTGGTGGAACCAGTTACCGGTGCACTACACCCATAGCACAGGGGGCACGTCAGGGGAAAGGAAAGGGTAAATCAGAGACAGGGAAGAGCTCTGTGGCAGCATTCCTTAGCTAGCATAAGTCCCCTCGGCTGCTCTAACTCATGCTGGTCCTAGGGAGAAGGCAAAGGCTAGAGACAGTGCAGACTGGCCCACAAAATCAGGGAACTGTAACCCGTTCCCTGAGGGTCACTTCATTCTCCTGCACTGATGAGAGAATCTACCACACAAATTAAACCTAGAGAAGTCAAGACAACATTAATTTCTTGTAACACACAAGTAGGTAAATTCTGGGTGGGTGTTTTGTGTCCATCAAATGAATTAATTATCTGGAATGCAGATGTTTAGTATAGTTTATTCCATTCCAACGATACGAACAGCCCCGACGTTCCCACAACACAACAAATGTCAGGTTAGCTTTTAATTCTTAGATCGCTGGTGAAGGGGCTGTTTTATAAGCAGCATTATGAAGTTTATTAGAATCAATCTTAAGAAATAAAAATAATTATAGGAGGTGCTGTAAGGAATTGATGGAAAGGATATTTTTCAATAGCCTGTGCTTTTATGTAGATAAGACGAAAGGTTAGTAATTTGAAGACACATGGTGAAAACAAAGTATTTTGACACCAAAGCATTCTTTAAACTATGGATTACACAACAGATCAGACTTCCAGTCCCCAGAGCAAGTTCTCTCTTCCTCTTCTGGCATATGGGACACAGACATAAACTGAGCCTTTTAGTGACAAGTGAATAGGGGACAGCAATTTACAAAGAGATATTCCTAAGGAAGTGGCTGCTTGTAAGTGTTGCTTACCAGTATTATATAACCCAGGGACAGGAAAGTAAGGTTGTTCTCTCATAAGTCTGTTGAGAGGCAGTAGAGTTTCCCTTCTTTTTCCCTCCACCCCAGTCTCCCGGGAAACAGGCAAGGAGCTTCTCCTCCTAAACTTGTGGATAATGGGACAACCACAAAAAGCAAGCGCTTTCACACAGCTTCAGAGGACACCATCACAAGCCATGCACAAATGAAAAACCTGTTTGAAACAGCTCCCAACCTCCCCTTTTAGGAACTTCATTCAGCAGAGGGGGTAGGGTGACCAGATGTCCTGATTTTATAGGGACAGTCCTGATATTTGGGGCTTTGTCTTATATAGGCACCCATTACCCCCTACTCTCTGTCCTGATTTTTCACACTTGCTTTCTGGTCACCCTAAGAGGGGCCATCACCTAAAATAATGCTAAGAGGGATCAGATTATGTCAGGGAATCCCCACAGATTTTCAGATGGATGATGTGGTGAAGAGCACCCATGACCAAGCTTTGTCTCTCAGAACTTTGGATGCCCACCCCCAGATATGCACCAGTAAAGGTGTGTGCAGAGGGAGCTGTTCAGGACCTGTGGCAAGTTTTGAAGTTCTCAGCACTAAGCTTCCTTTAAAATATATGGCAAAGTTTATTCAATGGTGATAAAAAAAATGGCCTAAAATAGGTGAAAAGGGGGCTTCATGAACCACACAAAGCCCTGTGAAAATAAACAAACCATCAGGCCTACATAGGGATTTCTGACCCTGGAATCCTTCATGTCACTACCAGATTCATTTATCAGGAAACATAGTAACATTTATTTGGTGTTGAGTTGATGTTATGGTCATTGTAGCCTATGCATAATCTCCAATGCAGAAAAATACAATATGAAGTGAGGACATAATTTTCCGTAGTTATTCATCATGTAAATGCCCCAGACTGTAGCCACATAGCCATCCTCTCCCCAAACACATTGTGAGGAGACTCACTTAACTTTAAGAAAGTGGGTAGTAATAGGGATCCCAGTCCCCAAAACATCTTCATGTAGAAATTTCTGCAGGATCACAGTTGTATGTTGTCTTTACATGCAAGTAGAACAGTCATTGGTTTAATTTGGTTAGGAAAAGTGGAATTTTACCAGAACAAACAAAATATCTTGTCATGTGCTCAACTTTTCCAATGTTATGTTGTCACATGAAACTGAAAATTAAACATAACCTAAAACCAGCTGAAAATGCTCTAAAGGAACAAGCAAAATTGGTATTAGAATCTTGGCAGAGCATAGGTGGGCAGGAATAATTCAGAAAGAGTTATTCCAGGTTATTACTGAAACAAGTAATTAGATTAAAACCAGAATAGACTAGCATCTGCAGTCACTAGGTAGGATACAGTTATTAGGGTTATCAAATCTAATGATACAGGGAATAAACTGATAACCAGCTAGGATCAGGTAGGAATCTCAGCCCCCACAGTATAATACTGAGCAGTGCATAAGAAAGGCATCATGTTTCATCCCACTCACTCACCTTAGACTCATAGAATTTCAGGGTTGGAAGGGACCTCAAGAGGTCATCTAGTCCAACCCACTGCTCAAAGCAGGACCAATCCCCAATTTTTGCCCCAGATCCCTAAATGGCCCCCTCAAGGATTGAACTCACAACCTTGGGTTTAGGAGGTCAATGCTCAAACCACTGAGCTATCCCTCCCCCTAACTTGCTCTGAAGAATCTAATATAGGCTTCTCTTGAAGACAGAGCACTATGCTAGAAGGCCCATTGAATATTCTATGCTCCCATATTTCAATAGTTAAGTTCCTGGTAGAACATAATGGTGTCTCACTCTATTTTATTCAGAAATGTTGGATAAGAGTTGCTGCAGGCATGAGATTTAACAGGCTGTTCATAATGACTGACAAGTTCCAGCTGGGATTCAGGGAAAGGGTAATGGAGCACAAATATAATAAACCTTAAGTAAATGAATAACTTCCCTTTATAAAGACTGAAGTGTGTGAGGTGGCTAGTATTTTGGAGATAAATGAAAGGGACACAGGTTCTACCTGAACTTTTACATTTCATAACTAGAATATCTGGATAAAATGGAATGAAAAAATAAATTTACAAGTCTATTACTAGGTCTTTAGATACCCTTAACAGAGTCAGGGTTTTGTAAGTTCTATTGTTGTTAGTCCTTTCAGACAATCTTTTGCATCCTTTTCTCAAACATTTAACAGAGCTTTATTTCAATGACGGTTTTTGGTGATAGATCATTATACTCACAATTTTTTTTTTTTTTGCAAGGGCGTTTTCAACTCTTGAGAACTGAAAATTTCTTTTATCCCTTTCATCCAGATTTCGCTGAAAGAAGAAGTTAATGGAAATCATCAGGATGCCCTGCAGAACTGGAGAGCCCCTTTGTCAGTGAATGGAGTTGCAGAAAGAATTACAGTGAGATGTCCAGTTGGATTATGGCACTATGTCATCACGTGAGCAGCATATATTAATTGCAGCACTATGACACAAACATCCTAACACATGACATTACAATGTACTATCTTTGTATTACAATGGTGCTTAGAGGTAACAAGGTGTGGCAGGGCCCCCTTGGCTTCTGCCTCTGCTACATTCACAAAAGTCACTCAGAGACCCTGGATTTAGTAACCACTGGTGCATTTTATTCTCCAGCTTGTTCGCACCACTGTTTTACCATGAACAAGTAACCCTTCTCTGTCTGCAGGCAGGAGGGAAGGGAGAGCTACCTCCCTAGTTCCATTCCCTGCCTTTTCCCTTTCCTCCTGTTCTCCCCTGGCTTCCTTCCCCTTAGGCTTTTAGGCAGCCCCAGGCTAATTAGGTAGCAGCTGTCTTCATCTCCCCAATTAGGGCCAGGTTATCTCCAGCCCGCTCTAATTTGCTCCCCTAATGAGGAGCAGGCATGACAGAGGGCTGAATCTCAAATCCTTTGCCCAGCACCCTGTCACAGTCCCATTGTGCTAGGCGCTGTACAAACATATAGCAAAGACAATGCTTGCCCTGAATAACTTCCAATCTAAGGTAGCAATCCTGCAAGTGTAACGCTGGGTGGGACTGAACCTGGGACTTCTGGAGCTTAGTGCATGAGCCTCTATTGCATGAGCTAAAAGCAGACTCATAATCTCTAAGTGGTCTCAGTACCACTAGGTGGGACAGAACACCACACTCAGGAGGTATGTGGTATACACAAGCACTTATGCACAAGCTTAACTTTATTATCAAGGAGTAGCCCCACTGAAGCATTTGGGACTACTGAAGTTAAGCACATGTGTAAGTGTTCGCAAGACTGGGGCCTAAGTCTAAGATAAGAAGGAACAGGCAGCGACAGATGGACATATGGGGAATGCAAGGAAATGAGATGATATGGCTCAGCATTAAGTAGTGATCACAAGACACTAGCTGGTAATCATTGTCGATATTTTTGTAGGCGTCAGTGGAGAACAGGTTTAATGAAGGATTTAAAAGACAAGAAGGAGGTGTTTTGGTGGCTATTTACAGGGAGTTCTGCCTAGGCGTAAGGGGAAGGATGTGAGAAAGCGGGAGGATGCATCTTGGAAAAAACATAAGAAATAGGAAATTCAAGATGGGCATCATTGTCAGAGAAGAGGCACCGGCTGCTTTCTCGACGATGTATGATATGTCACAGGTAGGACGGGGATAAGCTGTGAAGGGCCTTCACAGTGAAGACAAGTAGTTTAAATTTGAAGTGATAGAGAAAGGGGTGTCAATGGAGAAGAGAGGGGGTTTTCATGGTCAAAGCAATGACTCAGAAAAGTGATCTTTGCAGCAGCATTTTGAAGGTATACAGGTGGGGGAACAAGTGATTCATCAGAATGCAGCAGTAATCAAGACAAGATTCCTTTGTGTGTGTCTGTAATTCTGACTGATGGTACTTCCTCTCTTTTCAAATCCTCCCATTCCCTGTACTTTGACCTCCTAAACACTTACAAAGACTCCTGGCTTTTGGGATGGTTTTTCTATCGTTTCCCCTTTCTGTCAGCTTGGAAAGACAAGGAGGGATCCTGATGTCTCCATTCTGTTGATTCAGAATCCCCTGTGCAGCTTAGGGTTTATCAGTTGCTATACCACAATCATTGTGTAGAGGGCAGCACAGTCACATTGTCCCAGAAGCAGAGCAGGAATCTGGCTGACACCACGAAGTTCCCGGCTCTCCCCTTGCTGAGTGTGGAAGGAGGGAGAGAAGGCAGCAGGGGTGATCTGTCAGCTCTGTATCTAGCACAGGGGTACTGCCTTAAAGAGCTGGTTTAGCCTACTCCCTACCCTTCTCTGCCCATTCCTCATCACCTGTGTTCCACATGCAAGCACTACAGTTGGTCGGAAAATACTTTGTGAATAGTTTGTCCCTTCTCTCAAAGAATTTTGAAACTCAGTTTTTTCAGCCAGTTCTGCAAGAGGCACTTCTTCAACCTTGCCTTCACTAGTACAAACTCACAACAGAACGAACACACAAGTTATACCAAAAAACCTGCCCACACAATTCTCCCCTGGGGTGAAGGGACTAATTCCTGTCACATGTAGTCCATCTTATCAGTTAATGCATTACTGGAAGTCATTCAGACCAGAATGAAAAATGCAGTGTAAAAGAAGATCATGCCTGAAAAGAACAAAACAGCATACCCACAGAGGTGGGTCTCCACAATATGGGTAACCAGCACAGGGGAGTAAAGGCGACTCTTTATCTTTCTACTAAGCATAAGTGCATTAACTGGATCCCAATCAGGCCCTCAGAGTGTTTTGGGCACCAGTGGTAATATTCTTATAAAGAAGCACTCTGCTGGCTCTGACAATCCCAAATCATCTCTGAGATACGGACACATGCTGTGCCCCAGATATGCAGCCTCAAAGCAACAGGTTGAGAACAAGTTCTTTACCATCAAGATAATTTGCAGAGAAACACAGGAATCATGTTATGGGACAATCCCTCTACTTGGCTCTGGAAATGCTGCATTCAGTTCTAGGCACCTCAGTATGAGGGGAAAAAAAGACACTGGAGGAAATTCAGAGAAGAGCAAACATGATTAAGGGATTGGAATGAGTAACTAGAAGGAAAGAGTAAGAGAACTGAGGATGTCTGCCTTGGTTAAATAATGTCACCATGGAGGAACTTAATAATTGCTTTTGTGTTTGAAGGGTGTAAACACCACAGAGAAGAAAGAATTTCCTAAAGTATTAAAGGACTGATACAGTAACAAGGGTTAATGAAATGGAAATAAGAGAAGGAAAATGTAGGCCAAATATGAAGAAAAACTTATTTAAGATTGTGGAATAATCTCCCTAAGGAAGTCATGGAAGCACATTAGTCATTTAGAACTGGACTATACAAAGCAATGAAAATATCATCAGGAAAAAATGGAACTGGCAAGGAGCTAGACAAGATCCCTAGGGCAATCTCTACTATCTATGATTAACTGGGATTGAGGAGGAAAAAAATCCCAGAAAACTACATATATCTGAAAGAATGTTTTTGCAAAGCTCCAAAGACAAAGGCTGAAAAACTCATGCTAATGCTGCTTCTGTAGTTTTTTTTTTTTAAAACCACACTTGATCTTTTAAATCATCTTGTTGTATAAATTTCTAAATATGGTTAGGAAGGAAGGAGTCTAACACTGAAATGTTTGTTTGTTCCTTATGGTCATACCTATCCTCCTAACGGTCGAACAGTTGCAGGTGCCTGAGTGTGCAATGCACCATCTGAGCCCACTAGTCTCATGGATGCTGACAGAAGTCTGGCATTATCACACTGGCTAGGTCTAGACTATTAGTTTCATCTCAACAGTTTTGATTTGTCTGACATTTTTCGGTCTTGTTTTACTACATGGGCAATTTGAAGCTCAAAAGTAATCTCAAAGAAAATACAATCAGACAGACAAAAATGCAAGTTAAGGGTCCAGTCTCGCAGAACACGTCCCGGTGTAACTTCACTCACATCTGCGGGACTGGACCCTGGCAGGATGGATAATGGTCACACATCTTGTGGAGTGGAGAGTGTCAACCACATATATGGCACCATCCCTCTTCCTTAAGACTCCACCAGACAGTGTACATTTGGGACAAACTGATATACTTTCCCCTTCAGTTGCTCAGGACAGGATCATGGATGTGATCATGAAGAATAAAATAGAGAACTACTACCACATAGCATACTGCGGAAAGTAGATCAGGAGCAATACTCCCGCTTCTTACCAGGGCATTAGATACTGACAAACTTTTCAAAAAACATGAAGAGACTCCTCCAACACCAACAGCAGCTCATGTCATCATCGTCTTAATTTAAAAATACTAGCCAATCTTCTGCAGTACCAGGAAAAGAAATACATCAAGGGGAAGCATCACAGAGAAAGAAAAGTAAAGGATGAAATTCTGACTCCACTGAAGTTAATGAGTGTTTTGCCATTGACTTCAGTGAAGCCACGATTTCACCTAGAGGGTATAGGGTGATGAGTCCTTTGCATGCAATGCTTTAGACTGACTTAGCCAATATGATCTTTAGTAGCTATAGTGCTTACCCACCTGCTTATATGTTTAAAGGCCTAATTTTGGTCCCACTGAAGTCAGTGATAAAATGCCTGTTGAATTCAGTGGGAGAAGGATTGGGGCCTGATTTTTAGTCTCACTTGCACTGGTTTTACACAGCTGTGATTCCATTGATTTCAGTAGAGTTACCTCTGAATTACACTGGGGTTAGTGAGATCAGAATCAGACCCTTATGTCTGAATAAAATGTTGGTGTATTCTGTATTCCTTGTGTATGAGAGACTTATTGACAAGGTGAACACATTTTTCCTCACACTGTAAATCCACTCAGAACAGAAGGGATTTGTTTCTTTGCTGGGAAGACTTGAAAAGTTTAAGATCAGGAATAGCTATTCTTTAACTTACAAAGATAGTGGGATATAAGGGGACTAGGTGTCTCTTAAAATTTTGATAATCCTCATTTTTAAATAGTGCAAAGTCACCAGAGAGATTTAATCAGGATTCAGATATTGATCATTTTGGTTATAGGGTTAAGACATGAATATACTAATTAGTGTGTTCTATAATTATCTTGTAGTGTTTCTGTGAACTACAAATATCTAAGAAATTCTAATGTGAAATGGTGGATAATTTTATTATTCTCTATTGTGGTTAACTGAGTTACGGAGATATGTATGCTAATTATTTCTCCCCCGCTTTCCTGTTAACTTATTTTGTAAATTTACTTATGAACATTAGGCTGAAATGGATAAGTATTTCAAGCTGTTTCTAAATCTTCTACACGTTTCTTTCTTGTTTCAAAGACAAATACCTTGTTCTGGCAAATACAAGTTAACAAAGAAATATATGTTGTTTCAGAACTTCAGTTTATTTAAAGCTAAATAAGAGGTGTTTACCTTTAAGTACTTGAGGAAGAGATTTTTTTTCATTAAGTTTGTGTTTCCTGTAGAACATGCTCTTTCTTTCTTTGCTTCTGTGGTCCCTAATCCAAAGGTCACTGAGGACAATGAAAAGATTCACATTCACAATGTGAAGTCACAATGACTTCAGTTTGACCTAGAACAGGCCTTTAAATGAAAGCTATTTAGTGTCAAATTCACTTAAATGGTGTACAATTGTAACAAATAACTTTATAAGAGTTTTCTGATCAGACGTTAGTCTAGAAAGACACTTGAAATCCCATACCTTCAAAAGAACCAGCTCTTAACATTCTAAGCACATTACTGAACTGCAAAAAAACCCAACCCACCAGTGACTCAAGTTTGAATATGTTGCCTCTTTCTTGACTATTATATAGCTTCCCCCTCTCCCCACCCCACCCTACTGAACAGCTGCATCAGATTAACTCTATTTATTTATTTTTATTTATCCATCCTAAAACAGGCCAAGAAATCATTCTGCTCCTGAATTCTCTTATTGGCTATTATCTTTTTGATATAAGAAAACTATTGGACAAATTCACCACAGGCAAGAAGAGGCACAAGTCCACTGAACTCAGTAGAATTGGCTGTGCTTGCAGCTAAGCTGAATTTGGTAGTTTGCCCACACAAGGGCACTAAGTTTCTCTAGAACAGCAAGGGAGTTTAATTTCATTTGATTCACCACAGTTAGCGTACTCCATTTGCAAGTGCAACTTTCATCTTTTGAGGACAGATTAAAATCCTACCTTTCCGAGGTGGTTTATCACTGGAGATAAGGCTGTTGATTATTTATGTCCTTTACAGTCATTTGAAGAGCAATGTGAAAACTGCTATCACATTTTGACTGTATTGTGCCAGCTCATGCACAGAGCTATGGCGAGGGTTTCATTAGGATTCTTTTTGATGTCTGTTTCCAAAAAGTTCTCTGTTAGGAGGGGGGGAGGGGAAGAGTCACTATCCCCTGAACATTGTTACAAAATATTTAGCTTCTCCCTGCAAATGGATTTCTTTGCATTTTATATATGTGGCATTTAAACATGAAATGTATTGGATTAAGGCTTTCTTGCATCTGGAAAATTCTGAAGATGAACTCCCACTCCCCAGTTTAGAGAAAGAAATTTGGCAGTCTCATCATTATGCAATGTCAAAATGAAAAAAAAAAAAAAGGTGTGTGAAGATGAAACTGAGGCTTCAAATACCTAATCTTGTTATTTGTGTGTAACTTTACCAAAAGTTTCCAAAGGATAGTTTTCATGTAGACATAATAGCAGAATGGTTAATACGACAGAGAATGTATTGGATGAGGCACCCACTCGTTGTAATAGTTAAACAGAGAACGGGGAGATAAGGCACTTGGAACCCAGTCTATCTCCCCCTGAAGTTCACAGCCAAAGTTCTGTTGATTTCAAATGAAGGCAGGATCAGAACCTTAGGGATAAATCTTGTTCTAGTGCCTGGCATAAATAGCCAACTAGAACACTAGGAACGTTTACTGGGGAAAAGGGGAAGGAATCCTGCAGTGGCTATGTAGCTGCTTTACAGAAGCTATTTCAGGTTGGCCCTAATCTCAGGGGAATAAGTAGTAGAGGATCAGGGGATCCTAGCCCAGCCCACTGTGCCCCCAAACTCCTGTGGAGCCTCAACAGAGCGAGGCTCAATATCACACACATCCTGCACAAGCCCTGCTAAGCCATGCCCTTTTCCCATAGTGCAACTCAGCCAAGAGTCCCTCTGCAGCCAGAAAGGTGAGGATAGGATTTGGCCCTTACAGAGCAAATATAAAATATAAATTAATAGTGTGACATTGGGTGGTTTAAGTCATTCGGAGATATGTTGAGAATGGAAGTGAGGAGAGATTTATCAAAGAAAAGTGTAGAACTATCTTGCAGCAGCTGGGGGGCAAACTAATTGGATTTGTAGCACAAAGACAGACTACAGGAATAAACAGCCACATCAGGAGATTAAGACCCCTTAAAGCATACATTGCTGTGTAAAATGGACACAGTACTAGTTAGACAGGTGGTAGAGAAAAGGAAAACTTTTTTAAAAAAAAGACATGATACTGGAAGCCCCAAAACTAACATCACTAACATTTAATACATATTTTAGAAAGCCACATTAGTGAAAGGAGGGCAAATGAAATAACTGAAATGCAGAAAGGAACTGTATAGGAAATGGAAGAGAGGAAAGATTGGAAGGAATAGATGTAAGCTAGCTGTCAAGGAATACACATATAAAATAAGGAATGCAAAAAAGTAAGATTAAATTATGCCAGATAATGGAGTCAAAGGAAATAAGAAAGGGTTGTATTCAGAAAAAAAGAACAACATTATGGAAAGATAGAACAGCTAGAAAAATGTGAAAGGTGAATAGGTAAGTAATGACTCCAAAATGGCTGAAATTTAAATAACTATGCTCAGTTTTCTATTTGAAAACATGATAACAAAAAAATGAGCATGTTATGCAAGAAGCGGAAAAAAAAGATTGACAATAATAGCTGAAGAGACTGAGAGCAAAGGATAAACAAAGAGAATATCGATCACACACTGTGAACAGTGAATAATTCATCGAACACAGTTAAGGCCCCACAGCTTTCACATTTGTTGTAGAATCCTTCCCTTGCAGTAGGAGTATGCAGCAATCTCTAATTTTTTAGATCCAAATTTTCAGTTTTCTTGGTTTTGAAGAAAAGCATGGAAGGTGGGAACAGAGGGTAAAATCAGGCAAGCTTGTCTTTCTGAGTCTATAAGCAATCAGAAACAGTGGGTCTCAGAGGTGTCAACTGCCTCATTCATCTGAGTGGATTGTTAACTCTAACAGAATACTTTAAAAGCCAACATAGAACTATATTCTTACAATTTATTTCTACAAAAATATCCAATTAATGTATTTACAATCTCCATCCACCTCCCTACATTTCATGAAGTGCCATACATTCCCCAGTGACCCCTACCCAGCTGCTGAAAGATCCAGCTTCCTCTATTAAAAAACACAGGGAAATAATTATGTATGGCAGACCTGCATGAAAGAGACTGAGGCTATGTTTATAGTGCTTTACCATTATAGGTATGTTATACCAGCAAAGCCCTCCAAGCATGGACACAGCTATAGCAGTAAAACTGCTCTTTGTAACAATATAGTAAATCTGCCCCACCTGAGCAAAACAAGCTATTCTGGCAAAAGCACAGTTTTGCTGGTAAAACTGCATCCACACAAGGGACTTCTGCTGGTAAAGCTACATTGGTCAACCATGTGAAGAGGTGTGATCCCTCAGCATCAATGCTGTGTCAGCAGGAGTCTGTAGCATAGATGCAGCTAAACTGGCAAACTGTGTAAAGTAGTGCACTCATCACCCATAGGACCCTCTTGTGTCAGGGTGCGATGCTGAAAGGGATTCTCATCTCCAGCACCATCTATTGGCCATTTGCCTCTCCCTTCTCTGCTGAACTAATAAATCTTCCACCCCTCTCAGGCTCCACTGAAGTACTTTTATTGACCTTATCTCCCCACACAGCAGTCTAACCAGCTTCCTGTGGATCTCCCCATCAGGTTTCTTGCCTGGTTAATCCCTATTGCAGGGCATCCCCCATGACTCTGACCTATTCCCTGTAAGTTTCTCTCTACAGGAGAATCTTATGTCCTGTGTAGACTCTTTCCCTATTGAGTTCCCTCCAGTTCCTTATAAGACGTAGGTGCTAAGCTCCCCGCCCCCAGCCTGTAGGCAATCAGTCACAGGTGCAATAATTACGAGGAGTCTGGTGGCACCTTAAAGACTAACAGATTTATTTGGGCATACACTTTAATGGGTAAAAAACCCACTTCTTCAGATGCAAAGTGGGGTTTTTTACCCACGAAAGCTTATGCCCAAATAAATCTGTTAGTCTTTAGGGTGCCACCGGACTCCTCGTTGTTTTTGTGGATACAGACTAACACAGCTACCCCTCTAATACTTGAGGTGCAATAATTGGCTCTTCCACCTCTTGTCTAAAAGGTCATGGAAGTAAGCCCTATCAAACTATGTTTTTACTGTATCATTGTTTCACTGGGGGTGTTACTATACCTGCACAAAGCCAAGCTTTGTCAGTTTTGCTGTGCACACCAGGGGTCTTTTGCCAGAATAGTATACGGTTATATTTATATGCCAAAGCATTCCTTGTGAGGAGATGGCTTATGCTGTTGCATATGCTATGGAGCAATGTAATGTACAACAGAATAGTGTTGTACCAGAATTCTGTAAACATTCATGAAAGTCTCCAAAAAAACAAATCTCATCTGCCAATAAGATGTATATCAGAGGGACGTCACTCGTGTTTTCTCAGTGGTTGAATGGGAAGGGAAAGGTGAAGTATTTCTGAATATGGCCCAGCAGGACAAGTGTTGATTGCACCACTTCTAGCACCTCTAATTAACCAGTTAATGGAGAAGCATTCATTCTTGTCTTATCCTTTTCTATCATAGAGATTTCTAGAAAGCCCATCACCACGGTATCTAAACGATAAGGAGACAGGAGGCACATCTTTGCCCACAGTTGCATTGGATCTACTCATCTATGGAAAAAAATACAATGTTAAATAAATGCAGAGTATTGGAAATTAATAGTGAATAAAAACAACTACTATACAACACAGTGGATGATCAACATTTAATCTGATCTCATTTTAAATAATTCATATAGATTAGTGTCTATGACTTTCATTCACAACTTGCCCTTATGCCTGTCATTATAAAAATAGCTTGCAGCTTGTCACTCTGCCTAACTAATGAATTCTCATCAGTTCGCTATTCCTTTGGGAGCTGTTTCAGTTATTTTGAAATGCAATCTGTTATGGGAAATATACGTTCCTGATTAAAACACCCACATACAAAACATTGTGAATTCTCAAAGTGTGGTATCAGTTATTAGATTCAAGTTCTGCAAAACTTCCACTGCCACCTGTGACTAGTGACAGAAACTCACATCCCACCCCATTGGACTCAGACCTGGACACAGTGCACCACACATTCATGACATCTGTTGACTTTTGCAGTGCATTTTATCTAGGACTAAAGACACAGATATGGAAAAGTTCCAGCTGATATAAAACCAGCTGCCTGTCTGCTTAGCAACACAGGTTGCTGAGAGCACATCATTCTAATGCTCCATTCTCCAGGATAGTTCCTTACTGAGGACACAGTCTAATTCAAAGATCTTTTCTAGTATTCAAGGCCCCCACTGGATTGGATCCAGATATCCCAGGGCCTGCTGACACTTCAAGACAACTGACACTACAGCACATGATATTTATCAAACTGAAAACTAGCATAAATGAGGGCATGATTGTTTAGTAGGTTGTACATTTAACTATGAACTGCTGATGCAATTGTGTCATTGTCTTCATTAGAATTTTTAATTGTGTTAGTCAACAATTGTTAATTCAAGAGTAGTCAAGTACTGAGAGAGAGCATCTCCCACCAGAAGGAAGAGAAGCAGCTGCAGGCAGCCCAGTGCCAAGTATTCCAGCAGCCTACAGTGGTCAGGGCAGACCACTGCTTCGGATGAGACAAATTGCAGCCAGCCACTGGGAGGCCAGTGGGGAGATCTCAGGGTTGCAACCCTGAGCACTAGAACCCTTTGGTTGAACAGCAAAGCTGGGGGGCTCAGTCAGACTTTACTAGTTAGAACTACGCTGTTTACAACTGCTGAAAATAGGGAAGCCCAGAGATCAAGCTGGTGTCCAGCCAAAATAAAGACCAATTTAAGCAGTGTTCCATATTTGTAATGTTTAACAACTTGATTTAGATTCAAGAGGTCAAAAATTCTACTAATTAAGAGTGCTATGAACTGAAGATGCTGAGGTTATTAAGAGCTGCCTCTTCACATTATAATCCAGAATCACAGGAGTATTGGCTATAAAACCGAGCTTAACCTCTCTTTCTCTTTGATCATTTTAATGCTGCTCATTTTTATTTTGTGTTGTCTGATTCTAGCCTTCCATTTTCATTATCAATCCACGCCCTGTTCTCCCTCTATATCAGTCACTGTTTCATATCACACAAAGAGCGAGTGATATACAGAGAATGTGGGGGAAGATTCTCAGCTGGTGTAAATCAATATACATCCACTGAAGACAGTGGAACTATGCCAATTTGCACCAGCTGAGAGTCTAGCTCTGTATTCAGGTGACACTAACTATATACTGATTTATGAAATTACTTTAGAAGTGTGGGCATAAACGGGATATTAGTGACAACCATCAATGTTCTCTTTATGAGATAAAGCCCCTATTCTGTCTAAATTCCTGGGATCTGGCTCTATCATGTCCAGTACACATACTCTCTTCTTTACATTTGGATGTAAATTTAATAAAACCAAGATGGCATTCCAGGCAATGCATTTCATAGTGATTATTTCACTTCCTGGGTGGTTAAATTTACTTGGCTTTCAGCCTTATATTTACTATGTATAATTCTGCTAAAATTGTCAGGAATCATACTGCCTTTTCTAACAGAATACAAGATATATTTGCAGAGGGTAAAGGCTATAAGGATCAACTGGCTTCCTCCCTTTTGCTTTATCTTAATCTCATCTTTCTGGATTTTTACCATGCCTCCAAGATTTTCCTCCTTCAAAAGCAAAGCCAGGTGTCACTCCCATAATCATGTAAGCACCATTTCATTCATGCTTTAATCCTGTTCAGAGTTCTGCAGATGGGGCTTCAACAAGTGCCATACATAGTAACAGAATATATTGCCTTCTTAATTTAGTATTCAGTCCCTCTGTTAATGCAAGCCAGTTGCATCCTTTCCCCACTCATCGTCATGCCTTCCTCCAGCCTACCCTCTAAACCTCAAATTGCCTCTCATTTCTGAGTCAAATTACCTTCCTCTCTTTACTCCTTCACAGTGGGATCTTGGATCTTAGACCAGGAGATGAGATGAGCAGCCCTGAGCTGGGAACCATAGAAGCAGACAAATCTAGGGAGGAGTCTTGGACTAAATGTTATGTTGTTCCTTTGCCTATTAATCATGTCAAACTCCAGGAAGTGGGGAGTTTTGTCCTATAAAACATGTGTTGAGTGTGTTTTGAAGCCAGTCGGAAAGTTACCTGCTCACAGGCCTGATCTTAGTCATCAATGCACATAATCTACTGAGAACCGTTGCACCAGACAGAATAACAATGGGATGATGGCATCATATTAGGCATCATAGAGCGAAGTTTCCAGATCTGGCTCAATTCTCTGAATCCACAAATCTCTGAGGCACCCCACGGGTGACACCAGGTAGAGTCAAGGTATGCACCCCTGTGCACATCAATGGAAAGTTTAAGAGCATGATGTGGTGGGGTGTTTTTGTCCATCATGGTGACATGGCTGAAGAGCATGCAATGCTGCTTTTGAATGTAGTGAGTGATTGGAGGATGACGAGATCTCTGTGAGATGATGGCATTTTGCACAAAGTTGTCTCAGAGCAGAGTTGTTTTTGTGGCCATAAGCGAGACATGGACTCATGCAGAAGGCAGCAAGACCTAGTCATCAGAGGATATATAGTTTGCTGCAACCATATGGACTCTGCTTGCAGCTTATGTAGATGAACTTGTTAATGCTTTCCATGATGCTTGACCCCAACTACATCAGGGGTTCTGCCAGTCATTGCTGAAGTTCTGGACCCTGCTCTTCTGGCATAAGATGTTCAACCCCATAGTTTGGGCAATATCTTGCAAACCTTGAAGAGCAGGGCTGAAATTCTCTGGCTTCTCCACAAGCAAAGCAATGTCAATCAGCATAGTCTTGGTCGGTGAACACTACCTGACCAACCTCCAACAGGCCTAATGAATTAGTAATATTATGTGAAAACAATTGATTCTGCTGTATAAAATTACCCTCATAATACTGCCAATACTGGTCTGTGTGGCCAGTCTGCTATACATATGATAGTCATTTCTTTTTGGCGTTGCAGATGCTCAAGATGTGCCAGTGAAATGTTCCTTTGCATGGTGAATATGTTGTGTTGGTAAATACCATTTCTATAGGAGAGTTGGATGGCAGGATTTTTCTTTTTACTGTAGCCAACATTAAAATTGAATTTAAACAAGGCATGACGTCCTGGAGTATAAAAAGGGATGCTTCTGTACGTTACTGTACCTATCAGATAAGGGAGTGACAGCATCAACATTTTAAAAGGAAATTATCAGAGCCAGAGAAAATTAAGTCAAGGATGTTGATTTGAGAATGTGGGACTAGCTGGTGTTTTTGTAAAGAGTCCCTGGATCTAGCATTTACATTTTTTGCCTTCATTTAATCAATTAGAATGGCATAGGCAGACAGATATATGGATTAAATACTTCATATAGTTGTCTTATGTGTTATGCAATTCTATATTTTGCCAAAAAATAAGAGGCTATTAATGGATTCAATTTGGTTTCTGTTTCTTGGGCCAAGTATCTGAGACATGATTTAAAATAAAAACCTTCTATAAATGCTTCTTAAAGGAGCAAAAGAAAATGGCTGGAAGTTGATCTAAGACACATTCAGACTGGAAATAGGCATAATTTTTTAAGTGAGGGTAATTTACCACGGGTTGCAGTGGATTATCCATCGTTGAAAATTATTAAATCAATATTGGATATTTTTGTTACTAGATCTGCTCTAGCAATTATTCTGGGGAAGTTCTGTGGTCTACGTTGTACAGGGAGGTCAGACTAGATGATCACAGTGGTCCCGTCCGGCCTTTGAATCTATGAAAAAACAATTTAATTCATGAAACAAAACAAATGAAAACAACAATTATTGCCAAATTCAATTTTATATACTTTCTTTCAATAAAAAAATTGGACCACACGGACACAAAAGAAAAAAATAGGCACTGACCAATGTTCTTGTTTACTTCCAAGAAAAATGTTATTTCGGCTTCTAAACAGAAGGGGGCAAAATTAGGAATGTATAAATTTACTGTTGCTGAAAACAGTGCTGAACAAAATTTTAGGGCCAAATTACATCCACTGTGTATGTGTGTGCTAGTGTGGACTGAGGGAAGAAAATGAGAAGGTATCTATCCTTATTCCCTCAACCCCTGTTTAAAGAAGCAGCCATATTGTTGCGGCTTGTGCTCTTTCAGTATATACAGAAGGATGACTAGTACTGCTGGATGCATTTAATGCCCCAAGATGGTAAGGAAGGTATCCAGGGTCCTTCCAGCCATCCCTGCATATGATCATGTCCGCTGGTCAGAATGGGGGGAGCACTCACATTGCACCATTTTAAAGCTGCTGCAAGTGCTGCTTCCAGGCACACAAGCATTATTTTCCTGACTCTACCCCATTGATGCATAATACGTCCAGTCTCTTTGCCATTACACTGTTATCCCTTGCACCCCAGTGTGCTTGTACTACACAAGCCACAATATCACTCTTAGGATTGCAAAAAATACTATTTAAATGATTGTGTCTAGATCCCTACTGTATTTACAAAACTATTGCTACGTTATCTGAAACAAATCCATGTACAGAAATTTGAGTGTAATCCACACAACATGTGCAGCAAATGGTCAGTATAAATTAAACCAGGTGAATGACCTCATACAACAACAAACACACTTACTAACCGAGCCAGGAAAACTATTCCATTCTATTATCATTTGGTTCTTACTAGCCAAGGGCCCTTCCTCAGTGCATTCCATCCTTCAATTAAACTGCTGTGCAAGATGATTTAAGAGGGACTGATGAAAACTAAATAGATATTAAGGCATGCTGCCATAACAGGATTAGTTTTATTTTCCAATCACAAAACTGGAAAAAAACCCACAAACAAGAAATAAAGTAGATTTCATTCTGAATTTAAAATGGGAGATTAGCTCTGCAGGTGGAAGAAGGTTTTTCTGAAGAAGCCATTAGCTTCACACATTGGATTTCTATTGCCTAAGAGAGTGAAGTCTAAATGAGAAATACATATGGATAAACTGAGGGTTTGATATCTTTATTTCATAAAGAAACAGGTGGACAGACATATACGCTAATTCAAGAGCTTTCGAGAAGCAATTCTTTATTTTGCTGTTTTTGTGGCTGCTGTCAACAGCCATAGCTAAGCAATCTGGATGATACTGATTGTATTAAAACATTTCAGGAACACATTGCAAATAAATGCAGGGTGAAACACACCCAACATTTCAGAAACTGAGTTTGGGAATGCCTACATCACACAGATTAAATCTACACAAAAGCTGAATTAAATAACACAGTCCCGCAAAGCATTGAACACTCTGGTCTAGATCAAGCAAACCACTTAACGCATGTACTTAACTTTGAAGACCTGTATAGTCCCACTGAAGCCAATGGGACTATGCCCAGGCTGGAAGTTAAGCATGTGCTTTAAGGGGTTTGACCAGTCAAGAGCAGACTGCCCAGCACTTAGCACAATTGTGCTCATGGAGCCCAATAACTTGAGATGTTGAGTCTCTCCTTGAGGTCCTGATTGTTCTCAACTCCTTCTAATTGAATATTTTTGAGCAGCATGTAATGGAATACAAAGTAAGTAAAGCATAAAGGGCCAGAAAACAGATTTAGACTCCGATTTCCTCAAACTGACCTTTGATTATGCTTTCACATTTTCTGCACCTACATCAAACTGAGGGCCCATTTCATAACACATGGGTAAGCTTGGCAGGATTAGATTTTTATTGGTAAATGTCAGTAAACATCGATTTTACCATACACACACAAACCAACAGAAAAATATTTCTATTGATAATAATAGAAATTTTCAGATAGGCAACATAAGAAAAAGTTTTCTGCTTGAAAACTTATCAGAGTTTTATTTAAAGATATTTACTTTATATATTTTGACAAGTGATGTTGACAATCTGTGTTTTAATAAAGCTTTAACTTTTTGAATCTCAAAGTCTACTGTCACTAAATAATCATTGTCTGAGCCCCTAATTCCCGCCTCTTCTTCCTGCAACTGTGAACATTAAAATAGCTAAAAAAATTAAAAATGCTTACACCCCATAATTTTGCACAATTATGAAAATTTAGATTGATAAAAATAGAAAAAATGCTTACAAATGAATGTAGGTTAGGGCTGTTGATTAATCGCAGTTAACTCATGAGATTAACTCAAAAAAATTTAGCATGATGAAAAGTAATGACGATTTAAAAATTAATAGTGATTACTTGCAAATTTAATCACACTGTTAAACAATAGAAAAAGAATTGAAATTGATTACATATTTTGGATGTTTTTCTCCATTTTCATATATATTGCATTCTGTGTTGTAACTGAAATCAAAGTGTATGTTATTTTTATGACAAATATTTGCACTGTAAAAATGACAAACAAAAGAAATAGTATTTTTCAATTCAACTCATACAAGTACTGTAGTGCAACCTCTTTGTCATGAAAGTGCAATTTACAAATGTAGATTTTTTTTTTGTTACATAACTGCACTCAAAAACAAAACTATGTAAAACTTCAGCACCTACAAGTCCACTCAGTCCTACTTCTTGTTCAGCCAATCACTAAGACAAACAAGTTTGTTTACATTTACAGGAGATAATGCTTCCTTCTTCTTATTTACAATGTCACCAGAAATTGAGAACAGGCATTTGCATGACACTTTTATAGCCGGCATTGCAACGTATTTACATGACAGGTATGCTAAACATTTGTATGCCCCTTCATGCTTTGGCCACCATTCTAGAGGACATGCTTCCATGCTGATGATGCTCGTTTAAAAAAATAATGCGTTAAATAAATTTGTGACTGAACTCCTTGGGGGAGAATTGTATGTGATCTATTTTACCCACATTCTGCCGTATATTTCATGTTATAGCAGTCTCAGATGATGGCCCAGCACACGTTGTTCATTTTAAGAACACTTTCACTGCAGAGTTCACAAAACGCAAAGAAGTACCAATGTGAGATTTCTAAAGATAGCGACAGCACTTGACTCAAGGTTTAAGAATCTGAAGTGCCTTCTAAAATCTGAGAGGGCTGAGGTGTGGAGCATGCTTTCAGAAGTCTTAAAAGAGCAACACTCCGATGAAGAAACTACAGAACCTGAACCACCAAAAAAGAAAATCAACCTTCTGCTGGTGGCATCTGAGTCAGATAATGAAAATGAACATGCATCAGTCCTCACTGCTTTGGATTGTTATCGAGCAGAACCTGTCATCAGCATGGACACATGCCACCTGGAATGGTGGCTGAAGCATGAAGAGACATATGAATCTTCAGTGCATCTGGCACGTAATCATCTTGTGACATCGGCTACAACAGTGCCACAAGAACACCTGTTCTCACTTTCAGGTGACATTGTAAACAAGAAGCAGGCAACATTATCTCCTGCAAATATAAACAAACTTGTTTGTCTGAGCAATTGGCTGAGTAGAACTGAGTGGACTTGTAAGCTCTAAAATTTTACATTTTTTTATTTTTGAATGCAGTTTTTTTGGTACATAATTCTACATTTGTAAGTACAACATTCATGATAAAGAGATTGCACTACAGTTTTTGTATTAGGTGAACTGAAAAATACTATTTTTTTGTTTTTTTACAGTGCAAATACTTGCAATCAAAAATAAATGCAAAGTTGAAAAGGTAGAAAACATCCACAAATATTTCAATAAATGGTATTCTATTATTGTTTAACAGTGCGATTAATCAGTTGATTAATCACAATTTTTTTAATTGCACAATTAATCATGATTAATTTTTTTAATCGCTTGACAGCCCTAATATAGATATTATCTGTCAAAATTATAAAAAAATAAATATTGAATTCTGCCAAGCTTACACATGGGTATATAATTACTTGTTTTGTGGATGCGGCCAGGCACATACATACTTAAGTACTATAAAATGCACAGCAATTTTTTGTATGCAGAAAATTGGGTGCCATTTCTGCAAATCCGTCTTTTTATGCACACATTTGCTGTGAGATGCACTTACTTTTCAATGTGCAAGTGCTATTCAAACACCACAAACATGGCATTTTATTTTAAAAGCCCCTCAGCCACATTCCTTTTTATAAATATTGCACATAACCTGTTTGAAAGTACCAAAAATACTGTTAAGAGTGTAGCAAATAACATACCAACTGATTTCTTCTGCAGGGAGGTATGTGTCAAACTCAGTTTGTGAAGAGCGCTAAAGTATATTAAAAATTATGTTTTAAACATGGTTCAGACATGTTTGGGTTGAGTCCACAAAGTAAAAGTCCATTCTACTGTCCTTGACTGACAGTGGTTGTTGACCCATTGATAACAAAGAGAGGTTTGATCAGAGACAGAGAGCAGGATGTATGATCCTTCCTTGTGAGCTGCTGCTTGACATGGTGGGACGGCTTGTGTATTGCAATGACCATGAAACTATGCCAATAGGAGTTTTAAATCCTGGTAGGGTCAATTGAACTGGAAAGATAACACAAAAAGCAGCTCACTGGCCCTCCAGGTTGGGGGTTGAGTGATAGGTCAACCAATCCTGGTGAGAAAAACAGAAACAAGGAATGGAACAGCCTTCTTGTGCTCTAAGAGATGGTTGATGGCACAGGATTCAGATTCAGGATGTGATCATTAGGTAAAATATTTCCCTTGTGTCATAACTACACTTTAAGTGCTAGATTGGGATACCAGAATATAGCCAACAGTAAGGGATGATGAGTTGCTGCATTGCCCTAGGCGCATCCCAGAGAAGGAGTGGTGCTCAACAAGCCACAGTTCCTGTTCTATTCCTCCATTGTTCTAAGATGGTAGTAATAGGGTGACCAGATGTCCTGATTTTATAGGGAAAGTCCCGATTTTGCGGTCTTTTTCTTATATAGGCTCCTATTACCCCCCCACCCCCTGTCCTGATTTTTCACACTTGCTATCTGGTCACCCTAGGTAGTAATTTTCTGCTGACATATGTCTGTACCCCCAAGTAATAGAATGCTAAACTGTATTATACTGTTCAGCCATTAGGCGGCACTATGTATAAAATATTTAAGCAAACATGGGCCATACCTGGGAGAGCATTAATGGATCTTATGATGAACACATTTGGTGTGTATAAGTAAGCTCTGAAGCCAGTCCATATCTGGTACAGAAGGACATGATACAGTGTCAGGAGTAAACTAAGAATAGAAACAGTTGAAAAACAGCAACAAAAGTTGCAAACAGAAGGAAAACAGCAACAAAAATTGTAGGATCTCATCACCATGTCACTCTTCAATGCCCCAGTGGACTTCAGCTTTGACAAACCTTCACAATGGACAGACTGGAATCAGTATGTAGCAAGATTTTGAATTGCAAACAAACTCCACAAAGAAACTGGGGATATACAGGTATCTTTTAAAATTTATGCTATGGAGAAGTAAACAGAGCATTTCTTTAAATCTTTTGACTTACTGTAGATGGTCAGAAAGCTGGCAATGACAGGGTTCTGGCTATGTCTGAGGCACACTTTATGCATTAGAGAAATGTGGTTTATGAAAAAGCATGTCTTCAGCAGGGAATTCAAGAACCAGGGGAAAATGTTGAATGTTTTATAAGGGCTCTGCATACGTTGGCTGTATTCTGGGAATGCAGAAAAACATGAAAATATCACAGATCGGCTGGCTATTGGGTTAGCAGATAAAAAACCTTCCACAGGAGCTTCAACTGAAGAGAGATTTAACCCTAGCCACAGCTATTCAAATAGAATAATGGTCTGAACTGATGAGACAGCAAAATCTAGAGAAATTTGACAGTGTTGAAAAATCTGAAACTAGCCTAGAAACAGCATACATTATTGGAGTGTTAAAATTGATTATCATAAAACCCTGTAAGCAAGGAGAGTGAATTCCCAGGCTAAGAGGGACAAATTCCATACTACATGCACAAGGTGTAGAAAAAGTCATAGCCTAAGAAATGATGCATGTCCAGTTGCAGGCATATGGTGTAATAAATGCATGAAATATGGACATTTTGTGGCTGTTTGCTGCACCAAAGCACTCAGGGAGTTGACTCATATTACAGATAATCAACAGTGATTGATTCTGGGATAAATTGGTTAGTCTCTAAGGTGCCACAAGTACTCCTTTTCTTTTTGCGAATACAGACTAACACGGCTGTTACTCTGAAACCTTCTGGGATCTATCACTTCTGATGATGCAGAGCCTGCATGAAACTGAATATTCATGGCAAGACTACTGACTTTAAAATTGACTCAGGAGCTGACATCTCCAGACATCTCAGAAGGGATTTACAATCACCTTTAACCCCTCCAAAAGCTGAAGTCATCTGACACAGCTCTGACAAGCCCCAGAGGCATTCTGAACTGCATGCAACATGTGATGAAGCAGAGAAACCATCTGCCAGCATGGAAAGGGTTAAAGAGAGCCTTGGGGGCTCAGCTAGCCCTGTCCTGTTATGTCTGCAGCCAATGCCAGGCCTGGAGGGAAAGGAAAAGGACAGAACCTTGCTCAATTCAGGGCTGATTGGTGATGAGGCAGGAGCTAGCCTGTCAGCCAAGTCATCCACCAGGAAATAAGCACCATTTTTTTGGCTAAAGGTAACAGCCTACTCAGCCATAGCTCACTGAGGGGTCCAGTGAGAAATGTTGAAGAACTTGGTGGAATATTTGGTGATACTAGACTTTTGAAAGGAGATCCAGTACAAATAACCTAAAGAGACAATGCTGAAACATATACAGTACATACACGTTGCAGGATTCCTATCCCATTACTTTGTAACGTGTAAACTGAATTAAAGAGAATGGAGCGGATTGGCATAATCAAGAAAATTGCTGAGCCAACAGCATGTTGTGCTCCAATGGTACCAATTATAAAGAAAAATGGAAAAAATATGAACCTGAGTGGATCTTAAAAGACTTAATGAAGTAGTTGTGAGAGAAAAATATATCCTCCCAACACCGGATGACATCCTCCCGGAAGTGAAAGGAGCTACATTATTCTCCAAGTTGGATACCTAGAGTGGATTCTGGCAAATTCCTTAAGTCAAAGAAAGTGCTAAATTGACTACATTTATCACACCTTTTGGAAGATTTTGCCTCTGAAGACTACTTTTTTTGATTAACAGTGCATCTGAAACTTTCCAGAGAATGATGGCAGAACAGAAATGGAGTTGTAGTTTTCATGGACGATATTATCGTATATGTATCTTTCATGGAAGAACACAACAAAATGCTCAATGAAGTCCTAAGTCTAATCAGTCAGTCAGGACTGAGGCTAAACAAGGAAAAGTGCATTTTCTGCCTACCCTAAATCAAGTTTTTGGAACAGACAGTAAGCAAAGAGAAAATAAAAGCAATTTAAGAATTGAATGCAGCAACTAATGTGCCAGAACTAAAATGTATATTGTTGTCAATACCTACAAGACCTTTCTACAGTGACAAAACCAATGCATGAACTGTGGAAATCCAACACATCTTGGCTACGGAGGCCAAATCAAGAAAGTGCTTCAGAAAGGTAAAATAAATTATCTCAACTGCTCCAGTTCTCAGGTTCTACAGTGTGATCAAACCCACAATGGTCAGTGTGGATGCAAGCAGCTATGGCCTAGGTGGTGTATTGTTGCAGCAATATGGGTCTGAGTGGAAGCCAGTTGCATTTTGCTCTCGCACACTCACAGAAGCAGAAAAATGATGTGCAGAGATTGAAAGTGAGTGCCTGGCAAGCATATGGGCATATGAGAACTTTTACAGATATCTGTGTTAGCTGTATTTGTTTATACTGATAACAGACCACTAATCGCTTGAAATCCTCATCAGTGGGAAAGACCTGAATTAAGCACAATTGAGATGCCAATATCTATAGCTAAATTTAATTTGATTTAACCCAACTACTAAATATGTTCCTGAGAAAAATCTGGTCGTGCTCTGTCATGGACCCCAGCATTGCACTCAACTACCCATGAGCTCCAGGATGAGGTAAAGGCATATATGGATGCTGTGAACACATATAGACCAGTGTCAGAAAACACTACAGCAGCTACAAAAAGCAACCTAGACAGACACACAACTTCAGGAAGTTCTAAGTTACACTAGGAGAAGCTGGTCCAAGTATCTGAAGTACACTAAGGAAGTGAAAAGAGACTACTTTGTGGTGTGTGGACAATTAAGCAAGTCAAGTGGACTCATGATTAAAAGCAATTGAATCATAATTCCAAATGAAATGAGAGGAAAAATCCTAAATTGCATCCATGATTAACTAAATGCCATGAATGGGCCACCCAGTCAGTGTGATAGCTGGGCATCAACAAGGACATAAAGAATAAAGTATCTGCATGTGAACATCACAGAACTAGCAGACTAACACAACACATAGAACCTTTAATAACAACACCTCTACCAATCAAGAAACTAGATATAGATTTATGCGAATTCAGAGGACATTATTACCTGGCTGTCATGGACTATTTTTCCAGCTATCTAGAAATAATGTAGTTGAAAAACATAATATGTTTCAGTTTATTGAGAAATTGAAGTGCACTCTTGCTTACTCTGGTATTCGAGAAGACCTAGTGATGGACAACAGACCACAATTCATGTTGGCAGAATATGCAGTCATATTCTGAATGGAATATGATTTTGATCATATTACTAACAGCCCACATTACCCACAAGAGAATGGAGAAGCTGAGAGAGATGTACAGACAACCAAGAAAATCCTACAGTAGGAAGATCAATTCCTCACTCTTCTGAGTTACAGATCAAAACCAGTAGTGGCTAAGATATAGTCCAGCAGAACTCCTGATCATCAGCATATGCACAATGTGTCCAACCATTTAATGGCATCATCATCAGCCAGATGAGGAGCTGGTAGCCCACCATCGAAATAAGTCAGTGGGCACTCGACAATAATATGCAACATAATCTGAAGTTGACTGAAGCTGCATCATGGGTCATTAGTAAAACTCCATTTAAAGAGATTGGCCACACCGTTACTCTGCCCTGTTTGAAACTGGTTCAGAGATGTCCAGAGGTGTCTTGGCAGACCAAAACCTGGTGGACTGATGGTTGGGTCAGTGACGAGAGAGTGATAAACAACTATCATCGTTGACTACTCGTTGTGCCAAGCAGATTCCACCGTCATGTCCTGTGGTGGCATAAATGACCATAAAGAGTGTCTAGTAGAAAGGAGAGCTGATCGGTGGTTGAAGAGGTCTGCATATAATGGCAGGTCACTACTTTCACAGATCTTAGCCAGGAGCGTGACAGAGGCCTTTGCACAGCGAATATCTGGCAGTGCTATGTTGCTAACTATCAGTAGCCATGGCAACGAAGTTGCCCATAAAATCCCGGTAGCAATACTCATAGCTTTGTTAAACTGTACATCGACCAGCCTCATGTGAGACGAGCAGCACCAGACAGGAGCACAGTACTCTGTTGTTGAATAGCAGAGGACAAGGGCTGATGATCTAAGCATCCAGGCTCTCACACCCCAGGTTGAACTGGCCAATTTTCTGAGCAGGATGTTCTGAGTGCTGACACATAAACACACTGACAGCAAGGGTACTGGACAACTCAAAATTTGTAGGGGTCCTTGCCCGGTTTAAGAATGGCTATAATCTTTGCTTGATGTCAAGTGCATGGTAACTTCTTCTCATTGATGATCCATACGTAGAAGTTAATAAGCCACTGTGATGCCTTTGGTCCAAAGCACTTGAGGAATTCCAGCAAGATGTTATCCTAGCCCACTGCTGTGCCTAGCTTGATGGAGTTAAGGGCTTTATCTAGCTCATCGACCATAAATGGGTCTGGTTGACTCCTACCTATATTCTGATGTCAAAGTTGGCGCCATTCATCATATATATTGCATTTGAATTGCTTCTCCAGGAGGACCTTTGCTACCCACAGGATGGCTTGCAAGCTTGCTGAGCTTAACCAGAGGGCAATTTTGACCTGAAAGTTGTTGAGCAGTGCCCAGCCAGTGGATCAAGTTTTAGCACTTCCGGCTGGAATAGGTGAAGTTAAGCTTCTCCATTGAGTGAGCCTGGCGGCATCCAGAGACTTAATCAGGTGGTCAGCAATGTCCAAGTCGCCAGATAATTTGAATTTCCTGAGCTAGGCTTGACATTCAGCCTCAGGCAGGGAGTGTAAATTGGATGACAGCCCCATGGTATAGCTAAGCATGCAGCTTTATAAATGTTTGGGAAGACAACTCAGAACTACTGTTCAAACTTTGGAAAATAATCTCTCTTCAAAGTGACCAGACATAAAGAGAGCAGTCAAGTCAGATAAAAAAAAAAACTTATGAAAACTTTTACAACAAATGTCACTCAGACAACGGTCAGGTCTATAACCTGGTGACCATGTTCACATCAAATTGGATGGAGAAAAAGGATTGACAACCCCAGCTGTTGTAAAGAAAAATAATTTAATGCCCAGACCACATGTGATTGAGACTGACAGTGGATAGTTCAGCTGAAACCATTAACATCTACAATTTATTCCTCAGAAATAACAGTCAACAGAGTAAACTCTATAGATGGCAGATGTAGAACAAGAAGAAGAAGACTGAAGGATTCCAAATTGCCCGCAACCAGTCTTCGCAACTAATGGACATCCAGATGACCACATTGTTACATATTCTGGTCATGTAATTAGAAAACCAGTACAATTCAGAGACACTTAACAGACTGATATGTACTGAACTTCAAAGACAAAAGTAACAGTGTAAATATTGTAAATGGTAGGAATGTAGAACTTAAAGGTGGAGATGTAATGAAATTCTAAATTGTGCTAGTTCAGCCCCTAGTGGGCACTGTGTGTAAAATACCGTATTTAAATGAACCTCAACGACACTTGGGCTGAGAGCACTAAAGAATCTCATGATGAAAGGTGTGTGTAAGCAAGCTCTCTACTCAGTCCATATCTTGTACAGAAGTACACGATACCCATGTATTGGATCTGCCCTTTCCCACCTGCTCTGTGGGTAGAGGAGGAATAGTAGGAAATCTTCTGACAATCTCTTTACACCTGGGACTCAGGATTCAAGTACACCATACAAGTGTGATGCGTACTCCTCTTGAGCCTCTGTGTGGGTGCATATCGACTCAATAGTTAGTAAAATAAAATACTTTTCTAGTCAGCATCACTCAGAGGGGAAATAGGATGCAGGTCACTTTAAAGCCCACTATCATGTCTGTCCTTTGTTGGACATTTATGCACATAGTTATCTAATTTGTATACACTGTTGCCAGAAATCTCCAGCTATCTTCCTATTTACTAACCAGATCAAGTCAAGTCGTTCCGTACTGTGAAATTTTCTGCAGAGTAGCAGGTATGTAGGAAAGGTAGGGTTAAATTTAGAATGAGTGATTGTGATTCAAAAATTGGGCATCTCATGTACTCTTTTTTCTGGTGATTTCAAGCAACATTTCCTTGGTTTGTTTCCCCCCACCCTGTTCTCTTTTTGGTAATGGATCTCTGTGCAGGCTAACCTTTCTGTGAATAGGTTGGCTTCCTGCACAGCTAGTTTGTGATCTTTTGTGGATTCTGGGTAGCACACAGAAAACTTGGGGAAACAATCAACATATTTTATTCTTAGACTGCTTAAATATTTAACAACATCTTTATATGAATATATACAAGGTACTTCAGCCAGAAATACCACAAGTAGAATATGAAGCACTGAAGGATATTTGTTAACTGCAAATATAAACAAGAAGAATCTAGAAAATCTTGACTAAAGTGTAAATAAAATGAAGTTGCACAGGTATATGTAACTATTTGCTTTATCAATGCAGAGTTTAGAGACATTATTCTTTCTTTATTTGGCACCAAGGCTATTTGAACTTTTTCTACCACTATTAATCATGCTCTTTCTCATCTTCAACTACTACAGAGGTTTGACAAGGACTTACTTTCACCTTGAAACACACTGGTAAAAATTCAACTTGAGCTTTACTGTTCTAGTATGCCATAAATGAGAATGGCTGCTAAAATATATTTTCTTGTTCTCCAGAGACCAGTTTTACAGGAGAAAAGGATTGTATGTATGATTTTTTCCTGTAACTATGAATACTTTTTACTTATTTTTATACATCAGGCCTTATGCAAAAGAACCCTAACACATGGCATGAGTCATAGTGCAGTGTTAATGATTTTCACTCAAACTAACCTTGAAAGGCCTTTGACTGACAGAAGAGCAGGGAGCGCCTGGGGAAAACTGATCTGGTGAGCAAGTGCTTTAGGACTGCTGGGCTCAGGAGCCAAAGGATAATTTAGTAAGAATAAGCTGTTCTTTCTTTAAACAGGCCTATACCCATTTTTGTGCTACTGCTAGAGGCTCCCAAGGTGGATATGAACACACTGGCAGGTGCTCTTTTGTGTTACCATCAACATATTTCTTCCCATGGGACGTGTCCATTCAGTGGGTGGTGTTAACAGCAGTTTCTTTGTTGCATTCTAGGGTACATCTACACTGAACACTCCTTTTGGCAGTGTGTACTGTACATAAACACACAGCCCTCCTAGCATAGGTATAAATAGAAGTGTAGATGGTGAGTAAAGGCTCAGGGAAAGGTTCCAGCAGTGGGGAAAGGCTTTGGCAGGGGGAGACTGTGGGGAAAGTGTCCTGCAGCTCTCATTCTGGTCCCCTACCAGAGCCTTTCACTGTGGCATGTAGCTACACACCACAGTGTGGACATAGCCTGCTTTTCACTGAGGCACACATACCCTGCATGCTGCTGCCAGTGTCTAGGTTTGTTTACCAAGGTGCAATTATTTTGGAATATATGATTAGTGCATGAAATTCTTAGCACAAGAGTATGAGCTTTTAAAAGCTAATAACATTTCTTTTGAAATCTTTCATGTAACACACCCTTCCTTAAAAGGTTTAGCGAAAGCCTGATTTTTGATTCCTGAACTTAGTGAAATAGAGAATATAGCAAAATATACAATATTTTAGACATAACAATCAACAAACAATATAAATGTAAATGTTGGATAAATGCAACATTCAACTTGGCTCAACGTGAAAGCAAAACCCAAGTGGATATATACAAATGGAAAACCTCTTATAAACACTCAAAGCAAAGTGAAAAAGACATAGCAGATCAGCAGATAAAAAGGCTTAGAGAACAAATACAAATATAAGTCATTTTAAATAACAGGTAGGATTTCAGGAGTCCTCTCTGAGTTGGCCTTACTCTGCTCCCATGAAGTCAATGATAAAATATCCATTGATTTCAAAGGGAGCAGAATTAAGCCAACAATGAGCACTTTGGAGGGAAAAAATAATGCCATTCTCTGAGTATGAGCTAAGCTTGAACTAGTACCTGACACTCTTGTCATGTTATTCTCTGAAAAAACCAATAAGGTCAGAGATTATTTTAAAGTACATGTAATGCACAAAGAAGCAATTAAATCTATGTTCAAGTCAGTATAATAGCATATTTTCCTCATATGCTTTTGACCCAGCAGTGACGCAAAGAGTGACTTTGACAGCATGTGGAATGCTACTGCTAAGAATGATTTAAATTAACCAATGTGGATGGGGTTCAGTCCATTGACTATACCATCTTCTATCGTTCTAGACACTGGTGGCAGAAATTCTGTCCTGGTGGTTATGGGCAGGACATCGAAATAAAAAATAGATTGTATACGGAGTTAGAATGCACCTCCTTAACTTAGATAATGAGGAACTATAAGATGCTTATCATTTGGAAAGGTATCTTACCTGGATTTGTAATAAGAGATAATATCATAAGCGAAATCCTGATGCCTAACGTTATTAATGATCACCACAAGCTACTGTACAGGAAAAACATTGCATGTCCTCTTGCAGATTTGCTAGAACTTATTGTTTACAACAGGGAACTCAAATTACTTAAAGAAACAAACAAATGAAAAAGATCCCTATCATTTCTACAACATATACCCATTTCTTGGACAGATATTCCACTAGTAAAGAAAGAGTTTGCAAAATGAAAATAAATGCTTTGTAGATCAATAAAGAGCAAAAACACAAGAAAAAATGGTTATGGAGAAACACCAATAACAAAATTGTGCCTTCTATCCTAACCTGGGTTGTCACTGGACACACCAGTGAAAATGTTGCCTGATGTGCATCAACGGTCCAACAAGCAAACAACATTAGAGGATTGTATGAAGGATGGTAATGTGAATAATGTTGAAAATATTATGACTACTGTAATGGGGTGTACTGGCTGTTTAAGAAAAAATAGGTGTTGGATCAGGAGCCCTGTAGAATAGGTTGGGGCAGTAGAAGGAGCTTTCTAGAGGAGGGCAGTATAGAGAGACTACCACTGTCTCAGAACAAGGGAAACACTGAAAGAGAAGGAAGGGAGGGCCAAGGGGCTGAGCTCTAGCCAGAAAGTGTTGGCACTTGCAGCGTTGGGGGAGCAGACCAACAGAGGAAGCGCTTTGGGTGTGTCCAAAGAACTGGAGCTAAAAATGAACAATTGAATTGTGGTTATGGGCTTTATGTTGGGGGCTCATTGAGGATTGTTTGGATTATTTTGTCCATTGAGGATTCTGAGGACTATGTGAACTTTATTTGATATTAAACCAACCCTGGAAAGGGGTGTTGTAAGCCATAATGGAGACTCTCTGAAGTGCTCAAGGTGCAAGGTACTTGCAGAGTGACAAGGTGCTCAGTAAGCAGCAACCCTGCTACAATAACGTTAAGGCATAGATAGTATATTCTTCACCTTGAACTCTGTACAGTATGCTCACCCCATGTCATAAAGAAAGAGAAAGGATCTAAGGAACCTGATCTGACTGACACCAATGGGAATCTTTCCACTGACTTTTGTGGATTTTATTTCAGATCCTAAATGATTAGAGGCATATAGAATGACTTCCCTAGGAGGAGATACTGTAAATATTGGGAACATTTAGAATGGAGATTAATAAGAGGTGACAGGACAGAGGTATATACATAATGAATACTTTAGAGCAGGCAAATTTGAAAATTCAGTTTTCCCCTCTCATAGCAAAAGAATAGGACAGTCAATGTAATTGAAAAGCAAATTCTTTATTTATATGATACATAACTGGAATGCAGAACTCATTGCCACAGGACACTACCCAATCCAAAGCTTCGCAAAATTAACAAGAATAGACAGTTATATGGGTAATATGAACAGCCGGAGGAAAAGTATAAAAAAGTCTAAGGGTTAACAACCCTCTTGCTTCAAGGTCAAAATCAAGCACTGCTGGGGATTAGGAGGAAACATACCCTCGTAGACAATTTACTACTCCATAGTTGCCCATTACTGAAATTCTTGTATCTTCCTCTAAATCGTATTGTACTGCCCACTGTCTTAGGTAGGGCACTGCACTGGATAGATCTTTGGCCTCTTCCATTATAATAATTACTATGCTCCTAAAGATGGAGATGGAATAAGGAATTACACTGCTTCCTCCCATACACATACACCCAAAAGCCTCTACAAGCACTCAGCATGAAACTGGACACTGCCATGAATGGCACATCAAAGACGACATCAAAGTGGTCTTTTGGTCTGGAGGGCTAATCAGGATTCTGGGCCCCCTTGAGTCTATGCTGGGCTCAGTACCAAGCAGTAAAGGTATAAGCTGTTTCTTGCAGAATTCAATTTCACTACAAAGCGTGCCTCCTTGAGCCACCCTGACATTTAAGAGTAGATTGCAAAGCACCAGTCTGAAGCCAGGACCTTCTTTCCACCTCCAGTTTGGCACTGTAATAAGCATAGGACTTCACCCCAAATATCTGATGTATTGAAGGATACTGAAAATAATAAATACTGGTATATTCTAAGGGGAATAAATTCTATAATTAACCAGATCAGGAATGCCTCCACTAACAACGCTTTTGATACATACAAATGAAAATAACAATGACAATTGAGAGTTAGTGAATGGAAATTACTGAACAGTTGGAAAGTTATGTTGCTTGTTTCTTTCACATGAAATGGGTGGACATTTGTCTAAATAAGACAACAAATAAATAAAAGTAGATGTAGAAGCTAAAGAAACAGGTGTACAAATAACACCCTACATGACAATTAAAAATTCTTAGTGCGCTAGATCAGTGAACATACATTTGAGAATGCTGAAGTAATAGGGATACAAACTAGATGTAAACTACTAGATAGTTGTAAACAAAACTTACTAAATTCAAGGCAGACTTTGCATAGCTTTTCCCTAGGTAGAAGCATGTATTTGCCTGTGCTGGAGGTGGAATGGGATGGAGGACAGGCTGATTGGCTCACTTTGCCATATTGCAAATTTGACAGGCTCATTTTGCCTTGTCGCAAATTTATGTGTTGGGTGAGCAAATTATGCTGTGGAAGTCTGCCTGAAATGGTGAAATTGAACCCTCAAATATTTTTTTAAATTACAGAAATTTGGATCCACCATTTTCCAATGGAAATAATCAGAAGTTACACTCTAAGCTCTTGGAAGTAAAAACCTTGTCTTATATTTGTTGCTTAACTGGAATCATCCTGTAAATTATGATAAACAAGAACTGTAATATGAGTCGTTTACAGGCGCTACTTCATTAGATAAACCTTTAATGGAGCAGTAGAATTCTCCAACATGTTGACACTTTTTAAATTGAAAGAAATGTATTACAGTTTGTTTTTTTCTAGACAGGAAAGGGACAAGCACTTAGAACTATTGCAAATAACCACATATAAGGGCCTCAACACATTTGTTAAGCTTTCCCACGGACAAAGAGCAAAACATGTACTTTCTGTCTTAATGACATTTGCTTAAGATTAATAGAAACAGCAAAGAAAAAATATATAGTCTCTTGGAGAGAGCACAGCATGTGCAGCTCACTTTGCAACAGCAGCCATCTTGAAGCAATTCACAAGTACCCAGGACACAAGCTAGGGGGCCCATTTTACTTTTAAAGGTAGCAGTGCAGATAATTCTTTACAATTACATAGCTACATTCACTGTCCACAGCTTTCATCATGTGGCTTCTGTTCCTGAATTCCATCATATTTTATATGCACACAGAATAAAGGATTGAGTCTTTGAGGTACAGACAAGAGAAATGGTGAGAGCAAACCAAAATACATTAATAAATAAAATAAAAATGGTCTTACAGAGCATGAGACACAGATAAGAATATTGCTTTTCCTCATCCCAAACCAAAGATTAACTTCTTAATGATCTTTTTCATAATACCTTACTTCATCCACTAAGAACAAACTTTATCATACACCTCTTTTCTTAAAAGTCTGGGTAAATATGTGAATTAGCCCAAAGAGTCTCCTAGGGGAAACTGGGTCATGCTTTGAAACTGAGCATTCTGACTCCAATTCTGACTTTAACTACACCAGGAGAAATCAGGTATAACCCCACTGACTCGTAACTGAGATCAGAATCTGGCCCACTGACTGTATGATCTCATTGAGTTTTATGCTCAATAAAGCAGCTCTTTTACTAAAATTAATCAGGGTTTTTTTTTTGTTTGTATATCTGTGTGGTGCTGAAAACATACCACAAACAGCACATATAGTGACACTGATCCTTTGTTTTTTGCATTTTTAATTTCTATGATACTGTGATCAGAATTCATCTGTGCAATTAACATCCATGTCTGCAGTAACAAAAAAGAAATAATAAACATAAGCTACAAAAAATGTATCATGCATTTTTATCTGGTTATAGATTAGAGTTCTTGAATAACAAATGTCCATAGTTAAGGCTGACCTTTACCTTCTGAAAGCAAGTGAGTACCCGGCTTTGGATTTTTTTTTAAAGTGGATTTTTACTTTCACTTTATACATATTTTAGCAGGTTTGAGGGAGCATTAAAATGTTAATTTTTCTGTTCAAAAAGTATTCGACTCTCCAAATGTACAGAAAACATTTACAGTTCTACTGAAATCCTATGGCTAGAGAGAAGATTACATGCTAAAAGCCAGTTATGATAGTAATACAGTATAAAAGTATAAAAAGTTTGGTTATTATTAAAGAAAAATTGACACTGAATTGCTTTTGAATATGCTCTAGTAAAGAATCCATAAATACATCACTGCTATGCACTTTAACTAGTGTACACACTTGTTATGTCTTTCTGTAAAAACTCAGAATAAGAACCAAAATTAAAAAGACAGCTCGACATTTAAACACATGAATAAATCATGTTCTTCTTTTACTAAATGGTTTAGTTTCAATGACAGTATGAAAGCTTTGGTTGGTTGCTCAGAAAGACTAACTCCTTGCTTTACTATTTTTATAGTAGCCACTGAACTCTGAAGGCAACAATGGAAGCATGCAGCAACATAAAAAAACTAGTTACTACCCTTGAACAGTCTGATTCACTTGCCTGATATCATTGAATTTGCAAGATTACATAGCTTAACCATGAGTAAATTAAAGGTATAGTCTCCTTTCAATGCACCTGTGTGATTTCCTTTCATTCAAACTGCAGTTACATGTGCATAGCAAGAGAACATCCAACTAAATCTTATACCACAAGATATGAAATCAATAAACTGTTACATCTGAGTAAATCTGCATTTACACCATTTTGTGGCAAGCCTGGAATATTTCATTACATTTTGTCAACTGTAAAAATGTACACAGTAAGTAATTTTCATAGATTATGAGCCCAGAATGACCTCTGTGATCATTTAGTCTTCCCTCCTGTATAATACAGCCACAGGACTTCCCTGAATTAATTCCTGTGAACTAAAGAAGAAAGAATCCATAATCCTAGACCAACAAGCCACTTCCAGATGACAAGTTTTGGCCGGTTTCACTGAATTTCATGAAGCTGATATTATATATAGCACTGACAAAAATCATCAGACAGTTATGTTTGAGGACATATTACCCTTTAAAACATTAAGCAGGCATTATAATTTTAAATACAAACCTATAATATTTGATGTATATCCTACTAAAGAGGATAAGAAAGAAGTCAGTATAGTACATATAGCTGCTAGTGAGGAACTGTCAAACATAAAAGAGTGTCATTTAAATATAACCCATGAAGGCAAGCAACTGAATACTGACAAAATGTACAACTACTTGTATACAAATACTAGGTCTAAATACTCAGATGCGTGAACTAGGGTGTCTGGCATTAAATGATGATATTGACATAATAAACACCATGGAAACTTGGGGAAATGAGGATAATCAATGGGACATGGAAATACCAGAGTACAATATATAGGAATGACAGAGTAGGTCACACGGGTGGGGGAGTGGCACTATATGTGAAAGAACATAGAATCAAATAAAGTAAAAAACCTTGAATAAAAAAAAATACAGATTAGAATCTCCCTGGACTGAAATTCCATGCTTGAACAATAAGAGTATAGCAGTAGAAATATACTACTGACCATATGAGCAGGAAGGTGATGGTAATTGTGAAATGCTCAAGGAGATGAGAGTCACTACAAAGGCAGACAATGCAATAATAATGGGGGACGTCAACTATCCTTGTATTGACTGGGTGTATGTGACCTTAGGATGGGATGCAGAGATAAAACTTACGGACACCACAAATGACTGCTTCTTGGAGCAGTTTGTCCACAAGGGGAGAGACAATTGTTGATTAAGTACTAAGTGGGGCACCGTATCTGGTCCAAGAGGTGAATATAGCTGAACCGCTCAGTATAAGTGACCATAATGTAATTAAATTTAATATCCTTGTAGAGTGAAAATGCCAAAGAAACCCACCAAAGTAGAATTTAACTTCAAAAAGGGGAAAGATAAACAAAAATGAGGAAGCTAATTAAATGAAAATTAGAAGTGCCTGCAAACTACATGGAGACTATTTTAAAACACCACAATATAAGCTCAAAGTAAAAGTATGCCCCAAATAAGAAAAAGAAAGAAAGAAAGAGTAAGAGAATTTTAAAAAATGCAACCAGAGCTACACAGCAGAGTAAAATAGGTGGTTAGAGGCAACCTTTAAAAATTGGAAGTAGAATCCTAGTGAGAAAATTAAAAAGGAGCATAAACTCTGGCAAGTCAAGTGTACAAGTATAATAAGGCAGGATAAGAAAGAATTTGAAGAACAACTACTTAAAGAAACAAAAACTAACAGCAAAAATATTTTAAGTACACTAGAAGCAGGAAGCCTGCCAAACAGTCAGTGGGGCCACTGGATTTTCGAAGTATTGAAGGACCAGTCAAGGAAGACAAGGCCATTGTGGAGTGGCTAAATGAATTATTTGCAACAGTCTTCAATGGAGGATGAAGGGGAGATCCCCAGACCCAAGCCATTCTTTTTAGGAACTGTCACAGATGGAGGTATCCATAGAGAAGGTTTTGGAACAAATTGATAAATTAAACAGTAATAAGTCACCAGGACCAGACGGTATTCACCCCCAAGTTCTAAAAGAACTCAAGTAGGAAACTGCAGAACTACTACCTGTGATATGTAACCTAACCTATCACTTAAATCAGCCTCTGTATCAGATGTTTGTAGAGTAGCTAATGTAACGCCAATATTTTAAAAAGGCTTCAGAGGCAATCCTAACAATTACAGCCCAGTAAGACTAATTTCAACCAGGTTGCCTGGTTGAAACTACAGTAAAGAACCTAACTGTCAGACACATAGATCAAGATGATATTTTGGGGGAAAGTCAACATAGCTTATTTTGTAAAGGAAAATCATGCCTCACCAATCTGTTAGAATTCTTTGAGGGTGTCAACAAGCATGTGGACAAGGGTGATCTAGTCAATATAGTGTACCTGGACTTTCAGAAAGCCTTTGACAAGGTCCCTCACCAAAGGTTCTTAAGCAAACTGAGCAGTCATAGGATAACACGAGAAGCCCTCTCATGGATCAATAACTGGTTAAAAGATGGGAAAGAAAAGGTAGGAATAAATGGTCAGTTTTCATAATGTAGAGAGGTAAATAGCGAGGTCCCCCAAGGGTCTGTACTGTTCAACATATTCATAAATGATCTGGAAAAAGGGCTGAACAGTGAGGTGGCAGAGTTTGTAGATGATACAAAATTACTCAGGATAGTTAAGTCCAAAGCTGACTGCGAAGAGTTATAAAGAGATCTCACTTAAGTGGGTGACTGGACAACAAAAAGGCAAATGAAATTCAATGTTGATAAATTCAGACTAATTTACATTGAGAAAAATAATCCCAACTACACATACAAAATGATGAGGTCTAAATTAGCTGTTACCACTCAAGAAAGAGATCTTAGAATCGTTATGGATAGTTCTCTCAAACCATCCACTCAATGTGCAGCAGTTAAAAAAGCTAACAATGTTAGGCTCCATTAGGAAAGGGATACATAATAAAATAGAAAATATCATAATGTCACTATGTAATTCCATGGTATGACCACACCTTGAATACTGCATGCAGTTTTGGTTGCCTGATCTTAAAAATGACATATATAGAATTCGAAAAGATACAGAAAAGGACAACAAAAGTGATCGGGGGGATGGACAGGCTTCCATATGAGTGGGACTGTTCATTTTAGAAAAGAGATGGCTAAAGTCAGACGATGGCAGTCTATAAAATCATGAATGGTATGGAGAAAATGAACTGCGAAATGTTATTTATCTCTTTACATAACAGAAGAAGAAATTTGCCTGATGAAATTAATAGGCAGCAATTAAAAAAAAAACACAAAGGAAGTACTTCTTCACACAATGCACAGTCAAGCTGTGGAACTTGTTGCTATGGGATATTGTGAAGGCCAACAGTATAAATGGAATTCAAAAAAGAGTTGGGTAATTTCATGGACGATAGGTCCAATGGCTGCTATTAGCCAAGACAGTCAGGGATGCAACCTCATGCTCCCCAAACCTACACCTGCCAGAAGCTGGAACTGGATGACAGGGGATGGATTACTTGAAATTAACCTGTTCTGTCCATTCCCTCTGAAGCATCTGAATCTGGCCACTGTCATAGGACAGGATGCTGGGCTAGATGGACCACTGTTCTGACCCAGTGTGGCCATTTTTATGTTCTTATGACATTCAGAATATTTGCAATTAAGTCTCCAGTACACTTAACTCTGCCATCCTTCCACCTGTGAGTTGGAGTTCTCAGTAACTACTGCACACAAGATTTAAAATGGCAATGGTGTATTCACAAATTTAATAGTATGGTCTTTAGTTGTGTGATCCTACAGCCCACTCAAACCAGTCCAGACTTATATTTAGTACAGGGAGTTTATGCTATATATCAGGAAGCTTTCTTGGCAAATTACAGGCAATTGATATATTCTTGCTAGATGGAGCCCATGTTTGAAAGAGCCCACAAATATATTTCAGCAGGCAGTGCCTGGCTGATTGATGATAACCAGTGCTTAGTGTGGACTCACACCAAATCGTCAGAGGAAAAGGAAAATACATATCCAGAGCTACTTCACAACATTACATGGTCAGCTGCACTGGGGTGTGACCGGTGACATGCCCTGTCATGCACCCAATAGAATCTGGCCGCAGGTATTAGGGGGACTGTAAGATGGACCTTTCATTACTATATTTAAAGGGCCATTACACAGTGTTCTACATTCCATGGGACTTATGTCTACTCTGTCCTGCCTTACAGCACCTCTATTTGCTCACTTGCATTTTCAAGTCCTAAGGCTCCTCACAGAGCATAAGCCAAAATCTGGCACTCATTGCACACAGACAATAACCTGAGGAAACAAAATATACAGTATTTCAAATATATGCATTTGCTTCTATGCCTTAATACTAGATTCTGCTTTATGTGGCTGCCAGAGCCATAGTATGTGAGCAGCTCCCAAATGTTTAAAAATCAGAACTGGTGTTTAATATATATTGGTACAACATTGCTAAGAACAGATTGGTATTTTAGTGATATGAAATTGATTAACAGAAGTACCTGGAGACAACAAAGAAATTACAAGTCAGGTAGTTTAACATCACTCAGATGGAAACTTTTAAAAACTTCAGGATCAAAGAGGAAGAGATGCATAAGGAAAACAGTCTGATTAAGGGTTGTCAGTCTGGTTCATGACAGGGTCATGCCTGACTAGCTTGATGATATTCTTTGAGACAATTACCACCAGAGCAGACAAGGTGACACAGGGGGAGTTTTCAGAAAACACTCTGCAGCCGCTTCCTTGGTATCATATTAAACATATTCATCTTAAAATTGCTGCCCAGACATACAAATAAAGCCATGGAGAAAATGTGAAAAACACTACAGAAAATTGCACGAAATGTTGGCAGAACATTGTGCTAGCAATTCACACAGGGCTTGATGCTGAGATTTACTACGCTCCTTCCACTATCATTGATCGGGTCCTTATTTAGCAATTGATTGTTATATGGAAGCAAGACGAACATAGCACCTAATACTCTACTACCTAGCCAGCACCGACCTTCACAAACTAAATGCTGCTGAGATTTTACCTTTAAAGTGGGTTGTTTTCAGTAGATTAACCATTGCAAAAAGTTTCTGAGAAGCAAAAAGCTTCGGACAGATAGCTCAGCGGAGTGAGGAATAGCTCAGTGGTTTGCGCATTGGCCTGCTAAACCCAGGGTTGTCAGTTTAATCCTTGAGGGGGCCATGTAGAGATCTGGGGCAAAAATTGGGGATTGGTCCTGCTTTGAGCAGAGAGTTGGACTAGATAACCTCCTGAGGTCCCTTCCAACCCTGAGATTCTATGATTCTATTTAAATGATTTACTTTCTCTGTGTGTGTTCCTTCTATTCTTGATTGCAATTTGAAGTCAGATTGTTATAGAGATCCTTTAAGTCTTTTTTACTCTCTGGTTTTGGCATTCATCGAAGTGAGAAATTCAAGATATTTTTGAAAGTTTATACCAAATTTTCAGAGATGGACATGTTGCTAGCATCCAGTGCCGAGAGGCAAAACAACAGCAGGGGTTGGTTCGCTACCCGGTATGCTTCACCCAATAATCACAACGGGGTGGAGAAGCAGAAAAGTTTATTTGCAGCTGCAAAAGGGTACAGGGAGAATAGAATCTCAAATCCTGCACCCAGAGCAGGAAGTTACACAGGCTTTTATACATCCTTTCTTCAGCATACTTACCCAATAGCAAGCTGCCCTAAGTATCCATATAGCCAGCCAATCCAGTTACCAGCTAGTTCCCTTGTTTTTTGTATCATTTGTTAAACCATACATAAAGCTGCTTTATTCAGCATTGTTCTTCCATATCTGCCCTGTTTGGCCTTGTTTAGTTTCAGGCAGTCTGACTCTGCAACATATTGTTGCAGATCCTCAGCGTAACTGCTGCGAGTGCCTCCAGGTGGGGGGGCCAAGGACACATGGGCCTAATACGCATAGCTGCTGCGAGTGCCTCCAGGCGGGGGGAGGAGGCGGCCAAGGACACTTGGGCCTAGTGCGAGGGGGCTTCATCGACACTCGTGGTCTTCCATCCCCTCGAGTTACCTAGTGGCCATGCCCCAGTGTCCCCAACAGACAGTTAGGTTGATCTATCCCATTCAAATTTGTGCATGCAGCCATTGTGCTTTCAAAATTTGTTTGTGCACACTCAATTACTCATGTGCATGCATCCTCTGAGTGTCTGTTCAAGTAGTTTGGGAAGTCTCAACATTCACCCCCACTCTTTCTTCCCCCAGATAGTCCCAGACAACATGCAACAGCATAGGACTCCAACGTTGCCAAGGAAATTTTCATGCCGTTTGCAATCTTTCAGACTAGTTCACTAACCAGCAAGTCAGATCACACATTTCCAGACTGAAAGGGACTCAGTTCTGTATATTTCTCTGTTCAGCTCAAAATTGATCCTTAACTATTCATGGTAAATAGGCCCAATGACCTGTGATGGGATGTTAGTTGGGGTGGGATCTGAGTTACTACAGAGAATTCTTTCCTGGGTATCTGGCTGGTGAATCTTACCCACATGCTTAGCTGATCGCCATATTTGGGGTCGGGAAGGAATTTTCCTCCAGGACAGATTGGAAGAGGCCCTGGGTTTTTTTCGCCTTCCTCTGCAGCATGGGGCACGGGTCACTTGCTGGAGGATTCTCTGCACCTTGAAGTCTTTAAACCATGATTTGAGGACTTCAATAGCTCAGACATAGGTGAGAGGTTTATGGCAGGAATGGGTGGGTGAGATTCTGTGGCCTGCATTGTGCAGGAGGTCAGACTAGATGATCATAATGGTCCCTTCTGACCTTAATGTCTATGAGTCTAAAACTGAACCTGGAGCAGTTGCCACTTCTAAAAAGGACAAACAACCCACATGTTGGTTCCCTTTAATATGTTGTTAGAGCCTTTCCAGTTTCAAAGAAGAGGACTCGTATGCTATATCACAGCACACATACAAATGTGTGTTTGTGCACACAGACTAGAGAACTATAGTTGGTACATGCACATCTGTCACAAGTCAATGCTTAAAGTGGTCTGAAGTGGGGTGTCTGTCTTCACCCACACATCTGCCCCTCCCCTGCCCAGCAATTAATTCTGCCCGAATCCCCAAATGAATCCTGTCCTCTGACTCCTCACATCAATTTTGCCCCCACATCTGGTCTGCCCCTTTCAACCCCCACATCAATTCTGCCACATGTGTTTTGTCTCCCCAGCCTCACCTCTGCTCCTCCTGCAGTTCCTGGAGCTCTTCACACACTCTCCCAGACCTGGGGGAGCTGCAGCAGTGTCCTCTTATCACTCTTCCCTGGCCACGTGTTCCAGGGAGGGAAAAGGTAGAGGTGAGGAGGGAGGAGCAGGGGAGCCATCCCATTGCTCGGAGGCAGGGAAGAGGGAGTAAAATAACCCTGAGGTGCTGAGCTGTTGCTAGACTTCTGTTGCTGCTTCTCCCCTCCTGGAATACAGATATTGGATCCTGAGGCCAGGGGAGAAGAGAGCAAACTGCCTGCTGCTTGCACCTTGCAGCAGCTCTGATTAGCTGCTGTCACCCATAGGTAGGGCAGTGGAGACGGAAGCCAATCAGATGGGGATTTCCCCCATGCCAAAACCTGTTGTCCTCTCAGCAACCTACCTAGCTTGCTTTGTAGAAATTCTGTTTCCGGGGTCTGTGATGTGACACACTTTCAGCACTGTCACCAGTACAACTGAGTCACTTGGCTTTGGAAATTTGGCACCTAGTTATTTTTTAAATGATTCTTCTCTGAACTTTCAATTGTCTTTCACTTGTAATTTTAACTTTGGACATTGCAATGCACCCTGTGATGTTTGTATAGATGACATTACAGAAAGGCAGGAAATGTTTGTATTGCTTCTTGAGGAAGTGTACAAGATAGATAACATAAGATTGCATCTTTCCTAGATATGTGGAACTCTATTGTGCTGCATATACAATTTTTATGAATATGCAAGAAAAACTTGGGCTTGTGATGTGATTTAGTGGTTACTGTAGATCTCAAGCTCAGAGCATCTGAAATGCTGGCCCAGGGGAGTGCTGCAGGCAGCAGGCTGATGGAAGATTATCTAAACTCAAGGGCTTTCAGGACATTTTCTTAAATGAAAAATAGACTTGAAATTGAGAATTTGCTTGCTCCTTTGATGCACCTGTATTTCAGCCTATAGCCAACATATTTTGGTTTACCGAAAAAATTATTTGCATGTAATATCACAGAGATTCTGTTATATTTACCTTTTTAAAACTCACAGCAATTATATATTTGTACAGTCAGATAGTAATTTCTGAGATGACTACAAATCTGCTTCTTAAGTAGGTTTGTTAACTATGTGGGTCCAATGGCTCAACATTCAAAATCGCTTGGCTCCTCCAACTGATTGTCATTTGTGAGCTAAGTGTTACAGAACAAATTTCTACTATTAGGCAATTTGGATTACAAAGATGTGTTTTATTTTCCCTGCTGCTTTAAAACTGCCATGCAATTGCTTTGGCAGCTCACTATTCATCAAGGAAAGTAAAATTCATATGATAGGGCAATGTGTATCTGGTTCAGGTTTGGTCAGCTATATCTTTCAGATGTTAAGAAGTAGGAACCCTACTTTCTAGTGGAATGTAAGGGAACTGCTAAGGTCTCATATCAGATATGTGTTCTGCATTCCTTACTCAAAAGAATTGTAGGGTCAGATTCACCTTCATTAGTAATACCTGCATCTCTGCACCAGCAAGGGTGACTGTGTCTCAGTGCATGAAGAATTTTCCCATAGTGGACAACAGGGAATGTTGCACCACTAGGGATTTGCAGAGGGAGGCAGCTTTAAGTTCTGTAGGAAACTCCATAGAAATCCCATCAATAGAGACATCTCCTTCTCGCCATAGCCACACCTAACCTTGATTAGCACCACTCACTTTTGGGACTGTGAAGGGCCTCATAGTGGATAGGAGGTTGCAAGTGACTCTCCAGCTTCCCTCCCAGTCTCTCCTTCCCTCGCTTTACCCATTGTCAGAACTCTCTCAGTTCCCTCTCCTTCTTTTCCCCTCAGTTACCTAAGAGTAGACCTAATAAAGTGCTGAATCATCAATTCTCAGCCTTTACAAAAAGAGTTCGTCTCACCACTTAATTTCCCAGTTTAGATTTTTCCTCCTGGTATTTTCCTTTGTAGCTGAAGGCCGAAGTTCAGTGGAGCTGGAAGGCTCTTAGAGCCTCATTCATACATTTGACTTCCTTTTTTCCTCCCACTGTGATACAGAGTCTTGTTTCTGCTTCTTTTGACTCTTCTTTTTTGGACATTTTTGAGCCTTTTTCTACCCCCCTCAACATTTCTTATTTTTAAAAATATATATATTCTCATTCTGAACACAACCAGTTGGCACATACAAATACAGGAATAATTTATCCAACATAAATGTTAATACAGATTTTCTATTGTCTTCGGAGGGTACTTTTAGCAAATATCTTTGTCCTATCTCTGTCCAGATCAGTATATTTCTTGTTCTTGTAGGGAGTAACAAAGGTCTCCTCCTATCAAGCCCATAGCAAATTCACTTCGTCTTAACACAGCTAGAAGTTACATTAACCCCTATATTATCAGTTTAAAACATACATACCCATATGGATATAAAAGTCAGATATTTTCAATAGTCTGACAAGCCAGTAGTTGTTGTATGAAATATAGTGAGTTTAATATCATGTTCCAGATGTTAAGAAATGGCCTTTTTGTGTTTGCAACTTTGCATGCACAAATAATTGAGCCTGAATTATTGCATGCATAATTAATTACATGTGAAAATATTCTTCAGATAGATAGATAACTGCCTATATTGTGCCCACTATTTGTTTTAGGCACACAAATGTGGGTGCAATTATTTGCATGTACAAAATTGCATCCTCAAAAACAGAAGGGAGGGTGAGGCTTATAAATCAGGACCTGTGTCTCAATAAGATTATGCTGATTGCTAGACTGTCAGGGCTCAATCCTGCAAGGTGCTAAGCATTCTTAGAACTGTTGAGCACCTGCAACTCAGTTGCAGGCACTGGGAGGTGGAGAGTACTCAGTCCCTTAAGGGATTTCCTAGGAGCTAGTTTTGAAAACAGACTTCACGCTAAGGACCCTGTTCAGGAAGGCACTTAAGCATACTCTAAGACACATGTAGTACAACTAAACTCAGTGGGTCCACTTATGTACTTAGTTAACCATGTGCTTAAGTACCTTGCTGAATCAGGGCCTAAATAAGTGGTTAACTAAGACCCTTCCAGAGTGGACAAAGTCTATGAACATCCTAAGAGACTCTTCCAAAGAGGAGATATTTGCCCAGAAACCATTTAAGGACTGGGTTACACTGATAACTTACATTGGCATGTGAAAAATCCATACTCCTGAGAGACATAGCTATGCCAGCCTAACCCCCAGTGTAGACAGTGCTAGGTTGGTGGGAGAATTTTTTGCCCCTCGAGGAGGTGGATTAACTACAGTGATGGGAGAACCTCTTCTGTCACTGTAGTAGTGACTGGGTACACTGACGTACTACAGTGATGCTACTGTGCCACTGTAGTGTTTTAAGTGTAGACGTACCCTAAGAGTATGGACATCTTTTGTAAATTACCAAGATATTAGCAATATTCTCACTTAAACATTCTTCTGTTCTGAAAAATTCTACTGGAGTGAGATATTCCCTATAATTGAAATATTGCTGGGACTGGTAATATGGGAGAAACTTTTAAAATGTGACCACTGTTGGATGAATTTCTTTAGTTACATATTCACCAACCTCTTACAGAAGATCAAAAGAAATCTCTGTAATAAGCAATAACCTTTGAAATGCCCAGTAAACTCAAAATGCAAATTGGGATAAATTTGTGGATCAGGAACTTAATTAAAATATTGTAACTGATAATTTTATAAGGATGTGTGAATTAGAAGACTTTCATGATGTCGCTCATCCTAATGACGGGTTTTTGCGTATGAACCGAGTCTCCTATAAAGAGTATAAATTAAAGTTCTACAATTACCCAGAGTAGACTAACAGACACTCACTGACCCTAGAGACATGCTGAGACAGTGTAGTACTGGTAAGAAAAATACTGACCTTTCTGCCATGTAAGCTTTTATTCCTGCTTAATAAATTTCTGCTAAGAGATATTTTTATGCTGAATATGGGATATCTATGTTTGTATGTTTTGTAGGCTTCTTTCCTTCTTTCTCTAATAAACTGAGTTTTAATTATTGTATAACAGGCTGAATTTGTAATTGCTGGGGGTTGTTGTTGTTTTTGGAAGCGCTCACTCTCCGATACTTCTGAATATAAGAAGTCTAACCTTGTTCTCACTTTTGCCGGTATAAATCAGGAGTCATTTAACTGAAGTCAGTGGAATAACATCAGTATAAAAACTGGTGTGAGTGAGATGAATAGGAAGGCATAATAACTTCTGACTTCCAAGGAGGCAGGAGTGGGTTAGGCTCTCAGACCCAGATCATAGCTATTTGGGGTCCTAAATCCATCTATTTAAAAAAAAGTTTCAATGAAAAATTTCTGACCAACTCTTCTGGTCAGGAACTTTTCAACATGTTTTCTTGTCAGAACATGCTAATTTCTGAAATTAGCTAATTTCTGAAAATTTCTGATATTTTTGTGGGAATGTATCAGTTTTCAGCAAAATTTTCCCATAAACTGGAATTTCTCTCTCATTAAAATGAGAGAGCAAGACAGCATGTGTGCCAAGGTTCAAGTCCCTTCTCTGTCTACATCATATCGGATTTGAACCTGGGTCCCCCCTCATCCCATGTGAGTATTGTAAGACTATCATACCTGCCTCTCTGTTCCCTAGCCTAGCCAGCCCCCTACAGGGTACTCTGGCACACTTGGGGTTCTAGGTGTCACAGCTCCAGCCAGGCAGCTCCTCTTGGCCACTCACCACACTGATGTGAAGCGATCCAGCTTTTGAATCTCCAATTGTTTTAAGCACCAAAATCTGAATGGAGCCCAGGCACTGTCCCTATCTTAGTGCCTCTGAGCACACACTCTTGGGGTGCAGCTCTTCTATTTGGCATCCCCTCCTAAGAGTTTAGTCCATACAGCCCCCAGAACCAGTGCTACACTCTCCCCTTTGCTTAAACAAAGCCTCTTATATGTTTCATTCTCAAAGAGTGAAACTGAATGCAGGTTAAGTTGAATAAGTGGAACTTCAATAAACCCTGTGTGCTGCTCTAATCCATGTGGCTAAGTTGCTTCCAGCTTAGCTCTCCATGTTCCCTGATCCATTAATAGATCCTCAACAAAAATCTCTCCAGAGAATATGGACTCTGACTCCTGTTCCACTGATTATGATACATCCCAGAACTCCACCCATAGGTGTGAGCTTTCTGGTTTACCTGTTCAGAGGGACACATGACAAAGATGTTCTATGAAAGTGCATATGCTCAACACACCCACCCACACCTACTTTGCCCAAGATTATAAACACCATTGTTTTTTCTGTAATACCACAAGAAACATGGTTGTCAGTTCCGTGGGTGCTCCGGAGCTGGAGCACCCACAGGAAAAAAATGATGGAATAACAACGGCTCCTCTCCCTCCCAATCAGCTCCTCTCCCTTCCCCCAGTGCCTCCCGCCACCAGTGACCCAGTGACCCCGCTGATCAGCGCATCCCCCTCCCTCCCAGCACATCCCACCCACCGTGATCAGCTGTTCTGTGGCATGCAGGAGGCACTGGGAGGTGAGGAGCAAGGGCGGGGCACGCTTGGGGAAGTGGGCGGAATGGGGCAGGAAGAGGTGGAGTTGGGGCGGAGTGGGGGTGGAAAAAGGCAGAGTGGGGCACAGCCTTGGGGGAAGGGATGGAGTGGGGGCGGGCCTGCGCCAGAGCCGGTGGTCAAGCATCCCCCGGCACATTACAAAGTCAGTGCCTCTGACAAGAAATACCCAAACACATAAAGCCTACATGCATTTCCCTGCCTCACCACTCCAGAGCATTTTGTGGGCTGGAGTCAGGGTCTTCCTGGGTCATCAAGGGTTCCACTGTTGCAGTGTGGGGGTTGAGTTTTGAAATATGGAGCCTTCTCCACTCAGCTTACCTCCTCTGATCTTGGCTGGCCTGTCTCCTTCCTTCCTTCTGACAAAACTTCCTGTGCAACTCTCTCAGTCTTTCCCCTGTGAGTCCTTTTATAAGCTTTCAGTCCCTCAGTCAGGTGATTCCTAGATCACTGCTTAAGGTAATCCCAGACCTTTACTAGCTGAATTTGTTGCTAGGCAATTTCCCCCCAACAAACCAGTTGTCCTGGTGGCGAGCCAGTCTATTGTCTAGGATTATAATAGAGGATCATCCTGAGTTAATGAGCCTGTATTGTCAGCCTTGTATCACTACCCATTGGAATTTCAGTCCAACATGGAGATAGAGAGGCAACAAAGAAGGTAGCTATCCTCCACAATTAAAATGGAGTTCACATCTTGGTAAAGACACATACAGAGAATTCATAATTGTTCACAGAATTCATAAATAGTACAGATTTATTCCCCAAATTGTCTCACTAGCGCTCTAAGTTTTTTAAGTAATTCTTATGGAATCCTATTGGTTTCATCCCTATTCAATTCTAAAGGACTTCTCCATGAAGGTATTTTTGGAGAGGTGGGGTAAATGTGGGAGCCCTCTTCACTCTCTCATAGCTGGGAAAATACAGATAATTTGAAGGTTCTGAAGGGTATAACTTGCTCCTATAAATGGGAACAGTTCATCTGACTATAGATCTCTGTTTTGCACTGTGTCTAAGGGACACTTGTACACAATGTAGCTGAATCTATACCCTGAGGGATGTGGTGGCGTATAAGCATTGATGCAAAGGGAAAACAACCATGGCAAACCACAAAACCATAATATATGCTTATGTCCGATGCATTTATTTTACAGGAGTAAAATCTATAGAAATATGAGTGCAAACAATGCATAACTAAGCTTACACTATTACTCGCTTAATATTTTTAAAGTGCCTATTGCCATGACATTTTGGTGATATTTATAATAATTTGTTTTATCCATTTTATTGATTTACTGAGTGCCCATCAGTGCAGCAGTTTAATTAAGAAACATAAACTATAGCAATCTGCCCACAACAGATATCATGAATAAAGCTAGAGCCAGCACATGGCATATTACAGCCAAATATATATGAAATAAATAACAAAAAAAATCAAACAAGGCTAATATTACAAGTAAGGAATCGTACACTAGCATGTGGCAATCACTTTGCTCCATCTGTTATCCTCATATTCTTTATTTATAAAAAACATTATACACATGTACTCTATTAAAGTTCAGTAATAAACCCACAACACAAGGTAATTCTGAATTTAGGCTGACCCTTATTTGAGCCTTTGTGTTCTTTAGACAACAACACATATCAAAATCCTACTTTTGATGGTAATTATGGGAGAAGAGTTAGGACACTTTTGAAAATCCCATCTTCTAATCTGCTGAAAAACAGCACTACATGATGACACCAGGAAGTGTTACCATAAACATGTCAAAGCAGGAACATGAATTCAAGGGAAGGAGAGCAACATAGCCCTTAGTTGGCCAGCAGTTTCAATCCAGTGACTTCAGTTGGACAGTTCACACAAGAAAGCCACACAAGATTTAACCCTTAGCTTTTCTATTTCTATATTCAACGCTAACTACAGCAAACACTTCTGGGTGTGTCATAGAACCAATCTCTAATAAATTTAAAGTCACTCACACATTGGAAGTTAAGAGCCCAATCCAGCAGCCTTTATGTATGTGAGCAACTCATATTCATGAAAGTAATCCCATTAAAGACAATAGGATTACTGTGTAAATAGGAAATACAGGCCAGATTTGTAAAGGTATTTAGGTGCTTTAATAGGCATCTACTGGGATTTTTCAAAAGCAGTTAGGCATCTAATTCCCATTGATTTCAATGGAAATTAGCCACATGAGCACTTTTGAAAATCACACTAAGCAGCTATCTGCTTTCTGTTGACATTTGGATACACTAGAAAATCTGTCTCTACAGCCATAAGTAAAGATTGCAGCATCCAGTTTGGCAATACAAAAATCATAGAGTTGCACCATTTACTTTCAAGTCATATAGGTTTGTGCCTCCTTTGTTTTGGTAGCTATTTTCAGAAAGGTACCATGTTATTTTCGACATCCCTATGGATTGGCATTGGAATGCCATCTGATGATCTTCTACAAAGCATTGTGATTGCCTATTCCTGATCTCTTATCTGAAAGAATGTCAGAGTGTGAATTATATATTCCAATTTGTTTTAATAGCTGGAAGAGGCTGAATGAAGGTAGGCTTTGTACTATTTTTATGAGTAATGTAGGAAACTGCTCAAGGTGAGTTCTGAAAATTTAGAATGACTTTGATAGTTTTGGTGCTTAATCATGTCAAATAATGTTAATGTGACAGACAGGTGCATTACAAATTCTTTTGTTAAGGAGACAGTCCTTTTTTCTTTTTAAATTATATTTGAAAGTTTGAGTCTAAAACAAAAATCTTTGCTCAAAATTCACTCCATTTAGTTTTCAAAGGATATATTTTCATTTCATTTCTACATTTTGTAAACAGTAACTTTATAATTATTCAGTATGATCCAGTACTAGTGAATATCAGCACCAAGATGGGATTGAACTAATTTTGATTTTGATTTAATTTGACATGTCAGGAGCCTTGTCTCAACATGTGTTACTTTGTAATCTATTAACTTGTGTCAGTAGAATGTAAAAAGCAATTTTATACCTCTAGTAAAACCTTGACTACGTAATAGAACTTAAACACTGGTGCAATTATTTCATTTTTGTTTGAGTGACAAATTAAAACTGACAAAGGAGAAAGAAAATTAACAAACTTTGAAATGGAAACATGTACAGGGGAATGGATTAATCTCTATATCCACTTGCCATCATTCTGTTTCTCAGATAATCAGGGAGAAAAAACATAATAAAGTAGGATGAACCCAAAAACTTCCACAGGACATGATTACACTGCTGTTGTAATTAAGGTTCTGTCTTTCCCATATAATCTCATTTATAAAGGTTTATAATTCAGCCACAAATATTCAGTGTGGGCTGAAAGGTGATGCACAAGTAATCAAACCAGGGTAACTTTTTAAAGATTCCTCAACTGGAAATGGCTTCTGTTGGATGAACTGCAACTATAGTAGGTACATGACATTGTTTTGGGATCACTGCTAGTACTTGCAAAGTTTATTAGATTTTTAGTTATTATTTATGTCAGTGTGTATGATGCCCCTTATGGTTAGTGCACAGTTTGGTCTCTCATGTTGACATTCACTATCCTTAAACATTTTTTGGGATGGAGTGCCATCTTTTGAAATTCTTACTTTTTGGGGAAAATATGTTACTTTTTGCTCTCTCATCCAACTCCAGGTCTCATTCCTAATTGTCCCTATGGGCAGAGATTTATTGCTCTCATTTGTTGCTAACACTTGTTTCTGTGACTCGGGAAAACTGTTCCATACTTTAGGAAAGCCACTTGATTTTTGCTTTTCCATTTATTCTACATTTTACTGATCCATTCACCTTTCACCCATCGTTTTCACTTTCATCATATGGAGGATGGTTCATGCTTTACGGTCAATTCCCTTTCCTGCAGTAGGACTATTTCACTATTTACTTCACATATAGATGGGGGGACAGGCCTCCATTTGTTTAAGGAAAAATTAACAGTGGCCAGCAGGGGTAAATACCAAAGTGGCTAGTTTTCTAGCCTCCTCCCTAGGACTCGAAGCCTCATCTCCATCATACACTCAGGTCCCAAGGGCCTCAGGCAGCCTACGCACAGCTTTGCTTGGCTGTGTGCTGCTCTAACGTTCAGTCACAGGGCTGTTCTCTGACTAACATGATTTTAACATTTGTTTTTATGGTTTAATTACCTTCCAGACAGTGTGCTGCCTCACTAGCTATAATCATGCAGATTACAGTCTAGATGATTTAGGGTTTACCTTTCCAAACAGATTTAGAAAAAAATAACGGCATGTTCAATGAAGGAGTAACAAAGAGGACAGGTTTCAAAACAGGAAGGAAATCACTCGGCAAAAGTTATAAACTGTGGGTTGTCTGATGAATTTTAACAGACTATTAAGTGACTAGTAACCTTAAGCTTCCACATAATTAAATGTGCACCTAAATTTGAGTTTCTGCATTTTGGTCAGCTAGATTATACTTACATATCTATACAGACATAATTTAATGCTCCGTTGTTACTATACTGCGGCATCTAGTGAGTGGTTGATTACTGTTTCAATCAGTTTACCATTTAAGAGTAATTTTATTGGTATCCCCGAAACTTGTGTTGTATTTTCAATGCACTCTGATTGGCTGGTATTTTTCTCTCTAGGACAGTATGCTCTTTGGTTAAAAAAATTGAAGTTTAACAAAAATCCAGGTCATTTGTTATTGCCAAGGCCTGTTAAAATTTGTTTTGTTTTGATTCTTGATTACACTAAGTATATGATTCAAAATTCATTGTCTGATAATGGTAACAGTTGATAGTTTTTCATTTAAAACAACAGCATTTTGCCTTAGAGCAAGCTGCACATTTTAATTACGTATCATTCTGCCAACTGAAAACATGAACAACAAAAATAAATCACTCTGCTGCTTAGGCAAGACACTGTCATTTCTTGTAAAAATGCACAAGTTAGTTATCTCTGGGTTTGAAATAAAGGAGAAATAATTATGTCAAGCATAATAACCAACTCTCGGGGTATTCTGAATTTCTTAATACCGTATTTGTGTGGCTAAGCTTAGAGATCACATGAATATATTCAATTTTAAGTAGACACATACTTCTGACCAAGGAGCACAGATATTGTAGATCTGATGTTTTCCTTGTTTGACCTACTTCCAAAATGGTAGGTGATCCCATCTTGTTTGTTGTTAACCCAGGAAGTTCCACCTCAGAAATGGGTTCTTCCTTGAATTAAGTTATGAGGTAAGTGGAAATAATATTTTCTAGAGACAGTAATTCTGGGGGATAATACGATAACACATTAGGTTCCAACTGATTTGGAGCATTCACAGGCATTTAAGAACTTGTCAGAGGTGGCAAGATGTCAATAATTCTGCCCATTGCAATTCCAGATAGATCGTTATGACTTTCAATCCTTTATAGAGACTGAAAATACCAAGATCATTAATGTAATAGTCCTTTTCATCATCACCACTTTTCTATCATCTGTGTAGTCAGCAATAAGATGGTGGCAAGACTGTCTCAAGTGCCAATTCAGAATGGTCCACTAGTACCGCAATGAAGAAGTCACATTTCTAGAGTGGCTGCCGACTGCTTGGCTTCAGAAATTGAAGTCCTACTGGAGATGCATGAGTCTCTTTGTGAAATTGTACAAAGTAAAAAGAAACTCTCAACATAAGCTTGTTCATTTTAAAAAATAAGAGAAGTTAGCTCTCTTAAAGAGTGTTGGATTTATAGCCCAGTACCCTTAATTAAGTAGCCACAGAATAGATATGGCAAGGGCAGCAGCGCAAGTTCTCTTGACCTGCCCACAAAGGTGCTCCAACCTAAAGGTGCTGACTTTTGTTTTTGACGGTGGGTGCTTTTGAAGAGGTGTGTGTGTGTTCAGGGGGAGGAAGGGCACTCTGCCAGTTTTGGGGAGAGGCTATTTTCAGCATATTTATACACTTCTTTAATATTCTAGTTATTGAGTGTGTCTATAATTGGTATCTTTACTAGTTTAATAATGATTAAATTGTTATGAACTACGTAATTACATTATCATGAATTACAGTATATTAAAATCATTGCAATCACCCACAAGCTGTCTTCACTAACGTTCCAGTTTAAATACATTATGTCTCACTGTAGCTTTCTGGATGAAACCATCAGCAATCTTATTTATATCTAGTTACCTGGTAGGGTCTTGATGCACGTTAAGGACAGCTACATTATTCAGTTGCATCTGTCTCACTGATTACTCGAGATAATTTTTAAGTCTTCTGAAGCTGAAGAATGAGCATTCCACAATTCAGGATGATACAGACACAATGGAAGGATTCTTATAAAGTTGCAGTACTCTGGAAACATGGCCAGACAACTGAAAATGACTCCAAGATCTCTTTCCTGATAGGTAACAGCTAAATTTAGGGATACAATGTTCAAAAGTACTTAAATAACTTGGGAGCCTAAGAGAAGTCTGGCAAGAAAACGAGAAGTTTGTTTCAGGAAAAGATTTTTGTTCTGCATTGGAATGAAACCAAGATCTTTGAAAAAAAGGGAGAGAGAGAGAAAGAGAAAATATTTGGAATTGGCTATCCTAGAGGTAGGTCTCGTGCTCTCAGATTTTGATCAGAAATTCCATCCTGGGCCCAAGAAATGTTTCCCAATGAACATTTTGTTGAAAATCGATGTGGTGCCCAGAAAAGTTTTGGTTTCTACTAATCAAGACTAATTCAAACAAAGATCTATTTAGTTTAAAGATTCCTGACCAGTGCTACCTAAGGCCATTTTTAATTTTGCCCTAGCCCATTATGGTTAGATTCATAAGGGAGACTTAGGTGCCTACATGGAAAGTTTAGATTATAAAAAACCCTGCTCAGCCATGGCCTAACCTTGTTGGTTTCAATCCCTGAGGTACCTCAATTTCCGTTGGTGGGCATGTGCACAGCCACCTCAGTCCTGACATCATGGAACATCCCAGCTCCTTACTTTCATCTAAGCCTTGATGGGATTCACATATTAGGATCCTATCTTGTCTACAGGGTCTAATCTTGTATGAGTGCTCAAAGCATGCCTTAGAGCATGGCTGCTGGATTAGGTCCTGCATAAACCACAAGTGTTGGTGGTCCTGGTCCCCTCACGCCTAATAGCCCAATGGTTAATGCCGTCATCCATGATGTTTGTTTTCAATCTGGATCTCCCACATCATGCTAATGTGGAGCAGGGACTTTAAAGTCTCCCAGATATCAAGTGAGTGCCCTAACCACTGGGGTTTAGGGTATTCTGGGATGGGCATCTCTAATCTCTCCTATTGAAGTTTATTCCAGTTTGTATAAAATACTTAAATAGTCATTGGAACAGAGGCTTGATTACGGGTCTCCCATATCCCATGGTGGAGTGTCCTAAGCCCTAGACTATAGTCAATCTCTCTCAGGTCCAATGAATATTTAATAACTTCACTATTCTAACCATCTCTAAATACATATATAGTGCTTTAGTCGTATCACTGAGCTGTCTATGTATCCCTTGACATACTTATCTCTTTTCCAGGTAACTGTTACATCTGTTTTATTACCTATTTTAATGATATCTGCAGCAATGTTAGAACTAAGAGGATGACATTCTTTCTTGTATAGGAGAGGTCATCAAAAGTTTAGATAGTGGTTAACAATCAACATGTTTCTGTCTATAAAGAGATAGGAGGAAAATGTTCAAGACAGCATTTCCCTCATCAGATTGAGTTCATATATTTTAGAAGCAGAAGTCTTTAAAAGAATCATGGACAATTTTAATGGGGTTAAGGGTCTCATTGCTTTTAAAGGTTCTCAGCAGCTTTACAGACAACTTAATGTCATTTTTCATTTGTGATGTATTATGTTCTCTTAGGAAAATGGAAGTTAACACTAAGGACTTTGGAAAGACATTTAATTTCACTCTGAGGAAAGACATTTCTTCCCTATATAGTGCCATTTGTTTTAATTTTGAACATATATTTATTGGTTTCTCATAAATTACTTCTGTATAGGATGGTCTCCTTTTAAGACTATTAACACATTTTGTTTGGAAGTTTAGTTTTGTACTTCTACCCACCCACCCCCATCAAGGCCCCCCCAGAAGCTCTCTGCAGTTTTTAGAGTTTCTCTACATTAAATAATGAAGTTATTATTTTAAACTATTAAGACCGTCTCAGGGACTAATCCTTAAAACCTTTTTTTTAAAAACACAAACCCTGGTTGTCGTTTAATTTTGAATTCTATGTAACCATAGGATAATAGTCTAATTCAATGAAAAAAAATGGGAAAGGAATGAAAAATCATAATTTCTGTTATTTATTTTTGCTCAGTAATTCCATTGCTCCTCCATAGACGCTAGAAATACGAAGTGTGTCCGACATATATTTATTTTCTGCAATACTGAATTGGCACTTCGGAAAGCAACAGACTTCAGATACTATTTACTATAATAAATACTATTATAAATAGTATAAATAATATACTATTTAGCAAAAAACTTCACTGATGTGGCATTTAGGATGTAAATGTTAAACAGTGATTTGTACCGATGCCTTTCCAGAACATGAGAAGTTAATTCACAAAACTCAAATGTTCCAATACCAGGAAATACAGAGTTAAAGGGACACTTCCTCCATGATCTTAACTCTGCCCTATCTGATCCTTGCCTTAAGGAATCCCTGAGGGAGACTGCAACATCTTACCACTCCCTCAGACTTTTTGCCCTGGCCAATCAGCAACAACTCCCAGATCAATAAGGGACACACTGAGAGCCCTTTGCATACAAATGGGAGTCCTGATTTGGAGCTGAGATGAGAACATGGAGAAAATCACTTCTTGCTAGGGCGACCCCCATCACCTCGGGCCATAGGTCAGGGGAGAACATGGTGGCCACCCCAGCCGAATGAGCACTAAGGTGACTAAAGTATACCCTGTCGCCCCCACTCCAGCTGCCAGCTAGCCTCGGTGGCCAGAGCTGTGTGGGTCGCCTGCAGGAAAATCACAGAGTACCCCCCTCCCAGAGGAAGGAGAGCACCTGACTCCTGCGGAGACCCTTCCCTACAGCCTTGGGTGTTCAAGGTAGCCAAGATGGTCGGTCTCATAGTGAGAGCTGGGGAGGATCCTCATGGACAGGGGTGTTGGCGGCTCCCAGTGGCCTTGCAACAATCCGTGACCAATCCTGAAAGCCAGCAGGAAAGTTGTGGGCCCGCCGGTAAGCCATGATGTCTTGCCTCTCGGTTCCCCTCCCCTTCTGCAAAACGGCCCTCACAGCCTGGAGGATGAGATGGAAGTCCCCCCACTGCTGGAGAGCGAGCTGCACCTTACCGTTGAAGCCATGGGTTTCCAACAGGAAGCGACACTGCTCATCCCGTAGCACAGTGGCGGGAAGGCTCACGGACCTGCTGCCATCCTCTGGCTGGGCCCCTGTGGCTGTCCTGTGGTCCATGGAGACAGGCAAACATGGGGTGTACCCCTGGCTTGGTGCCTGTAGTTGTGGCACTGCACAACCCATCTCCATCTCTGGTAGAGGAAGGGATGGCAGAGGGAAGAAAGCAGACCCTAAAGGGTTGGACATAGGAGACATGAAAACGGCCCCCTGAAGGTTGTCCGAGGACAGGGGAAATGAAACAATCCGGAGGCAGCAACGATATGGGGGGTGGAGGGGAAGGAGGCAGGCAATACGTCACCAGGGGCAGGAGTGGGGCTGGGGTTTGGGCCTGGAACGGAGGCGGGAGAAGGGACATGGGCAAAAGTGGGAGCGGGATCCCTGGCAGTTATGTCACCAGGGTGCGGCACCTCTCCACCAGATTCAGGGGCCAGGGGGGCAGGGATGGGAATGGGGCCCCTACCGACGATGGGCCTGGGCGCTTCAACAAGCTCGGTGCGCACAACCACGGCGTCGGGCATGGTGGCATCAGGGGCAAGTCCCCCAACCGGGAGGAGAGGCGGCCGCCCTGCCTCAGAAAGGGGCACACCTAAGTGGGGCCTGGCCACTCAGCACCAGCTGTCACCACCAGAGGCTTGGCAGCCATGAGCAGGGTTCCGTCTGTGGCCGGGCAGATGAACGAACCCAGGGGCGCCCCAATGTCAAGAGCGGGGGCAGCAGCCTGGGGCAAGGGGGAAAGAGGAGGAGAGGGAAGCGTGACCAAGCCACCACCCAGATTGAGGCCCGCTGGCAAAGGGTCATCCTCCCCCCTGGGTGATCGAGGTCAGACCCAGGACTGCGATTTCCTCAAAGATGGAGGTGAAGTCTCCCCCCACTGCCCCAGAGTCCTCCCCACTAGCAACCGAGGCAGCAATTGTCTCATTGCCGACGGGGTGTGTGGGGGGCCCCACAGGTAACAAAAGGGCCCGAGCGGAACCAATGCAGAAGGAGGAAGGGCAACTATGGGAGCCGGGCCACCAGGATCGATGGTGATAGCAGGGCCAGCACCCTCCCGGGTCTTGGGTTTCCCATGCACCCCTCTGTACCGGGCCAGAGAGAAGACCTTCCAGATGTGCCCTGTCACCCGGCAGAGGTAACACCAGGCCTCCCCCGAGGAGTAGTGAACCCGGTAGTGGGCCCCCTGGAAGGGCACTAAAAAGGACCTCTTGAGCCCTACCCTGTCACATGCCGCCAGTGGCAGTTGAAGTTGGACCTGCCGGCGGAAGGACAGGACTTGACAGAGGGTGGGGTCCTTGCAGCCCAGTGGGAGAGGGCTGATATTGGAAATGGGCTTTCCCAGGGTGGAGAGGAAGGGATAAAAGGGCAGCGTTGGCAGGAAGGGCAGGATGGAGGTAAAAACCACTCATACACCCAAGTCCTCAAGGGGCTCAATGGGAACATATATGCCACCTACTGCCTGGCCCTTCTCCACTGTCTCCTGGGCAGTGGCCTCCAATGCCAGGAAGAAGATGATCTTTCCATACATCTTGGAGGCCACCACCACGGTTGTGGGCCCCACCACCTGCGCCAGCAACCGCATGTAGGTCTCCACATGGGGCGAAGCAGGTACCAGGAGGCAACGGATGCTGTGCTTCCTGGTCAGGGTGGGGAAGAGACCCTGGCCACCAGAGATGGAGCTGGAGGTGATGGTTGGGGCAAATGACATGGCGGCACGTGGAGGGGCTGTGGCCACCTGGGCTTATGGTCTGGGAGCCATGGATGGAACACCCCCAAAGCTGGAGGAGGGAACAGTGGGGTGGGGGGCATGGCAGACGATGGGGCTGCAGTGGGGTGGGCAGCCCCAACCACGGGGGCCTGTGCCTTCTGGGTGGGGTCCTTGCCATTTTTATTCACTTGGTCCTTTTTACCTTCCGGGGGGTCTCCCCCAAACCGGAGGGGATAGTGGCCATGGCAGCGGCAGAGTCCAGACCAGTGGTCAAGAGGTTGGCTGCTGGGAGAGATGGCAGACTTAGCGGGGAGGGGCCCACAGAGTCAGTGGGAGGGGCTACACCCACAGTTACCCCTGCCATTATATCAAGGGCGGGAGGCAACACCGGAGGGAGCGGGGGAAGGGAAACATAGGGGAAAGGCCTACCAGTCCTCCCCGCTAGGCTGCAAGCTGGGAAGGAGGGTGCCAATGGAGTGGAAGCATAGGCGTCGACTTCCCCCCTTTCCCATGGGTGCTTGACCCCCACCTCTGCCCCTGGCCCCACCCCCACTCCACCCCTTCCATGAGGTCCCGCCCCTGCCCTGCCTCTTCCCCGCCCCCATTCTAACCCCTTCCCCAAAGTCCCTGCCCCAACTCTGCCCCCTCCTTGCCAATATTTCAACTCCTTCCCCAAAAGCCCACCCCAGCCCCGCCTCCTCCCCTGAGCGTGCCACGTTACCGCTTCTCCCCCTCCCTCCGGGAGCGTGCTAACGCTGCCAAACAGCTGTTTGTTGGTGGCCAGGCGGGAAGCACTGGGAGGTAGGTGGAGGAGCGGGGATGCAGCGTGCTCAGGGGAGAGGAGGAGGTGGGGTGGGGGGAGCTTGGCTGCCTGTGGGTGCAGAGCACCCACTAATTTTTTCCCATGGGTACTCCAGCCCCAGAGCACCCACAGAGTCGGCACCTATGAGTGCTGGGGAGGGGCAAGAGAGGAAGGGAAAGGGAGGCGCAAGCACTGGCCCAGGTGGGGATACCAGCTCCTCTGGCTGCACTGGGAAGGGGGAGGACTACAGTATCATCTGGGTGGAGCGAACAGTGTGGGGGGGCAACGTAAAGGGGGCACAAGCACTTAGGGAGGGGGCATGGGTGCACAAATGAGATGGGCTGAGCTGGGGAGAGCAACGGAAGGTAAGGGAGTAGGTTGACAATGGGGCAGAGGTGGGGCAGGAAAATCACAGGGGGGAGCTGCAAGAGTGAGGGCAGGGCAGGCAACCAAACTAACACCCAGAGTTTGGGGTGGCACAGGCAAGGTAACAAACACTGAGGGGCCAGGATGGGGCAGGCAAACTAACGAACACTGAGTTAGGATAGGCAAACTAACAGAAAAAATAAACCCTCCCAAAGGGCTAAGGCAGGAGGGGGTGGAGGACAAACGGGCAACAAGGGGTGGGCGGGGCAGGCAGCAAGAGGGAAGGGGCAAACTGTGGCAGGGAGACTGGTGGGCACAGCAGTGGGGGTGGGGAGGACCAGCCAAACGTAGCTGAAAAAGGGAGGGCAAGTCCAAAAGGGGGGGGAGAAGAGGGGCACGTGCACCCATGGGCGCTTCTGATTTCTCAGTCTTTTGCTTGCTGCTGCAAACAGTCCCAGATGGTAAGCAGGGGTGAAGCAAACAGCCACGTCGAGGGGCGAAGAGGAGGTCCCAATGGTAAGTGCAGTGGTGGAGGGGGCATCAGATGGATGAGGGGGAGGGCTCCATGCCTCTCCCCCTTGTTCCCCAGCAAGGGAACTTGCCGCTACCCCAGGAGCAAAGATGTTAAAAGTCACTCAGTTCAAGAACAAACCCTCTCCACAATGTCCCCTCTTCCTCCTCCTCGATGAAAGCAGCAGGCTCCAGTGCAGCAGCCGCCCGCCAGCCAGGGGAGACCCAGGGAAGGTGGGGGTGGTGTCAGTCGCTCCACTCCACAGGGCGGGCAGGCCAACAGGGCCCCCTGCACAGCAGCAGCCAGGGAGAGAGCTCCAGCCAGCAGGACAGCTAGAGCAGAGTGGCTGGGCGCTGAAGTGGCGTGGAGGGAACTCCCATTGAGCCAGAGGGGGAGGAACCCCTCACTGAGCCCTAGAGGAGGGAGCCGGGCTGTCCTCATCCCTCCCGCCGGAAGTCAGTGGGTGGGACAGGAAGTAGAAAAGAAGGTCTGGAATCTCAGGTGGGCAGCAGCTGTCAGAGGAGCCAGATGCTTGCTGCTGAGCTTGGGGACCGCTGCAGGGGCGCTGAGGACTGGTCAGGGCCACTGGAGCCATATGCTGACCAGCCCACGGAAGAGTTTCCAGGACTGCTGCAGGCCTTCTATCCTGGCAATTTGGAGAGCCCTCTATAGACACAGGTACAACCCCAGGGAGAGTTAAGAAGTCCCCAGGGGCAGCTGACTCTAGTCTGGCTGCAGCACCGCCTGAGCTTAGGTCAACGTGTTGCAGTCAGGATCCCTGCTGACCCTGTGGCAGACCCTCTGTGACTGTCAGGGCTCTGGTCTGGGATGCAGTAGAGTGAGTGGCTTGCGTCCCTCCCTGCCACCCTAGCCCCCTGGGGTGGTAGTCTCCCCCTCTCAGCCAAGAGGCTACCATTTGTCAGCCATCCGCTGGAGCTAGGATGCCCAAACCTTTTGTTGCTCGGCCCTGACCAGAGGCCTGATCCATAGATCTTGATTGTCCCGCCCTGACTAAGGGCCTGGGGCTACCTAGCTGCATTTGATGCTCAGCCCTGACCACAGGCCTGAGCTATAGACTCATTATCCCACCCTGAATAAGGGCCAGGGCTACCTGACTATGTCTGTTGCTCACCCCCTGAACACAGACCGAAGTGATAGATTCTTGTTGCCCCACTAATTCCTCAGTAGGAGTCACAGTAGGTGACTCGCTGAGACGTAGTGAGGCGGAGTGGGCTCCCACGAACCCAGAAGGGGAAGAACCCTGCTGCTAAGACACTACAGGCATTGAACTCAGAAATGGTTACAAGAGAAATAAAGAGAAAACATTTTCTAGTGATAAACTTAACAAACTAGACTCAGTTAAAGGTAAAATTTTTACCACATGTTCCCAGCAACAGGGCTGACCAAAGTCCATAGGCTGTTTCTTTTATCTTCTTAGACAGAGAAGAAAGATGAATAGGGAGTGAGAATTTGGAATAGTTTTGCCCTTCACTTTTATAGTGCAAGCACCCTTTGTAATGCATTTTTCTGAGAGTTACCCCTACAAAAAGTTCATTCCCACTGTGAGCAGAGAGACAAGGATTCTGGTGGTGAAAGAGGTTACATGCTGTTTGCTAAAAAGCAGCTCTGCCTTGTCTCCTTGCTGTCTCAAGTACCTTATTTACTATTTATACGTAACTGATGTAAACACACTTTCCTTTGTTTAAGATAGGCCTGCTTGACCATTTCTGCCTACTCAGGGCTCTTGGGGTTTGAACTTGTTCCACCAACATCATTTGGAGGGATTCATAACTGCTGCTACACACATTTTACCATGATGTTATTAACCAGCAAGTTATTTGTTTTCAAATGATACCTCACAAGGCACATTTTGTACAAAGCTTATTACAATGGTGTATAGAGTGTAAATACAGAGGTGCATTCAGTCACAGGCAGATTTAGGTTAGATATTAGGAAAACTTTTCTAATCATAAGGGTTGTTGTAGAATCCCAGTAATTGGAGGTTTTTAAGAACAGGTTGGACAAACACCCGGCAAAGGATCATCTAGGTTTATTTGGTCCTGCCTCAGTGATGGGGACTGGATGATTTCTCAAGGTCCTTTCCAGTCATACATTTCTATGATTTTACTAAATCTGTTTTCCCTCTCCCCTCCATGTTATTTCCACTTTGTCCTCAGTAGAGGAAGAATCTGTTTGTCCTAAGCAAAAAAGAAAAAAAGTTTAATTTCCCCCCCCACTCCATTGCAATTTCCATTCCTTAAATGCCCATTGTAATTTATCTTCATTCTTCTCTTAGAACTAAAACATTTAAATCTGTCCATAGAACTACATAATTGATTTTCTTGACATTTTTCTGCTCCAAAAATTACAACCAGCGCTTTCTCATAGGATACTCTATATACCAAGTTCCATCCAAGTAGGAACATCCATGCCAAAACTGCAACTCCTTGGCCATATATGCTTAAAGTAAAAATGCTGAGAAACCCTTTTTTCATGGAGAGACAGATTCTGGCTGCCCTTCAGCTGGGAACCTGTCTAGAGTCTCTCTCCTCCCTGCTTGTGCAGGACCAAAGAGAATTGCAGATCCTCTCCCCACCACTGCCTCACTTACTTCTTTTATTAGCCGATGTGTGAGATCAGCATACAGAGAGGGGTATGCGGCATCTGATGGAGTGTAGTAGTGTCAGAGTCCTCTGTGCACCAAGGAAATATTCTGATTTCTATTGATTCCTCTGTGACAGCACTGCCTGGCATTAGGCCCTAGAAATGTCCCTGCAAAGCTCTATCTGTTTTAGAGATCACCAGTCACCCATCACCAGTACTATCTGAGCACCTTCCATTGAAAATAAAGAGCATTAATGAAGTCCCTAGTGGACTCCATGGAGGTAATGGCTCTTCTTCCTTTTTGAGATAAAAGTTCTGCATGGGGCTGGTTTTTCTAATTTTATTGATCCCTTTTATTGGGTTCCTGAGGTTTTTTTAAAGCTGATTTGTTTTAGGTTTTGGTTGCTTGGGATTTTGAGGTAGAAGGGTTATCAGTCTTGTGAGTAATTTTTTATTGAGCTGTGTAGTCTGTTGCGGGGGGGATGGCTCCCCCCCTCCAGGTCTGTGGACAGCCAATCCGCCTCACTATGTCTCTGGGAGGTCACCTGGCATGAGGAATCAGCGGGGCAACGGGAGACATGAGTGCAGGTCTGTGATCAGTTACAAAGCCCAGCCCCTGGTCAGGGCAGGGCAGCAAAGAGTCTCTGACTCAGGCTGAGCAGCAAAACAGTTGAGTCTCCTAACTCTAGCGGAGGGCCAACAAGCGCAGGGTTCTTGCCAAAGAGAGGGGGAGCAGGCCCACCCACTCCACTGCATCCAGGCCCAGGGCCCTAGCAGCGGCAGAGCAGTCTGCCATTGGGTCAGCAGGGATCCTGACAGCAACATGTCACTTGCCTGCCTTGCCCCAAACTCTCGGTGTTAGTTTGGTTGCCTCCCCTGCTTCTGCCTGCCCACTTCCCAGGATTTCAAGTAGGGCCTCACTAAAATGCCTTCTACTTGTGCTCACTTAAAATCTCTTTGCAGTTAAATAAACTTGTTTTATTCTTTAATTAAAACTAACTCAGTGTTGTCTTTAAACTGAACAGTGTGGGTAACTGCATTTACAGTAGCAAACTATTGTATGTTGATCCCCTTATAGTGGCTGTAGCAAAGCAAAGACTCACCAGTGTGGCTCCTCCTGCCAGTTGTCTCGGAAATTAGCTCTCCAGCATAAAGAGCGCCTCTTACTGGCCCTGTCTCGCCTGTGGCTGGCCCCGTGTCCCTCCCAGACCCCAGTGCAGTTTACCTTGGGGTTCTGCCCCAGCAGTACCCCCACCATGCTCTGGGTCTCCCCTCCCAGGGGAACTCCCAACCCTCTAAACCCACCTTGCTTCAGTGGCTACTGCTAGTCATCATCTAGCCCCTGCTCACTGGGGCAAACTGCAGTCTGTCATGGCCACTCATCATTGGCAAGGAGGTTAGACCAGCTGCCTCTGCCTAATCCTGGGTGGCACCTCTACAACCCAATTACCTGTTTTAGCCTTTAGCAAGGCCTGCAGCCTGGAGATTTGCCAGGCTGGAGCTCCCCAGCTCCTCTGGCCTTTCCCCAACCCTGCTCTACTCCTGGTACCCTGATGTCCCAGGGAGCCAGGTCCTTCTCTCTCCACAGCAAGAGAGAGATTAGCCCAGCTCCTCCCTGAGCCCTTATAACAGGGCCAGGTTTGACCTGATTGGGGCATGGCCCCAGCTATGGCTGCTTCCCCAATCAGCGTAGCCTTTTCTCTCAGGAGCAGGGTAACTGCCCTGCTACACAGGCAACAGACCTAATATACCCGGATTGTCCAGGCAAGAGCTGGACAGTGCAGAACACATGTTTGGGGGGTTAGGGGAATCCAGGACTGGGAGTGCATTGGGGTCACCCTGAAAATGGTAACCAAGGCTGGTGAAAGCCAGAATGGGACTGACGCGTAGCAGGCAAGCTGCAGCAATATAAAGACACTCAGGGTGTTACCTGCATGCTGGAAGGCTGTTTGTGAGTGGCTCAGGTGGGAGCTATAGCAACAAAGCAATGTGTGGCACTGAGCTTTTAGGGTAAGGGTGACAGCCCCTTACTGGTCTGGATTGCACCCCAGAATGTCATACTCCTTTGCTGTAGATTAACCCAATTGCTACTTGTTTTCCATGTCCATTCAAGGCATGACAATTGATCATCATGCACTTTATAACAACCCTTAACATATCTGAAGACTGTTAGCATGTCCCCACTCAGTCTTCTTTTCTCAAGACTAAACATGCCCAGATTTTTTTTAAACTTTTCCTCATAGGTCAGGTTTTATCCTTTTTGTTGCTTTATCCATATGATTAGAGTATATTTCTGCGCTGAACTATTAAAAATATTGAATGCAGTTCCCCTTCCCCACCCAACTCAGTCGCAGTCTGCTTTGTAATTCTCTTCCACTCCAATGGCAGCTTTTAGGTCAATGCAGTTGTGCTGGCCAGTACGGGGGATGAACCAAAGACCTGCCTGTTCTACATTCACCTGTGCAGACAGGGGAGTAATAGCCTGTAGATGCTGCGCTCTCTCTCTCTCTCCTCTTCATGATGGGGTGGGCCAATGCAGGGAGTTCACAATGTGCTTCTTACTTGCCTGCATGGGAGTGTTAAGCAGGCCACAATATAGTCTTAAATGATGAATTTAACATAAACAAAATCAACAAAGTTGGAGTGGAGGGACAGCTCAGTGGTTTGAGCATTGGCCTGCGAAACCCAGAGTTTTGAGTTCAATCCTTGAGGGGGCCATTTAGGGATCTGGGGCAAAATTGGGGATTGGTCCTGCTTTGAGCAGGGGGTTACTCTAGATGACCTCCTGAGGTCCCTTCAAACCCTGATATTCTATGAACACTGACATTAACTGCAAACAGGAAGTGGCAGACCCCTTCCAAAAAGGAAGTAGAAACAAAGCCTCCATGGACAAATGTTAATCCTGAAAATAGAGCTCAACCCTTATGTACATTGTCACAAGGGAGTGCTGTATTTAACACTACCCTATTATGCCTCCATTCTGGAGGTGTTGACCTCCATTATGTTTTTAGTTTATTTAAGGCAAGCACATCTATCCAAAGACTTATTATACCAGTTGTGTTTCCCCCCCTCTCCCCGGCTGGTAAATTCTGCTCTATTTACTCATATGAGAAAGCTCGGTAAGTCTATAGTTTGCAAAATATTGTAGTAATATGGCCCAGATCCTGCAATTGGATCTGTGACCCTATGCCCAGATTGAACTGACAGAGGGTTTTGTCCATGCAGATCAAACTGCAGGATCAGAATTTCAGTCTGCCACAATTAATGTGAAGTGTCAACTGGCTACCTGGGATGAAGATCCCTTGCTTAAAATTTAGACTAAGATTCACAATCCTTCATCCTTGTTATTGGTTTCTGCAGAAGGAGCTAAACTAAAGTTCTGCATGCTTATCGATAAAAACAACACTGCAGGCTTGATATATCATTTTGGTTCTTAATGCCCAGTTAGTACACAATCCTCCTCTGCTCACAACAAAATTCACATCAACTCAATAACCTCGCTTAAAGAACAAGGACTACGGATTGTGCTGCCAGGTGGATAAGACTTGCAAACAGATTACAATTGAGGTCATGAAATTAATTTCAACACAGCTTACTCTAGCAGTCTGAGGAGAGTAATTTTTGGGTATTCTTATTAGTGCTGGATATAAACCTTAGCCCCAACAGTGAAAGATAAGAGATTAATTTATGTAGGCACCTAATTCCCTTTCCTATTAATGAATTCAGAGTTAGATGTAATGCAGTGTTTAGCATTATATCTGATTTGTAAACACATAGTCCAGCTAAGTGTGCACAAAGTTTTAAAATTTTTAATAAAGTGCTCTATAAATGTCATTATTAATATGCAAGTTGGACAGACAATTAAGGAGCAAATGCATCCACTATATAGGTCACAATCTAAACAATTTATAACAGTTACAAATATTTTATATCAAGGTATATGTAGGCTTTGAGAGATTGGATTTATCAATAAATGATGATAAACATTGATTTCACCAAGCACACACAATCCAGCAAAAAAAATATTTCCATCTATAGTAACTGAAATTTACAGATAAGCTAACAAAGAAAAATGCTGCTTGGGAACTTATTAGAGTCAATATCCAGTGATTTAGACTTTTGAATTAAGCTTATTATAAATGAACTAGTGATTGAATAGTAAAAAAAAAAAGGATGATTTGTTGATTTAGGGATATATAGAAGGGTTTATAAAGCCCTTTAAGGTTTTAAGGAAGAGAGGAAGTCCTCCAGAAGTGTAGGGAGCCCACACTTTCTGTCCCCTCTAGATGCAGTGTTTGGTTCCCTGTGATTAACTTCCTCCTGTGAGAAACAAAAAAAGTCCAGTACTGGACAGTCACAGCCCACACCTACAGAGGACATCGCTAGCTCATAGCTGCACATAGTTTGTTAATAATTAAAGGTTTATCTTGATACAAGGGTGTCAGAGTCTTCCCAAAAGTGGGGCCTCCGCCCCCTGTGACCTCACCCTCCTTTTCCCCGCAAGGCCCTGCCCCCAGCCAAGATGGAAGCCGGAGCGGGGCTGGGTAGTCCGTGCCCCTCCCTGCCCAGGGTGGTTGGGGCCAAAAGCAATACTCTGCCCATGTCCCTGCCCCCAAGGCCCTCTGCCTAGGGCAGGTGGATGGATCCGCTCCCCACAGCTGCCCGCGCAGCCCTCCTCGATTGGTTGGAGGAGGGGCATCTTGGAGCCACAGTTTGGCCATGATAAGAGCTGTGCAGGGCCAGGCAGCTGTGGGGAGGTCTGAAAATGGGAGGTCCCTGGCCCCCTGCCCCTTCCCATCCCGCTTCCGGTACAATTGTCTTGATACGGCTCTGCTCATTAGTAAGATATTGCCTGTTACCAGGAGTGGAATACACTGCCATTGGCAGACCTAGTGAGAGAGGTGACAGTGAAATGGCTGCTAAGGAGCCTGTGCAACTTCATGGAACTCTCCCACCAGCCCTGAATATCAGGGGGAATGCTGAAAGTGCCTGGAAAAGGTTCAGACAGCATTTTCAGCTTTATATAAAAAGCTACAGGGTCAAATAAACTGGAGGATGAGCAAAAGATTGCTCTGCTCTTAATACTGTCATGCACAGGAGCCCCAGGTGTACATAATTCATTCCATGAAGACGGTGGCAGGGAAAGAGGAAAGCATTACAGAAATAACGGAACTGTGAAGATCATTGCCACTTCCTGATCAGTGACTGGATGGACCCTAAGGAGTTAAACAAGCCCTAAGGAGCCCTTAACAAGTGAACTATTGTCTGATATGGCAGGAGCCAAATTCTTCAGCAAGTTCGATTCATCTTTAGGATTTTAGCAGATCCTCTTGGACACAGAGAGCTCCATCTTTCAACACACACTGATAAATATTGCTTCTTAAGACTACCTTTCATGATATGTTCTGCTCCAGAAATATTTCACCCTGCAGTTAGCCAGATGCCAAAAGTCTAACAGATATGAAAGTAAAAAGAAAAGGAGGACTTGTGGCACCTTAGAGATTAACAAATTTATTTGAGCATAAGCTTTTGTGAGCTACAGCTCACAGTGTGCATTGATGACATAAGAATTTGGGGCAGCTGTCACTGAACCTCAGGAACAATTGACGAGGGTGCTGTAAATTGCAAGAGCTAATATCCTTTAACAGAATAAAGCCAAATCTCAATTTCAAACAACAGAAATAACGTACATGGGAGAGAAGACTGACCTCAAAAGGATTCTTGCCTGATGAATGAAAGATTCAGGCAATAACGAACATACTGAGCCTGAAGATAAAAAGGGAATTCAAAGGCTGCTAGGAATGTTGAATTATGTCAGCAAATTCATACCTAGCTATATAGCTCTCACAACTAACCAAAGAGATCTCCTTCAGAAGGTCACTGAATAGCCATGGATGCCAGAGCATAAAAAAAAAAAAGAGTTCAGTGATTTAAAGCACATTCTGACATCTGCTCCAGTGCTGCAGGTTTGTTTGATTTTTTTGACCCACTGCAAGATGCCAGATTCTCCACAGATGCCTCAAAAGGAGGGCTGGGAGCAGTACTGTTACAGTGTAATGGAAAGGATTGGTTGCCAGTCTCATAAGCATACAGGGCTATGGACAGCATTAGAAAAGTCATACATACAAGCTGTGAAAAAGAGACTAAATTTGGTGTATGAAAGTACAAGATTTCACAATTTTCTCTATGGCCAAAGCTTCAAAGCAGAAACTGATCTCAAACTCAGCTGAACAGAGTAGTAGGAAGTTTTATTACCTTAACTGTATGTGGTTTCTGTTCATAATATAGGGTTTATTTTGATGCTAGTCTTGCTTGTCAGGAAGAGACTACATATATTATATTCACTAGTACATGATTTACTTTGTCGCCTCTCTAGTGCTCTGTGTTCATTGTTTCTTAGCGACTGCTACATCAGATTTGCTTAGATCACAAAGAAAGGATTCTGGGCAAACTCAATCTAGACTCTGAAACTGTATTTTATGCCATCACTAGCAATAAGAATGTGACAAAAATAGAACCCAATTCTCTCTCCCCTAGCTGTGTTGGCTCTGCAATGCTAACAAGGATAAGTAGCAGTACAAGCTTATTTTTGTTACAAAACTGAGCAAATAAGTGTCAGTGACTGGGATGTGGACAGGAGTCAGGAATTGGGGCTCAGAGTCAGAGGCCAGAGCCAAATGCCAGGAGTCAGGAATCAGAGTTGATGGTCTGGATAGGATTACCTGAAATGGGGCAGGGGCAGGGGCAGGGGCATCAGGAGCTATGATAGCCATGAGCAAATGTTTTGAGCAGCAACCGAACTGCTGCTGTTGGACTTAAGAGCTGGTCTGCTGACTCTTCCAGCCAATCAGGAGGTGTAGCCGATCAGGCAGCCTACTACAGGCCAGCTGTGTGCATTAGGTTGCCCTGGCTCTGCTGCAGGTCCTGATTCGTGACACTAATATTGAATAAACTCCGGAGATAAAATCCTGGCCCCATTAACGTCAATAGGAGTTTTGTCCTCAATTTCAGTAAAACTAGAATTTCACCCAGGAATCAGACCTGTTGAGTAAACAGATGCTGTTTCTATATAGTTACTTTTCTTATGATAGTCACATTTTAAGTCTAAAGGAGCAAGATGATGTGTAGTTTTTCTTCTAGCTGTGATTAGTACTATAGACAAACCAAAGAAAATGCCTGCTTCCATTGCCTTTAACATTGTCCAAACTATCTGCATCATTCTTTCTTGCATAACATTTGATTATGCATACCCCAGACTTCAGTTTATCACATATATTCCCCATTGATTTGGAAAATCTCTAACCTCTCAACTTGTAAATGATACGTGGTTAATAGCCATTCCTATTAGTCATCTAGTGACAACACTAGAAACTTATTTATTATTATCTGGGTAATTCTGTCTCCATCCCCCCCACCTCTTCTTTTTTTTTTTTTTAAAGAGTTCATGGTATTTAGAGAAATAGTCAACTGTTACAGAAAGACTCCCCTTAAAAATTAAAAGATGATTGTACCTATTTTTTTGCCACCTCAGATACTGAATCTTTAGTGGCCTAAACACTTTCTGTGGTTACAAGTTTTACATGTTTCTGCAATAATTTGAATGTCACTCATAGGACACACCATGCCAATACGTGACTGCTCACACCCTAACTGTTCTCCTCCAGACATTCCAATTGCTCTTGTGCAGATGTTTTAATATTTATTCCCTAGCTTCTCATGGGACAAACACTAAGCTATCTCTAGTAATCCCTCGCAGCCCAAAACGATCATAGTGTCTGATCTACCTGTTTGTTTCTATGATGTTAGTCACTTCTTAGCATCTGCATAAAGAAATGCACTACATCACCTTTTTCCAGTTTCCTTCCTCAGAGTTTCTCTGAACGTAAGTGTCAAGTGTTTGTAACCTGCACTAAGACAGTTTGGCTCTGTCTTGATCATGCATAGAAGTTCCAACCAGGGACCATTTCACATCTCCATTGTACTTACCAAATAAACGACTCTTTCCTCAATCATTGTCTCTAGTACCTGATCAGGAGAATCTACAACTTCTCTGGATAAAGCATTACCTACAGGCAATTCTCTAGCCAGAGTAAATGTTATTAATCAGTCATAGTTTCATTAGTGCAACAACATTTTTGCAATCTGTCAGGTGCTTCAAAAACATATCGATTAAACATTTCAGTAATGTAAACCATTGCCTAAAACTACTTTCTCTTTTTGTGCATATTTCTGTTCAGGAGACTTACAGCTCTAGGTGCATATTGAGCATCAAATTTAAACAAGGCAGTCCCTTGATCATTACTGGAAGATATGGGTTAAAATACCACTGAACTGGTAAATATATCCAGTCGCAGTACCTTGCTGCTGCCATCACAGGTACCCCATAGCGTCTGTAAACACGTGTAGTGATACCATCCTCATTGAGAATGAATTGTTGGATTAGACACTTGATCATATCTAGCATTCACAGTGGAGCCTTTTTATATGCAGGAGCCAACATTTGAGTTATAGTTCTAACCTTCCGTTTATCAGGTCCAGTCTCTTGTGAAGTCAATACACCAGCCATGTTCTTTCCTTCAGCTACTTTGTTCTGTGTATCCTTTATATTCAATTTAATGCTTTTTTCTTGTTCTCTGCATGACATTTATTAGTGGGCCACCATGCTTAGTCTCATAAGATGCAGCAGCAACCATGTAATCAGCAATTGTACATATTCAAGGAACATCATCATGTTTCATTTGTCTTTTATGGGTATAGAACACTAGCATATTTATTCCCAAATGATAATCTGTTGGATTGCTAGCAACCCTGTTTGGTATTCTATGTACATAACAAGGAGGAGTCTTTAACGAGTTTCATTTGTCAGTATTCTTCTTCCGTGCCTAGAATAATAAAAATGTCTCCCTGCCAGTGCTGAAGACCAATGCTGCTTGTGAATGGATTTAGCTCTCTGGTGCCCCATTTTCTGTGTTAGAACCAAATTACTGACCTATTCAGTGGGAACATTCACTTTCTTAAAGGTGACCAGTGGGGGAAAAAAAAATAAATTGGAGTGATCTCCTTTTCCACTTCTTTATAATTATATGGAGAGAAGGCCTGAAAAGTTTAAATAATGTAAAGGGGAAAGTAGTTGCTCTTGGGGTTTTGAGCTTAAAAATATCAAGAAAATCTAATCTTGGTTTTCCTGCTTTTGTTAGAGATCTCAGCCATTTTGTCACAGTTTGGGAGCTTTCTAGCCTTTAGCTGAAGGAGCTAGGGTAATGAATTGTTCACAAGAACTTTCCTTCCAGTTGTTTGTTAGGTGTCATCAAAAATGAACAGGTTTAAAAAAAGTCTGAGTAAAAATTGTTTCCTTTTTTCAGATTAATCAGGTTTTACTTGCTTGGTGCCACCTAACAACTCTCCAGTTGTCTATAGAGCAGTGATGGGCAACCTGAGGGTAACATTGGCTGGGAACGGTGAACCGCAACCCATGGGAGCTGCAGGTGGCCGTGCAAATGTAAACAAACAGTCTGGCAACCCACCAGTGGATTATCCTGATGGGCCGCATGCAACCTGTGGGCTGCAGGTTGCCCACCACTGCTATAGGGGTTGCTAAGAAACTGGGACTGGACAGTCAGAGGCTACCGCTCTATCTTTCTCCTCTGGATGCCTTTCACATGAATCATGACCATAAGAAAGATTCTGAATTCTGCATAACCGTAGTCTGGCTGCACCATCCATCATAACCATAAGCTTTATTCAATATATGTTGGTAGAGTGCCAAGTATTTTGGCATGCTGCCTTCTTCTTAGATCAGGAGCACCTTCTGTGCATGTACAGACCTATAAAGGTCACCCAACAAACACTGATTGACAGCCTGAGGCTGCATTTACTCTGCTAGCCACATCCTGTTATTGTGCTGTTAGTGCAGCCTACTTTTCCACTTCTTTTCTTTTCCTTCCCAATGACTGGGCCTGTTTTAGGTTGCCTCTATCTGTCCAGGATTTTACTCGTCGTTGGCTCACCAGTCCTCCAGGGAGGATATTCCTTAGGTTATGATTCATTCCAGGTCCAGGAGATGGTATGATGGGATAAATCAATTAATTGCCAAAATCATGTTAACTATTCATGGTAAATAGGCCCAATGGCCTGTGATGGGATGTTAGATGGGGTGTGTTACTGAGTTACTGCAGAGAATTCTTTCCTGGGTATCTGGCTGGTGAATCTTGCCCACATGCTCAGGGTTCAGCTGATCAACATATTTGGGGGTTTTTCACTTTCCTCTGTAGCATGGGGCTCGGGTCACTTGCTGGAGGATTCTTTACACCTTGAAGTCTTTAAACCATGGTTTGAGGACTTCAATAGCTCTGACATAGGTGAGAGGTTTATTGCAGGAGTGGGTGGGTGAGATTCTGTGGCCTGCATTGTGCAGGAGGTCAGACTAGATGATCATAATGGTCTCTTCTGACCTGAATATCTATGAATCTATTTATAATTTGTTTACCTAACTTATAAGTTATTTAAGAAGTTCATTGAAATTTTCATTTTCTCTTGAACCTTTCACAAGCTAAAATACGTTCGTTTGAGCCAACATATTGAAAGCCTAATAAAAATATTACAATATACAAATGTGTATACTACATAATACTATAGTTTGTAACAATACATTCAAAATTCCCATTGTGTTAGGTGACCATCCCAAAACTGATTCCCACCAACTCTGCTGTCCAACATTTTCAGTGATTTCAACTTGTTTTACAATTTTTCCATTAACAATATTGATTTTACCTTAATATTTCCTACCTTATGTTCTAATTCTGCATTAAGTCATGTAATATATGTCATGTTTTCCAAATGAGCTAGGACTTGGTCAGACAATCCCATGCCCGCTCCTTCAAGATGCTCTGAAATTGTAATGCCATTTCTTGACTCTGTAATGCAATGATAAGTACAGTATATTTTTGGTCTCCTACTTGTATTTCTTGAATACTTTGGATAGTACATAGTTCCCACAAAAGTAGCATTTTGAGTTTGTTTCAAAATTAGCAGGCTCTCTAACATAACAAATTTTGCCTTCTCCCAAATAGTAGAAGTGTTTATCTGTGCCTGATGCAACAAACAATTCACAATCCCCTTGCTGATTATTACATTTGAGTTGATGAGTGTCCCATTTCCCCATTTGGACAAATTCATCCATTTTGGAGGTGATAGCATCAATACATCCACCCACCCGCCCACATAACAGAGAAATTATCCCTTTTAATGTCCCAATGCTAATCTTTAACAGAATACTATAATCTAGAACTCTATTCCCAACCTATATTAACAACTGGATATATCTGTACCTTGTGTAGGACTTTATATATCAATGGTACATTTTTATGTAATGCATTTTTGTGCAATGCATATTAATATACCAGCATTGCTAATAATTAGTTTCTGGATCCAAATTATTTGCCACACAGTTTCATAGCAGCTCTGGCCATCAGGCATCTTCTGGATGAGTACTATTTCATTTGTATTATCTACGATAGACTGTTTTGCTTGTTGACAAGGCAAAGCCCATGCTACCTTTTGTGTAATTTTGTCCTTGGTTTGTGCGATCAACTGAATTTTACTTGCCCAAAAGTTATTGGAATTTACTACAGCTTGACTCAATATGAGTCCTAACTTATTGTTTGGAGTGTTAGCCCCAATCTGTTGTTTAAAAACAGTGCTGGTGGCATCTGAAATCACTGCTAATTTATTTTGTAATGTCTCTGCTTCCAATCCAGTAAGTATTCCCACTCCTATGCCAAATGCTTCTAATACGATACTTGTATGTTGTTTCTTTTTATGACTACCTGCTGTAGTTGTCCTGTGCCCACCGTACCTGGAGCAAGTGACACTATTTTTTTTTTTTATGAAAGGGGTATAATTGGGATAAAAAGCAATGACTGAGGCATTAATAAAAGTGAGCATCACTGTGGTTAGGGAAAGAGCAGCATCCAGAGCCAGATGTTTTTGGTCCACTTTGATCTGGAAAGTTCCTGTTTTTACTAAAGGGAGGTCTCAATTATTTAGTTGTTTAGGTGTCAGGAGACCAGGTCGTAGTCAGTCATGCCTAATGTTCAGAGTGGGAGTCAGGCCTAGTGATGGGAGTCTGAATGCCAGAGATATGGCCAGAACCAGGAAGCAGGGCCAAAGGTCAGAACTGGAGTCAGTCATAATGCTAGAGGCAAGGGTGGAAACAGATTTGGAGTCAGAAATCAGAGCTGAGGGTCAGAACTGGATTACCAGGAGTCAGGAAAGGCAGAAGCAGGGCTGGTTCTGAGGCAGGAACAAGGCTGGGCCAGGATGGGAATAAGGCTGGGTGTAGGGCTGAATCTCGACTGGAGCTGTGGATGAACAGAGAGGAGCAGGGCTTGGCAAGAGATGAACGTAGTCCTAGGGGAGACTGTGGGCATGTGCATTGAGCAGCCAGTGAGCTGCTGCTGCTGCTGCTGCTGAGCTTAAGAACTGGCCTGCTGATTTCCTCAGCCAGTCAGGCAGGTTGGTCCGTTGGACAACCTAGCTGGCTCACTAGGGTATCAGGAGTACTGAGCAGGCACAGCTGCAGGGCCTTACTCCGGACATTAGGTAATTCAGGAGTGGGACTGGGAAAGGTAATGGCGGTAGGTGTTGTAGTTTGAGGCACAAACACTAATTGTCTAACAAGTGGGGCACAATAAACTTTATTAGGCACCTCTTGACATTTCCATGTACTGGACCCACAGCACGAGAAACTTACATCTTGAATAAAGGTAATGTTAACCCAACAAATAAGGATGGAACTTGCATCATCAAATGCAGTAGATTTTACTGTCAGGATATGTGCAATGGGTGCATGCCAAAGGCAAACACCTGCCCTGGTGACCCAGCAGCCTAATACCAATAAGATATTATTATGCCAGGATGCATTTTGCAAGGATTTCCCCCGCCCCCCATGTTATAGCCAAGGGTTTAATGAAGGTAACATGCCCCACAATTGTCACCAGAGTCATAGTTACATCACTAAGGGACCCTCCATGTTCTGTTGGCCTTCCAAAGACTCTCTGAACTAATAGTCCATGGCTCGCGCATGGCCAATTTGCTGCCAAGGGTTGACTAATTGCCCTTCTTACCTGATTATAAGGAGATGCCATTGTCAGACATTCAGACTGCAGAATCTTTTAACATCAGTAACTAGAGTTGTGGTTTGATCCCCATATTGAATTGTACAGCGATAAAGTCTCACAAGTTTACATTCTCATTGAATCCATTGGCAATAGTCCTTCCCAAAGATTGTTATGGGTGACAGTTCAGTCCAGTCCCAATGAGGGATCGACTGGGTACACTCGCCTGGTTTTACATACATCACCATGGCAGGGATCATTTGAAGAATATTCCAAGCATGAGAGGGTTTTCTTTTGAATTCCCACATCAGTTGAAAGTCTTAAGGGACAAGAAATTGATTTAACACAGGATAAATTTACCAAACTATTTGAGAGCAGAGATTTGGTCACAGACAGGCCATTTTGTGCCCTCACCAGCCACCATAGGATTCCAAAAGTTACCAACTTCCACATTCTAGAAGAAAAACAGTTATTCTTCATTCATTAATGGAATGCTTACAATACCATTTTACTTATCTGGCATGGTACCATTTATGACCTTGAGCTCAAAGGTCCACTAAATACAGGGAGGGACCCAGCCTGTCAGAGATTATATAAGGACCTAATCACTTGGTTTTAGGAAAAGGAGGACAATAGTCTCTCTTTCTAACCATAATCTGAGTTCCAACTAACTGTTCAGTAATACTTCCTTTAGCATCAAATCATTTTTTGGTCTGATTTCCAGGTCAGCCACCATCCCATGTATTGCAGTTTTTCAGTAGCTTCTTTTAGTTTTGAGTGGCCACCAGCCTTAGAACCACTATTCCAGTTTAATAAAATCTTTACTGCTACCTCTTGGTACTATCCAAATGAGGTTGGAACCAACTAGGGCACAAATTATGTCCCTTTGCATGACCAGGGTAGCCTCTTCCCATTTCAGTTGTCCCTCCTTGGCTTTTTGACACAATGGTCCCAATTCTGTCATGCATTTGGGTTGCCTGGATTCTTTGGGATTTCACCTTAGACACCACCACCGAATTATGAGTTACTACAGATAGAGTGGCAGTTACCCATGCCATGCCAGGTCAGGTGGGTGCTGATACAGCAGCCTCCTTTGAAACGTCAGCTAGATTATTGCCTCCCCCTCCCCCATTAAAATGTTCTCTCTTTTCCCATGGGCCTTTACTTTAACTACATCAACTCTGTCTAACTGAGATGATAAATCCTCAGTCCACTGCCAGACATGGATAAATTTAATGTAACTACCACCAGTAGCCTGATATTTATTTCAGACCCACCATGCTAGGAGCAACAACAGTCCCTGAAACACATAATCAGAATCCAAGACCTTGTTAGCTGGGCATATGGCTGGTGGGCAGGTTAGTAATCAGTAAATATAGAAATAGATGTCCGTTACAGGTGCTATTGCCTCCCTGGGCACTAGATACCCTGGTTGTGGAGGAGGTTCTCACCCTTCCAGGAAAATTTTAATACTCATGTATCCACTGTGCAATTTGTTGCTAGTCCACACATGGGAACATAAGGACCATTTCTTTCACCCTTTCTTGATCAACTGAAGGAGCTGTACTTTTAACAGTTCCTGTTATGACTCCCATGGCAATAAATCCTCCCTCTCCTGTCTGAGTTTGTCATTGCAGACTTAGCTAATGGCCTTCTGTGAGACCCAGGCCATTACTTTCTAATGTTCCTCCACACCGCCCAAGTATTTACTATTAGCTGTTAGAGCATGTAATTTATACACTTCCTTCTGCTCAATATTATCTGCTAACTGCACTTTCAATTTATCATATCATAAGGGCATTATTTTCCTGAGCCACGGCCTGAATTCCCAACACTAGGCCTTGCAGAAGGACTCATGTAACCCTGTTCTTTTTTTTGTTTTTTATCCTCCACGTTCTGTTATTGAAAGTTTTCTTAATCACACCAATCCAACATGGAGTGTTGAGGAAACCCAAAAGAGTCTCTTTTCTGTTATATCCACACTTCTAGGGCCCCTACCATTCTCAGAGTTTTTAAACCCTTCCATCATTCTCTACCAGAATGGAAAGTATGCTTATTTGGATCAGTAGACAGCACCCCAGGTTTCATGCACTGAGAAATGTTGGAGGTTTCCACTCTATCTTTCCCCTCTGCGTGGTTAGAATCCTCTTGGGCTACCTCCTACTACCCACCAGGTCTGAGAGAACTGACTCTGGAACTTTGGTAAGTACTTATCAATGTTTTATTAAGGACGCAAGATTACAAGACACTGAAGCTCTGCTAAGCAGCAGAGTCAGTGAGGTAACCTGACCAGCAGATAACTCCAACAAAGTGCTAACAACATACAACATATATTTTGACAATCAACCAATAAACACAGAACCATGCAGCTATCACATGAGCTGTTATTAAGTAAGTAGGTGGCTTTCACATGAATCAGAACCATAAGAAAGATTCCAAATTCTGTGTAACTATAGTCTGGCTGAACTATCTGTCGTAACCACATGATTTACTAGTGCCAGATATTTTGGTGCACTGTCTTCTCCAAGTCAGTTAATCCAGGTTCTAAGACTTGCTGCTGTGAGGTTTTTATTTGCAGTGTAGATGTACTCTGAGTGGCCAGGGATTATGGTGAGTGGATTCAGAGATTTTTAAGACCAGAAGGAATCTGTGACAGGGTACTCTTAGCAGCATCAAACTGGGATCTATGGAAGCCAGCCCCTTGGTCACTTAGAACACCCAGGGCACTGAGTATGGTTAATGTAGAAGGGAGCACTTACACCTGCTGGTAGCCGGAGGAATTAATGAGGTAATTAGCTCACCAGCTGGAGACTCTAGGAAGGAAAGCAAGCAGTATTAAAAAAAAACTAACCCATGGAGCAGGAAATGGTTCCTCATAACTGCTGCTATATGGTTGTATTGTGCCTGGAGTTTCAGAAGGAGACAAACAACAAACACATGTGGTGAAGGTACCTCCATAGACCTGTGTGCTGGTTAATTCACCAAGAAGGTTTACCAGCCAGGGTTTCCTGGAGAGGAAGGGGGAGCCTGTTTACAGATCACTGTGTTCATCTACTCTGACTTCCCGCATAACACAGGCAATAGAATTTCCCTGTTACAGGATAACTTTATGGAGTTTTCTCCAAATTCCTTCATAGGGGATGGGACTTGTCCGCACGTGTGTACACACACTCAGACAAAGGTATTCAACTCTCCAGATCTTAGGATTCTGGTCTGATCAGGGCCACTCAAATGTAAGCTGAGTGACTTTGTGCTGCCTCCAAGTCCCCTGCATTTCTCCTGGCACAGGCTGCCCATGGAACTCACCTTAAATTTTGTGTGTGTGTGTGTGTGTGTGTTTAAGAAGGTGCCCTACCATGTGACAGAGCCTGTCTTTTACTCCTTAGCACATTCCCCAAATGGCTGAGATTTAATTTGAGGTTCAGTGTCTCTCCTGACCTCACCTCTGTCCACCTGCTCCTCACTTCTGTATCTCTAGCCCTGTGGAGAGCCCTTAATGGGGCCCAGAAGGAGTATAAAGTGTCTGTTTATGCCTTTTAGGTCTGTTGGAGTGATTCTAGGTGGTACCTTTTGACTGGATCCATTACATTTTCTGACCATGTGGATTATGTGTAGACTGTAAACTCAAACTTTAAGTTCTACTTTTACATAAATGTGTAGTTTGGCTGGGGAAGTTGGAGAATTATGGCTTGATATTTTATTGCCAATTATTGATCCTGGCTGTAGAATTTATAGTACTGCATCCTCCAAATTATATAGAAATTGATTTGTTATTTCAGCATCATTACTCATTATATGGCAAACTTAATTGGTTTTCTCCTGAATTAAAATATATAATTTCATTCTTTTAATATGGAAGCCTAAAAAATTAACACTAATTTGATGTGAAAACAACTTGAAATAAAACACAAATGCTATCCTGCCATGGAGCAGAATAGTAAGACTCAATTCAGTAATGTTTGTTAGGTTAAATTTCACAGATGCTTTGTGTACATTATTTTTCATGTGAGGAGAGAGACACTCCTGTACTGAGGGACAAATCAAGGTCTAGGCACCACTTAATTGCAATTGGAGCCCTCAAAATGGGGCTTATGTGGATCTTAAGTTGTATGTAGGGCTTGTGCTGGGCCTCTACATGAGGGTGAATTTTAGCTTCTACGTAGTAAAATGTTGTCTCTTGACAGAACAGTGAAGCGAACCTCAGTAGTTCTCATCTGTGTCTATGATCATGATGATGACACTCAAATATAAAAAGCAGGTTCTGCGGAACTTATTCTATTTATTAGGGAGCCCTGTGACAATAGTCAGGAATAGACTTTGGAAGTTACTGGGCAGAAATTAGGCTCTTTTGATACCCTCAAGGGATTTACCATGCTCATTTGGATATCAGCAATCACCAGGATGAGGGAACATTGCCTTTAGTAAGGAATTATATTTGAAAGTAACTCGGTGCTTTAATGAGATTGGCCTTATGTTCCAATAGCTTATAGTCAGAAATAGAAACTTCCTGGATATGATATGTTCTTGTACTCTGGTGTTGGTGGCTGCATGGCCCCTATTAGCAGAGGTGATGCCCTTTGTACTAGCAAGTTCTTATTATATGTGAAAATCCTGATGCCAGTATTCAAGGAGATAAGGACAATTTAAGAGATTGCTGCCTCTACACACATTCAAGGTTTCAAGCAGTCCTAGTAAATGCCTATTATTGACACCTATTCTATTGTATGTAGGTTCTCATCCCGTGGTCATCACTGTAGTAGCTGAGTACCTTCCAGCAGTGCATTATGTGGCATGACTAATACCTGTCATGTATGTGTCCTCTCATCATCTGCTCAGGGGCAGAAATGTGTACAGTGGAGTGTTTTTGTCTTGGCAGCGTTTTTTATTATATAAAATAATTCATATGAAATAAAACACACATTGTTTTATGTTGGTTAGAGAAGGCAAGGTCAAAGCAATGCACCTGGCACCTAAAGCGGAAGAGGGTGAAGCTTGTAATGGTCCTTAGTTCCTGTGGGAGTTCATTCCACAGTGTTGGACTGGCCCCCAAGAAAACTATGTCGTGCTTAGATGAGCTTTATCCTTTTCATAGAAAGTTTCATTGAGCCAGAGGAGCAACATTGTCAACCACAGTTTTCATCTCAGAACTTTAGACGATTTTTTATATATCCAGGCCCCACATCATTGAATGATCTGAAGATAAGGACTGAGATCTGGAACTTGACTTACTAGTCTACAGAAAGCGAATGTAGAGAAAAGGACAGATTTAATGTGCTTGCAGTAGCCTGTATTGCTGAGATATACTGCAGCGTTCTATACGATTTGGAGATTCCTAAGGGCTGATGGATTCATGTATGGTATAGTGCATTGTTGTAGTCCAGCAGAGATATGACAGAGGTGAGTAAGTGATGAAGATGTGAATACTTAGCATGAATCACCTTAAAAGGAGATGCTGGGCCTGGTCAACCTTATGTAGACATCTAAATGTGGGTAAAGTGAGTGAAGAGTGAGTGCAAAATACTTCTAAATCAGCCTAGTAGTATTTTATGTGTACTCCTCACTCTATTTGCATAGGAATAAATAAATAGCCAACATGCAAGGTGATAGACAATCTCACAGTACAAAAATCTAATAGAGTCATCATATTAAAATACTTGTCCTAGAAAAAAAAAACCCTTCACCATAAAATGAGGGTTCTTCTACCTGGGTTTTTGTTTCCAGAGGGAGTCCAGACAAATATAACCACAAGTGGCAGCTCAAAGTAATCACGAACATCACAACCATAGACAGCATTAGAAGGGTCGGAGGATGTTTTTGAGGCATACTTAGTGTAGGGGTAAGGTTGCGGAAGATTGGCGAGGAGCTAAGTGGTGGACTGAGTATGTGACTGGATGTAAGCGGAGGATGCAGGTAGTTTCAATGAACTTTGTCCAACAGACTCTGCCAAAAGATATTGTAGCATAGCTCAGCATATTTTTGCCTGTAAATAAGTCAGTTTATGTAATAAGCATAAATTTTATATATATGTATGACTGTAACCAGCTGCTGACCCCATGTAACCCCGAGATAAGCGTGGAGAATATAGCGCCGCAGAGGACTCCCCTCCCCAAGGTAGAGTCCTGCCTGGTCAGCTGTCCCGAACAGCCAGAGTCCCCTGCAGTCCCTCCGCGTGACCTAGAGGCTCCCCGCGCAGATTGGAGCTAAGTTCTTCCTTCCTTCAATAAAGCATAGTTTACTATTCTTAGGCCTGAGTGTCCTCCTTTCGCTGGTGTCTCCCCCCCCAGCCCTTGCGGTCAAATTGGCATCACGAATAGGATACCAGCGGAGGGATGCCTCTTTGGGGAAGGAAGGATGGATAAGGGGGAGGGAGAGAGCCGCATCCCCGGGTGGCCCTCCACAGGACGGTGGGCACCGGTGGCTCGCAAGCTGGTGGAGTTGGCTGCCCCCACCAGATGGCCAGAGCTAGAGCAGGAGCCGGGGGTTACCCAGTTAGGCTGGAGGAACTGATATCCAAGCTCCGGCTGGAAAAAAGCATTTTCGTGGAGCGAAAAGCGGCGGGGGACTGGGATGGGTCTTCCTGACCGCACTCTGCGCAGTGGACGAGGCACTGCTGGTTCAGCACCAGAGGATGGGAAGATTAGCGGCTGATTTGCAGCAAGCAAACGAGGCCTGTTCACTAACCCAAGAAGTCATCACTAGTGCAGCCGGACGGATCGATCGGTTAGAGCACCGATGCGCGGTTATGGTGGCTCGCATTGCGAACCGCCGGCGGTGAAAGGGAGGACGGCAAGACATGCGTCCCCTTGCCGTACGCGCACTGGTACGCAAAAGCGATTGGGATCCAGAGACCTGGGATGGGGACATTTGGGAGATGAGCGAGGACGAATCCCCCGGGGAGGGGGACGGCGGGACTGTACCCACAACTGCAGCCCATTGTCGAGACATGATACGAGGGACTGCACGGGGAGAACAATCAAATGGTAGGAAGGGATTTTATCCGGGAGTATAAATCCTCCGAGATACAGGATTTCATGCAGCGTTTCAAGCAGTGTCCCAAGGAGTCGCTGCTGGCCTTGCTGCTACGGTTGTGGGACGATGGAGCAGATGCAATTACCCTTACCCCCGCTGAGCTAGCAGGATGGGCTTGCTCACCACTGACCCCCCCTCCTTTGTAGGAGTTTCAAGATAGGGGCCAACTCAGAGGCGAATTATGGGTATCCCTCCCTCATGGCATGGTTGACCATGGCTGTCAAAACCGTCTGGAGCTCACCCGCAAACAGGGATGATGGGTTGGAACAGTGGGCCTCCATCCCAGAGGTGGTTAGCCAGCTCCGGCAGCTGGGCATGCTCACCGGCATCTTTGCTGAGCATTCCGAAGGGCCTGACGTCGTGGAGCTGACCCGTACCATCCGCACCCGGCTTCTGCGGAATGTCCTCCCTCCACCTCAAGGCGATGATCCTGCCGATGGTTGGGGGGTCTGTAGGGTTGGTGGGGAATGTGGCGCAGCTCATGATGCAATTAACGGAAATTGACGGTGTGATGAAAACCACAAAGCCATAGCAGGTGAATGTGAAGCAAAAGGAGAGGGTTAGCCACAATACTATGTTTAAAGACCTACTGAAAGCAGGGATTCCCCCTGGGGGAAGTGGATGGGAAAACCAATGCTGAGCTGTTAAAACGCTGGTTGCAGCTTAAGCCGGAACAGCGTACCAAGGAGAGGGTAGGGGCCCTGATTACAGGGGGGCCCCAAAACAAAGTAGATGGCACCTCTCAGTGGCCCCAACCGTCTGCCCCACTGGCAGACTATATTGAATGGAAGCTGCTCGCCCAGTATTGATGGGGTGGTGGGTCCCCCTTGCCTCCCGCCCTGGAGGTAAGGCGCTATGTAGTGGGGGACCACCACCCTTATGTCCCAGTAGAGATCTACTGGCCTAGTGGGGGCAACGAGTAATGGCCCTTGTGGACACAGGAGCAGAGGTGACTATATGGCATGGCACCCTGCCCCATCGGGGCTGGTCGGTAACGGTGAGCGGCCTCAGAGGGGCAGACGTTCAGCCCGTGCCGATGCAGTTACGGCTGGCTATCGGGAAGGCCTCCCCCCATACGAGTCACCGTTTTAATCGCCCCCATTCATGAATATATATTGGGTATAGACCTCCTCCGAGGGCAGACCATAGATATCCAATGGGGATCCTTTTCCTTTGGGCGCCTGCTGTATGTCCGAGCGGTTGTAACCATGCTGCGGGGGCATCCGCGGTGGGACCCCATGGTGCTTCCAACCCCCACCACAGTGGTCAACACCAAACAGTATCGGATACCTGGTGGGCACGAGGAAATAACCGCTACCGTTAAAGGTCTGCTCCAGGCAGACATCATTCGCCCCGCCATGAGCGCATTTAACAGCCCAATCTGGCCAGTCCGTAAAAAGGATGGAACCTGGCGCATGACAATAGATTACCGCAACCTGAATAGGGTCACCCCAATCCTGACAGCGGCAGTTCCTGACATGGTCTCCATAATGGAGCGCCTCACGACGCGGGTAGGGCAGTGGCATGTTATGGTGGAGTTGACAAATGCCTTCTTCCCATTGCCATTGCCCCACAGAGCCAGGATCAATTTGCCTTTACATGGGAGGATCAGCAGTATACATTCACTGTGCTGCCTCAGGGCTACAAGCAAAGCCCTACCATCTGCCACCGGTTGGTCAGTCGAGACCTGGAGCAGGTGACTCTTCCAGAGGGAGTGGTACTAGAGCACTATATTGATGATGTCCTGCTGAGCGGGCCCCATGAGGCGGCACTCTCCGAGGCCAAGAACAACGTGTTGCAGGCTCTGGCAGCCAGGGGATGGGCTGTCAACCCTAGTAAAATCCAGGGGCCCAGCCAGGAGGTGATCTTCTTGGGAATACTTTGGCCGGGGCCTCAACATAAGATCCCACAAAAAACCATCGGTCGGTAGTTTTAAAAAAAAAGCCATTGGTCAGTAGTATATCCCTACTGCTATATTCTTATTATTCAAGCATGGTATTTCTGTCCATAGAGATTCATTTAAGATTTTTACTACATTTGACTCTATGCTTTCTTTCACATATAGTGCCATTCCCTCACTAGTATGATTTTTTTGTTTTTGTTTTTTGCTTTTTGCCTTCCTCTGCAGCATGGGGCCTAGGTCACTTGCAGGTTTAAGATAGAGTAAATGGTGGATTCTCTGTAACTTGAAGTCTTTAAATTATTATCTGAGGACTTCAATCACTCAGCCAGAGGTTATGGACTGTTACAGCATTGGGTGGGCGAGGTTCTGTGGCCTGCAATGTGCAGGAGGTCAGATTAGATGATCATGATGGTTCCTTCTGGCCTTAAAGTCTATGAGTAGGGAATTCCTGATAATCCATGAGTGAAGGAAAGTGGTCTTAGTATAAAAAGTTGAATAAATGAGTCTCCATAATGCTCTCTAGGTTCCCTGACTCTTTCACAGGGAGGGAAAGGATATGAAAATATGTCATGATACAATTCCACATAGAGTTCAGATCTGAGACATTTTCTAAGGGTGACAACAATGACTTGGATAAGTGAAAAGCTAATAGAGATCAGACATATTTCTCTGGGGGACCAGTAAGGTTACTAGGGTGTAGGGTCTCCAGAGAGGTTTGCATAGTCATAGGGTTTAGCCTTATAAGGTTTTTTTCGTTCTCAGAGAAAGAGGAACCAATCTAACCACTTTACATTTCTTTCCTTTATCTTTAAGTACTGAGGATAATGTATCCAGTGCTACATGAGGGACCCTCTGATCCAAATGAAGATCTGAATGGGGTATTCCAAAGGCTCAGGGAGATGAACCTGAACCTCCATGGTATTGTGCATCCAGTATGAACAAATAACTCTGAGGAAGCATCAGGAGCCTTTTCAGTCATGGAACCAATAGCCTCAGATCCAGGCCAAGGTGTGGATTTATACCATGGTTTGGCCCTCAATAGCGCCCTTTGCTGTGGCTCTGACTTCCACGTCCAAGGCTTTATGAGTATGTATTTGCAGTTCAGTGTGTGGAACGGGAAGTACCAGATTCTCAGGATTATGGTCTCTAGGACTGGCTCTTTCAACTGAGGCAGAGACATGCGAGGCCAGGTGTTTATCAGTCTGTCAGATCTGATCTTTGCCTGTTCAAAGTGACCGGTACATTAGGTTTGCCCCCAGTCAAAGACTTTGCCAGCTTTTTAACCCCCCTCAGGAGTTGTAGCTAAGGCTTGTCTCCCAACACTTATGGCTCCTGTGTTATGGAGCTAGAAGGTTTAGCTGCTAATGTTTCTGGCAATAACATAGCTAGGAGGTGATCCTGATGAACCTTTCTGGCCCTGTGGATGAAGGTGCGGCATCTAAATATAGATAGAGCAATAAAAGGCCAAATGACTTTCGCCCAAGCAGGCCAAATAATGCACATATGCATACAAAGCAGGAAAAATAGCAGGACAAGAGGCTTACTTCTTGAAACTGTGTTTCTTTGTCTTCTTTGTTCCCACACAGCAGAACCAAGGACCTCTGTCAGGGCACTAAGATCTTTAGTCAAAAAAACAAGAAAGAAAAAAGAACTCACTTCACTAAGAAGGCAGAAGCACCGGATATGGTCCATTCTGACAAATCAGGGTCCAAGGACCTGGGGAGGTTTCTGCTACAGTGGTTGGAAGAAAATGAAGTGGTTGGTGTATCATGCCTCCTTTTCGAGCCTCCTTCTCCGAATATGCTGCAAAGAGAGAAGCTGAGGGCATGACAGCACTCCAATTGACCCTGCTATTAGAAGGTTCTACCAGTCCAAGCTGAACTGTCAATTCATCCAAAGAACATGAATGTGCAGAGGCCACTTGAAGAAATAGGAGTTATACATCTTCATTATACATATTGCTGGATGTCTTTCTAAAAGATATGTTCTAGTTCCAACAGGAGTTATTTCAGGGAAATTCTATGGCCTGTGTTATGTAGAGAACCAGACTAGATGATCATACTGGTCCCTTCTAGCCTTATACAATATGTATCATTAGTTTATGGTGGAATAAAGCTTTTGAATGCAGAATCAATGAGAGAAGAGCATGATGACCACATACGTAACTACCTTAATTATAAAGACAACTGGAAAGTATGAAAAAACAAAAACCCCAACTTGTTTTTTTTAAATAAATGGAAAACTGAACTTTTCTAAATGACCAAGTAAATCACTAAATGAGAAGTGTGCTTTTTTATGAGCGATGAATATTCCAAATAAAAAACACTTGATAGAATTTAAACTCTGCCAATTCTCAGAGAACTTGGCTATAGAACATTTTATAGGAAAGAAGAACAAAATTAGAATTCATAAATGTAAAGCACTCAAGAAAGTAAAAGTGCTTATTAGTTTGAAACCTAAAGGGTACAATAAATGTGAGTAAAATATAGCTACCTCTCTTTTTGTGTCTATGAGATTGGCTCACATATAATCTTGTGGATATACCACATTTTTCTGTCAGACTCATTCTATCATTTTATTTCAGGGCCACAATAATACAGACCATATCCATTTTGTAATTTGATATCAAATCAAATATTGTGATAGCAGAAACACTAAATAAGTACCTGATGCTACCAAAATTAAGCCTGAAACTAGATGCCTACTCTCTGCCACCCCTCTGTTTATAATGCAAATTGGAGTAATGGAAAAAAAGGCCTAGATTTTCTTCTACAGTATTTCTGGGTAGCAGTGTTAACAGTCCTTCTGGATAATAGCCCAAAAAGCAATAACTGTTGCAATATATAGAAAGGCTTTCACTTAGAATATCAAACCACATTCTAAGGCATAACTGGTTTGAAAGTTTTAAATTCACACTGTAAAAGGTAGAGATATAAATTAACAAAGTCATTCTATCCACCACTTAGAAAGTTTGACCGAAGACACCATTAAGATAAAACAGAGACAGCAGAATAACAGTAGCAATAGCAATTGAAGACCCTGATCCTGTAATTTAATGGTGCTCCATGTGTGCAGCAGGTTGGGGCATTAATGGATGGTTCAATACACTTACTTCCAGGTGAATGTATATGTAGAAATTTAGCACAGCTTGAGTATAGCACAAGGCTGATGCCATATAAAATTAAATCAGATTGAAACTAATTAAATCAGATTGAAATTGCTACTTGAACAATTTCATTTTTTAAAATCTTTCCATATTTGAAACGAAACAAAAAAAATGTAAAAATTTTGTCCTGTCTGCTTTTGTTTGTTTAAGCTAGTGCTACTGCTGAGCCATAGAGTGGTAGGTGGTGATAGGTCATAACAGGATACTCTGCAGTCAGTTCAGATCTTCTGGTCCATGATCCTAACATCCTCAGATCAAAAACTCATAGATGGCACATTGGTATAAAGGTGTACAGATTTGCATAACTATTCATATATAAAGCTGAAAGGCGGCAGAGCATTTAACTGTAATACCACTCACCAAGCATCACTTTAGGCCTCCCCCTCAAAGCTCTCCAGCATTTCATTTTTAAAATCCTTCTCCTCCCTTTAAGAAGTCCAGGGTGGTGGGAGTTCTTTGCCACACTCCCACCATTCCCCTGCCCCCAGGAGCAGCAGGTTCCTCATGCCCACTCTTCCAGGACTGGGAAAGGGGCATCAGAAAAATCTTCATTCAGCTCCCAGATATGTGATAGCAATAATAGTAATGGAATCCTAAGCTCATCCTTCCAGGACTGGGAAAGAGGAAACAGCAGAAGGATCTTCACCCTAATTCTAGATTTGCAAGACTGACAATAGCAGCAAGATCTTCTCCCATCTCACCTGCCTAGAGGAGCAGCAACAACAGTAGGATTCTTATCCCCTCTTCAAGAACTAACAGAGGGACTGAGTGCTGCAGGTGAACTTCAGGCCTATGTTTGTAGGGGAAATGGGAAAGGGCTTTCTCTGCTGCACATGGTGACGGCATTGTTGCCAATACCAAGCATTCAAAAGTCATGAGTCGAGATTGGCAAAAGCTTTCTGACGAGATAGTTTTCTGTCAGAAAATGCTGATTCAATGAACATTTAGAGTTCAATACAATTTTTGCAGGAAATTATCAGAATGTTTAGTATTTACTTTCTTATACTGGAAAGGATAAAGTCAATACAAAATGTTTCAACCATATCAAACTGAAGTGTTTTGAGTTTATTGAAACCAAACATTTCCGTGAGGTGGAAGTGCAATTTCTGGAATATTTTGTTTCATGGAACATTCTGAAATTTCATCTTTCTTTTGATTTGGACTTAAACTAATTTTGAAATCTCAGAATTTCCTATGGATGAAATTTTGTTTTTAGACCTGCTCTAATCATGACTCAGGGCCCTCAAAATCATGAATTTGGGTTAAAAATCATGAGAATTTTAAAAGTAAACAAATGTGCATTCTTCTTATTTAGCTTTGGTATTTTGAGCCTGCAATGTTCATGTTATCAAGGTTTTCTCAAAAACCAAGAAGACTAGAAACTTACTGTGTTTCTCCTTTTTTCATGAAAGCTGAGATTCTCACAGAATCACATGGCTCCAGAAGCTGGGATTTCAATTATAAACACCAAATATTGTGAGACTCACTGAATCGTTAGAGTTGGTAATACTGGGGAACCAGGCTGTCCTTCAGCACAGTCAGCAGCTCCACTTGGCTGCCATTCCCTAGGAGGTAGGTGAATGGGGAAAGGCAGGAAGAAGAGGATTTTTCCATAGTACAGGAGTTTTCCCCACAGACCTACCGTCCACACAAAAAGGTATAGAGTTGACAGATCTGGGAACTGAACCCCTAAATTTTCAAACTGTCTATTAATTTCAACTAAAATTTTCCCAGAATAAGGAGTAAGAGTTTAAGTATTGTCCCCAGTTGTGTAAACAACTAGGCTGCTCAATTTTGTGTGTAACTACTGTGAAGTTCACATAAATCAATCAAATGAACATCCAAATGGATATTTAGGCACCTAAATAAGGCCCCAATAAAATAATAAATAATAGTAACAACAATGCAGCCAAAGCTGTAGGTTTTTCTCCATTTGTCTAGGCTGGTCTTAAGGAACAACTAAAAACCCTACCATAGTGGAAGTGAAGGGATGAGAAGAGATCTCTGTAATACAGTAAACATCTCTAAGTAAATATTTTTCTTTGCATTCAAAGTATATTCCATCTGTTGACATTTTTTCTCTCACATCTCTCCACTGCAGAGCACATATGTCTGAATTTATGCCTGTTTTTGTTTTTGTTTTTGGTAGCTACTAAAAAGGGGTTTTAGATAACAAGAGGTCAAAAAGTACTCTCAGCCTGCAGGTGTAATTCATAGTTTTGCTGAGAGCAGTCAGGCCTTTTAAATATTACCGTAAGCATTTGGGCCAGATTTTTAAGAGCACATCATCCACAATTGGGGCTGTATTTTCAAGACAGAGAAGCTTTGCCATATGCACCAAAATAAGAGGCAAGATTTTCAAAAGTGCTCAGCAGGTTGGGTGCTGTGCTCTGTCACAAACCTGTGTCAAATGAGAGCAGAAACTGGGTGCTGAAACTTGAGTCCTTAATTTCTGTGCCTAGATTGGAACAGGGCTCTTTTTGAAATCTGACCCAGTTGTGGGGGCTGAACATTTGAAAATCTAGTCATGATCCCTTTGAAAAATCTGCCTCTCCATGGTTTACATGCTAAATTGAACTCTTTCAATAAATACATTCCTTGAATGCATTCCTTTGGTCATTTATTTGTGTCTATGTCTGATGAATTTTCTAGAGGCATGCAAATTTCACACTATCTGACCTTTCTACCCAAACAATGCTTGTCTTTTTCAATTGTGCGAAAAAGAATTGTTTAGATCTGGGGGTGGGGGGACTCAGCAAACACCTTCACAGAACCAAGATCTATCCATTAAGATCCAACACCTTAGTTTAACATCACCTACCAGACTTCATGGAGTTTCTTCAGTCAGCAGCTGGTTGCATGTAGCTTTAATCTGATAGAAGATGGTGGCCAAAGCTCTTATAGTAATTGCTATTTCAGTATTATTACAAACCTTGAAACAGTTTTACTGAAAGGTTGGATGAAGTTTGCAATTCTTTCAGTGAGCCACTGCTGAAATTCAAGCAAACTTGGGCTGATATTTAATTTCCACTGCAAATTAGGCAAAACTCATCAGTTCTAGTTGAGTTTCACTTTTAAATTTTGGGTATGAAAGAACTCAATGCAAAGCAAAACTCAGGGCATGTGAACTTATTGGAACTGAGCTGAAAATAAAGATTCATGCTCTGAGAACCAAAGCTATTTGGTTTTTCGCTAGTTTGCTTTTTCTGCTATTATTTTGGCAGAACCAGTCCAATTATGGAAGAGCAAGTAGAAGTATCTAGAAGTACTGAGATGACATAAACACCTCATAAAGAATAAGAGCAATTATTTCAGAGTAATACGGTGAAACTGAGCAAAGAAATTTAGACTGAATATTTATTTACTAATAAATATATAGCGGAAGATGAGAAAAATTCCTAACAGTAATATCTATTGGACACTTTTTATAGACTACCAAAGGGATTGGTTGCAGAACAGTCATTTCAGTCATTTAAAACGTAACTGGATAAAGCACTAGACAAAATACACTGTAAGGGAAAAATCTGCATTGGCAATGGAATGGAGTGGATGACCTAACATAGGTTTATTTCCATTTATAATTTCTATGATTAAGTTCTTTCTACCAAAGTAGCATGGGATTAATGCTAGCCTGCTATCAGACTTCATATAAATCAGAATTAAATAGTGCTTCATTTTTTTGCATTCTGATGTGTGATGCAGCAACTGAAACTAATATACTGTTGCAAATATTTTATGATGGTGGAAACACTAGCCAAGCCTGTTGTTCAATCCTGTAGCATTTAGGCAAGACTTGCACTTAAACCAAAAGGGGAATGCAGAATCAAGCTCTGTATTAAAAATCAGCTAATGCCTCCAACAGTGCTTGATCTGTTTGTGTGTGTCTGCACGTGTGCATGTATCTGGTGAACTGTTACACTCCACTGTCCTTGCGATATATCAACTGCTTAAGGCTGCTGTCTGGGGAAAGAACAAATAACAGGAATAAAAGTTAGTGAACAATATCAATTTGGGAAAGGTATGCTATCATTCTTTTGGGGAGATACCATTATGATTCCCCCTACTCCACTGCTCAAAAGTGATATGTTGTAGCACTCAAAAAAGGTTGTAAAGTATTAAAAAGGTCTTGTAGGCTTCACTGGAGCCCTACGTATGAAATGTAATACACAACTTATTTGTATCTATGTACTGTGTAAAAGGAGAGTGGAAGGAGGGCATCTTTGTACTGACTTAAGGGACAGCATCATGTTATGTTGATTGAGCTGGTCCTTTGTTGTGAGCATACATGTGTTAGTTCACCTGTAGCTTCCATGGGGCACTAGTACCATGCTTCAGCAACAATAAGTCTGGCAGAGCACCTTGCACACTGAACCGAGCCTGTGGTCTTTCTGTATGAGTAACATTGAGGTCCGCTAAATCAACACCCGGCGCTCTGTGCTAGAGCAGCTAACATCAGCGCTCCCAGAACTGCAGCACTAGCAACACGAACGACAGGTCTCGTCAGGAAAAGAGCCTACTAAATTGGAAACGTGGTTTTTGTCTCAAATAACTAAGTGCGCAACATGCTTCCAAGCAAAGAAATAGTTAAGCAAAAAGACATTTTGTCAAGTGACTTTCTAGCTTAAGCCCCCTTGTCAAAAGTCTCCTCGGTGCCTAATCCTTGTGATTTAGGCTCCTCCGATGCAGATTTTTAAAAGGTATTTAGGCACCTAACTTCCATCAAGATCAATGGGAGTTAGGCACCGACATACCTGGCCTTCGGTGCCTAAGAGACTTTTGAAAATGGGACTTGGGATATAAAGTCACTTAGGCCCTTCTGATTTCCACCCCCAAAATGACTCCTGGGATGAACATGAACCCTCTGTTTTTTGTAAGAAATGCAAAGGTCCTTGCCTGGTATAGATATCAATCAGAAAGAAAGTGTAGGTATGCTGAAGGTTTTAGACTCCTTAAGTGCCCAGGTGCAGGAATGATAAATATAGTTCAAATATGATATAAGTTCAATAATCCTGTTCTCATTGCATTTTGAGTCTAAAATGTATCTGTTTTGTAGAAAGATACTTCAGAATACTTATTAGGAAAGGGATTAGGGAGCTATTATAGAAAAATCCATAAAGCTTTCCACCTAATATTCAGCTGTAGAGAAGAAAGCAAACAGGATGCTAAATTTTATTGGTAGAGGAATACAAGTATAAATCAAAGAAGAGAATACTACTCCACTGGTTATATCTCATGTCAAATACTATGTAAAATATATTTCAAAATACTTTATGAAGGTTGAAAGAAGTGCAGCACCCAAAACATTAGGTTTCAAATATGTAAGTTATGTGAAAAGATTATTGGGAAAACAAGGGTTGGAAAAGAGAAGAATTCAGAGAGACCTAACAGACACCGTAAGAGATAAAAAACAGGGGATTCATCCTGCATTCCTTGAACAAAAACTCTCACTGAAATTAAAGGAATAAGAAATGCAAAACGTTTTAAATAAATTCTTTGTGGGGTAATTTTTTAGACCAGGTCTTCAGTACGTGCATGCTCAACATTGCATATTTAAACAGTGTATATTTTGCAACAGCACATGGAGCAGGGGAGGAGGAAAAAACCTAATGTGTCTGTAATAATCAATTGAATCTAACCTGGCATCAAAGAACACTGAAATGCAGTTATTGCACGGTGCCACTACAATGAAGGGTTATGGGTGTTTGGGTGCCTTACATATGTATTTCCATACCTCATTTGGAATTTGTTTTAGTGTAACCTCAACTCTGAATTTCCAGAGTTTGAAATGCTTGTTCTGAGGATAAATATTTCACCTCGGAATGTATTTTACTCTATATTACAGATCATAATCTCAAACTTACCTCCATTTTAAAGTAGTTTGGGGATATTGAAAATGTATGAGCAAATCTCAGAACAATTACAACGGGGATCCATGTCCAGGCATGCACAGCTTTGTTTATCAAAGGGAGTCTCAGTAGAGGTTTTTCTGAAAATGTATCCATGCACCAATAAAGGTATACCACAAATTACAGCTCTGATCCTGCACACTTAAGCAAATATATTATTTATGTGAGCAGTGCCATTGCACATTATGGGGCTATTCAGCTGTGCAATGTTATGTACACTCTTATGTGTTTGAAGAATCGAGACCTATTTAGTATTTAAACGTTAGAACTTCAGCTAGGAAGTGGGGAAGTTCAGGGCAGCGGATTATATGGAATTTATTTCACAGAATTTTTTTTTTAAATAGCATATTAGATTATACACCGTACCCAGAGAGTCCATGACTGCAAAGTGTATTCATGAGGTAGAGTGAGAAAAAGAAAATGATGTAGATGAATCCCTAACCAAAAAGACTAAACAAAGGCAGAGGGAGAAAAATGAACAGATGAAACAGCGAAAAAAAGAATGAGAGGTCTGGCAGCATATTTTCTTTTTAATTCCATAATTTTAAATTTTGATTGACTTTTGATTGGTTTAGAGCTATTACATTTTATTAAGATTCTATTTCAGATTCATTATGTAACTAGACTCCTGAAAGATGAAGAGAACAGATGTGTATCTAGACGGATATACATAGATAGAGGATACTGATATATCCTTATTGGTAGAAGGAACTGATTTTGAATGAGAAAACAAAGGAATACTTTAAGTATGAGTTAATGATATTTTTAGAGAGGAGGCTGAAAGAGGAAAAGAGTGATCCACGTGGATCTGAGGCACGTTTTTCACACTGGAAGTCAATAGTTTAACCTTTTTTTCATCTAATCACAAAGGATGAGATTTTTCCATTGGTCCTATGTGGTTGCATACGGGAGTAATGTCCTCCACATTCAAACCTCCACCCCTCCCCAGTGCAGCTGTCTAAGATCTAACCAGATCTCGGGACCAGACCAGATGCAGGGGTGGGGAGGAAAATGGGGCTATACACTATGCCCAATACTTCCTCTCCTCCTAGCAGCAAGTGGGTAGGTGGGTGACAGAGAGTAGGTGGAGCAATGGTTCTAATCCAGGGGAGCTGTTTCTTGTAAAGGGCTGATGCAGAATACTTTCTCCACATTCACTCTCTGGAGGAATTGTATCTCAGAATGGTGTCTTGGAGGTACAAATATTTATGGTATTATTTTTGGACAGTGCAGTGACACACCACTCTAAAATCAGGATTGACCCTAAAGGCTCAGTCTCAACCTGATAGTAGTAATATGCCTGTTAACAAAACAATTCTTAGTTTGTTTGGGTTTTTTGCTAATGATGATCAGCTTTAACATTTTTTAAAAAGTATTTTGTTTTTAAAAGTTTTTATCTGAGTTAGTTTTTTGCCAATGATGCTGCTTTCTTGTGCTAATGATGTCAGTTTTGTTACTGAAAATATTAGAAAGTAGTAATGTCCCTGTGAGCTTGGGTATCATGACCAAACTCACACATGCAACACAGTACATCAGTCAGTTGGCTCAGATCAAAGAATGTACAGTTGCCAACTAACTAAACAATGTTTGATTTTGATTTTGTAACAGGCAGAATTTATATTATTTGATTTAGAAGCTAAGAGCTTATTTACAATTTTGTCCTAAATTTCACAATTTTCTATAAGCTCTTGCTGTTGTTCGGAAGCTGCAAAATACAAATCATCTCATTTAATTTATATATTGAGAAGAAATGATGTAGCCTTGTTTTTAGTTAAAATATCAACTTCAGTCTATATTAATGCAAAATCGTAGGCCAATATACACTGGACCACAATCATGTGGCATTTTATATAAGGGCCATAAGCTGTTGTGGAACAGGTCTTTCAGTCTGCTTAATGAGCTCTTAAATAAAGAAAATATTGACTTTCCTCAAACCTCTAGCTGCTTGGTCTGTGACATGAGGAATATAGGGCATAGTGGTGAGCAGATAGACCTCTACACATTTGAAGAGAAAGGTGGTGCAGAAATTCATCTATTTTCAATAATTCTATTTATCAAATTTTAATTAGGTCCTTTGCAGCTACATGTTCTTTGATCTGAGCTAATTGATCAGTGCATTGTGTTTTTAATAGGTTTCATAATAATAATACTTGGCACTAATGTAGCGATTTACAATTTTCAAAGTGCTGTACAAACGTGAGCTAATTAATCCACATAACACCTCTGTGAAGCAGGAACAGTAAGTATTATTATGCGTATTTTATACAAGGAGAATATGAGGTACAGAGAGGCTAAGTGATTTGTCCAAGACCAGCAAATGAGTGAGTGGAAGAGCCCCAGACCGAACAGAGTTGCCAACTCCATTTCAAATCCACTAGACCATGATTCCTCTCGAAAAAGAGAACGTTTGCTGGAATTTGAGAACAATCTAGGGACCTTTCGATTTTGTAGTGTGTTTGCTCTTGCTAAACTGTTTGCTTCTTCTCTGATTTTTTTAAAATAACTTCAGCAGACCACAAAATGTACAGAAGTCTGAATCCCAGATACTGGTCTTGACAAGAGCCATGAAAATCAAGCATCATGTCTATCATGATGATTTATCAGTAGTTGCTGTTTGTCACTGTAAGAATAGAAGGACTGACGGTATTATTTTACAGTCCCTAATATCTGCTTGACTTGATTAGCTAGTTAATGTTTCTTACCCTATGTCACATCTTCTATCATACAGTAGAACCTACTGGTGCAGAATAATGTATAGTATACCCCTTCAGACCTAACTGTAAATATTTGATCTCCAATAACCTATATTTTAAAATAACTACTCTGCTTTTTAGGAGTTTCAGTAGTTTATCTTCAGTTCATGAAGAAGAACTGAAGACTTCATGAATTCCACTAGGGACCTCATTTAAAATTTTATGTGGAAGTTGCTCAGATAGTGTGATGATGGGTGACAGTACAAAACAGTAAAGAAGACAGATGTATGCCCCGGAGCAAGAAGGGTGTAAGGGAAAATGAGCTTTTTGCTCCCCCTATAGGAGACAAAACTAAATCTTTATTTACATACTTTATCATAACTTCATTATCAGAACATAAGTTCTGTACAGTGTTTTAAATAGTGTGGAGTTTATTTGTTTGCTATTTTCTGGAAATATTAAATGGTGCATGTAACTGTATTTAAAGGGTGTATGTGATATTATGAGGGTTATAATCTGGGAAAAGTGGGTCTCCCTGATCTGACAGGTGGTGGGGTCTGATTGGTACTGAGCCCAAATGAAATAAGGCAATCAAGGACTTTGTTGGAAAAAGCAGAGATTGTTCAGAGATCTTGCTTCATTCTGAGTTTCCTGCCAAGAGATTCTGAAACCTGCCTGGATATGACTTTCCATGACTGGACCCAGCAGCAGCCAAGCTGGTGGAGCAGACCTGGAAGCAGTGGGTTAGCGGGTGGAGCTGATTTCTCTGAACCAGGACTGGCAGCAGAAAACCTTCTTGAAATAACCTGGGAGCCACAGGCCTGAGTGGTGCCTGATAGGGTATACGTCACAGAACAAGAACAGGCAGGCTGAGGAGAGACATCTCCTGGTGCCAACTCACTATTTCTGAGTCCAGTTGGACTAATGAGTGGGGGGAGAGGGGGATTGTTTTGTGAATATGAGCCCATGAAAAATAGGCAATCATCTGTGACTTTTGGGTCATGCATATCCATTATATACTGTTTAGATTTTGCCAGTTTCATTTTATACTATAAATAGACATTTATCTTGTTCATCCCAAGTACTGTAATACGTATTTGTGGTTTCATATCCCAAGGTCTCCTGGGCGAGGGGAGAAATGCCTATAAAGCTTTTATTTAAATTTAAAGTTCCTGGAAGTGGATGAGATTTTAAGTGGGGTCTTGGAACACACAGGATATGTTCACATTGCAACTGAGAGTGAGCCCTGCAGCTCAGGTGGACAGATTCACTCTAGCTCTGCTGAAGCCAGAGTGCTAAATATAGCAGTGTGGACATTGCAGCATGGGTGGAAGCTCAGACGAGTTGCCTAGATATAAGGCCTCCTGACCCCCTGGGGCTGAGCTCAGGTGAGTTTCCACCCATGCCACAACATCCACGCTGCTATTTTTAGCATGCTAGCACAAGTGGGAAGCTAGTGTGAGTCTGTCTACCTGGACTCCCAGCAGCAGGATAGAGATACCCATAGTTACAATCTGAACCATCCTAGCCCTTACTACTGCTAATGACACCTGAGAAAAAGGTTACATTTTTAGATATTATGCAATAGGTGCTCAAGTTGGTGAAATTCACCACTGTGTAGGGGGCCAGCACAAGATCTATGTCCCACTTACATCCTTAATGGACATTCACTTTCTGCTTTACCATAGCACTGATAGAAAATATTAAACTACCTTTTAAATATTGATATTTATTTTGCTGTTGATTCTGAAGTCTGTAAAACACATTTTATTAATAAAAATATTTACACATTTCGTATCTGTTTCTACCATAATCCTTCATCATTGGAAAGAAATAGAATCACTGAATCAGCTTTGTTTCGTCTTCCTAGTGGCCAACATATGATTTCTGATTACACATCATCTGTTGTTGTGTTTGTCTTTATATTTGACTTCAGGCATCCTATAATTAAAGGGAGAAAATCTGTTGGCATTTTAGCCCGAAGCTTGGTAAAATGCTGCAAGACACTTTAAAGACAAATCACCAAGAAGTGCAAGGATCAACTAGTGGGAAGAAAATGGCTTATCTTGCACTTTATCGCAGATCCCTTCATTAAGCATGCTGTGAGAATGCTGGTAGGTCATGAAAGATCAGCAGGCTGTATCACATCAAGCTGCATCGTAATGCTGATTACTGCTGCAGTTACAGTTATTATCCACTAGGTAACGTATATAAAGAAATACAGCACAGGGTCATGCATGCCTTACTTATCTGGAACAAAACAAGACTTCATATTCAAGTGTGGTGTTTTAGGCCACCCTCACTAAAATCAGCCAGCAGCTCAGAACGGAACAATGTAAGTAAATGATACACTTCACATCAGTGTATGGGGTAAACAAAGCTTTTTATATGTAAAATAGTATCTTAGCGTAACAGGAAGGTCAGAAAGTCCTGAACTGTGCAACTTTCAATTCAATTTTGTGTCACCAGTAGCAGTCTAATAGAGGTAAGGTTTCATTTAACAAACAGGAAGGATGGAACTACTTCCAGTAATATAAGTGCATCCCATTATTCCTACATTAAAAAGCACATTTGATGATAGTGCAAGGTGTTACAGAAAATCAAAAATGTTGGGATTATTTCTTACTAATTCTATAAAAAATAAATTCAATACACTTGCCTTTTTCCACAGTTCATACTTTGCTCATGGACACCTTAAATTCTAAATATTTCTAAATGTAAGGAATTGGGTGTGTGTGTGGGGGTGGGTGGGTGGGAAATCAGTGGGTTGCTTGGTGGGTTTTAGTGGACTCATAGCTAAGAAAATTTAAAAAGGGTGATGCAGATGGGGGAACAGAGGTACCAGTGGATAGAAATGGATGAGTGGGTGAGGGAACAAAAGCAAATGAGATCAGAGGAACCAGAATGACTACAAACAAGTTGCAATTGCTTGCAGTAGCTAGCTGGTGGGGACAGGGTAGGTCATGGGAAGAGGAGAAGAGACAGGCTGGAGGCAGAAGCCAACTCTGTTCAGAGAGAAGTGTATCAGCTGTGAGGTAAATAAATGTATTCATGAAATGAATACCTGATGAGAAACTACTAGCAGAAGGGGAAAACAACAGAGAGCCTCCCAGTGTTCAGTATCTCCAAGATACTAAAGCAAAGGCTTCTACATAGCCAGAGCAGAAGTTGGAGCCTTTGTATAAGGAAGATGATCACTGAATTCAACTAAGTTTCCTGCTGGTCAAAAGGAAAATACCCAGATCCACCTGGGCAAGTCATGCTCCGCTTGGAGAACAAATGAAATCACATGGTTTAGGATTGAGAGGGATGGGGATTATTGTTGAGCAGAAATAATGGGTCTGATTCTCCTTTCAATTTCACTGGTGTAAATTAGGAGTAACTTCATTAAAGTTAATGGAATTACACTGGTGTGAAGCTGATGTAAGTGAGAGGAGAATTAGGGGTTGTCTGCACACAAATTTGCACTGGTTAAAACCCCAGAGTGGTTTCTCTGATTTAAGAGTGATTTATTTTGGTTTAATTTCATAATTCTGGTTTAGTGTGGAATAAAATTGTCCACACAGGCTTTTCACCGGTTTCTCTAAATGAGTTTAAAACAATCACAGTTTTAGTTAAACCCCAGGCCTAATGTGTAAGTAAGCCTTCAGGTTCCATTGTTTGCTCTGGAACCAAACAGATGAACAGTTTTGCCTGGAGATGTGAATAAAGAGCTCTGTATAGCTTGTTATGTCTACTATCTTTGTTCAGGAATAAGACTAAATATCTGGAAATCAACTAGGCTAAGAACATAGGATTCTGGGACTGTGTCCACTCATGTTCTTTCAACAAAGAATACATGCTTCATTCTCCCTTGAAGTAGCAAGTTCTTCCTGGTTAGCATGGCTAACTGGCTGAATATTTACAATGAAGGAAGTGTGATAAACCCCATCAAGTGCACAGTTTATTAGTGCTCAGTCACCATCTGTAGACCCAGACTAAAGTAATGAATAAAAAATACATTTATATAGCAACAGGGCACTGAGATACCATGATGATATCTCCCTTCTTCCTTTCACCTCCAAACTCAGTTGTGCTGCCTAAAAAAAATTATTTCCACTCCATCCTGGATCCTCTTCAGTCTGATTTTTTTGATCCTCATTACTCCATTGACACAGTTCTTTCCATGGTCTCTAACAACTTCTTCCTGGCCATATCTCTGGGCCTGTACTCCATCCTTATTATTCTTGATCTTTCAGCTGCTTTTTACACATTTGATAATGCCCTCTTGCTTAACAGCTTGTACGTCTTTGGCTTTCAGCACCCTGCTCTTGTTTGGCTTATCTCCTGCCACTTCTGTTTCCTCAAGTCTTTTGGTGGATCCTTCTCTCATTTTACACTTTCAGTTCGGATACCAGAGAGCTCTGTCCTAGATCTCCCTTTCTTCTATACTCCTTCTTTCTACCCTCAGTCTGTGGATGGTATCATCCACCTGAAAGGTGGCTTTCAACTACCATCTCAGCAATGAGGACTCACAAGTCCGAGGACTCCACACCTGACTCCTTCTACCTAATCTTGCATTGGCCTCTTGGATGTCTCATCATCAGTTTAAACGTAGTGTGCCCAAAACTGGGCTCCTTATCTTTCCTCCACAATGCTCTTACCTCCTCTTTTGCTGCCATCATCCTTGCAGTCACTCAGGCCCATAATGTGGGGATTATCTTCAGTGTCCCCTCCTCTTTGTTCCACAAATTCAGGCATTGGCCCAGTTTTTCAGTTTCTTTTACTCAATTTTATGAAGATAAAATCTTCTATCTCTGTATGTACAGCTAAAATTATTATCCAGGCCCTCATCCCCATCTCGATTACTGTAATCTCCTCTTCACTGGCCATCCTGCCACCCACAATACCAGTCCATATGAAACGCAGTCATTAGAATTATTTTCCTTGCTTCTCTCTGTATATGTCATCCTACCCCCAATTTAAATGGACTCCTCCCTGGCTGTGTGTGTCTGGAATGGGCTGACACAGCATATTCTCCCTCCCAGCACAGTACAGGGCATAAGGGTGAATTGTGGTTTAGAAGGGTGCTTCTGAGTCACATAGAGGTCCATAGAGCACCTTCTGAGGTAGCACAGCCTCTGCCACACTATACTCGGGGCTACAAATAAAGTTTCAGTCTTGCCATAGATGACAGTAAATAATAAATCAATTAATAGAATTTCACGAAGCGAAACTAAGGGCGGAACAGTTATTATGAATAGCTTTAAATATGCAATGGACATTTTAAGATAAGCAATTAAATGCTTTTTAGTAAAGCATATCTACTAACTCAACATTAATAGGTAAAAAGAAAACTGGTGGACTAACTAATAAAACATTCCTGTAAAAACGGATAAATTACTACTGGGGAAAACAAAGTAACAACTAGCGACTAGATCGTGCAAATGGATCAGTGCAGGAAGATTTCTATGCAAGCCCCATTAACTTGATGGAGTCTTCACCACTTGAAGTCTTTAAATCAAGACTGGACATCTTTCTAAAAAGATATGCCATAGCTGAAACAGAAGTTATGGGCTTGAAGCAGAAATTATTAGAGTGTGTGGCTGTGTTATGCAGGAAGTCAGATTAGAAGATCACAATAGTCCCCTTTGGCTTTAATATTTATGAATCCATTTGTACAATCCAGCCACAATTTTCTAGTAGTATAACAATCTGTGTATATTATAGGGCCTAATCCAATGTCCATTGAAGCCAATGGATAGGTTCCCACTAACGTGAATGGGCATTGGATAGGGCCCATACTTTCTAAAATTCAGAGATGTTTGTTAGCCCACTTGGAAAAACATACTACTTTATTGTGAGTCCCTAAGAAGGCTTCTTGATTAAATTTAAAATTATTTGCAAAAATGAAGATATAAAATCCAGCTTCTTTTATAAATATGTTAAAGGAGTACAAGCTAAGCAGTTCTAAATGGGTGACTGCATTGGATGTGTTACATTTTCCTATTAATGTTCCTCATGATGAATGTGTGAATGAATAGGGGTTTTTTTCTCCAAAAATATGCTAATCCATTTAGGAGACTCTAGGGAAAAAATTGATAATCACTTATATATAGACAAAAATTTGAAATCTTTTATTAACAATACTGTATTTTAAATTCATCCCAAACAGTGATCCTATTTCAATCAATTTGGGGAAATGTGAACATTATAAACAATTTTAGTAATACAACTGTCAAGGCTGATTCCCCACTTTGGCACTTTGGGTGCAGAAGGTGGGGGCCCGCAAGGATTCTAAAAATTAATACTGGCCACTCCAGGATTGTATTAAACTCCCAGGGTTACAGCTTTTCTCTGACCTTGGCTTGGTTAATGCTGCCACAACCCAAGTGAAAAACTGCCTCTTGCAAATCCTGAAAAAACTCACTCGGGAAGTTTTCCCTGAGGCCCCTCGGCTTTTCCACCTCTCCCTCGGGGCAGACGAAAATGAGAAAGAAAACAAACAAAAGGGAAACCCAGTTGTTGCCACCAGCTAATTGAAAAACATGTGCACAGACCTTTTAAGACATAAAACCAATCACGTTTTTAAAAAAAGGTAAATTGTATTAAAAAAAGAAGAAAGGAAACACATCTGGAAAATCAGGCTATTGCTAGATGTTATAGAGCAACTGAAAAGGGGTTAAACACCAGGAATGGCTCCCTGGGGTCCAGCTTAATGTTACAAAAGAAAACAAAAATACTTGAGCTTAGCACAGAGGAAATCCACAAGCCAAAATAAAGAAATAAACCTGATTGTGTCTATCTAAACATTCCCTGTCCCAATGAATCCTTCTAGGTATGAAAGATAATTTTTCATACCTGGTTCAAATTTTACATAGCATTCCTGCTCCCCTGTCTCTTCAGCCAAAAGAGAACAACCAAGAGATAAAGGGAAAGCTTTTTTTCCCCATTTTTAAAAAGTTCTAGCCTTCCCATTGGCTCTTTTGGTCAGGTGCCCACTCCCTTGACTTTGTTAACCCTTTACAGGTAAAGCAAGCAGAGAACAGCCACCAAGAGAGACTTTGTAGATAACTGGATGGCTGGTTGTCCATATAAGGGAGCTCCCCGCCCCCCGCCTTCATTTATCACAACAGCGTAGAAAATCTCAGTGATATAAATATAATATTGGATTTATTCAAAAAACATCTAGTTAAAAATTGCCCTAAGGGGCATTGTATAGATTGCTCTAATTTAACTGACTTTGAAATTCAATCAAAGGAAGTGTTTGATAGATTTACAGCATGAGGATATAAGAAGGATATAATCAATATTGTATTTAATAAAGCAACATGAGAAAAAAACAGTTGGCATTTCAGCCTGCAGCCTTGTAAAATGCTACAATTCACAGTGAAGACAAATCACCTGGAAGTACAAAGATCAATTGATGGTAACGAAACATCTTATATTCCACATTACCACAGGCCCCTTCATTACACATACTGTGAGAACGTGCCAAGTCCTGATAGATTATTGTGCTGGACCACATCAAGTTGCACAGTAAATCTGAGTGCTGCACAGACTGCAGACCACTAGGCACCATCTAGCTAGTGGAACATGTGCCATTATATAACTCCACTAAACCAAGGCCCACATCTCCTATTTACAAATGTACTCTCATTTAATTCAGTGTGATTAGTCACATGATTAAAAATATCTACATGAGTAAAAGTTGCATGATCAGGCTCTAAGACCCCATAGTAGTTCCTGCTATGCAAATCTCGGGGAATGCATTTTACTTTATCTAGCAGTAAGTACTAGAATTCACACAATTCCTGTATTTTCTTCTGATCAGAAGGTGTGGGAGTGATGAGAAAGCAGCTGTTGCACTGTTTATTTTATTTAAATTAATTATTTTATTCCATTATTCTGTTGTTGTGGTGGTGGTATGCGTGCGTGTGTGTGTGAAAGAGAGAAAGAGAGTGGGTTTTTTTAATGTGTGACCCTATTGTCTTGACATGCTTACATATATTTACATATTTATACTTACGTACTTACCTGGCAAACTTACTGCTGCCCAATTGTAACACATACTTCAGTGAATGGAAAATTATAGCACAAAATTATAGCGTGCTTTTACACAAAATAAAATGATCAAAACAAATCCTTTTGTATCATTAATACAACAACATGGAGATTTTTATTGCAAACTGGAATATCAGTTTTACAGTGTGCCAACAAGAGAATTTAGTCGGTTCCTGAATTCATTATAACTGGGATTACATGATCAACATTCACATTCCAGTATATTGAACTGAATAACAGCTCTGGCCAGCTTCAGGATAGGGTTGATAGTCTGATTTCCATGATGTGTGTGTGTAATGTTCCAGTAGAAAACTCAGATTGGTGTCACCAGTTCCCCTTTATGGTGGTGCTTTTTTTCAAGGCAAATGTCTCACAGAGTTTCAGTTCATCCTTGGCAGCCATCCTGGCATTAGTTACATAGTTCACGTTAAAAAAATAAAATAAAAAAAAGACAAAAACAGTGTGTCATTCTCTGGTTGTTTTGCACCAGTCAGGCAGTACAATGCAGCATAAAGCTTGTGCATCTGGCCACCAGAGGAACGGAAGGAGAGTCTGACTATAAAATAAAGTGAAATTGACCAGTGTAGGTTCAGTGTCCAGGATAGATGAAATGCTAAAAGTAAAGAAAAAATAATAGAAACAATAAAAATAAAGTAGATGTTTAAAAATGTCTTTGTTTTACTGATCTATGTGATTAGTAATATAGTTAAGGGATTGTTAAATACATGGTTTCTGTCTTGACTGTTTCAGAGTAACAGCCGTGTTAGTCTGTATTCGCAAAAAGAAAAGGAGTACTTGTGGCACCTTAGAGACTAACCAATTTATCTGAGCATAAGCTTTCGTGAGCTACAGCTCACTTCATTGGATGCATACTGTGGAAAATACAGAAGATGTTTTTATACCTCGATTATCATACACATTGTAAGGAGAGTGATCACTTTAGATAAGCTATTACCAGCAGGAGAGTGGGGTGGGGGGAGAGAAAACCTTTTGTAGTGATAAACACCCATTTTTTCATGGTTTGTGTGTATAAAAACATCCTCTGTATTTTCCACAGTATGCATCTGATGAAGTGAGCTGTAGCTCACGAAAGCTTATGCTCAAATAAATTGGTTAGTCTCTAAGGTGCCACAAGTACTCCTTTTCTTTTTGTCTTGACTGTGTCCTTTTAGATTAACAGTACTGCAGTTGGTGTCAGAGGAAAAATGATAGCTGAACAGGACTGCCAGAGATGAAACAGAGCTCTAAATCCAAGAAGAATTAATTGCCCATGGTGAAAATGTATTTTTCATCTGAGACACTTGTTGGAAATGCCATTCAAAATTCAATTGAAGAGAAGATGTTTTCCTTCAGAAAAAGATACACCTATATTTCTTAATTGACAAAAAATATATTCCACATGCCTAGAGAAAAAATAAGTACCAAATATATTCAGCAAAAGAGAATAAAAAATCAGCAGACTGACAATCATTGCAAGTAAAACCTTCTTCATAGTCATTCCAATCTAATGCTTTCCTTCCCCAACCCCCTTCTACCTCAACAGTCAGTTTGAAAATTTAAGATGATGCTTCTATGGCCCAAGGTTTTATAACTTGGTTCTCTGTGAGAATGCATCCTGCTAAGGATTTTGGCAGCAAGTGACAGGAGTCCATTTAAAAGATGACTGTCTAAGATCAGATGCAAAATTGTTGGGCTGCCCATATAGCTGCAACTGTCCAGCACTGAACCCAGTAGCTCACCTAATTTAGTGAGAGAAGAGTGGACTTTTAATAAAGTAGTCATCATCAGTCATAAAATCTGAGAGATAAGGTCCTCTCATAGTTCAGTAACCAGTTAAAAGATAGGAAACAAAGATAGTTAAATCTAAAGCAGACGGCGAAGAGTTACAAAGGGATCTTATTGAAATGGGCGAATGGGTGATGAAATTCAGTGTTGATAAATGCAAAGTAATGCACTTTGGAAATGAAAGCCCAACTATACATACAAAATGATGGGGTCTACATTAGCTGTTACCACTCAAGAAAGAGATCTTGGAGTCATTGTGGATAGTTCTCGGAAAACATCCCCTCAACGTGCAGTGGCAGTCAAAAAAGCTAACAGAATGTTAGGAACCATTAGGAAAGGGATAGATAATATGACAGAAAATATCATAATGCCACTATATAAATCCTTGGTACACTCACACCTTGAACACTGTGTGTAGTTCTGGTCACCCCATCTGAAAACAGATATTTTAGAATTGGAAAAAGTACAGAGAAGGGCAACAAAAATGATTAGGGGCATTGAACAATTTCCATATGAGGAGAGATGAAAAAGACTGGGACTGTTCACCTTAGAAAAGAGATGATTGAGTGGGGATATGATGGAAGTCTATAAAATCATGAATGGTGTGGAGAAGAGGAATAGGGAAGTGTTATTTACCCCTTCACATAAGAACCAGGAGTCAACCAATAAAATTAATAAGCAGCAGATTTAAAACAAACAAAAGGAAGTACTCCTTCACACAATGCACAGTTAACCTGTGGAACTCATTGCCAGGGGATGTTGTGAAGACCAAAAGTATAACTAGGTTCAAAAAATTAGATAAGTCCATGGAGGACAGGGCCATCAATGGCTATTAGCCAAGACAGTCAGGGATGCAACCCCATGTTCTGGGTGTCCCTAAGCCTCTGACTGCCAGAAGCTGGGACTGGATGACAGGGGATAGACCACTTGACAATTGCCCTGTTCTGTTCATTGCCTCTGAAGCCTCGGCACTGGCCACTGTCAAAAGACAGGATACTGGGCTGGATGGACCATTGGTCTGACCCAGTATGGCCATTCTTATGTTCTAAACGAAAACTTTTCTTACTGACATTTGGTTAGACATTCTTTTTCTTTCATAGTTTTATTGCTGTGACTTTTAAAAGAAATAGCATGGTCCAAGTTCCTTAGAACTGGAGAGCCAGAAAATGGTAAACAAGCTGTCTCTTATACTAAAACTGTCTCCAAGCTCAGAAGTCTCCCAGAAAGCTTAAGCTGCTCGGGTTGATGTTCTGATTATCACATCACTGCAGCCCAAACTTAGTGTGTCCTTCTCTGGGAGTGGCAGATCTGCTACAGAGGGTGTAGAATGGCAAATCCTCAAATTGCCACAAGGGGACAGCCAGTCAGAAAACTACTGTTCTTCACAAATTCAGTTCCTTTCCCAATTCGGTGTTTAAGAAGAGAATTATCTTTCTCACTGTGCCCTGCCAGCTGCAGAAACGATAATCCCAGCTTTTGTCAGTCACATACACAATACAGAAATGGGAGCAATCCAGTTGTGCTGAGTGCAATTGACCATTCTCATTGGGCCGTCTCAAGTGAGGGCTGCCCTTGCTAGACTCCCACCCTTGCCTGGGGGTGGACACCCCTCCCAGTGCTTGTGTCTGCACTGTTGCTGCGTCACCTGTTCCTTTCACTTCCTGAGAGACCTTGCCACAGGAAATTGATGCAGGGTTTCCTGCCAACTCTCTGCCCAGCTCCTGATGACTCATTCTCCTGCCAATCAGAGCTTGAGAGCCAGGGCCAGCTTTCACAGTGATGCCGCTGTTTTGGTGAAGTGACTCACTGTCACTCCACACCTCCACAGCACCCAGAAGTGAGTTGAGGAGTTCTCGACTAGAAATTGTGCTTCTGCTTTAAGGTTTATTTAATATGCCTTAAATAAAAATATGTCATTCACCTTCTAGGCTGTTCTGTGTAAAAGTCTACAAGTGCACAGTCGTAAGTTAAAGGAAATGGAGCATGCACTCTAGAAGAGACGAGTCTGATGCTAATTAAGAGGCCTACTCTGTAATTTGGAAACTGTTCATCCATATTGAACTTTTAGCGTTGCACACTTTATTTCCATGCAGTTCTCCTACGGTTAGATGATTATGTGCAAGCTACCATCTGGGCTAACATCAGCCTGAGCCAGAGCTCTCCAGAGCTGAAAGCATACATCTCAACAGTTAGAGCTAAAGAACCAAGATCCGGAGCTGGGGGCTATAAAATAATCTCATCCTGTGTGGATTGGGCACAGAAAGGGTTACAAGTACATTAGACATAACTGGGGATTCTAGTCCCAGCTCTGCCACTGACTATCTGGATGACTTTGGGAAATTCATTTAACTTCTTTGTGACTCGGTTTACTCCACCTGTAAAGTAGATATAATGCTTAACATGCCTTACTGATAGACTTTATTAGTGAATACTTAAAAGTACTCTGAAATACTTGGATGAGAGGTATCGTGGAAGGGCAATGTTTTAATTTGTTTAATATTATTACTATAAGCAAACCATCAAAAGGCTCCTAAATACCCCTTTCCGTGACGAATACACAGTTTCCTAACAATTATTTACACTACTCCCTTTATCCAGAATGATCTTGAAGTGCTTTAGAAACAGTAAAAATTGATTGAACTATATTTATAGGACTTAATTCATCCAAACACTGAAATGCAGCCACCTCTGGAGTGAAACATGGTAATTGCTTAATGAGGCACACCAGTACTACAGGGTAGTTTAAGTTGGAAAATAAGTGAACACTGCCTTAATCAAAGTCTAATACATTTGGTATCTAAATTACGCTGGGTGAGATGATTCTACTAAAGTTAATGGGCCTTTGCTCCTGATTTCAATGGAACCAAGATCTGGTCCTATAAGGATAACTCGCTATAAGCAAATTAATTAGAATTAGGATTGGACTGGTCCCCAGCCAAGCACAGCTTTAAAAACATCACCATGGTTGGAAATGAGAATCCTGTCCCTTTAAAATTGTGAGAAAAACAAACAAGCAAAACCCAAAAATAAAAACAGGTCTAGTCAGGAGAGTGTCTTGCAATGTCCTCTTCATTTGGCTGCCTCTCTTGGAGCCCTCCAGAACACATTGTGGGTGCCAGCACCAGGAAAGGGAGGCTAGGAGCAGCAGCCCACTTCACTAGGTCTACTCCAATGTGGGGAAAAGTGTCCTCAAGCAAGGTAGCCAGGCTCTTCTAACATGCTATCACGCTCCACAGCATTCAGCAATCAATAGCTTGATTCCATGTAACAAGCATGACAGGAGGAAGCAGGAGCAGGAGAAGGCACCATTACAGACCATACTTTTGGTCCCAAAGTGCAGACAGAGCTGTAAACAGCAAGTCTTCACTTCCAGTGCTGAAGCAAGGGAGCAACAACTCTTTGATATCTACACTCCCATTCCTCCCAACCTGAAAATATAACTTAGGATAAAGTAGGAACTGAATTGAACATTCACAGGAAACTTGACTCCTGCTTAAATCTCTGCACTGTGCAGAGATTTGGTAAACAGGCTTTGCCCAGGGGAGCTCTCTGTGGGTAGGGGGAAGGGACTTCTCTTTCATAGGCCACAGAGTGACAACAAAATTGGTCCTCTGCAGGCTACAGTAGTACCCATGCCTCTCCTGTACAGAGGTTTGGGCTGTTGGAGCCCACGGACTCTGCAATCCTAATCTGAATTGAGAGGGAAGGAACAGACTGGTCTAGTATAAGGAACTGTGGTGTACAGGAAGCTCATGCATTCTCCTCTCCATTATCCCCTCCATAAGACTAAGACCCTTCTGTGGACCTGAGGTGATGAATCTTGGGAAGGGAGTTTCCAAACTCATATACATCTTCAAATAATTTTGTTTGGGCTGGGTTCTAGGAAAGGGCAAAGGTCTTGTCTAGTCCCGGTTTTATTTAAGCTACACCTGGTCAGCAATTCTGAGCTGGAACGGTTTTCTGTTAGAAAATAGCAATTCAATGGATTGGAAACAGTTTTTGGTAACATTTTGATTCCCTCAAAACTTTCAGTGGAAACCTGCTGGTTTCCTGCTAGCTTGCCAATCTGCCTTCCCACCTTCTGGATCCCCAACTCCTTGGCAGTCTCCCTGGTCTTCCCAGACAGCTGGTTCCCCAGCCAGCTGCCTTTCCAAACTCCTGGGCAGCCTGGGGAATGGGACAGCTGGGGAGCTGGCCAGTTTGCCAGGTCAGCTCCTAGCGAAATGAAAAATTCTGTTTCCATTCTCTTAAAATGCAATTTTTCTTGATATCCCTTCACACACACACATACACACGCTAAAAATGTGTTTCACACACATACACACACACGTATGTTAAAAATGTGTTTGACTTTTTGTCCCAATTCTGGATATTTTTTTCAAAAACTCACAAAAAATTTGTGGGAAGGGATTTCCATTTTCTAGACAGCTCTAATCTGACCTAATTCATTCAGCTGACTGATATTCATGGGCATGAGTCTGATGTGCTCTAGGGGTACTTCACCCTAACCAGGTAGTAAAAAGGCACCTCCGCATAAACAATGATATAACAAGGCTTATGCACCATCAGCCATTCAAGGAAATGAAGGCTTCTATCCAGCTCAGTGCTTATGTGGCCTCCATCACCTCAGTACTTGAGGAGCTCACAAACATTAATTTATTCTCACATTGCCCCTGTGTGATAGGGAAGTATGATTATCCCTGTTTAAAGTGGCACAACTAAGGCACAGAGGGTTTGATCCAAATCCTACTAAAGTCTCCCAATGATTTCACTGGGCTTTTGATCATGCCCAGAGAGATTAAGTAATTTGTCCAAGGACAGACAGGAATTCTGTAACAGAGCCAGAAATTGGAACCTAGATCTCATCAGTCCCAGCCCAGTGTTTTACCATATCATTGTCCTTCTAGTATAACAATTCTTAGGTGGCCTGAACCAGTAAATCTTATTCAGGTGAAATTTCTCTTTAAAAGCCATTGGGAAATTTTGCCTGAGTAAGAAGTCCATGATTTGTCCCAATGTGTGTTAGTACTCATACATGTTTTATCCTACAACTGGCTAATAAGTCCGGATTCACATTATTATACTGGATATCAGCACAGTCTGAGCAACCACCAGTCAATCACATTTAAAGCCTGTTTTAATCAGGTATATAAATATACTGATTTTAAAATGGTCAAACTGTGGAGTAATAAACTAGTAGCAATTTTTCATCAGAGCTTGGATAGCTTATATAAGCAAATAAAGCCCTATATGTCTGTCACTCTGCTAAAGAGCCAAGTGAATATGAAAGACTACCCAACCAATTATAGGTGTAAAACATCTTTGCCTATTGAAAATGATAATAGCTAAGATTCATTACAACAGACCTGCTGTTTATGACTTGGCTATACAGCTACATTTTTTTAATAATGCATTTACCTCATCCAATCATGTGACAGTACAATGGCTGAAGGATGTATTTTATCATCACTTAATCATGACACTAAATACAATGCTACTTTGGTTTACTTTAAAAGTGGGCCACAAAACAAATGCAGGGGCCAAATGATAAATGACAGAATATACATCCGATAGACATTTGTGAAATTTTTCATCTGCACAAACTCCAAATCATACTCATTAGTTTGCTATTGCCTTCTTTATTTCTGCTTGAAGATTTATTCCAAGTCATCCTTAGCCACTATACCACTGATATGGTATGTATTAAAGCTTAGAGGACAATTTTCACTTTGAAAATCCTGAGCTGATAATTATTTTTTAAATGATCAGTGTTTATCATTTTTGTGTTATTGTTTTGGAGTTCGTACGCTGACTGTCCTATGGTGCAAGCAAATATTTTGTGCCATTAATTGGCTAGTTGAGTTGCAGAGTGTATTGGAACAAAGTCAGTCCAGTGATGTACACACTTACACAAAGGGTGGATTTAGCCTCATTTTTTATTTATAAATTACTAGGGGACAAAAATCCCAAAGTTGCAGCTTAAGCCTGCATAGATTTTCTTAAAGTTCAGTTCAATACAGTTGTATTTTTAGCACACCATTCTGGGGGTTGAGAAGCAATTCAACTGCTTCCCAACTTGGGATATTGCCTAGAGTTGAGGATAGGAGAAGGCCTTTCTTCTCTAATGCATTCAATTGAGTTTAGTCATTAGGAGCAGGCAGGCATATCCCACAAACTGTCCTAGGGCTGGAAAGGGCAGAAATTAGTAGATTTTAGTCTATATATTCCATGTTTCAAATGTTATCTTTTATGCCTGATATGTTTTCTAGTACATTCCTTACACATTTGCAGTTACAGATGGGTAAAGTCTGTATGCAAAGCCCCTGTGTCCAGACAGAGAACCCATCTATGGCAGCCTCTACCAAGGACCTAGTGTGGATTTGCAGAGACTGGATTTCCCCCATCACAGAAAGCCAGGCTGGGGAGACCATCCACTGTGAGAGGTGCCTAGCTGTAGAGTCTCTCAGGAAGCAGGTGGGAGGGCTACAGCAGGTGGTGGCTAGGCTGAGGAGCATCTGTGCACTGGATGAATGCATATGCAGACCCTCAAGTCTGAGGAAGCAATCCAGCTGGAAAGGAATGCTGTAACACAACTAGAGTAGGAGAAAATGGCTCCTTCACAGGTCGCTGGTTACTTTTGGCAAAAGGCAGTGCTCCAGCACTGCTCCCTACCCACTGTCCACAGAGATAAAAAATGATACTCTGCCCTGACAATGTGCGATGAGGAATCTCCCACAAAGGTATAGAAGGAGAGTACCCCCAAGGCTGGGATGATTGTGGCCACCTCTGTCAAGAGAAAACAAACCTGGTTGCACAGGCACCTGGCTTCCTCCAGGACCTAGGGGTGCTCAATCCCCCACTCTGCCCCAGGACCTGCCCCCACCCCCACGCCCACCCCCCTTTCCCTGAAGCCTCCACCATGCCCTGCCTCTTCCCATCCCGTGCTCGGTCCCCATCCTGCCTCTTCTTGCCCAGTTCAGCCCCCTCCCCAGTGCAGCCCCCTCCCCAGTGCATGCTTCATCCCTGCTCCTCCCCCCCAGCACCTCCTGCATGCTGCAGAACAGCTGATCGTGGCAGGAGAGAGGGAGTGGGAGGGAGTGGGAGGAGTTGATCGGTGCAGCCGCCAGCGGACGGAAGGCACTGGGTGGGAGGTGGGGTGCTGGCTGCCGGTGGGTGCTAAGCAGGCACTCATGTTTTCTGTGGATGCTCAAGCCTTGGAACACCCACAGAATCAGTGCCTGTGGGTGGTGGTGCTCAGTGACTTCCTTCTGAGGGAGACAGAGGCATCTGAAGGACTGACCGGGCACCTGGGAAGTGTGCTGCCTTCCAGGGGCCTATATCCGAGACATTATGGAAGGATTACCAGGAATCATCTGGCTCTCTGACTACTATCCCATGCTTCTCATCCACGTGGGCACTAAGGCTACTACAAAATATGACCCTGATCAAATCAGAAGTGACTACAGGGCTCTGTGAATGAGGGTGAAGGAATTGAGGGCACAGTGGTGTTTTCATCAATCTTTCTGGTCAAGAGTAAGGGCCAATGCAGAGATGGACACCTCCTGGAGGTAAATACATGGCTGCGCAGATGGTGTCACCAGGAGGGCTCTGGCTTCCTTGACCATGGGATTTATTTCAGGAAGAAGGACTCTTGAGGAGAGATGGGATCCATCTATCAAGGAAGGGGTAGGGTACCTTCAGATATACACTAGCTAACCTAGTGAGGTGAGCTTTAAACTAGATTTGACGGGACAGGACACAAAAGCCCACAGGCAAATCCAAAAGACCTGAGTGAAGGGTCAAAATCTGGAGTGAACATGGGCAATCATAGAATGGACAAAGGAGAGACACGAGGGAATATAGAAAGGAAATATAATAAACATCTTAGATGTCTGTATACAAATGCAAGGAGTATGTGGAATAAAAACAGGAAGAACTAGAAATATTAGTGAATAACTACAATTATGACACAATTGGCATCAAAGAGACTTGGTGGGGGTGAGTCACATGGCTGGAATATTGGTATAGAAGGGTGTAGCTTGTTCAAGAAGGACAGGCAGGGGAAAAGGGGAGGATGTATTGCCTTGTATATTGAAGATCTAGACTTTTTCACTGAGATTGCGATAGAAGTGGGAGGCAGACCTGTTGAAAGTCTCCAATTACAGATGAAAGGGGTAAAAACAAGCATAATGGCATGGCAGGTATCTACTCTAGACCACCTAATGAGGAAGAAGAGGTGGAGGAGGCTTTTTTAAACAACTAACAAAATCATCCAGAACAAAGGCCTTGCTGATGATGGGGGACTTAAACTAACCAGACATCAGTTGGGAAAACAATACAGCAAGACACAGATTATACAACAAGTTTCTCAGATGTACTGGAGGTAACTGTTGATTAGAGAAGGTGGAGAAAGCAAGTAGAAGAGAGGCTTTTTGGATTTGATTCTGACAAACAGGGAGGAGCTAGTTGAGAATCTGAAGATGGAAGGCAGCTTGGGTGAAAGTGATCATGAAATGATAGAGTTCATGATTCTAAGGAATGGTAATAGAGAAAACATGAGAATAAAAACAACAGACTTCAAGAAAACAGAGTTTAGCAAACTCAGAGAATTGGTCGGTAAGATCCTGTGGGAAGTAAGTCTAAGGGAAAGCAGAGTTCAGGAGGGTTGGCAGTTTTTGAAGAAACATTACTAATGGCAGAAGAGAAAACTATCCCAAGCAAGACAGAAGAAGAAATTCTTCCATTCTGTTCAGCACTGATAAGTCCCCATCTGAAGTACTGTGCACAGTTTTGGCAAACACACTCTGAGAATTATGTGGACCAATTGGAGGAAGTTCAGAGGAGAGCAACAAAATTGATTAAAGGTCTAGAAAACATGACCTTCTAGAAAATATTGAAAAAATTGGGTTTGTTTAGTCTGGAGAAGAGAAGACTGATGGGGAACATGATAACAGTCTTCAAGTACATAAAAAGTTGTTATAAAGAGGAAGGTGATAAATTGTTCTCCTTGTCCACTGAGGACAGGACAAGAAGTAACGGGCTTAAATTGTAGTAAGGGAGATTTATGTTAGACATTACGAAAAACTTCCTTAATTAAGGGCAGTGAATCACTTGAACAAATTACTTAGGGAGGTTGTGGAATCTCTGTCACTGGAGGTTTTTTAAGAACAGGTTAGACAAACACCTGTCAGGGATGATCTAGATAATACTTAGTTCTGCCTTAGTACAAAGGACTGGACTAGATGACCTAATGAAGTTTCTCATTGCTATGATTCTATGAATTTCATTAATGTAAGTGATGCAATGCAAATCCATAGCTGAGGGCTAAGCTCTTATAAATATTCTACTATGTTCTGCTCTCAACATCTATTGAGGATTCAAGGTAAGGAGGACTGACAGTATCATACAGTCAAGTTCTCATCTTGCTCCCTAGTCATTCTTGTTCACAACACATTTTATGAGCTATTGACACTTGTTCACGTCATTATTCTCTTCTAAATTTTAACCTGGGTTGACCCTGAGGTTGGCAAGCTAAAGAATGTCATTTAAACTACATCCTAGTGAAGATGTTGCAGAAGGGCAAATGATGCACAGTTCACATAGGAGCAGAAGCAAAATCCATCACATTTTACTACCTCTTTTAAAACATACTGAGGTATTTAGAGCACTCCACTTGGCTTGGAGCATGGCCAAAAATTAAGTAAAAGGAAAAATAATAATTTTGGTCATTCTCCAAGTCAGATTACATTAATAGAGTGCTGTTAATACTGCAGTGTGCTTTAAAAGAGGTAGTTAAAATGTGAAGGCTTTATCTTGTGCTCCTCTCTGAGCTATGCACCCTCTGCCCTTCTGTAACATCATGGTTAGGATGTACTGTAACTGCTCACTTTTGGCCTGCCAACCTCAGCTCAAGTTATAGTTCAGACGAGAATAAGGAAATTCCAGCAAGTGTTAAGAGGTCATAAAATGTGTTGTTAAAAAATGAGCTAGGAACAACATGGCTTAATTATATAGGTCAGTCGTCTTGTATGAATTCTCTATAACAGTACTTTTCAACCAGGAGGGTGCAACCAGAAATGGATTGTGACGGGTATCTCTACAGGTGGAGAAATAAAACAAGAGCTTCTGACTACTAGAACCCACCAGAAACTGGAGAGGGGTGGGACAAAGCAAATTTATCCCTCCTCATATTACTGCTGCCCTCTGCTCCATTCCAGCCATAACTCAGTCCTTGTGGAGATACTCAGCCCTCCTGACCTGTGCTCTACATAGGGTGGGAAGAGGGGAAAGAGCTCAGGTCAGGTGAAGGAGAATTCAAGATGCTGACTTTGATCAGTAAAGCCTTTTACAATTTGGGTCCTTTATATTTTAGAGACCACGGGCCTCATCCAGCTCCCCAGCGAAATCTGTGGTGAAACGCCTATTACCTTAAGTGGGACAGCATCAGGTTCTACCTCTGTATGGTTTAGCTTGTCAGTTGAAAGGAACCAGGATGCTTGAGGTGATGGTCCCTGGACTCATTCCCCTAAGAGTGAGGCAGGGCATTCTTAGGGGAGGGCTCTCAGCTCCCGGTTTGTTGAACTTCAGAACATGTAAGGCCTATCAATTTATGCATACTTTTCCTTTGGGCTGTTTTCAGTGGGTGGTTTGTGATTGAGAGTTGTTTATTATTTCTTAACATTGTATCAGTTGATTAACGTATACATGTAGATTTTATATCCCTCTCTACTTATACCTACAGAGATGTGCATTTTTATACATTGGAAAAATAAAATGGATATCTATACAATTTGTTCACGAAGCATACTAATATTGGTTTATTCTCATTATTGTGAACATGGATGATTTCTTATAATGATTTTATGTATTCAGCTTTGTTAAGTTTAGTAAAATGTCTAATGTGCATGGGTCGGGATGAATCTGAAAATTAATGTTTCCATGCTACAGTTTGAGCTTATATTAAAATATTAGAAAAGATGCAAACCTTTGACATAAGGATTTCTTTACTTCATCTCTAAAAATGTGTTCAGTATACAGTAGTTTTGAGTTTAATAAAAATGTGCTTAGATTTATGGAAATTGTCCAGGCTAGTATTAAAATACGGTCTACTCCAAAGTAAAAATATTGGATTATATACAATTTGAATGTGATTTGAAATACAAATGCCATTACTCTTTTATGAAATACTTCATACACAAAAGAAAACTAATATCTAGATAGGGCTTTCTACACTTTAAAATGTGATAATGTTTGACTTCAGACTTTATAACACTTATCAAGTGGTGGCAGAAAACACATCTGTAGCTATAAATTAGTATTCATATGTAGGCTGCATTTTCTCCCAACTCTGTCAGGTACCAAAATCAATGGTTGCTCACAGCACTCGGCATCTCACAGGAGGAGGTAAGTATTTCTACCTATCCAGGGTTTTCATATTCAGTCATCAGACTATATACAGGATTAGGCCTACTGTGGGGGGGAAAAAAGCAAGATGTCTCCACAGCATATAAATGCACACCAGGGCTGATGGGAGTACGTTTGTTATTGTTATTGGATGAAATCCTGGCTCAGTTGAGGTCAATGGCAACACTCAATGGAGCAAGGATTTCACCTATTATTTTAGAACCAGTAGAAACGGAAACTGACTATTTTGAATATAAACAATCACACTTAAAGGAGTGTGTGGACCCTTGTTCCAATAGAAAATACCAGTAAGCATGTATTTGTATTACACAGATCTATGCCCTCCCCACCTAATAATGGGGGAGAAGCATCCCAGCTCTTACTAAGATGGGGAATAGAAGGAGGTGACCTGCTAGGCAGTGGATCCTGGTCTTTGAGGGAGGAGCAATGGAGTGGGAGGGAGCTTATGACAGGTTTTCTTGCATGTGTCAGCCCTGAGCCCTGGGGAGATTCTTTTCTTTCTACCGATATCTCCATCCACTATTTCTGCTCCTGACTAACCCTTACCCCCAATAGATACCTTAGGGTGAGGGCACAACTTTCCTTGCAGTTTGCAGGCTTGATGTTGCTGTTGGTGTTACCCAGGGTATTCAGAACCCAAAGCAGTGCTAACTTACCTATTTCTCTCCAGGCGGCATCAGGAATAAAACCAATGGGGGGCACAGCTCCTCCATCTGATAAATTATTGGCACAAACAAGAGTACTTTCACCTAAAACTACTTTTCTATTAGATCTCAAGTGCACACACAGACACACACACACACACACTCACTGTTGCAATAGGTTTAGAGCATTCCATTCATTTATAGTCACCCAAAATGTCTGAAATGGTTCCGAAGGATTAGTGGCCAGGCTTCAGAGGGGCCACTAGTCATAACAGCAATAAAATTTACATGTCAAAGGTGTCAGAGGCGCTCAAGAGCAAAGTCGTTAATCCAAACGTTCCTTCTATTCTCACAATTCAATACATTCATTTCTTATCCCACCTCCCATTCTGATAGCAAGGCTGCAAACATGCAAACATGCAGCTACGTGGCCTTACCTCTCAGTTTACTCCAGTTGAGGAGCTGGTCCATATTATGTTTCTGTGAGTGTGTGCATGCACACACGCACATAGCAGATGAGCTCACAGTCTGCCTCTTTTTCAAAAATCTCTGAAAGAAATTAATCGGAAAGCAACAGGACAGCATCAGCATGGATTGTGATCTAATACTACCTTAAACCATCTTCCACCCAGAAAATTAGTGTGTCTCAATGAAATATTAATAACATTTCCTTGTTCTTTTTAGAATGTGACCTATATATAGCAAGTATTTCCTCTGGATTTGTACTAAGGACAAGAAAGAGTTACAAAGAAACCAAAAAATAAAATAAAATATAAAAAGCCCTCAGACAATGCAAGCAGGAGTGATAGTGATTAGTTACTTGTCATCAGTGAGAACCTGCGTTGTTTTGATTAGACTGTTATACAGAATAAAGTAGGGCAATGACATACAATAAATTATGAAAAATGTACATATAATGTATATATTTAAAGTCTAGTATAGCCTTAGTGTGGTGTGGTTTTATTTTAGTTTTCTCTTTTGGATTCAACATGTTGAAGCTGGTATCTTTTCTTTCTCTAGCAAAAATATGTTTGTAATCTCTACATATATTTTTTACTGTGTTATACATGTAAGCACGCTATAGAAAGCAGTATATATAATTAAGATAAATTATACAGTATGACAATTCTGAGCAACCAGTGTTTTTCTTAAATTTTCATTAAACAAGATTCAGTCTTTTGATTTTAAGAACTCTGTCCGTAGCTAAAACAAAACAATGGATTCAATAATTCAGTGGAAAATAATTAAAATGACTGGCATTTATAGGCTGCCTTTTCTTCAAAGATCAGTGTTCATTTGTTCTTTGTTTTTTCTGCTCTGCTAGTGGAAGGGAGCACCCAAATACAGGCTCTGGTAGAGCTGGGCACAGTCCTTCTGTGTTAGGAGCCTGCTACAATGCCCATTGCAACGAATGGAAAGATCCCTACTGATTTTCACCGGATGCTGGACCAAGCCCTGATATTGACTATTTGGAATTGACATTGTTCTATTATATAATTGTATATGGACACCCTTCTTGTCTTGGGGAATCAAGCCAAATATGAATATTTTTGGGAAACCTATGTACTAGATTTCAATCTCTATGTCTAAGTTTTGTTTCATGGTCTCTGTGTGTATATAATGTCTTCTGCAGTTTCCACGATATGCTATGCATCCGATGAAGTGAGCTGTAGCTCACGAAAGCTCATGCTCAAATAAACTGGTTAGTCTCTAAGGTGCCACAAGTACTCCTTTTCTTTTTACGAATACAGACTAACACGGCTGTTACTCTGAAATCTCTATGTCTGTTTTTCGAGCTGAACTATCTTCCCAGATAAGCAAGGGGGTCCCTGCTCCAGACACAGTGAGACATTTTTATTAGGTAGGCAATGACCCTTCAAATTGTTCCATCATTTTGGAGACTTTCTTCCCCATAAGATTTCTTTCCTAGGTGGTCTTCCATGTTTAGACTTCAGACAAGCCATCTTTAAATTGTGTCTGTTCCCTTGTCACAGGGAAGCAAGGAGAAATTCTTTCACAGTTAAGTCACTCTGACGATTGCAGTCTAAGGGCCAGATCCTCAGCTGGTATATGTCATCTGAAGGCAATAGAGTTATGCGGATTACACTACCCGAGGCCCTAGCCCAGCAATGGCCCTTATTGCTAGAATCCATTCTGAACTGTGAAGATACATTTCAGGCTTTCCCCTTCGAAGCACCTCCTCCCTCTAGGTAAATAGATATATATTTTACAGACTCACAGTGCTCTGTGAGACACTAACAAAGACATATTGGTTATGTTGATAGTCAGCAGTCTTGCTTTGTATTATTCTATCTGAATTATTTTCGACTTTTTCCTCATTAGTTTAAACATTGTAACGCTAATAAAATGTACAATATATGTAACTAAAGTGCTATAAATATTAACAATAATTATTTATCACATACCATACCTGCTGATCAGATGAATGGCATAATTGCACATTATCCTTCCCATAAATAGAGTGTTTCACTATTCCTTAGCTTTCCGACAAGGAGAGTTGAAGTCAGCAGGTTAGATGCCATAAAATATCAACATTAGTAACGATCTCACAGCAGCTGAAAATTTGTAGCATGCACAGATAACGATTCCAGCTAATCAGAAAAACAAAGACAGCCCTTTTCTGTCAGGCTCAGGAACAAGGATCTCTTGTCTGTGCACCTAGAAGCAACCCTTTCCTCACCTTTTGTAAATAACCCAACAACAACAAAAGAGCTACCTCCTGCTAACTCTTCTTAACATTTCTTTTAAATTGACAATAAACATGAGAAAAAAGTGTCTATCATGATTCAAAGCCATTACATAGGTACATTAGGAAACTCCAGGGAATAAGCTATTTAAAAAAGTTAAAAAACAGACCCCTCTGTAAAATGCTTACCTTTTAGTTCCACTTTTAGTGCATTTTTATCTCCATGGTGACAGATAACTTTCAAAAAAGATTCCTTGTTGCTAATAGCTCAGGTATGCTTCTGAAGTCAAAAGTCAAAACAGACAACCTGCTAGGATAAAGTTTCAGTGATCTAACAACATGTACATGTGAAAATGCCTGGAGGCACACACTTACCTGGCCTGTGGTATGCTTAAGCCTATGAAAATTAGGCCCAACACAAATGAAACCAAGATCTGGGCATGCACATATTTTGGTCTTATAAAATTTTCAAGAAATATGTGCTACTTAGCCATACACACAGGGAAGGATGGCTATGCTCCAAATGTGACAGTAACATATACAAATGAACCACTAACTTATGCTAATGACTGCTGCACACCCAGCATTAGTCAGTTCAAAAATATTCCAGAAGAAGGATGACTCCAGTAGTGTTCTCAATGGTCCTCCCTTCTTTTGCCCCAGTTCTCAAGCCTGCCTCATTTCTCGGATCCACATCAGGCCAAATAGATATTACTTCTTGTTCCTTGCCACCTCCTCCCAGACCCATATTTCACCCTATTCTTCTGCCACAACGCTGTGTGACACCATGACCCAACCAGCAAGGACTCAGTCTTCAACTGCTCCAGTATCCTGCTCAACCCAGTTAAGGGAAGAAGAGGCAAAGTTTGACATCTTTCCCTCTCACCTAATCCTGAGTCTAGTTGAGGCCAAATTGGTGCAAATTAAGACAAAGTGTTTTAAATATAGGCTTAATGTGATTCTTTTGCCATAGTGGAAGCATAAAGAAACCTTAGTAGTAGCGCGGCTCTAGTCACAAAGCTTGTAGTTTCCCCAGACAATCACAAATGAAGTCTCAGCTGGTGTGTTTTTTGAGTAGGGGTGGCTGACTGATGCAGAAGGCAGTGCAGCAGTGACTGGAAACTTTCTTTCCCTGTGCCTCTGGCTCACACCTGCCAAACTACTCTTAAATCACAGTCATCAAAAAAAAACCTGAATGCACTGTGCTCTGTTCTGAAAATAGATGTGTCCATAAAGACACACCTTCCATTTGCAAGCAACAATACTATGGTATAAACATGTCCAGCCCCGCCCTTTGGAAAACATATGTGCATGTACCATCTGCTTATGCCGCAGGATGTACACATAAAGGAGTTTGGTCTTATACATATATAAACAAATCTTATCTTGGAAAACACCCTGTCTACAACAATAATACCATTTACATTCTTTGATAACAGAAATTTTAAATTGATACCAAATTTCAATAACATATTATAGAAGGATCAGAGGATAACAACAGGCTTCCTCTCTACCCCCACCCCCCAAAGTAACAAACAACCTCCCCCCCAAAAAAAAACCTGCCAAAAATTTTAAAATATACATGGATCCATTTCCTCTGAAAGGCTGTTGTGCCAGCTAAGTCTGCCTCCTGTTTCATCTGTATCCTTTCCCCCTCATTGATATTATACATTCCTCTTTTTCCAGTGAAAACTTTAGGCGAAGCTAGGATGTCAGGTTTCAGAGCAACATGAGGAATGGAGTGAATTCAACTACAAGAAATAGTCAGCCAGCCAGAAGACGTGTGCACTGCAGGAGCTCATCCCTGGAGTTTGACTTAACTAGTCATAGATGATATGTATTGTGGGAGTCAACACCAGGGGAAGGTCAGACAGAAGGGTCTGTGCTTGAAGGGGTGAAATCCTGTTGAAGTCAATGGTAAAATTTCCACTGACTTCAGTAGGGCCAGGAGTTCACCTCAAGACTCCACTGTCAGGAACATCATCTGTAGACAGAGGGTGAGTAATGGAAAAGCTCCTTGTTTCAGCAGAG